>NC_092498.1:136706653-137998528 GCF_047511675.1 Marmota flaviventris | reverse complement strand
ATCTAGTTAAATGACTTCTTGGTGCATTTGTTTGGAATGTTTTATTATCATAAAGATCACCTCATTGCTCCTATCTCTGATGATTTCCTGGGGGTGAATTCCCAGCAGCAGAACCCCCAGGGTGCAAGGAACTTAAAGAAAGAGAGAGGGGGAGGCGGGAGGGGAGGGGGAGGAGGGGCAGGAGGGAGGAGGAGGAGGGGCAGGAGGGAGAGAGAGGAGGGAGGGGGAGGAGGGAGAGGGAGGAGGGAGGGGGAGGAGGGAGGGGGAGGAGGGGGAGAGAAAGCGAGCAGAGCTGCTGGGGCAAACCCCAGTCCAGAATCCTATACTACGAATCCCTGTCCCCACGGCCCCAAGAAGAAACTGCCTTTCCCCCACATTTCCATCACTATTGGGTAATTAGATAGCAATAGTCAACTTTTTTTCCAACCTGAGAGGGAAAAGCAGCATGTTCTGAGCTTTAAAACCTACAGTCTTTGAAAAATGTGTCCTTTTTAGTTATGTGCACCACCAGGGTGCACCCTGACATTATCACAAAAGCAGGGAACCCAGCCCAGCCGCTTCAACTCTGTCCAGCACCCCCCCACACACCCCTCTTAATCCATTTAGTTTCTTTTCTTTTTTAATCAGCGTCCCATGTGCCACACCCTCGATGCACATACCCAGCTTCAGTTGGATCCTCCCTCCTCAGTCCCTTTGTCTCCTCCACTGACTTTCCCTCTGTTTTGATGAAATTCCCTCTCTGTTTCTTTTTATATACCCCCACCCCCACCCCACCCCCCATTCTATGTACAGTCTGATGACGGAGCACCAGCTCCGTTGGACGTGTGGTCCCACCGTGGGGACTACTAAGCAAACCTCAGGACAGTCGGGCAGGACGCAGCCACTGCCCACGGGCTGAGAAGGACAGACTGCATTAATGTCCAGCAGCAGTGAGGGCTCGCACTGGGCCAACCACACGCCCACTTGGCCCTGGGGAGGGAACATGCTGAGAGACCAGGTTGGGGCTCGCAGACAGGAGCATTCAGATTTGCTGGCAGGCCGGTCCCATGGGCCACCAGGAAAAGAGGGATACAGTGCCACCATCCAGGGGCAAGGCCACCCCCAGCTCCGTCTCCCCACCCTGCCCCACCCTGGGCTGAGGTCAGCTGCTGGGGGGTGGGGGCGGGCACAGCAGGTGCAAATACTTCCAGAAACCAGCTGTAGGAAAGCACTCAAAAAGCGTACCCTGAAGCCCCATTTGTGACATGCCTGAGCGATTACAGAGCTCTGGGCGTCTCCCTGGGGTCAGCTGGGGAGGTGACCGGCCTACCCTGCTTTACAGATGGCCCGGGCATGGGAGTGGGGAGACCACATGAGACTCCAGGATTTCACCTAAAAAAAAAAAAAAACCCAGCAGTTTCATGGAGGTGTAATTCACATATCAGGATGTTGGCCTCTTCAGGTGAAGGGTGCCATTCGTGTTTTTTTGTTTTTTTTAAGAGAGAGAGAGAGAGAATTTTTTAATATTTATTTTTTAGTTTTCGGTGGACACAACAACTTTATTTTATTTTTAAATATCTTTTTTTTTAAGAGAGAGAGAATTTTTATTTATTTTTTTTTTAGTTTTTGGCGGACACAACATCTTTGTTTGTATGTGGTGCTGAGAATCGAACCCGGGCCGCATGCATGCCAGGCCAGCGTGCTACCGCTTGAGCCACATCCCCAGCCCTCATTCGTGGTTTTTATTAAGGTCAGGAGGTTTCCACTGTCACTGCTCTCCAATGGCAGGACACTCCCATCACCCTCAAAAGAACCTTAGTCCTGTGAGCAGCTCCTCCCACCTGCCCCCTGTGGCTGTGCCTGGGCTGAGTGCAGAAGATCCCAGAAGCCTGGGTGCCCCAACCCTCAGCCCAGCCTCCTGGACTGACCAGCCGGTCCCTTCCCTTCCACAGGCCTTCACCATCATGGACCAGAACAGGGATGGCTTCATTGACAAGAACGATCTGAGGGACACTTTTGCCGCCCTTGGTATGTCACCTGCCAGCCACTGGCAGGTCCCTTGTCCCATAGCCCCCGGGTGGGAGGGGAGACCCTCAGAAAAAGCCAACAGCTTGTCCTTTCCCAAAGAAAGACGGCGCCACAACTGACCTTCAGACAACTTCAGAGGAGGGGACAGACGCTTTCCCACACCTTTCAGTTTTCTTAGGAGCAGCTCCAGCGCGGCCAGCTCTCACTAGAAAGCAGACATTCTGCAAAACATACGGGAGAGGACGACGGTCCCCCGAAAGGCCACATTCCGCATTAACCTTTCAGTTTCTCTCTTGGAGTCTTTCTAGGCATATCTGTTGTTTTTTTTTCAAATAACTGGGATCGTTCTATTCTGGACTCAGCTTTATTTAACATCTCGAGGGTGTGATCGGGAGAGCACGGAGCTTCTTTCAAAATATACGTGTCCAATCTGCCACCCCCACCCACCGCCACCGATCCCTATCCTCAGAACTCAGGGTCACCGCGAATAGCTACCCTAGCTTTTTATATCTAAAACAGAGACGGTCGCCAGGGGCAGCTTGTTCTTATTTGCATAGGGGGTTATAAAGGCATCAGCAGGACCAAGAGCAGGTGTGTCAGAATCTCCGCGACCCACTGAGATCCTGTCTCAAAAAAATAAGGACAGAAAGGGCTGGGGATGCGGCTCAGGGGTAAAGTGCCCCTGGGTTCAGTCCCCAGAACCAGCCCGTCCCCCCACGGGCTGTGGGGCTGCGCCTGGCTGTCCGGCCCACGGGGAGCATCTCCCCAGGGAACTCTGGCCCCGTCCTCCCCATTTCTGACTGTCTCTGGAGGAGATTCCTTGAGGCACAATGACAAATGTCAGCCGCTGTCCCTCTGCCAGCACTGAGGCCCCGTGTCCCCACTGCAGGGCGTGTGAACGTGAAGAACGAGGAAATCGATGAAATGATCAAGGAGGCTCCGGGGCCCATTAACTTCACCGTGTTCCTGACAATGTTTGGGGAGAAACTCAAGGGTAGGCCTGTGCACATGCTCCTGTGGGTGTGTGTGTGTGTGTGTGTGTGCACGCATGCATGTGCTCATGTGTGTGCCTCTTAGCATGTCTTCGGCTCTGGGTGTCAATTTAAGCACTAGATGGACAGGGCTGGGAGAAAGTGGGCAGCTCCCAAGGACACACCAGGGAACTGGAGGGAAAACAGGATAGAAATGTCAGCCGTCGTCCCTCCAAGGCTCATGCTAAGCACTTGGGTGCCTTACCTCATTGAGCAGCACCTAGGATGTAGGTTTCACTCTTTCCCCCCATCTGTGGGTGGGGAACCTAGGCTCAGAGACAGAAAGTCACTTGCCTGAGGCCACACAGCTAGCAGGGTTCAGAGTCAAGACCCACATCTTTCTGAAACCTAGATCAAACTTGACCTGCAGTTAGTTCAGACACACCTGGCCTCTCAGCCCTCTTTCAAAACCCCAGGCTCAGTGCCCAGAGGAAGGAAGGGTCTCCTCCTAGCTAGGCATGCAGGCTTGCTCTGGCCCCTCCATCTAGGAAGGGTCTTGGGCCCTGCGTCCTGGGTGCCACGGTCCCCAGCCACCTGCAGCACCTGTGGGCCCTGTTCTCCATTTCAGGGGCGGACCCCGAGGAGACCATCCTCAACGCATTCAAGGTGTTCGACCCGGAAGGCAAAGGGGTGCTGAAGGCCGACTAGTGAGTGGCTTCCCCAGGGGGCGGGTGGCGCCTGCTCTCCTTGCCCCCACCTGGCACCTACACCTCTGTCCTCTCTCTGCAGCGTGCGGGAGATGCTGACCACACAGGCAGAGAGGTTCTCCAAGGAGGAGGTAGGGTCCTTCAGACACTCCCTCCCACCCAGCGCCTGGTCCTCCCAGGGGCTCTGTCTCCGCTGAATCACCCGTCCCAGAGAGCGAGAGGGAGGGAGCCCTGGCTGCATTCATTCTCTCAGTCAGTCTGTGAGGATCAGGATCATTGTCATTTTACAGATGAGGAAACTGAGGCCTGGGGAAGTAAGTCACTTGTCTAAAATGACAATGTTAATGGTGAATGCCAGAGCAGGTACCCACACCCAGGCCTGTCTGACTCCAGGTCCTGCCTTCCCCACATGCACTGAGACACCGTGAGAGCGCCCATTTACTGTGCCCTGAAGGGCCATCATGGACTGTCGGGCAACCTGAGCACTGATCAACACCCCCCCACACCGCACCTTCCTTCCTACAGGCATCCTAGATCAGGCTGTTGTTGCACACATTTCCCAGCAGGTGGCAGTAGTGAGTCCAGAAGAAGGGACTCTAGCTAATTTGCCAAAAGGTCCTCAAGGAGCAACTGTCATGTGAACGTTAATAAGGAGCCTTAAGGAGTCCATTTAAAGTAGCCACCTTGAGGCCTCTGGGGCCCGTGTCCATCCAGTTCCCCATTTTGCTCAAAATTCTATTTACATTTTACCTACAAAACTCAAGCGATGAAAAGAGCGTCCTTCACCTCCCATCGGATGGGAGACCTGGGACAAGCTCCTTAACCTTTGTGCCTTGGTTTCTTCATCCGTAAGGTGGAAACAAGAGTGGAACGAACCTCGAGGTATTCTGTGAGGCTCAAACAGGCAGAAAGGAAAGCTCGGCTCTGGGACTGGGCGGCACCAGCATCAGCTGTATCAAGCGAACCAGTGACGCTTGCTAAGTGGGAAATCTAGTGTTTAGGACAGATCTAGAGTCCTAGTTTCCTTCGAAGACTCCGGCTTCTTGCCCGCGCGGCCACCCTCAGCTGGCCCACTGCGCACCCCCACTTAGCCACAGACCCCGCCAGGTGTAGGCTCCCTCATGTGACCCACCTGGCCCCTGAAGGGTCGCTGATCCCTCTGCTCCCCGTGGGGGCTGGGTGTCCAGGAACGTCCCAGCAGCTCGTCCACTTGGGGGGCTGGGGTCAGCACCTGAGGAGGGAGGAAGGTGTGAGCTGAGATTCAGGGTCAGAGAGGGTCTCTACCTGGGACCTCCCTGCTGTGGGTCCGGCTTGGGCATAAGGCTGAGCCTTCACCCCCACACCAGGCCCTGGTGAGCTGCCCTAGAGCTGGCATGGCCTCGGGAGAGGGGACTCTGCACAGCGGCAGCTGGACCCCAAGCCCCAGCCTCGGGGGAGGCCAGGATGGCCATCCCACACCCCTGCAACCAGGGGCCTCTGCATCCGGGCCACGAGCCCCTCACCTAGCTCCAGCCCCTCTGTCTTGTTCAGCATCTTGCTGGTGTTTGCAGATCGACCAGATGTTCTCGGCCTTCCCCCCTGATGTGACGGGCAACCTGGACTACAAGAACCTGGTGCACATCATCACCCACGGGGAGGAGAAGGACTGAAGCAGGCCGGCCACCTGGGCTCCCAGTCTCCTTCCCAGTCAGCCTCTACCCTGCCTGGCCTCCACCCTGCCCCGCCTCCGTCTCCATCTGGATACTTACAGATGACCACGTGGCCACACAGCCTGCAGCTGGAAATCCATCCCGAGGCCAAGTTCAAATAAACAGGAGCTTGTGTGCTGGTCATGACGTTCCTCAGACAGAAGCGCCTTGGGAAAGGAGGGCCCTTTGCTGATCTGCACAAAGGCGGCATATGAGCTAGTGCTGACCCTTTTGTCCTTATCTTGAATCTTAGTGACTCTTTATTTGAGATAGACCTTTGCATTCACTTAGGACTGTCCCAATCAAGGGCCTATTAACTGGATACCACAGCCCTTGCTTCCCAACAGCTCAAGTGTTCATAGAGCCCGGCTTCATGACACCCTTCCTTTGGGAACGCCATGGGGATCGTCTCCCAGAGGCTGCGATGGGCCCCGTGAGAGCGAAGAGGGCTAAGAACATGGCTCACCAGGCAAAAATCGTGCCTGTTAACCATAAGAGGGCCATTTCAGGTCAGATAAAGTACAAGTTGTACTTCTCTCCTAGCAAATTGGGGGAGGGGGGCTGATCTCTGCTCCTGTCTGGAGCCCAGGCCTGGGCTTGAGTTGACTCATGTTGAAGCACTCAGGTCTATTATGGCTGCAAGAATCCAAACTTAAGAAACAACTGGGTTCACAAAACCAGTAAGTCCAAGGACTTCAGGCACAGCTGCCTCCAGGAACTCAAACAATGCACCCAACCCTGTGGCGGCCTCCCCACAGCTCTTTCTTGTAGGTTGCTCTGCTCTCAGTGATGGCAAAATGGCTCTCAGCAGCTCCCAGCTCTTCTACCCACTCGGCAAACTTCTGTCTTCCCAGCCTCACACAAGTATTGAATAGGTCCTTCCTGGGGTCTCTCTGGGGTACCTGATCCAACCCTGAGCTAACTGCTGGGGATTGGCCAGTGCAGTGCTCTGATTGGCAGGCCTGGGTCACCTGATCAGCCCTCTGCCCTCGTGGCCTGAGGATGGGGGGACAACTCCCCCAAGGACCACAGAGGAGAAGGGAAGGGGGTTCCCAGTGAGGGAATCCCCAAGAATCGGGACAAGGCCGGGGTGAATGGTGACAAAGCAGCAAAGATCCCCGCTTGTGAGACAGTGGAGCTGGGGACACGTGCAGGGAACAAAGGGTCCCAGAGGCTGGAGGAGCCAGGTGGGACTGTCCCTGCAGCTCCTGATGTCACCCTGGATGCTGGGAGCTGGGGCCACCTACAAAGCCATCCAGTGCTGGGGGTGGGGCAGGACCCAGGGCATTCAGGGCCTGTGTCAGCCCACACCCTGCCACAGTGTGTCCCCCATGACCTCCCAGTCTTTCCAGAGAACCTGTGCTGGGCCCCTGCAGGGACAGGCAGCCCCCGTGGCTCAGCTCACCCAGGAAGGCAGAGGGTGGCTCAGGCAGGACAACCGGGATGGGGCTGTGAAGTGACAGCTGACCGGGGAGAGGGACAGAGAGGTGTGCATGCGGGCGCACAGCCCCTGACATGGGCATGGAGCCCCGGATTGGAGACTCATGGGCGACACACAGGCCGGCCCCCTGTTGCGCCTCTGGCCACCTGCTCGAAGGTCCACGGCAGCACTGACCCCCGGTCCCTCTCCTGCGGCGGCCCTGGGATCGGGCCTTCTCACCCCCACCTGCCTGGGCCCAGTGCCCGCTCCCTCAGCAGCCGAGAAGGAGAAGGCACCGAGGCATCGAGGCACTGAGGTTAGGAACAAAACCTTTATTCTTTCGGTTGGTCGCGCCAGCCTCGGGCTTCGCTTGGTGAGGCTGTGGGCCCGCCAACTTCCTTCTGGGCATAATTGTCCAGCACCAGCTGCCGCAGGCTGCCGTGATCCAGGGGCTGCTCCACTGCAGAGGGGGAACACTTATGAGCAGGTGGCTCTGCCCTGCTCACGGGCACCTGAGGCAAGGAGACCCGAGCCTGGCTGGGTACCTCTACAACACTGGGGGGTGGGGCGTGAGAATCCTCAGGGCTGGGAAGGGAACCACTGGCAGAGGTTGCTTCCAGGGATGTCCAGACAATCACTGTTTCTCCTCCCGGATAAGAATGTCAAGGGTGTTTGGTTAATATCAAAGAGACAAGGCTGTGATGTGCAGTTGTTCAGGATATGCACTGCACAAAGAGGCCAGGGGTGAGTGGAGGGGCTGAAAGTCAACTCCTATTTGATTGCCAGGTCATGTCTATTCAGAAGGGCACCTTTCCCAAATTAACCGGCCCACAAGTGGCACCCCTTCTAATCCACACCCATGGTGCAGCCACACTCCCTTGGACAGAAGAAAAGACCTCATCTGTGAGTCCCTGACAGTACACTGAGGCGGAGGGATGGAAAGACCAGCCTCAGCAACTCAGCCAGCCCCTGTCTCAAAATGTAAAGGGCTGGAGGAGGAGCTCAGTGGTAGAGCGCCCCTGGGTCCAAACCCCACCCCCCCCCAGCCTACAACAAACAGACACAATTGTTAAAATTAGATGCAAAGCACTCCACAACCCACCACCAGAGACACTCCACACTCCCGAGGTGGCCCGCCGGCTTATGTACCCACTTGACTTTGATGACCTAGAGGCCTCCCTCCTCCTCCCTCCTCCTCCCTCCTCCTCCCTCCCTCCTCCCCCCTCCTCCCTCCTCCTCCCTCCTCCTCCCTCCTCCTCCCTCCTCCTCCCTCCTCCTCCCACCTCCTCCTCCCTCTCCCCGCTATTATATGTAATTGTCCAGCACCACCCCACCATCCAGGGGAAGTGCCTTCTCTGACCTCAGTGTTACCAAACTGCCCTCCAAAGGCTAGTGGGGCCGATGGGAGGCCCTGCCTAGGGAGAAGGCCCGGCTCTGCTGTCCCCAGAAACCATGTAGAAGGGCTACAGGCAGATGACCCCCAGCAGGAGACAGTCCCCAGGGCACCGGCCAGGACGCCCCACCCAGAGGGGCAGGCACTCACTGTCCTCTATCTTGTCGCTGAAGGGGTCAGTCCTCAGCAAGGGCGGGGTGACCTTGAGGGGTTCTGGGAGCTTCACGAGGGCAGAGCCGCCCCAGAAAGGGTTAAGGAAGGGCGGGGGCGGCTCGGTGTCCATGTCCATTTCCTGCATTCGCATGTAGGCCTCCAGCAGCAACAGGTCGTTGGTCTTCTTCTCGATGAGGGCTGCGAGAGAGCGGGGGGGCGTGGGGTGGGGTGGCTGTGGGGACCTGCCTGCGAAAGCCCCCCAGGACCCGCTTTCTCTGGGTCACACCCTGTGGTCCCCCTTGAGAAGCAAAAACAGAACCTCTGACTCATGAAGCAAGATGGACACACAGCCTGGACACCCGGGGTGCAGATCTCGCCAGGAGGGACACTAGAAAAAGAACATCCTGAAGGCTCCTCAGGGGGCCATAGTGAAAGAAGGATTGAGACGTGGGTTAGACGGAGAATTGGGAACTGGGAAGGGGGAAGAGCCCAGCCTTAAACTCTTTTCCCCAATCTGCACTCTGTGCTGGTCGCTGGGTCCTTGCTCATGCAGTTCCTTCTGCCTGGGATGCTGTTTCCTACAGCCCTCCCTAAGCAACGGCCTGGCGTTTGAAGAGTTCTGGGGAGCAGTCCCTCCTTCCGCGCGTGCATGGAGGAACCAGCCAGGGGAGGGTGGATTCCAGGGACCTCGCCATCTGGGGGAAGTGCCTTCTCTGATCTCAGTAACTCCTGGATTTGGATCATTTAAAAAACAACAACAACAAAATGCACACACCCCAAACTGATTCTATCTAAAAATCAGACCAGAAATATTCGCAGCTGAACTGTGCTACCGGCTCTCGGGAACCTCATAGCCTCGGATAGAAAAAGCTTTCTCTACTCACAAATGGGGAATGTCAAATCACAGCACTCCCAGGAGCAGGGGTGACAGGGTAGCTTCACATGGGGCAGTGCAGGGAGGTCTCACGGGAGAAAAGGACACACACTGAGGTCTGAGAATGAGGAGGAACTGGGCACATGGACCAGTGTTCCAGAAACAGCCTGGGCAAAGGCCCTGAGGCAGGAACTGAGATGTGGTGGTGAGGTGGCCAGCATCTTGGAACTTGGATCTCAAGGATCCCACCACCAGGACCTGGTCAGGGTGGCCCACCCTGGACGGTTGATCATGTGGTTTCTGAACGGATGTTTCTCTCTGTGCTGCTTTCACCTTGAACCCTTTCACTGAGATCAACTGTAGCCATAAGTACCACTATGTGCTATGCCTGTAAATCCTTGTAACCCACCACTAACCAGATTCTATGAAGAATCTCAGGGTCAACTCTAAGAGCAATGAAGCCATTCACTCCAAGTGGACTCCATCGGGGTAGGTGTGCCCTCCCTCTGCACCCTGAGCTCAGGGCCCTGCCTAGAAACGCAGGCAACAGTCACCAGGCATTTGCTACACTAGGCACCGTTCTGTACACTTTATTTCCTCCTTTTCAATTGGTGTGCCTTTTATTTCTTTTTCTTGCCTTATTGCATCGTCTAGGACCTCACTATGACATTGAATAAGAATAGAGAGCAAAAGCTTTGCTTTGCTCCTTATCTTAGAAGAAAGATATTCAGCTTTTTACCATTAAGTATGAGGTTAGCTGTGGGTTTTTTGGTTTGTTTGTTTGTTTGTGGATGCCTTTATCAAGTTAAGAAGGCTCTCTTCTAACAGTTCTAACTGGTTGGGAGTGTTTATCATAAAGGGATCCTGAATTTTAGTAAATGCTTTTTTGTATCTATTGCAATGACCCTGAAGTTTTTCCTCAAAGAACTATTCATTTATTTATTCCTCCCAATAGTTTTATGAAGTAACTCTAGGGTTTAACCCTGCTTTTCCCCCCCAATATTTAAGAACAGAAAGCACAGAGATGTTCAAAAACTTGCCTAGAAGAATACAGATAACAATAAATGTTGGTGAGGATGTTGGGGAAAGGCACACTCATACTGCTGGTGGGATTGCAAATTGGCGCAACCATTCTGGAAAGCAGTATGGAGATTCCTCAGAAAACTTGGAATGGAACCACCATTTGACCCAGTTATCCCACTCCTCAGCATATACCCAAAGGACTTAAAATCAGCATACTACAGTGATGCGGCCACGTCAATATTTACAGCAGCACAATTAACAATAGCTAAGCTATGGAGCCAACCTAGGTGCCCTTCAACAGATGAATGGATTAAAAAATGTAGCATACATCCACAATGGAATATTACTCAGCATAAAGAAGAATGAAATTATAGCATTTGTGGGTAAATGGACAAAACTGGAGACAATCATGCTAAGTGAAATAAACCAATCCCAAAAACCCAAAGGCCGAATGTTCTCTCCGATATTCAGATGCTAATCTACAATAAGGGGGTGGGGAGAATAAAAGTTCATTGGATTAGACAAAGGGGAATGAATGGAAGAGAGTGGGGATGGGAATAGGAAAGACAGAGGGATGAATCGGACGTGACTTTCCCATGCTCCTAGAGGAACACATAACCAGGGAGACTCCACACATGTACAACCACAGAATGGGAAGTTATAACGGTATGTATGCTATGTCCAAAGACGTTCTACTGTCCTGTTCGACTGGGAAGACCATATTAAAAAAAAAGAAAAAGGAAAAGAGCCCTAAAAAACAAACAAAACAAAAAATTAAAACCACCTTGTCAGGGACCACGCAGCTAGTCAGGGCGTAACCGGGATTTGAACCCATGCAGCCTGGCTCTGGTGCCCGGGCTTCACCCCCAGGCTCACCACCTCTGCAGGAATGAGTTCTCAAGCCTGGTCAAGGAAAGCACTGGAAAAGCTTGCTAAGCGTTGGACGGCCCCAGGGCGACTCACAGAAATACTGGGACAGGTTGGAGTCGGTGACTTTCCCCGTCTCCCCCAACTGCACCAGTATCTTGGAGGCGTCGCAGTTGATCTTCTTGAACAGATTCTCCACCGAGGTCTTGAGATGCTCCAGGGTCTTTCTGAGCTCGCGGTTTTTGTCCTCGTACATGTTGGCCTCCTCCGTGGTCTTCCTCAGCTTCTCCTGGGGGTGGACACCAGTTCCCCGGGGTCAGCCCGCTGGACGGGACTCTCCAGGGGAGGGGGCCGGGGACTCTCGGGGATCTGGATCTCCAGTCACTGGCTTCACCTCTCAGAGGGGGGCAGGACCA
The DNA here is from genome assembly GCF_047511675.1 of Marmota flaviventris. Lineage (NCBI taxonomy): Eukaryota > Metazoa > Chordata > Mammalia > Rodentia > Sciuridae > Marmota > Marmota flaviventris. Next base: position 137,987,009 of record NC_092498.1, on the reverse strand, counting down.
GTTAAATGGCCCCAGTTGTGCATTTAGAAGAGAGGCACCACACTGCGCGGGGCCCACTGCCTCATTCCCCTTAAGGTGAGTCCTCACCTGGGCTTTCTGAAAAGGAAGGAGCGCGGCGCAGGACACAGCTCTGTGTGTCACCTGATCGCATGGAATCAGGCCTCACCAGCCAGTGTCCAAAAGTGTTCTCTGTTTTCCTTTTCTGTTCCTCCCATCCTAGGAGCTGCAGGTGCTGGCTGCCATCCCATAAACAGTTCTCACCATCCATGGTCTAGAACATCTGCACCAGCCCAGTGGTTTCCAAAGCGGGGTCCCCAGACAGGCAGGGTCAGGTCACCGGGGAACTTGGGCGTGGTACAAGCTCTGGGGCCCACCCAGACCTGCGGGATAGGGCTGGGGCAGGCATCTGAGTCTCCAGGTGACACTGGTGCACAGAGAAGTTTGAGACTCTCTGGGAGCCCACTGTATCTCAGCCTGGGTGACACATTGGGGTCACCGGGGAGCTTTACAATATTTGCAACCTGCGCTTCACCCTCTGGGGGTCAGATCTCACTGGCTCCAGTTGTGACCAGTTGTGACCGGCGCAGCAGGGAACTTTGAGGACTCCAGGGATTCTGACCTGCGGCTGGAAATGAGAATGGCTGCATCCCATCCTGCCTTCCGCTCCCTGAGTTCTTGGACTGCAAAGCAGGCCTGGGCCCTAGGAGAACCACGGAGGGCCACACGGGGCTCGGGAGGTCACAGGCACAAGTCATGGTTTTATAAGTCTCCCCAGCCATGAGCAGCAGGTAGGATGATTGTCCCATTTTACAGATGAGAAACCTGAGGCTCCGAGAGGTTATCTCACTGTTCCAAGGTCACACAGCTAGGAAGCAACTGTTCTGAGAGCCTTCCCAGGATCCCAGTGAGGGAGTAGGCTCACCCCTTCTCCCAGAGGGGCAGAAACTGGTGAAAGGAGGGGTAGGAAAACCTGGGAACCTACTGCTATTAAGACAGATTCTCCCGCTTAGATATTTGCACTGGAAAAGGAGTCCCCAAGTCAAGCTAAAACCTAAGGAACAAAGAGCTAATGCAGGGACCATAGGCAGAGGGGGGCTAGCAGCCTCTCCACTGCCCCCCCACCCCGGCAATGCCTGTCTCCACCCCAAAGAAGAGTCTGGACTCTGGGTGGCCCCAAGCGAGGATGTGGGACCGCAGGCAAGTATTCTTCGTTGGGGTGGGAGTCCTCCTAAGACCTGGATCCTGCCTGGGGGTCTGCAGGGCCCCTTCGCCTTCCCCCCTCGCCACGGCTCTGAGCCCAAGCACCTCGGTGGCAGCACGTGCTCTGCTGCCCTCCAGTGGTCAGTCGGAGGATAGCACCTTCATCCGTGTGGAGCCGGTGTCCCAGGGACCCTGACACAAGCCACAAAGGGGGAATGGGAGGTGCCCCAGGAGAACGGTTCCTGGGCCAGGAACTCTGGATTAGAGGAGGACGTTGGTCAGACCTCCTGAGAAGTTCAAGGTTTTGACAAGTATTTGCTATCCATTCTTCCCTTATGCCTTAATGACAAGACCTGACTGACTGTGGGGTGGCAATGAGGGCCCCTAAGTTATATTCCAAACCTGTTTTGCAACATGGATGGCCAATGAGATGTAAATACAGAAATTATTTAGCTGAATCTTCTGGAAAATAACTTAAGCTGGTTGACAGATAGCAAGACCCCCTCCCCCACCCTTTATGTTTGTTTACTCCCCAGTTTCTCCCTGCCTGGAATGTATATGTGATGGCTGGACCTGTGGAAGCTATGATGCAACCACAAGGAGCTGCTGGGATTACAGGTATGCTCCAATCAGGAGTTAAATGACCTGGCACATTTGGAATGTAAGCCACGCACACACTCAGGATGGCAAACTAGAAAGCTAGAAGGAGCCTGGGCCATGGATGACATCATGATGGAACCCTACCAGCCCTGAAGTGCCAATCTTCCGATGTATTTAACCAGGAAACTTCTGTCTTGCTTAGGCCACTGTTATCTTGGGTCCTTGTTATTAGCTGCCAAGTACAACTTAAATGTCATAACACATCCCAGCTCCTTTAGGTTGGTCAAGTGATTTTACCTCTGTGAACCTCAGTTTCCTCATCTGTAAGTTGGAGAGATCAACAGCGTCCACTTCCAAGCACTGAGTCCAGTGCCTGGCACATAGTACCTGCTCAGGAAACGTGTCTGGATGTCACCCAGGCCAGCCTCGGGTCATGGGGCTAACAGCTTCCTGCTCCAGGTACCAGCTGACGGGCTGCCTGACCCACAGACAACAGAGACCCCCCATCCCATGCTCTGCACCCGGCTCACCTCGAGCTCCTTCAGGACAGAGCGGCTGTCATCGTGGGAAGACTGCTGCTGGGATCGCAGGTGGGTGATCTCATCCTGCCGGGGAGAAAATCCACTGTGATGAAACGGGGTGCTCCTCTCCCCTACCACACCTCAAAAGAAGCTGTGCCTCCAGAGGCCTAAGAGGTGTTTTTTTTGTTTGTTTGTTTGTTTGTTTTGTACCAGGGATTGAACCCAGGGGCACTTGACCACTGAGCCACCTCCTCAGCCCTTGTTATTTTTTATTTTGAGACAGGGTCTTGCTGACTTGCTGAGGCTGGCCTTGAACTTGTGATCCTCCTGCCTCAGCCTCCCATCTGAGCTGCTGGGATTACAGGCATGCTCCACCACACCTGGTCCCAATCAGGAGTTAAATGACCTGTTCAAGAGTCTTAGAACCTCAGAGCCGCTCCTAAGCTTCGGAAGTTCTGAGGTTTCTTAATGAAGAGCAGAATGATGGTATGGGAGGGTGTGAGGCATCCATTCTGGAGATTCCCTAGGGGGCTGTCACCAGCATCTTCTGTGAATAGTGGGGACCTTCTACCTGCAGTAATACGGAGTGTGGTCATCACATATGGGTATTAGAATGTGGCTAGTGCCACTGAGGAACTGGTTTTTCAATTTTATTTAATTGCAATGAATTTAAACTTAAATAGCTACATGTGGCTAGTGGCTACTGCACTGGTCTGGGCAGCTCCGGAGCAGGAGTTCTCAGACTCTAGCAAGAATCCCCTGGAGGCTTGTGAAAATGCAGATCACAGAGTTTCTGAATCCAAGAATGTGCATTTCTAACAAGGTCCCAGCTTCAGAGACCACAGGGAAGCCGGGTCTTCAAGTGGTGTATGCCTGTAATCCTGGCAACTTTGGAGGCTGAGGCAGGACGATGACAAGTTGGAGGCCAGCCTGGGCAGTTTAGCAAGATTCTGTTTCAAAATAAAAAGGGCTGGGGATGTGACTCGGTGGTACAGTGCCCGGGTTCAATCCCAGTACCAAAAAAAAAAAAACCCTGGAGTCCTCACATCTTTTGCTATGGCTTGTCCTTGTCCCACTGGGTCTAGAGAGACGCTCCCTCCTGCAGAGTGGAAACTCAGGCCTCACCTGCCCACTCTCCCTTCACCGCGCTCGGCCCGCAGAGCCCATGCAGTGCCGCACTTGACCACCAGGGGGCAGCGGCGATGCGCCGAGCCCGAGAGGCCTGGCGGGCTTGGGCGGGCCAGTAGCGAGCCTGGCGCAGACGACGGGGGGCGGGAAGAACTCGGCTTCGCGGGGGAATAAGGGCCAGAGTGGTCAGATCTGATTTTCCAAGAGAAACAGGAAATGCGATTTGCATGTGGAATATACTGATTTTTCAAACGTTGGAAACTAATAAATTAGCAAATTAGCAAGTGGAGGAGCAAAAAAGAAGGCAGGCTGCATTTGTCCAGTCTGCAGCCTGGGACCCGCCCTGCAGCAGGGGAATAAGGGCCAGATATATCATAAATAGTAAATATTTTATGCTTTACATCTCTCTGGATTATAAAGTATGCCATGGATTATAAGTGTCCCTACTGGAGATAGAGGGGACCCGAACCCATTAAATGTACGTCTTAAATGAGACACAAATGCCAGTTTCAGAGAAGTTAGATCGTAGGGGGAGTGCCGGGGACACACAGCGATGCTTGCTAGGCTGGTGTGACCTTGGGGCCCTTTTCACTTCAGAGTATGTCTGGAACATCCCAGGGAGGCTGCCCTAGGGAGGGCTGCTGTGGGAACAGGTGGTCCCAGACCCAGGCAAACAAGAGCTGTCCCAACCTGGATCCCCTGGGTCTTCTTGTTCATCATCTCCATGTCGTTGTTGAGCTCCATGATGTAAGTAAACCGGGCAAAGTTCTTCTCCTCCTTGGCCAGGAATTCCTCAATGAGCTGGCTCAGGTTCCCATCCTCCACCAGCTTCATCAGCCGGAGGTGGGCCACCTGGTAGCTCTCAAAACTCTCTCCCTTGCTATTCCTCCTGTGCCTTTTTGTCTTGAGAGCTAGAGAAGAAACAGTGACAGTGAGGAGCCCTTCTGCTCCGGGTCAGGCAGATAGCATGTGCTCCACAGCATGGTGGCCCTGTCCCGGGAGGGCGGGCGCTGGGTTTTTCCAAAAGATGGATTACAGGCGTGGGCCACTGCACGGGGCTTCTGTGTTTCCACTTCACCAAGACCTAATTCAGTATTCACTAAGTGCCAGACCCTGGGCGAGGCTCTGCTGACACAAAACCCTGGCCCCAGGGAGCTTTTCAAGGAGGAGTCAGACAAAGAGAGGAAAGAAAACAAGATATACAAGTAAACAGAAGAAGAAATCCGCTTATTACCATTGCGGCTGGAAGAAGGCACATCAGGCACGGAGATGGGGGTCCTGCGTTAGGTGGGTAGCCAGGGAAGGCCTCTCTGTAGAGGTGACGGTTGAGAAGAATGAAGGTCAAGGCAGTGGCCAAGTTAGTCTGGGGACAGACGATTCTTAGGAGGGCTCAGAGCTTGGTGAGTTCAAGGAATGAGAACCTTCAAGGAAGTTCTTCTCTGAGTCTCACTCTCACTACCCTAGAATCACAGAATCCCTGAACCTAGACTTATCTCTCTGATTTGGCCTCCACATGGCAATCAGAAGGTTCTTTCTAGGTCTTTCTGGGCACATGACATGATGTGGCTCACATGATGTGGCTCCTCATGGTCCTTGGGGTCAAGCTGAAGTTTCTCAGCATCATTTATGATCTGGTCTCCTCCAGGGCCTCCTGTGACGGGTTCCCTCGTGTCACCTCCTCCAACAGGCCCACCCTGACCACCCTAGATAAAGCAGCCCTGGGTCACTGCCTGTCAATTACCCTCTTTTATTTTCTTTGTGCTCTTGGGTTTCTGAGAACCGAAGAATCAACTTTAAAAAGAAGTTTAAGAATCAGCTTAACTTCTGTGTTTTATTTTTATTTTTTTCAAATTGAGGGGTACCAGGGATTGAGCTCAGGGGCACTTGACCACGGAGCCACATCCCCAGCCCATTTTTGTATTTATTTAGAGACAGACTGAGTTGCTTAGGGCCTCGCTGTTGCCGAGTCTGGGTTTGAACCAGCGATCCTTCTGCCTCAGCCTCCGGAGCTGCTGGATTACAGGCGTGGGCCACTGCACAGGGCTTCTGTGTTTTCTCACTTGTTGGATCCCCTGAAGGGTCAACTCTGTGAGGACAGGATCTCTGTCTTATTCCCACTGTGTCCTTTCTGCCTCTCCAGCTCCTGGCATGTGGTCAGTTGGTCCCTCAGTGTCCCTGGAGGACTGACTCCAGGACCCCTCTGCACTCCAGCCCAGCCGTCCCACCCCCAGCCTTGCCTTGGCTGCTCTTGCTATCTGGATGCCTGGTGCCTGCACCACTAGTCTTGTGTCCCCTCTCCTGAGACCTTCATTGGCCTCCTCCATCCCGTGTCTGTGTTTCCTCCCAAGGGTCTGCCCAGTGCGAAGTGTTTGTGTCCTTTGTATGTGTGTTTTCCAGGGCTCTGTACCCAGAATGTAAGCCACACGACATCAGGGCTGTTATGGTTTGGATGTGATGTGTCCCCCAGAAGCCCAGACGTGAGACAAGGCAGGAAGGTTGAGAGGTGAAGTGACTGGCTTATGAGGGCCTCAACCTAAATGGTGCACTGACCCCGAGAGGGTGGTAGCTGTGGGCAGGTGGGTGTGGCTGGAGAAGGTGGGTCATGGGTGTGATCTAGGGGTATATGTCATCCTGGGTGACATCCTGCTTCCTTGTGGCCGTGTCCCAGCTGCCCTCCTCCGCCACCCTCTTCCGCCGCCATCCTCTCCCGCCATGATGTGAACCTCACCTTGGGCCCAAAGCAATGGGGTGAGCCATCCATGGACTGAGACCTCTGAAACTGTGATCCCCAAATAAATTTTTCCTCCTCCAATTTTTCTTGCCAGATCATTTGGTTACAGTGACAAAATAATTAAAAGCTGACTAACAAAGGGTGAACACAGTTGTGGTCACTGCTCCCCTCTGGTCTCCAGCATGGTGCCCGTTTCAGGCTGTAGTCAGGAAGTCTACTAAAGATTAGAAATGGATCAGGTGGGTGGACAGTTGGATGAGGGGTCCAGAGATCACAAAGAACATGACCCTGACAGATCACTCTGAGGGCAAAGGGCACAGGAGGGACAGGACTAAGAATGAGGAGAGTAGTGGTGGGGGCGGACACATCTGGGAGGGAGCCCTGGACCTGCCACTCACATTGCCATGGACCTCTGGGGGTCAGTGACAGAGCCCACTTCTCATGCTGTCATGGGGTCATGTGGAACTCACATGTGCCAAGCACCTAGGAGAGGAGCTTGCACAAGCTGGTGGCCCCGTAGACGGACTGGCTCCAGGACCCCTGGATGATTGGCAGATGAATAGAGGGGTGATGGACAGGTGAACAAATTGGTGGGTGACTGACTGGGTGGCTGGGTGGGTGGGTGGACACTGGCTGGGTGGTTGGACACAGGCCCAAAAGGTGAAAAAGCTGTGGGTCGTTATCTTAGAGGAAGACATGGGCTCCTCAGAAGCTCTTCCAGCAATGACTGACCAGGAAGAGGCAGGAAAAAAACAGGGAAGAATGAATCCAAGGGCCCGAGGTGCAGCTCAGCAGGTCCTAGGCCCTGGATCCCCTCCCAGCACCAGAGAAAATGAAAACCAACATAGCGGAGGGGGGGGGGGCCTCTGGGAAGGGTGTGGCCCAGCAGGCCTCCCTCCCATGGCTCCCCATGGTCCTTGGGGAGTTTCTCAGCGTCATTTATGATCTGGTCTCCTCCGGGGCCTCCTGTGCTGTCGGCTGGCATCCCAGGACTCAGGGTGAACGGGTCCCGGTGCTTGCCCTAAGTGGTTAGGGGGCTCACCGCGCTGCACTGCCATGCCTGCCCTTGGGAGCACATGACTGTGCTGTGTGCTAGGCACAGGAGCCTAGGTGACAGGTCCCCAGGAACACAGTCTGTGTGTGCGCCCCTCATAAATGATGTGTGCCAGGTAAGGGAGGGGTCATTGCTCTGTATGGCTCTCCGTGAAGTGTGCGCCTCTGGTCTCCACCCCTCAGGCCCTTGCCTCCTGTCGATTTTGTGCCCTTTTACTGTGATACATCACCGCCATGACTGTGACCCTGTGCGGAGTCCCTCGGGTCCTCTTGGTGAGTCATCAAACCTGGCCTGGTCTAGGACACCCTGACACATAGATACTGCTTGGGACATGTTTATCCTAAAAATCTGGGCATTGTTTCTCTGAAATTTGAATTTAACTAGGCATCTTTTTTTTTTTTTTAATTCTTTTTTTAGTTGTATATGGACCCAGTCTCTTTATTTATTTTTATGTGGTGCTGAGGATGGAACCCAGGGCTTCAAGCATGTGAGGCAAGTGCTTTACCGCTGAGCCCCAGCCCAGCCCTATTATTTTTTTGTGCTAAATTTGGCGATGCTACCACAAGGAGACTGGGGAGCGCCGGGGGGTGGGGTGGGGGGTGGGGGAGTGGTGGGTGTGTGGGGGTGTGGGGAGGTGTGTGGGGGTGGTATACCTTCTTTCTTTTTCGTGTCCTCCTCCAATTCCATGCGGTCCTTCAGCTTGACGTGCAGGAAGGACTTGAGCTTGGCCTCGTGGTCGTAGAGCCGCTCCAGCTCACGGATCTCCAGGTTGTACTCAGAGATGTCCTTCTGCTGGCGGTCCTTCATGGCAGCCATGCGGGCCATGGCCTGCATGCTGCGAGGATGCAGGGGCTGAGGTCCCCAGGCACCTCACTCTCTTCCCTTCTCCCTGTGGCCCCGGGGGCTTCCTGTCTGGCCAGCAGCCACCAGGTCTCCTACTTACCAAGGACTTTAGGAGTGGAACAGACTAACTTACTGGAACAACTGGAGCTGCAGGCTCTAGGCCATGCACAGGAAGTGTGTTTTCCCATTGTCATCTCTGTCTCATCATCATCCTCACTACCAGCACCACTGTCATTATCATAATCATCATCAGCATCATCACCACCACCATCACCATCATCACCATCACCACCATCATCACTGTCACAGCCATCACCACCATCATTATCACCATCACCATCACCACCATATCATTACCATCATCACCATCACCACCACCATTATGTTACCACCATCACTACATCACCATATCATCACCATCACCACCACCATCACCATCACCATCACCACCATATCATCACCATCACCACCACCATTACCATTACCACCATCACCACCATCATCACATCACCAAATCTTCACCATCACCACCATCATCACCAAATCATCACCATCACCACCATCATCACCATCACCATCACCACCACCATCATCACCATCACCACCATCACCAGCACCATCAACACCATAATTATCACATCACCATCAATATCACCACCATCATCAGTGTCACAGCCATCACCACCCTCACCATCACCACCATCATTATCACCATCACCATCACCACCACCATCATCACTATCATCACCATCACCATCCATCACTATACCATCACCATCACCATCACCACATCACCATATCATCACCATCACCACCATTCACCACCACCATCACCACCACAATTACCATATTACCATCAACATCACCACCATCACCATCAACACCATATCATCACCATCAACAATGTCACAACCATCACCACTCTCATCATCATCATCACCATCACCACAACACCATCACCATCATCACCATCACCATCATCACCATCAACATCATCATCATCAACATCACTACCGTCATCATCACAATCACCACATCACAATTAACATCACCACTTCCACCATCAGCACCGTCATCACCACCACCACCATCACCACATCATCATCAATATCACCACCGTCATCATCACCACATCACCACCACCACTACCTGACAGTCACCGTGACCCAGGCGCTCCTTCATCTTATTGACCCTCTTTCCCACCTAAAGAGATCCTACAATGATGTGAAGCGATGGAGCAAAGATTCAAGTCCAGATTCCTCTCACTCTAACACCTGCTCTCTCCACAGTCCAACTGCAGGCCACAGAGAGGCGATGGAGACAGTCCCTCAGGACCAAAGGCAGGGGCTCCCGAGGGGACAGTATCAAATAGAGGTCTGCGTATTAACTCCAGCACACCCTCCACTTACCTGGATTTCAGGTAAGTATTTTAGTGTCTCTAAGCCTCCTTGTCCTGGTCTGTAAAAGGGGGACCTAGGGCCGCTGTGAGGGCTAAAGTCACACACAGCCTCTGGCCTCAGCTGCATGCTGTCAGTGCTCAGAGTCATTGGGTTTATGGTCTAAGGTCCCCCAACACACCGCAGTGGGCACCTCCCCAGCACACCTCTGCTCATAGGCCTGAGAAGACTGCTCAATTGCTAAGTTCATGGTTTTCTTCTGCGACAACAGGCTCTGGCACAGCTGCTGGTAGATGTTGTCATAAGTGGCCTTCTCAAACCGCAGGTTCTCAATCTCCTGACGGAGCTTGGCGTTGCTAGTCAGCATCTTATCAAAGTGCTCAGTGACCTGTTGGAAGGGCTGTGTTTCAAAACAGGGCTGCTCTCTGGGCTGTAAGACAAGCGTCCAGAAGGCAGATGGAAGGTGGGAAGGTCCCACACGCTGCCTCACATCCCAGGCCATGGAACAACCATTGGGGAGCACCGGGTGATGGTGGAGTGGGCCACCAACTGGCTAAGTGGCCTTTGCTGGATTCTTTTCTCTGGATTTCAGATTCCTCAATGACTTTTAGACCTAATTTCCAGTTTGGGGTCACTACATGAGAGACAGGAACAAGTTAAATGACACCATCAGAAATAACTGGCCAAGCTGGCCATGTGGCACATGCCTGAAATCCCGGTGACTCTGGAGGCAGGTGTAGGAGGATCGCAAGTTTGAGGCCAGACTCAGCAACTTAACAAGACCCTGGTGCTTACAGCTAGATGATTCTCTGTGGCGGGGGCTGGGCTGGGCTTCTTAGCATGTTAAATATCACTACCACCCACCCCCAATCTAGCTGTGACAAGCTAAAGCGTGTCCCTCAGAAGGCAATGTCCCTCTAGGGGCAAAATCATTCTTGATTAAGAGCCACTATTTTAAATTTAAAGAAACTTAAAAGACCTAACAATTGTATGAACCTTGCTTGAACCAACTTTTAAAGGACATTTTTTGGTTCAACTAGAGAAATTTTAGTAGGGATGGGGTATTGGATCATGTGAAGGAAATACTCATTTTGTAAGATGTGATATTGATATTGTGATTATGAAAGCAAATGTTTAATTGTAAGAGGTGAAACTGAAGAAATCAGGGCTAAAATGTCATGATACCTATAATTTACTTTAAAATACTCCAGGGTGAAAAACGGTAAAGCCATTAAAGCAAATCATTAACAATTATTAGATCAAAGTGATAGGTATGTGGGGGTTCATTATTTTATTCCCTCTAATTTTTTTTTGTACATCTTCATAAATTTGTCTTAGTTTTTTTAAAGAGTTTTTTTTTTTTAAGTGATGTGGGTTACACTATGGGAATATGGGTTGGTGCAGTCACTATGGGAAACTTTATGGAAGTTTCTAAAGAAATTAAAAGTAGAATGACCCTACGACCCTCTTCTGGTATGAGCCCAAAGGAAATGTGATTGGCAGCTGGGAGCAGGCAGCCTTGCTCACTATAGCTGAGGCACAGCAACACCTAGTGTCCATGACGCGTGAACGGATCAAGGAACTTGAACACATGCATGCATGCACACACATACACACGATCAATATTCAGCCTTAAAAAAAAAAAAAATCCTACCATTTGCCACAGTATGAGTGGATCTGGAGGACATTACGCTACGTGAAATAAGCCAAACACAGAGGGACAAATGCTGTGTGATCTCACTTACGTGCAGGGTTGGCCACAGAACAGAAGTCACATGACAGAGAGAAAGACAGTGGTTACAGGGAGGGGTGGGGAGCTTCAAGTCAGAGGATTCGAGGGAGCAGACGTGTCAGATGAACAAGTTAGAGTCGCAATGTGAGGATGATGGGTAATAAAGTCCTACTGTGTTTGGAATCCCTGGGAAGTGAGTAGATTGTAGCTACTGTCACCACAAAAACACACACAACCATATGACGTGATGGATATGTTAATTTCCTTTGCTACAGTCACCACTTTACTCTCCACATGTATTCCAGAACATCACCAACTATGCCTTAAATATACATGATAAAGCTTATTTTTAAAAATAATTTTTTAAGTTTTTTTTTTAAGGTGATGTGAGCCAGGCATGGTGATGCAGATCTCTAATCCCAGCGACTCTGGAGGCTGAGGCAGGAGGATTGCAAGTTTGAGGCCAGTGTCAGCAACTCAGTGAGGCCCCTAAGCAACATAGTGAAACCCTGACTCGAAATAAAAAATATAAAAAGGGTTAGAGTGAATTTCTCCCATAGACACGGAAAAAGAAACAACTACAAAAGAGATTCCTGACAGGGCTTTGATCCCATCAGAGGTTTTCAAAGCACATTATGAGAGATGTTAGGTTTCTGCAGGGTCAAGGCAGGCTTAATTGAGGTAGCCAGCCATAAAATTTAAGGGAGCTCTCGTGGTCAAGTGTCAACACAGCATCTCCCCAAGCCTGAGCGTGAGCACCTCCTTAAATTTTAAACCCTGGACTCTTGGCAGGTTTCCCTGTGGGGTTCTCCAGCTGCCACTCAGGGGAGGGGAGGCCAGGGAACAGAGGTTCTTACTCTACACGAACTCGATTGTGCCATAAAAGATGTGACCTACTGGGAGGGCTCTCAGGCTCTCTGGAGTAGGCGGAGATTTCAGGGTCATGGGTATTCTGGGATCCGGAAGTCATCTTTAGAGATGGCCCCTAATCCACTCGAATGCATAGCCAGTCCTGTCCAGTGTGAGGGGAAGAGGGGACCAGTTTGGGATACAAAATCATATCTCTCCGAGACATAAGAGGGGACACCTCGCTGCAGAGTGCCTGGGTAACGCCTGGTGGTCAGAGTTTGGGGGAGGCTAAGAGTTTTGCACAGTGAGGCAAGGACCTGTCCCCCTCTGGATGCAGGAGCTGCTGGGCTGTGAAGTGTCTCCGCCCAGCCTTCCTCCCCCTTCTCCTGATCCTCCAGGGGGAACCACCTCTCCTCACTCTGCTGCCACAAAGTTTAGACTGGGCTGTCCCCTCTCTCTGCTACCACTCTGGGGGAGAGAAAGCCAACCAAGAAGAGTCACAGGCCTCAGGTCCCTGTATTCCATTCTTCTAACCACAGTGATTGGCTCAAGGGTGGGCACATGATCCAAGCTGATCCAATGGGAACCCCTCCCCCGGGACAGGCATATTAAACCCTTAGGAAAGAGATGCTCCCTTTCTGCTGGCGTTTGATCATGTCTGGGGCTACCTAAGGATGACGTTTACCCAGGGGAGAGATGGACAGAGAAGATGTCCAAAGGACATGTTTGGAGCACCTGCATCCAGCTATGCCTGAAGGCTCCACTTCTACCTCTGAGTTTTTCAGTTCTTGGACCAACACTTTCCTTTTTGTCATTGTTCTTTGGGGGTTTTGTTTGTTTGTTTAAAAGTCAGTTAGCAATTTAGAAAATCCTACTTAATACAAAAGTCATTGTGAATTGAGGATGATCATGTAAGGCCTAATAGCTAAGAGGATGATGTCGTTCAACAGCACAACAGTAAGTCACTGGCTATGACAAGAAGCAAGGTCTCACTGCCATGGTGGAATCTAATTCTGCTTGAAGAGGGTAGGCATCCCCCGGACGGTGGGGGTGGGGGTGGGGCGGGTGGAAGACAGCAGCACATGCTAAGGTAGATGGGACAGAGTGCAGAGAGGGTAGATGGCAAACTCTAAACTGCTTCCTGCTCTGTGTGCCCATCACTGGTTCACCATCTCCTGGGTCCACAGGGAAATGGGTGTGGTCTGCCAATGGTTCAGAGGACGCCCTTCTTCACCATGAGCAAAGGGAGTGGGGGGAGAGGGGAGCACCCCACATACCCGATTCAGCCGGCTCTCCAAAATGTGTATCTGTTTCTGCAGTTTCTGTGGGTTGTTGGCCTTCTGCATTTTTGTGAAGATCTGTTTCTGGCTTGAGATTTTTTTTTCCATCTGAACAATCTGCAAAAGAGAGACGGAGCGCGAGAGCAGGCAGCTGTGTTAGCATCTGTAGGGGTATAGATTCCACAGTGGGCTTGCTGAAGAGGGCTAACGCAGAGATGGAAATACCCTTTCTTGTCCTGTCAATTCTTCTCTTTTGGATGTCTGCTCAGTTCAGCTTAATCTTAGTTTTGGGTAAAATGAGGCAATTTAGAGTGTAGGATCTTGGGCTGGGGCTAGGGCTCAGTGGAAGCGCACTTGCCTGGCATGTGTGAGACACTGGGTTTGATTCTCAGCACCACATAAAAATAAAGGTCGGTCAACAACTAGAGTGTGGGATCTCACCTGTGCATGGAAATTCCACTCACCTGTGGGTATGGACTCTGCCTCCCTAAGCCATGGTCTCTAGCAGAAATGAGTGTACCCCAAGGGGCCATCTGGGACCTTGAGCAGGTGTTGTTTGGCTCTTGCAGAGCAAGGGTACTTTGGGCATTTAATGGGTTGGTCACAAAATGTCACACATGTCATGACATGTGAGACAGCATCAGGCATTCAAGATGTGTCTCCCATCCCTTCCATCCCTTGGGACTTCCCAATGCCATCTGGACACTACAGAGATTTAAAAAATGCCTTTATTTCACTTATTTATTTTTATATGGTGCTGAGGATTGAACCCAGGGTCTTGTACGTGCGAGGCGAGTACTCTACCACTGAGCCACAAACCCAGCCCCTCAAACTGTGTTTTTGTTTTTTTCTTTGCAAGAGTAAAAGGAGTACAATTTATTCAAGAACAGAGCTCTCGAAAGGTGAGAGCAAGTTGCCAGCAAACTGTCTTTTCCATGTAAATACACTGTATTTTTCATTCAATTCTAATAAAACACTGACTGATCCAGGAACAAAGTGACTTTATAAATCAGAAGAAAGGGCTGGGGATGTGGCTTAAGTAGTAGCCCACTGGCCTGGCATGCGTGAGGCACTGGGTTCAATCCTCAGTATCACATAAAAATAAAGATATTGTGTCCACCTAAAACAAAAAAAAATTTAAAAAATAAAATAAATCAAAAGAAAGCAGTTGGACTGAGGCCACAGCTCAGTGGCAGAGTGTTTGCATGTGGGAGACAATGGGTTAGATTTTGGCAAAAAAAAAAAAAAAGGGGGGGTGCAGGAGATGTAGCTCAGGTGGTAGAGGGCTTGCCTTGCATGCACAAGGCCCTGGGTTTAATCCCCTGTGCTACACACACAAAATAAATTGTTCTGGAACTTTACCAAGAGTTGGTCACCATGAAAACAGCAGCCCTTGGCCAAATCCTGCCCACTGTTTGTTCTTATTAATAAAGTTTTATTGGGACACATCCACAGCCATTCACTTACGTATTGTTAAGGCTGCTGCCTTCAGGCTACTCAGGTGGAGTGAGGTTGTTTCAACAGAGACTATAACTTACAAAGCTGAAGTATTGACTGTTTGGGCCTCTACAAAATGAGTTTCCTGGCCCTGTTCCCGATATACCACACTAGAACATTCAAATATGGAAATAAATTTAATTGTAGTGTAAATAGCTTTTCTTTTATTTCTTCTTTACACTATAATTAGGGCATCACAATGATTTAAAAGAGTAAGTAAGCGGAACTTCGTATCATCTGTGAATTACAACAGGGTATTTATTGGTTGTTGAAAAGGGGTCTTGGCAAAGGATGTCGAATGAAAGGAGCCAGACATGGAGACATACTTTGAAAGTGGCCATTTACATGCTGTTCTATATGCAGGCAGAACAAATCCATGATGTGGGGATTAGGACAAGGGTTCCTCGGGAGTAGTTAGTGGAAGGGAAACGGAGGCAAGGCCCTGGTTTTAGGAAAGTCAAGTTCCTTGGTGAAGCCAGAGAAAGCAGTTTCAGTGGAGGGGACGTTGCTCCGAACACTGGGGACAGAAGTGGAGACAGCCCCAGCCCTAGAAAGGGAAGCAGAGAAAGTAGAAAAATCTCCCTGAAACTTCTAGAAAGGGGGAATGTGGGCAGTCACCTGCAATCCCAGGAGGGTTATGTTTTGTGTTTTGCTTGGTTTTTAGGTTATTTGAAGGAGGGGAAGAGAGGGACCCCTTGGAGAAAGAGAGGTAGGTGGAGAGCTAGGGGGCAGTTGCTCTGAGGCAAAGTTTCTTGGGGACAGGGGCTAGGGAGACCTTGCTCCGGAGACCTGGCCTTGTAGACCAGGTCACCTCCTCCTCTGAAGCAAGCAGATATGGCTCAGGGTGGAGGGACGCAGGGGGAGACACGGGGAAGGCCTGGCTGCCACAATCTTGACATCATCCACCTCTGTCCAGGGGACTTCTTGTTAAGAAAAAAAAAGAAAAAGAAAAAAGAAAACCCAAATAACTTAAATGCCCTGTGTTGTCCTGAATGGAATCCTGGGAGTGAAAAAGGACATGAATGGAAACACCAGTGAAATCCCAATAAATATGGTAGTCAGGTTCACAGTCATGTGCCAGGGTGGATTTCCTGGTCCTGATGAATGTCCTAAAGTAACCGAAGGTGAACAGCAGCATGAAGGGCCTGTAGGAAGCCTCTGTGTTAGCTTTTTAACTAACAATTTTTAACTAATAATTCTGTGGATTTAGAATTATTCCAAAATACAAAGTTTACTTTAAAAAAATAGATAAATAAATACCCCTTGACTGGAGCCCCTTGGTTAGGTATTATGTTACCTGCAGCCCAAAGCATGCCTAACAGACACACTGTCCACTTTCTCCAATAGGACAATGAGCTGACTCTGATTTCAGATAAGTGAAATACACCCCATCCCAGCTGGCAGGGGAGAATTTTGATGTCTCTATCCTTCAGCCCCAGAGTCCTACAAATGCCCCCCCCTCGGGGTCACTGTCCCTTAAACCTCACTCCATAGATGTTCAAATGTGTCATTTCCACCCTCTGCTAGAAATGGGCACAGCCAGCTGCAGTGTGCTCAGTCTACACCTAGGCAAAGATCCTTATTCTCCACCCACTCGTCAGCCCCACTGAGAAGGAGCAGTTTGACCAGAGTCCCAGGAGTCCCCAGGCTAGCCTGAAAATGTCCTCTGAAGAAAAGTGCCCTTCGAGACAGGCGAGGACCAGGTCCCAACTGTATCAGGGGCACTTTATCTTCTGGGGTTTGAGCTGTGACTAAGGGGTGAGGCTTTCTGGGGAGAACCTGGTATGTAAAGAAAGCAAGGAGGGGCTGGGGATGTGGCTCAAGCGGTAGCGCGCTCGCCTGGCATGTGTGCGGCCCGGGTTCGATCCTCAGCACCACATACAAACAAAGATGTTGTGTCTGCCGAGAACTAAAAAATAAATATTAAAAATTCAAAAAAAAAAAAAAAAAGAAAGCAAGGAAATAAGGGGTCACCACCATTTAATCATCCCTTCAGAGTGAGAAGTTTGTCTAGAGGCAGCTGCTAGAATTCACCTTGGAGGATGATCTGAAGCCCAGGTCCTGTTCTGGGTTTGAGGGGTCCTCAGTGAAGGAGGCTTTGGTGCCTCGGGGTGAGTGACAGAGCTTGTCACCCACACTGAGTCTGCCTCTGGCTGGGGTCAGAGACCCCTGAGCCAAGATTAGGCTGCTGAATTCTGGAAGCAGTTGTGTCAGGGGTCCTGTGTCAGCACCCCTGAGTTTCAATGCCCTTCATTTGTCCCCACACCTTGGTGAAGTCTCTAGGGCACAGTCCCAGCTGTCACTTTGAGACACAGAAAGATAAATCTATTGCCTGCAGTCGCAAGCTATGGCCAGGTGGCTGGCATGAAATAGCAATGTGAGCCAACTAAAAGAAAACACATCCCGGGTTTCAGGGGAAAAAAAAAAAAAAACAATAACAGAGTGGTTGCACACCTGTAATCCCAGCCACTCAGGAGGCCAAGGCAGGAGGATCGAAAGTTAAAGGCCAGCCTCAGCAACTTAACCAGGCCCTAAGCAAATTAGACCCTGTCTCAAAATAAAAAGGGCTGGGGATGTGGTTCAGTGGTAGAGCAACTCTAGGTTCAGTCAGTCTCATCCCCCTCAAAATAAAACAGGCTGGCAGAGTGCTGAATTGTGCATCTGGAATGCTTCCCTAAAGACCTGTGTGTTAAAGGCTTGTTCCCCGAGAGAGGTGCTATTAGGAGCTGTGCCACCTTTAAGAGGTGGGGCCTAGCGAGAGGTCTGCAGGTCAAGGGGGCGTGTCCTGAGGGGGCTGGCAGGACCCAGCCCCTTCCTCTCCTTCTCTTTTGCTCCCTGGCTCACCACCATGAAGTGCTGCCTCCACGCCCTGACATCGCTGCTCTGAAGGGATGCTGCCCTCTTCACTGGTTACCCTGGAGCCACCAGCCTCTGCTCCTCCTGATTAAGTTCGCTATCCTGGCCCCTTTGGTGTCTCTAAGGCAGGAGCGGCTCTGGCGATGCTGGGAAGAGCCAGGAGCCTTGGGCTGAGCCCAAGGAGGAATGGATTCCCCAGCCTGGCGCTGTCTTCCAACACACTTGCTACATCCTCCCGGGGCCAGGCAGAGCCCCGTGAGGCTCCAGCGACCTCCTGCAAGGACGAAGCTCTGTCCAGGGGTGGAGGACACAGGAAGGGAATTCTGGAGCCTGCCCGTCCTGGGATGAGACGCAGCCAAGAGGCTCTGTATGGGGCCGTGACACCACGATCTTTTGAGGATCCCACACTAGGTTGTCCTCGCCTAGTGCTTCTCAAGACCCATGTCCCATCTTTTCTTCAATTTCCCTCTTCACTTTTTGCCTCCTTCCTCACCCACCCATCCATGCTTATTAAACACCTGTTCCCGTGCCAGACAAGAGAAGGGCGGCAAGCAAGGCTGATGGTCCCCGCGCTCAGAGAATGATAAGCCAGTCTTGGAAGTGAGCCTGGGAGGGCAATGAGCAAGGTGCTCCCGGCAGGCTCAATAGGGCCATCTAGTGGTGAAAGATGAAATAGTGCCTGAGCTGGGACCTTAGGGATGAATAGGAGGTCACCAAGCACAGAGGATGGGAAGGGCACCCCAGCAGAGGAACAGCATCTGCAAAGGCCTGATGAGAAGGAGGGCACTGTGGAATCAAAGGACATGAGGAACGAACACCCAGGTGCGGGTAGGGGATGGGGAGGCAGGAGGGCCACGGTGCAGCAAGGCCCAAGCCCACTAGAGCATTTGGCCTGACCGCAGAAGATCACTGTCTGAGGCAGAGAAAAGATGTAATGAGATCTTTTGGATTCATTCAACCAGTTAATATTTATTGAGAACTTGCTGTGTGCCAGACAGGTGTGGGAATGGGCATTACCACGGGGACTGGGAGGACATAGTCCTACCCTAATGGATCAGACAGACTGATGAGACAGACATTAAGCCACCCCGTCTCAAGGCAGAATTGCAACTGTGAGAAGAGCTTAGGAGGGAGGTGCCATGGGTGCCTTTGAAGAGGGTAAGGAAATGTGTTTCCCACCTGGGTGACCAAAGTCTTCCCTCCAGGTCTAGAGCCCTGATTGCCTGAGATCCAGTTTCTCTCCTTGGAGGGCCAGTGATTGACTAAGCTGACATGGTCTCTTCCTCTCCTTTCCTCTGTCTATGCTGAAGGAGGGCTGGAGCGGGGATGCAACTCAGCAATGGGAAACCGCACCAAGGGCAGGTTTTTGTGTTTTGCAGAACCACTGCCTCAAAATCTACTCCCTACCCTTTTCCATGCCAGAGACTGAGCTGCAAGGATTCAAGATGGCTCCCTAAGCAAGGATTGGAGGGTTAAACAGAGAGGAGTTGGGTCTTCCCTTCCTCTGGCTTGCTCCAGGTCCACCCCACATGCCCCCTGTAGCTGTCCTGCAGACTCTCAATGTGCTCACTCACACCCTTGAAAAGAGCCCTGCCTAAACCCTGGCCCAATGCCTGCTACTAAGGGTGCTGCCTGCTCCCGGACAGCAGCCTAACCTGTAGAAGAAGATACACTGTACCCTGGAGAAAAGACACATAGAAGGCCCCCAAGAAGACAATTGGGGTGGTGATGGGGGAGCATGTGCAAAGACCCTGAGGTGAGCCAGAAAGGTGGGCAGGGATGGACCATGCAGGGCACTTCAATGCATAGTCAGGGACATGATCATTAATGCCACCCAGAAAATCTTAACTCTTTGCCATGGGAGGGTGGCACTTCCTGGACACCTGTGTGGATGGGTAGAGTCACATGACTATCTTGAGCCAATAAGGCTCCAGGGCCAGTGTGAGGCCCTCCAGAACTCTCTTCCCTGACGTAATACCTGGCAGTGTTCCAAATGGGTGCTGCCCACCCCTGGCCACCCATGGTACATATGCAGGAAGAGGCCTTCACTGTTTAAAGGCATGGAGCCTGGGGAAGGGTGGCATTCGCTGCTGCAGCCTGACCCCACTGCCCCTGGTTGATGCCCCAAGGACAGGATTGTGGTGTCCTGGGATTAAGCCCAGAAACTAGGAGCCCCGAGGACACAAGGGTGGCAGCATTTAGGGGAAGTCAGGAGAAGGACAGAGTCAGTCTGCCTAAGGCATCCTGGGAATGCCTCCTCCCCTCCTGCTCTGGGTGACCTTTGAGTCGCACCTTCTCGTCCAGCTCCACCAGCAACTCCTTCATGGACTTAATCATGGCCTCGTAGTCTTCCCTGGCCTGCAACAGGAAACGCAGCTCAAGGTAGTTTTTCTGATTCAGATCCAAGTTCTTCGAGGACTTCAGGAGACTCAAAACCAGGGTGATCTCATTCTGCTCTGCTTGCAGGGCCTGGATTTCCTTGCTGTTGGAAAAGCAGCCTGCGGTTAACCTGGAACCTCAGGAATTACTTTCAAGGAACATTCTAGACACTGTAACCTGGGAAATGTGTTTCCCACCTGGGTGACCAAAGTCTTCCCTCCAGGTCTAGAGCCCTGATTGCCTGAGATCCAGTTTCTCTCCTTGGAGGGCCAGTGACTGACTAAGCTGACATGGTCTCTTCCTCTCCTTTCCTCTGTCTACGCTGAAGGAGGGCTGGAGCGAGGATGCAACTCAACAATGGGAAACCGCACCAAGGCCGGGTTTTTGTGTTTTGCAGAACCACTGCCTCAGTGTCCTTTGGGAGCCTGGGGAAATGCAGAATCTCAGGCCCCAACCTGGGACCTAGTGGATCAGATGCTCCTTGAGTGTTCCGCAGGCTCATAGAAGTGTTGGAAGCAGGGCTCAGAATGCTAAAGAATGTTCTAGGGAAGGGCTTGGCAAACCTCGTTCTATAAAAGGCCAAAGAGTGAATATTTTAGGCTTTGGGAGCCACGGGTCTCTCTTGAAAGCTCTGAATTCCCCTACAGTGTAAAAGTGGTCATAGACAATGCATAATCTAATAGGTATGGCTGTGTGCCAATAAAACTTTATTTACAGAGAGAGGCAGCCAGCCAGATCTGAACCCTGGGCCATGGCCTGCCAACCACTGTCCTGTAGGACATTCTGTAAGGATGGGAATGTCCTCTATCTGCACCATCCAGGAACACCCATGGAGGCTCATGTGGCCAGTGCACATGGGAAATGTGACTCGAGCAACCAAAGAACTCTGTTTTCGATTCATTTAATCAGTTGCAACTTCAATAGCCACACATAGCTGATGACCAGAGCACCTAGTCTTCTCAGCTTGCAACTGGACTTTCTCCCCTTCTTCAGCCCCTCCTGGAAGGGGGTCTTCCTTAAGGTGGAGAGAAAAGAAAGACCTCTCTACCTGAATCAGGCATTTGGTACGGTGGTTAAAGCTAAAGGAAGGTTTGTCTGTTGTAGACAGCTCGGACTGGGTAAGAGAGTGAGGTACCCCTAGATTTTAAAAGTGCTCCCTCTCAGGGTGGTTTAAGTGAGGGGTGGGCACTTGGAAAAAGTGCCCGAGGGCCCTGCCCTCAGTTCTGGCTCTATTTATAGGTGCTAACTGTAAAGAAACTAGACTCCCTGCTCTTCCACCCCTCCCTTCAGTTCCACCAAAGTGAAACCAGATCAAATGGGGCGAAGTAGCCACACCAGGAAGGAGGCATCTCTTGATGTCCACCAGGCGTCTATTGGGAGTCAGATGGCAAGGCACAGATGTGCAGGTTGTGGGCAGCACCACCCTGGAGAATGCCCACAAAGCATCACAGATGTGTTGATTACACTTTTCTAGGAGACACTTTTTCTTGTTCTAATAAAATCCCTACGTAATGACCATTTTTTCCAACAGATGGCAGTAAAGTGTCTTGGGAAAGGATGCCTTTTAAAAATTCACAGGGATGTCCCATGTGGACCAGCCCCGGCCCTGATTAAGTGAATCCAAGGGAAATCTAAGGAACCGTTTTCTCCATCCTTTGAACTTCACGCATCATCCAATAGTGAGATTTTCTAACAGTGAGCTTTCTGTAAATACTACGGATGGAGCTAAGGCATTAGATTCCCGCGGAGGGAATCTCAGAATTCCCGCTTCTGTTTGTTTATTCAACTCTAGGGAACACCTTTCTGTTGCCCAAAGAAATACACACACCGTTGTTTCTAGGGCAACCTAGTTTCATATATTCTATCATGAAGTTCCCCTAAGGACGCACAAATAGGGAAGGCCAAAGGTTTGCACAGCTCAAAGAACTCCCCCAGGCCCGGCCCAGGGCAGGGATAGCCACTCCCATTTCTCCTTCCACGGCCCCGCCCCACTCAGCTGATTGGACCATGAATAGACACGTGACCCAAGCGGAGCCAATCACACTTCCCCTCTCTTGTGGGACTTTGGGAAGGATTCCAGACTGTGGCCCTGGGTCACTGGCAAACTCAAGAGTTGGGGACAATCATTTTCTTCCAGCCAAGAATGAAATTCGGAGAGAGGGCAGGAAAGAGAGATAGAGGCACCAGAAAGCCTCCCCTGGGGCCTTCCCTGAGGGTGGGCACCCTGCTCCCTGGGGTCCCCTCCGCGCCCTGGACGCTGACAACACGCGCTTCCTGCTGAGGCCGCGTCCAGCGGGTTTCCCCTGGAAGTGGAGCCTTTCGACGAAGGACTGGGTTCAGGAGAAGGTGAGCCCTCGAAGCCCAACCCCGCTGCCCTCCAAGGTCACTCACTGCTGGCTGGAGAGCTTCAGCTGGCTGCGGAAGTTGAAGGACTTGCGACTTTCTACCATTTTTCGGAACTGCAGCCTCAGCTGCCGAAGCTCAGCCTCCGCCAGCTGCTCCTTGGTCTTCTCGGAAAGTTCCGGAGGAGTTACCGAGGTTTTTCTCCTGTGCTTCTTCAACTGGTTGAGATGGTGCGGAGAGCGAGGGGTGAGGTGACCAGAAATGCCCGCATTGCGGCTCAAGGGAGGATGGCTGCCTGCACAGGGCTGGCCATGGCTGGCCACCCAGGACGAGGTGAATGCTCGTCTGCTACATGGAAAAGCGGCCCTGGGTTGCCAGGATGGCGATATGTCTCCTGTCAACACTGCGTACTCAAGAGGTTCCTTGCTATGTTGGGAAGAGGGTATTCTTTGGGGCCCTGGGTTCAAGTCCTAGCTCTGCCACTTTTTGTGACCTTGGGAGAAAGTCACTGGCTGTCTCTGAGCTTCCAGGCTCCCATCAAAAAAATGACAAAGAGCTAATACTTGTGAAGTAAGTGTACAGCAGAGTGTCCAACTGTCCCCAGGAGCTGCGGTTACCTACCACCGGCATCTTGAAGGAATTGAACTTTTCCTCTGCTCAGACACTGGACCCACGGAGGTCAAAGCCAATGAGCGCACCTCTTTGTCTCAGCAATGTCCTGTCCACAGTGATAAAAGGAAGAAAACTTGTAAGCCACCCTGCTGGCGGTGCAGGACCAAGTGACACCTCCTCCCTTCCCCACTCTCCACAGTCCCGTCCCCCGCCCACAGCTTGGCACGTGAGGAGGAGGCAGATGGCTGCCTGGGTGTGAGAAGAGCCCCCCCTTTAAGGCAATGTTTGCCCGGAACTTGTTCCACTCAGGATTTATTATTAGGAGCTGGGCAGATGGTTCTGGCATGTCACTTACCCTTCTGCTCCTTGTCCTAAGGAAAAGGGGGCAAAGTGACACTGGGGTGGTGTGTCCCCTTATGGGGTCAAAACAAAATGTGCCCCAGCTACAACTGTGGGTGGACCCACACCCCTTTAGAGCAGGAGCCAGTGGCACTGAGTGACATATTTATCAGGTCATCACTTGAACCTCACCTGGCCTACTCAGAGAAGGGGGCAACACTGACTCTCTAAGCCCTATGGGCTGTGAGACTCCCTGAGTCCCCAATTCCAGACTCAGGAGCTAGGTTCCTAAAGCAGAAATTCTAGCTTTGCCACCCATAGAGGAGGGGTCCCGAAATGTAGGGGATTAAAGCACTGGTTGTGTGGTTCACCAGATCTCAGTTCAAATTCCTCCACAACCACTAACGAGCCTTGGGCAAGTCCTTTCAGTTCTGCAGAGCTTCTGTTTCATCATCTGGATAATGGGGAAAATTCTAGAAGCCACCTTGCAGGCCATTATGTGTAAGGCACTGTTCCTGGCACATAATAAGTGCTCAGTAAATGGGTTGTTCCATATGGTGAAGTGTGGTGGTGATTGTCTCCTGGGGTTTGCAGGATTCAGCATTCCCTGTCTCCTGGTGAGGCCCTGAATTGCCTGTGAAAAGCCACACCCTCCCTCTCCCTTGCCCCTCAGGGGATCACTGCTTCCCACCAGTTTTAGGATTGGAACTATGACTCTATATCGACCAATCAGAATGCCAGATCCCTGCCCAATCTGCATAAGCCTAGCCATCTGGCCTAGTATTAGCTCAAGGGTGGTCACGTGACTCCTGCTCCACTAAGCAGAGTGTGGAGTGGAATTGAAGCTGGAACACTCAGAAGGGAGAGACTTCGCTTCCTCCCATACCTGAGCCTAGGAGAATGAGGTTAGGGATGACTGAGAGCCATCTTGCCTCTGCAGGGACATGAGAATAAAGCTAATATGGAAAGAGACTGAATCTTGAAAACATCATTTAAGCCTCTGGATTTAGCCAAGCCTGAAGATGCCTCTGGATTATGTCAATTACATGAATCAATGTTTTCCATTAAAGCAATCTGAGTTTTCTATCACTTGCCTTTGAGTGGTGAATCAGCCTTCAGGATGCTGTGGATAGGGGCTGGGGTTGTGGCTCAGTGGTAGAGCACTTGCCTAGCATTTGTGAGCACTGGGTTCGATTCTCAGCACCTCATGTGAATAAATAAAATAAAGGGCCATCAACAACTAAAAAAAAAAATTTAAAAAAAGATGCTGTGGATAGGCTGGTGCGGTGGCACATGCCTGTAATCCCAGCTACTCAGGAGACTGAGGCAGGAGGATCACAAGTTTAAAGGCAACCGCGAGGCCCTATCTCAAAATAAAAAATAAAAAGGTCTGGGAATGTGGCTCAGTGGCTAGGCAGCCCTGGGTTCAATCCCTGGTACCTAAATAAATAAATAATTATAAAAATAGAAAAAAATAATTCTGTGAATGAAGCCCAGGATGAAGTAGAGGAAAGTCTCAACAAGGGAGAGGATTTTTAATTTGGATTTAGAAGAACAGACAGGAACTCACCCAAGCAGAGAGGAAAAGTGCAGAGGGAATTCTGGGCCTAGAGAGCAGCCCAGGCAAAGGTGGAGATACAAGTGAATAAAAGGAGTGTTCAGAAGATGATCGGTACGGGAGTACAGATGGCCACAGCCAGTGGGGAGTGACAGGGTGACAGGCAAAAGATCAACCTGGAAACCCACTGTTCCTGAATGGCTGAACAGCCACCTCCCTGTCACTCAGAGTGGCCACCTGAGGTGGCTTCCCGCTACAGCTTATACTTTCCAGCTACTTGTGCATCCAGGCACAGACATGTGATGAATTCTCACCAATGGGATGGAAGCAGTCAACTCCTGGGCCATAACTTAAAGAAATGCATGTTATCCTTCCATTCTCTCTTCCCCAATAGGCGTTTATGGGAGACTGAGCCACAAGACAGATTCCCAAATCAAATTATGGAAGAAGTCACCTGCCAACCATGAACACCCTCATTGGACTCCTATGAATGAGAAAATAACTTCTGTGCACCATGCCAATGAAATGTGAAGATTTATTTGTTACAGCAGCTGGAATGACTTAAACTAGCTAGAGTTAATATCTTTCTTCCTAACATAACTTTAATGTTGTCCCCCCCTCCTCAATGTATCAGAGGATGAACTGTGATTGGTTTCCAGTAATCATGGTAACTCCACCTCTCTTTATCAATGATTGGTTTAAAGATTGGCATGTGACCCAGCTCTGGCCAATGAGACATAAAGAGAAGTGTATTCCTATTCCTTTGTGACAAAACAGAACTTTGTCCATGTTTCCCTCTCTTTCTTCTTTTGGAAATTAGGGGGAAGGCACAATGGTTGGTGCTCTGGCAACCATGCAATGACCATGAGAAGAAATATCATTGTAACGCTGAGGAGCACAAAGAAAATTTTGGTTCTTATTAACAAGCTTTGCTATTGCCCCTTGTTGGAACTGCCTTCCTCCAGGCTGCTTGTTAAGTAAAATAATAAGTGTCACTATTGGGAAGGCACCCTCATTGGGTAACTTGTTCATTACAGCCTAAAGCATTCCTAACTTACATGATCAGTTTTGAAAATGACTTTCAGTCTGATAGGTAATGGGACAGTAGTGGATGGCAATGCAGGTTCTAGAAGGCTTGGAAGCTAACTGAATTTTGGTAAATCATCATTAAAGGAAAATATCTAATGTGGGGACGTTCCCACAGGCAGGAAGGCAGGGTAAGGGCAATGGCTCCATGTCTCTACTGCCTCTGGATGAGCCCTGGACGGGGGCGCAAGCTGCAGCCGGATTTCCCTCACTGATAAGGTTTGGGCAAAGGAAACCTTTCATTCTAATGGGACCCCTTTCAACTCTGGGATTCTGTGCAGCTCAGTTTCACCTTGTCCAGGGGCTCTCCTACGTCCCAGGGCTCTTTGGATCCTAAGTAGTTCTGGGATGCACTGGTTGCAGAGCTAGACTGGGTGCACCTGCCTTTCACGGGCAGTGTGCTTTTGCCTCACTGGGCTCAGTTTCCTCATCTGTAGATGGGAGTACCCACACCCACGTGGGGTAGTGTGTGAAGCCCTTAGCACAGCCTGCTCATGTGATGGATGAATGGTGCTTGTCTGACAGGATTATCCAGTGTCTGTTCCTGAGATCACTGGCTGTGCTGGGTATTATTCCCTGGGAGCTGGAGCTCTCTTTGCTGAGACATACATGCATACCCAGAGCCAGGCTCCTCCAGGCTACTGGCTTCTCTTCAGCTTCCAGAGGCCAGCACAATCCTCCCCTTCTGGGGATAGGATTGCTCCCTGGTGATAGGTCCTCCCTCATCC
Source organism: Marmota flaviventris (assembly GCF_047511675.1). Taxonomy (NCBI): domain Eukaryota; kingdom Metazoa; phylum Chordata; class Mammalia; order Rodentia; family Sciuridae; genus Marmota; species Marmota flaviventris. The sequence continues at coordinate 137,960,276 of NC_092498.1, read as the reverse complement.
TCATAGCTGGGTCTTTGGAGGATGCCCCAGGGGTCCTGGTCCCTGTCTTACCACCCTCTCATTCAGAGTTCTCAAACTCACAGTTCAAGAATCCAATCCAACCAGCCTTCAAGAGTTTCAGAACATGAATGGGTGGCGCCTTCTCTCCTGGCCACAAGCCCCACTCTGTGCTGCTGCCTAAATGTGCACTGCATTCCCACATGTCCTGTAATTGCTATTCCTGGGAGGAACCAAAGCCGTCCCACTTCTGGGGAGCAGAAAGTGCCAAGAAGTCAGAGCCTGGTCAGGCCACCTCAGGCCATAGTCCCCTGGCGAGCGCGTGAGCTCTTGGCAAATACGGGGTTTGAATGGATGGCATCCCCTCCAGGCTAGCTGAGGCAGGGTAGGCCGGCCCCTCCTCTGCTTCCAAATTCTAACAATCTGACTTTAAAGGATAAGCCAGGCCTGTGGAGGGTCCTGCAGGGACCCTGTCAGGCTCCTGTGTGGATTAGACTGAGCCGCGGCTGCGCAACTCAGAAATTGAACCTGCGCCTTGGAGACCAGCTAAACTGGGGTGCAGAAAGACACACCATTAAAATAATAATGATGAGGATCGTTATGGGAGGAAAATGGAAACGCGTCGGACGTTTTAGGAGTTCTTTACACACTGCAATTTACCGATGTCTGGTGGGGAACAGGCGGCTTTCCAGGCTCAGGGCCCCTAGGTCCGCGCGGGTGGCGGGCGGCCGCAGTGCTGCTTTCGCCCGGCAGGCGGCGCTGCGGCGGGGCAGGGCGGGGCACTCACCGGCCGCGGGTCCCACGACGCGAGCGCTTGCTGCACAGCGGCGCTGCGCCACCCCGCCCGGCCCGGAGTGCGGGCGCCTCGGCCCGGAGCGCGCGCCCTTGTGACGCGCACAGTCGGCATTCTCCCTGGAAGGCGCTGCGGGGCGCGCCCCCCGGCCCGACCTGCAGCTGCAGCGAGAGAGAGGGACCCGGGACACGCTCCTCCGCGACCTGCGGCGACCCCTTGCCAGGCTAGTCATGCCCAGACGGGCCCTCCTGGCCCGGAGTGACCTCGTGCAACCACCAGCGCTCTTCTCAGTCCTAGGCCACTCTTACTGAGGATTCCGGTCCCCGGCCACGCCACTCTCCATTCGCGGTCGTCTTATCCGCGCGCTCTCAGCGACCCTGCCAGGTACCAACTTCCCGCGCAGTTAACCCAGCCCTGGTCCCGCTACTCTGCAAGAAAATTAAAAATCGATTATAAAGAAAGAACTTCACCAGTGATTGGGAGTCTGCCTGTTGTTTTCCTTGGGGACCACCCCTCTCCTGCCCCTTGTGACCACGACACAGGAAACCCCGGTCAAGGGTGACTCAAGGTCAAGGGCGACTAATCCTGAGCATTTCACTGTGCTAACAGTTTGAAAATTTAAAGATGAACGCTTTTCATACAATTGGCCCCAAAACACTTCCTCTGGGGCTAAATTCAATAATGACAGCGCTGTCAGGTATTAATGGAGGATCCCGGTTTCCTAGGGCACTTTTGGGTCCGTGTGACTTCCACTTCACCTCCCAGCCCCCTGAGTGAATTGTAGCTGGGCCATAGTAAGGGTTTCCACTTTCTTGTCCCTAAACTCCTAGGACAGGATGTATTTTGGTTTCAGAAAGGTCATACAGCACACATCAGGTGCCCCTGATGTTGCTTGGCAGCCATGTTGTCACCATGAGGGATGTTAGTGTGACAGTGTGGGTATAGGGTTTTGGATCAAGCACACAAATGATTCTACAAGGAGACCTATGAATACTCACACCAAGTGGGATAAATAAAGATCACCAACAGCCCCCTGTCAGGCTTTGCCTCTAAATGATGATACAAGGTGTCATGGACACATGTTACCATCATTTTATAAATGAGAAAACTGAAGCTTGGAGAAAACAGCATGGCAGTTAGTGGAGCAGCAGGATTTGAACCCAGGGTCGCCTGTCTCTAAAGCCCCTTGCTTTACTCACCACCACACTGGGTGAGCCGCAGCCCCCAGATGAGTGGCCCTCTGAAGGCTGGTCTCTGCCGTCTCTGGTGCATGAAGAGCAGCTCCGTGCCTGCGTGTGATGCACGTATTTTAAGTGTCAACGCCTGAAAGATGATGAAGTTCAGTTAGGTTCAGGAACTGTTAAAAATAGGCCTTCCTCAGAGGAATTCACGATCCGTGACTTCATGGGTTCAGATCTCAGCCCCCCTGCCGGGGAGAGTACAAGGCTTTTTAAATTAGAACATGCTAGAATCCATTCTGCTAAAGGGATCTTTAGCTCCATCAGCGGGGCCTGGAGCAGAATGAGATGCCAGCTTGCCAGAGCGGTGCGCCAGTGGCGAGAAATGTTGGCAAGAGCGGAAGCCTCAGAATGGAAGGGAAATTAGCCAGGCTGCGGAGGGCCAGGCAGAGGCATCTGGGCGCAGACCAGGAAACCGACGCCTCTCTGGCTACCAGGACCAGGAACCCACACAGACCAACTCGAGATGATGCTTTCAGTCTCCCCAGCCCCTCTTCTCCCTTCTTCCTTTCCTAGCACACTCCGATTTGTTCAGGTCACTGTCCCCCTCCCATGTAACCTGTGTGCCCAGGAGCTGATTCCAGCCCACAGCTCCAGCCCCAACTCCATTGGCCAGCAGCCATTCCAGCTCCTTCCTCATGATTGGACCAAAGACCTAAGCGTAAGACAACCAGTGCATGGTATTCTGCGGGAGACTGCAACTGGTCCAGGGAGATGCACATAACTGAAGGTGGCCTAATTCAACAAGAAAGGTTGGTCCAGGATTGGAGGGAGATGCTTTTCTGGCTCCATGGAAGTGTGACTGCTGTTGTTGCTGGCAGCCCTCTTGTAATCATGAGGGAAGCCAGTGAGTGATCGAAGCCAACATATAATGGAGGAATGTGCTAGAGAGAATTACAGAACAATGTACCTAGAATCCTGATCATACCAGGCCTCAGACCACATATCTCTGCATTTCTTGTTATGAGAATTACTAAGTTTTCTTCTCAGTTTAAGACAGAATGGATTATGTTTTCTTCTTCTTGCAGCCAAAACCATGGTGAAGTTTATGGATTCTAGCGTTCTATCTGGTAAGCAGGAGCAGGTTCCCATGAGCAGCAAAAACCAAGAACTAGAAAACTGAAACCAAAGCAGCTCGTCCCTCAAATTCTCTCCACCTGGTCTCTCCACCTGGCCTCTTTTTTAAAAAGATTATCTTCTCTGCCTTCCCCTCTCCCTCCCAGCTTTCTCCTTATGAGTTCCATTCTGGAGCCCAGTTTATAAAAAAGAAAAATCAATACTTTAATCATGACTTCCCAGGAAAGAGAATACAATTGTCCCAGCCTAGATTTTACATTGGCCCAATCATGTGGAGCCAGCAGCCATGGTCAGGTGGCACAAATGCCGCCCTCCTCCCAGAATGTGAAAATAATTCTCAGAAAAGATGGCATGAGTGGACGAGCACTGTATAGAAGAGAGGACACTGGAGTCCTCCCTCAGTTGCTGATGTGCTGTGTGCCCTTAGAAAATTGGTAGGACTCTCTGAGCCTCAATTTTTCAAGTCTGCCAGGACCAAGTTGGGAACTTTAAAGCCTGCAAAGATGGCGAAATATGTCATCCCATCTACTGAGGTAGGTGGAAGAAATAAAAAGGCAGAATGGAGCCAGGTGCAGTGGTGCACACCTGTCATCCCAGTGATTCGGAGGCTGAGGCAGGAGGATCTCAACTCAAAGCCAGCCTCAGCAACAGCGAAGCACTAAGCAACTCAGTGAGACCCTGTCTCTAAGTAAAATACAAAATAGGGCTGGGGATGTGGCTCAGAGGTCAAGTGGTCAATCCCCTCCACCTCCCCCCCACAAAAAAAAGAAAAAAAAAAAGAACATAGACAAAAGGAAGGATGAGGAGACTGTAACTTTAATCCAAAGGCCTGGTCCTCATACTCTCACTCTCCAGATCAGTTTTTCTTCCAGAACTGTCACTCCCCAAGCCAGTTCCTCTCCTCATCCTGTCAACCCTAGATTTCTGGAAACCTGCAAATCTTCACTCAAAATCTTAAAGCTACTGAAAATTTACCACTCATCCTGGGTTGAGGTCCCTCTCCTGGGGAAATCCTTGGAGTTCCCCGGTGATACTATGTCATTCCAAATAAAAGCCACACTGATCTATTTTATTTATTACATAAATAAGTGTCAGCCAGTCCGACTGGATTCTGACTTCTGCCATCTTGGTGGTTAATGAGATGACCAATCATTTTAAACAGACAAAGAAAGAAAACAAGCTCCAGCGTCCCACTTCGCAGGGCCCTCCTGAAGGGGCCACCCTCCAAGTTCCTGGCCGTGATGTCACTCAGTCCTCCCTCCTGCTGTGGCTGATTGGATGACAGGAGAAGGTCTCACCAGGTTGGACCAATCAGAGCTTCTTTCCCTGGAAATGGAATTGGACACAGAACACCCTCTGGGGCAGCAAAGGACTGAGGAGCAGGTGATGAGGTGTCTGGCACTGGGGCTGAGAGACTGCGGGGTCAGGGCCAGGGTCACCATTTCCCACCCAGTGCTGCCAGACCTCTGCATTCTGGGATTCAACCAACTGTGGATGGAGAACGTTCTAGAAAAGAATCCTGCCTGTACTGAGTGTGCACAGGCTTTTTCTTACCATCATTCCCTAAACAAGGCAGTGTGACCACTGTTTTAGATTTTAGGATTAATCAAGAGGTGATTCAGGTACCTGAGAGGATTGCAAGGGCACATGCACACATACTATTTCCTGGGAAGGACTTGGGCATCACATATTTTGCTATTTGATGGAGGAGGGATGCCTCGAATCCATCCCTCAAGGAACACTGAGGGGCGATGGAATGCCCCACTGAGGCCACAAGGGCTGACCATGCTCAAAACTCTTCCCTGGTGTCTCCCTTGCTAATAATGCCCTGAGTCATGTTCAGGCTGAGTGGAGGACCCTGAATCACATAGATCTGAAGATCCCAAAGAGGCCAGCAGAGATCCTGAGGGTCAAAGAGACAAGAGAGGAATTCTGTCCGTAGGTCTGGGGACAGCAGCACTGGCCAGACGTCCAGTGCTCAGAGTCCAGAGCATAAACTGAAGGGCCTGGGGATTTGAGTTCTGATCCTGCCACACAGTCACCAAACCCCCCAGGTAATCCACGGACTGGCTACCCAGTTGCCTTCAGTAGGCTGCGTTTCTACCTCGCCCAGCACAGAGGATTCTGTGGCTTATGACCAAGAACTGTCAGGCCCATAGGCGGGAATTCTCAGCACTTAGTTTCAGATCCTTCCCCAGGAGGATCTAGACCTGGGCCCCTCTTGGCCTCTCTCCCAGTGAAAGCTCGAGTCACCCTTTTTAACCTTGGTGACAGACTTCCCAGATGAGCAGGGAGAAGGGTCGTGCATCCTTCAGAAAGCGTTTTGGGAGCTATAAAAAATGTTTACCCCGTTCCACTCAGAACACCTAAATCTGGAGATTCTTCCTAGATAAGGCAAAGGGTTTGCAGAGATGTCCTTGCAACGTGATCTCTCCTGCGGCAAGGGGGAAAGTACAGCCAAGGACATGGACACGTGGAATGCAAAGGCCAGACCCCTAACAGCTCGTGCTGAAGATGCCCTTTATGTACCTGCACCAAATCGGGGAAAACTCATGTTTTCAGAAGTCAGAATCTAGGTTTCCTGGGAGAGGAGGGTGGAGAAGGGAGACAGGAAACCAGGCCTCCCAGGGAGGGCGAAGCCTCCGTGTCTTAGCGGGTTGCATGGATCAAGTTCACCTGTGACCGGCCCGTCCCAGTGCATGTCACGCTTGAATTAAAAAGTTTCCCGAAGAGACGTACCAGAAGACACTTTTCAAACTGAAGGGTGGCACCTCACTGTGGACTCCCCGGCCTTCTGGCTTCCAGCCAGGTTTGGCTGATGGGAGGGCCCGCAGGAGACCAGAGCGTGCAGCGGGGTGGACGTGGCTTTCCAAGTCCCTCTCATGCTTCTGCAGGTCGTCACGACGTCCACAGCTTCCTGCCACATGACCCCTCTCCCCATGCCACCCCTCCCTGGCCTTCAGTCACCCGGGCCCTTCTGCAGCCTCCTGTATGGGGCAATGGTGCCCCTCAGTGCCCTGACCTCCCGGCTCCATTCCCCGAGCCTGGCCCATGCTGAGAGAAGGCCCTTCTTTAACGTCTCTTGACCAGTTGCCTCAGGTTCCATTTCTTGCTGGGCCCCCTGACCATCACAGCCCCTCCTCACCTTCCCTTGTGACAGCAAGTGACCTTCTTGGGCTCCACGCTGCAGACACTCTGCTCTGAGGACAGCGCTGGGAGCCAGCCCGGGCACGGGGCCAGCATTAATTTCAATTTAGCACCAGGAGCCACGCCAGCTGCTCCTGTCTGTGGGAAAATGTCGAGAACTGGGCCTCCCCCCGCCCATTTGTGCCATCATCTTCTGCCTGTCACCCCCTCCCAGGTGGGGGTCAGGAAGGGCCCACAGGCTGGGCGAGGGTGGTGGGCAAGGGAGACCCTGGATGCATCGTCAGTCCAAGAGACACTAGGAACCAACAGACACTTGACCCGAGGTGGCATCGGATCCTGGTGTCCTGCCCCATGTCCTTGACCCTAACCAGTCCCATGCACCAGCACCCGTGGATCATCCTGCTGTGGACACAGAACTGGGCCCCTGTGCCACCTGCCCTGCATGGAGACAGGCTCCTGGAAGGTCCTCTTCCTAGCCACCCGCATGTGCGTTGCGGTGCAGGGCCAGCTCCTGTCCTGTGCCCTGGGACACACTCTGAGCTGCCCTGTGCACTTCGAGATCCACAGGGCCAGGTTGAGGTGACCTGAACCTGGACCCCAGCTGCTTCCTTTTCTTCCCTGACGGTTTCTTCCAGGGGCTTTTTCTGAGAAAATCTCTTGTATCTGCAGCTATGGCTTAGGGTCTCCTTCAGGGCTTCTAAGACAGCTCCCTAAGAAGGGCTGACTCGGGTGGCAAGCAGGCTGTCCTTCTTTTGCCATTACCCCACTTCCTGTCTGAACTGTGGGTGTGATGGCTGGAGCTCTGGCTAACCATGATGCACACAAGGCCTTCTGTATGAGAAAAACATAGAGCCCTAACTCTTGGAGCCTCTCCTCCTGATTGTAGATGTAGCGGCCTTCGAACTATCCAGAAGTTAGGCCAAGAGAGCTCTGTGGCCTTTCTCACTGCAGGGAATTTCTCCCTTGAATATCTTCCTCCCCGGGCCATAACCCCTTTGTGCCCCTATAACTTCCTACTCCACAGCAACCTCAAATCTCTCTCCTCCATAATATAATGATGGTAATAATTAAAAAAAAAAAAGTAACGTTTGTTGAACAATTACTATGTTCCAGGCACTGTCTCAGTGCCTTCACACAACAATTCACTTAAACCTCAGGGTGGGCATTCACACCCCCATTTTACAGATGAGGTGACTGAGTCCTTACTTCTCGTTCTCCTGGACCCCTCATAGGTCAGACTCCACCAGGTTTGTCTCCTCATCCTTCTGGGCCAGGGAGCCCTGGGGGAGAAGGGAAGGCTCCCTTCAGACTAAAATGTCCCACCTAGGTGGTTTCCTCAATACAAAAGCCATTTTTACCCTGACACAGATTCTTCCATATGTCTTAGGCCACCAGTTCAAATCAGAGGCAAACTGGAAACCCACCATCTAGTCCTTGTTTTGTTTTAAAAAGTGAAGCGTTGAAGTTGTTTCTCTTGATAAATGAGATGTTCCCAGCTCTCCATGGTCATGGCTCTGAGGAGAGGGGGCCACTTCTCCGCCTCCGTGGACCTTCTGGAGTGTGCCCGGGGGTGCCTAACTCATTTCCACGGGGTCTCCCACCTGAAGGGTGTCGTGCCGGGTGCAGTGGTAGAGGTTTCAGCCTCAGGACCAGGCTTTGGAGTCAGGAAGGCTGTGAGGGCGTGGGCAAGGCACTTAACCTCTCTGGGCCACACCCACCCCATCAACAAGGGGACCTGCGCTAGCTGCTTGCCTCTCCCCAGCTGCTCCGCTGCAGCCCAGGGCGCCCTGTCCAGGGTGTGGGTTTTTCCTGATCTAAGCAGAGCCTCCAGGAAAACAAGGCACAAAGAGGAGTCTGCTAGGGGCTCCCCTGGAACTGCCCGCCTTCACTTCCTGGTGGCAGGTGATCTTCAAAGATGGCCACCAAGACCAGCCCTGGGCTTCACGACCCCACAGAAGGACTCAGGAACGTCCGAGGGGCGGCCAGCCTTGGCCCTGGCTTATCAAGGTGACAGGACACAGATTAAAGGCAGCAAAGGTCGAAGTCACAGGGGTCAGAGTCTAGGAGAGACCAGGAGTGAGCCTAGCTGCCCCCTAGACACTGCTTTATCCTCACAGTGACGATGTGTGACAACAGGAAGTTCTGCCAATCAGGAAGACACGCCCAAGCCGTGGAGTCCGGGGTTTCTCTTGGGGGTCAGTCACATAGGCATGGTTGACAACCACGTGTCCAATCTTAGTTACTCAGTCTTCAACCCTCCAAGGTCAAGTTCAAGCATAGCCCATAGACACAAGGGAACCACTAGGCATCATCAGGTAAACCACTGGGTGTGGCCCAGTGACAAAGGCACTCAAGAGGTGGGACATTCTGAGGGCTTAGAAGTTATCTCGCAGGGGTCAAGCAAGGGCCAGCCTCTTCTTGGGAACAGAAAGGGTTTGGACAATGTCCACTTGATGAGTTAAACCTTAACCACAGCCTGCAGCTCCACACACCAAGAGGTGGACTCTGCGTCTCCTCCCTTGTGACTTGCTTTGACCAGGGAGTAATGAGGTCCAGCTGCAGGTCTAGGTCTTAAGGAGGACTGGCTGGTCACTGTGAATGGCAGCTGACTACCTGGAGACCACCAGCTGTGAGGAAGCCTGAGCTAAACAGGGGAAGACACTCAGGTGCATCAAGGGCCTAGACACGCAATGGAACCTTCTGGAGCCTTCCAGCCTAGCGCAGCTGCCAGCTGCATGCGATTCAAGGAACAGTTGCAGCCAGTGCCACGTGGAACAGAAAAGCCACGTAGCTATACTCACATCAACACAAAGAAAGGCAAAATAATAACCGTGGTACTTTTCAGCCACATAGTTGTGGCTCAGTTGGCTCCACAGCAACTGACTACTGAAACACTGTAATCTTTTGTTGGGACCCTTTTTTGTCTACGGTGTTGATGTCTGGAGCGACAGCAGCCTTCTTGGCACTATATAGAGTAGTGTGTAGTCTCAAGCTCACAATGTGCTGAGCAGAGAAAAGCAAAAGAGGGTAAAGATCCGGGACCTGGATGGTGCCACGAGTTGATAAAGGGAACCTGAAAACTTCCATCTCAAGACTTCTTATTTCTTAAGCCTCTGTTAAGCCCTCCTTCTGCCCCTGGTGGCCAATCCTCACTCCAGCGGATTCAGCAGATTGATTTCAAATATGGAGAAGATGATACTGGAAGGACACTGCCCACTATGTCTTTTTGTTCAAATGCTTTCACACCCTGGCGACTTAGGGACACTGGAAAGGACTACCCCCAGGATTAGCTTATTTCTAGAGAAAACAGACAGCTCACCTGTAAAGCATACCTTTCAGATGCAAACCAACCAGTCCAGAGCTCCTGCCCCCAAGGACCCCTGCCATGGGCCCTCACGCTCCAGCCCCCTCGCCCCTGCCCCAGACAGCCCAGTGCCCGTGCCAGAGAACTCTGCAGTACCCATACCCCAGATCCCGCCGGAAGCTCACAGACCAGCCAATCCGAAGCCTCTTTGGCCTGCTGCCCTGCCTCGCCCACCTGTTCCTTCCTGTGGAAGCCACAAGAAGGCTCGGTGACACCTCTCCCACCCGCTGCCTCCTGACCCCCCTCCCCAGGCTCCTCTGCATGGCCCTGCTTGGCGTGCAGAGCCCCATTTCTGGGAACCGGCAGGTGTAAAGTCCTTCCTCCACGACAGTCACTGTGCCTGAGTCACGTCATATCCGATGAAAGAAATCACAACAGGCACTGACCACAGAGCCCGGTGCCTAGGGCCCCCAGGCAGCTGCTGCCATTATTATTGTATCAAAATACAGAAGAGTCTCTCCGACTTGTGTCCTACTTGGGGAAACTGATGTCTGAGACTCAGATGGCTATTGCCATAAGAACAGTCAGGTGTCTGCCATAGGTTGAGGTGTCCCCTTCTGGAAGAGCTAAAATGAGGGGACTAGGACCCTCCACCTTCTCTCCCCAGGCCTGGAGAGCTCATAGGCAGAATCCTGAGCCAGGCTGGTCTTGAGCCCAGTGCAGGGTGGAGGTAGCTCTGGCCAAGTCTAGAGGTGGACAGTGGGCAACGGAATCCTGGACAGGTCTCGGGGTTGCCGAGTTCCAGACTGGGCCACGCGGCACAACCCCTGCTGCCCTGAGAGCAGGGTGGGGTTTGCCAGGTCAAGGGCTGAGCTGCTTAAGTACCGGCTTTTCCTCACTCTTGGGTTTCTGGAATAAGAGGAGAAAGAGACAGTCATGGAGTGTGGCTGCAAGGAAACGGGTTTTCCGAATCTGACGCCTCAGTGCAAATCTCTGCTCTGCCTCGCACAGCTTGGTAGTCAAGAGGGTCAGGGGTCCTCTCTGAGCGTCTGTTTCTTTTCTAAAAACCAAGGGTAAGAGCTGCCTACCACACGGGTTCTCTGAAAACGGGTGCTTAGGCCAGCACAAAGCAAATGCTCAATAACTTGCTGGATTTTATTGTCCGGGAAAATCTAATCAGGGACCTCATTAGGGTTGACTGTTAAGAAGAGAGCAGATACCGCTTCTGTATCTTTCCAAAGATATCTTTCCACCACTGTTGGTCAGTGGTGTTCACGGCCCATTCCTTACTGAACTCAGGAGTGGTTGAGGGACCGACTTTGGTTGAGGAAACGTGGACAGAGGACACTATCACTTCTGGAAAGAACTGCTAAGAACCAGTTTGCATGAGCAGAGCTGTTCCTGCCCCGTGGTGACGCAGTTTCCAGGTCCCTGGTGGCCTTCACCCTGGGTCCCAGAGGCACCTGCGGCTCCGTGGGGGCCTGGAGCGCACCAGTCAGTGGTTCTGGCAGGAAAACGGAAACCACATCAGTCATCTTAACAGAATAACTTAATAGAGTCAGCGCACGTGGTGGGGACAGGGGAGGCCAAGGAGAGTCGCAGGCTGCCCAGGGACGCTGGGGGTCTGGCACTCACCCAGCCCTGGGCAACTGCAGGAGGGGCTCCGTCCCTGTCCCATTTTATAGACAAGGAGGTCCAGGCACAAGGGGGAGGGTCGCATCTCTAACAGGAAGCCCGGACGGTGCTCCAGGGTGAGAGCGAGGCTGCTGATCCTGTAACCAAAGGGCCTGACAGGAGCCCGAGGGACAATGGAGGTGGCCTTCGCTGGTGTCCCGGAGGACCCAGCCACCCTCATCACCGGCTTCCAATGACACAGGAAATTCCCCAATTCAGCAAATCGCAGGTGCCCCTTCAAGGCACAGGGAGGGGGCTCCTGGAGGTCTCAGCCAGAGGACAGACAGAGGGGGCTCTCTCACTCCGACCTGCCCATCCCCCCGCTCCATGGGAAAGGCCGCAGGACGTTTCCCAGGTCTCAGGGGAGACCCAGGCCTCGAGCAGGAGGGGGACTTAGCTCCCGCCCACAGAGCAGGTCTCTGAGGTGAGGCCAGCGCCCCGCCCTGGACCCTGCATTCTCCACTTGCCTAGTCCTGGCCCCTGAGCAGTTCCTGGGGTAGCAAGCTGTGCCCTTGAGCAAGCCACCAGGCTTCCTCTGAGCCACAGTTTCCTCATCCGTACGACAGAGATAACGAGACCCCTCAGCCACAAGACAGGTTCACGGTGGCACAGATATAAGGAGCAAAGCCGGAGTCCAAACCCAGTGACCATCAGCGGGTGCCGGGTCTTCCTGCCGCCTTTGAACTGGGAGACTCCCCAGTTCACCTCAGTCCCCCTGCAATATTCTCTTTCCATTCCTCCCAGGTCCCCCTGGGCTCTGTGTTTCCCACCCCCACCATGGCTCCACCACATGGCAGTTTTCCCAAGGAACCGATTGAGGATGTCTGAGCCACACAGGCAGAGGGCTGGGGACTTAGCATGAAGTCCCTGAGTTCAGCCCTCAGGTTCTGGGTCCCAGGCTCTCTTAAAGAGCCGTGCTATCCTCAGACAGATTTAGATTAATCTCCTTATCCAGTAGCTCAGGATCAGGCGGACAGTCGGGTCACCTGCTTCAGCCTGGCCAGACCGGATTACCCGCTGTGACCCCGAAATTCCCTCATGCACACCTGCTCCTGAGATCTTTGCTGGTGATGAATCACAGCAGGGCATTTGGGGACCGTGTGTTTCACCTTCTGGGAACATCCACACTCAGGCGCAGAGGCCACCCAAGGTTGGGCTTCACTAGACCTCCGGAGCCTTCAATCTGTGCCCAAGCCTCCGAGGCACCACCTGTCCTGAATCTGGGTCATTTTAAAGTTCCATTTAATTCCATTTAATGTCCCTGAAAATAAAAGATGATCAAATTAAGGGTCATCAAATTAAAGAATTTGAGAGCTACCAGAATGTTCTGAATTACCTGGCTTGGGGCTGCCTAAAGAATGTCTCCTGGTTTTTCCCGCCTGCCTTCCCCGGTACAAGCGCCCTGGTTTCCCGCAGGAGGGTCTCCCTCCTCTGGAGGTTGGGGTACTATCTAGGGCTCTGCCTGGCCAGGCCCATCTGCTTCCTCCCGCCGCAGTCCGGCTCCTGTTGGGGAGTCCCCCTCGGATTCTGGAACAGTCTTCCTCCTGCTCTTGCCTGCCTGGGCGCTTCCGGGTCCCTGTTGGTTCCCTTTCTCCCACCCACAGGATTTGTGACAAGCTCGTCAGTCACCCAGCATCTGCTGAGAGCTGAGCATCCTTCTCTCCCAAATGTGCCTCCCACCCCCCTTTACCTCTCTGCCTTGGCCCAAGACTCATCTGCCCCTGTTCCACTGAAAGCACGGGGGTCACCCTCTATCTCTGAGAGTTTTCTTCTCAGCTTCAGCGCGGGGGAGATTCTCCCGGCACCCCTCTTCCCCACCACCCCGATTTGCACCGTGCGGAGATGTGGTGGCCAGCGCTCATTTCCCTGCTCCCGCGCAGGAAGCTCCCAGGCTCCGCAGTCTCCCGCCCTCAGCCCACGGGTGCTGAGCCAGTCCAGATTTGGTGAACTGTGGTTTGCAGGAAGGCATGGTGGAGACAGGCCGGGGGTGTGGAGTCAGGCAGACCTGAACTCAAATCTGGCTCCTGCCATGTGCTAGCTGTGTGACTTGGGCAAGTGACTTGTCCTCTCTGGGCCTCTGCCTGACGCAGGTTGCCAACTTCAGGAAATGCCAATCATAGTGATGCACCAGGGGATGCCTCATATGCAGACTATGGAGTCCTGCAAGGTGGTGAAGCACAGTTGTCAGGGTTCAATGTGGCAAAAGCAGGCACTTGGCCATCATCCCAATTACCTCAGCATTTTACAGAAGAGGAAACCAAGGTTCAGAGAGGTTAAATAATATGCCCCAGGACAAGCAGTGGATAAATGATTGAGTCAGGGTTTTAATTCAAAATTTCTTTGAATCCACAGAGCCTGTATTCTCTCTAGCCTATCAATCTCCACAGAATTCAGTTGGGTGGAGGCTATGCCTGCAGACAGCCAACACTCTGCCCTTGGGCCATATCTCAAAAGGCTTTCTCTGAAGTACAGTTTTCTCCCCTTCCCTCCTTTGCCTTGGAGGCAAGGCAACCATTTACTTCCCCAAGGCTGATCCCACAGCAGACATTACTAATTGATCCTTGAACTCTTGCCTCCAGATCCAAGATGCAGCCCTCCAGGTAGACATCAGTGAACGAAAACGATCCAGGCAATACAAGCCACATTTATTGACCCTTCTCAAAATTGTAATCTCTTTGTGATCAAGGGGTGTCAATCAGCTCTGCCCACTCCCTGGCTCAAAACTGTAAAAGGTTTTCAGACCTTAAGGATTCAGGAAACTTGTGGATGGACGAACTTGGCATTCCTCCTCACTAACTGCATGACTTTGGGCAAATCCCAGCATCTTTCTAATATCAAAAAGAAATGGATGCTCAGAAAAATGAAGGGACTGGCCCAAGGCCACAACTAGTACTAGAGGGAACAAAATTATGTGAAGAGACAAGAGGATGTCCTTCACAGGGTAACTGGAGGAAGGGCCCATGTCACATTCTCAACACTGTCTGACACATGCTTAAGATGGACAGACTTGGGGCTGGAACTGGGGCTCAGGGGCAGAGCGCTTGCCTGGCATGTGTGAGGCACTAGGTTCGATTCTCAGCATCACATATAAATAAATAAAATAAAGTCCATTGATAACTAAGAAAATATTAAAAAAAAAAAAAAGATGGTATGAGGAGCATGGTCCCTGCCCCAACCTCGCACAAGACCCCCTCACATTCTGTGGGGGTCTCTGGCCAAAATCCAGAGGGCCCAGAAAGCCCAGGTTATTGGCTCACACCCTTGAGAATGTACCCTCTGAAATATCGGGGCAGAGTAGCTGAGTCCTTTCTAGAACTTGGGCTCGATTCAGAAGCCGCGGGATAATAATGCTCTTGAGACCCAGTCAAGAGCACAGGACAGAATGACCTTCCCAAAGGACCCCTCTGACATTCAAAGCTGCCTTTTCTTTGTGGCCCAAAGCAAGTTGGTAGGTGACATGGTCCATAAAGGAGCGTCCCCAGCCTATTGTGTGAGCCTGGGCTGGCACATGGGCCGCAGGGAAGGCCAGGACTCAGAAGGCAAGACCCCAGCTCTGACACAGATAACTGCTACCTGGGACCTGACTGGCCCGCAGGCATGTCCCCCTGATGGCTGCCCTGTCTGTTTCTGTCTCTTCCCTCCATTCCTTCCTTCCTTCCTTCCATAACCTACTGATTGGAAATATGGACCCTGAAATCATGGGTTCAAATCCCAGCTGCACCAGTTACCACCTGTGTGACCTTAGGCAAGTCACTTATGCTCTCTGAGCCTCTGTCCTCTTCTATTAAAATATGGAGAATAGAAGTCCGACCTCTCAGGGCTGTGGTGGAAACGTAACAAGCAACGGCATAGAAAGAGCGCCCAGCACGGCTGTCAGAGGGGCCTGGGTTTAGACCCCAGCTCCCCTCTTCTGTCTGCATGACAAGTCCAACAACCCCCGCGAGCCCAGTTTCCTCGCTGGCAAAGGGATGTGGTACCAGTCACCTAGGCATGGGGCTTGGGCACCCCATGGGGTTCTGGATGCAACTTAGCAGGGTGGCTGGAAGGCTAAGTGTCACTTTGATGAACCAGCCTCCTGCTTCTCTTTCACGGTCACCTGAAGCTGAGTCTTCCCCTTAAGGTGGACTCTCCTGCCCCAGTACAGCCCAGGGACATGGCTAATCCTTCCCTTCCCCACTCAGACCAGGCCCCACTCTCCAGACCTTCCTGTGGTTGCTCTTGAAGTCCCTGCAGCCAAGACTCAGAGGACATGGTTTCTGGGCTCAGGGCAGAATCTGTACCCACAGTGCAGAGCAACCAACCCCACCCCCCACCCAGATGCCTGCGCAGCAGCTTGAGGCCAAGGATAAGCATCAGCATCCCTGGGGCATCTCCAGGACCAAGCTGCCACCAGAGCTGGGACAGGAGAGAGCCAAGGCCCATATGCCACTTCCTAAGCCTCAGTCCCAGTGAGAGTCAGGACATGGCGGGGCAAGTCCATAGGATCAAGAGCAGATCTAAAGGTCATCAGGCCAGGCTCTATAGCTTAACAACTGTGCAGCCTCCGGCAAGACACTGGGCCTCTCGGAGCCTCATCTTCTCATAATGCAGTGACCAGATCTAACTGCTGACCACGCATGATGATGTACCTGAAAATGCCTGGCATACAGCAGGTGCTCAGAGAAACTTACCCCAGAGCTTCTCACCAATCAGTGAAACAGAGAACAAACTTAGCCTGCTCACATAGTCCCCCAACCTGATCCCCCAATTTTGTTCTTGCAAACCAATGACCTGCAAGTCCAGGTTTCTTAACCTCACACTTGTTATGTCCCCCCAAAAGCTCATGGCTTGGTCCCCAGAGCAGCTGTGATCAGAGGTGGGGTCTTGGCTAGGTGGCTGGATCACAAGGGCTCGTCCTCATTGATGGATTAATTCATTGATAAATTCATACCACAATGGGTTATGGAGAGAGGCTCTGGTTTGGGGCTATCATGAATAATGCTACCATGAGCATTCATTTATGAATGTGTGGCTTCTTAGAGGCTTTTGGGTAGGAATTTCTTGTTGGGGGACTGACCTGTGCATTGAGGGGGACTTAGCAGCATGGCCTTCACCTGCTTGATGTCAAGAACATGATGTCCTCTACCCCACCCCTCACTAGGGACCTCCCCAAAGAGTCTCTGGACATGCTCAGTGCGGGGCAATGCCACACTGATTAAGCATCGCCACACCCCCTCGTCCTCAGGGGTCTGGAGGGCCATTTTGAGGAAAGGAAAGCTCTGAGGTGGCCCCAGGGTAGGAGAAGACCGCAGCACCCCTCCCCAGCCCCCTGCTCTGGGAATCCGTGTGAACATTTTCAAAGCTCTCAGAGAGCCCACAACAGCGACGGGGACGAAAACTGTGAAACACAGTGGGACTCAACCTTTCTGGAGCTGATTGGACCAAAAACCTCTTTGTTCCTCTTCATAGGACACTGGTGACAGCCATCATGGGAAACACTTCCCAGACCCCTCTGACCACACAGGACTCCTGCCACCTTTTTGCATCCTCGCACACTCCAGCCACAGAAACCCTGTTCATTCTGTGTCCCCAGTGTCACCAGGACTGTCCCTGACAACCACTCCCCCAGCTTACTGGCTAGCAAAACCCTGGTTTGTCTGGGCTCAGTGCGTCCACCTCCAGGACACAAACCATGATTGGTTGAAGCCAAACGTGCCAACCCCATTTCACTTCGCCCACGAGTGGGTTGGCGATGTGATCCCTTAAGGCCAATGAACTAAAGGTGGGAACTAGTAGAAAATCTTTTTCTGCCCTTAGAAAGAGCTGGACTTCTATAAAGAGCTTCTTTTGGACCTTTGGTGGGCTCTTAGCCACCAAGTCCCAGCTTTATGCCTGGAAGTGAGGACGGGATTCCCCGGCACCTGGTAATCATGCAGGAGCACATGACGTCAAGCTCAGGGACCAAGACAAGGGTCGGACACAGGAGAGAACCCAGGTCTCTGATGGCATCACTGGGCTCCCTGTGAACCCCCAACGCTTTGGTCTGTGAGATAATGAACTCTATGTAGTCAGAGTCTGCCTCCAAAAGCCCCTTGATCCAGCTGGATTTTGCTGAATTAAAAAAAAAAAATAGAGGCTTAAAACAATACATACTCCTTATTTCCCATGGAGGATGTTCAAGTTCACAGCCAGCAGTTGGTTGTATGACCAGGCATCTCATCACCCAACAGGCTAGCCCAGGCTCACTCACGTGGTGCAGGATTCCAGCAGTGAGGAATGACTAATATCTAACACTGCAGCAGCTCACATAGCCAAGTTCATGTTCAAGGAGGAGCTGCGAAGTCCCATGGCCATAGGAGCTGCGAAGTCCCATGGCCATAGGTGGGCGTCCAAGGAGAGAGGGGGTTCCTGGTCCCTTTGCAACCCCACCATGCTCCTGACCAGAGGGCTCCAGCACTTAGCACAAAGCTTCCTCCCCGACTGGTGGCTCTCAGTGCAGTAAAGAGCACACTCCCTCAGCCTCCACGGCCTGGGCACCTCTGGCCTCAATTCCCCACCCATGGCCTCTCTTCCTGCCTAGCCTCCACATCAGACTGGCCTTGTGCAGAAGGTCTGTTGGGGATGAAGTGGAATTTGGCTCCTGATTCCCCCACACCAAGACATCATTTGTCCTTCCAAGAAGAGCTCTTGACATTCTCTCTGGCAGAGGGAGTGTGTCTGGTAGAGCTCTGATCCTGGGACATTTTGTCATCCATGCCAAGTTCAAAGCTCTCAGGGTTCCACGGTCAGCATGGACACAGGTGGCCGCCCAGCGTGCCTCTTCCGGGAAGGGGCTCAGTCAGGCCATGTGCAGCTGTTCTGTGACTCCAGGTCTGTGTCTTGCTGCTGCAATGTTGGGATAAGTGAAGATCTCTCTGGCCCACGATCTCTCTGGCCAAAGGCACCTCTGTTCAGGACCCCACCTATGGTTCCCGATGGCGGCTTGGCCTTCCAGACACCAGGATAATGAAGGGAGAAAGCAGCAGCCAACCCTACAGAAAGCTCTTCAGAACTGCCATGGCCCCTTCCCCTCCTTCCCTCAGCCACAGATGAGTCCCACGGCCACACCAACACTCGGGGAGCCCAGGACATTCTGGGCAGCCGTGTCCCTGCTACAGATTGGATCCTTTTATTGTAAAAGAGGGGAGGAAGGACATCGGGGGACAGGAAGCAGTTCTTCGGCCTCAATTTCCTCTTCTGTGAGCTGGGCGTAACAAGAGCTCTGCCTCATAAGGTCCTTGTGAGAATTAATTGAGTTAATGAGTATGGAGAGGGCAGCCGGCAGGTGACAGAGGCTGGCAGTTATTATGATGACTGGTAATACAGCTGGCCGCAAATTAGCAGGAGGAAAAAATAAGTCACTGGTGTCTGTGCCAAGCAGGGTGTGTCCAGGTCCAATCAGGCTCATGGATTTGGTAAACATGGGCTCCTCCCTAATGACGGGGAGCTGCCTGTCTCCCAAAGAACAGTCAAAGGTAAATTAGAGTCTCCCTTTTGTGTCCAGGGTCCAGGAATCCAGGGACAGTTTGTGCTCCAAAGGAAACCAGAGGTGGTCCTCAAATTAATGCACACAACCCCTTGTTATTAAACTTGCTTTCAGGAGCCCAAGAGAAGCAGAGACCTAGAGCCAGATCAGGGTCTGAAGATGGTAAAAGAGGGTAGGAGAGGAGTGGCTTCTGTCAACAGAGGGGACCCCAGGGAAGAACTAAGCAGGAGTTGGCCTTTGGGCTCTGAACTCTTATAGGAAATCCTCATATCAAGGGCAGACAAAGTTTTATCTTGGGATAAGAAAAAAGTTTCTACTATCTTTTCTGATCTCAAGAAGTAGAATTGTGACAGGAGCAAAGGCACACACCTGTAATCCCAGCAACTCAGGAGGCTGAGGCAGGAGGATCACATGTTTGGGGCCACTCTTAGCAACTTAGCAAGACCCTTTCTCAAAATAAAAATATAAAAAGCACTGGGATATACCTTGGGGTAAAGTGTCCATGCACCAAAAAAAAAAAAAGAAATAACAATTTGTCTTGCAGCCCAACAAACTAGAATGAATCAAACAGATCCCAGGGGTGGGGTGCCCTGAATTCCACAGGGGGTTTCTAATGACTTAGTGAGCACCAGGTCTTGTTAGAAATGCAGGTGGCTCCGTGAGTCACTAATGGCTGACATGAGCAAGGGGCACATGAGGGTTTATCATATTATTTTTCTCTAGTTTTTTACATGTTTGAAACTATCTATAATAAAAGATTTTCAACTTACAAAACCAAAACTTTAATGCATGTGGCATAGCCTAGCCCCGTGAAGGTCCCCTTCTGTATCCAGGTAGAAGGGTAGCACTCACTTATTTCAACATACTCAGAGGGGGGGAAAAACACCTCTACAGGATGCTAGCTTTATCAAAGTGCTTTATAAACAGTAGTAAATATAATCTTATACATGAGTATCTTTATTACACCTATTTTACAGACAGGGAAACCGAAGCACAGAGAGTTGAAGTAATTTGCCAGTAAAATGAAAGACTAGGATTTGAACCCAGGCAGCCAGACTCAGAAATTAGGCCCCACCATCCTCTCTCTCCTCTGCCTCTTAGAGTTCTAGAAACAATCTCCATTGTGTTTCAGGATAACTCCTTTTAGATTTTTAAAAATGATCTACCTTTCACATTTGTTTGTATCTACATAAAGACAGATGAGACATTCAGCCCAGGGTGACCTGGGGAGGGAGGTGGGTAACTAGGAGATAGAGAATGCAAGGAAACTTCACGGAACCCCTCCAGACAGACACACACAAGTGTGTGTGTGTGTGTGTGTGTGTGTGTGTGTGTGTGTATTAACTATTGAACACATCTCCTTCTCAAAAAAGTAAATACACTGATTTTTGTTGTCATGGGAAATTGACACATAAAGTGATGAGGTCCCCTGAGGCAGTCTAGGCTGGTCTTGAACTTCTGGGCTCACGTGGTCCTCCAGCCTCAGCCTCCTGAGTAGCCGGGACTACAGGTGTGTCACCACGCCCAGCTAAGGGCTCACATTCTGGTGGGAAATCAGATATTCATAGAATGACATGGGCTGTGGAAGGGCACTGAGTGGCAAAGTCCTGGGAGCGGGTGGCTTCATAACTGGGGGGTCTGGCCTAGATACGGAGGGTTTCCTGGAGAAGAGGGCCATCTGAGCCGGGCTGAGGCCATCAGAGCCCGAGGCGTCTCTGGGCAGGTAGGAGCAGGCAGCCTCAAGGGCCCCTGTTAGACGGGCTGGAGCTGGGGCTGGGGCTAGGAGTGGAGGGGGCAGGACAAGGCAGGTCTGGGGGTTAGAGAACGCGTCAGTCTGTCCTGGCCATAGGGAGAAGCGAGGGGGCACCAGTCCAGCAGAGACCAGCTCAGATGACCTGGTGGGAGCCCACTAGTGAGGGAGGAGTGAAGTCTCCACAGTGCTTAGGTTCCTCAACCCTGGGTTGTCCCTTAGATAATGAGACCAAGAGGCAGGATCATAAAATGCTGCTCCAAACACTGAAACGAGCCCTCCCCTAACCTTCGTGGAACCCTGGCGGTGAGTACTGTGAGGAGCCCTGCTTCACTGAGTGGTGAGTTGCGGCACCCAGCGGTTAGGCAATTTGAAGGTGGCAAGGTTTGGAACTGGCCGAGCAGGGATAGGAGCCGGTGACCCTGGGCACATGTCAGGGCAAACATCTCACTAGTCCTGCCCACAGAGCCAAAAGCATCCCAGAGAGTTCTGGTCCTGCCCTGGCACTTTGTGAATTCCCACTCAGACCACTTATTTGCCTTCATGCTGCAAAATCTGGGTCCCGGAGTCTTACTGTCCCCCAGCTGTGTGACCTTGAACAAGGTGCTTGAGCTCTCTGTGCCTCAATTTCGTCATCTGTAGAATGGAATGGTGGGTGGACCTACCTCCCAGGATTGCTGTGAGGACCTGACACAAGCTAAGGGCTTAGCACAACCCTCAGCTGGCAGCAAGCAGCCAGAGAAGGAGCTGTGGGCACGAGGGTGGCCCTCGATCTGCCATGCCCTTCCCCTCTGGGCTTGTCTGTGTCCTGCTCATCTTCCTGTGATCCGGTCAGAAGCTCCTCTTCACCGACATCCTCCTGCCTCCTCCAGAAATGAGTGAGCTGGAGGGTCTAGTGAATGGACGGTTGGCATGGGACACTGGCAAGGGACAGAGCCATAATCCAGGGTTGGGAGCAACAGTAGGGAGCCCTTACTCCCCCACCCCGGCCCCAAAGCAGGAAGGGAGGGGAGGCTCCAGAGCCCAACAGAGCAGCTTTTGCGGCTGCACAGACCTGGCTGGACTGAGCTTCACAGAAGGTGGGGTGTCCCTGGAAAGAGCCCAACATCAGGACCTCCCTGACACCTCCCTCCGACCCAGTGGTCAGCGCCCCAACCCCTAACAGAGGGTGAGGGAGCTTCCAGATGCGGAGTCCCTCCTGGTGCAGAGCAGGTCTGGAGAGGCCACCACAAACACCCAGTACTGGCCATCACTGATGAAGGACAAAGCCAGAATTCAAACTCAAGCCACCGTGAACCCAGATGGGTGCTGGTGGCAAGGTCTAAAATCACCCAACAGATCTGGGGCACATGCCCCACACTGACAGGTCCCAGACTCAGCTATGCAGGTGCTGAGTCAAATCGCAGGCTCCTCAGCCTCCATTCCTTGCAGAGCTTTCCTGACCTCATTTGTATCACTCAGTTGAGACGGGTTCTGTTACAGCTAGGCCGACGCAGGCTTTGCAGTCACACAGGCTTAGGTTCAAATGCCAGCTGGGCTTCCTGAGCCTCAGTCACCTCATCTGCACAATGGACCGGATGCTGTCTTCTGCTCACAGCCAGGATGCCCCATTCAGCACAGGGAAGACCCGGTGGCTGTTTTTATCCCTGTGCAGCTTCAACCCCTCCCTCCCCCAACTCACCTCCCAGCCTGGCAGCAGCCAGCTCCATCCAGCTCAGACCTCCCAGAGCCCTCCCTCCTTCCAGAGGATCAAAGTCAGGGAAATCAAAAGCCCAGCAGGATTCCCCAAGACTCAGCCAGCTTAGCAACCCAGGCAATTAAAGAAATCTCACAGATTTGAGTTCCGAGCAAATCGGATGGTAAAATAAATAGATAAATCCCCAACTCGAAACCCCTCTGCGGCACTAAATCTGGTGCCCCCACAAAACTGGTTGTTTTTTTTTTTAAAGTCCTTTGGGCACTGGAGTTATTGAGAGGGAAGAGTCCAATCTGCAAGGTCAGCGGAGACCTTGAATATATGGTTCCGAGACAAAAAAAAAAAAAAAGGGCTTCCACCCAAAGGACCCACTGTATGACTATTCAAAGGCGGGGAGGGACAGTTTGAGGAATGTACTAGGTACCGTGGACTAGATCATAGTACTGCCTTGATGCTAACTATCCTGCAGTGGATAATTCTGCTGTAGTTATGTAAGAGAATCTTCTGGTTCTTAGGAGGCAAGCTTAGGTAAAAAAGATATCACATTCGTAACTTCTCAAATGATTCTGAAAAATAAGTAATACGCCTGCTTATATATGGAAAGAGAAATGATAGAACGGGCGTGATAAAAATCAGGGGATGTGTGAATCCTTTGAACTATTATGGCAAGTTTTCTGTAACAAAAAAAACAAAACAAAACATTTTTTTAAAAATGCAGATTCCAGGGGCAGCCCCTGCAGAACCCAATACATTGGACTTTGGGGACAGCCCCCAAGGCTGCATTGGCCCAAGCTCCCTAGGAGATTTCTACCCTCAGGAAATCTGTCATTCTAAGCTCTGCAGAAACTGGGATGCTGTCCCACACAGACAGCAACGAGCCCCCCTCTGGTATTTCTGTCCTTTTCCTGCCACAGCAGTCAAGGAGCCCCGAATGGAGGGGTTTGCAAACCAACAGCAAGAGGGGTTCCTCCAGGTTTTTGCCAAGAGCAGAGATTGCTCCAAGTGTCCAGCCTCAGCCCACTTAGAGTTACGTGACTTAGAATATAATTTGCTGAAGACAATCTGCTAGGGAAGGGAGGCAAAGAAGGTCAAGGGGACCCCAGGGCAGCAGAGGGCTTCTAGGTGTGTGTTTCATCAGAGGTAAGGCTGACATTGCTTGGTTTTAATCCTCCTTAGTCATTTTCATTTGGGGACATTGGCACCAGCTGCCATTTCTTAATGCATGGGAGGCACCAACAGCTCTGCCTGGCAAGGGCCGTCTTACCAAGAGGGGTGGCTTCTAACAGGTGGAGCAGCCAGGAAATGTGACTCCCCAGCACAGGCCATTTGGAAAACAACTCAGGCTAACTAGACTCTCCCAGAAGGCACTTGCAAAACTATCTGACCAGGACCCACCAAAAGAGAGTCGTCTGTATCAAAACAGAGAACACACCACCCCCCCACACACACCACACACACACACACCACACACCACACACACTCACACACACACCACACATACACACCACACACACACACACACACACACACACACCATTCCTTTTCAAAGAGGGTCCTGTCGCCCCAGCTGTGGGGACTGCCGTCCTCAGAGTCTGCAGCTGTTGGCCCCTTGGCCTAAGTGCCTGCCTTAGCTGCACAGGATGGGTTGAGAGCGGACACCAAGGTGTGGCGATCTGGGCCAACTCCAGGCGGTTCCGGAGAGCCATTTGAACTTCCAGGTTCCCCTGGGGGTTGGTTAAGGCGTTACTGGACCTGAACCTGGGTCAGCTTCTCTGGCTGCCTCTGCTTCCTCCCCAGCATTGGCCTCCTGTAGCCCCACCCCAGGAGCTAACCTCAAGGGCTCTCTCCTCATTAACCTCTTGAGACCTGCCCAAGTTCTAAATCGCGTCTCAGGCGCTGCTTCCTGAGGAACCCAGCCTCGGGCGTGAGTAAGTGAATCATGAGTTTTGCACACGTATCTTCTCTGTGTGTCATGCACCCTCGCGTTGTCTACACCATTTCATTTTTAAAAATGTTGATTGAGGGGCTGGGGCTATAGCTCAGTTGGTAGAGTGCTTGCCTTGCATGCACAAGGCCCTGGGTTCTAATCCCCAGCACCACAAGGAAAAAAATACAATAAAATGTTATGACCCACTTGGGTGAACTCAAGGCCAATCAGCCACGGGTCTGAAAACACTAGCCCCGACTGTGCCCAAGGAGCCTGAAGAATCGTCAGCGTGCCCTTTGGGCTGCCTTTGGCTGCAAGTAAGATACCTGACTAAACCTGAATTGAATAATAGGGGCTTGTTTATCTGCATAATGGCAAATTTGGCAATAGGGGATCTCAGTTCATGACTCAACACGTTCCTCAGAACCAAAAACCCTTCCCCTAGTTCTTCTCCGACATTCCCAACATGTTGGCCACAAGCCCTCATTGCGACAACACAGCTGTCTCTGCAGCTGCCAGGCAGCATATGACCACCTCCAAAGGAAGTGGGGGTGGGGACATCTCTTCACAGATTTCTTTCAATTGGGAGGTGGGGGAGGGATTCTGCAGGAGTCCCAGGAACAACTTCCCCTTACATCTCATCCATCACCACTGGGTCATCGTTCCAGTCTAAACCAATCACTGCCGTCCAATGCCCAAGTTTCCGCTAGCAAAAGCAAGAGGTGAATGAGTGGTGGCAGAGTTCGCCATAGTCTGCTTCAGATGTCCCATTCAGCTCTTATTTTCATCAAGGGCCCCATGTCAAAGACCCTGAGGTCGGGGCTAAGTCATCCCTCCAAGGCAGATTCACAGCGATCCTACCATCACTGGTCATCCCAGAGACCCAGGACTGCCATCATTGGTCCATCTCAGCCAGCTCCCACCGAGCAGGAATGCGGCTGCAGAACACAGTGCTCCACACAGCCACTGCCAGGCATTCCAATCAGAACCTGAGATAAGATCTAGTTCCTGCTCTGGTCTCCAGACCTGAACAAAGCAAGCCTTCCCTAAAGTGGCTTTTGCTCAGTACTTAGAGAACACTCCCTGATTCACGCTATCTGCTCTCCCTTCTCACTTGGGATCTTTATAACCATCCTGTCTAAATCCCACCTGTCTCTCAGAGACGTCCAACTCCAGCCTGACTCCTCTAGGAAGCCTCTCCTGGGCATCCCAACCCTACCTAAAATTATTTATGGAACACATTGCTGGAGCTTCTGGTCACTCCAAGTGGGAGTTCCAGACATCATGCTCCCTGGTGCTGTGAAGAGGAATATCCCTGAGAAGCATTCTTGCTAATCTAGTCCAGCCTCTAGCTGAAATCCCACACTATCCTTTCTGAGGTGTCCATCTGGCCACATGTCAGCCCCACTTGTTGTCGGCGGGTGGTGGGGGTGGCTGCACCAGGGCACTATGGTTGGCAGGATGGTCCCCAGGATTCCATCCCTGGTGTATACATCCAGCATCAGCTCTGCCCCTGGAGGGTGACAGGATTTGTGAAGTTAACAGGATATCTCTCCATGATTACGATATTTTATAGAACAGAAGAAATCTTGCAAATGTAATGAGGGTTCCTAAGTCAAATTTGAGTCAAACCAAAACAAAATACCCTAAGCAGCCTGACCTGTGAGAACTGTGAGACTAAATGGGTGCCATCTTTAGTGGCCACATTTATGGCCATCTGTCATACTCAGCAGGAAACCGAGTATGTGAACATCAGGAGCCAGGAATCCCCCGGGGCCCACTTGCAGACTGGCCACCGAAACTTAGTATTATCTGCCCTTGATTTTTCTGCCTCTTCTTGGCTCCATTTCCCACGCACTCCCTTCTCACACTTCATTCATTCACTCACCTACTCTCACTCATTCATTCATCCACCCCACAAGCCCTGAGCCTTTACTCTGTTCATGTCCAGGGCTGGTTACTGGGGACACAGAAGTGACTTGTGTGTTCCCCAACCTCCAGGAGCTCATGTCTGGAGGAGGGAGCACTCCATGGTATCTCGTAGCTCCCTTCAGACCAATCCCGGTGTAACCCATATGTGGTCTTGATTCCAGAACTTTCCAAGGACTGGTTTCAGCACATTGCTCCACCTGAACCACAATCCTAACTCCCAAAGCGTTGACTGCAACAGATTTTGCTGAAGTTTCCAAGTGGAGACCAAAGTGGCATCACAGCACACGTCATCCATCCAACGTTCTCAACTTTCGTATTACACTTCTTCTCTGTCCCTGAGCTGTGTTATTCCGGGCATCTTCTCCCCGACTGGCTCACTCCCTTGTCAATGTCCTCATTACCCTGAGAGTTCTTTCTGGTTTTTGCATTCCACCCGGCACCAAACCAAGGTGGATGTAGACAGGTGAGCCATGGGTCTCCTCCCCGGTTCTCTGGGCAATCCCTTCCTAGCTCTTGTGACCTTGAATGAGATACCTGCTGTCCCAGTTTTGTGGCCTGCATTCTGGCAAAAGCCCTCAAGGAAAAACAGCAGTTCTGAGTACCCCAGCCAAGCCTCGGAAGTCCTTGAAGAAAGATGTTATGTAACCCAGCACCACAGCCAGATAATGACCTGCTGGGGCAGAAAGGCAGAGGCCCTTGGGTCAGCGTCTAAGACAGAGTTTCTGGAACATCACAGCCCCTCCAGCCACGGGCCCTGACTCCCCTGGGCATGGCCGTGAGGCTGAGCTGCTGGATGTCCCAGGTCGTCATGCTGGATGACATGCACTTGCGTCTCTCCCTTCTCTGGAGGAGAGACTGTATCTATGGTTCAAATCTGGACTGTCCCCCAAAGATGCATGTTGTTGAAGTTTTGGGAAGAGATGAGATCTCGAGGGCTCAGAGCTCATGGATGGATTAATCCCTGATGGCTACAGGAGGAGATGGGAACTTCAGGAGGTGTGTCACTGGGGACATGCCTTTGACGGGGCCCCAGCCCCTTGTGCCCCCTGCCACTGGCCACCATGAGGTGAGCCAATCAGTTCCACTATGCACTCCACCATGATGCTCTGCCTCACCACAAGCCACAACAATGAGGCCACCATGGCCTGAAACCATGACCCAAAATCTTTCCTCAAGTTGATTTTCTCAGGTGTTTTGTCAAGGTAACAGAGAACACAGGGACTGTCCTGTCTCCTCACACAGTCTCATCCAGCCTTATGGCCTTACCATCAATGACCTGCAAGTCTCCTGCTGACTGAGATGCGCACGTGCCCACCTTGTCCTCCTTGCTCCCCACCCCTGGTCTCCGTGAATGGCTCTGTCACCTCTGCTCATTGCTCGAGTCAGGCATGACCCTTGACTCTTCTCTTGCTCCCAAGACTTGATCAGCTCTCCTGTCAAGATGCTTCCCCAATCTGTCTTCTCGTTTCCACAGCCCCCAACTCGGTCCAGGTCACCACTGTCGCAGCCTCCTCACTGTTGCCCCTGTTTCTCCTTTTTGCATCCTACTGACTATTTTCCACACAGCGACCTGAGAGAACATCATTTCTCTCCTTGAGCCCTACCAGTTCTTATGTGGCCTATATGCCTGCGTGCTCTGGCCCTTGCCCGCCATCTTGGACTCCGTGCCTACCACTCTTCCCTGCTGTTCTGCTCTAGTCATGCTGGTGTTTGCTTCCTAAACACACCAATCTTGATCCGACCTCAGGACCCTTGCATGTACTCTTCCTTCTGCTTGGAATCCTCTCACTCCTCCTACCTGTTTGTGAAACTGGTTCCTTCTTGCCATTTAGCTCTCATCCAAAGTTCACCTCATTAGACATCAACCCTATCTAACATTGGGCCACCTACCCTCACTCCTACCCAGCCCTGCTCTACCTCACCTTATTAGATTCCCTACATAGATCCCTGCGCTCTCATGACCTCATTTTTGTTTGCTTTTTGCTTATTTGTTTAGATTGTCTTCTACGTTGGAATCTCAACTCTAAGAAGGCATCTGGTTTGCTGTTCTGTGCCTTATGCCTAGACAAGTACCTGACACACACAGGACTTGCATGGGAAATATCTTGCAAATTTACTCATTCGTTCATTCAGCACATCTCCTGAGGCTTACTGCTTCATGGCCCAGGAAGTCCAGGGTAGAAGATGCACCAAGACATCTGGTATCAGCAGGCTCAAAGTCAGGCTCCACCATTATCCAAGTCTGCCCTCCCGGCTCTGAGCCTGTTTTCCCATCCATAAAATGGAAACAACAATACCTACCTGGCCGACTTGTTATAAGAATTAAACATTAACTTGTACAAAGGTCCCAGACAGCCTGGCACACAGTAGGTACTTGTGGATCCTGTGGCCAAGGATGTCTGGAAAATGCCTGGAAATGTGGGCACAGGCCTGGCACAGCGACAGCTGTGGAACAGCTGGGGACTGCGTGGGTGGAAGATCAAGAACGGATGTGAGGCAGGGAGGGGGGAGACCCTGAGGCCAGCTGGTGACCCACTTGGTCACAGGAACAAGGAAGAGAAGGATCATAAACAAGCCAGGGCAGATTCTTGAAAGAAGAAAGGATGGGAAGAGCCTCGGGGGTTGGGGCCACGGGTACATTCCAGGGGCATATAAATGGCAGAGCAGGAGCATGCGAGCCTCCAGTCAGGCCAGGGGTCACCTCCAACCCCTGGAGCCCCACCTCCCAAATGGCCCACCTACGGGTCCACTGGCCAGGGACAGAGAGGAATCTGGCCAGGACTAAAAGACAGCAGATGTCGGGAATTCTGTGCAGTAGCAAAAAGAAGGAGATGCCCTTTAGCCCCCCACCCCCAGAAGACGTGTTGTTATTAGGAAAGACACGTGTTGGGGGGGGTGGTTAGGAAGAGTACATACATGTGTCTGTGTGTGCACACCCCTAGTTCTGGAAGGGTGTGGGAGAAGAGGGATCAGCAAGGGCCTCCCCAGAGTGGAAGTGAGTGGTGGGGAGAGGAGACGAGAGGACGAGTGGAACACCTACTCAAAAATAAATACTCACAAACTGAAAAGGAAAAAAAAAAGCAAAGGAAGAAAATGCAGCTGCTACCCATCTTGGGGAACTGCTTTACCCTTCCCCCTCCATCAAGCAGGGTAAGGAGAGCATGTTTCTTCCAGAATGATCTAAAAAGGAAAGCTGGTTGTATGACCCCTTATTGGGGGTCACTCCTCTGTTTAAATCCTTTCAATGATTCAAACTGGAGCATATTGTATAAAGCTGGAAAAAAACAAAAAGGATTGGTTGATTGAGTAAATTCATATATGCACAAGGGACTGATCACACTTTATCTCTTGATTTTTATGATTGAGATAAAAAAGTGTACAGGCTGACACATCAAAGATGATCTCATTTTTTAAAAATAAGATAATTACATACACACAAAATCATATTGCACATCATCACGTGCATATATACATACATATATATATATATATATATATATATATATATATCCTTGCATATATTATCACATACTGTGTGTACATGATTACTGGTCTGTAACTGTTAAAAAAAATCCAGAAAGACCACAAGCTTGCTTCTTCTACATATTAATCTTAGTGGTGATTATAGGTGTTATCCAGAGTAAAAATTTACTGGTTTATACTTAAAAATTGAACACTTTCTTACATATAGTTCTATCTCACTTCTTTAAAAGGAAAAAAGATAAACCTCAAGACATTACCAGAGATCTGCTATCATTTGGATTTGGAATGCCGTCCCCCCCAATGGCTGGTGTGTTAAAGACTTGGTCTTCAGTTTGATGTTCCAGGAAGATGGTAGAACCTTTAAGAGATTCCTTAAAAATAACCTTAAGACTTCCCCCACTGCAAAGTCTCACATCACTGGGGGTGTGTCCCCAAAGGCGATAGTGGGAATCTAACATCTCCCACTCTTTATTTTCCTGTGGCCATGATATGGATGCCTGGCCATCAGCAGGCTGCAGGCCTTTCAGAAGAGGGGCTTTGTGGGAGGTCCTTGGGTCATTATACCCTCAAAGGGGATATGGAACCCCAACCCCATCCTCTTCCTTTTTTGCTCCTGGCCAGGAGGTGGGCAGTTTGCTCTTCCATTGTCCCCCAGAGGACTGAGAGCAATAGGTCCACCCAATCACAGACCAGAACCCCTAAAACCATGAGCCAAAATAAAACTTTTTCCTTTATAATTACCTCAGGCATTTTGTTATAATGACTAAAAGCTGACTAACACACAAACTATGTACTTTTCTGCTTGATATATTTCATAGACCCCCTCTCCCAACCCCCAACCCCAGTAATAAATAAAATAGCTTCCAGAATCAGCTTGAGGTTTTTAGTAGCAATTCCGGTCACAGATACACACTGGCTAAATTCAGCTGAAAAGGAATTTAATTATAGGGAGAACCAGGAGCTCACAATTGCCAGGAAGGCACACACACTGGGCACCACACCGGGGACACCTGCTTGGAACTGCTGAACCAGCTCCTCTCTGGTTGCTGCTGCTGCGGCTGCTGCTCCTGGAACCCGGATGGTGTTTCCCTTCTACACCATCCCCCACTCCAGATTTCTCTTGTGGCTGCTTCTCTGCCCACTCCAGGGTGGAAATCCTCGGTGGATACTGGGAAAGGAAGGTCTGGCAACACCTGCTTTTCTGAGGTGGCCTCTGCCTGTCCCCGTGAGAGCCATCGTCTGAGGAAGTCCCCAATTCAGCAGGGGGACACAAATGCTGAGAACCAAAAAATAGAAACTTTGGAATGCACGCTCTGCGGGGCGGGTCAGAGGCTGGGGACAGGCATCCAGGCGCATCCTAAAAGATCTTAAAGGTGGCCAAATTCTATAATTCTGGAATTCTCCTCTCCAGCAGGGCTCAGGGTAACATTTAGGGTGAGGTTTTTGCATTTCACACTGGGTGTTCGGCTTATGGTTAAGAGAAGGGCCCGTTTTTAACAAACGGATCGAGCCCGCTGTTTTCTTCTACAGACCTCGTCCAAACCAACTGGGCTCTTGATTGGACCAGTCTGGCCACGTGATGCTAAGCCAGTCACCTCATTGGCTGGCCAGTAACCAATTAGAGTTACTCACGAGCAGCGCGGTTTCCAAACTTTCTCACGGTGCGTGCAACCTCAGTGACTTTTTCCACGGTGGCCTTAGGTGAAAAGAAATCCCCGAGGGTTCTAGTTAGGTCCAAACAATTCAGTAAGTATTTATGGCCCTAAAAACTTACAGCTGTGTGGGAAAATAATTTGAAATAAAACTTTTTTAAAAAAAAATTCATTCTTAACCTCAACTGCTGTTGAGTGGAATCGTGGGCGCCTGATGGGGGTGACACAAATTCTCAAACCTCAGAATCAGATTGGACACCACCTCATTTCCTGCTCCACGTTGATTTTCCGCTGGTAACTGCTCTTCATTATAGCATCCAGGAAAAACCCAGCTGCACAGATGTGACATCATGGAAAGGGATGTCGCGAGAATCAACACCCAAACTGGGAACACGCCGCCGACGAGTTCCACAAGGATCTCAAGGGTGTAAATGTCACTGCATTTGCTTTGAAAATGTGAATACTTCGTGATGCCCCCTTGAGTTTTCCAAAGTCCCAGGGTGTCTTTGCCCACAATTTGAAAATTGTTACTTCTAGAGCTTGAACTAAGACACAGAGGCAGAAGCTGGCCAAACAGGGGTGGAACCAGGGAAGGGTGGGTGTTTTCATTCTGAGACATGTTGGGGAAATAATTAAAGAAAATATATATGCAGAGAGAAGATGGCGAATAAAACTAACAGATAAAAAGCCTCTCTTCGCTGTAGCCATTTGGACCATCTCTCTGTTTCTTAAGCACACCAGCACCATCCTGCCCCAGGGCCCTTGCACTGCCTGTTCTCTCCAACTGGAACATCATCCAGATATCCTCATGGCTTGTTCCTTCAGTTCCCTCAGTCTTTACTCAAATGTCACTTTGCTAGTAAGTCCTTCTCTAATCATAGCATAAAATAGAAACTGCAACTGCCTCTTTTCAGCACTCCCTGAGTTGTAGGAGTTGACATTGACTCAAATGACCTGTATACATAGATGACCACTGAAAGGGTGCCTTCATTGTTTTTAAGCAAATATTAACCGAGCACCTATAATGTGCCAAATACTGAGCTGGGCACTGAGGATAATGTGACTACTTTGATTTAAAAGTGGCTGCTTCAAATCATCCGAAAGTGCTGTCTTGATCATTCCCCAGAAAACGATGCTGCTCCCCCTCCTCAACTCAGAAACCCCTGGAAATCTGTTTACATCACCTGGCAAGTCTCTACCACGGGTTCCCACAGGTGTACTCACCCCCTGGGAATCTCAGCCTGGACTGGGCACCACCTGCCCTGCTCTGGGAGAATACCCAATGACCACTCAGGGTTCAGGGGGCAGGGCCCACCAGCAAGACCTCAGCTCCTTCATCCCATGTTCTGCCAGGGAGCTGTGAGCGTGATCAAGGCCAGGCCGTAGACACAACTTCTGATGTTTCTGACTTAAATCTATCTAGTTGTGTGTTATGTAGACTTTCATTAATTATACTCTTGTGCCAATGGTTCAGACAGGTTCTAGATTCTGGTACAGGAATAGCAAATACAGTTGTCCCTCGGTATCCTTGGGATTGGTTTCAGACACCTGCCACTCCCAGAAGACAACCAAACCTGAAGATGCCCACATCCCTTCTATAGAATGATATCATATTTGCATATAACCTACCCACATCCTCTCATGTACTTTAAAACATCTCACAATGATACAATGTAAGTGCTATATAAATAGTTTTACTGTTACATTGTAGTGTCAAGGAAATATTGTACATGTTCAGTATAGGCACAATATTTTTCCCAAAATATTCAACACAAGTTTGGTTGAATCAGTCCATGCCCAATCTGCCCATCTGGAGGGCCAACTGCGGATGGCAAACTGGCCCTGGCTGCCCCTTCTCAGAATATGGCAGATATCACAAATGGATCACAGCACTCTTCCTGCCTGAGAGGTGGCCTCAGAACACCTCCTTACACAACATCCAGGAAGCCACACTAATCCTCCGTTGGCACACGGAGGGGCAAATTCCCTTCCCTATTCTAGCAATTTCTGCACATCCATCTCTTCTGTGTCCCACAAAATACACCAAGAGGCCTCTCAATCTTACTGTTACAGAGCTGGGGCCTTTTGAGCAACTGGAGCAGCATGAAAACCTTCCTTTCAAACCCGATTCTTGCAACCAAGTGAGAAAGGTTTCAGACATGTCGCTCAGAGTAACAGGAATGAGTTTATTGAAGGACTAGGAAAAGGGGGAAAAGGGGACAGTCTCAAGGGAGAGAGTGGGTCCTCTCAGAGGACAGGGACCACATGCCTCTCCTACACTCCAGTTTTATTGGGGATCCCAGAGAAATTGCCAGAGAGCCCCACCCAGGTCTACTCTTGACTTTTGACTGACAGCAAGATGACATCAGACTTTCCAGTACCCAATGCCATGACAATTCTAGGTCACCTTGACCCTGCTGACCAGTTCTAATTGGATTCTTAAGTATACATTCCTACAGATTTTATGGTTAGGAGGAATTATCCTTATCACCCGAGTTTCAGGATCTGGTCTATGAATAGGGTCTCAAAAGTCTCCCCCTGAGGGTAACCTGGATTCCTCCCACTGACATTATATCAGGCCTGCATTTCTCCTGTAGATAGGTAGGAATGTGACGTATCCTGTCCACTTAGGCCAGGCAGGGCTGCAGGTAAATTGCTTCTTGGAAAAGAAAGCATGTGGAGGTCAGCACAGTGGGTCCATTTTATAGAATTATTCTCTAAGCCTCATGTTCCCACCATCTGCATCTGTCTGTCCCCTAACATTACCAGGAAACTTTTTTTCTGCTGGGCATGATGGCACACTCCTGTAACCCCAGTGGCTCAAGAGGCTGAGGCAGGAGGATCACAAGTTCAAAGCCAGCCTCAGCCACAGTGAGGCACTAAGCAACGCAGTGAGACCCTGTCTCTAAATAAAATACAAAATAGGGCTGGGGATGTGGCTCAGTAGTCAAGTGCCTCTGAGTTCAATCCCCAGTATCCCCCAAAAAAGAAAGTAAACACACTCAAATACTGTCTTAGGAGCTGCTCAGAAAGTTCTGATGCTATAAGAGGAAAAGAAAAAAAATGAATAAAATAATTCCCCATTTGGGGAAAATTACTCATGTTGAGAATATTTTTGAAGCCCACTCTTTCTTCTAAAGAGATTAACGTTTTGCGTTAAGGCCTAACACATTCTCACTCTCTGGAGTTTTGGGCAGAACAGGAAATCCTTGTGGATCTCTCTGAACATTTCATTTCCTCTCTTGCGTGGATCTGTTCCTCTTCCTCTTGGTCCTCCCCCTCTCTCCTCTCTGCATTTCTGCAGGTGAGCTGGTCTCTCTCATCTCCTTCTCTGTCCGTCTCTGTTCACCTCTTCCCCCGTCGGCTCACAGTCTTCCCTAGAGAGCCTAGCTTAGGGGCACCTGCTGCCTGTCTGTCTCTGTTTCTTTGCCCCAGTCGCTGGACATGGGTCCCCGTTCTCCATCTCATCTATTTCTCTGTCTTACGCTGATGTCCTGTCAACTGACTGCCTATGTGACTCGAACCCATCTATCTTTTCTTTTTAGGGCTGAGGACAGAACCCGGAGGCTCCCGCACACCAGACAAGTGCTGCACAATGAGCTATACCCCAGCTCCATTGACCTTTCCATCTTTTTCTTTTTCTTTTCCTTTTGGTACTGGGGATGGAACCCAGGACCACTTAACCACTGAGCTACATTCCACTGACTTTTTTTCTATTTTATTTAGAGATGGGGTCTCACTGAGTTGCTTAGCACCTTGCTTCTGCTGAGGCTGGCTTTAAACTTGCAATCCTCCTGCCTCAGCCTCCGGAGTCACTGGGATTACGGGCGTATGCCACCGCGCCTGGCCCTTTCTATGCTTGTATTTCTGTCCCTGTAAATTTCTGTCCCCTTGCTTAGGCCTCTCCCCCTCCCTCTTCCTTGCCCTCCCCTCCTCTCTCTTTTCCTCCCCCCTCCTTGCCTCCAACCGCCCCCTCCAGTTCTCTTTTCCCTCCCTCTCCCCTCCCCTGGAGTCCCAGGATAGGTGCAGACAGCAAGTCATGAATAGAAAGTGAAAAGCCACCCAGAGATTTCTAGGCCACCAGATGTGGGCTCATTTAGACAGGACAGCTGGTAACATAACAACTTCCTGTCTTTCCGGAACATCCTTCACTGCTGCTCAGTTTGCTCGTTGGAGACTCACGTGGGCTCCCCTCTCCCGCGGCCCCCACAGTGCCCCTCATGTCTTCCTCCGTCAGCAGCTCGAGCCCAGATGCTGCAGCGGTGCCCAGGCCTCCCACCTGAGCCTGCCACCCCCTGCCCTCTCGCTGCCCGGCTTGGAAGAGGAGCTACAGGAGCAGGAAGGCCCACCGGAGGCCCTGGAGATCCCCAGAAAGGAAATTCTCAAAAGCAGCGTCCTGCCTTATTTTGTGTCCCATTTTATGAATGAAATAACTTATGGGTCACCTCAAAAGCCCCACAGAGCTCCCAGCTCCCAGCATCAGGGACCTCAAGGCCAAGAAAGCCTGGGCAAAGGGGCAGGGCGGTGCAGTGGACATGACCTTGGGCTTCTGCCAGGTGGACAGACCGCCCTGAGGTCAAGCCTTCCACTGGGACTTAGAAACTGTGTGGCCTTAAGCAAGCGGCCTTTGCTGTCTGAGCCTCAGTCTCCTCATCTGTGGGATGGGAGGTGTTACAGCGAGCTGTGTTGTTGCCTGAGTCCTGTTTGCAGACAAGCGAGGATAAAACCGAGGCCCAAGTTCACACAGAGTAGATCCCGATCTCCCAAATCTTTTTGAGCACTTTCTGTGCCAGACCCAATCCCAACGCCTCATACATGTTCACTGAATCCTCGAGGCCACCCTGAGACCCATTATTATTCCCCTTTTATAGATGAAGAAGCTGAGGCCCAGAGAGCATCAGATCCTTGCCCAAGATCACACAGCTCCTAGACACCAGAGTCAGGCACAATGCTGGCAGCTGGTACAGAGCCACCTTGTAACCCCATACGACACTGTTTGTTCAAATCCTGGAGATTTACGCTTACCACCCCCCTTCATTGACTTTCATGTACGCAAATAATATGTGAATGTGTTCTTGGTGGAAACACTGGGGGCGGGCGCTACTCAAGCTTTGATCTTACCTGTACTTTCCACTGTGCATGATTTGGAGAGGATCCTGCGGATGTTTCCCAAAGGTTTGCGTTTGTACTTTACAGCTACTTTCCAGAACCTTCCCCCTGGAGGCAATAAACCTGAGACTGAAGGCAGGTGGGGGCTGGAGGTGGTCTCTCTTTCTGTTGTTAAAGATCTGTGAAGACCTGTAAATACGCTGAAGGCCAGCAGACAGACTCAGCTGGGGCGCCAGAGAGCTGACACAGCAAAGTCCCCTCGCTTGTCCAGAGACAAAATCCAAAACGCCTGGGTCATCCCTCGCACTGTCCACCGTGGCAGCCACTCCTCGTGTGTGGCTTTGAGCCCTTGATGAGGCGGATCCAACATGAGATGGATTGTGAGTGCAAAACGCAGGCTCACAGGTCTGCCGTGGAAGGTGCCCAGAAATATGGCAGCCACGGTCACCATGTTGTCCTTGCTGTGGTCATTTGGCAGGGGGAGGGTTTGAGGACGCTCTTTTGGTGGAAATACACTGCCCTTTGCAGCATCTCGAAGCCTTATGCATAATAAAGTATAAACTGTCTCGTGAACATTTTGCATGTTGATAAGATGTCAATATATTGGGTTTAATATAATGTTATTAAAGTTGATTTTTTCCTGATATTTTTACTTTTTTAAAAGTAGCTACTGGAAATTTTTAATTCCCCTCTGTGGCCTCTATTCTATTTCTAATGGCATCACTATTCTCAACAGATGGTTAAGGAGACAAGCTTTTTTTTTTTTTTTAATTTCCTGAAAACAGTAATAATAGTTCAATTGTATCAGGTGCTCATGAGCCAAGTAAAAAGGTAAACGCTCCCCATTTCTCACTTCTTCCAACCCCTCACAATAGCCTAGAGGTAAGCACTGTCTTGTCTCCATTTTGCAGAGGAAAAAACTGAAGCTCAGAGACATGAAGTCATTTGCCCAAGGTCACACAGCCAGGAAGCAGCAGAACAGCAGTCTGACACATCAATCATGGATTAACTGTGTTCAGTGACAGGACAAAGAGAACCACTCCTGGGACTTGGTCAAAAACAAGTGTAGTCAAAAGGAAGCTTTTGAAAAGCCATCTGGCTTTGGAGTAGCGAGTAGGAGCCATCAGAGAAACACAGACCCATCTCTCAACAACCTTCCAAAAAGGAGAAATCAACTGAATTATTTCTAGGCCTTTTTTTTGCCCCACCCCTTACAAGGCCCAGCCCCTGCTCTAACTGAACATGGAGCACACACTTGAAACACTGGTTTGATTTATTAATCCATCTGGGGCACTGACAGGCCTGGAGAGGCCCTCCCTAGGTATCTGCTCCCCAATACTGCTTCCTTCTTCCTTTAGTAATGAAATCACACATGACAATTCAAAAAGAGGGACCACGGTTCACTGCAGCTCTGTGGCTGTGATATGATCAAGGATTACCTCCCAGCCAATGGGATATAAGCAGAAATGGTATACATAAGTTCTAGGAAGTGTTCTTAAATGTAAGAGACCCGCCCTTTATTTCCCCTTGACAAGCTACGTACGGCTGGAATGAAGACACGACCGTAGGTGCTATAGCAGCCGTCTTGTATCTCAAGGGGGCAGGTACCAGTCACCTTACTACAGTGATACCCACAGACCTATGTTCACAGCAGCACAATTCACAATAGCAAACTGCAGAACCAGCCTAGGCGTCCATCAAGAGATGAATGCATGAAGGAAATATGGTATATATACAAAATGGAGCTTTATTCAGTCATAAATAAAAGTGAAATTATGGCATTTGCAAGAAAATGGGTAGAACTGGTGATCATCATGTCAAGTAAAATAAGTCAAATTCAGAAGGTTAAGGGTCAAATGTTGTCCTTCATAGGTGGAAGCTAGAGAGGAAAAAGGGAAGCAAAGGTGGGTGGGTCTCCTAAAAATCAAAGGGGTATCAGTAGAGAAAAGGGACCAGGGGTGGGGATGGAGAGGGAGAGGGAAGGGCTGGGGACGGATATTGACCAATTATATTGTCATATTGTGAGCAGGTGTGACTGTGGAACAGCAGGTCCCATCAATACGTGCAACTGTAACGCATCAATGACAAAAATGAGGAAAAAATAAAAGAGGGCAGGTACCTGCTGGGGTGGCAGAAAAAGAAGACGGAAGGAGCCCAGGTCCCTGGGATCGGGAGCCGCCATCAGCCCCATTCGCCTGCACATTTTCCTTCATAGGAATGAGCCTCTGTCTTCCCTCAGTCCTCCTTGGTATCCCTCGTAAACGCATCTAAACTAGAATGAAAACAAACAAAAACCATGGCTCCCAGTGACGGGTTCCAGGTTGAAAGGCGTGGGGACAAAGGAGCACAGAGACTGTTGGCAGAGGGGACACTGGATGGCGTCAGATGGCACCAAAGACATTGAACATGGGGTGGCAGGTGCGGAGACCTGAGAGTTGATACCTCCGGAGGTAAGTGATGAGGAGGTGATCTCAGGAACCAAGCAGGTGTGGGGGCAACGATGCCCTCTCCCAGCCTCAGCCTCCAGATCTGCAAAATGGGTTGATAAATGCTAACAAATGGGTTCGAGTAATTAAAAGGTGGCGCTGTGGTGATCACACAAGACACATGCTCCTGACCCGCAGGACACGAAGCATTAGTTAGCAACGATGGTCATTAGCCGTGGGGTCATTACCACTGTCATCTCTTGCTGTGATGGGCCTTGCTGCTCCCGTCTCTTGCTACTGGAATGCTCTTCCCCAGGTGGTGTCATGGGAGAGCAGAGGGACAACCTGTTCTGTTCCTCCCAGACGCCACAGGAGCCAAGGCACAGGTGTCTGCCAAGGCAGAGACGCGACACATGAATCTGGATGCCACGAGCCATCTTCCTCCGGTTGGGAAGGTGCCTCTCCAGTGTGGGTGGGACAGGGGTCAGCGTTGGCAGGCGAGAGGGAAACATGGTGGGTTGTACTGCCCTTGGTTTCCCTGCCCCGTGGCCTTGGCCACGTGACCTGCTCTGGAGCAGCACAGGGCTGGGGCACTTGCCCAGCTCAGAGGCCCTGGGTTCCATCCCAGCACCAGAGGGGGAGAGAGGCCTGCTGCACGTCACTGTGATGCCTGTCAACCTGCCCCAGAAAGGAACAGGGGTTGGGACTGTCTCCTGCTTCCTGGCATTTCCCTTTTGCCACAGAAATGAGCACGTCATCCCTTTGGGCCCCAGAACCAGAGACCGCGAAGCAAGGCTCTGCAGAACCATAGCGGCACCCCGCTGCGCAGAGCCAGGCCAGCGCTAACCGCTGCAGCCCACCAGGGGCCTCAGGTCACAGCAGAGCCCACGGGCACCCTGAGCCGCTGGCGGAGGGCAGTGGAGGAGGAGGGCAGATCTCGGGTCCAGTCCAGCTCTGCCTGCATCTAATGCTGGGTGACCTGGAGCAGGTGCCCTGGGACCTTATTTCCTCATCTGTGAAGAGGGGACAATCACAGTGCGGGTGCCTCTGGAGCTGTGGGAGCACTGGATGATGTGCGTAGGGCTGGGGAGGGAAAGGGCTCTGTGAGGAGGAGGGGGACCTGCTGGACCCCACCAGAGGGTTGGAACCCCGAGCTCCAGGCTAGGTAACCTGGGTGAAATGGAGCTGGGAGGAAGCCCCAGCCCCGGCCAGCCCCAGCCCAGCCCCTGCCTGGTCCCGCTGCAAGACTTCTGCCTGCCACACTCCTGGCCCAGGCCTCAGCCCTCCGCCCGCCCCACCAAATCCCCAGAGAACTGAAGCCCCAGGCTGGGATGCGCCTGCTCTCCGGCCCTGATCATGCCCAGCAGACAGCAAACAGCAAACAAATTTGGGTAGCTCCAGCCCACAGAGGACCTCCCTTCAGGCTGTGGGGAAAGCCTGTCCTGGTGCCAGAGCTCGCCTGCTCTGGGCTGGACGGCACTTCCAAGCAAGAGTTTTCAGGTGTGGGAGAGGCCCATCGACAGGCGTGTGCACCAGCAGCCCACACCCAGACACAACACACGCACACGCGACTCGCGCATGTGCTCGTAGACTCACCTTGAGTTCAGGTGACTTCTGGGGTTTCTCCAAGTGCAGACAACCCCGGTGTACAGAGGTGTGATCCCATGAGGTCTGCTTGGTTTGAGTCCCCCAAGATGGACTTACAGATGAGTATTCTGCTCTGAGCTATTTATTTGGGAAGTGATTCCAGGAAACTTCAGGAGGAGATGAGGAAGGGAGACAAGAGGGAAGGAAGTCAATAAAGGGTCCTATGATTTGGGTAAGTGTTCTACAGAGGTCTGTGTGTTAAAGGCCACCAAGCACCTGACACTCTTGGGAGGTGGTGGAAGCTTTGAAGGGCAGGGCCAAGGAGAGGAAGTTAGGTCACTGGGAGTGTACCCTTGAAGGGGATCTGGGGACCCAGCTCCTCCCTATTTCTCTTTCTGCTTCTCTTGCCACAAGCTGAGCAGCTTTCTCTACCATGTGTTCCCACCATGGTGTGCCACTTCACCACTGGCCCCAAACAACTGGGCCAACCAGCCATAGACCAAAACCGCCAAAACTATGAGCCAAAACAAACCTTTCTTCTTTTTAAGTTTATTATCTCAGGTGTTTTGTTACAGCAATAGAAAGCTGACTAACACAAAGGGTATCTTTTATCAAGCAAATTACCACTCTGGGCAACCAAGGTTCGAACCTGCAGATGAACATCAGGAACAGTGTAGCACATACCTGTGTTATCCCATGCAAAGGATGACAGAATTCTTGTATCTATGACTCATTAGTTGAGGGATGTCCCCAGGGGGAGTTCCTCCCAGGGGCTTCTGATTTGCCCCTGAACATACTGAGCAAGCCTGGGGGCAGAGGCAGGTGCAGGGGTTGGCAGAAGGCCCAGGGTTAGAGGGAGGCTGTGAGATGCTTCAGGCACAAAATTTGAGGAGGCTCCTACCCTAGGGACTGTGGAGGTGTGGAGTATAAGCCTCGGTGTGCTTGAATAGAGACAAGGGGTGGTGGGGTGGTACTGACAGAGTTTACTCGGCTCTGCAGCCCACTGGCCTGGATTGAATCCCAACTGAGCCCCTGCAGGGGCTACTTTTATTTATTTATTTTTGGTACTGGAGATTGAACCTAGGGGTGCTTTACCACTGAGCAGCATCCCCAGCCATTTTTATTTTTTATTTTGAGACAGAGTCTCACTAAGTTTCTGAGGCTGGCCTTGAACTCACAATCCTCCTGCCTCAGCCTCCCGAGTGGCTGTCATTACATGTGTGCAGGACCACAGCTGGCCAGGAGCCCCTCTGGACTTCTTGTGACTCTGCTTCTTCTTCTGAAGACTGGGCTACTTATAGTCCTGGCTTCTCAGGACTGTGAAGATCACACAGGATGATTCACATAAAGTGCTGAGATCAGAATTGGGCACAGAATAAGCCTTCCATATGCGTTAGCTCTGACTACGGCAGTGAGCCTCACAGCGCACACATCCTGACGTTTTTCGAGAATCGAGGAAGCAAGATCATCTAGTGATTAAGAAAAGGACTCTTAAAAAAAAAAAGAAAAGGACTCTTAGAGTCAGGCAGAAGGGGACTCAAGTCCCCCATCCAGACCTCAGGTCCCTGATGTTTAAAATCATTTTTAAATAGAAAGATGTTTAACAACAAATTGAAAAAAAAAATGTAAACATAAAATAAAAGATGCATGCACTGTGCTTCTCTAAGCACCATCCCTTGTTTGAAGTCAAGTGTGCAATAAATCTCAGGTATGATTGTTGCATGTTTGATTTCCCATGCAAACAGGAAGTCACTCCTGGGCGGGAGCTGCCAGGAAGAAAGCATTCAGTCAGCGCTATTTATTGCACACCTGCAAGATGCAATTGCACACCTGAGAAGCAAAGCGAGAGTTATTAAAAAGAAGTGGTTCCGGCGCTGGACTAGACCTCTCCATGCCTCCTGCGAGGGAGGCACGCATCTGTGCCCACTGCTTTGCCACTCTGCTGTTCCCCCCCCCCCCCCCAGAGCGGGCAGAGTAAACTCTCCAGCAACTTCAAGCACATAAACCAATACAGAAAAAGGCAGCGGGAAACTGAGAAGAAGCTGATCCCTGCTGACTCCGTGGTCTCCCCCATGCGTCCTGGGCTGCCCACCTGCCCCTGAACCTGCTCTGGTGTAAGAGAAAAAGGACGGAGCTGCGCCTGGGTTTCTATTCAGCGCGGCCCAGTTACTCCCGTGGTGAGCAGGCTTCGTTTTATCTCCCTGTTCTTGGTGCTCTGGGTACCGCAGGAGGAGAACCGTGGTA
Organism: Marmota flaviventris; assembly: GCF_047511675.1. Taxonomy (NCBI): domain Eukaryota; kingdom Metazoa; phylum Chordata; class Mammalia; order Rodentia; family Sciuridae; genus Marmota; species Marmota flaviventris. The sequence continues at coordinate 137,917,736 of NC_092498.1, read as the reverse complement.
TCTGGGGGCTGCAGAGGTAGGGTCTCCGTCTTGCAAAGAGGAAGCCTTTCTGGGCCATCCCCAGCGGAGCGTTGTGCCGCCCTCCCTCCCCCTGCTTCCAGCCCGCAGCCCTGCCCTGCCCTGGCCCTTTCTTTAAAGATGTGAGTCTGAATTGGAGGATCAGATTGTGCCTGCTGGGGGTCAGGACAGCCCCACGCCTCTGGGTCTTGCTCTTCCCTTCCCACTTGGCCCTGACTGTCAAAGGCACTTCTTCTGCCCATTGCCTGTCTCCCGGCCAGGCCCACTCAGCCAGCAGCCGGGCCTTTTTATCCTGACGGATGCCTTTTCTTTTCTTTTCTTTTCCTTTTTTCTTTTTTCTTTTTGGCAAGAGAAATCAGGCCAGAACTGCCAAATAATTTTCAGAAATCATTTTCTGATGCAACTAAGGACAGCTGGTTAGAATTCAGAGAAGAGAGGCTAATGATTGCCTTCAATATTGACCACCTACTCTTTCTCCACCCCTCCGCCCATCTTTAATACCTTGGTTTTCCTCAGGACCAACTCTCTGCCTCCTCCTGGGTTTGGTCAGGCAGGTGGCAGTCCCACTTCCTGTCCCCACATGGTCATGTGACTCCAGCCTGGCTAAGCATAAACTCACATGCCTCTGGCTACTGTGATTGCTGACTGTTTAAACCACAGAATTGCGTGGGGGAGATGAAGCTGCTACCTTCTCTGCTGGTCTTGGGGTTTTGAGGGTGGCAGAGGGGAAGGACTGATTGAGGGAATGAAGTTCGCACAGAGGGAAACTGAACTGAGGGATGGGAGGAGATAGGCAGTGGGAGACCATCCCTGACAGCATTTGAGTTCCTGGATCAAGCCATACCCTTTTAAAATTACACATGCACTTTTTAAAAATTTTTATTTATTAGTTGATTTTTATATTTTATATTTATTTATATTTTTTATATTTATTTTTTAGTTGAAGTTGGGCACAATACCTTTATTTTATTTACTTATTTTTATGTGATGCTGAGGATTGAACCCAGGGCCTTACACAGCTAGGTGAGTGCTCTACCGCTGAGCCACAACCCCAGCCCAAGGCCTGCATTTTTAACTCACACTAGTTGATTCAATTTTTTGCTTAAGCCACTTGAAGTTGGGTTTTCTGGTTCTTGCAAATAATAGTCCCAATTATCACCACAGAACATTCTGCATAGTTTGCCAACTTATCTTCTTTTGCTGTATGTCCCTGCCTCCCTCACTCCTCTGCCAAGAAAAGTCAGTAATTTTTTATCTTTTCTTCTTATTTTTTTATGCAGGGCAGATATGTGAAGGGGCTCTATCTTACTGCCCCAAATAATGTTTGGCACACAGCAAGTGTTTAATAGGTCTTTTTGAATAGGAAAAAATTCAGACAGGGAGAACCAGGCCAAGGAGTCCAACACTTCCAGAGGACTCGCCCGACTAACCATCTGATCGACCTAATCTTTAAGTGAGAGCCTTCTGCTCAAAGTCCACTGATCTTCATTATATTGCTCTGAAATTCCCTTTATCACCCCGAGGACAACACAGTCACCATAGGAACTAAGATTTGCTGAAACTCTTGCTGCTGCCAGGCAAACTCTCAGTTCCCTATATGGTTTCCCTGTTGAACCCGTTTCCCATCCCCTTCAAAAGTAAGCCATCACGGGCTGAGGTTGTGGCTCAGAGGTAGAATGCTCACCTAACATGTGTGAGGCACTGGGTTCCATCCTCAGCACCGCATAAAAATAAAATATTGTATCCACCTATGACTAAAAAAAATTTAAAAATTTTAAAAACGTCGGCCATCACTCTCATCCCAAATTACAGAGAGAGAAACTGAAGTTCAGAGAGGACCAAGTCACATAGCTAGAAAGCAATAGAGCTATAGAGAAACGCTATTGGCAGGCTGCCCACACAACAGCCTTTCCTTTCTCTCCCTTTATCCCTTGCTGGCAGAGTCCAGCTCTCAATATAGACATTGAAAATCCATACTCCCCTCCAATTAAAAAAAAAAAAAGATATCTTTTTAAAGTGCTTTCTCCCTTCATCAACTGTTGTTGGGACTATCAGTGATGTCTGGAGCTGCAGCCTCCATCTTGTAACCATACAGCAGCCAATACTCTGAGTAGAGAAAAAAGCAAAAGAGCCCATGTTTTTCTATAAAGAATATCCAGAGGGGCTGGGGATGTGGCTCAAGCGGTAGCGCGCTTGCCTGGCATGCACGGGGCGCTGGGTTCGATCCTCAGCACCATATAGAAATAAAATAAAGATGTTGTGTCCACCGAAAACTAAAAAAAAAAAAAAGAATATCCAGAGACCCTGGGTAATATTGATTTCATCCCCTTTAAAGTGCCAGTTATCAAGTTAAACATCCATAAAGGGAGAATATTAAAGTATAATCACACAATGAATGGAATACCATGGAACCATATAAAAGAATTAAGAATTTCTCTGAGCACCAATATAGCAAAATTCTCCAGGCTATGTCAGGAATTGAAAAAAGTAAAGAATGTGATCTGCATCTGCTTTTTGGTAAAACAACTCTGAAAGAATACCAAGAAATTAATGAAGTGACTCACCAAAGGGAAAGGAGACAGTGTAAGATGGGAGACAGGAGTGGGAGGGAGATAAAATTATTTTTAAACACTTTCAACTTTTAAACATGGAATATCACATGAGAAGACAGAAATTTAAAAGTAAAAAATAAAATTAAAAATTCCAGGTATTCGAAAGACCACTGTTTTCCGAACTTGTTTACAATAGTCATACCTTCTCTACCATTAATACATGCTTAACATTTTTACTCAACTTACTTTTTTTTTTTTTTTTTTTGTACCAGGAATTGAACCCAGGAGCACTTACCCACTGACCCACATCTCCAGTCCTTTTTTAGTATTTTGTTTAGAGATAGGGTCTCACTGAGTTGCTTAGGGCCTCACTAAGTTGCTGAGACTGACTTTGAACTCATGAGCCTCCTGCCTCAGCCTCCTAAGCCGTTGGGATTACAGGCATGGGCCACCACGCCTGACTTCCACTTTCATTTTTTTTTAATTTAAAATATCATTTAAATTTTTTTCATAATTGGAAATTCAGCATTAGTTGCCATAAATAGAAGATAATTATAAATATATTTAAATATGTAATATATGGATATACACACACATATTTTGAAGGCATAACAATTTTCTAAAGTTCCAGTTAGATATTTTCACACCTTCTAAATATAGGGCTGAAGGTCTACTCTCTTTGTTAAAAAGAGATTATCTGGGTGTGGACACTGTCAAAGACTTATTAGCACAGGCTGCAACTTACTCCATAAGGTAATTGTTGCTCCTAATTAGAATATTACATAAAATTAAAAAGCAAATCCCTGCTCTCAACCAGGGATTGTCAGAGGAGACCCCAGCTGCCACATGATTTTGTGAATAAATTTTATTAGCACAGCCACATCCTCATTCACAGGTGAGCTCTAGCAGCTCTCACCTCTTGCTGGCAGGTGAGTATCCCTGACAACCCTCTGGCCCGAAAAGTCACAAATGTGCACTCTCTGGGCCCTTCTAGAAAAAGTAGACCCACCCCAGCTCTAAGTCGTATCACACTCAATTTCTCCGGCCTGGAATTGTGTGACCTCATATGGGAATCATCTCCTGGGAGTAAAAAGCCCATGGCAATCTGAAAAGGTCAGGTGTCATCGGTTTTTATCAAAGTGGCTGCTTTGGATGCAAAATCTCTCCCCAGCTTCCTGAAGGTAACAACAAACCAGAAACACCGTCCTGTGTGAAACCACAGCCAATAGGCCGGAAGACCCGGCCAGAAGTGGCCTCTTGCTGGGGGTTTTGCTGGGTGGAGGGATTAGGTGTGATGTCATCCCATCCACAGTTCTAGAGTTTCCAAATATTTAATATGGGGTGTTCGTTTGCTGGGCTGTCAAAACCAAGTACCACAGCCTGCGATGAGACAACAGAATGGTTAGAATATTACATAAAATAATAAATCTCCTTTACACTGGATGAGGGACACCCCAGTGACCCCATTTTTTAACTTTATTAACTCTTGGAAGACTTCATTTGCCAATACAGTCACATTTCTGAGAAGCTGGGTTTTAAAAATTTAGCATATAAATTTTGGGAAACTACAATTCAGCCCCCAGCATGTGTATTATGTGCATTATTTAAAAATGGACAGTATGGGGCTGAGGCGGGGCTCAGTGGTAGAGCGCTTGCCTAGCATGTGTGAGGCCCTAGGTTCGATCCTCAGCACCGCATACAAACAAATAAATAAGTAAATGTCCATCAATAACTAATAAAAATATTTTTAAAAAATGGACAGGAAATGACCAAGTTTTTATTTTTTTAAAGTAGATCAAATAATCATGACCAACATTTTAGCCTGAAATCTTATTTTTGGAAGTAACATTTGTCCAGTGACTTTAAAAACATCAAACTGCATGGGAGGATGAAAAAGGGGAAAGGACAGAGCCCTCTCCCCAACCCCCCCTCCTCCAGGTGGGCAGCGCTAGCACCTCCTCCCAGGAATTGTCTTTTCTCTTTTTAATTTTAAGTTGCTGAGTCTGGCCTCTGACTTTCGATCCTCCTGCCTCCGTCTCCTGAATAGCTGGGATCACATGCGTGAGCCCACCCGCCCGGCTTGTTTTAATTTTGAATATAACCACAACCAACCAACCAAACAAACAAGCAAGCAAACAAACAAAAAAACCCAATAAGAGTGTGGATGGTGGTTTACGGGAGGGGAGTTGTTTTGTTCTGTTTCTTAACTTCCCTTGGTGGTTTTGCAATGAATACTGATTTTGAGCTTCTGAAAATAAAATCAATAAAGAGCCATTTGCTCCCCACTCTCACTCTCACTATTAAAATAATTAAGATGTTTCCAGCCCCAGCCAGCCCTCGGGTGCTCCTCTCAGACTAGAGCAGAGAGGCCTGGGAGAGCACCTGTGGCCCCGGGGAGTGCTCTCTTGTCCTACAGCGATGGGCACTCTTGAGCCACACAAAGGATTGCCTTGTCCCAAGGGATGTGCCCCAGATGCCTTTTCTTCCTTGCAGAAGCAAGCAGGGCCCCCAGGTCCCACCAGGCCTGCAATGTGAGGCAAACAGCCACCTTTCGACATACCTGCTGGGAGCCAAATACATGGCATTCGTCGCCTGCGTCATTTCCCTGAATCCTTCCCAATTTTTATTATCCCACCTTGCAACTATTGTATTCACATCTTCAATTTGTTCGTTTATTTCACAAAGTGTTACTGAGCTCCGTCTGTGTGCTAGGCTCTGGGATACAGCAGTGAGTGAGGCAGACACAGACTGAACCCTGTGGAGCCGGGCGCAGTGGCACAGGCCGGGAACCCCAGCACCTGGGAGTCTGAGGCAGGAGGATCACATGTTCGTTTGAGGCCAGTCTCACAACGTAGGGAGGCTCTGTCTCAAAATAAAAAACTTTAGAAAGGGCTGGGCGTGTGGCTCAGTGGTATAGCACCCCTGAGTTCCATTCTGAGCACAGGGGTCAGGGGTGAGGGGATCCATGGCAGCTGGTAGGAGGACAGAAAAGAGACCAAAGCGTAATGCAATGTCAAGCAGGGAAGGAAACAGAAAACTGGGAAGGGGAGAAGACGCGTTGGCAGGCTAGAGAGCAGGGCCTATTGTAGACAGAGGGCCTGGGAGGGCCGCTCTGACAGGGTGACAGCTGGCAGAGACCTCAAAGAATGAGGAAAGAGCAGCTCTTAGGTGGGAAGGTCTGGGCTGTGAGACGCTTCACAAGGAGGCCCTGCCGAGGCCTGAGCTGGGCAGCTGGGCGGCTTCTGTGGCCTTTCAGCCCTGGCACATGGGAGGTAAAGTGACTCCCAATGGGGTAGCGTTGGTGGCACTATTTATACCATGAAAATTGACAGACACCGGGCTCTGCTTCCTCCCCCTCCTCTCCCTTCCTCTCTGGGTGCCAGCTCTCAGCACACCTCTGTTCCTAGACACAGGCAGGGTCTGGATTTTACACCATATTGGACAAGAAGCCATGGGGGAGCATGGAGTGGCCTCGGTCTTCATTTTCTCAGAGGCGGTTCTGGGTGTGTGTTGGAGGACAGATGGCAGCAGGCAAGAATTGAAACCGCTGGGTCCCAGAGTCGATGGCTGAAATAGGGAGGGATTGGACACGGGACACATTGGGACTTGCTGATGGGTGGGGAGCGTGACCTGTGAGCACAGAGGCATCACCGAGGTTCCAGGTGGCTTCCGGGTGCTCTGGTTATCTTTTTCCACTTGACTAAACACGTGGAGACTAAATGGATTAAAACAATGCTTATTTATTTCACTACAAATCTGCAGTCTGGGCAGCATCTGTGGGGACAGCTCATCCGCTCTTTTCAGCCTTCGCTGGGTAGCTGGAAGAAACAGGCACCTAGAATTATCTAGAAGTCTCCATCCACACCACCAACCGGAGGCTGAGACAGGATCCTGCGTGGACCTTCTCGCTGGGGCCCGTGCTCCGTCACAGCACAGTGACAGACTTCCAAGAGCAGGTGTCCCAAGAGAAAGAGAGCCAGGTGACGTGGCATTACCTTTTCAGACCAAGAGTCAGAAGCTAGGAAGCATCTCTTCTGCAGAAGCCGCAGTCCCCCAGGAGTGGGAGGGGCCACGGGTGCCATCTGGCAGGGGCGTGGTCAGGTCCTTAGAAGAACACATGGACTGGGAACTATCGTCATAGCCTGCTTTGGCCATGTCCTATGCCAGTACTTATAAAAATGGACAGTATGTCATTCCATTCAATTCTGTACTATCTCTACGGGTGACAAAACTAAGACCCAGGGATGTGAAGTCACTCCCCCAAGGCCACCCAATTATTAATGCGACAGAGCCTGAGTCTGGCAGTCATCTGATTCCAGGTTACTGAAAAGCAGCCAGCCGAGGCCAAGCCACCAGGCAAGACTCAGAGTGGCCGAGGTGCCTTGCCAGGTTCACTGCTAACTGCCCTGGGCCCTCTCAGGACCCTTCTGGCCCCTAGGGTGAGTCTTAATTCCTGCCTCTGCAGGGCCCTGAAGCCTGGCTGAGGCTTCCCTCCAGGCTGGGGTAGGGGACATCTTGTGGGCAGGCGGAAGGGCTGGTGACAGCATATCCCAGAAAGCCATCACTGTGTGGCTGGGCTGGCTCGCTCAGGCAGAGTGCCAGAGGGCTGGGCGGTGCAGGCCACAGAAGCTGAAGATGCAGAGAATGACTGTCCAGGCCCAGCCGATGGCCTCGTTATTGCAATCGATATTTCCTGGGAGAAAAGGTCAGGGCTGGGCAGCCGCCGAGATGGTCTCTGGGGACCACTGGTTTCTTCTCAGAGAAGCCAATCCTCTCTCTCTACTGTGGACAGCATTCAGTGGTTTTCCAGAGTCCTGGCAAGGAAGCCTTGACGTGGGGAAAGTGCCACCAGGAAGGGTGGTCACAGGACGCGCTCATTTTCCTTTTTGTGCACCCTTTCTCTTTTCTTTTCGGTTTTTTTCCCAAACATTCCAAATTGTATATTTATTTTTTGGTAAACCATCTCAAGCATAAAAATAGATTATTCTGAAACTGAAAATAACTCCAATACCTGCCAACTGGAGTATGGAGAGACATATTCTTATCTATCTGTATGATGAATACTATTCAGAAATAAAAAGCAATGGATAACCAAAACCACATGAGGAATCTTTAAAACACCCTACTGCGTGGAAAAAGCAAGACAGAAAAAGAACAAGCTCAGCCAGGCACGGTGGCGCACGCCTATAGTCCCAGTGGCTCGGGAAGCTGAGGCAGGAGGATTGTGAGGTCAAAGCCAGCCTCAGCAAAAGCGAGGCACTAAGCAACTCAGGGAGACTTCGTCTCTGAATAATATACAAAATAGGGCTGGGGATGAAGAGCAAGCTCAGCCAGGCCCATCTCCTAAGCTATGAATCAAAGTAGATGCCCAGCCCTGGGGACAGGAGTGAGGCCAGGTGACTGCACCAGGGCAGGAGGGAACTTTTTTTGGGGGGGTGGGGTGGGGGGGGTGATGAAAATGTCTTACCTCTTATCAGGGTAGGGTTCCATGGGTGTATTCATTGGTCAAAACTCACTGCACCATACTCTAAGTGGGTATGTTTTGTCACATGTATGTTATACCAGAATAAATCTGATTTGTAAAATCGTAATAGAGCAAACTCCTACATCGTCACCTTCCAATTTAGGAAACAAAGCATTAGAAGGGAAATTGTACCCCAGTCTGCTTCTTCCTCTTTTTCTCCTAAATAGGATGGCGCCTGCCCCTCCCTCCCCCGCCCCTTCATTTTTCCTCTCACTGCATAGATGCATATTCCTAAATCGGTATTTTACGAACAGCTGCTTGAAACCCATTGGTAAGTTGAAAATCAATTTAGAATGCTACCGCTAACATTTAAAAGAAAAAAAATTAAAAGGATAGGCTGGGATAGAAGAGGGTGAAATAGGACAGGGCAGGAGAGGGTAAGGAGGACCCTGAGCGTTTCACATGCAGCAGGGCAAGCAAGGACATTTTCATCTCGACTTTTACATCTCTGAACTTATGACCTGGCTTGGGATGTAGAATACTTTTCTTGCAGCACATTGTCAACCTCCCTTGACAAGTTAGAAAAATGCCGTCCTAAATAAATAATGCTGCATTGCTGTTTTAAACTTTTATGTAATAGCATCTCACGGCCAGAATCTCCCCAGCTTGCCCGGCATCAGCTTGGAGATGTCTGACCCCTGGGATGCGCCTCGCTCAAGTTCATTCGTTTCCACCGTTGCATGAACCTGCCCTGCGCTATCTTCCATCATTCCTTCCCATGATGGGATTTTTTTCCTTTCGCCAAATGGAACACTTAAAAAAAAAAATTAGCTATCATTCACTACAACCACCATTTCACACTTGGAAGGATATTTTATTTAATATAAATAAAGTCAGAAAATTCTACTCTCTGCAACAAAGACAGTCCTAAATTGAATAAATCTGACTTAAAAAAAAACAACCCATTCCATCAGCCCCTGGTGGCCAGAGCTGTGGGTTTTCTTCCTCGTGGATTGTTAGATTATCCACTGTCTGTTAGTCAGAAAGCCGTCACCTGCACTGTCATCTTAGGCTAGCTGGCTGAACCACTGGGGGGGCAGGGCAAGTCAGCAGGGTCCAGAAGGATTTCAAAGGGAATCCTTCATTACCTTAAAGAAAAAAAAGTCAACTATGCCAAATATTAACATTTGTTCACTCCGGAATATGAAGAGGCATCCATGTGAGTACCTTGCTTGAAGCTTTAAAAAATTCATTAAATATATTTAATGTATTAATATAACGTATTCAATGTATTTGCGTTTTGTTGTTATGGCACGGGGGATGGACCCCAGGCCCTTGTGCATGCTAGGCCAGCGCTCAATCACTGAGCCCCACACTCCCGCAACCCCAATTTATTATTTTATTACCAACCAGTACTTTGCTCTAAGTTTTAAATAGTTCATTGATTTTTTTTTTCCATTGTCAACCAAGGTTAGGGAATTTCTAATACAGGCAAAAGTTGGGTTCCTAACTGGGCATGGTGGCGCACACCTGTAATCCCAGCGACTCCGGAGGCTGAAGCAGGAGGATTGAAAGTTCTAGCCAACCTTAGCAACTTAGTGAGGCCCTGTCTCAAAAAATGGGCTTACTGGGGCCGGGGTTGTGGCTCAGCAGTAGAGTGCTCACCTAGTGTGTGTGAGGCCCTGGGTTTGATCCTCAGCATCACATAAAAATAAATAAATAAAATAAAGGTATTGTGTCCAACTACAACTAAAAAATAAATATATTTTAAAAAGGGCTTAGGATGTAGATCAATGGTAGAGTGCCCCTGGGTTCAATCCCCAGTACTACCCCCCCACACCAAAACAAAACAAAAACTTCCTCATAGTTTAATATCCAGAGCAGCCAATTTATCTGCTCATTCTGTGGTCTTGGGAAGTACTGAAGCTTTTCTTGGTCTCAGGTCCCTCCCCTAACAAAAAAGAAGCTGTGAGGATCCAAATATCCATCAAGTCCATCAACAAGTGAATGAATAAGCAAAACATGATCCATTCATAGGAAGGAACAAGGTCCAGATTCCTGAAAAAATCCAGGGGCTGAAGATCACACGTTCTATTCATAGGAAATGTCCAGAACAGACCAAAACAGAGAGGCAGATTGGCAGTTGTCAGAAGTTGGAAGGACGGATGAGTAGGGGGAGTCTGCTAAAGGGCACAGGGTTTCTCTTTGATGCGGTGAAAACGTTTTTGAAAGTAGACAGAGGTCATGTTTGCACACCATCGTGAAGGTCCTAAATGCTTCTTCTGCATTGTGCCCTTAAAAGTGAGCGTTATGTGAATTTCACCTCAATTTAAAAGAAGGGTGGGGAGAGGTTACACTTCCTGGAGTTACTGAGGATGGATACAAAGCCCCAGGCCCTGTGCCCTGCTGGTCCCATTATTGCTTCGTCATTTCACTCACCATGGAGGAAGGTGAGGTTGGGCTTGATGAGTGTGTGTTTGCCTTGTAAGTCAAGTTTACGAGGCCAAGGCCCTACAGCGAGTCAACTGGACTTTGCACTAGAACTTGGCTCTTCCAAACTGCATGTCCAGAACAAATCCTTCTCTCCGTGCTGTGTCTCCCATCGGATACTTGAACCGCATTTTGCTATCTACATAATAGCTGTCCTCCCACGATCTGCTAACACTGCCGCCACTTCATGGCTCAATAAGCCAGGTTCTGTGGCTTTGTAGCTGTGTCTTTAGTCAAGCCGCCTAATCTCTCTGACTTTTTGTTTGATAAGGTGGGAATGATGACTTACCCTGTGTGCTATGAGGGAATGAGACAGAAGGTACAAGTAAGGCAGGTGCTAGGTCAGCCTAGTCCAGAGCAAATACTGGAAAAATGATACCATAGTATTCTTGCCCCAAAAGTTACCTCCGGCAAAGCACTTAACAGAGCCTTTATGACAGAGATTGGTCACTCCAAATGTGAACAGTGCCCAGAAGCAAACAAGCCTCTCTGCCAGCCTGGTTCCAAATGACAGCGAGATCCGCCCTCCCTAGACAGGGACAGCTTGCTGCTTTTCCCGCCGTGGAGTGACTCATTTTGTGAAGCTAAGGAACATTTAGCAAGGCGGTAATCATCCTAATTTCTCTGCTGGGTAAGTCCAGATGGAAGTGTATTTGGGTCTTCTCAGGCACGGCCAAAGTCAGCACAGGTTCCCTGAGAGCCAAGGCTGGTGCAGGAGATTTCGAACAATCTGCTTATACCCCATCCTCTCAGAAGGCTCCTGGAAGTGTCCCAAAGGCCCCCCTCTCCCTGATCCCAAGAACAGGTGTGATGGCAGATTCACTGGATGTACATCTTGGCCCTGGCCCTCCCTAGCTGGGTTACAAATGATTTCCCCTGTTACCTAACTCCCAAAGAGGCCAGCAAGACCAGGAGCACAGGGGCTGGCACATGGTAACTGCGTCATCAACATTATTATTATCTCCCTGAATACTCTAGAAGGTATGTTCTCACAACAGCCTTCTTGACCAGGTGGTATCGTCCCCATTTTGAAGATAAGAAAACTGAGGCTCAGAACAGGAAAGCCACATTTTCAACAGCCTCTTTTATGGGCTTACAACTTCCACCCCCACCTACCAGCAGCCCATTTTCATCCCAGAAACCAAAGATCTTTTGCCAATGAAGTCAGACTTCATTTAGAAGATGCTGCTGGGTTATGTGGTGTTTTATGGTCCAGTGTTTTCTTACTTTCTTTTTCTTCTTCCTCTTCCTCCTTCTCCACCCCTGCTTCCTCCTCCTCTTCCCCTTCCTCCTCTTCTTCTTCTTCTTTTTTTTTTTTTTTTTTGTTGTTGTTTTTGTGGTGCAGCCTGAATCACCACTTCTTTATAATTTAGGTGTTAAGGAAAATTAAGAACAAGGGCTGGGGTGGGGCTCAGTGATAGAGCACTAATACATGTGAGGCACTGGGTTTGATCCTCAGCATCACATAAAAATTAACAAAAGAAAGTTATTGTGTTCATCTAGAGGGAAAACTTTTTTTTTTTTTTTTTTTTTGTTACCGGGGATTGAACTCAGGGGCACTCAACCACTGGGCCATATCCCCAGCCCTATTTTGTATTTTATTTAGAGACAGGGTCTCACTGACTTGCTTAGCGCCTTGCCTTGCTAAGGCTGGCTTTGAAATCGTGATCCTCCTGCCTTAGCCTCTGGAGCAGCTGAGATTATGGGTGTGAGCCACTGCGCCCAGCAATAAAAATATTTTTAAAAAAAAATTAAGAACAAGGCTGGGAGGGGCTGGGGTTGTGGCTCAATGGTAGTGCACTTGCCTAGCATGTGTGACGCACTGGGTTCAGTTCTCAGTACTACATACAAATAAATAAAATAAAGGTCCATCAACAACTAAAAAATATCAATTAAAAAAAAAAAAGAACAAGGCTGGTGTTACAGCTTGGTTGGGAGAGTGCTTGCCTCGCATGCACAAGGAAGGCCCTGGGTTCAATCCCCAGTACCACAAAAAAGAAAGGAAAAATAACTGATTGTACATGATTGTATAAAATGCTTACATCCAGGGGATATTGAGTGAAAGGTACATGGGAACTCCCTATACCATCTTCACAACTTCTCAGTAAATATAAAATTATTCTGAAGTAAAAAGTTTGTTTTTAGCTGGGTGCAGTGGTGCACATCCGTAATCCCAGCTACTTGGGAGGCTGAGGCAGGAGGATTGCGAGTTTGAGGCAAGTCTGGGCAACTTAGCAAGACCCTTTCTCAAAATAAAAAAGAAAAAAGGATGGGGTGCAGCTCAGCAGTAGAATGCCCCTGGGTTTGATCCCCGATGTCAAAAGAAAAAAAAAAAGAAAGCATAAGTGTTTAGGAAATAGATGTTTAGCATGATTTGAACACTATACAGCATATACACATATCCAAACATCACTTGCTACTCCATTAATGTGCATAATTTTTATGTTTTTATGTATCAGTTAAAAATCTTTTTAAGAAGATGCTTCCTTTTTTTTTAAGCCAGTGTCTGCCCAGAAGATGTGCACTTTGTCAGAGAGATTGCACCCACATTTCTCCCCAGGGTTCCCCACTTTGTACAAAACCTCCAGAATATCGAGGGAGATACAGACAGGCTGGCAACCCTCATCAACTTCTTCCAATCATTTAACAACAATCCCAATGCTCATTACAGTGGGAAGAGGTGGGGGAGTTCAACCCCCACCTTCCAGAACAGAGTCCCAAACTATTGGCCTGGGGCCAAAGGTAGCCTACAGATCCACTGTCCGCCTCACACTCTGTTTTTGAAGAGTTTGAGTTCATGACCAAATTTTAAAACTGGAACATTTCCCACAAAAATCCATATGTCCAAGTTTTTCTGCAAGAGGATCTGGCCACGCTGGGTCCAGGTTTCCCATGAGGCCCCAGTGGGCTGGAGCTAAGACCACAGGGCTCCCCCCACCACCCCAGTGGGATGTGACTCCCTAGTTCACCCCAGTCCCCACCTAGCTGGCTGAATTATTTCATATTATTGGCCTCATTCCTTTAGACACTGGGATACCCTGCCAAGACCAAGTGTCTATAGAGATATTGTTGGTTTTCAGTAGGTTAGCCTCACCCCTCTCCCTTAATCTTATTTTGTAAGCTCCAGGCTGTCTTTAGCAGCCCCCTAAGAATGCCCTGTGGATCCAAGAAGACAGTTTGAAATGGACCTTTTAATCCACTGTCATGTTAAAGACAGGCAAATCGAGGCCCAGAGAAGGGAAAGGACAAAGTTGGACACTTTGTGGCCAACTGCTTTGCTTGCTGGTCCCTAAGGAAGCAGAGACTGTGGATCACAGCAGAAAAAGGAAGGGAACGGGTTCCTTCCTCTGCCAGCTGCTTGGGCTCCCTGGTGAGTTCTGTCACTCTGGGGCCAGCTGATTCACTTAGGTGTGTGCTGGTAAAACTGGACCCTGGAGAGGACAGCAGGTGGAGAGAGGCTGAAGTCCTCCTGTCCTCAGGATGTGGATAGAGGTCAACACACCTGCCATTTTGCATAGGGAAAACCATGGCACATTTACTGTGGGCGCAAGCACGTTTCAACCAGTCATCCCATCTGGTTCCACAATGATGCTATGTCTAATGTGTGTCAGGGCTTGTGACAGCCTCTGGGTCTTTGCTATATAGATTTACTGAATACAAAACAGGGCTGTGCTTCCAGGCTGTCCTGAGTTCCAGTCTTGCTCTCTTATTTCCCAGCTGTGTGGCCTTCAGCAATTAGCCTCTCTGTGCCTTGATTTCTTCATCTGTAAAATGGGGTGCTAGGAATAGTACATACTCCCTGGGGTTGTCTTGAAGATGCAATGAGATAATTTTTGGCACACAGTAAGAAAATGAGTTCAGTATTCTTTTTTTTTTTTTCCCTGACACTTATCAGAAGCTGAAATTTTTATTTGCATCTTTGTTTATTGTCTGTCTGGCTTACCAATGACTCTCCATGAAAGAAAGGCCTTGTCTGACTTACTCAACCCCTGCTTCACCGCCCAGAACAATGTCTGGCACAGTAGGTGTTCCATAACTATTTGTCCACGTAGTGAATCTCGGTCTTTCATACTCCTGCTCCAAATGCCATAGCAATGATACACCCTGCCCGGGAGGAGCCCAAGGTCTCCTGGAGTTGGGCAAGAGCCATCGTGACCTCCACAGGCAGATGTTCACAGCAGCGCTGGGCACCAATCCCAAGAGTCATCAACTGGGCTCAGTGCCTTAGGCTGACTTCGTGTGACTTCTGGTGGGCACAGCCTTAGCACGGGAGAGCGAGTTGGTGACTGGACAGTGGAGTGTGCAGCTGAGGAGTCAGGGGAGCCCTGAACCTCAGCAGTCGAGGGTGAATGGATGCCCAGGTGGCAGTCACCTCGATGGCATCCGGGAAAGGGAATCCGTGCATCCAGCGTGTCTTGAGAAACAAAATGAATCTCTCCGCGGAAGGAAGGGGCTTTGTAAAGCAATGCCGGAAGAAACAGATAAACGGAAAGGTCAGGAAAGGAAGCAGATGTGTCTGCTCAGCGTGGGCGGCACTTCCAAACCCAGCCGAAGGCGACGCGCAGCCCCCGGGGGGTGGCACAGTTTGGGGGCCCCCTGGAAAGGGACGCATTTGGAGAGGCTGAGGAGCCGGAGAGGGACGCACCTAAGTTCCTCTGGGAGTCTGCAGAGCCCGGGACCCGCCTGAACAGCCTGCCTCCGTAAAGTCGCTTTCCTCTTCCGCCCTGGGGCCCCGAAGCGCGAAATGTGCAAATTCTCCTTTTATCTGCTGCACGCTCTCGTTCAACTTGGCTCAGGCTGGAATCAGGGTAACCGTTCCGATGATTACATAACTTTGCGAGTTCAAGAAAGATAATCCAAAGATAGGAATGACATTTTATTTTAGAGGACGGGTTCCCCCCACCCCCCAGGGGTTCCAGAAGCGCGCGCACACAAAAGTGATATTCAAGCACCCATATTCCCACCACTCACAGGAACTAGCTAACATTTTGGCATATATGTGTGGGTGGTAGTGAGGGGTTGCTTTTCTTTTCTGTTTTTAACTTAGCCCCCAAATAAGTTTTTCTCTCCCCCCAACATCCATCGTATCAGAATTAAAAATACGTCAACCTACTTCTCTTTATTATCATCCAGCTCCACCTCACCCCACACTTATCTTAAAGGGTAAATTCCAGGACCTCCAAAATGCCTCGGTGGGCTCTCACGTGGCCAGGTCTGTAAACCTCTGGCCTCTGCGAGCAGGATCCACCGAGGGATACAATCTCATTCTCACAGCGCACAGCAACACTTCCTCCCCTAGCCCCAACTCCCGCGAGCAACTTTGCAACTCACGCTCCGGCCAGGGGGCCTATTTGTTCGGCCCGTTTGGCGGAAGGATCCCGCGCGCGGCAGAGACGCTCAACCGTCTCCTCCGCCTCCCGCGCTCTGGCCCCGCCCCCTCCGGCGCCCTGGCCCCGCCCTCTCCCGCGCCCTGGCCCCGCCCTCTCCCGCGCGCCCTACGGCCCATAAAGAAGTCCCGGCCGGGCCGCTGCACTCCCCCGCGCGCATCCGTGCGCCGCCCGAGGCTGGCTGAAGAGTCGGCGGCCATTTTGTTCTTCTCGTGGTTCCAGTAGGGAGAGAAGGAGGAAGCAGGGAGCGGGGCGGCTGGGGGGGGGACCCGCCGCGGCTGCTGCCACCGCCGCCACCACCGCTTCTGTGCTCGTGGCGTGGGAAAGGAGGTGTGAGTCCCGGGCGCTAGCCGGCGGCGGCGCCGCTGCGGGAGGGTCGGCGGCGGGAAGGCGATGGCGGATATAGATAAACTCAACATCGACAGCATCATCCAACGGCTGCTGGAAGGTGAGGGGGGTGGCGGACGGAGCGGCGCGGGCGGCCGCGGGGGCTCGGGGCAGGGCTCGGAGCCGGTTGGGCGGGCGACGCCGCGGGACCGAGCCCCGCGGAGCTGCCGGCCGGGGCGCCGCGGCGGGAGGCGGCCGGGGTCCCCCCGCCCCGCTCATTCATTGCACCGGGACGCAGCCGCCCCGCGGCTGGGAGGTTTGAAACTCCGCTCCCCACCCCCACGTTTCCCGCCGCTCCGCCGCGCACCCGGCCCGCCTGGGGGCAGCGGCTGGGGGACCCGGCCGGACCCGCCGCACGGCGCGCTCCGACTTCGGTCCGCGAGCTCGAGTTTCCAGTACTCGTCCTCGCAGCTATTCGACCGTGTTGTGGGCTCCACCGGGCTCGGCGGCGTGATGGAGAAGTGACTCCTGTCCTGCTGGCCTTTGCTCTTTAATCTTTCGCCGTTCTGAGCTGGAGGGACCCGTGTCTTGCTAGTGGGCGACGCACGTTCCCATTTCCCGGGGTTGTGACACCCCTTCCCCTTCGGCCCCCGCGGCTGTTAAGTTGTCCGACCCTGGCGCGGTCTCCGCGCTCTTTTCCTGAACGTGCCTCCCGACGTGAATCCGGCGGTGAGGACAGTGTGGTCATCTGGCCAGCGCCGGGTTCGTGATTATCACTGTAATCACAACTCACGCGTCTTCAGCGCTGTGTCAGGAATTCTTTTTAAGCACTTGGTTCAGTTCTCCCGACAGCCTTGCGAGGTAGGTGCCTTTATGCTTAAAAAAAAAAAAAAAAAAAAATTAGAAGAAACTGAGACACAGAAACGAAGTCGACCAAGGCCACACAGTGACAGCAAGATTTCAAACCCAGGGAGCCAGGAGCTAGAACACCCAGGGTCGGAAGGAGGAGGTGTCCATGGTAAGGAACGCTCAAAGCGTTTAGTTTTGGCTGACCTGAGACTTGTGAGGTGCTTGGCATTTGTTTCTTAATGAGATGGGAGAGGAAAGCTGAATTGAGCAGCCCTCGGTTCAAGACAAATGCTAACCTCTAGCAGAATCCAGGCACGTCGCCTTCTTGATTTGGACACTTGATGATGTGACCTGGCCGAGTTTTAACTTATTTTGCCTTTATAACTCTCCTAAAAATATTGTTAGGTTATGCTGTGAATCATGGAGTTGTGAGCTTGAAAGGTTGGGCAATTCTATGAAGTCAAAACAAAACTGAAAATGTTTTCTCCGTATTTTTCCCTTTTGTACTTTATTTTTCAAAAAGCACCCACCCCCCCACACACACACACACCCCCCACCCCACACCCCCCCCCCCCCCCCCCCCGCAAAAAAAAGAAAGAAAGAAAACTCCACCTAAATACTGTTAAGGACCCTTGAAATGTTGCTGCTATTTGTGGGTGAAAACTTTGTAATTCATTCAGTGCTTGGCATTTACATAAGAACCGTATCTTTAATACTAGTTAATTCAGTTGTTTATATGAGGTAGCAGTTGGTCAGAAACCGATTCTATGTTTACCATAGAAATGAACTTTTCATTGAATATTTTAGTTCTAAATTTTGAAAGTTTGCACCTCTAGACAAGGATATGATGAGTGGGCTTTGTTTCTCAGAAAACAGGGGAAATTGGAATGTATGGATTCAAAACATTGGAACTTTTAAATTATGGTTTGCCAGTCTCATTTCACTAATCTTTGAGATCATGCTAGAAAATTTGCTGGGTAAATTGGTTCATCTTTCATTTCTTAAGAATTCTTCTTTTGTACTTAAAAATCAGATTTTTAAATATTATTGAAATTAATATAGGAAGGCAGTGCAATTAAATGCCTTAGGAATAGAGAGCTGCATAATATATGTACTTAAATTCCTTTTTCCTCATGGATGCTAAATTGGCAGAGGAACATTTGAAGGTGATTGTTGAAAATATATGTTCCTACAAATTAGAGGATATTGATAATTTTGTAATTTGGTAATGTTCCAAAAGTCTTTTTCCCTAAACATTTTCAGTAAGACTTAAGTGATTCTGAAAAGGAGATAATATGATTTTTGTGACCTTGTTAGGCTTTTATACACATTAAGAATTGTTAATCTTGAGGACTGTATAAACTAATTGAGAAGTGACTCAGGAATAGATCTGAAAAGGTAACTCAAAAGTAAAGTCTTATTTAAGAAGAACAGCACATTGGTTTAGTTTTTAAGCACTTGCAGCTCTGCAGTTCTTTAAACGAGGTAGCTTTTTGCAGAGGCATCACCTCTGCGACCCACTTTGGCAGCCTTTATCCAAGGTCTTCCTTGCTGATGATAAAAGCCTTGAGGTTGTTACTCCTTAGTATAGCTGGTATTAGTTAACTGTTGAAGTAACTACACAATAAAATTTCGGAGATTTGAAGAGAAAATACACTATTGATTAGTCTGATACTCTGATGTATTTCACAGAATGGAGATTTTGGGCAGTTTTACTTGTTAAACCCCCCTGGGAGAAGAGATGGCTGGCTAGCGTTTTCTTGCATTGCAGTAGTTGAAACTCACCCTGGTTTGCAAGAAGCATCTCAGCACTAACAAAGGCCATTGTCTATCTGCAAGGCTGTGCAAAAGACTCTACTTAATTGCCTGACTTGCTTTAGTGATTTAAATATGACCTGTGCCCAGGCCATGGAAAGTGTTAACCAGTTTAATCCTCTGATCCCAGGGTGTTCAGATACTCTGAAACTCCAAAATCATTTAAATGATCAATGTGTTTGACTTTTGGTGGAATATGAAACATGTTCATATTACAAGCAGCAGTTCCTGGACCTAAGCATAATAAAGGACAAGCATAATGTTTTTTTAAATATTTTATTTTTTAGTTTTCAGTGGACACAACATCTTTATTTTATTTTTATGTGGTGCTGAGGATGGAACCCAGCGCCCTGCGCTCAGCCAGGCAAGTGCGTGACCGCTTGAGCCACATCCCCAGCCCCAAGCATAATGGTTTTTAAAATGCTGAGGAAAGAAAACAAAAGTAGTCTTTCCTAATGAACACACAGATTGTTGACTTTTTTTTTTTTTTTTTTTAAGCACAGCAGATGATTTGAACAGTGCCATCCAGTTGCAATTTTCTAATTCCCTAACTGTTGTGAGCCCCTGCCCTCTAGGGTGTCAGTTAAATGTCACTGTATTGCTTAGGAGGCAGTGTACTCTTGGAGATGATGTTCAGCAGCAGTTCAAGACTCCTGTGGTACTGGGGATTAAACCACTGAGCTGCATCCCAGCACTTTTAAATTTTTGTTTAAAGAGCCTGGCCTTGAATTTGGGATCCTCCTACCACAGCCTTCCAAGGAGCTGGGACTATAGGCATACACTACTGTGCCCACCAGAAGACTTTTTTTTTTTAAAAAATCACACAATCAGAAGGATTGCACTTCTCATGTCTTTACTTGTCAGTAGTAGAAGGCAGCAGTGAAATCTGAAGCATCATTCAGGTCATTCTGTTGTATATGGGGAGATGGGATACACTGGAGCAGAAACCAGGCATCTCCTTAGAACCAGGGAAAGGGCCATGGGCCCAACCATGCTTATTCAATGGTAGAAGCTCGTAAGTCTTTGAAACTACATCCTTTTGTGACTTGTGACCTGTCCTACGAAATGCCTATCTTGATGGTGAGGATTAATTACTGACCCTGGAGCAGGGAAATGTTTTGTGTTGTACAGGCTCAAAGTTTCATTTAATTTATAGTTGGGGCTATTCATAGTTATAAAGGAGATAATACTGTGGATGAGAATTGCATTGTAGGTGAGAAAACTCCAAAGTCTTATTCAAGATAAATATGATTGATTTCATTTCCTTGGAGCTAGAAATCTGGGATAAGTTGTGTTTTAGGATCAGACCTCTTTAGCTGAAGCATGGGTCTTGACGATTTATATGAAATCTTTAGTTTTTCCACTAAAGTAGGATCTAACAACATCCCTTGCCTAGCAGAGAGTGGGTGTCACTGATGTTAAGTCTTAACAGCAATGGAAAACTGAAAATATAGGAACAAATATAGAGTATGTGCTCTGAATTTTATTAAAGTGTGCTGTTAGCCTGTGAAATTTTTTTTTTAAATTTTTTTATGAATAGACTTCCCCTTAGGTTTAGAAAACCATTGAGAACAGTGGACAGTGTTTTACAGCTCCATCCTGACTTAAGAAAATTGTGTCATCTTAAAGCCTGAAGTACATGTAATATCAGCAGTTACAGTTGAGATGGGAGGGTGTGGTATGGAAACAATTAAAGTGGTCAGAAAGTGAAGGTCTGCCTGCTGGAGATTTTGCAAAGAAACCAGAAAATTCTTGATAACATTTTTATGGTTTATGTATTTTGAAGAAAATCACATGGTGATTTGTAGGAAAGCTTAATGCTACAGAGATTTAGGATTTTGTGATTGGATTAAGGTCTCTTCCCTCCCAATCTGTCATAGATACCGGTCTGTATCATGAAGAAAATAAAGAATTCACTCAAGTAATATGTGACTTGGGGAGGGGGGTGCTGGGGATTAGAACCCAGGGCCTTGTGCATGCAAGGCAAGCATTCTACCAACTGAGCTATATCCCCAGCTCTATGACTTTATCTTTTTATTATGGCTTATTCTTAAAATTGCCGCCAGCTTGGATAGGATTATCTTAAAACAGCAAAATATGTTGAGTCACTTTCATACTGATCATGCCATTCTTAGGTTCTGAAACATAATTCAGCTGGGGCTCTTTCTTGTCTATGTGCTATTCCTTTAATATGACATTTCAACAATAAGCACCTTTGTGTGACAAGGAGAATGGCTTTTTTTTTTTTTTATTCCTCATAAATAAGCATTAAATGGCAGTGTAAAGTAGTCTTAATTTTCTTCCATAATTTCCATCTCTTCCTTTGTTGCTGGGCTACATGAAAAGTTAATTGCTGTTTTTGAGACAAGGCTGGCATTGCAAATAATTTTTCTAGTTTCAAGATTTTTTTTGATCAGTTTGGTTTTGATAATACTGTGTGAAAGTTTTTTGACCTACTGAAGATAGTGATTTACCAAGTAGAAAGATGTTTCTACATAACAGTGTTTGTTATTAATAGCCGAAATGCATTTTCCTAAATCTCCCTTTCTAGCCAGATAAAAGAAATGCTTGTACTAAAAAGTCACATTTTTTTAAGCCTGAATTGGATTTATAGATAGGTAGGTAGGTAGATAGATAGATAGTTGTGTATGGAGACAATATCTATCTTTTATTTATTTTTAAATGATGCTGAGGTTCGAACCCAGTGCCTCACACATGCTAGGGAAGCGCTCTACTACTGAGCCACAGTTCCAGCCCCTGAGTTGGTATTTTAATGTATTGATCAGTAATGTATACATGTTCACAACTTTGTTTCTTTTGTGCTTGGCACTGAGATTTCTGGAACACTTTTCAACCAGAGAATGGCATTCTTACTCATTGAACATTCAGTTGTTGAAAATATTTTACTGTTTGAACTGCTTACTTAGGAAGTTATGATGTGACAACCCCTTGAATTTTCTACCTAGGGTCTCCTTTTTGTGTAGATTTCTGTTGTGTACAGAACACAGGGATAGTTTTAAACCTGGAAGTGAATATTGATGTTTATTGAGCAGAGCTTAGATGTTTATAGTTTTCTTTGTAGCCCGTAGCAATAAAATAGACATTTGAACTCTCTTGATATTGTTTTTATTTTTATTATTATATATTTTATTTGCTATATTGGGGATGGAACCCAGGGAGTTCTACCACTGAGCTTCATCCCAACCCTGTCTTACTAAGTTGCCCAGACTGACCCTTAATTAATTATCTTCCTGGAAGTGGATGGGATTAAAAGTGTATGTTGCCTTGCCTAACTGGACTTTATCTGTTGAGAATGTAAAGTTCATGTGCAAAAGGACAAGGTTTTTCCCTATTCTGTTTCCAGGGTATTCCCAGCCTCTCAGTCTGGCACATAGTAGGTGCTCAGCAACTATTGTGTTGAATGTTTGAAATATAGTAAGTATTAATTGTCTTAAACAGTCTCTATAACTAACTAAGTGCTTCCCCATTTGTAAGAATGCATTATGGTTTTATATCCCATAGCAAAGTTTTGAGTTATAACTATATTGGGGTTTGGTAGTTTGTCCTATAATAATTCCCTTGTTTGGAAGCTTAAGGTAGAGGGGTGATGTGGAAGCACTACTAGACCTAGAGGCCTGGTGTCTTTATAAGCTCTGGCCTTGAAACTAAATTCCAGCCTCCAAAATGAGATGATAATACCTAACTTCATAGCATTGTTGAGAGTGTTAAATGGCAGTATAAAGCCCTTTAGCACAGCATTCAGCAGAAACAAGTACTTAGTAAATGTTAACTACAATTAATCTATTTAATGGACATTGCAAGTAGTGAAGTTGATTTTTATGTTACTGGCTGATTTGACAACTTTTAGGAAATAGCTAAATTCCTACAATTTTAGGAAATACCAAATGGTGCTGCCAAAATCCATTCAGAAATCCTTTTAAAATTTCAGAGTAACCCTAGCTACATGCAGTGGTGCATTCCTGTAATTCCAGCAACTTGGGAGGCTGAAGTAGGAGGATTGCAGAACTAGGCCAGCCTCAGTAATTTAGCGAGACTCTTGTCTTAAAATTCTTAAAAATGGGTATATAGTTCAGTGAAAATGCTTCTGGGTTCAATGTCTAGTTCCAAAAACAAAACAAAAAACACCAGAGTACCCCTAAATTTTCATGCTTATAAAAAAAACATACCAGTAAAGTCTGGTAAGCAAATTTATTCACTATTACTTTGTAATTTTATTTTATTCGTATTTATTTTTGGGAGGAGGATACTGGAGATTGAACTCAGGGGTACTCCATATATATATATATATATTATTTTTTTGGTACATTATTTATTGACAGGGTCTCACTGAGCTGCTTAGTGCCTTACTTTAAAGTGTTATTTTGTTTTTATGGTTTTTGCTAGTTGAAAGTATATAGTCTAGAGTATATGTTAATTCTGAGGCTAAAGTCATTAGTACTCAGATTGATCCAGACTTCATACAACATTTTGAGCACCTGCCATGTATTAGCACTGCTTGTGCACACTGCATAGCAAGACCATTGTCCTGGGGTTTATGTTCTACCAGGGGAGTCCAGGTGAACAGCAGACTTCACTGGCAGTTATAATCCAAAGTACTGAGTGGGTGGGTGTTATAAGAGCAGTTCAGAAGTGTGGTACAGGCTGTGAGGGGAAGGAGATACGAGGAACAGGCTCTTCAGGGTGAAGGGAAGTCTGGGTGGAGTCCTGATTTACCAACTGGTGGGAGATGGTTTGGCAGAGTCAGTCATATATATATATATATATATATGTTTTTCCCTGGGGTATTTGTGGGGAATCCATTTGTTATTGTAGTGGGGGAATGCATCTAATCTTCACTTCTCATTAAGAATAATTTTAAAATTCTTAGTAGTATTGCTTTTTAGTAATCTCTGAACTTTCCTCAGAATACATAGAAAAACAGTAAGAGAATTAAAACTCTGGTAAACTTATGTTTAAAGGTGGCAGTAGGAAGCTTCCAAAGCCAAGAAAATTTATTTCAGCTGCATTGATTTAATCTGATGGCATTACTTATTTTAACAGCAAAGAGTGGGCCACTCATTCACAAGTGTGGGACTGTGCTAAAGAAAATTCACTTTGAAACCAGAAGCTACTAGGAGTTCCCTCCTAGCCAAAAATAAAGTTTCTTGCTGGGCAGTCTGCCCGTTTCTGGCTAACTTGTGGAATCACTAGTGATTGGGATTTTCAGGCCAGCAGTGCAGGATTGCACTATGTTTCACCAGGAATGTGTGCTTGTACGTGTGTGTGTGTGTGTGTGTGTGTGTGTGTCTGGGCAGAAAAAAGAAACTTGTGGTACTTGTGCCAAAAAAAAGGGGGGGGGTTTGCTCATTTGCTATTGTATTACATATGTGTCTTCTTTGTATCTTCCTTCAAAGATTTTTATCATAGTTCTTTCCCTCTCATTGCTTCTTGTTTTATAACATTTTTTAATCAGAAGCTGTCAGTCTTTTGTTTAGTTATTTATTTTGTAGTCCAAAGTAAAATGGTTTGCCCAAACCCCTAGAACCAGTACCAATCCAGAAAGTTTAGGATCCTGGCTGGCTCCCCATTTTCTCTTCATTTTATGCTTCAGGAGTTTTTCCTTCTCATCCCTTCCTTTCTTATCTTTCATTGAGAAAAATAACACCACTGTACACAATGCCATTTCTGCTTCACTTGTTTCTTCAGAGAATTCAGGGTTTCAGTGGCTGCTAGGCTGAAGGATGGCTTCACCTAGGACAATATCTCCCAAATCTGGGTTCAACTCTTGTAATGGAAAAAAAGATTCTTAATAGAAATCAAGTTTTTTACTTAGATTTTTCTTATTACCCTGTATTACAATTACTTAGCTATTTGTGGAACAAAACTACACAAACTGGCTAAACTTGTTGCCATTATTCAGCTTTTAAGCCAGTGCTTTTATAATTTTGAATACAAATGATGCCTCCAGAACCAATAACATTTAAATTATTAACATGATTTAATCTGATGGATTTTGCGGTTTTGCTTAAACTAAATCACTTGATATTGGGTTTAGTGATGGAAAGATGCAGCCTTAATTTCTCTTTAGTCAGGTCCTGTATTTTTACTTTAATTTTAATCCAGACAATACCTGTGTGCATAAGTCTTTTGTACCAAGTATAAAAACTTGGACTCAAACACGTTGAGGTTAATCAGGCTGTGTATTTCCTCAGACTCTGCCAGCAAGTCATTTTGCAGGATTGCCCGTTTCATGAAGGGGCCACTTCATCACTGTAAAATTAAGGTACATTTAGCAGTTCAGTGCTATTTAATCTGTATTTAAGGACTTTCTAATCTGTTACAGCTGGAACCAAAAGAAAAGTTTCTCATTACTGCTGCTCCCTACTTACTGATAAACGAGCTGTCACAAGGCTTCCACTTCAACAGTGAGCAGAACTGAGGGCTCTAACTCCGCATGTAGGAGTTTAGGATGCTTGTGTTGTGGGATTTCTTTCTCCCACTGCTTTTTCCAGATTTTATCTATTTATTTTTGGTAGCAGGGATTGAACCTAGGGGTGCTTAACCCCAGCCCTTCTTAGTTTTTTTTTTTTTTTTTTTTTTTATTTATTTATTTATTTATTTTTTTACTTTTTGGCGGACACAACATCTTTGTTTGTATGTGGTGCTGAGGATCGAACCCGGGCCGAACGCATGCCAGGCGAGCGCGCTAAGGCTTGAGCCACATCCCCAGCCCCCTTCTTAGTTTTTGAGACAGAGTCTCACTAAATTGTTTAGAGCCTTGCTAAATTGCTAAGGCTAGCCTTGAGGTCCTCCTGTCTCAGCCTTCTGAGTTGCTGGGATTACAAGTGTGTGCCCCTGTGCCTCTCCCGTTGCTTTTTACATGTTAAGATGCCCAGAAACCATTCTTCCAGCACATACTGACATCCTTCACCATATACGCATGATTATAAACATGAATTCAGACCCAGACATTGCATAAAGTACGTACAGTGAGCCTGTGGCATGTTTGGAGAGTGGGGAAGTAGGATGGATTGAACCCAAGGGCACTTTATCATCACTGAGCTATGGCTACAGCCAGCCCCACTCCCCTTTTTTTAATCCTAGGATTGAACATGGGGGTACCTAGCCGCTAAGCGACATCCTTGGCTTCCTTTTTTCTTTTTCTTTTTTTGGTAGTTGTAGGTGGGCAGGTGTTAAATTCTGAAGTCCTAGATTCTGATCAGGCATTAAAGTCATGCTCTTTATAATACCTTTATTTTATTTGTTTATTTTTATGTGGTGCTGAGAATAGAACCCAGTGCCTCAAGCATGCTAGGCAAGCGCTGTACCACTGAGCCACAGCCACAGCCTTCCCTATCCCTTTTTGAGGCAGGTTCTCACTGAGTTGTGTGGGCTGACCTCGGATTTGCCATCCTTCTGCCTCAGCCTCCTGAGTCACTGGGCACCACTGCACCCAGCCTGTGGCATTTTTTTAATGAGATGAAAACAACACATACACTTTTCATAGGTAAATCAGAGACCTTTGAGATCCTCTGAAAAACACTAATGGGTAGAAAATTCTTGAGTATTTCTCACCCCACATTTTAAAATAAGCAGTTCTTGGGACAAATTTGGTAACAGTGAAATCTGTCATTATTCAAAATAACTATTATTACCGTCATGTTAGCAAATGCTAATTAATTTATAAAGCTGGAGAAGATTGGTGACTTAAAGAGCTGCTTCAATGACAGGCCACAGGCAAACAGGGCTTGGAGGTGGAACTATGGTAGTAAAGAAAGACCCTTAGAATCCACACACAGGTGACTTGCTTAGGATGCTGTTGAGGAGTCTTAGTTGGTAGAGGAGATGCAGCTAAATTCTGAAGTCCTAGATTCTGATCAGGCATTAAAGTTATGCTGTTTATAAGTGTCCAGAACATCAAACCTGTCAGAAAGCTGCTTAACCATGTTTTCCCCCCATCTTTATCTAAAACTTCTCAGATTCTTAAAATGATTTGTTAAATTGTATTTTGATTTGTTGGGCCTAATTGAACTCTTTCTACCCTACAGTGAGAGGGTCCAAGCCAGGTAAGAATGTCCAGCTACAGGAGAATGAAATCAGAGGACTGTGCTTGAAGTCTCGTGAGATCTTTCTCAGTCAGCCTATCCTACTAGAACTTGAAGCACCACTCAAAATATGTGGTAAGTTTTGACACACTAAGTCATCCTGGGCTACAGGGATGAGTCGAGGACATGTTGATGGCCTTGTATTAGCTAGTAGAATCAATCCTTTTTATAACCTGGAACTACGTAAATAGCTTTACAATAAATGTCTCTAATAGACTTAATTTACTTAGGTGTGCTTTAGATTTTTGTAGATTATTTCACTGAAGGAATATAAACATCGCAAAAGAAAAAAAAATGAAGCTAAGAATTGTGGAGAGCTCTAAATTACATGTGTTGGATAATAATTCAAGTGTACAGCAACACTTATACCTTAAAAAATAGAATTTGCATTTGTGCTGGATTTGTCCTTATACTATTATTCATAGCAAAAGCAGATGATCTATACACACTATAAAACTATTAATATGATTCTTTTTAATATTAAAACTATTAATTAGATTCTCTAGCATATTTGACTACATAGATAAAACATGATGCATGTTTTTAAAGTGAAGTACTCTTGGTTACTGTCTGGCTAGGAGGACTTGACAGCTGAATGTAGTGGTGAGTGTGCTTTAATTCCTTGGGAGCTGTGGCTTACTAGGAGCTCAGAGCGTCTGTTGACAAGAGTACCCAGAGACTCAGCTGTCGAAGATCTGATATTGATCGGCCAACCTGAAAGGAAAACCATGTTACTTTGCTCAAAGGCATGGCAAAGCATAAAACTCTTTCCACAAAGTAAATTCTTAGTTAGTTGAACTTTATGTGAGTTCTGGACACATACATAAACTTAAGTTTTTTTATTACAGTTAAATATGATACAAAATTGAAAATTAGTGTATTGATTGTCACTTTAAGCTCTTATCAGAGGTCAATACCATTGTGCAAGGAATATCTAAAGAATGCCTTTTAAAAGCTTTGTTAGTGAGTTGAGCTGTACTATGGTGACACTACTTAACCACATTCTTGTCTCCAGGTGATATCCATGGGCAGTACTATGATTTGCTTCGACTTTTTGAATACGGTGGTTTCCCACCAGAAAGCAACTATCTGTTCCTTGGGGACTATGTGGACAGGGGGAAGCAGTCACTGGAGACTATCTGCCTCTTACTGGCCTACAAAATCAAATATCCTGAGAATTTTTTTCTTCTCAGAGGAAACCATGAATGTGCCAGCATCAATAGAATTTATGGATTTTATGATGAGTGTAAGTACTTAAATTAAGATTCTTTGTCTATAACTGAACTGTAACATATGAGTTTAAATTCAGTGTTGTAATCACACTCTTATTTTGTTAACTTGTTTTTATCTTAGTTTTTTCCTTTCTTGGGGTAGAAAAATGATGTTGCTAATATAGTATAATTCTTTCAGACTGGATTCTTTTATATTTTTATACTGAATTTTATGTTAGATTCTTTTATGATGAGATGATCAGATTACGAATTTATGGTCACAGTAGCGGTTTCGTTAAGATAATTGTTATAAGGGCTGGGAATGTAGCTCAGTGATAGGAGTACTTGCCTAGCATGTGTGAGGCCCTGGGTTTGATCCCTAATAGCAAAGGGGGGGAAAAAGGATAATTTTTGTGAATATAGTAGTCTCCATACAATTCTGAGAACCTTTCTAAATAGATAGTTTCTGTAACAACCATATTGAAATATGATTTCATTCCGTAAACTACATCTAGACAGGTGTGTTTTGCCATTCTCTTCTTGAAGTGAGTTGACAGTTGTGCAGCTGTCACTGAAACTACTCGTTTCCTTTGTGTGTCTAGATTTGCCTTTTTCTAGAGAATATTTCATGTAAGTGGAATCTTGCAGTATATAAATTAATTTGCAAAATTTGTGTTGTAGTTGTCTTTTTTACTGGCACATCTATACTTAGGAAAGATGGCATTTGCTTTCCTTAAAAAAAAAAACTAAAATAAGAAAGCAAAATACTTTAAAATGGTTTTTAAATTTTTTATAATATTTTACATGATCAGTTTTGTGATCTATTCTGGATGGTTTATTTGATGCACTTTCAGCTGATTATTGACAGAAATGAGATTCTTTTTTTTCTTAATTTTTTTTTGTAATTGTAGATGGACAGAACACTTTTATATTATTTGTTTATGTGGTGCTAAGGATTAAACCCAGTGCCTCACACATTGCTAGGCAAGTGCTCTGCCATTGAGTTTTAGCCCCAGCCCCAGAATTGAGATTCTTAAAGCGTTGTAAATTATCAGTTGGGTAGAGGGGTTTTATTATTGTTTTAAGCAAACAAAATGTCAAAAAGTTTGAATCATTGCCTCTACTGCCCTTTTTTGCTCATTTCTGCCAGGAGAGGGCTCAGGTTGGGAGTGAGGGGTGATTAAGGAATCCCAACACTTGATAATGTAATCATGGGATCAGTGAAAGGTCATCATCATGACCCTCCCCGCCCTGGCAGTCATGACCTGTAGTCTCAGAACATGTTTTCCCATCTCAGTCATAGGAGGGCTACTGAGCTGGCTCATTTGTTAGATGTGCTCCCATAGAGAGGGTACACTTGTAGGACTGGTGCTTCTATAGCCACCTTTTCACACCGGGGTGATTGCTTGGTCCATGATCCTTGAGATCCAGCTTATAAGATGAGGTGGGAGGGATCATCAAATAGAAAAGTCTGTAGGTTCTTGACTGCCAGTAGTGAGGAAGACTGTTAACAGTAACTATTCCAAAGAAGTACTGATAGAGCAGTTACTCTGCTTAGGTGGTGAAGGTGAGAGACAAGGATTTTTATCACTGTTAACTCAGCAAGTACTTTGATAATTTTGTTGATAAAGTTTTGATCCAGATGGTTTCTTTGTTGTAGAATATGTCCTAATGTGATGATAGGCTGCATCGGTTTAGGTTTCTATTTGATGGAGTGGTCTTCAGAAACTGATTGAGAAAATCATGTTGGTAGGTTTTGACTCCTGTTCTGTCTTCCAGACACATCTGTAGACCTTAGGCCCAAGCTCCCCTCTCCTGGCAGGCACATATTCACCATCCAGCCCACCTGTGGGCATAAAAGTGGCCTTGACACAAGTAACTTCTATTGGATAGCTTACAGATACTTTTTTTTAAATATTGATAATTTTAATAAAATGAAAAGTTTTATTCAAATGTAGGTTTCTTTGAAACAATTTAGAAACCATTGCTTGAAATGATGATTTCACAGACATATATACTACTTTTTTTTTTTTTCCTTTAATGATGCTGGGAAAGCTGAAGTATCTATTGTTTGGTCAAACAGTAATATTTATTGGTCTTTTTCTGATACCAGAGCTGTCTCCCTACAGTAACAGGAGACTATTACAGCTTCTGGCTCAGAACTTAGGATCTGGAGGCTTGAAGGTGTCTTAGCAATTACATAGGCTACATCTTCGTGGAGCCATATGGTCTTAGTGGTCTTCGGGTGGTCTCAGGGAGGAAGTGCAGAAAAGAGAAAGCAGTGATCCTGGAGCTGGAGATGCTTGAAGGTAATAAAGGAAGAAAACTAAACAGATTGTTTAAAATAGAGGAGCCGATAAAGACAGCAAAGAAATCAGCAAGAGAAGCTGGAGTGTGTTGAGCGAAGCTGTCTCTGAGACGGAAGAGGATTAGTCAGTGGTGGCAAATGCAGCATATAGGAAAGGGAAGAGCTCCAGGGAAGCTAGTGTCTAATTGTTCGGAGACAGGCTTCAGTGGAAAATGGAGAACCACATGGCTTTATAAATCGGGGGTAAGACAGTCTGGCCTCTGTTTTTATTTTTTAGTTATCATCCTCACTATCGGAAATTGGATTGACTATGCACGGATTCCCCTTCAGCCTTTTGTAGGGAGAAATTTAAGCTTTCAGAACCCTCTAGTAAAGGAAGATACAGAACAGGCAATTAGTAGTCCCAAAGGGCAAACCATGGTCAGAGTTCTCTCCAGTTATCAAGGAGCCAGGAATGGTTAAAAGAGATAGCCAGGGTTCCTCTGTGGAGGCAGAAGTGACATATTTGTTGGGTTTGCATTGCATTTCAAGCCCTGTTTAAAATAGTGCTACTTGATTTGTAGTAGTTGAGGTCGAATGGTATGGTTCAAGAAATCTCTTGCTTGGGCCGGTTAGTATACAATAAACCTTTAGATGTCCCTCTGTTCCCCAGGATAGGGAAGGAAAAGAGACTTGAGGACAAACTGTTAGTTTAGGAGTAACTAGAGTTGTTGTGTATGGTAGGACACAGGAGGTAAAGGCACCCCAACATTGGTACATCTGTGACTAAGTCTTAAACTCAACATTAATTTTCAAGTGCTTAAAGGCATACTTCTGTCAGTCGCACTCTGAGTCCAGAATGTGTGGAATACCGTGTTCTGATGAGGGATCACCACCATCCTGTAACCTCGATTCTCTGGGGAGCATTCTGAGTTGGGATAATGTTAGGAATAGGTGCCCTGAAGTACCTACGTCTGTTTTCTCCTGTAATCATTGTGTCTCCTGCTACAGTAGGGGTTGTAGTTACCTGCTCTCCGTAGGTTTTCATGGGAAAGTCAGTGTTAGCTCTCAGGTTTCCTCTACGGGAGACGCTGGTGATGCATAAAAAAGATGTCCGTGAATGCCTATAGGAATAGGATCTACCTTGTAGGTTGAGATTGGGCAAAACAGACTAGATCTCAAACAGAATTGATACTACCAAATAATTGTTGGGATTTGATGGTAATCCTTAATCATTATTCTCTGGAATTCTGATTTCACATTAATATAAAGTTTTAAAATATTTTATGAAAATGTGAATCATTGCTTACAGCTCAGAGATCTCTCTGTCATGGACCTGTATATTCAATCCTCCTAAGGCCCCCTCCAGGAGATTTTTAATAAAAGCATAGTTTTGCTTGTTTAAAAGATAATCAAAACTTTTCTTTGAGGGAAACTGTTCTGAGAGAATGAAACCAGAAAACGGCAATCTCTTCAACCATCTAAATTTTCACAGGTAAAAGAAGATACAACATTAAACTATGGAAAACTTTCACAGACTGTTTTAACTGTTTACCGATAGCAGCCATCGTGGATGAGAAAATATTCTGCTGTCATGGAGGTATGTGGGCTGGTTTTTATTCCAAATGATTTTGATCCCTTTTAAAAGGTGAACACTGATGTCACAGGTTGTGGTTGCATTGACTTCTTATGTTACATGCCTATTTTGTTGCAACCAAAATCATTAAAGCAATTGATTTTGTTACAAGGAATTCTAGACTTCAACAGTTGAATTTGAAAATAGTAGGTCAGAAGGTATTTTTAAGCATAAAATGAATGACAGTTGATTTGTTGACCCTTAGATCCTCTATAATGCTGAAAATGTGAATAAATTTCTCTTGATCTGTTTTTGATCCTCTCTGAACCTTTTCTTGGTTACCTCCCCAAACCCCTGCACTTTGGGCACTGGGAATTGAATTCAGGGGAGCTTTGCTACTGAGCTAGAGACAGGTTCTCACTAAATTGCTGAGGCTGGCTTCAAACTTAAGACCCTCCTACCTCTGCCTTCAGTGTAGTTGGGAATTCAGTTGTGTACTACCACACTCAGCTCTGGCTTGAATTCTAAAAGCCGTTTTGCTTTGCTTGGTGTTTATGCTATGTATGGTATAATTCAAGTAGTAATTGCAAAGAGGATTTCTTTTTGTGTATGATCAGAAATTAAGCAGCCATCAAAGGGTCAACATAACATTTTAATTGAGGTATGATCTCTGCCCTCTCATACTTAAACAGAGGTGGGTCAAGTTGGACGTGAGATTTTGAACTCAGATGAGAATAGACTACAACTTAGCAGTTCTAGTATATATTACTGTCTTTGGACAGCAGATATCCTAATGCTGCCTTTCACCTGAATACCTGCATCTTCTGTGCCCAGTCATTATAAGTGATGGTAACATCTAGTATACACATCACTCTGTATTTTCATCGCTTAACCAGGGAGGCACACAGAGCAGTAGTTTCAAAAATCACTGAACTCTTTTTGGGAGGTCGAGGGGCATATCAGTGATCAAACTCAGGGGCACTTGATCACGGAGCCACATCCCAGTCCAATTTTTTTGTATTTTGTTTAGAGACAGGGTCTCAGTGAGTTGCTTAGTGCCTTGCTATTGCTGAGGCTGGCTTTGAACTCATGATCCTCCTGCCTCAGCCTCCTGAGCTGCTTGGATTACAGGTGTGTGCCACCATTCCTGGCAAAGTCACTGGGTTTTAATTTTTACAAGGTTGTGTATGTTGAGTTATACTGTGTACTGTTGAAATACAGTATGCCCTCCAGATTAGTGCATACAGTAAATTCCAGCACATATTCAGATTAGTTTTTGGTGCTAGGGATCAAACCCAGGGCCTCACAGGCTAGGCAAGCTAGAGTAATTGTCTTGATCAAATCTGAATAAGAACATAGCCATAGATTTAGTTTAAACTTCAGTGTCAGAGTTTTTGAGTCTATAGACCAATTGAACTGAAGTGGTAACATCAAAAACAGTTCTGCTGTTTTTTTCTTCTTCCTCATTTAATAGGTTTATCACCAGATCTTCAATCTATGGAGCAGATTCGGCGAATTATGCGACCAACTGATGTACCAGATCAAGGTCTTCTTTGTGATCTTTTGTGGTCTGACCCCGATAAAGATGTCTTAGGCTGGGGTGAAAATGACAGAGGAGTGTCCTTCACATTTGGTGCAGAAGTGGTTGCAAAATTTCTCCATAAGCATGATTTGGATCTTATTTGTAGAGCCCATCAGGTATTGATTTTGAATTTTACATGTACACTTAAGCGCATGTGTGTGAGCACAGATTCTCCTTGTTGATTTTGGTGGGTAGGTATTGCTTATTTATACAAAGTGTTTCTGGAAACAACCTACAGAATATCAGGCTCAGTGGGAAACTGAAGAGTGGTTTTACTCACTTAAAATTTGCATCTACTTACACTGAAAAAATTTTCTCTCCAAGGTGGTTGAAGATGGATATGAATTTTTTGCAAAGAGGCAGTTGGTCACTCTGTTTTCTGCACCCAATTATTGTGGAGAGTTTGACAATGCAGGTGCCATGATGAGTGTGGATGAAACACTAATGTGTTCCTTTCAGGTAGAGCATGTTTTTAACATTATTCCCTATATTAGTATGAATTATACTGACTTACGAAAAAAATAATTGCTGCTTTCTTCCTACTGTTCATTCATTTTGAGGAGGCTAGATTTTTATTCTCCCATAACCAGGGTCTGTCCTAGTTGAGTAATGTGTGGATCCCTTTTAAAGGGAAAAGAAGTGTCATGGAACCTTTCCCCTAGTTTTGAATTTAACTGTTTGTATTGTTCTTACCAATAGATAAGAAATAATTCAGTGTGTTAGCTCCTTACACCTTTTAAATGGATCTGAAACCATACCACCAGTGTAATGTTAGGCTAAAACTAAGTCTCCACTTGGTGTGAAAATAGGAGTAACTGCGATGTGCTGGGTAATTACTTAGTTCAACCCACTTTTCTCTCGTTTAATTTCTACTGCACTTTTGTTGAAGTACTGTCCCATCATTTGGCCTTCACTCAGCACAAAAGCATTATTTACATGTGAGCGTCTGCCTCAGTCTTTTTCTCAATTGCTTATTATGATAAACATGGCCAACTTCAAATTGACACAGTCAGAAACATAAATATAGCCACCAAAATCTTGTGGCAGTAGCCTGTTAAATGAATTAAAACAATTCTTTTACCACTTTGCAGAGGGAACTTGGAGCTCCCAGAGATTTGTGCAAGGATCTCAGGGGTTTGAGAATTTGTGTCGGTAATGGTAGCTAGAGGCACTGCAGACTTAGAATTGTGTTTGTTCATCATGCATTTGTAAGCCATCTTGGTTGTGCTAATACATGAGTGAGGGTTTCCAAGTTGTTGGGCCAGGTTTAAACATCCAGAAACCTTTTTGAGCAAAAGATTTGAATGAGGTTTTTAAGCTTATGAAGATTTTATGTTGAGTATATTTCTTAAAATGCATTGTATTTTTTTAAATCTCTTTAGATTTTAAAGCCTGCAGAGAAAAAGAAGCCGAATGCCACAAGACCCGTAACACCTCCAAGGGGTATGATCACAAAGCAAGCAAAGAAATAGATGTCATTTTGACACTGCCTAGTTGGGACTTGTAACATAGAGTATATAACCTTCATTTTTAAAGCTGTAACGTGTACTGGTCAGCCTGCTCAGATAGATCTGTGTTTGTGGGGGCCCCTCCTTCCATTTTTGAGTTAATGAATGGCATTTGCTGGTTATAACAGCAAATGAAAGACACTCCACTCCCAAGAAAAGATGTTTAGTTTTGTTTTGTTTTTTTTTAATATTCCTTTTGCAAACAACTTTAATGATGGTGTTAAAGCTGTACACCCCAGGACAGTTATCATGTCTACGGGGTAAGTGTACAATTGATCTTTTTTAAATTCAGTACAACCCATGAATAATGTAAATGCTCATTTTCCTTAGGATATAAAGAGAGCCCTAGGGTGCTCTGAATCTGTACATGTTATTGTCATAAAATGCATACTGTTGATACAAACCACTGTGAACATTTTTTATTTTAAGATTTTGTTTCAAAGGGATTGCTTTTTCCTCTCATTGTCTTATCATGTACAAACTAGTTTTTATAGCTATCAACAGTAGGAGTAACTATCTCAACCTTGCCAGCATCACTGGTATGATGTATATTTAATTAAAGCACACTTCCCCTACCGTATACTTAAAATGATGATTAAAGCCATTCTTTTAAATGTTTGTGACTCTTTCCTAAAGCCAAAGTTTCTGTTGGAAAATGTATTAACACGCCCGTAAAAACAGGGTGGCATGGTTGTGCACACCTGCTGCCTCCTTGGGGATTCAAAAACAGGTTTTTGATTTTGAATAGCAATTAGTAATATAGTGCTGTTTAAGCTATTAATGATTAAAGTTAATAACATTTTGTACAATTTCCATATAGTCTATTCATTAAGTAATCTTTTTACAGTTGGATCAGGCCTGAACCCATCCATTCAGAAAGCTTCAAATTATAGAAACAATACTGTTCTATACGAGTGACCGATTATGCTTTCTTTGGCCTACATTCTTTATTCTGCGGTGAAGTTGAGGCTTATAAGTCAAAACAAAGGAACTAACTTGCTGTCCACCAGTTTATACAGAACTCACAGTATCTATGACTTTTTTAAACTAAGATCTGTTAAAAAGAAATCTGTTTCAACAGATGACCGTGTACTATACCATGTGGTGAAAATGAATTCAGACTTATTAAATGATGAACTTGTTAAATCTTCTCAGTGTCTATTTATCAGCACAGTACACACAGAAAACTGTTGATGGCATATTGAATAGATTTTAATGAATAAATTGCTCTGGAAACCACACTTTTCATTTTGGATTGTCTTCCTTCACATAGTCTGTTTTCCAAAGGTGGGTTGCGATGTAGTTGCTGTGTGTTTTGAGTACTAATCTGGATAAAACTGCATTTCTGTAAGTAATGAGGCAGAGCTGTCCTGCACTACTGTTTGGGGAGGTGAGACTTAGTATCTGTAGTTTTCTTATTGTTTGGGTTCACTTGAACTTAACAGGTACATTTAAAAGCTGCTTTATTATGCTTTATTATTCTGCACAGTTCCTTGGTCTCTTACCCTCTGTAACTCCTGTGGAACACAATGTGGTGCCAAATGTTTTTGCTTGCAGTGCTGGGGTTGAACCAGGGTATGCTATCACTAAGCCACATCCCCAGTCCTTTTTATTTTGAGATAGGGTCTCTCGTTGCCCAGGCTGGCCTCGAATTTGGAATCCCTTGCCTCAGCCTCCCAGGTTACTGGGATTACAGGTGTGCACCACGGTGCCTGACTACATTGTTTCTTTCTTGCATATGGTTGAATGTATATCAGTTTCTCACACAGACTCTGAAAGTGGGTAAAAGCAGGTCACCTGAAAAGGACTTTTTTTTTAGGACTTTTTTTTAAATGTGGTGAGGGTTGATCCCGGGCCTTGTGCCAGTTAGACAAGTCCTTTATCACTGAGCTATATCCCTAGGCCCGCCTAAAATGCACTTCTGTGACAAACCATTTCACCTGTGGCATGGAGAGAAGACATCTGGCAAGGACCTGCTGGAGTGACAGTGGCACAAAGAGAAAGGAACACATGTGCACTGGGGTCTGGCCTTCCTGCTCCACATTCTGTGACAAATGCAAAATTGTATTATTGTACCTCATGTAATAATCCCAGCCCTCTGACAGAAGAGTTTATGTCAGACCAGGTCCACACATTTTTAAACTATGTTTTGAACATTAAGAATTATTAACTGTAGGATTTCAAAAGGCCATAGGTTGTAAAGTGGAGCCACCCTGCACCAACCCTGGAGTGGTGTCTAATATAAAATTACTTCAAAGAATATAGGCATGTAGAATTGGTTAAGCAAAGGGCAAAACAGTCTTTGGTTTTTACGACATAAGATCCATAGGAGAGGCTGGCCTTGGTGGTGCATGCCTGTAATCGCAGCAGCTTGGGAGGCCGAGGCAGGAGGATCATGAATTCAAAGCCAGGCTCATCAACTTAGCAAGGCTGTAAGTAACTCAGCAAGATCCTGTCTCTAAATAAAACAAAAAAAGACTGGGGACATGGCTCAGCAGTTAAGCACCCTGGGCTTAATCCCTAGTACAAAAAAAAAAAATCGGGAAAAGCTGAAATAATTTTGAATAACTATATGATGAGTTATCAGTGTCCACTAATCTTTCTTGTCTCCTTTATCTGCCTTTTTTACCTAGAGTTTAGACTTACCACATCCTGAGTATGTTCTAGCTGAAGGAGTGACTTGAATACTGAGCTACAGCATCCCTGGCTATAGGACAGGTAGCAGCAGCTGCCTCCTTTTGAGGCTCTTGAATGAAGCGGTGCGATGTGCTTAGAGGGCTTGGCTCAGGTTCCCAAGCCATGCTTTCTGAGAAACCTCAGTTCATGTGTTTGAATATCTCAGCTGAGTTCTGAGTGGCACCTGCCTTGCTTTTGATGTGATACTGAGCCATGGGTAGCTAAGCATTTCTGAGCACTGCCTGTATACAGAGCACCTTTGTAGGCTTCCAGCAGATAAAAATAACTAGGTACCATGAAGTTGTAGTTATTAATGTGACATTTTAAGTTCTAGTTTTAAGTCATTTTTTAAAGTATTCTGGGTCTCAAGATAATAACACCATTGTAGTACATAGAAAAAGACAGGTGACACTGTCCTGATGTAGCTAAATAGTCCGATATAGTCCACAGACTAGTCCTACTCAGATATAGCTATAGTGAGCAGCACAGGTATTTTTCTCAAGCACCTTAAATAAGACTCGAGACTTGTTACAGAATGTACAGTAGTGGGATGTGGAATACAGGAACAGATTATTGAATGCTGAACCAGGAAAAAAGTACGGGCTTTAGACTGACGGAAGTGAACCCCATGCTTCCCAGTGTGGGCTGGGTGGGGGTTTGAAGGAAATTGCTTGCTGGGAAGTGATAAGATCTACTTGCCATTAGGGCAAGGCAAACGTCAGGGTCCCCAAGACAGCCAAAGAACCACTGCAGGGACATGCTGCATGAGGAATGTTAGGATTGTTTGGGGGCAGTTTGCAGGGGAAGCATGTCCCAGAGATAAGGGTGTCAATCCAGGTATATGGATTTAGTAGTAAAAAGGCATAGCTGGAGATGCACAGGAGGACCAAGGAGAAATGTCTCAGACTGGCTAACTTGAATCTCCAGGGATGATTTTGAAGAAAAATATTTTATTTCTGAAAATCAGATGCAAGTGTTAAGTACACATCAGCCTAGACAATGCCCCAGGCTTTGGTCTCCTCACCTATAAAATAGGGACAACTAGAACACTTATTTGATAGGGCTGTGAGGATTAGCTCACAGAAACTACATGCAGCCTGGCTTGTTATACCTACTAAGCATCCAGTGAACCTCAGCAAGTATGAGACTCCAGAAGATGAGAACCAATGGCAACCCAAAGGAACTGGAAGTTACATTAGGAAAACATCCTTGCTGACATGTGAGCCTCAGAGGAGTAAAAAGGAAGACAGACTGTGAAGGCCTTCAACCTCAGCCCAGTACGCAAATGAAAGCAACTGAAAAGTCCCAGCCTCCTTGATTTAGTGTTTGATTAGTGACTGATCATAGAGGCTACTGAGATCCACCTGATCAGCAAGACAGCTTTGGTAGCTCAAGTGTGGCATTTGGATTTATTACAGATATCGATAATTTCAAGTACAGGTGAGCATTTTAGGTGTTTTGTCAGTTAAATGAACTGTAAGTATGTTGCAGTCCAATAAAGCATTAGTTAAGTAATTTTGTAATCAAAAAGCTGATTAAGTTTTTATTTATATGTGGTGCTGAGAATCGAACTCACACATGCTAGGCAAGTGCTCTGCCACTGAGCCACAACCGCAGCCCACGTGGCAACAATTTTTAAGTGCTTCTGGAAACAGCTTCTTGAGGCACTGCACAAAACTTCTTTAAAGTCTAGGGCTTGAAAACAAGTCATTTATCTTTGTTGATGGGACATTCAGTTTGGTAGCACCAGTCAAAAAAAACAATATGTTCTTCTGTCACCTTCAGGTAAAAACATCTATGTAGATTCAATGTGCAGATACCACAATAGTTAGTGAATGAAGCCTCTGATGAGGATCAAGAAGTTATCATTTTCCTTCGGAAAATTCTAACCATTCTAATAGTTGAGTTGTAACCCAAATTTGGGGGCTAGAATTTTCAAATTCGTTCTTATAATCCAACCGACTAGTTGTCAGTGAAATTCAGCTGTGTCCAGATACTAATTTCAGTCCTCATTTAACCAAGATGTGTATGGTGTGCTATTTCAAAACACATTCCTTTGTCTTCTAGCTGCCTAATTAGCACAGTTGCAAGTACCGTTGTCTCCCAGCAAGGACTCACCCACGCGCCAGTTGTTCAGGGCTGGCGAACAAGAGAACAGTGAACCAGTCATTATGTTCTTGGACAGACTGGCTGCTTGACCTTACCAGCAACACTGGCAAGTTAGATGGGTGTAGCAGAGAGCGCCAGGGGGATCAGAGACTTTCTTGCTGAGGTTGGCCTAAGTTAATTTGCCTCAGATGAGCTCACACTGCTTATCACTAGCTCCTCTACTGTCTCTGAGCCTTCAGGTTAATGGGTGGTGGAGTTGATGGAGATGGGAAACTCCCCCAGCCAGGAGGGATAGCTGCTGTGTAAGTGGGAAGAAGCCCAGACAGCGCTGAGCAGGAGGCTGGCTTCAGCTCAGCTTGGCCTACGTGGGCTTCAGGCCATCTCTTGCTGTTTGTCATATGGCCTTGAGGTATTTCTTCTCAATCCTAAAATTTGCTGCAGTGCAAATAGCTTGTTGGGTGCACATTTGGGTCACCGTGAGTGGTACATTTTGTTATTTTTAAAGTCCATAATCTTCCTCAAGTCAGTATTACTTAATTCATAACCATAACCTCTGTTTTTGCATTTATAGAATGAAAGCATTGAGAACAGTTATCTGCCTTCTCTTCCCAACTCCACAAAGCTGAGATTGCTCTAAATTCTGTTCACACTTTTTTCCAGGTGGGGTCCTTCAAACAGACCTGTATTCAGAGGCCCTGTGTATACAATGAATAAAGATCAGGCAGCTCTGTTTAGAAGCAGGGGCCGGGGGCTCATCCCCCAACAGCTTCCACCCCACCAGCTGAAACTGCTATTACTCCAAGAGGGATGGGGCTGCCACTCATTTGCCTGTGTTTGTACCAGAGCTGGTCAGATGTCAGTTCAGCCTTCTCACAGAGCCCTCCCACCTCGGGGGTGCATTGCCCAAGACTGAAGGAGCTCAAGAAATCAGTCACCTTCAGAACTGCTAAGCTGCTGTTCGTTTCTTGGCATCGTATTAGGTGACTCAGCTTAGGAAAGCCTTCTGCAGATTTGACAAGGCACCCTTCAGGAGGCCAGGGCTTTTCACGAAGGGGCTTCCAGTGTGCCCTGCCTTTTGGCTGTGTGTAATTTAATTATATTTTAATATGTGTGTGTCTATATATATGATTTTATGTTTTATATACTGTATTTTTTGTGTCTTTTAAAAAGTACTTTATGCAAAAGAATAAAACACCCACATACCTACTACCTGGGTTATGAAATGGAATATTACTGGTATCTCAGGACGCCCTCTTTACCTCCCAAATTACATACTTACCCTCTCCATTCAAAGCTCACCACTGCCTTGAATTTTATATCATTTCCTTTATTTTGTGTGTTTATCCCCAAACAGTATTGTTAAATATTGTCAGGTTTTTGGCCTTATAGGAAGAGAACTACACTGTATTATTCTGTGAATGCTTTCCTTCAACATTTATTTTTTAGAGACCCATGTTGTCTTGCTCAATTCCCATTTTATGTTTTTTAATTTTGTTGATTTCCAGGCATGGTGGAACATCCCTGTAATCCCAGTGACTTGGGAGGCTGAGGCAGTGAAGCCAGATTTAAAGTTAGGTAGTCAGTGTAGTTAGGTAAATCGGGTCTAATACCGAGTGAAATCTAAAATGGAGGCCGTGCTGGCAATGATTCCGGGGAAACGCAGGACAACTCATGGAATGTTAATGAAGTCCTGAAAAGGCCCTAGGCCAAAGTCCACCTCAAAGAAATGTCAATGAACAGCCCCAGCAAAAAGGTGCTGACTCAGAAGTCCTTCCTGACCAGATTACTTCTTTGGCCCACCTGTGTCCCACCCCTCGGGCCTTCCCACCTACATTCCATCACTGAAAGAACTATAAAAAGGGGAGACAACATCCCTTCCACGGATTCCACCTCTTGGGTCCCCTTCTTCCTCCGGGAGAAGTCTTTTCTGCTGTCCTTTAATAAACTTCTAATTTCTACTCTGACCTTGCCTCGGCGTGCTTCTTTGGTGTTATTCTTCAACATTGGGGAAGCAAGAACTCGTCACCGGTCAACAGCGGTAACAGCAGGAGGATTGGAAAGTCCAGCCTCAGCAACTTACCAAGATTCTGTCCCAAAATAAAAAGGGGTGTTGAAGATGTAGCTCTATGTTAAAATACCCCTTGGTTCAATTCCCAGTACAAAAAGAAAGATTTTTGGGGGGTGGGGGGCATTCAGAATGTCAACAACTGCAAGGTCTTTTTTCTTTTTTTCAGTTGAGTCACATTTAGTTTTAACAGATTATTATATAGAAGCTGCATCAGAGATAACTTTAAATTCTCAGGCCGTTTATACCCCACACTGAGCTGGGCAAGTTTAAATGGCTGTTGAAGTTATCACCAGAACAAGGCAATCGAAAGACTCATGTCTTAACATGTGCTAACTATACAAGAAAGACACTTTTCAAGACCAACCTTACACATCCTTGCATTGCAATATTTTTGTTGAAAAGGAGTGAATAGTGTACAGGAGCTTCATAGACGAGGGGGTACTGTTCTGGAAGCAAACTGAACCTCTTGGCCGCCTTCTGTGGTGGTCTTCCTCTCCTCTCCTTCCTCCAGCATCTGGCTCCCTGCAGCCCAGGTATCGGGGTGGCCCCTCCATTCAGCATCCTTGCCCTGGGCAGCAGCATCATCCACACCTTTCCTGGTTTCTCTGCAGCTCCAGTCCCAGCGAAAAAGCTGAGATGTGTCTGTTAGTTTTAGGGCGAAACTCAGAACAGAATGTGGAAAAGGCCATAGGAGGTCTCTGGGTCCTCATCTTTTTTGTTTTCCCTGCAGGAGGGATCTAGCTTTTCATTCTCTGCCACAGGCCTGCCCGCCTTTTGTGACTTCTCATTTTCCTTTCTCTTTAGCAGACGTGGTCTTCCTCCTCACCAAGCGCTTCCTAGAAGAAACTCTTGAGGGTTTGATAGAAGCCTGGGGTGCCTCCAGCCCTCCTGGCAGATGTGCCCAGGACACACTCACGACTCACCCTCGTGGGCAGTTTGCCCTCTGGGAGGCAGCGGGACCCGGCCCTCCTCTCCCTGCTGGCCCAGGCTCTCCATGCCATGGTTTTGAGGAGTGGGGAGAAGTCCCCCTTTCTTGCTTTTCTTTCCCCCTCCACTTCTCTCTAGTTTGAAGTTACATTCTTTACCATTTTCCTTTCTGTGGTCACCCAGCCATTTTCATCGTGTTCAAATGCTAGAAGTCACCTTGGCTCTTCCCATTTTCTGTCCTTTGCAGTTCTTAACAGAGGTACATTAGACCTTGTTCTGTCTTCCATTTCACTTTAACCGCTCGTTGTCTTCCGTCTGTAGATCTTGATAATCTCTACCACTCTGTCTTCTGCTGAATTTTTTCTCATTAGCTCTGCTTAGTCTAATCCATCTACTGAATTTTTATTTCAAGTTCTCTTTTTTTTTTTCTTTTGTAGAATCTCCTTGGTCATTTTTTTATTGTCTGTTATTCCCTGTTGATTTTTCCAAAACTTACATCTTATTTCTGTAAATATAATCATGGTTATGTTATATTTTGATTATTCCATATACAAAGTCTTTGTCATTTTTATCATTTGTTGTTACTAATAATTATCAGTTTCTGTGTCTTCCCCGCCCCCCACTCCGCCTCCGAACCAGGGATTGCCACATCCCCAGCCCTTTTTATGTTTTATTTGAGACAGGTTCTTGATTGCTTAGGGCCTCACTAAGTTGTTGAGGCTGGCCTTGAATTTGTGATCCTGCCTCAGCCTTCCAAGCCACTGGGATTACAGGTGTTTGCCACCACACCCAGCCTGTGTGTTGATTTTTGACAGGGTAGACATTTTCTTCTCATCTGTGGAGAGTCTCCTGTCACTGGATTGAAGTTGAAGCTGATCTTTCACCTTAGATAGTGGTGAAATCCGATGGAGAGCTCTCCAGGGTTCTGTGGAAGCCTCAGTGGAAGGCTGTGCTCACCTGCCTCCCAAGGGCCAAGTCCTGTTTCCACATGGGGAATCAGTCTGCTAACCTCTTAGGCAGCCTGTGGCTTATTTTTTTAGAACATGTTTTTTTTTATTTCACTCAGCATTTTAGTTGTTTAAACCAGGAGGTTCTCCTCAGGGTTTTTCTCCTTACTTTGTTGTTCCAGGTCTCTGAACTCATTTCTGTTTCTGTCATTTATCTAATTAGTCGAGTCCTTGGCATTGTAATTGTTGTTTTATGAATTCAAATAGGCTTCCACTTAAGCCCAGAGACTTCAGGTATCAGTCAGATGTCTCTTTGATAGTTCCATCCTTTGATCCAGAATCCCACTTCAAATGGAAATTATCTTTTACTTTATATTTAAATTGTTTGAAGTTGCCACCTGCAAATTCTTTTAAAGTCCAAGTTTGATGTAGAAAGTAGTTTTCTGGGTAGGAATATTACAACTATCACTTTAAAGACCCCTGTTGATTAGCTGTGCTGTTTTCTCCTCCAGAAGTTCCTTATGCCACTTGATTCCACACAGGAAAGGCAGAGCCTCTATAGTAGGACTGCTTGAGGCCAAGGAAACTGAGCTGCAGAACCCAGCAGTAGAGGCTCCTGATTTCACGGCCCAGCCCCTAGGCTTGTTGACTGGGGTCTGTGAGCTCCCTGAGATTCTAGTAGTCTATTGCCTGTGAGGGCGTGGTGACTCTCTTAGAAGAAGATTCATAACTTCATCATAATTTGAGGAGGTAATTGCATAATTAGAGGAGGTAAATAGTGGTTCAGATGAGTGAGTGGGACTGGATCCTATCTCAAATTTCATGGCCATTGTTGTCATTACTACTTTAATTCTAGAGAAGGTTTCTCAAATAGATAAATTCTCAGGCCTAGAATTTAATTATTTTTTAGTGTGTTTTTAAATTTTTTTTTAGTTGTAGATGGACACAGTATTTTATTTATTTATTTTTACATGGTGCTGAGCATCAAACCCAACTACTAAGCCACAACCCCAGCCCTAGTTTAGT
Organism: Marmota flaviventris; assembly: GCF_047511675.1. NCBI lineage: Eukaryota > Metazoa > Chordata > Mammalia > Rodentia > Sciuridae > Marmota > Marmota flaviventris. Next base: position 137,872,812 of record NC_092498.1, on the reverse strand, counting down.
GTTTTAAATGGTATTTATGCATGCTTGTAGTAATTATCTCACTCGTGATTTCTTTGCCTAGAGAAAGGAAGATCCCGTTGGTAATAATGGTAGTGTTTATATTGTACACATTTGTTCACTTGGATGAATAAAGGAACAGTGGAAGCATGTATCTTCAGCCATAAGGGACTTTCTGAGTTGTTACGGTTTCTAAACAGTATAAATGAGTGAGAGTCCATTTAAGCTTTCTGTTCCTTTAGGAGCCATTTGTTGTAAAGAAGTAGGAACACTACTTTCAAATTACAAGGTTTTCTGCATACTGCTCTGCTCAGGATAGCTCTAACAGAAGTAAGCAGAGTGCCCATTTCCGTAAGGAGTTTATGGATACCGGTGGCCTTGAGCTACACCAGCTCCCAAGTCTGCAGAAGTCCCCATGGGCAGCATCTTGAAGCTGATCTCCCAAGAGGCCATTCAGGGCAGTGGCCAAGGCCTAGGCTTTGTAACCCATGGCCTAGGTGCCCCTTCTAGTTGTGTGGCTGGAGACAAGTGATAAAACTTCCCTGGCTCAGAGTTGCAGTTGGTTAGAACAAGGTGGGTACCACTGTATCACTGATTGCTCTTAGATGAAACAAGTTAGCGGAAAGAACTGAGACCCAGATCCCAGATAGCTGTGCAGGAAATTCTAAGCTTTACTGTTAAGTATGTTTTTTATCACTTAGTCCAAGCAGCATTGATAAGAGTTGAAGTAAAGGGCTAGGGGTGTATCTCACTCTAGAGCACTTGCCTAGCAGGTGCAAGACTGTGATCTTAAACCCCAAGAGAAACAAAAACAAAAATCTATCCCCCTGTCATCATGGAGTTAGAGAATTAGTTTGCAAGAAGCACTGTTGAGAAATTTTATTCTATAAAGATGCACAAACTTCCAGAAGTGTCAACCAAGAAACCAAAGGAAAAGTAATTTCACACAGAAGTTTCAACAAATCAGTTACAAAGCAATTGATTCTTTTTTCAATATTTTTTTTTTATCATTTCAATCAATTTTTTGAATAGTACAGTTCATGTGAACATCATGCTTGTGAGGCAGAGGGTGTGTGGGAAATCTCTCTTGCTCAGTTTTGCTGTAACCCGAAACTACTGTTGAAAAAAAGTCTTTTAAAAACAATCAAAACACCCAAAAATGTGAAAGTAAATCTCCCTTCACCCCTGACCTCCCAGCCACTCTCCCCAGGTGAGGCTGGCCCAGGTTTTCCAGGGCTGTGTTGCGGGGCCAACATGTATCTTCCTCCATCTTCCTTTTTTCTTTTTGAAGCTGGCGGTAAGGAAGCATTAACAATTTCACTGTTTGCTGTATCTTGTAGACGTCCCATATCAACACACTGTAGACTCTGCCTAAAACTCAGCCAGGAATCTAGTATTCCATAAACCTTGTTAAAAGAACATTCTACCCTCCTTTGTTGGAAAAGAGAAGTGTGAGACTAGGAGCACAATAGAAAAATAGCAGGTGGGAAAGCCCTGTGGCTGACAGTGTTTACTGCCTTGAATGGGCGGATCCCAGCCGGCTCTGCCTCCTGCCTCAACACTCACAGGTGGAGACCAGCTGCCTGGGGCCAAGAAGGAGCCCCACAGCCCCCAGCCACCAGAAGGTACAGCCACCAGAAGGTACAGCCACCAGAAAGTACAGCACAGGCCTGGGCCTGCAGGTGCTGCTGTTCACCCACAGTGACCGTTATTGGCTACTAACCCTGTGTCCAGGCACCCAGGAAGCTTATTCTGGCTTTTTAATTGTTTTTCTACAGTAGATAATGTTCACACATGTGGTTACATATTTTTCACCTGAAGATTTAAGAGGACATGCAGTGAAAGACCCCATAAGTCCATTTTCCTCCCCAGAGATGGCAACTTGTGGGTTCTGTGTATTTATAAGGATAAATGTTGATCCCTTTTTCCTTACACATGAATTTTTTATAATTTCTATATTTGATTTAGTTAAGTATATTAACTTGTATTGAATAATAAATCTTGAAGATCATTCTGTATTACAGGTTCATACCGCTGCTGTATTCTTTTTAAAGCCGGCACAGCATTCCTTTAGCTTTTTCTTTTCTTTTTCTTTTTTTTTTTTTTTAATATTTTTTAGTTGTAGTTGACACAATATGTTTATTTTTTTTTTTAATTATATGTGGTGCTGAAGATCGAACCCAGGGCCTTGCACATGCTAGGCGAGGGCTCCACCGCTGAGCCACATCCCCAACCCGCCTTTGGCTTTTTTTTGGCAGGGGGCTGGTGCTGGGGATGAGCCCTGAGGTACTTACACTGAGCTACATCCCCAGTCCTTTTTATTTTTTATTTTAAGATAGGGCCTCACTAAGTTGCTGAGGCTGGGCTGGAACTTGTGACTCTCCTGCCTCAGCCTCCAGATCCCCTGGAATTCCAGGTTGCACTAGTGTGCCTGACTCACAGTATTCCTCTGTATGATTTTGTTACCAGACCCCAGTCTTGCTGCTCATCACACGACAGGCCAATTAAGCAACAGACAGTTGTTAAGGCCAGGAAGGTGCATAAAGCCAGCTGAAGAGGAAATGCAGGACTCCAGGCCAGAGTCTGTCTGTCAGAAACTAAGTGGCTTGTAGAGCTGGGCGAGGGCATGTTCCCAGACTGGGTGCCCTCTCACAGCTGGCAATGGTGACCACACACTGGGCACCTTCTCACAGGTGGTGAAGGTGACCACAGACTGAGCACCCTCTCACAGCTGGTGACCGTGACCAGAGGTTTGTGAGCACCCTCTCACAGCCATTGTGCCTAAGGATGCACATCTGGGCTTAACCATCTAGTTGTGAGATACTTTTCAGTTTCCAAGTCTCAAGAACAAAGATCATTGTTCCGCAGCTCTCCTCGTCACCAAGGAGCCTGCACCTATGCAGATCTTGACATTGCACAGTGGACAGGCTAGTGGAGGAGCTGCCCAGGCACTCATGCTGATGGCCAAACTCAGAGTCATGAAAGAAAACATTTCACCTGATTATGGTGGAAGTCAAGGGTCAGGTGAGGGTAAATGGGAGTCAGGCACGGGATCTGGTCCGTGGTCAGCTTTAGTTTTAAAATGCTGTAGTTGGTTTAACCAGCCTTCCGTGGATGGACTTGGGCTGTTTGCCTTTGCTACTATAAATATGCCAGAATAAACCTCCTCACCCACACTTGGGTGAATGTGTGTTCTTCAAGTGCTACTTCCTGGATATATTCCATGAAATTAAATTGCTGATCACGTGGAAAGTCCGCTTTTTAAAACTTTTCATTCGGCGGTGGGGGGGACAAGAAGACAAAAGATTCCTGAAGCCCTATAAACCTTCAGTTTACATCTCTTCAAGATGGTTTATTTAAAAACCATAAAGGGGAATAAAGGGAAGCGAGGGGGGATGGGAAAAAGAAAGACAGTAGAATGAATCAGATAGAACTTTCCTATGTTCACATATGAATACATGACCAGTGTAACTCCACATCATGCACAACCACAGAAGGGGAAGTTGTACTCCATGTATGTGTAATATGTCAAAATACATTCTACTAGGGGACGGAGGGGAAAGGAGGAATGATGGTGGAATGAGATAGACATCATTACCCTAAGTACATGTATAAGACATGAATGGTGTGAAAATACTTTGTGTACAATGAGTGTCTTGAAAAATTATGCTCTATATGTATAATATGAAATGAATTGCATTCTGCCATCATGTAGAATAAATTAATAAATAAAAATAAAAGCTTAAATCAAACATCTTAAAAAATATTTGAATGCAGGATAAATTAGAATAAATTAAAAAATAAAAATAAAAGCTTAAATCAAACATCTTAAAAAATATTTGAATGCAGGATAATTATTTATTGTTTTTCATGTAATATATATGATTGTTTTGTTTATTCCTATAATTTAATTTAAAATAAGAAAATATAAAAACATAAGATTAATTAGGAAGAGTGATATTGGTTCTGTTGATATAAAGTAACTCTACATTTAATAGCAATGTCATGTTACATGTTAAAGAAAAAACCTCAGGGGCTGGGGTTGTGGCTCAGCGGCAGAGCACTCGCTAAGCACATGTGGGGGCCCTGGGTTCAATCCTCAGCACCACATAAAAATAAATAAAAAGGATTGTGTCCAGCTACAACTAAAAACTTAATTAAAAAAATTTTTAAAAACCTCAGCTGGATTATATCATAAAACACCATTTAAAGTTATCATTGGCAGTTTATAGACACTTAATGCTTACATTTTTTTTTTTTAAGAGAGAGAGAGAGAATTTTATTTTTTATTTTTCGGCAGACACAACATGTCCAGTTGTATGTGGTGCTGAGGATCAAACCCAGGCCACACGCACGCCAGGCGAGCGCGCCACCGCTTGAGCCACATCCCCAGCCCCTAATGCTTACATTTGATGTACTATAAATACCTGGGTACAAGATCACACATTTTATTTAATTGTTTTAGAATTTTCAATTATTTTTTAATATATATTTTTAGTTGTAGTTGAACACATATTTCACTTATTTATTTTTATGTGGTGCTGAGGATGGAACCCAGTGCCTCACGCATGCCAGGCGAACACGCTACCACTTGAGCCACATACCCAGCCCCAGAATTTTCAATTATTTAGAATCAAAATTCATGGTTAATTCACCAGGAAAAAAAAAAAAACATTCTACTGTCATGTATAACTAAAAAGAACAAATAATTTAAAAAAAAAAACTAATACTCTCACATAATATCCACCCAGTGTTCAAATTTCCTAGGTGGTTTTATTTAAGTGCTTAAAAAAAAAAAAAAAGTTGATCCAAAAGGATCCAAATAAAATCCATGCACTGTCTATGTCTGCACTCTGCAGATTCTCCTTCCTTTTTGAGGAAACCTGGTTCTAGCGTTTGACACATTCTAGATGTTGCAGCCCCCTCTAAATGCTGTATTTTCTCTAAATCAGCAGTTAAATCCCTAGGTCTGATCAAAAAGGAGGGAAACAAACTCAACCCAAGGAAAATAGCAGGACCAATAGAACAGAGAAACAGCCAGAGTCCTGATCAGACCATACCTGTAGCTTCCTTGCCACTAACCTAGTTAAGTAACAAAATTCCTTCATTACTTTGGTCAGTTTAAGTTGGGTTTTTTGATTCTGAGTTTGCAGCTGAAATGGGATGCTGGATTTTCTATCATCTTAGTTCAGCAAAAGGAAACAATGCAGCTTCTCAACAGAATGGCTTAAAACTGCTTCCAAATATCAACACCTGTGTCATCCAAGTACCACATCTTGGTGTTCCTCCAGAAAAACTTTCGAAAGTCACCTGTGTGCTCTGACCCAGCTCACAGTTGGCAGCAGACAGTGCCTGCGTATGAGAGGATCGTTCTAATGTGCATATTCCTCCCCCACCACCTTTTCCAGCAGCCAGAATTAATACCGCAGAGGAGAGACTCTTCTGTACCCTCCGCACAAGGATGGAACGGGGCTCAGCACCTTCCAGGACACTGGCTTTGGTAATCCCTCCTGAGCACCATCGATGATAGCCTGCAGTGTGGCCAGTGCCCACTCAAGAACCCGGATGCCACTGACCAGGGCCCAAGGAAAACCCAGCAAGTGCTGGCCAGGCCTACGTCCTGTTGGTGCAAACCCTATTCCTGCCCTGATGCTGGCCCTCCTGACCCACCTCCAGCCCCACTTACATATGTGCCAGGCACGCGCTGAGCCCTGTCCCAGCATTAGCTCCTCCAGGCTCCAGGCCTGCGGGGTACTCTCATCCCCATTTTACTGGTGAATGAGGAAACAGGCACAGATTGTGATTTCTCAAGCCAAGTGGTGCATTTTTAAAACAAAAATAAGCATGTTCGCTTGGCACATAGTACACACTAAGTGTTTCTCAAGTGAATTAATATTTTACTGGGGGTTGCAAAAAGCAGACACCTGGTCAGCGCGTTTCTTGATTCAGGAACTATTTTTTTTTTAATATTTATTTTTTAGTTGTAGTTGGACACAATATTTTTATTTAATTAATTCATTTATATGTGGTGCTGAGGATCGAATCCAGGGCCTCGAATGTGCTAGGTGAGCACTCTACCGCTGAGCCCCAGTCCCCCAGGGACTCTTTCTGTAGGAGTGACTCTGCACAGGCCTTGGAAGGCAAGGCAAGGGACTGAGCAGGCTAGCAAGGAGCCCAGCAGGCCTGAGGGGCAGCAAGGACAGGCCTCCACGCTGCTGTGGGAATTCCATCCCAGGAGCAAGGGGAAGCCACCGAAGGACGGTGAGATTTGGGGTTCAAATAAAATTGTTTTATTCCTACCCTGGTGGGGAGGACAGAAAGGTCGTTAGAAGCGTCTCAATAAAGAGATGAGATTTATGAAAAGCACCCTGAGCACTGTGAGGGGGAGAGGCCTGAGGAAGGAGGGAGTGGGAGCAGGGAGACCTTGCAAGGCAGACAGAGGAGGCAGGGATGGGACGACGTGGTCCCTGTGTCATGGCACAGTGACAAGGACAGACTCCAGCATGGGGCACTGGGGAGCCTGAGGAAGGCTAGAGACCCTTTGTCTAGTGTGAGTGACAGTCCACATGCCAGCAAGGTATGACACGGGGTTTCCTAGCAGGGGCCAAGGCACCGTCAGAACTGGATTCCAACTCACCAGCAGTGTGGCCTCAGCTAAGGCAATGGCCGCCCAGCCTCGTGCTTTCTAGAAAGGGGAGACACTGGTGGAGAGGAGATGAAGGGCATCTCCTCAGCACAGACCCAGGCACCCCCACCACAAACACACACAGGAAGAGCTCTGCGTGACTGTCACTGAAAAGTCCAAGTTGACAGCAGGCTCTGGGTTGGATCCTAGGGCACATAGTTCAACTTTGGTTCTCAAAGTGGATGCCATGAGGATCCCCTGCATCAAAATGCAGAGTCCTGGTCCTGGCCACCAGGAGTTCTGACTTGGCCTTCGGGGCCCAGGGGTGTGAGTTTTCCTCAAGTTCACTATTAGAGCGCTGCAGCTGTGGGTGGTTGCAGGTATTGTTGCTCACACATGGAGAACACCGCTCCCAGCCGGGCAGCTGTTGTAAAACAGGGTACTCCCCGGCTGGCCTAGGTGGTGACACAAACAGCCTCACAAACAGCCTGACGTCTGTACAGTTGACAGAAACACCAATCAGCCAGAGCCAGGCTAGTCTGGATGCAGTGGGATGCAGGGCCTGGGGAGCTCTTTAGGGTGTGGCCTCCGGTCTCCAGCTCTGCCCCTCTGTGTGGCCTGACTCCCAGGCCTTTGCCCACGGTGCTCCAGGGCCAGGCTGCTCCGCCTGTCTGGAGGCCATTCTGGAAACCCCCTGGCAGAGACGCTGACACGCATCTGCTGTCCTTTGTCTCTCTTCCTGGGACTGTTCCTGAAACACAGGTGCTGCCTCCAGGAGGAGGAAGGCCCCTGGGAATGGCCAAGCAGGGAGCTGGAGGGTATGAGGGTCCCCAGCATGTCCTGGACTTCATACCTCCAACCTGTGACAGGAGAAATAACTGATGAAGCCACCGATGTTTTGTAAATTCTGCCACCCATGAGAGGAGTGGCTGGTCCCTTCCTCCTGCCACCTCCCATTCGGGGCTGTTGTGCCCAGCTAGGCTTCCGAACTGCCGTGTGCTCACGAACGCAGGGACCTGGTCCCCTCTGCTCCCTCCCTCCCCTGGCTTGGGCACCTTGGTGCAGACAGCAGAGACCAGCTCAGGCTGGCTGCAGGATGGGGGCGGTGGGAAGGGAGTGAGGGCCACAGCAAGAGGGAAGGCGGGGACCCAGACGCCCCACCAGCCCAAGGCTGCTCCCCGAAGGAAATGAGAAGTCCTGCTCCCAGCCCTGACTGGGAATGTCATCCTTTGACCCTGCTGGAGTCCAGTCCTGCTTGAGCGGAAGAGGTGACACCTTGAGGAACAGTTCCAGCAGATGGACCTGGTGGAGGTGAGCGGGTCTCCACGCAGAGTGAACTGGGCCCTGATCAGAGCCAACTCCAACAGTGTGACCGTGTGGCTGGGGCCCACCCCTGACCCCAGGGAGGAGGAGCCGCATTCAAAACCTGAAGCCAGGAAGTGGCCACCAGACACTGTGAGCAGCTCCCAGGACCCAGGAGCCTCCACCTCAGCCCTGCTCTCCTTGGCAGGAGGACACTTCCCAGAAGCCCAGCACCTGCCCTTAGGGCTCACTGACCAAAGCAGAGGGTCACCAGTCCTCTCCTGAGATAGATGGTGGCCAGGGGGCAGGGGTGTCCCAGTTGGGTGTAGGCCTCACTCCTTGGGTGGAGAGAAGGTGGGCAGCCTCACAGGAGGCCAAGCCACACCCATAGAGAGCAGTTTCCACCGACGGCCAGCAGGTGGAACAAGGCACAGCTACTGATGCCCCTGGTGGCAGGTCCGTCCCTAAACCACGCCAGAGAACACGTCCAGAGCCCCTGCCCACCGCCAGGCCCTCACGGGCAGGAGGAGCCCAGGGAAGCAGAGAACTTGCCCCAAGGTGTTACCAGCGCTGCCCTGTACCTGCAGGACGGCTCCCCTCTAGCCCCAAACCCTCTTCTCTTGGCTTCCAGGTCCCCACGTGCCTGGGGTCTCCCTCCTGCCCCCTGGTTTACTCTGACTCCTTCACAGCCTCTTCTTCGCCTGTGGCTCAGTCCTGGGCCCCTGTCTGTGCTCCAGAGGGGACCTCAGTCGAGCTTGGGTTTTCAAGAGCGGCTGTGCCCTGAGGATGCACATGGGATCAAACAGGACAGTCCCCAGCCGGCCCGCCAGACCCCTCCGTTGCCATGGGTGACACCTCTGTGCAACCCGTGTCCTGCCTCTCCCAAGCCTCTCACCAGCCAGTGCACCCCCCACCCATCTGCTCTGCCTCCCAAAGCCATCACTGTCCACGCCCCTCTTCCTTCCCTAGTCCCAAGACAAGGGCCAGTCATCAGCGTCAGCCACCGCCCTCCCATCCTGGCCATCCAAGTCCCACCTGGCCACCAGAGGTGTCTTTTTTTTTTTTTTTAATATTTATTTTTTAGTTTTCGGCGGACACAACATCTTTGTTTGTATGTGGTGCTGAGGATCGAACCCGGGCCACACGCATGCCAGGCGAGCGCGCTACCGCTTGAGCCACATCCCCAGCCCCAGAGGTGTCTTTTTAAGTCAGACTGTACCCGTGGGTGAAGGAGTAAGAAAATGGTTACCTGGGCAAAGGGATTCCATTCAGCCGCAAAGGGAAAGAAGCACAACCACGGGGTGACATGGACGGACCTCAGGGCTCAGAGCTGAGCTTCTTCACAAAAGAAGCCAGATGCCAAGACCCCGTGTTGGGCAATGCCATGTCCAGAAGAGGCAAATCCACAGAGATAGATAGAAGACTTGTGGGTGCTCCCAGCTGGAGAGAGGCAGGAATGAAGAGTAGCTGACTAATGGGCCCAGGGTTTCATTTTAAGATGAGAAAGTTCCAGACCTAGGTAGCAGTGAAGACTACCTAATGTTGTGAATGTACTAAATGCCACACATTGTCCACACTTCATTATGGTTAAAATGTTATGTTATGTATATTTTACTACACTTTAAAAAAAGCAGGCACAATGGCGCACATCTGTAATCTCAGCAGCTCAGGAGGCTGAGACAACAGGGTTGCGAGTCCAAAGCCAACCTCAGCAGAAGTGAGGCACTAAGCAACTCAGTGAGACCCTGTTTCTAAATTTAAAAAATACAAAATAGGGCCCAGTGGTTGAGTGCCCCTGAATTCAATCCCCAGTACCCTATCCCTCTCCCCACAAAAATCAAATCTGTCCCTCTGCTGCTTAACTCTCCCCACCTGGCTTCTTGTGCCCCACCTGGCTTCTTGTACCCCCAATGGGCTCCAACCCCGTGGCCTCTGCCCTCCTCCAGGTCTCACTTCTCTCCTCTCTCCCTCAGTGCAGGATGTTCCTGAGGTTCTGGCCTCCTTTGGTCTCCTATTGGGTCTCTGTCCCACCTCAGGCCCTTTGCATGTGCTGTTCCCTCTGCTTAGAAGCTTGTCCCTCTTCATGGCCAGCTCTACTTCATCTTTCAATATCAGCTTAAATGTCACTTGCCTCCCCTGGCCTCCATGGCTCAATGGGTCTGCATCTTTTCTCTGCCAGCATCCCCTGGTCATTCCTTTATACTGTTCACTTTGTCACTGGGTCTTGGTATGCCTCCCTGTGGAGAGGGGTGGGATGAGGCAGAGGGGACCTGCCTGCCTGGTTCACCTCAGTGTTTTCTGAACCCAACTCCTAGTTGACGCCCAGAACCGATTTGCTACATTAGTGAGAAATCACTCACCAGCAAAGGAAGGGACGGAGGGAGGCAGGACTGAGATGTGGGCCTCTCTGATGCCAGTTGCTATGCTCTTTCTGAACAGTGAAGCCATTGGAACCGAGTTCCCCTTTTCTTTCTTTTTTCCAGTTCTGGGGATCAAACCCGGGCCTCATGCAAGCTAGGTAAGTGCTCTACCACTGAGCTACACCCCCAGCCCTAGCAACATACACTTTTAATAAAGCGACATTGTTGAAATAAGTCCCCAAGCCTCACATGGATGTCATCATGTGGCTGTCACTGCTGCAGATGAATCATGTCTGCTGGGAGAGGAGCTTCTGGACCCAGACCACAGACGTAACTCTGGGAAACCCAAACAGAGCCCCTGCCCACCCCTGGCTGAAATCTCTTCTACTTCTCTCTCTTCCTTTCCGTTTTCTCATATTCTCCCAGAGCCAGGACCTGGCTTATGCCCTAGGAAGGGAAGTAGTCAACTGTGGAGGCTGAAAACTCTGCCCTGGAGTAACCAGAACCAGCAGAGGCAGCCCTCTCTCTTCCCCTTGCATAATGTCGGAAGCAGACACAGCCTGGCCCAGCCCCAGCTGTTCTGGGAACATAAGTGTTACAGACCCCCCAGGAGTGGACTCAGATCTTCCTTGAAATGCTCCATGAACATCAAATGGTGGGACACCCAGAGAATCCTGAGATGATGACTGACAAGCGAACTGGGCTCACTGCTGGGGGTGGGACAGGGACTCCCTTGTGCAGGGGGACTGGATGGCGTTGCCGAAAGCAGAATAGGTCCTTCTCTAAAGCAGTTCCTAATCTTTTTGTAACCTGGGGCCTTTGGCATCTGATGAAGCCTCTGAGCCTCTTCTCAAGTAATATTTTCCAATGTGGGGTAGTTAGCAAAGCAAAGTGACCTTGAAATGCAGTTTCAAATTAATTTTAAAATTAGGATAAATACATGAAGTTCTTGGCTAATGCATTAGACTATTGAGATCAAGTACTATTTTGAGATACCTATAACAACTATTATGATCTCAAAATCATCTGTTTGATACAAAGTATTGGTATTGCTAACACAACAGAGGTTTTGTTGCCTACATTCATAATTAAATAAAATGCCAAATTTCAATCAGAGGTTAATGAAAATAAAGAGGTAATTTTTTTCCCACCCAAGTTCATGGGCTTCGGGACTCTTTCTGTGGACCACAGGTTACTCTGCCCTAAGGATGGTTGGCCTCACTTCCCCAGCCAAAATGGGTGCTCTGTGAGGACGGAGGCCATTCCTTCACCTGATATTAAGTATCCAGAAAGGGCCTGCTGCACAGTGTTGGAGTCTGTAAACAAGTCAAAGTAACACCTGGAATTTTGCCAGGGGAATGTTAGAGTTCGTAAACAAGTCTGGATGGTGCCTGGCAAAATGTCAGAGGGAGTGGTTTGAGAAGTAACAAAAACAAGCCATTAACTGTGGAGATTCCTTATTGGTTGACTGATGTATCTAGTTTATGCTAATTAGATAAGCTGTGTGGAATGTATAAATACTGCTCCTGTCCTGCAATAAACGGCTCCTACTCCTGCTGTATCAACGTACACAAGTTATTCGTCACCCCCCGGTTATTTTGCTGCAGCCAGCCGGACTGCGGCAGATGGTGGCCCGTACGGGGAGCCCCGGGACACTCGGGGGTAAGTGACAAAAAAAAAAAGCTGCCCGTCCATAGATAGGACGGGGGCAATCTGCTCGTCCCTAGGCAGATAGGGCGAGAGGAAAAATGACCATTTCGAGAAAATGGAGAAGATTGATACAGTATGTTTGTGTCTTGTTTTGTCTAAGTGTATTGTATTGTCTTTGTGATGAAAATATGGAAGGGGTGAGAAGTAAATTACTAAGGGAAGAAGGCACCCCAATGGAACCAAGAATATTTAAGGCATGTGTTGATGGAAGCCCAGGAACTCTAGTCAGAAAGAAACAGAAAGTTCAGAAGAAGAAAGATTATCAGAGGAGGAAGGATTATCAGGAAAAAAGTTGCAGCAAAAGGCTATTACTGAATACTTTTCGTTACCGGAGGGTGCGTGAAGCGGAGAGGCGGCTGCCGAGTGTGCAAGCCGGTCATAGCGCAGCAAGGATTTTCCAAGAGGCGGCGGCGACTGGCCCTTCCCCGCCTCCTGGCCGGGGAGCTGGCTCTTCCACTGCTGCGAGCCCAAATCTGGACCTGACCTGGAGGCACAGTCTAGCAGGCTCTTGCTCCCTGTGCCCAGTAGCAGTTTGAGTCCGGGACACTCCCCAGGGCCATCTGGGGCTGCCCAGGACGCTACAGCCGACAAAAGATGCTACTGGCGTCCCTGATGTTTGGTCATTTTCAATGCCAATAACTAAGCTACAATGGTTCTCCCACACCTGAAAGCTGATGAGTAATGAGCACTATTAATGCTTATTTCAAATGCAAAAAAAACCTTGAGATAATGTACTAAATTGTTCAGAAGGTTGTTTTCTTAGTAGAATGCTACAGGATTTTCTTTAGCCATCCGGAGTTCCTGCCTTCGTCCCAGTGCCGGTAAAGACCAAGGTGGAAGAATTTTCAGTGTTGCTGAAAACCGGACGAGACTTCAGCTGAGAAATGGACGAGACTTCGGATCAAGCTAGTTGCCTGCAGAACTTACCTGGACTGTGATTTACCTGGACTGTGAGTTAATCTATTGAGACACTGCTTTACCTGGACTGAGACAACAAACTGTAATCTATAACAAATTGTAACTCGGTATCTTTGCTAACAGTGTCATTGGTGGTATAATTTTTCCAAGGGCTTCTTGCATGGAGCCATCAATTGGCTTGGTATTGTGGCATTTTGTATCCTCCCTTTCTGTTTGTAGCAGGTTATTTATGGTGTTTCTGTAAAAACCACTATGGTCGTTATTTAAATTAAACAAAAGGGGGAAATGTTGGAGTCTGTAAACAAGTCAAAGTAACACCTGGAATTTTGCCAGGGGAATGTTAGAGTTCGTAAACAAGTCTGGATGGTGCCTGGCAAAATGTCAGAGGGAGTGGTTTGAGAAGTAACAAAAACAAGCCATTAACTGTGGAGATTCCTTATTGGTTGACTGATGTATCTAGTTTATGCTAATTAGATAAGCTGTGTGGAATGTATAAATACTGCTCCTGTCCTGCAATAAACGGCTCCTACTCCTGCTGTATCAACGTACACAAGTTATTCGTCACCCCCCGGTTATTTTGCTGCAGCCAGCCGGACTGCGGCAGCACAGTAGGCACAATAGTATGTAGGTCTCTTAGATTTTTCTGGAGATAAGTCTAGTGATTGTGAATGAGAGTTTCTTTTCAATCTTTGTACTTCTTCCTTGTCTTCTTGTGTTGGCTAGAATCTTCAGAACAGTGTTGAATTGTAGCAATAATTGTACATCTATCTTATGATGCTTAATACTCATTTATGCAGTGGGAATGTAAAGCAACTACTAAGTGCCAGATTCTGTGCTGAGAAAGATATAACACAGTTGAGATCTTTTCCTATCTCCTGAGAAGACAGGGAGATATCAGTGATAATAGCAATGTTAAGGACTAAATTCTTCAGAAATACTGAACTGCTCCATGGGACCCTATTTCCCAAAAAAATATGGAAATAGATGCCTACTGGAGGCCCCAGGGCATAGTTAAGTTTGGGAGCTGAAGGCCTCATCAGGAGCACCACAGTGTGGTACAGATGTGGGCATGGGAAGGATACAAAATGAGGCTTCCATGGGCAGGGGGTCGGCCAGAGGGTGGGGCCAGGGCCAGAGCTTGGCCTGTTGAGGCCACCACCTACTTGTGCTAAGCTTATAATTACCAGCAGGACCCAAGAGGCCGGCACTTCCACTTGGAGGAGGGATGGCTCCTCCCTCTCCCTCTTCCCTTCCCCACTGCAGAGAAGTTGGGGCAGAATATTCCCCACATCCTGTCCACTCTGTCCACGGGCCCTGGGGGGAAGGGCAGAGTTTTTGATAAAATATAAGAAGTTTAAAATGGACCAGACCATGGCATGGGGACTGGAATGGGGATGTTAGAATAACAAAGCATGAGAAGTCACCAGGAAAATGGTTTTAGGAAAGCCTGCTGCCCAGCGGCACTGGGGAGAGCAGAGGCAGTAAAGCCCCTGGAAACATCGCTAGGGAGGTGGACAAAGCCCTACAAAATACCCAGGTCCTAATCCCCAGGACCTGTGAGCATGTTGCCTTCCATGATTGAGGGGACCTTGCCCTTGTGAATAAGCTGAGAATCTTGAGATAGGAGAAGATCCTGAATTGTGGCGGTGGGGCCAGTGAAAGGAAGGTGCTAAAGAGGTACCATCTCAAATACGGAAAAGGGAATGTTGGTAGTTCAAAGTCAGGTCACTTGAAAAATCTGTGATTTGAAAAAGGGCCATTTGGCCTGTGTTTCCCTACATGCAGCAGCACATCATGAGATTCTTCTAGGAAGGATGTCCTTCACATGCCAAAGCTGGAAAAGAGACTTGGTCCCCAGAGTCTGGTCATTAGAGCTACAACTGACCTGAATAAATAAGCTCTCTGAAGTAACCCCTATCTTCCAGAAGCTTCCACATCTCCTCTCCTCCCCATATCCCTGAGTGACCTCCCTAGAGTTTCATACCTAGTCCAGAGACTCACCTGATCTCTCTGTCACTCCTTCTTTGTGACAGCATCATACTTTAGTCATTTCTTTCTTCACATTTCACCCTCTTGGGAAGATCACCACGAATGTGTAAAACTAACATGACTCTCATGTTTTTCTCTTGTCACCCAGTTCTTGTATTAATTAGTTTCCCAGATCTAGCCCAAAAGCCCACAAAGAACCAAGGAGGAAGTGGTGGTTCTCTCTCTCCCTACAGTAATCACAGGGTCCTTATGAGGGGGAGAAGGGACGCTGAGGTAGAAGCAGAGGTGGGGCTGAGTGGCCAGGAGACAAGGAACACAAGCACCTCTGAGCAGACCAAGGCAAGGAGCCGGCTGTCCCCAGAGCCTCCAGAGGGGACACGGCCTGCCAGCAAGTTGGTTTTAGCCGTGTAAAGAGCCACTTCACAGTTCGAGCCTCGTGACTCTAAGAGAACACATTCTGGTGTTTTAGGCGCTGGACCTGTGGCGACATGTTACAGCAGCAACAGGAAACTCATACCAGCCCCAGGGGCTGCGCGGCACCCCGCAAGTAAACCAGAGCAGGCAGAGGTGAGCAGATGGCCTCTGCGCCTGGGGCCAGTGGCCTGTTGAAGACACGCTAACAGGACAAACCCGAGGCACAGCCGCTGGGAGGGCCCCAAATAGCCAGGCGGGCTCCTTGGACCACCCAGGCCTGGGAGCAGGGCGCCCCTCCCCTCCTCCAGCCTCAGTCCCATCAGGGGAGCCCCCAGGGTTTCCAGGTTGGCCACCCCCTTAGGACACTCTGCCACCCTCCACCCCCTGCCTGACAGACTGTGCTGGGGACAGCGGACGGGGCCACCCTAGGGAGTCGGGAGGCAGGGGTGGCGGGGAGGCTGCGGGGGGCCAGGCCTCGACCCTCCGCGGAGGAAGGAAGTGCGTCCCTCCCCCGCCCCTTCCCGGGCAGCGGATTCCCGTGATTAGCGACGAGCCGCCGGGCGGGACTTAGTCCGTCCGCAGGACGGGGGCGGGGCGGGCACGGGGACGCGCGCTGGGACCCGGCCAGAGCCCGGCGTCGGGGCGGGGCGGGCCTGGAGGAAGGGGCGGCGGCGGCGACGCGGGGCTGCCAGTCGCTGCGGTGGCCGCCGACGCGCGGTGAGTGCCCGGCCGAGGTCGCGCCCTTCTCCCCCAGCCCGACCCCTCAGAGCAGCGGGGACCCTCGCACCCCGGGGCGCCCTCGCCGAGGGGACTTCGCCGGACCCGCCCCCAGCCGCGCCCGTGCTCGGCGCCCCCGCGGGCGGAGGGACCCCGGGACCCCGCGTTGCCAGGTGCCAGGCTGCAGGGCAGCCCTCCCGCCGCGGCCTTGTCCCCCTGGGGTCCAGTTCCAAGAACCGTCCTCTCTCACCGCGTGCGACCCGGCCAGGTGCCATCACTTCATCACCCAGGGCAGCAACAGGTGGCGCAGCGCCCATCGCGGTCTCCCTCCCGCTCACAGGTGGAGACGCCGGGACTTGGAGAGGCCGCGCGGTGCCTTGGGTCGCAGCCGAAGGAGGCAGAGCCTGAACTCACAGCCAGGTCTGTGTGGAGCCCCGTCCTTCCATCCCTCTGTCCTGCCCCAGCCCCTGCTGCCCAGGGGGACAGGGACAGGGAAGGCAGGCGGGGTGCCCCAGGAGGAGCCCGAAGTGAGCCCCCAACCCGTCCCTGCAGAAGGAAGGCCTAGGGCAGCAGGTCCTTCAACTGGAAATTCCTTGGAACACCCACTCTTGGGTCAGGGGAGCTAAGGAACAATAATGGTGGGCTAGGGTTGGGGTGACCTCCAGGAGAGAGGGGGGGTTTTCCTCTCAGCCAGCCCCCTCCAGAAATGCTGGAGGTTCCTCTGCCAGGCCGGGGCAGGGGATCTTGCAGGCTTAGCCATGTGACTTTGTCGCTTTGTGTCTCAAGTTTCCTTATCTGCCCCCTGGGGTTCAGCCTGGCACCTACCTCACAGGATGCCGAGGAGATTAAGTGAGATGCCTGGTGTAAAGACTTAGCTCGGCTTCCTACCAAGCTGTGTCCCCTCCCTCCCATCCCACACCTCTGGAAGCGCTCCTCCTCCTGGGCCCCTCAAACCTCAGGCTGGTGGGGCTTTAGATCTGCAGTATTTCCGGAGGTCCCCCTACTAGGAACTTGAGTCAAACCAAGATCAGAGCCAGCAACTTCTCCCCTGCGAGTCCCCTGGGGGAAAGCTGGTGAGGACAGGGTTTTGACAAGCTTTGAGCTAAGGCTTGCATAATTCCAGTCTCCTCTGCGGCCTCCAGCCCTCCCCCACCACATTGCTGTCTAGCAAGGAGGAAGCCCAGAGAGCTCTTGCCACAGCCTAGCTCGCCTTGGTGCCTTGGTTCTCCATTCCCCACCCCACACCATCTCCCCCTAAGCATATCCAAGTCTGGCCTCTGTGTTCTCACTTTGATCCCCAAGTTCAGGCCATTGTCACCGTCACTGAGGGCCTCCCCTTGGCCTCCCTGCAGCACTCTTGACCCCAAACCCTCATCCACCTTCCATACTTGGGCCCCAAGTGATTATTCTTTTTCTTTCTTTCTTTCTTTTTTTTTTTGGGGGGGGGAGGTACTGGGGATGAACCCAGGGCTGCTTAACCACTGAGCCACATCCCCAGCCCTTTTTATATTTAACTTTGAGACAGGGTGTCGCTGAGTTGCTGAGGCTGGCTTTGAACTTGCAATCCTCCTGCTTCACTCTTGACTCATCTCCTGCCGCTGTCCTCCATCAGGAGTCTCCCCATTCTCCCAAGCTTCTTGCTCTCTCAAGGGGTGAGAGCAAAGGCTCTCCTTTCCCCAGGAACGCCTTTCCCTGAAATCTCGAATGACTGGTCCCCTTGACGTTCAGGAAACTATAGATGTCACTTCCTCAGGAGTCTGACCACTCCACTTGCAGGAGCCTCCCTCGCACGCTGGCTGCTGGCTGCTTTCTAGTGCGTGACCAGGTTTTTTCCTTCCCAGCACGCAGCCGAGGGTGGTGGCGGCGGGGGGGCGGGGGGGGGTTTGATCTCGCTTATGTATTTCTTTCCTTGGGTTTTTTTTTTTTTTTTTTTTTTTTTTTTGTCTCCTGGGGCTGAAACATCAGCGTACCCTTGACCTGACCTCTTTTTCTTGCCTCTTCACGCAGCACAGTTCTTGGCATCTGGTAAAGGTTCAGATAATTTTGTACAATCGCCAGCAGAATGTAAAGCACCAGAGGCCTCCATTTCTCCCTTCTTGTTGCTCACCAGAGTTATTTCTGCCTGTCTGCATAGACCTCAATATTGTCACTCCTCCCAGTAGCCCTCTGCCTTCCTCAGCTTTTCCCTAAGGGGGGCTGTTCTAGATTGTACCCAGAATATCCAGTTTAGCTGTAAACATTGTTGTACATTTGTGTAAATATTGTCATTGCTGTCAGATGACTTCTTTGACATATAATTTCCAAAATGAAGTGTTCAGGTCAGGGGTCTGATCATCTTGAAGGCAGCAGACCCTTGTTGCCAGATGCCCATTAGAGCAGTGATCCCCACAAGTGTGCATAAGTTTCCCCACAGGCCTGTGAGCATCATGCTTTATCACTTTTATTTGTCTTGACTAGTTTAATGGGGGAGAGCCTGGGAGTTCTACATTTTCTGCTGCTTGAATGGGTGAAGCTGGGTGTTCGTGGGTGCCAGCTCTGCTTCCTGTCTTGTGAGGAAGGGACCCTCCAGAGCACCTTGGTCCTTCCCTTCACCTTCATCTGTGTAAAGGAGCTGCTGGAGCCCATCTCATGCAGAAGGGGCGAGGGAGGCCCCGGGGTGCTGGGCCAGGGCTGCACTGAACTAAACTCACCGGCTGCAGACGCTGCTCTGTTAGCCAACCCAAAAGAAGTTCTCCACAGTCCTGTGTGCACCCAGACTGTGGGAGAGGAGAGAAAGCCGGGGTTTGCTTTATTTTATTTTTTTTATGTGAATTTTTTCCCCAAATGCTAATATTTTACTCTTTTAATTATAAAAATAACACAAAGCGTGTAGAATTACTCATTGGCACATTGAGGCAAGAAAAGACTGGGGAACCTAACTGTCCATCACTAGTGGCGCCCACACACGTCTCTACAGGGGACTCCTATGTGGCCATTACAAGGAGTGCCCTTGACCCTCAGCGTGCTGGCGTGGGACCAGCCCTGAGGTGCTGTGCTAGTCTCCTTTTGCCATTGATCAAATACCACAGACTTGGTGGCTTGACACAACCCACATTTGTTCCTGTACATATCTGTGGGTCAGGAGTCTATGCTCAGTCTCTGTGAGCCTGAAGGGGGTGCTGCCGGGGCTGCCCTGCTTCCTCAGACTGGGGGCGGGGGACTCTGGTGGCCCATCCTACCAACTTCTAGAGGTGCCTGCAGCGGGCCCTTCATCTTCAAAGCCAGCAGCTTAGGCACCTCCCGATCTCTGTGTCCTCTGCTTCACATCTACCTCCACTTACAAAGACCCCCCTGAGTTCAGTGGGTCCACTGGATAATCCCCCATCTCAGAATTCTTATAGTTCAGACTTTGCAGAAGCAAAGAGGAGGACAGTCACTCAAGCCCAAGTCCAGGTTACTCCCTCTGCTCCCAAAGATGACCACTGTGAACACTCTCACTGCTTCCCTTATAGACTTAAAAAAAAAAAACCTTTTAAAGCACGTGCATATTTTTCCTATGTAGATGGGGCCATCCTGCCCCTGCCATGCTGTGACAGGATCTTCTTTCTCTTTTCTACATCTACACTTGCAGACTATGCACCCTCCCACTGCTCAGGTGCACAGCAGCCAACCACCCACATCCCTGGTGGGCGTGTGAGTCTTTTTCAGAGCCCCCCACTGCAGGGCATTGTCTGTCTTTGGAATTGGAGTGAAATTTCCATAGCATTAAATGGACCAGGTTGAAGCTCCTAATTCAGTAGCATTGAGTGCATTTGCAATATTGTGCTGCCATCAAGCCATCCCGTGGATCTAATTCCAGAGCAGTCATCACCCTAAGAGGAAACCCTTTAAGCAGCCACTCCCTGCTCTTCCCTTCCCCTGGTCCCCAGCATCCACCAGTCTCCTTCATGTCTCCATGGTTCTGCCTATTCTGGCTGTTTCATACAAGTGGGGATCACATGGTATGTGCATATTGTGTCCAGCCACCTTTTCTTAGCATAGAGTTTTCAAGGTTCATCTGTGTCTTTGCAGGGGTCAGTGCTTCATTTCTGTTTGTGGCTGCATAATACTCCATGGCATGGATATACCACATTCTGTTTATCCATACCCATCAATGGACATATGGGTTGTTTCCACCTTTCAGAGATGGTGAATACTTCTACTACATATTGTTCACCATCTCCAAAATGTGGACCAAGTACTCCAACAGGTGTTTGTTGGAGTACTTGTTTTCAGTTCTTTTGGGGTGTGTATCCAGGGTACATGTCCTTCTACATACATTGTGAGCTTTATGCTATTTTCAAACTCTGTTGACACTAAGTTAACATAGACCTAATCTGTAAGGAGAGATTGCCAGGTGCTTGCTGGGGCCACAGCAGCAGACTGACAGATCCAAACAAATATGTTCTTGTTTTCCAGATCCAGAGACCGCAAGAAGATGGCCTCCAGTGATGTAAAGGTAAATTCCTGTTTTAACAACCCTGAGTCACAAAGCCCGGCCCTTCACCTCCTTATGCCTCAGTGTCCTCCTCTGGAAAATGACAGAAAGATTAGTTCCCACCTCAGCCCCAAGGGCTGTCAGGAGGATCAAGGAATCGGGGTCTGCAGACACCAGGGAGATGCTGAGTCTGTTGGGACTTTTCTTTAGCATCCTGTCTTACAGGTCAGGATATTTGGGCACAGAGACCTAAAGCCACTTGCTCAGAATCACACAGCTGGGAAGTGGCAAATCGGGTTTCAACCCAGCCTGACTTCACAGCAAAGCTTGGCCTCCTGTTGGCCATCCCATGCAGGACTTGACATTGGGGTGTGGGTTGGTTGGGTTTGGGGTATATCAGTGGCAAAAGTTGCAAGGGGGGAAGGAAGTGTCGGCTTCCCCTTCCGGAGTTCCCCCCAAGGGCCTGGGGGCCGGCTGTGGAGGGGCGAGCTACAGGAGCCTACGGTGGCAGCGGGGTGCCTGGGGCAGACCCAAGAAGCCACATGGGGGTCAGCAGGACACAGAGTGGTAGCAACCTGTGTGTCCTCATGTGCGTGGCAGGTGGCCAAGTGGCTGTGAGAGTTAGGTGGTCCCCAAGTTCCAGGTAACAAAGTGTCGAAGAAAGGTGTGGAAATGGCGGTGACTTTTCTTTTGTTTGCAATTCTCCTTTAAGTTAAGTGAACCAAAAAGGTACAGGCAGCTGGGTTGACCCCGGCGAGGCCAGCGCCGGGGCACCTGTGCTGGGGACTTGCTCAGCCCCCGCAGCTGTGCTGAGCAGAGGTGACAGTGTGTATCAAGATTGGTGAGGATGTTGGCGTTCAAGTGTGTCCATCTCATTAAGGGAAAGGAAACAATCCATCAAAAGGAAAAAGTCACTTGTGGCGCTATGTTCTTAGCGTGTCAGATGCCGCTGACTGTACCTGCGCTGTTATTGCATGTGCTGTGAAGAACGGGGTCCCCGGCAGGCCACGGGGGAGTGCCGAGGCCTGGCTTTGACCCCCAGCACCGCGGGGAAAACGCAAAACAGGCAAAGGTACATCCCGATCCCAGAGCTATGAGAAAACATGGTCTTGGCGTTGCTGATAAAGGTGCTAAAAATGAGAAGCCGTCAGGTTCAGTAAGACCCTCTGACTCCTCAGGAACTTTCTTGGCCATCGAAAAGGCCTGTCCCTGGTCTCCGGTCCTTGATTATAATTGTCAAAGATGCAAATCTGAGAGGAGGTGGTGGAAGAGGTGGGGAGGTGACAGAGGTCTGGATTGTTGCTGTTCCCTTTTGTGGCCGTGCTTTTGCCCCATCCCCACTAGACGGAGTGGAGTAGGGCAAAGTCTGTTCGCCAGGTAAAGCCGGGCAGGGGTCCCGAGGAGGCGGGTGTCTGACTGAAGCTGGGCAGGTGCAGGGGAGGGGGCACCTTGTCACAGGCCGTCACCAGGGCATGGCCCCTGCAAGGCAACGGGAGGCTGAACCAACAGGGGACACACCTTGGGGAGCTCCTGGGGGTCACCACACCAAGGCTGGCCCTGGACAGCACGTCCAGGAGCTGGGAAGAGGGGTCAGGACCACCTGGGACAAACCCGCCTCTTCCTGGCCAAAGATCAGGCTTGTGTTCGTGGTCGAGCTGGTCGGGCTCCTCGTGTTCTGAGAACCGAGCCTTCGTGGCTTTGCCCCTAGAGCTGTTTCATTGACTGGTTCTCCTGGTCTTTAAGAAGAAAACAGCCATTTTGTGGGAGAAAGCAGTGGGGTTTCCAGCCCCAGGCAGACCTGATTTGCAGTGGCCATGGACACTGTCCTCTTGTGGGGTCCCTCTCTGCCTCTCCCTCCCTCTCTGAGCCCCAGTTTTCCTCTTCTGTAAAGTGGGACAATAGCTTGCAGAGCTGTGGTGGAGGATTCATCAGCACTGGGGGCGGGGGCGGCTGGCTGCAGCACGCAGGGTGTGGACATCGCAGGCTCCATGGTGAGTACAAGGGGCCCATCGGCCAGCCTGACTCCTCAGTGCAATGCAGGCAGTGGCATCCGCCCGCCCCATCTGGGGAACCTGAGAATTAGGGTGCTCTGCCCCCGAGCTCTGTCCCCAACTCTTTGCATTTTTTGAGACTGTCCACCAAGTTGTCTCTACTTACAGAGAAGCAAACTGAGAACAGAGAGGCCAAGTGACTTGACCCACATCACACAGCCAGTGAGAGGCAGAGCTGAGGCTAACCTCAAACTTGTGATCCTCCTCCCTTAGCCTCCAAGTCACTGGGATTCCAGGAGTGTGCCACCCGGCTGCTGAGACGCCCTTGTAGCCCTTTAGCTCATTTTGGGTGCAGGCTGAGGGTGCAGCTGTGGGCTCTTTCCGGTGCAGGTTGTTTGCCTTGGCTGCACATTAGCAATCACCACACCAGGCCAAGTAAAGCAGAACCTCTGAATCTGGAGGTTCATTAGGACTTTTTAAAGTTTCTAGGTGATTCTAACGTGCATCTAAGGCCAAGAGCCACTGGTTGGGCAGGGCAGGGTCCCCTCTGTGGAATGTGGAGAAGGAGACTCTGAACTGCTGCCTCTGTCATTTCCATGGCTGAAGCATCACTAAGACATTGTCCCTGGGGACTGAGCCATGCTGGTGACAACTCTTATCTATTTCTTTAGGTACTGGAGGTTGAACCCTGGGGCACTATACTACTGAGCTACACTCCCAGCGCCACCTTAGTGTATTTTTTTTTTTTTAATTTTTAGACAGGGTCTTGCTAAGTTGCTGAGGCTGGCCTCAAACTTGCAATCCTCCTGCCTCAGCCTCCTGAGTTGCTGGGATTCCAGGCCTGCACCACAGAGCCCAGCACAACTCTTAATTTCTGGAAAATGTTTTTCCTCTGCGTTTATGAAGCCAGCAGCACAACGTATGCCCTTATGGCTGTTGCTTCAGACTTTGGACCTTGGGACTCTCTCAATTCTCTGTCATCTTCTCCTTCCTCCAGGGAAATAGGCAGGGCCTCTCCCCTCAGACCAGTGACCGTCAAACTCATTGCTGGTCTTGAAATCCATTTAGTGGGCTGTCTTAGGGTATAGAACAAGGTAAAGTGGGAAGTCTGGGTGTCCCACACGCAGTAACTGCAGAGTTGGCTGCAGACTGTGCGAGTCAGTGCGTGCCAGGAGGCAGGATATGAAGTCTAATGTCTTACTGAAGAGGACTGTCCCAAGCTCCCCACCCAACATGGGACTTCACCAGCTGGGAGCTGGCAGTGTTCACAAGGGTCACCCAAGAGGAAGGCATATGCTGGGCAGCCTGGGTTGGTGTCCTAGCTCTGCTTCTCATTGGCTGTGTGACCTGGAGCAAGTTGCTTACCTCTCTGTTCCCAGTTTGCTCATCTGTAAATGGAGATGATTTGGGACCCCCTCCCCCCACAGGGTTCCTGCCCCATGCTATAAAGCACTCTGCACAGAGCTCCTACCACCGTAGGTGCTCTGGAGAGGGTTCCAGTGACCTGTGCCGTCCACTCCTGTAGCTATGGTCTCCCCGCGGCCTTACAATCTTTGTGCCAGATTTGCAGCCAGGCCTGTCAGCTCGGGAAGGAAACACAGGCTGGGGACCTGGGCTACCAGGTGTGCTCCCAGCTGTAGGGCCCCCTCCCACCTCACAGGCGTTGTTTTATGAACCTCGGACACACTTCCTCCCCGCCCCAGAAAAGGAAAACCTTCTACGCTTATTTAAAGACTTCCCTGATCTTAAAAATAGGCATTCCTCAGAACAGAGCCTCCCAGGGGGCAGGTGAACTGCCCTTGAAGTTGCCCTGCCTCCCCGTGTGAAAGATCTGCCCAGGGTTTCATCCCTCCATCCCGTGTGTATCCCCAAGGCAGGAGCCCACCTGGCTGGGCAGTGCTCAGTCAGGGACAGGGGTGACAGACTCAGTCACACAAATAGGTGGATGTGAACCTGCAGTTGGGGAGCCCTGGGCCAGTCCCATGAGCTGGAATGCTTGAGAGGGACCTGAAAGAGGGAAAGGAAGCGAGATGACAAGGCAAAGCAGGTTACATATTCCAGACAGCAGAACCTGCATGTGCAAAGGCCCTGCGAAGAGGTGGCAGAGGCAGGGCAGACCAAGGGTCAATTATTGCTGATATGCAGATCAGGGCCACAGTGACAGGCTCTGTGGGGCAGTTCCCTAGACTGCCTGGGAGGGGACCAGGAGGCGGCAGAACCAGAGGCAATTCCCATGGCCTGGGTGGCCACGTTGCAGGACCTCAGTGTCCCCATCTGCTAAGGACAGAAGACCACAGCTCGGGACCTTGATTCCTCCTCTTACAGTGACCATCATTCTTATTGCTTTTTTTTTTCTAAATCCTTTTCTGCCACATTTTCCCTCAGCAGAGTGTCTTGAAATAAAGCCAGTAGACTAGAGTTTATATGCTGGATTTATCATTTACTTATCATTTTTTGTTTTAAACAACTCTACACAAACAAGTTCTCAGCATAAGAAACTAAATCAATGCACATGCCTATATATAAACATATATTAGGTTGAACTTTATGAAATTCACAATTTACACCAGTTTTAACCTACAAAAATGGCATTTAAAAAAAAAGTCCTCATTTATTTCCAGAAAGTTTTTTTGAATTATATCTTTAGTTATTTTGGTTTTCCTTATTCAGGGATTCATTCTCTCCCTGCCCCCACTGAATACTCATTTACCACTTAATTTTTTTCTTTCTTTTTTTAAACCACTGAGCTTCATCCTCAGCCCTTTTTATTTTTTATTTTGAGACAGGTCTCACTAAGTTACTTATGGCCTTGCTAAGTTGCTGAGCTGGCCTTGAACTTGTGACCCAGCCTCCTGAGTTGCTGGGGTTACAGGTGTGCCCCACCTCGTCCAGCTCACTATTTGATTCTTTAAAGGCTGGATCTTCCTCTCCAAATGACAATTCTTATGGTTAAAACTTACAGGAAAAAATATGGAAAGTTCCTCTTCACCCTGCATGCCAGCCCCACTCTCCTCCACTCCCGGGAGAAACCATGTGGTTTGGGAGGTTGATTTTTGTCAGTTCTCCCTGCGAGCGCAGATCGGGGACTTTCAGCATGGCTCTGTCACTTGCCACCTTCTGCATGGCTGCACACGCTGCTCTGCAGCACGGGTCTACCGTGGTGTATTTAGCAACAGAATTTTGGGTTGTTTCCAGTTTGGGGCTGAGTTAGGGGGCTGTGGGGAGTGTCCATATGAACGTGTGTCTGTTGTTAGGTTGAGTTTTGGTAGAAACCTGTCTGAGACCAGTTCCTTCCTACACTCCCATACCTGGCAGGGCAAAAGGGAAATTTTCTTTTTTCTTTTTTTTTTTCCAATTGACTATATTCCCTGGTGCTTGGGAGGCTGAGGCAGGAGGATCACTTGAGCCCAGGAGTTTGGAGCCAGACTGGGCCAGATTGCAAGACCGTGTGTCCTAGAAGAAGAGGAGAAGACGGAAGAGGAGGAGCAGAAGGAGGAAGATAAGGAAGACAAGGAGGAAGATGAGGAGGAGGAGGAGGAGGGGGAGGGGGAGGGAGGAGGGAGGAAATGTCTGGTGGCCCTTCTACAAAGGGCCTACCTGTCAACATGCCTCTCAGGGGCTCCAGGAGTGCCCACTGCCCTGTCTTATGCCGGCTGCTGGTGTGTGACACAGTGGGACTTGAGGCCAGCTTCTCTCCTCTCCGCGCCTGTTTTCCCCCCATAGGCTGTTCCCGTCACTCTACCTGTTTCTACTGGTCATCAGAGGCGTCGAGTGAGAGCAGGGGGGTGGCCTGCAAGCTGGGCACAGAGGGAGCCCCTGCTGCCGGTACCAGCTGCAGAGATGCGCTGCATCTGCACAGCGGTTTGGTGGCCTCTGGAGAAGCTTGATTCCTCCTTGGGGACCAGGTGGGAGGTGGCCTGGGAGGATGAAAGGACAGAGCATGTGGTCCATAGACAGACTCTGTGTTAGTGTCCTACGATAGCTGTCCCCGCGTGGCACAGGCTCAGGACCGAGCACAACAGGAATTCCCTCTGATTTGGTTCTGGAGGCCAGAAGTTCAGAATCGTGTCGGCAGGATCTCCTATAGGCTCTGGGGGAGGATCTGTCCCAGGCCTCTCTCTAGCATGGGTGGGGCCGACAGTCCTGGGTGTCACTGGCTTGTGGAGGCATCACCCCCGTCTCCTCCATGTTCACGTCCTCGCCTCTCCTCCTAGGGACACTGGTCACTGGATTTAGATAGGCCCCTCCCTCACTCCAGGACGAGTGTATCAAGATCTTTAATTATACAGGTAAAGTCCCACATTCCAAATAAGGTCACATTCTGAGGGCACAGGAGTTTGGGGGACCACGGTTTAACCCGCCGCACCCTCTGAGCTGGGGGATCTGTACTCTCTGGCTCCTGACTCCTGGGGCCCTGTGTCCCAGAACGTGGTCTCCAGGTCACAGCCCAGGGCAGGCACGGCTCTCCTGGTTTCTGGCAGTGTGTGATTTGGGGTGACTCACCTCCGTCCACGAGACCCTAATGGTGGCATTGGTTTCCACCCATTGTTAGAGTTGAAACAGAACAGCCAGGGGACAGGAGCAGCGCATGAGATAGAATAAACATTGGTGGCAGGGGCTCTGGCCGCTCTTGCCCTTGCTGGAGCCGGGGTGCAGGTGGTGGCTGGTTGGCACATCAGGTTCCCAAGAATAGTTCTGGGCCGGAGCCGGGGAGATGGGGACCGAAAAGCTGTAGGCCCTGGGAATCGCGAGGTGACTGAATTTCTTAAAAAGTACCTTCTCTGTAGTCGTTGGAGGGCCCTGAAATAGGGACTTTCCCCTCCTGCAGACAGTGGCTTCAGGGCACTGGGGACCTTGCTCTGGCCCCTTCTGGGTCTTGCTCTTGCTTTCTCCCCTCAGGCTGTAGCTGTCCTGGAGCAGCACCTGTCCTGTGCCCTAGCCAACACGCTGGGCGGGGCAGCTCCTGTCATGGCCACGTGCTGAGAGTCCATGGATTAAATACCCATGGAGCCCTCCCAGTGATGGAGAGAGAAGGGTCCCTGCCCACCCCCTACCCCACCCCCAGCACCACGGCCCAGCTGTCAGAGAGGCGATGGCCTGGGTGCAGGTAGATGGGGAAGGATCGCTGGAAGGCCTCCAGGGAGGCAGGACCTCTGCCCAAAATGCGAGGATGAGCTGGCAGAGGGCAGCGCCGACTACGGAGCAGGCTGGTGGGGTCCCAGGAGCAGAGGGAGTAGGGGCACCTAGAACCCGAGGAGCCTGGAGTAGCCCCGGGGTGTGGCAGCCACAGAGAAGACAGGAAGATGAGGCCGGGAGGAGGCCCCGCCTGGCAAGAGGCCACGCTTGAAAAAAAAACCCACGCTTCATCCTGAGAGGGTCTTGCAGTGGGGGCAGCCTGACTGGGTCGCAGGAGGAGGCCTCTGGCCCTGCCAGGGAAGAGGCTGCTGCCGGGAGGGCGCCTGAGCTGGAGAGGAGGCAGGGAGGCACGTGGCCTCCGGAGAGTGGAACCAAGGAGGCTCTAGTGAGGAAGGAGCCGAGGGACTCCTTCTTCATTGGAGGGACAGTGTGCAGATTTAGGGGAGAAATGAGTTCAGTTTGGGTCATGGCAAACAAAGGACCTCAGACAGCAGGCGGCAGGCTTTGATTTCCATGTGAACCACACTGAGAACACGGGCATGCCAAGACCATCAAATGGGCAGCGTCCCCCAGCCCAGAGCAACCAGCGCGGGGACAGGAACATGGCACAGGAGCCTGAGAGGCAGAGACAGGAGAGAGATCAGGAGAAGAGACGGACAAGTGGGTGGTTGCGGTTAAACCAGTAGGAACCAGAGTCTTGGACTTCAGTACAGGAGGGTGGCCTTGGAGACAGGAGTGTTGGGATGTCACAGGGACAGCCCAGGTTCATGCAGGGGAGAGGGAGCCGGGGGGTGTCCATGTCAGTGACTCTATGGTGTAGGTTCTTGGGGTTGCAAGTGACAGAAACAGCTCCACCAAGCTTAAGGCACAAAGGAACTCCATTAGCAGTTCCTGTACCTGAGAGATCTGGGGGCACGGGGCACCCCGGCAGCAGGTGGGTGAGCAGGCTCTGCAGACACTGGCAAAGGTGGAGAGGAGGGCGTTCCTTGTTAGGAGAGTCAGAGCCCGCACGCTAGGGGCTGCCCCGGCCAGGCACCGGGAAGGGCTCCTGTGTCTTGGTCCACCCCTTCCCATGGGTGCCCAGGGGCCAGCGTGGTGAAGCTGCGGGGGCCCACAGAAGCTCTGTGGTCAGCTCTGCCTTAGCCCTTTTCTGGAACTTTTCTGCTTCTGCCAGGACAGTCTTGACTTAAAACCAGAATTATTTTCTGCTCTGCTGGGCGCCACAAATATCTTCATCCCAAATTGCTAAAAGCTGCTTCTTTACTGGTCACGAGGTTTCAGAAAGAAAACTTTCCTGTGAAATAAAAATAATTGTGGTTTTTGTAGAGTACCCTGAGCGTCCACCATGCTGACAAGTGGCTGAGGCAGCCCTCCTCGTCTGCCGGGTGGTGTGTTTCTGGGGGGAAATTATGACCTGGCAGGGGAGGCAGGGTATCAGCGTCCTTGGCTGACAGGTGTGCAGAGGCTTCTGCCATGAGTCAGATGTCACATGAGACTCAGGTGACACAGATCCCACCTTCATGGAGTTTAAATGCTAAGAGAGAAGAAATACATCAACGGCACACCAAACAATTTCCTGTTGGAAACCATGATAAGGGCTCTCAAGAAAAAGTCAAGAGTGTGCAGAGAGGTTATCAAACTGGGAGAGGATCTGTTTAGATCTCAGAGGTCAGGGAGGACCTCTCGGAAGAAGTGGTACTTCAGCCAAGGCGTTAAGCCTGAGTAAGAGTGAGCCAAGCTCGGAGTGGGGAGGAGAGCAGGCCAGGTTGAGTGAACAGCCTGTGTAAGGCTCAGTCTGGGGCAGCATGGAGCATTGGAGGGACAGATGGTGGCCAGTGTGGTCTGAGCACAGAGAGCAGGCTGTGGGGAAGGAGAAAGGCCAAGCCCTTGGGGCTGCGCATGTCACATGAGGCCTTGCGCTCTCATTGTAAGAGTAAAAGGCTACCACAGGGAGAAGCAGGTCAAGGGTGAGGGTTCACAGAGCCCACTCAGGCTGATGGGCGGAGAGTGCCCTGGAGGAATCAGATCAGTCGGAGGCTGTGTGGCCTTCCTGGGCAATGGAGGTGAGAGCTCAGACTGGGTGGTGGCAGAGGAGGAAGGAAACTGTGGAGGTGAGGAGAGAGCTGTACACGGCCCCAGGATCGTGGCTGGGGAAAGAATCAGAAAGCGAGAGACTGCAGGAGCCCCAAGGAGTTTATGGGGGGCTCATCAGCTGTCCTCAGGCCTCTCGGCATCGGGGGAAATCTCATGTCTGAGGTTCCCAAGGTGCCTAAAGAACGTCGGGGATGGGGCAGGGAGGCAGCCTGGAGCCCAGACTGGATTCCTGGGTGCAGAGTTTTTTTTAACAACCACCCCCCTGCTCACCTCACCTATGGCCTCGCTGTCTTTATAGTGCCGGGGCTTCCCCAGGGCACTTAACTAGAAAATGTAGGGTTCACAGGTTTGTGAAGGAAATGGCATTCTTTGACCAAAGTTAGAGCTTAGAAACTTATAAGGTCCCGTAGATCAGAGGACAGGATGGTGGACCGGGGCCAGAGAGCTTGCGTTTCAGTCTCTCTCAAGTGTGATGCTGCCGATTTGCTGGCCATGAGCAAGCCCTGCTCCCCATCTCTGAAATGCCCCCATTTGTGAAAAACTGGGTGGACCAGCCCAGGTCTTCTCTCTAAGCTCGTGAAACTTATCATGGAAAAATCCTTGAGTGTGCACCCAAGCTGGAGAGAGATTTTCATTTTACTTTGAAAAAAAAATATTAAAAATACAAAAGAATGAAATATTGGTAAAGACTTATGTGGTCTTCACCCTGAGTTGGAAGATGTTAATGTTTTGTCATATTTTAATCAAATCTCTGGATAATTCGAAAGGATATTTTCCAGGTAGAGTTCGAGTACTTTTTGATTCTCACATTTTGACTGCTATAGCCTTTACCCTTCCCTGAGGAACCACGATAATGAATTTGGTGTCTCCTTCTAGTACATTCTTTTGTATGTTTTTCCTGCTTGCAGTTCATTGAGCTTCATGGATCTATATGTTTTTATATATGTGTGTGTGTGTGTGTGTGTGTGTGTATTTTAAATCTAATCTGGACATTTAAAGCCAGGATTTATTCAAAAATTTTCTTCCTTAATCTCCCTACCATCTCCTTTCATTACAACAGACACCGACATGTTAGATCACTTGATAGTGTCCCTGAGTTTTTGTGGGTTTTTTTTTTGCTTTTAGCCATTTTTCTTTCCACTTAGTATTTTCTATTACCCTGTCCTTAAGTTTGCTGATCTTTTCTTCTGTAGTATCTTATCAGATGTTAGTCCATCTATTGATTCTTCATTTCATATATGTATTTTTTAGTTCCACAGTCACCATTTGAATCTTTTTCATAGTTTCCTTTATTGAGATTCTTTGTTCCTTCATTAAACTTATGTTTTCCTTGAAATCTTTGAATATATTTGTCATGGTAGTCTTTGTTGGCCAGTTCCATTATCTATATCCATTTGAGTCTTTTATTAATTGATTTTTATACTGATTATGGACCACGTTTTTCTGCTTCTTTATCTAATAATTTTTTTGTTGTGTGCTGGACAATATGTATTCTCTGTTGTCAAGTGCATGCTGTTGTCTTCCCTGACAGAGTATTGAGTTTTGTTCCACTAATTAGTTGGGGATCAGCTTAATCTTTTCAAAGCTTGTTTAAAGTTTTGTTGGGATGAGTCTAAGGTAGCTCTTACTGTAAAGGCTTAAATTTGGCCTATTTCTATGGCTTGCTTTTCTGGAATTTCTACAAATGCTTAGGTGTTCAATAAAATCTACTTTGGATATTGGAAACTCATACATCCCCCTATCCAGCCCTGTGGATATGGTAGTTGTTCAAGTTCACAACTCCCCAGAAGTTCCCTCCACCCCTGAAAGTAAGGTTTTTTCCTTGCTTCCTGGAGTCTGCTCCATATGTGTGAAGTTTAGGACTCAGCCGAAGTCCTTGGTGATCCTTCTCTGCCCAGCTTCCTTTCCTCTGGTACTCCCTGAAGGAGGGAGACTTAAGTCTTGAAATACAATTTTTACCTCCACAGTCCAGAAGGTATCTCTACATATAAAGTCAGGATGATGGGAGGGCTCAAATCATTTGATTCTCTACTCTCAGAGATAATGGTTATTTTTATTTTTATTTATTTTTTTGGTACTGGGATTGAACCCAGGGGTGCTTTACCACAGAACCACATCCCCATCCCTTATTGTTTTTTAAGA
The DNA here is from genome assembly GCF_047511675.1 of Marmota flaviventris. Taxonomy (NCBI): domain Eukaryota; kingdom Metazoa; phylum Chordata; class Mammalia; order Rodentia; family Sciuridae; genus Marmota; species Marmota flaviventris. The sequence goes on along the minus strand of NC_092498.1, from coordinate 137,840,961 downwards.
CAGGGCCTCACTAAGTTGCTGAAGCTGGCCTCAAACTCTGGTCCTCCTGCCTCAGCCTCCCAAGTCTCTGGGATTACAGGTGTGCCCCACTGTGCCCAGCTAAATTTCATGTCTTATCTAGTTTTATATTTGTTTCTAGCAGGAGGGATAATCTACTACTAATTACTTAAGCATGGCCAGAAGTGGAAATCCCATTCTCTTACATGATTATGCTCATATTTTTACACATTCCCAAAACAATATGTAGTCATAATATTTTCCATGAATTCCAAATTTTCACTTGAAAATTTCATATTATTCCACATCTTCATTCCACACTGGCCAGGGTTAAAGGTCTACCCACGTTCCTGTATTCCTCTGTCCCTCAGATGAGTGTTTCTGGGTGTTAAGTGCAAAGCATTGTCCTTGGCACTGGGTGTGCAGTTGCACAAGAAGGAAAAAGTCCCTCTCTGTGGATCCTGGAGTCTAGTGGGGAAGGCGGATAATGAGTGCACAGCGACATCCAACAGCAGAGTGTAGGGAGGGGAAGTGAAGCAGGGGATGGAGATGGGTGGGACTGGGGAGTGACCGGGTCTCAGAAGAGGTGAGGTCTGAGCACATCTGCCCTCGGGGAGGGTGTGAGCCAGGCAGATGTCCAGGAAGGGGGACCCAGTGCTGTGAAGGATCACCTGAGGGCGTTAGGTAGAGGTGGGACATGATCTCATTTAGGTCTTAGAAAGTTCTCTCTGGTTCCTATAGAGAAGGGATGTTGGGAGGCTGCAGGAGGCCACTGCAGTAATACAAGCAGCAGATTACAGGGAACAATTGGCTTGGGCCAGGGATGTCCTATTTGGAACACAGTTGAAAGGCAGAGCCAGCAGGACCCTGTTGGGTGGGAGAAGAGTCAAGAACGATGCTCTGCATTTTTGGCCTAAGGAAGTGGACAAATGAAATGTCATAAACTAAAATGGGGACAGTTTGGGTGAAGAATGACTAACTCCGCTTTAGACATGCTAACTGTTAAGCTGTCATGCAACTAAGGAAGATACTCTGCCTGTCGATGGCTGGTGAATCTGGAGTTCAGGTGGGAGATGGGACTGGAGGTGGAATTCAAGCATCATCCAGGTAGAGATGGTTTTTCAAGCCGTGGTGCTGAGTGAGACTTAAAAACAAAAAGAGAGGTGGGCAGAGCCCAGGCCCTGGGAATTCCAGTACTTAAATATAAGGTCTTCCTTTCAAGGATCCTGCAAGAGAGACTGACATGAGGAGAACTAGGAGATTGTGGCACCCAGAGCCAGGGAAGGAGGGATCTACTGTTGAGGACGCTCAGTTCTTTTTTTTTTTTTTTTTGACTCCTGTATAGCATTCCATCACATGAATAATGAAGAGATATTTTTCTTCTGCCCAGATTTATGGCAATGGATATTTGCAGTGAATGTTCTTGAACATGGTACCAACTTGAGCACGTGTGGACAGGTTTCTCTTTGGACACTGGGAAGGGATGGAATCACTAGATGATTAAGATACAACTTAAGGGGCTGGGGCTGTAGCTCAGTGGTAAAACGCTTGCCTCGCATGTGTGAGGCACTGAGTTTGATCCTCAGCACCACATAAAAATAAATAAAGATACTATGTGTTCATCTACAACTAAATAAATATTTGAAAAAAAATTTTTTTAAAGATACAACTTAACTTGCCCAGACAATGCCAGTTGCTTCCCCAAATGAAGCTACTGGTGTCCATTCCTAACTTTAGGGTTCAAGAGACCCTGCTGCTTCACACCATCCCCAGCACTGGATATTAGAGATTTTGAAGATGCTTGCTAATCTCAGGAGTGAAAATATGTGTAACTGTTGCTTCCTTTCACATTTTCCTAAGTACTAGTGAGGTTGAACCTTGCTGGGCCATTTGCATTTTCTCTTACCTGATCTGCCTGTTAATATCACTGCCCAGTCCTCTTCTTTTTGATTTATAAGATTTCTTCCTATATTCTGAACTCTAAATCTTCGAGTGTTAAGTATATTGCAAATATTTACTCTCGGTCTGTGGGAAGTCTTAATTTTGCAGGGATGTGTGTTTGTGTGTACACACATGCATGTCATATGAAAGCTTTTGGTTTGGATGCATCTATTTTACATTTTGTGTGTTATGTATACAATCTTTTCCTATCCTGAGGCCATGAAGATACCTGCCTGTATTTGTCCTGATGCCTTAAGTTTTGTTTTAACATATGCATGTTAATGTTAAGGCATCTGAAATTTATTCTGTGTGTGGCATGAGGTAGGGACTGGATTTTTTTTTTTTTTTCCTCTAATGGTGAAGTCAGATGTCCTAACTTCTCTAATCTATTCCTACTGGTGTGGATTGCTAACACCTCACCTCCAAGTTCCCACAGGGACATGGGTCTCTTTGGACTCTCTTTCCCTGTTCTACTTGTCATATCACCTATTCTTGTACTCATACCTATGAGTGATATCACTTGGTAAAAATGTTGATCTCTGGTAGGATAAGATGGGTAAAGTAAAGGGATGGAATACCTGCTTTTCTTTGAAGTTCTCCCTCTTTAAACAACTGTCAGTGTAGTTAAAACAGCACTGGATGAAGTCCCTGTCCAGGACGAATCTGTGGCATGGAGGGCGAGTGTACCCCGACTTCTCTGTGAGACTCTGGGTGTTTTACTGGTCGCCCTCTCCTCCCCACACCCTGTGCTCACCTCCCGTGAGGTCTGAACTACAGGGCGGCTCTTCCGGGCCTGGGGCTGCTGTGGGTATTTTGTGACTGGGCCGTAGTACCGATTCCGCTGGTTCCTGCCGGCCTGACCGCAGGGACAGGTCTGGCGGGGTCTGGGGTTTCCTGTTGCCTCACCCTCACCAACACTGAGCCCCTGGATTCTAAAAATAAAAGCACCAGAAACCACTGAGACCTCGTGTAGCTGTGCTCAGGGTGCTCTGAGGGCCCGGGCCACCTGGGCCTGCTCCCCTCAGCCCTGCCTGAGCTCTGCCTTTGTCCCGCCCTCCAGGTCGTCCCCCGCAGGGCCACACGCAGGACTCCTGCCGAGAGGATGAGCAAGTTCCTGAGGCATTTCACCGTGGTCGGGGACGACTACCACACCTGGAACATCAACTACAAGAAATGGGAGAACGAGGAGGAGGAGGAGGAGGAGGAGGAGCCGCCAGCCGTGCCAGCCTCAGGCGAGGAGGGTGGCGCGGGGGATGCCGAGGCTGCGCCCAGGTCGGCACCCAAGCCTACCCGCGACTTCAGGAGCATATTGAGGAAGCTCTTCAGCTCCCACAGATTTCAGGTAGGAGGGGCAAAGGCCCAGAGGCCCCAGGCGGGGAAGGGCCTCCTGTGGAAGTCACCAGGCCTGCAGGGAGGGACCCACCTCTGCCATTCCACTGCTCCTTCACAGATGCCCACCATGTGCCAGGAGCCCCGGGCTCACTGGGGTGCCATGGGCCCATCCCATGTTGTCAGGGAGGAAATAATCCTCATCATCAGCAGGTGAATGGATAAACAAAATGTGGTCTAACCTCTATCCGAACTACAGGCCGCAGTTGAGCCCTGGGCGGGAATGAGGCTCTAACTCATGACACAAGGACCATCCTTAAGGCCAGGTCAAAGAGCCAGCGCTCCGGCCACGAGGTGTACAAAGCCATTGATAGGAAGCATCCAGAACAGGCAGATCCAGGTAGACAGAAAGCAAGTTGGTAGTGCTCAGGTGAGGGGCAGGAGAGGGGAGTGGCTGCTGGGTGACAGGGGCAATGGTGATATCAGGAGCTAGTGAGTGGCCAGCTGCACCTTTGGGACATACCTAACTCTGCCAAGCTGCTCCAATTTAAAAATGATCACTATAGCAATTTTTATACACACACACACACACACACTCGTGCACACACACAAACACACACAGCGAGTTAGATGGTAATCATTGGGGGCAGAAAAAAAATTCATCTGCGAGTTCAGCAAACAGTCTGCCTGATCTTGAGCAAGGCCAAAAGGGGGCCCTGCCTCCCAGGGCTCGAGACCATCACCCTCAGCCTCTTCTTGTGAAGTGAAGCCAAGAGTGTCTGCCAGGCTTGAAACCATGGCTGCCTTCCCGATGGGGCCATGTGGAGACGGGGAGGCCTGGGCCTCAAAGAAGAGCAGCGGGAACTGAGCTTTATGGGGTCACAAGGACATTTTGATTTTGAAAGTCAAATGCAGGTTGAGTCTGCTCAGCCCCAGGAACCCCACCCTCTGCCTTGAGGGGGGCAGGCTGGTGTCTGGAAGCACATTCTGGGTCCTGGGAGAATGTGGGAGTTCAGAGACGTCAGGGAAGCTCACAGCTCCTTGAAGGTCCAGGTCCCGAGGGAAGCATTTTGGGGACACTACCGCAGACATCCTCCCTGGAGCCCTGTGCCTCTGGAAGCAGAGAGGCAGACAGCCCTGGCCTCTGCCATCACCCGCCTTGTTCTAGAGTAAAACAGAAACAAACAGCTTGGTCTTTATCTGATCCATTCTTGGGTGGCTCACAGAAGGGAAGCCACCCAGCGTCTGCTGCTCCTCAGCTCTGCTCTGTGGCTGTGACGGGAACAGAAACATGGTATTAACTTGTTGGGGTTGAAATTCCAAACCCTCAATTTCAGGAGCTGAAGGAAGAAGCCAGCTTCCTTCCAGCTGCAAGGGGACCCTGGAGCCCTGGACCACCCCCTCAGGATGTTCCCTGCCTCCTGAATGGACCACTGGTCCACTCAGCCTGCTGGGGATCAGGACTAACACCTGGAGCCAGGACCTCCACAGACATTATTGGGGAAAAGCCAACTGATAACTGTCACAAAATAAATCAAGATGTTTATTCAGTCATGTGACAATTATTTAAAGAGCATCTACTGAATACAGCAGTGAACTTATCCCTGCCCTCACTGAAGAGGACCTGAGAGTCTGCAGACAGACAGGAATCACAGGATAATAAGCCCAGGTAGAAGCCCCCTGACAGGGGACAGAAGGGTCTCTGAGAAATCTTGGGAGGCCCAGGGCCTGATGGAGGACTGGGAATCAAAGGAGGTAATGTGTCCCCCAACACTGGAGGGCTGAGCAGGAATGAGCCCTGTGGATGGAAGGGGGACGCTTTCCAAGTACAGGGGCCGTTTTTTTCAAGGGCACAAGCAGGGAAAGAGCCAAGTGCCTTGGAGGGGTTGCCAGGAGGCCTTGACTCTCGTGGTGAGCAGCGACCCTGCAGCAGCAGGAGGGGTATGGCAGGCAGAGGGTTCTCTACAGGGTTGGGGCGCAAACTCATCAGATGGGGAAAGGGGCTGTGGTAGGACAGGGTAGCCACATGGAGTAGGGGACAGGAAATCAGGGGTGTTGCTCTCTGATGGTAGCATGCAAGAAGGTCCTGGAATCCCTTTCTTGGGTGGTTTGAGGTGGCCAAGGTGAGATGACAGCTAATGCTGTCCCTTCTCTCATGGGGTAGCTCACCTAGGAGAGAAAGTGGGTCTACCATGTCTCTGTGGAAGCCACCAAGGGGGGTGCCTGGAGTGGGGAGCGTTGCTCTTACTCCTGCCTGTGGGCGGGAGAACTCTGCCCTGCACTCTCCTCTGTCCCACACCACACTCCCCGGTCACCTGGGGGCAGAAGAGGTGGCCAACTCCGCTTTCTCAGATTTGAAGCGTCAGCTCATGGAGGCTCTACAGCACTGGAAGGTGCTGGTGTGGGGACCTGGGACAGCCACAGGCCTGGCCCAGCTCTGCAGGGGAGGGTTGGTGATTAAGGGCTTCTCCAGATTCTCTGCATTTTTCTCTGTGACGCGGCTTCTTCCAGACAGTGCTGCCTGGTGAGTGGCAGATTGAGGGTTCACAGGAGCCAGGATTGGGGTCCAGGCATTATGGTTTTCTTGGTCTTGAATCTTTCTCTTACTTTTGTTTCTGCTTTTTATAAACTCAGGTGAGATTCATATGAAATCAATCATTTTGAAGTAATTCTGTGGTGTTTTTAGTATAGTCAGTGTTATGTAGCCCACCACTCTCTAGTTCCAGAATGTTCTTATCAACCCTCCAAAGAGACCCTGTTCTTATTGAGCCATCACTTCCCAGTCTCCCCAAGGCCTTCTGTCTGTGCTGTCCCTCTGGACATGCCTGTCTGGACACTGTGTGGAAGGAGGCATGCGATGCGTGGTCTCCCGTGTCTGGCCCCTCACGTGGCATGATGTAGCACGTGCGGCCCTTCATTCCATTTTAGGGCTGAATACTGGATCTTAGGTCTAAATATCTGTGCCTGGCTTTTTTTTTTTTTTTTTTTTTAAGACTATAAGAACTCTCAGATCCCGTTGGTCCTAAAATAAAACCAAAAATTAAAAAAAAAAAAAAAAAGAAAGAAAGAAAAAGAAAACACCCAAGGCTTGAATCTTTACTAAGCTGCTGAATTTGGATGTGTGTGGAAACTTCCTTGCAGAGCCATTTGCCACGTCATCAAGACATCATCAGACACTTTATTGCAACAACTAACTACAGGTGGAAATGGCCAAAAAGTTAAACAGTCCCTTCTTCATAGGCCCCAACTTGTTGAATTTCAATGTGAAACTGCCAGTTTACAGCAGATTACGTTTTAGAGGTCAAAATCAACGGATCTAACAGCGTGAGAGGCAAGGCCTGAGGTCTGGAATTTCTGAGGAAAGAGGGGTATCACACGGGGTCCCTTGGGGCTCCCCCACTGCTGCCATTTCCACAGCCACCATGGACTGTCAGAACTCTGTCAATGTACCCCTGCCATTAGTGGCCTCACCAGCAGCATCCCTGCTGCCATCAATGAGACAACCCCTCGCTCTGGCACCCACTGACCCTCTGTAGCAAGTCACAGAGCCCCACTCTGCCACTCAGCTCTTCCCAATTGTCCAGGAAACCCAGGCCTGCTCTCCGTCCCCGACAAGCAGGAGCTGGTTTCTGTGTACAGTGGTATCACTGTCATCTGAAGAGTAGGCAGCTGCTGGAGTCCCCCCTTCCAGATCCCAGAGCCCTGAGGCGGGATGTGTCAGATGACTTCTCCAGTATCTGTTCTGTGCACCCTGTGGCGACAGCAATCCCCAGAAATAGAAAAATGTAACTTTTAAAAAACGTTTGCCATCTGGGAAGTGGAACTTGGTCTGAGCCAGCTCAGGGAAAAGGTGAAGGAGCAAGGAAGAGCCTAGTGTCGTGGAGGGGCAGTGGGTCAGTGGCAGAGAGAGGCTGGGGGGAGAGGTGGTGGGCAGGTGGCAGCTTGTGACCGTGGGGACCTGCCCCTGCAGGCTCCCTCCAGGAAGGTATTGGCAGTGGCTCTCCCTCCTCGGCACCTGTACCTGGTGGTCTCACTGATGTTTCCAGGCAGCTCCTAAGGGCGGGAGGAGGGCCCTGTTTCAGGCTCACACTTTCTGTCCTCCCACTGCCCGCAGGTCGTCATCATCTGCCTGGTCATTCTGGACGCTCTCCTGGTGCTCGCTGAGCTCATTCTGGACCTGAAGATCATCCAGCTTGTCAAGAACAACTATGCGCCCCAGGTAGCTTGTCTCCGCTCTCTGGGGTGCTCCTGATGTGGGTCACTTCTGTTATCTGCACTGGGGGCAGAGGGGGCGGCTACCACCCCTCTTGGAGCCACAGGGCTTGCTGGGAAGTAGTCTGGGTGTTTTAGTCAACGGCTGGAGAAGAGGCCTGCCTTTCCAGATTTGAGAGAGAAGCATTTAGTACAAGGAGGAAGCTCATTTCACTGAAGCTCGCCAGAGCCAGTCACTGGTTGCAGGCCTATATAATCAGGGACATGAGGCACGTTCCCCTTCCGGGGGCAGGAGTGTCGTTCTCCTCCTGTCTTCTGTTGGTGTTTTCCTGGTCCCTTTAGTGACATCCACTAAAGGCTGAGCCCGACCCAGATGTTCACCCAACAGGCAGTGGAAACACAGGAGGAAATCCAAGCCTCAAAGACATCTCCCCATGTGCTTTCTGGGGGAAAAATGGAATCCCTATTAAATGCCTATCTTTATAAATGGTAAAAGGGCAGAGGCAACTCCGTTCTGTTGTCACCTAGGCTGGCCTGGTCTGCAAGGAAGGAGGTGTACCTTTTTTTTTTAATATTTATTTTTTGGTTTTAGGTGGAACAATATCTTTATTTTTAAAAAATTAAATATTTATTTTTTAGTTTTAGATGGATACAATATCTTCATTTTATTTTTATATGGTGCTGAGGATCAAACCCAGTGCCTCATACTTGCTAAGCGAGCACTCTACCATTTGAGCCACAACCCTAGCCCCCACAATATCTTTTACTTTTATGTGGTGCTTAGGATTGAACCCAGTGCCTCACGCATGCCAGACGAGCGCGCTACCACTGAGCCACATCCCTAGCCCGAGGAGTACCTTCTCTCGCCCACTTTCTGGCTTTTGTTTTTGGGTTTTTTTGATTTTTTTTGTTTTTGTGCCAGGGATTGAAGTCAGGGGCATTGAACCACTGAGCCACATCCCAGCCTTTTAAAAAATATTTTATTTAGAGACAGAGTCTCTCTGAGTTGCCTAGCACATCGTTTTTGCTGAGGCTGGCTTTGAACTGGAGATCCTCCTGCCTCAGCCTCCCAAGCTGATGGGATCACAAGCGTGCACCACCTTGCCCAGTTCTCCCACTTTCTTAATAGGATCAATAACATATCTGCCATACTGTCTTTTCCCAAAATTTTGTAATTATGAAAAATGGCCAATACGCAATTTCCTTCATCAGTATACATCCACACGGGCACAGGTATTTCTGCCTGGCCATTTGAAAATAAGTCACAGATGTAGCGACACTTCCCCCTTGAACACTTCAGCAGTGTAGGAATAAGGTCTTTCACCTGCCCTGCAGAACCGTCAGACCCGATTCAGTGGTCAGCAGATATATCATTACCACTTGAATCTCCTCGCTTGTCCCAAGATGTCCTCTGTAACATAGAGCCAGCACTCGGCCTTCTCCCCTCCTCATGATACTGACTTTTTGAATTGTCCAGTCAGTTGTCCTGTAGGCTGTCAGAGGTTCTAGGTTAGTCTGGATAAATCCGGACAAAGAGACCCATTAGTTGGTTCCCTAGGTCCAGAGGCTCCATCAGCAAGTGTTCTCATGGGACACATTCTTTATGTGGCGCCTTCAGGAGTTCCACATAAAGCTGGGTCTCCCACTCAGCGATACTCAGCTAGATCTTTCAATTTAGGCAGTAAATGCTGGACCATACTACTGTCCAGGGACATGTGTCCCTTTGCAGTTATAAATAGCCTGCCTAGTGATACTTTGGTACAACACAAATGTCCCCTTCCCTAGAGGCATGACCCTTGCCCGAGCAGTGAACACTGAGGGGTACAGAATGTGATTTTCTAGTTCCTTCTCTCCCCCACCCTTAGTAATGGCCACCCTTCCATAACCAGGCGCTGTCTTTGAAGCCTGTGTGCCTGCCCCGCCGTGGACCTGAGATTTTTATTTTTTATTCGGTGTGTTAATCAATCTCGGTCAGCCTTTCTGATGTTCAGATTGTCCCAAATTTGGCCGCTGTGAGCCTCTTCAGGCTGATTACTGTGTCCTTTTGACATGACGCCCTTAAGCCTGTGCATGTCCTTCCTGGCACACGGAGCCCAGCTCACTTACTATGTCCTCTGCTCCAGAGCCAGAGGTTGTTTCCCTAGTGAGGTGTTCATAACTGAGATCTGGGGACCCTCTTCACTTGGTGGTCTTTCCTGGTGGGCTCATGTGGGTGGCTCTGCCCAGGCCCTAACAGTGGAGCAGGATGTCTATGGAGTGCCATGAGAACTTGCTGGGTGGTCCCAATGACGCTGACATTGTTCACAGACAAGGCAAAGATCGCAGGTTCTGCGAACCACTGCTGTAAACACCCCATGACATGTCGTTGAGCATGCACAAGCTTTGCCCTGGGGTGTGTTCCTAGCAGTGGGGCTGCCAAGCTGCAGGGGCGGGGTGGGGAGTGGACTCTGAATTCTGGCATTGCCCACCTGCCATGCCAGTGACCCTCAGCACAGCACCTGGGCTGGGAGTTCAGTATTTGTCAGCCCAGTGAATTCTCCCTCTGGTAACTAGCAGGGGTACTCAAGGTCAGTCTCTGTGACCTGCCCTGTGGCCAGTGGCACCATCTCCTGACTGTGGCTCTTCCTCCCCTCCAGGTGTTCCACTACATGAGCATCGCCATCTTGATCTTCTTTATGATGGAGATTTTCTTTAAAATCTTCGTCTTCCGCCTGGAATTCTTTCACCACAAGTTTGAGATCCTGGATGCTGTCGTGGTGGTGGTCTCCTTCATCCTCGACATAGTCCTCCTGTTCTGGGAGCATGAGTTTGAGGCTCTAGGCCTGCTGATCCTGCTCAGGCTATGGCGGGTGGCCCGGATCATCAATGGTAGGTACCCAGCACCCTTGGGTTGCAGAGGGCACAGGACAGAGGGTGCCAAGGCCAGCTGTTTAGTCACCCCAGGAGCCTGAGCTCACATACACATAGTCTCCATCACAGCCCCTGCCTCCTCCCAGAAGTCCAGAAAAACATGGGGCAGGATGCGACTTGGCCACTGACTGCCACTTCAGAGGCCAGAGTGAGACCAGGATACCTGCTCTGGGAACCACCTCTCTCCTTCGGGCTGTTTTCATGATTATCGAAAGATATTGGGACTACAACTCAGTTGTAGAGTGCTTGCCTCGCATGCACAAGGTCCTGGGTCCAATCCCCAGTACCACACACAAAAAAAGGTTCATGGATATCCATGGAACCGGGCATGATGGCACACACCTGTAATCCCCAGCAGCTCAGGAGGCTGAGGCAGGAGGAACATGAGTTCAAAGTCAGCCTCAGCAAAAGCGAGGTGCTAAGCAACTCAGTGAGACCCTGTCTCTAAATAAAATACAAACTAGGGCTGGGGATGAGGCTCAGGGGCCCCCAAGTTCAACGGTACCATCCCAAAAGATTGATTCATGGAAAGGGTTAGGCTAAGGCCCAGGGAATCTCTCCAGGCTTTTCCCAGGGCATCTCGGTTCTAAACTGGGTGTCTCCTAAGAGAAGCCCACCCCAGCCAGGCCACCCAGGAGGCACCATCCAGCAGGGATGCAGGAATTGAGCTCTGAGGAGGTCACAGCATGTGGTAGCCTTTGAGTGGTGTTGATGACCCACCAGAGATCCAGAGATGGGCTCTGGGAGCTCAAGGAGCCGCTCTGTGCCTGTCTCGAGAAGAGCCCTCCCCCCACACACCCCGTGCACAGGCGCTTCAGGCCAAGGGATTTTATGTGGAGAGTGACCACAGCTGGCTGGTTGCTTAATGGCCTGCCTGTGTACCTGCCACAGTGGTCACCTTCAGACCTTTTTAAAACAGTCTGCAGCAGAAGGCCTGATAAGCTTGGGTGTAGGTCTACCTCGGAAGCTCTCCAGGTGTCCAGCCAAGGTTTGGGAATCCCTGAACGGATGGGCCATGGTTCAGGGCGCTAAGGGAGGGACAGGCCCTCTGCGTGGAGCCGCTTCCCTTGGTGGCCTGGTGAGTCCTGTATGGCCGCAGCCCCCTGAGCTCCAGCAGGACCTGCAGGGAAACTGGCTGCAGCAGATGTGGGCGGGGTGGGGGCGGCTGGTCACCAGCAAGTGTAGATTTAGCGTTGAGAGCAAAACCCGGGAAGGACAGAGCCTGGATTCTGTCCAGGGGCAGAGTGGAGGCTCGGTCATCACTGCTTCTGCTGAGGGTTGACCATGAGGGGCTCCTATGGCATGTCAGCACCCACTGCCATGGACCAGGGCCACTGTCCTGGACAGGTTCTGGATAAGGAGCTTCGTGGTTATGGCTATTTTAAAAGAGCTCTCAGCCACATGAGCCGAGGAGACACCACACACCCGGAAACGGAGGCTCCCAAGGGAATACCTGGCCCTCTTAGTTTGGAGGCCACTCTGTGATGACTACCACTGTCATTCTTCCCAACTCTATACATGTAGAAATCACTTCTCCACCCCCCAGTGGTTAAACTAGAATCCTGTGACTCCCCATTTTCAGGGATAATCATCTCGGTCAAGACACGTTCAGAACGGCAGCTCTTAAGGTTAAAACAGATGAATATTCAGCTGGTCGCCAAAATCCAACACCTTGAATTTAGCTGCTCTGAGAAGGTAAGACCTGGGGACAACATCCACTTGCAGTTCCCACCTCGGCATGGTGCTTCTGCTCCTGGGGGGCCGGGAGCGCCCTTCCCTCGCGCATTCCCATCCTTTCAGATTCGGCTCGGCCACCCCTGCCCTGAGTCACCAGTCACCTGCCTGCTGCTGTCACTGCTGCAGCTTGGGGACCCTCCTGACTCTGGCAGTCGCCTCAGTAGCCTGAATTCCACAAGGAGTGTAGCTCCCATTCATATCTGTGTCCCTGGGGCTCACTGGCTCTTTGTCACATCCCTACAGAGGCTCAGAAAGTCCCTCTGTCTGCTTTTGCAACAGGAACAAGAAATTGAAAGACTCAACAAGCTCCTGAGGCAGCACGGGCTTCTCAGCGAGGTGAATTAGATTCCCCCAGCCCGGCCCCAGAGAGGACCCTGCCTCCCTGGGCTGGCCCGTGCCCAAGAGTGACCACCTTGCCTGGTCACGTGGTGAGGGGCTTGGGTCAGTGCCTCGCCCATGGGTCCCACCGGGGCTGTGTTGGAAGCAACCACCGGAGGCCGTTCTTCCTCGGTATGACCCAAGAGCTGCCACCCTGCCACGCACAGCAGCCAGATCAGACTGTTTCCTCATGTTGGACACTGCACTCTTGGCTTAAATATGACACGTTGGATGATGACTAGTTGTATATAAAATTTAATCTCATCTAATGTACAGTTTTCAAATTTCACATGATTATGCTGGGACCGGCATGTCCTTTCACTCTGAAAGAAAAAGAAAAGCAGCCGCCTTAGCCTCCAGCCCATCCTAGAAAGGTCCTTTTTATTCCCACGCTGTTCTAGAGTCTTCTGCTGTCACCACGGGGATGTCATTCCAGGTACCCAGGACCCTCCTCTGCGGTATCCAGCGTTCTGCCACCTGACAGCACGGTTCTCAATGACCTACAATTAACGTATAGAATAACCTCTCCCCTGAGCCGCCTCCCTGCCCTGCCCGCCCCGGGGCCTCCCACGCAGCCCACCAGCTGGAGAGCCAGCTCCGGCAGGGCCTGGTGCAGGGTGGCAATTAGACCCAAGGCTGCCCTGTAATTCACATGATCTCTTAAGAGTCCCTCTTGAGGCTCTGCACCCGACTTGCATGATTTTATACAGTATTTTGCTATTTTTGTACTTAGCTCAATAGGACTTGAAAGAAAACCTGAGCTAGAAACAATGAACATTTTAAAAATAACTCTCATTAAAGCAGGGCTGGATGAACTGGAGAGATCCCCGAGTGGGCTGCTGCAAGGGCTGTTTTTTCCACCGCCCCGGCCCCCAAGACCACTTCCATCTATGACCAACTCTAAATCCAAACCAAGCAGAGTGAAACTTCCAGAAGGGGACAAGAAAGCTGGAAGCTGGTTCGGGGCAGCGAGTTGGTGCGGGGGCAACACCAAGGCGTGGGAGGCGTGAGGAAGTGGGACGCCTCTGAGGGACTTGCAGCCCCACGTGCACGCGTTCCAGAGGAAAAGACCTCAGACCGAGGTGGGGCTCGGTTTCCTCCAGGGACCACTTACGTCAAGCAAATGGGAAGAAGAAGTTAAAGGGCAGCCTGGCGTTGATGGCTGGCCGCGCTCTGAAGCCCGCCTCTGCAGGTGCAGACACAGCCGCAAAAGTAACCGCAGTGGAAATGAGAACCGTCCTTTCATTTCCGGCGCTGGTCTGTAATAAAGAGTCAGAAGCAAGACCCCCCTCCAGTGTGTGGCCAGGACAAAATGAGACCTCTTTCCTCCTCTTCCTCACGCCATGACTCCTGTCAGTTCATGAAGATGACAGGTTCACTGGGGTCCCTCGGCTACTGCCTCGGCTGACAGGCAGAGTTTACCCCGGCTGTCCTCACCTGACACACCACGATCAACAATTCATTTTCATGAGGGTTTTAAAGATTAAATCTAGGGGCTGGGGTTGTGGCTCAAGTGGTAGCACACTCACCTGGCATGCATGAGGCACTGGGTTCCCAGAAAAATAAAATAAAGATATTGTGTCTACCTTAAAAATAATAATGATTATAAAAAAAGATTAAACAAGACTGCTAATGTAAATAAAATCTTTGTCAGTGGGTTTCTCCCTCTAAGTAAATAACCACAGCAAAATTGTTTTAACAATCCAGATTGTTTAAAAGCTAATCTCTTTTTACCAAGTAATAAATTTTACCTGTCATACTTGAGTTTTGTCTGGATTTGTCTTAAACTCTCTTCTGTTGTGTTGTGCTTTGCAGGGCTGGGCATCACAGCCAGGGCCTCCCGCACGCTAGGCAAGGGCTCTACCACTGAGATACACCCCAGACCCAACCTGAACCTTTAAACTCCATCAGGCCTACCTCAGGAAAGGAGGAGGAGATGAGATTTGCAGTTACATTGACTATTCTGGCCTGTGGGTTCAGGAGGGACCCGTACTTAGTCCACTTCACCTCTATAACCAAAGCCACTGGAAGCTGGCAGGAATCCTGCAAAACATAGCTCCATTAATCAATCTGAATATTACACAACTCCAAGTGAAACTTAATCTGCAGTTCAAAGTTTTAATTACAAAATGTCCCACATATTACAAAATGTTCTGAACAAGAGAATGAATAGACTCTAGAAGTTCAGATAAAAACAGCTTTGAAGAGCACATATTATTAAAGTACTCAATGCTCCAAAAATAGCGTAACACCTCGCATCACCTCTGCCTCCCTGCTGGTTCTGGAGAGGCCGGCAGCGCTGGGAGTTGTGGCCATCTTGCTCCCCAGTGGTGGGACATTCAGGGACTTAAGGGCATCTATATCTACCTCAGAATGTGGGAGAGAAACTAGCCAGAGGAGAGGAGGAAGGGGGAGACCATGAAGCTCCATTGCACAGCATGTTGAATGCACCGAGAGGCTACTTGGGAGACTATGGCAGGCGGATCAAGAGTTCAAGGCCAGCCTGGGCAACTCAGCGAAGGCCTTCTCAAAATAAAAAGGGCTGAGAGAGCTAATAGTTACCAGGCCCTGGGGTTGACCCCAGAACAGGGGGTTGGGAAAGGAGAGGAAATGTGAGAATTCTTCTTATTTACTTAACTCTATCATTAGCAATCAAGATGTGACATTGGGTACTCAGGCAATGTGTGTTGTCAAAGATATTAGCAACACATCTTCTGCACTGAGAGCACGGGGGCCACAGTCCAGATGCCCTGGCTCAGGCTGGAAGCTTCCTCTGCCCCAGGACCTTTGCTTGGTCAGCCCCAAGAGAAAAAGGGGCAAGTGGGCCTGCCAGACCTTTCTCCTGCCTTTAAAGTTTTTTCAGTTGGCAAATCTGATAACTATGGAAGCTGCCTGAGGGGTAGATGGGGATCCCACTGTTTTATGCTATTTTCCTGTGTGTTGGAGATTTTTCCATGATAAAAACATATTTCTAACTGCATCTCTCAGGGCATGG
The DNA here is from genome assembly GCF_047511675.1 of Marmota flaviventris. Lineage (NCBI taxonomy): Eukaryota > Metazoa > Chordata > Mammalia > Rodentia > Sciuridae > Marmota > Marmota flaviventris. The sequence continues at coordinate 137,825,462 of NC_092498.1, read as the reverse complement.
AGAGCTACAAGCCTGCTGAATTTGGTACCTGCTGTAAGTCCTGAATGGAATTCCTTAGCTTGGAATTGCCTTTTAGAAACCCTGCCATCCTCACTGACATTCTGCTCTGAGGAGACGTTGCAGCAGTCGCCACTGGTGTGAACCAAGCTTGGCAGGGACCCCAGCTCCTTCCACTTGTTTTCCTGCTTAGTTGGTATAAATGTGCCCCAGCCCAGCTGAAGGCTCAGGACCCACACAGCCCCAGGCAGGGCTGCTTCCCCACGCATGGCTGCCTCTGCTCCCACCCAGGGTCTTCCCACTGGAGGGGCAGTAATAACTGGGTGTCTACACCCAGCACCAAGAAGCCAGGAGCGATTTGCAGGGTTCACTAGGCAGCTGAGCTTAGCCAAGGCTGAGCAGCTGAGCAGCAGGCACGGAGTAATCCTGGGTCTCTGCTGAGGGAGGGCGGGGTCAGAGCTGTGAACCTCCTCACCCCATTATGCCCATGCTATAAATATGCAAAGCCGGTAATGAGGGGCCTGAAGAAAGCATGACAAGAAATAGCTGGGCAATTAGGGCAGAAGATGGGGAGCACGCCTCCATGACGCACGGCCCACACTTTGCTAAGACAAAAGAAAACAGTGGGTGGAAGAGTCACATGTGACCAGGAACCTATTTGTAGGATGTCAACTTCCATTAAACTCCTTGGGGAACTTTGGAATTGAAAGCACTCCTGTGGGCTGCCTCTATAGACCAGGGAACATGGATGGGACAGCTGGGAGGACGGAGGAAGGCTGAGACGGTCCCCATTCTGGGGAGGGCATGTGCAGTACCCACAATAATGGTACAGGTCGATCATCCCTTATCTAAAATGCTTGGGACCCAAAGTGGTTTTTTTTTGTTTTTTGTTTTTCAGATTTTGGTATATCTGCATGTGCCTGAGTGAGATTTCTTGGCGACAAGGCCCAAGCCCAAATGTGAACTTGTTTCATATACACATAGACAGACTGGTGCTGACTCCCTCCCTACCTACCTCCCTATCAGTACTTTGCTGGGTTGAACTCTACCCCTGGCCTACACCTCCTTTAAATTGCCTTTTACTTTGAGACAGGGACTCCATAAACTGCTGAATCTAGCCTGGAACTTGTTCTCCTCCTGTCTCCACTTCCCTAGTCACTGGGATCACAGGCAAGTGTCACCATATCTGGCAATTAGTGTGTTCGGTTTTGACTGTGACCATCACATGAGGCCAGGTGTGGAATTTGCCACTTGCATAGTAACGTTGGTATTCAAAATGTTTCAGATTTTGGAGTACTTAGAATTTCTGAGTTTGGGATCAGAGATGCTCCACCTGGAGTAATAAGATGGTGACTGTCAAGGTTTCAGTTTATATAGGGACACTAGGTACCCTGCCAAGGGCCTCATTTAACCCTCTCAACAACCCCATGAGGTCTATACCATGATTCCCATCCCACAGAAGGGGAAATAGGCTCAAGCCCATGAAATTGCTGACTTATCATGACAATGTCAACAAGGGCCAAGCAGTATTCAATATCCAGGCCAATCTGATAACAGAGCACCCCATCTTCTTCACAAGGATAGCCCCGGCTGCCTGTCACCCCACCCAGAAGTAAAAGGGACTGCAAGCAGGGGCTGGGGCTCAGTGGTAGAGTACTTTTCTGGCATGTGTGAGGCACTGGGTTCGATTCTCAGTACCACATACAAATAAATATATAAGTATTTATTTATAAATTTTTAATATATATATATTTTTTAAAAAAGGGACTGCAAGCAGACAGCCTTCAACTCCTCCCCTTTACCTTCACGTTGGATGACAGGGTGGCAAACTGGACAGGCACCCAGTCCAGCGCATCCTGGGCCTGGGAATTTCCAAATGGGGCCACATAATCTGGGAAGCCCTGGCCCTTCAGCAGGTCCTTTACCTTCCGTGCCACTAACCTACATGGGAGGGCGCTGGTCAGTCTTTGGGAAGGAAAAAGAGGCAACAGTCATCCACCAATGTTTAAAAGCGTCACTTTTTTTTTTCTTTATCACTTTTGTTTTCTGATTTAGGAGTTCCTATTGTTCTTTCTTTCTTTTTTTTTTTTTTTTTTTTTTTTTTGTGTGTGTGTGTGTACTGGGGATTGAACCCAGGGCCTTGTGCATGCAAGGCAAGCGCTCTACCAACTGAGCTATATCCCCAGCCCCAAAAGCTTCAATGATACACATCCCTCTCCAGTTTATTTTCTCACTTCCCAGAGGGAGATAATTGGACACAAGCCAAAGTGTCCCTAACTTTGCAGAATCCTGGCAATGGAGACGCTCCAAAACCATGTTTCTCAAATTGTGTTACAATTCTCTGTATGGGAAGGGTGCTGTGGACAAAAGTTGAGGACACATTGCCTCCCTATGTCCCCCTGTCCCTTCTGAAGCATATTGGCATATGAAAGCCTCTGAGAAGTCCTATAGGAAAGAATCACGGTTTTAACTATAATATGGTATTTCCCAAACTTACTAAATCATAGACCTATGCCTTTGGACATCTTATAGAATAGTATTCCATGGACCCCCTTTGAGAAATCCAGTCTAAGGGGATCAGAACAATGTAAATGGTGAATGGTAGCCAAACCAGAATAATGACAAAATGACCCTGAGGAGATTCGGCAGGTGTGTGGGTGGTGGGGCACGGGGCGAAGGGAAAAGAGCCAAGCCTCCTTCTTCCAGAGGGAGGACGCAATAAAAAAATTTAGAAAGCCCCCCCAAAAATCAATAAATACATTATGTGCAGATTATTTAAAGATCTGGAGGTGGATTCCCAAAAACCCAGCTAGAAGGGTTGAACAGGATTGCATCTGGGATGGAGCAAATGAGGGTAGGAACTGCTGGTTTTGGGCTGGGGTTGCGGCTCAGGGGCCAAGTGCTTGCCTAGCACTTTTGAGGCACTGGGTTCGATTCTCAGCACCACATAGAAATAAACAAAATAAAGGTCCATTGACAACTAAAAAATATACATAAAAAAAGAACCGCTGGTTTTATAACAAGTTGTACAGATCTGATTGACATTTCATATGATGTACATATATTTGATAATAAAAAGATAAATTAAAAAGAGATCACATTCAGCCTTCCTTTCACTGTTTTTCTTGTGCTGTGCACATTAAAATTCAGAAACATGGGAAGGACTAGCGAGAGAACGTTTTGCTCTGAACTCAGGTGCATCTGACCTTGAACATGAAACACACAAAACTTTGCCATTTTTAGTCTGCCATATTTGGTAAGAAAAATGGTTGTGATCATTTTGCTTCTATTCATTAATAATGATAATAAACTATGGTGGCTTTCATATGTGCTCATCTGCTGAGGCAGAGGTATGCTTAAAATGGGGAAGAGTGGGAATGTTCTGTTTTCTGATCAACACAAACAAGTTCAAAGAGAAACAGGTCACTCTCACCGTAGCTTGCAGCCAGACTGCATGTTGTAGCCAAACAACACTGGGGTCCGGGTCCCCTCAACAGCTAAGCAGTCCTGCTCAGCCGAGCTGCGGAGGATCGTGAGTTGTCCATATCTATTTGTTGTCTGAATGATCCCGGACATTCACAGACAGTTAAGGGACAGTCGCCTGGTGCTAGAGCAGCCTTGTTTCCCGTCAGTCAGAAGATGATGTCCCTGTGACAAGGGATGTGAGAGTTTCCCAAACTCCCTTCTCTAGGCTGCGGGGATGTTGACAGTTATTTCCCAGGAAGGGGCGAAATAGTTATAACTGTGTTCCTCAGGAAAAATAAATCCTCAGAAACTGCCCTTCAAAATTAAATCCAAATTTTCAAAATCATTAAGCTTGTTTAAGAGCCTCTGTTTAAATGTAAAATTAAATGCATCCAAACATCAACTTTTCCATCTGAAGATTTCAGTTTCAAAACACCAGCACTTCTCCAAGCCCTGCTGTCTCCGCTCAGCTCCTCTGGCTATACAGCCAGAAAGAGAGACAGAGAGTCAGACAGACTGACCGACCTACCGACCGACAGACTGACAGACACACACGCACGCACACAGGGCTGTCCTGAGGAAGCTCTGGCCCTGCCAGGTCTCTCCTACCACAGGACCTCAGCAGTAAAGAGGAGCATGGCCCAGGCATGTGGACAGGGACATCAACCCCCACAGGAGCAAAAAGGATATCCCTTCTGAGGCTGAAACCCAGCAGCTACCGGGAGCCCCACAACATAACCAGGGTTTCCACTGAGAGGAACCGGCTTTGTACCTTGCTGAAAGACAATGAAGAAATGCCCCCAGATGATCCTCATTTTAATAAGGAAACAACAGGGAGAAAATGAAATGCCTTTCATAATTGCCAACCAATTAAAGAATTTCTCCCCCTACTCAGAACTATAAATATATCTGCTGGGTGTGGGAGTGCACCAGGCTGCAAAAGAACAAGCTGAGGCCGACCGCAGCCTTATTCCTTACTGCAAGGACCCTGCTTGGCTGCATTACAAACCTCACAGGCCTCACACAGCCCTTCAGTGCAAATGGTCAGATGCAGCAAGACTTCTAAACTGATTTTGTCTAAGCAGTTAGGAGTTCTTAAGTTGGCACTTAAATACTTAAACAAAATTGGTCAAACTTACCTGAGTAAAGTGAATCTCAAACTTCTGCTGCAGGGGAATCACCGCACTGCTCACTGTCCCCAGAAGGAATGAGACAGCGGCTTTCATTATCTCACCTTTCTCTGTGTATGTGAGGCTGTACTTTACCTAAAACAGAAGGATACTCCAAATACACCTGTCTCCACTGCATCTCACTAACTATATCAATAACTCGCATATCCATAGGGAGAAAATCCTTTCCCATCTCTTGCAACTTTTCTGTTGTCCAACTGGATTACAGGAGGTGTTCCCTTGGTATCAGCCCCATGGATGGGGTCACCTGAGACTCTGCCTGACTTCTGTAAGATTCCAAGTCAGCTGGTCCAAGTAGAATGGAACCAGCTCACCTCTGGCAACACCACACCAAGGCAAGAGCAGCAGCAGCGAAACTTTGATGATTCTTGCAAGTCGCTGGGTTTGTGTGACAAACACCCTCTGATACCAGCATAAAAGCAAGCAGGAGGCCAAGCCAAGAAAAATGCCAACACAGAGTGAGCGGCGCCCACTCTGGAGGAGTTCAGATGCCCTACCCAAGGCACTTGGCTGGAGCCTGCCACACACAAGCAGAGCTTGCCAGGCCACACTGGGCGCCTACCTCGAGAACAACGTGAATGCAGATTTTCTCCTGCCCAGAGCCCACGAGAGTTGGCCACAGCACGTCAGTGTGTTCCAGTGGGGTCAATGTTTTATTTAGAGACTGGATGACAATGGATTGGATAGTGATAAAGACCTGCAAAGCAAAGAACTGGATTATTAGAGACACTACATTCCATAACCAAGGGTTAAAATAACAACAACAAAATTGAAATGAACCTCTGAAGATCTAGACTGCCAAGTTGGGAAGGCTTGCTACTGAATGATAGAATGATACGCACAGGATAATTCCTCACTTGCAAAAATACAGATATTCCCATGTACAGGCATGATGTACACATTTCAAAAGGAAAACACTAGAGGAGGCTAGGATCCAAACTTGAAAAATTATTACCTCTGAAAACATGTTCACACAAAAACTCCTAAATGAATGTTCCCAGCTGCCTGTTTATGATAGCTAAAAACTGAAAACAACCCAAATGAACTATCTAAGGAATAGATAAATGTGGTCTTTCTGAGGAAATATTATTCATCCATAAAAATGGCATATACTGTAATGATGATGAATTACACGCTACAATACAGATATATCTCAAAAACATGCTAAGAAGCCAAACAGCAAAGGCTATCCATATTATATTATTCCATTTATATGAAATGTCCAAACAGGCAAATCCATAAAGACAAAAAAGTAGAATGGTGGTTGCCAGGGGAGAGAATTGGGAAAGAAGGGAGGTGACTGCTAATGAGCACAGGGGGTTTCTTCTAGGGTGATGAAAATATTCTAGAATTGGAAAATGGTAATGGTGGCATGACCTTGTGAATATCCTAAAAACCACTGAGCTGGGCTGGGGCTCAGTGGCAGAGCACTTACCTAGCATGTGTGAGGCACTGAGTTTGATCCTCAGCACCACATAAAAATAAATAAAGATACTGTGTCCATCTACAACCAAAAAAAAAAATTAAAAAAAAAAAAACCACACTGAACTGTACTTCAAAATGGCAAGTTTGGGGCTTTAGTTCAGAAGTAGAGCATGTGGTGAGCAAGCACTGGGTCTGGATTCGATCCCAGCATACACACAGACAGGTAAGTTTTATGGTATGTGAATGATGTCACATACACAACACATGACAACATCAGACACAAGTGCACACAAAGGCCTGCATCTCCCAAACCCAGCTCCTCCTGATGAATCCACACACGTGCACTTTCTATACACAGCCCCCAGGTACACATCCATAAACCTCACAATTGCCCTGAACACACTCTTGACTCAAATGATATACAGCTTTACACACACACACAGTGGTGATCTCTGGTAGATGGTGGGATCATGGACAAGACAAAACAGACAGAAAAACCTTTAAAACAACATCAAGAATCCCTGGTGACTCTGATGCTATTAAAGAACACTTGTCATTTGTGGCCATCACTAGCAGAGTGACAAAGAGCAAGCAGTCCTCTAAAGACAGCTGGGGCTCTTTGCAAATCTGACACATGCTTTACATTTCAATTCTTGGATACCACTATTTAGGAAAGAACCTGATATATCCAGTTGTTCAAATTGCTCTGAACTCTGCCCTCAATCATGTGCCAACCTATTCATAATTTTAAATTGGTAAGTACTTAAGCTGTCATTTTAGATAAACCAGATCTCCTTATGTATCTGCTCCCATGACCAAGAAAATCTGCAACTGTCCTGGGGCAAAACCTCTCATATAAAAACATGCCACAGTTTACTCAAAAAAGTGAGCTGTTGTGTGACAAGTGTGGCAGAGAGACAAAACCAATCACCTCACAAGGGCACTGCTGGATTGAAGAGCCAGGTCGGGTGCCCTGGGTTAGAATTTACTAGCTCTTGTTTAAGTCATCAAAAAGACAACCCTAGATTCCTTCCTCTGAACATACAGGCTCCTGGCTCAGTGGAGAGACTGGACTCCAAGAAGCGCGTGCCCAGCCACACAACAGCCTCTGATGGAGGGCCATTTGGGGCGAGCACCCAGCAGGCAACAAGTGAAGGCCCAGCTCAAAACTCAGGAGTTACACTCACCCATCAAAACCTCAGTGGAACAATCCTGAGGACAAACCAGAAGGCCTGGTCTAATCTCGGTGTCCCACTGGTCATATGCTATCCCCAGATTCCCCACAGGTAAAGAACTACAGCAGGAGCTGGGGCTCAGTGGCAGAGTGCTTGCCTAGCACATGGGTTCAATCCTCAGCCCCAGATAAAAATAAAATAAAGATACTGTGTCCACCTATAACTAAAAAATAAATATTAAAATAAATAAATAAAATAAAGGCATTGCTGGGCATGATGATACACGCTTGTAATCCCAGCTGTTCAGGAGGCTGAGGCAGGAGGATCACAAGTTCAAAGCCAGCCTCAGTAACTTAGAGAGGTCCTAAACAACTTAAGGAGATCCTGGTCTCTAAATTAAAATATAAAAGGGGCTGGGGATGTGGCTCAGTGGTTAAGCACCCCTGAATTCAATCCCTGGTACCAAAAAAAAATACAAAGATTTTTTAAAAGGGTATTGTGTCCATCTACAACTAAAAAAAAAAAAAAAAAGAACTGCACACACTAACATGAGAACTCAGGACCAAACTTCAGCCTTTCCTGGCTACGACAGCAGATGGTGGCAAGAATTTGGGGAATAACAGCAGCTTCCCTTAAAGGGGAGACTGGCTCCAAAATCTATGTTCCTGATCCACTGACACACCCCGAATGCTTTTTTTTTCCTTTAATGTAAATGAATCCTTGCTATTGGTTTATATGACTGCCCTTCAGAGTACAAGTCTTGGTGTCACTCTGACCCGAGGCAGAAATCCCGATCTGTCTGTAGGACACTTAGGGAGTGTGTGGAGCTGGTGACACAAAATCAGTGTCCCTGGCAAAGCGCAAGGTCTCTGGGACCAGGCAGCCTGGAATCCCATCCTAGCTCTCCCCCTTCCCAGCTCTGTGGCCTTCAGAAAGCTAATTCTGTGACGCGTTTGCCGCAAAGTGATAATAATAGGGCCTGCCTCCTGGGACAGCGGAGGCACCCAAGGACTTCAGACTTGTTCACACTCAGAACGCACCGGAACCCACTCGGTGCTTCTCAGAAACACACCTTCCTCATGATGGCTCTCCCTGAAACTGAACCGCCCTCCCAGCCAGACAGTCATCACTTAGCCCAACCCACCAAGCGTCCCGTACACACGGGCGCTGCCCTGAACGAAGGATTCAGCACACGAGAGGCAGAGTTTGGAATGGCAGAATCAGAGCACTTTCCAGTGGCTGGAGCAATGGGCGAGTTCTCAACATGACTTTCAAACTAGGTTTTTTGGAAGATTCAAAGAGGAAGGGGGTTGGTTAAGCTTCTGGCACCCACCATGCTCCCCCAGGAAGCCGCAGGGCTCCAGGTTCACTCGTGTTGCATATTTGGCAGGCCCGAGACTGCACCTGGAAAACAAGCTCCTCCAGGCCCACATACATAGTATGAAGTCCAAAGGCCAAGTCCAGAGCTATTTCCTTTCAAACGTGTCTGTGTCCAAAGACTTGACCAGATCAACTGCAGCCAGGACCAGCATCCTAGGTGCTACCTGTGTGCAGACGCTGCGCCCGCACCTTGCACACACAGGCTGCTCAACACACAGTGCCAGGCTCCACCCTGATCGTCCACTTGACCCAGGAAGGCAGAGGTACATGGCAGACAAAAAAATAACCACCAAGGTGACTCTTGAACTGGCCACTTCCATAGGCTTTGGGAGGCTGTGACAAGCCACCATCTCAGGCCTCCTTGGGGACTGTGTTCACAGGTATGTCTGACCCAGGTGTGTGCTACACTGGGAGCCAGGTATTCCAGCTGCTACACTGGGAGCTGGCACCCTGAGCTCGCAGCTTCCTTGATGAGAGACCAAGATGACAGCAGGAGACCCTGAAAGGACGGAAGTCCACAGCACCCTGTCAGTCAAGTCCGCTCTGTTGTCTAAAGGGGAAAAAGTGAGAGGCTGGGTGAGCTCAGTGGTTGAGCACTTGCTAGCAGGTATGAGGCCTTGGGTTCCATCCCTAGCACTGCAAAAACACAAACAGGGGCCGGGTTGTAGCTCAGTGGAAGAGCACTTGCCTCACATGCAAGAGGTCCTGGGTTGGATCCTCAGCACCACATAAAAATAAATAAATAAAAGATACTGTGTCCATTTACAACTAAAAAAATAAATAAACAACTCTTACCTTTTTTCCTGAATTAGGCACCTAGATAAAAAGAAAACATACAAATTTCATTAAGTACAACAGATACAGTTTCATAGCTTTTTCAGACCTTGAATAAAGGCCATGTTCATCCTATTAAAGACTTTTACAGAGGACAACAGAATTTCTTGAATCAAGCTGTCCCATCTGCATGTCTGTATCTACACCACAGTGATCACACTTTCTGTGATCATCTCTGGCTGAAACATGACAGGCCAGCTCATGACTGCATCAGGGAGCCTCCAGGCCTCCGTATCATTCCTGCATCTTTCCATGTGGCCATAACACTGGGGAAGGCAGGCACAGCCCTGCCCTCCTGCTTACTCGCTGCACAGGTTCTCACTGCAAGGAGACACGGCTCGCCCAGGAGATTTCCTCAGCCTCCCAGTCTTCCTGCAGCAAGCCCCAGCCCCCTGGTGTCAGCTCCTACCCCCAAGCATGGCTGCAGCTCTCCTGCTGAAGGGCTCCACCTTCCTCCATTTCCTGTCATCCTCACTCCCAACCTCATCACCAGACAACCTTTTAGGCCACTGAGAGCTTTGGGGAGAGGGATGTTTGGGAGGCCTGTGCTGAGACAGACAGTACCTGGCCACTCAGGGACTACTGCCAACAACTCTGAGAAGTTAACTGGAAGAACTCAGGGACATGCAGGGCTGGCTTACGAGAGAGGGGGAGAAAGAGGAAGGCAGAAGAAAGGTTAACCCTGTCACTGGCACACACCTGTGATCCCAGCATCTCAGGAGGCTGAGGCAGGAGGATCACAAGTTCAAGGCCAGCCTTAGCAACTTAGTGAGGCTCTGTCTCAAAACAAAAAATAAAAAGGACTGGGGATGTGGCTCAGTGGTAAAGTACTTCTGGGTTCAATCCTCAGTATCAAAAATATAAAATCAAATTTAAAAAGGGAAAGGAAGGGGTAAACTTAACTTGAGTCTACAGCCCAGATGATTCATGGGGCCATGGACCGCCCTCCCTCTGCTTTCCCCACAAAAAAAGGAAATTAGGAGGGGGCCCTTGGAAAAAAATCATCTCGGTTTTTGTCATTGAAGAATGTCTCTCCTCTCACAAACCTCCCCCATCTGGCTCCTGTATTCAGTTCCAGTTCAGTCACTGCCACCAGAGAGAAGGGGGCCCTGGCCTTGTGACCGTTCCTCCCTGCTCCAACAATCCCACTTCCTGTCCTCTCCTGCCTATTTCATCTGCCATCCAGAAAGTGAATTCTCTCTTCTTCCAGTCTGTTTATGAGAAAGAGAACGCTTTTGATGCTAATATGAGTATTTCTGTCACAGAAAAGATTTCATTGGTTATCATCAAAATGAATGAAATCAAAATATGAGCTAACTATATAAAAATAAAAAATTATTTAAAGGATTATTTCAATAATCATCTATACCAGAGTACTGGAGAAGACAAATTTAAACTTCAGTGTGAATCATGTATGGATATTATTCCATACTTTTCATATTTTAAAAGGGTACAAAGAACAGAAAACATAACTAATAAGTTAGTTCCACATCAAAATAATTCTTACCCTCAAAATTGTAGGGCTGCTGTAACGAGCCATGCTAAGGGCTTCAATTTCTTCACACTGTTCTAAATCCATCCTTCTTGTGCATGTAACAGCCTGGTTCACCAGAAATGCTGGATGTCATAACATTCCCATGGGGGAAAAAAAAGAGAAGAAAATTTCCAACTGAAGAAAACTATAATCTAGGTAAAACTGCAAAAATAAGTTACAACACGGATATACACTATGTCTAAAATTGTGCTTAAAAATTAGTTTTCAACTAGGTAAGGCATGCATGAAATTCAAAAGGCACAAAAAAAGACTGAGTAGTCTTTCTCCAACTCCTGTCTTCCCACCATTCTTTTTCTCTAGAGGCAACCAGGATGAAGTTTCCAATATTTCTTCCTGGAAATGGTGTATGCAAACAAACAAACAAAAATATGTAGTTACAAACATTTTTAAAAATCATTTTTCCCCTTTTGGAAACAAATAACACAATGGATATACCATCCTTCCCCTTGTTTTTTCCACTAGATGATGAATATATCTTGGAGGTCAGGCTCTCTCTTACCTGCAGGGTTATCATCAGCGCACAGGGATGACATCAGTGGTGAAGGCAATCTCCGTACAGGAGGAGTTTCTTCCTCCTTTTATAATTAGCATCCTGATACACAGGTGGCATAATTATTCCCTGAGCTCCCTACTACAGGACACTTAAACTGTCTCTGCTTTTGCCATCACCAACAACACTACGATCTATTATTTTGCATGTGGGCCAGCATTTCTGCAGGATCAACTCCTGGGGGTTAACAGCTATGTGGAGGACCAAACATTCCTTCATAATTTTGATATATAAATTAAATTGACCTTCTGGGGGGGCAGTACCAGTTCATAGTGTCACAAGCTGTGTAGGTGAGTGCTAAATTCCCCATGTCTTCAAATTTTTTGAGCCTTGTCAAACCGATAGGTGAAAATGGTGTCTGGTTTCAGTTGACACTGTTCTAGTGTGTCCCATCTTCTCAATAGGATGCATTTCCCTGTCATCCATTGCTTAGATGGCTCCACAGAGAGGCTAGCTGAAGCCTCAGAGCACCGTGGCTGCCACCCTCCTCTACCTGGGGGCCAGTCAGCGGGTCTCTCGCGCTCCTGAAGGGAGAAGCAGGACTCACTGGGAAGTAAGCGGGCTCGGCTGCAGGCCAGCCCCTCTCCACCACCGCCTGAGAAGGCCCAAGCAAGTAACCCTCTGCCTCTCTGCTTCCTTGTCAAAAAAATTGGATGTAATATAGAGATAGAATTATATTGTTACATCATATCATGTGCATATATGAATATGTATCAAGGTCTATTATTATGAATAATTAGAATGCACCAATAAAAGAGGGAGAAAGAATAGGGAAAAAATAGAGAATGCTCTTTTTAAAAAATGAAAAAGAAATTTTAAAAATAAAAATTGGAGATATTAACCTGACCCCAAGGGATCAATGAAGATTAAATGGGAAAACACATGCAATCGCTACAGTGAGTGTTAATAAATGTTAGCTTTTGACAAGCTCTGGAACTTTCCAAAGCCTACCTGGAAGTGTCTGACAAGTGAGTGGGCTGCTTGCGGGTGGTGGGAGCTCATCTCATCAGACAAGGAACCAGGCAGCAACCGTGTGGAGTAGAAAAGGCCCCCAAGGCAGGAAATCAACCGCCCTTGCCAAGGTGCTCTCAGGCCTCTTCAGCCCACTCCTGTTGCAGGTACAAAGGCTGCTGTGTATTACTACCAGAAATGTAAACTAATAACTGTAAAGTCTCTGCAGAGAGAGAACAAGGGCCACCCTCTTACCTGCAGGGTTATCATCAGCGCACAGGGATGACATCAGTGGTGAAGGCAATCTCAAAAATGGAGCTGAAGAGTCATTTGAAGTCTGCAGCTGAGCCCCATACTGTAAACACACAACCAAGATCGCCCAAGGCGCTCCTTCAGCACCCAGAGGGCACCTGCTAGGTGCCATCGGCATCGCAGGCATCAGAGACACTGTGGCCAGCCCACAGGGAACTGACATCTAGCTGTCTCGCCCTCTTTTAAAGGATGTGTGCTTCTGGGCATGCGTGTCACTGTGCTTGGCTTCTGAATTTGGAATCCCTCTGGAAGGACCCAGGAGCTGATAGTGTTTGCCTCTGCAGGCAGAAGTTAGGCGGCTGGGCACAGGGGTGAGAATCATGTTCCACTACCATTAATTACTTAAACAGCAGTGGCAGTATACATTAAGTCATATAAAAATTTTTCATAAATCAATTTTATGAAGAAATGCCTTCTTTCCCCAAACCAAATGCCCCATGAAATTCTTCCCCAACATTCAAAATTCAAATCTACAGCTACTGAGCATACAGACAATTGTCTTAAATTTAAAATTTACCCAAATACCTTGGTGCCAGGAACTATTGTAATCTTTTTGAATGATATACCTGTGCATCAATATTTAAAATTTCCATTTATTTTGATCCTAAGTCATTTATAGAAATATCTCCTAAGAATTTAATCAAACACACACATACACCCAGGAATGTTCATTGTGGATGATAATAGCAAAGATTGGAAACAAATGTCTGTTAAGAGTGGAATGGCTTGGGCTGTGGATGTGGCTCAGTGGTACAGCACTTGCCACTTGCCTAGCATGTGTGAGTCCAAGGGTTCAATCCCAACTCCACAAAAGAATGGAATAGCTCAAATATAGACACAGGAATCCTTTGTAAATGTTGCCCTAACACTAACTCACAAGTTACTTTCCTATGCCCAGGTTGTACACAGATAAATGAGACAATACTGCATTCCTCCCAGGCTGTTACCTAGAAAGTTCTGCACAGCCCAGCTGGTGGCGCACTACTGTAATCCCAACAACTCTGAGGCAGGAGGATCCCGAGTTGAAGGCCAGCCTCAGCAGCAGTGAGGTACTGAGCAACTCAGTGAGACCCTGACTCTAAATAAAATACAAAAGAGGGCTGTGGATGTGAATCAGTGGCCGAGTGACCCTGGGTACCAGAAAAGTGACCCTAGTACCAAAAAAGACTTGTTACTAAAAAAAAAAGAATTTTCTAGAACAATGTAGGTAACTATAAATCTCACTTCTATATAATATTATGTATGTTTTTTAGATGGATTTAAAAATTAGGAAGAATACACACCAATGTTTTCACAGTGATTTTCAGCATGAATTGTTCTCCACTCCCAAGGCCTGACACATACTAAGCACATGCTATACCCCTGAGCTGCACCCCCCCAATCCCAGCAGTGTGAATTTTAACAGAGACAAAAGGGCATTTTGGTTTTTACTTAGGTACCTCTATATTTCTAACTTTCAGAACCAGTACATATTAATCTTATACTTTCCTTTCAAAAAGATGCTTCTGAAAAAGTTTTTTCAATGTTAATAAATATCACATTTTAAAGGTTTACTATAAAATAGCACACAACCTCCTAAAATCTACAAATAAAATAAATACAATTTTGAGAAGAGGACCAGGCACCAACCAATCCACTCATGTCCCCAGCAGCAAGCCTCAAGCATTTTGCTGCCTCTTTTAAGGTTGAGAAAAACAAATTCTGCAGAGACAAAACACAAGCTTATCACAGAATCAACAACCTTAACTACCATATTCAGAATCTAAACATCCAATTTTAATTTTCATGATCTTTGACTTAGAGGCATAAACATTCATTTTTTTTCCAGTCTATATTAATTCTTCTGTGTTCCAGAAAGTCAGTTTTGCTGGTGACATTAAAAATCAACTTATAAGGCCAGGGTATCTGTGACACAGTGAGCAGGCTCAGTCAAGTTCTTGGCTCACCTCATATTTAGTAGTACTTGGAGCATCCAATTTGGTTGAAAAAGAAACATCTGATTCTGCATTCAATGTAAAACCAGTTGTTGTTTTCATCAATCTGTCAAAATTGTTTTCATCAGGCACTTCTGGATTAATAAAGGATAATGCAGGTTTATCTGTTTAGAAAAAGTGTTTTAAATCAGCATAAATTATGTGTATATATGACATCTTCAGTATTTTGGAAGTAGATTTTAGAAACATTAAGGCTGATGTGAAAAAGACACAGTGTCTTGTTACATATTCACTTCCTCCAGAATTCCCAGAGGCTTGTTAAAAAAGCAGGGTCCCGGGCTGGAGTTGTGGATCAGTGGTATTGTGCTCGCCTGGCATGTGTGAGGCCCTGGGTTTGATTCCCAGAACTACATATAAATAAATAAAATAAAGGTTCATTGACAAACTACTGTTTTAAAAAAGAAGAAGTAGTAGTAATGGTTTTGTATGCACACAGGTGAACAGCACAACAGAAGCCAAAAATATTCATCACTTTCTCCCCACTTTCAGCCCAGGGACTGCTGAGAGCCTGGGGGAAAATATGCAGTGTACAGAACAAAAGGGAAAGAGGGGATGGCATATTTATTGGGCTCATGTTTTGGCAGAGAAAGTGACAGTCACTGGTCAGCAGTCAATTCAGATAACAAATTGCAGTACCTCCACCTATGTTTTCAGTCACAAGGGAACAAAACCAAAATATATACAAATACATTTCAAGAAGATGAAGAAGGGTTCGGGGTGTAGCTCAGTGGTAGAGCACTTGCCTTGCACATGTGAGGCACTGGGTTCTATTCTCAGCACCACATAAAAATAAACCAATAAAATAAAGGCATGCTGTCCATCTACAACTAAAAAAATTTTTCAGGAAAAAAGATGATGAGGAGATTTAACTGATAAAACCATAAATATGTCTCTGAACTGTGACACTTTGATAACATTCACACTCACGTGTACTTTGGATAGAAACACTTACTTGAACTAAATACTCAAATAAAAATAAAGATCCTGTTTTCATGCAAATGTACTTAACAAAAATAAGAAAGAGGAAATAGAAACCACAGGTAATGTTCAAAACTGAACCTGATTTTCAACCATTATGCCAGGAGGAAATACGCTGAAAAAGTCACGTGTGTGTTATATAAATCTGGACTCCCACGCCTGTCTACATAACATAAACACCTTGAAATCAAGAGTGAGAATGGAAAAGACAGGTATATAAGCATGATCACTTTCAAAGAAAATGTTCAGGTCACAGGTCTATAAAATTACTTTCCACTACTTGTAAAATGGCCTCAGAAAATATACTTTATACACATGGCCAAAACAGAATGATCACATCAAATCTAACTGAATGAGATATTTTTCCTTAAAATAACTTTAAAATAAAAACTTTATAGTTTCACAAAATATATCAACGTCAAATACTTACAGTTTGTAATGCGAATGCAGAAAATAGATGGATTGATCTGGTCAATGAGTTTAAATACCCTTTCAGGTGGGTTTGCTTTAAAATTCAATGAATAGATGGCTGCTTTTTGAGTACAAAACTGGCTATCACCCCTGAAAATTAAAAAAAATAATATATAAAATTTAAGGCATAAATATATGATCTTGGGAAGATGTTTTAAAGCCATCAGATATTTGCTGGTTGGGGTGGCTCACACCTGTAATTCCAGCTACTCAGGAGGCTGAGGCAAAAGGACTTCAAGTTTAAGGCCAGCTTCAGTAATTTAGTGAGCTCCTGTCTCAAAATTTAAAAAAAGCTGGGACTGAGTAGGTGGCACATGCTTATAATCCCAGAGGCTCGGGAAGCTGAGGCAGAAGGATTGCAAGTTCAAAATCAGCTTCAGCAATATTTTAAAACATTTAGCGAGGCCCTAAGCAACTTAGTGAGACCCTGTCTCAAAACATAAAAGGAGCTGGAGATGTGACTCAATGGTAGAGTGCCCCTGGGTTCAATCTGCAGTACCATAACAAACAAACAAATAATTTTCATTTTGGCAGAGAAAGTAACAGTCACTGGTCAGCAGTCAATTCAGATAACAAATTGCAGTACATCCACCTATATTTTCAGTCACAAGGGAACAAAACCAAAATATATACA
The DNA here is from genome assembly GCF_047511675.1 of Marmota flaviventris. Classification (NCBI taxonomy): domain Eukaryota; kingdom Metazoa; phylum Chordata; class Mammalia; order Rodentia; family Sciuridae; genus Marmota; species Marmota flaviventris. The sequence goes on along the minus strand of NC_092498.1, from coordinate 137,808,551 downwards.
AATACATTTCAAGAAGATGAAGAAGCGTTTGGGGTTCTGGAAGACATTTATAAAACCATGATGTTAGAATTGAATTTGAAACTTTCCTCTAGTGGAAAAATTAAGTCGGTATAACAACCTTTAAGGAAATCTTGTCAAGTATGGATAACAGATCAGGGTATAATTTTAATGTTAACAAACCTTGCAAATTCTGAAAGTATAAATTATATTAAATTTTGTAGAACTTCAAATTCTTTTTAAGTACCCAGATTGGATCCAAAATTACTTGTCTTCAGAGTAAAGCTATCTTCAAAGGAATCATCTGAAAGGTTTAAGGCTTAGAAATTATGGTACAGTCAAGTCTTCTGTCAATCCCAACTTAGCAAGGCCCTAAGCAACTCAGCAAGACCCTGTCTCTAAATAAAACATACAAAAAGCTGGGGATGTGGCTCAGTGGTTGAGTGCCTCTGAGTTCAACCCCTAGTTGCCCCCCCAAAAAAAAAATTATAAACAATCCTCTACAGTTGGTTTAGGTTGTATCTAATTTTCCCCAATTACAATATGAAGCTATAATGACATCCTTATACAAACATCTTCATAATGTTTCCAGTTATTTTCTTCGGCCATGTTCCTGGGAGTAGAACTGCCAGGTCAAAAGGAGGATTCATTATTCAAGGCTTCTGTGGCATTGCCAGGTTGCCCTCCAGAGAAGTAAAACATCCATCTTCATCAACACTGTCACAAGCATGCTTACTTTCCTGTGCCCCTCTCAAGATTGAATATTATCATTCACTTTTTTTTTTTTTTGAAAGGTTTAAGGCTTAGAAATTATGGTACAGGGATTGAACTCAGGGACACTCAACCACTAAGCCACATCTCCAGCCCTATTTTGTATTTTCTTTAGAAACAGGTTCTCACTGAGTTGCTTAGCACCTTGCTTTTGCTGAGGCTGGCTTTGAACTCGCAATCTTCCTTCTTCAGCCTCCAGAGCTCCTGGGATTACAGGCATGCGCCAACGCACCCAACTATCATTTACTTTTTACAGGGCTTAAAGGACTGTTTTAGGAATCAGACAGGCAGAGGGAATGGGAAGCTAATTGAAGCGCTACAGCATTCACCAAGTAGGGAACTGATGGTCTTTGGGAACCTGGTGTAGCATGGCTGGCTGGAGCAGAGGGTTGGAGATGCAGAATAGCCATAAACTGGACCTGGAAGAAGGTGGGGAAGAATATGAGTCCAGGCTAAGGGGTCGATAGGTAATGAGAGCGTCTGAAGTGTCTTTAGCAATGAATGAGGCAGGAGTTTCCCAAGGGAAGTCAGTAGGAATGGGCAAACTCAGGGCTCTGGTGCCTGAGGACTCAAAGGAATGATGCCCCTGACTCCTCCAGCTGGCCAGCCTCCAGCTGGGCAGTATCTCAGTTCACATCTCATACCTCCACCTAGTCCCACTATCCCAGCCTCCAGGTAGGGCGGGAGCCATGAGCCTGCATCCGCAGTGGTATCTTACTTAGTTCTCTACCACCAGGCTTGGCCTCAGTGACCCACTTTGCACACTGTTGCTGAATGACATGAGGTGGGACTTCAGGACATCAGAACCCTTCAGCACACACACAGGCTCCTCGGGACTGAGTCCCAAGCTCTTCTCCACACCTTCTGTGCCACATCCCTCCCAAGCCACGTGAGCTGCCTGCAGATAACTGCACAGGCTATCCTCCTCCACCCCAGGACTCTGTCCGGGCAGTTCCCTGGGCCTGGAATGTCCTTCCCCAGACTCATGCTGGCCAACTTAACTTGTTCTTTGGGACCCAGCTCAGCTTCCAACATCTTTGTAGAAAGCCCTCTCAGCCTAGTGTCTGAGCTGCCAGTCCTCTGAGTTCTCCCAGGATTCAGGAGCAGAAACTGCATGTACTCATTTGTCTCTCTCCCTCACTGGGATGTTCTCAGAGGCAGGATAAGGCTGAACTTATCTTTATATCCCTGGTGCTGGCACACAGGAGTGCTCCAGAAAGGCATGGTGAAGCCAAGAGCACTGGTGCACGCCTATAATCCCAGAGAGTTAGGAGGCTAAGGCAGGAGCATTCCATGTTCAAGGCAACTTAGCGAGACCCTGTCTCAAAAGAAAAAAGGGCTGGGAGTGTAGCTCAGTTGTAAAGAGCCCCTGGGTTCAATCCCCAATGATAAGGAATCAAAGGCTGCTTAGTGCACAGGGAAGGCCAGGCAGTGGCAGGGGTCCTCCAGGATACATTTAGGGGTGGCAGGGGTCCTCCAGGATACATTTAGGGGTGGCAGGGAGAAATCCATTCATCCAGTCCACTTTTTTTTTTAATCAAACCTGGGCCTCGTGCAGGCAGGCAAGTCAAGTATCAAGTATCCTACCAGTGAGTTGCACCCCAGCCAACTCTTTTTCAATGAGGTCTGGTTATGTGGCAGAAGCAGGACTTAGATTAAAAAAAAAAAAGATTTAAAAATATATATATTCTTCTTGTGCTCATGAAACATTCATCCAATCAGCTTATGAATAAATTTACGAGTTATTAGATGACACATAAGAATTGTTGATAGTTTAGTAAATGTAAGTAAACTTTTTGAATTGAGACCTATATAACGAGAATGCTCAGTTAATTAGGAAGAGGACTTTTGATTTGGCTATTTATATTTAGGAGAAAATCACAAAACATAAAAAAAAATGAGATCCTTTCTCAAGGGTATTAGAGATTTAGTCTTGACTTCTATGATAGGGTTCTACAAAACACACCATTTGTTATCAATTTTACTAAGACAGTCATGCCCATCCAATGACTTATCTTTGACTGCTTTTGTGCAACAAAGGTAAAATATAGAAGATGCAATAGAGACTTGGGAAGACTAAAGTATTTATTATCTGGTCCTTTACAGAAAAAAAAATTGCTGACCCCTGTCCTAAATACTATAGTCTACATCTAAAATTGCCATATTAGCTAATAAAAAATTTCATTTGAGAAAATGGTATCAACTTTCCTATACTTACAAAGCAGGAGAGCAGATGACTTTTTTTAAAAAAAATTTATTTATTTTTATTTTTTTTGTAGATGGACACAATACCTTTATTTTATTTTGTTTTTATTTTTATGCTGGGGATCAAACCCAGTGCCTCACGCATGCTAGGTAAGTGTTCTACCATTGAGCCAGCCTCCTTAGATGATGACTTTTAACAAGGACAACCAGGTATAGAGAAAAGTAATCAGACTACAACACCCATTCTCCAGTCTTTTTTTAAACAATATTAGAAATCTATTTGATATCCCACTGGATTGATAAAATGGTTTCTCATGGGAAAAAATCCATTGTATTTCCAAAAAGAATTCAAACTATCATGTATCAATTGTTACAAGGTGCTATAAGGCTAAACTTAAATTAGCTCCCTCTAAATAGTAAATTGGTTCCATCTTGAATAAATGTACCTTTTTTGAAATGCTATTTTTTTTCCAAAAGCTCTGAAATATGAGATTAAATCCTTTAGATGATTTCTTCACTTGTAATCTGCTGGGAATGTCATTTCCCATTGTTCTATACAATGTGAACTGTGAGAATTCCTGGAAGATTTATATATCAGAAAAGTATAAACAAAGCACTGCTGATTATCTTTCTAACTTTTTGTTGCAAGTACTATGTCTACAACAAAAGAGGTAAAATTAAACTGCATTCTTCACGTAGGTATGCATGAGATGCATGAGACATTCACTGTTAGGGAAATGGGACGTGATATCTGTTCACAACTGAAACTGAAATGTGACTCCATCTCTGAACACTGGGAGATTGCACTGTACTCTCCCCAGAAGCAACGTGAGCTCTCTTTGGCCTGCATTATCACCGGGCAGGATGCAAATGAGGGAAATACTGCTTTGCACAGTCTCCCTTCTGTACGATGCAAAACACAGGAAATCAGGTTTGGGGTTTTTGGCCTGGGTGAGTTTTCACTTTCTTTCCCCACATTTTATTATCCTGCTCAAATTTTATCCAAACGAGGTGTCATCTACTTACATGACAACTGGAACTGAGCAGGCAGAAAAGACACTGAAATCCATGGAGCTGCAATCAGGATCACAACAGCAGTTGACATCACACTGTGCTGGGGACAAGTCACAGACACACAGAGCTGCAACTACAGAAAAAAGGAGGGGTAGGATGCAGAGCATCACAATCAGCAGGCAATGACTGCCCCCTGCCACCACAATGTGCCATAAATTAGTAACATACAAAAGTTCCATTTTGTTCTTCCTATTGCACTTCGGGGGGAATTTGTGAAGTAGAAATTAGTCAGTTTGGGCTGGGGATGTGGCTCAAGCAGTAGCGCGCTCGCCTGGCATGCGTGCGGCCCGGGTTCGATCCTCAGCACCACATACCAACAAAGATGTTGTGTCCGCCGATAACTAAAAAAATAAAATAAATATTAAAATTCTCTCTCTCTCTCTCTCTCTTTAAAAAAAAAAAAAAGAAAAAAGAAATTAGTCAGTTTGATGCCACATCAGAGATTTCCCCAAAATGGCTGATCTTTTGACTAGCTTGGAAAGTCCTGTTTGTGCTCTAGCTATAAGGACTCTGATTTGGCAAATTGAACGTGAAACCCAGACACCTGCAGTTTTCAAAATTTTTCAGGTGATGTTGATAATTGACACAGGTTTAAGGACAGCACACCTAAGTTCTTTAACTGACCAAAAGGCCCACTGATTCAGTCGAAGATTCTCAAGCCCTTTCCTAGAGATGATGATTCAGAGAAAGGGCCTACTTAAGGCCTCTAGGAAAAGGAGGTGCAATCTTGTCCCTCTCCTCATATGTAACCTGCAGCTTTGAAGCTAAACGCATGTTTACAGGCTCTTGTCCAAAAGTTGGATGGGCTCAGGTACTTAGATGAGTGTTAGGAATTGAGACAATAAATGGGGGAGGTTAGGAATCTCCCCATTCAGCAATTTTAAATTAATTCATGATTATCTGCATTTGTAATCACTACATTTTTAGATCCAATTTTAACAGATTGAGTATTTATGAGGATCAGAAAAAAAATCCAAAAATCCTGAGAATTTTGGGCACTGAATACTCAGTTATATTCTGTCCCAGTTTATCACAATTTAACTTCTCTACTAATTCATTCTCTTTTGAACTGGGAAAAATCCTCTTCAAAGAAATAGAGCATGAGAATAAAAACACGGAATTTTTGGTAGAGATTATTGCTGGGAAGGAAGAAATAAAAGGAATAAAATCGCTGGGTGTAATCACCGTAATCCCAGTGGCTCAGAAGGCTGAGGCAGGAGGTTCATGAATTCAAAGCCAGCCTCAGTAATTTAACAAAGCTCTGTCTCAGAATAAAATATAAGGGCTGGGGTTGTGGTTCAGTGGTAGAGTGCTTGCCTAGCACTCATGAGGCACTGAGTTCAATTCTCAGCACCACATAAAAATAAATAAATAAAGGTATTGGCCATCAATGACTAAAAATATTTTAAAAATTAAAATATAAAAAGGGCTGTGGGGGCTGGGGATATGGCTCAAGTAGTAGCGTGTTCACCTGGCATGTGTGAGGCACTGGGTTCGATCCTCAGCATCACATAAAGATAAAATAAAGATACTGTGTCCACCTAAAGCTAAAAAATAAATATTAATTAAAAATAAGGGCTGTGAATGTAACTCAGTGGTTAAGCACCCCTGGGTTCAATCCCCAGTACCACAAAAAAGAAGAATAAAATCAAGAATTTACTTATAATGTTTTGCTTCTTTTTCAGAAAAGGATCTCAACCCTAAAAATAATAAGCAAACAAAGGGTATCAAGCAGGGCTGGGGATGTGGCTCAAGCAGTAGCGCGCTCGCCTGGCATGCGTGCGGCCCGGGTTCGATCCTCAGCACCACATACAAAACAAAGATGTTGTGTCCGCCGATAACTAAAAAATAAATATTAAAAAAAAATTTTTTTAAAAAAAAGGGTATCAAGCAAATGTTGGTAGAGAGTCCATGCATCCTTCTTATTTGTATATATGAATTATTCCATGGTAAAAATGAGTTTTAAAAAAATGTAGCCCCCAAAAAGGTATACACTGGAAAAAAAGTATATAAGGGAAAGGTTTTGTCAGCAAATAAATACACAATGCTTACAAACGTTTTCTGCCTTAAGTTTATGTGCTCATATCTAGATAGGGACTCCTTTATGTGCTGAGTAAGATGATGATGTAACCAGTAATCACTAATGTAAAAAATAATAAGAGTAGCTAGGCTCCCTGCCTTTGGCGTTTAAAATTACAATCTTGATTTGTTTTCAAAATGCAAAACCCTTGTAGGTAGCTATAAGACTTCGAAGGATAAAGCAATAGTGTTTAATTAAAAAAAAAAAAAGTCTTCATCTAAGATGCAAGTGCACTTAATCACCCAGCAAGTATCTGTTGAGCACTCACTAGACCTAAGTAGCACTCAGCTGCTCTTCCACGCCTCTTATCATCTGCATGCTTAGCTTGGAGAGCAGGGTACTAAGATGAACAGTATCACTCTTCCACCAGCACAGCCTGCGGCCATTCTGCAAATCTCTATCTAGTTCTAGAGCCAGCCCCCTGCTCTAATCTTAGCAGCTGTGCAACCTAAAATTAGGCAATTCACCTACCTGAATAATGAAGATAACAGTGTCCACACATTGGGAGATTAAATAAGATATATCACAGGTGAAATGCATAACATAGTGCCTACCACACGGGAAGCAGTTAGTTATTACTGTCAGGGGCCTAAAGGGTCCTTTAGAAAGATCAAAACAAGTTCAAATTCATCACCCAGACTGGAAGAAAAACTTTGAATATATGTCCTAGTCATAATGATCCAAGCATTGTTTCATTTTGGGGAGAAAGTACATAACTGATGAGGTTCTTATGTGAATGAAAGTCTAGTCCACAAACCCTAGAGATTTTCAGAAACTGAATACCTGGCTATATTCTGTCCCAATTTGTCATTGATTTAACTTCCCTATCAATTTATTAGATCAACAGGTTAAATGTAAAGCAGAGCTTTGTTTATATATTGAAGTAAGGAATCTATCACTATTATTACCTTCTTACCTGGCTACCCCTTCCAGATTGAATCCCTGTTTACCCCCAGGAGTTTTGTTGGTCCTGGAGATTGGACCCGGGGCCTCGTGCCTACTAAATACCTGCTCTACCATTGAGCCTGGGCCCTTGTCCTTTCTCTTACCGACTACTCCTAGTTTACAAAAGAGGCTCTTTCACGAAATAATGGTTCAGTAACTGAAATTAGGTTCTAGAGTTCAGGATGTCGGCTAATAAGAACTTTTTTATATACGCATACTCATCCTTAGTTAAAAGTCTCTCAAAAAGAGACAAAAGGGGGCTGGGTTGTGGCTCAGCAGTAGAGTGCTCTAGCACGTGCAGGGCGCTGGCTTTGATCCTCAGCACCACATAAAAATAAAGTTATAGGGGCTGGGATTGTGGCTCAGCGGTAGAGTGCTGGCCTAGCACGGACGGGACCTGGGTTCCATCCTCAGCACCACATAAAAATAAAGGCATTCTGTTGTGTCCATCTACACCTAAAAAAAATCAATAAATATTTAAAAATAAAAATATAAAGGTATTTTGTCCAACTACAATATTAAAAAAGAGAGGAGAGAGACAAAAATACATATATACCTACTGGGCATACTCTCAATCCAGACAAAGGATTAAAAAAACAAAAATTTTTTTTTTGAGATGACCTCCTGTGAGATTCTTCGACTGCTATGAACACTCACCCCAGAAAAATGCATATTCCCCAATTTTGCCCTCAATCTCAAGGGATCACAGACATCCCCTGAAGAAATGAATCAAATTAGATTATAAAAAATACTCTCTAAATTTGTAATTCCAGGATTAGAAGATCACTTTAAGAGATATGTTAGTTATCTCTAAATGTAAATCCTAAGAAGTAGGCATAAGCCTTCATCCCTTACCTTCCCACCTCCACTAAATGCAGGAGGAATCCTGAGTTTTTTAAATTGGAATCAACTGACAAAGGCCTTCACCTAGTCAAACTTAATAAGCTACAACGTTGGCGTCTGTTCTTAATACAAGTGAAAAGTTCAATGCAGCTTCAGCATTGATTTCCACCACTGTCTTAAAACTTTCTATTTAATTTCAACTTCAGCTGCAGGGACACGTTCGTCATTGTCATTAGCATTCACGTTGTCCAGGGCCACTGCTCATACTTTCAAGGATTTGACACTGTCCCACTTACGCTCTCTGAGCTTTAGTTTCCCCATTTGTGCGACAGGAATAAGAATTACCTCTTAGGGTTATTGCTGGGGGATCCAAGCCTATGGAACGTTTGGCAATGTCAGCACACAGCAGCCTCAGCTATCACTATTATTACCTTCTCACCCGGCTACCCCTTCCAGATTGGATCCCTGTAGAACCCCAGGAGTTAGCACTTGATACCCACCGTCCGTAACCGGGGTGGGCCTGGGGCCAGAGGCGGAGGACTCCGGGGTTCTGGAGGCCTCCGGGGTTCTGGGGGCCCCCGGGGTCCTAGGCGACAGAGAGGGTCCAAGAATGGCTGGGGCTGGCTCGGTGGAGCTGAGGTCCTCAGTAGTCACCGCCGGGGTGGCCCTGTCCTGGGCGCTCATCGAGGCCCAGCAGCCCTGGAGGACCAGCAGGAGTGGCGCGAGGCCCGGCGGCGGCCCCATGGTGGTGCAGATCCCGGAGCCGCCAGCCGCCAGCGCCGGTTGCCCAGCAACCGCGACAGCCAGGCGCGAGGGATCACGGGAAGAGGCCTGCTAGGCCTCACGAACCGGCGAGGAGAGGGCGGGGCTTGGACAAGATAGGCGGGGCGGGGCCTGGTAGAGGGGCGGGGCTGAGTGAGGGCGGAGTTCAGGGGCGCGTAAATCCCAATTAGGGTTCTCGGTGGGTCTGCGGAGCTTGCTCAAGAGAATACGGAGCCCCAGCTACGCTCTCACGGGATCCTAAGTCAATGAGCCAGGGTAGGGCCCAGGAATCAATATTTCTAACAAATGGCCTGATGCAGCTTGTGGGTGACAAAAATTTAGGAACCGCTGTCCTAACGTGACTATGAGTCTTTCCCAAGAGCATGGGGCTCAATCGTCCTTGAATTCTCTCTATCCCAGACTCTGTGGGCACCAGTTTTCCCTTTTTGGTTTTAGATGCATCTCAGAGGATCACCAGCTAGCTTCTGTCTCCGTGTTGCAACTTTTTTACAGATGATAAACTTGGAAGGAAATAAAGTAGAATAATTTGTAAGTTTTAAAGGGAAAATCAAATGAAATGACCTGGAGACTCAAGATTAAGGAAAGCTGCTCCATTCTAAAATGACTTATTTAGGAGATATCCAAACACGGGAATGTTAGCTATACTTTGCCACTTTACAATTAAGAAATAGATGTCAAAATGCTGAACATATCACGGTATTTATTCAAGAAACTCCTTTACCCATTGAGAAGAATGCCAAACAGTACGTATACCAAGTTTATTAAATTTATATGACAAAGTGAAATAATCAAAGTGACAAGTTCAACACCTTCCTATGGCTTCCAGAAACAAGTGTATAAATATATAATTGGATCACTCAAACGTATATTACAGATATTTCCAATTTTTTTCTGCAAAGGATTGCATTAGCATCTGAGTGAAATTCTGGACTGCTTTTAATAATTGATGAAATACATCTCTTTTTAAAAAACACTATATTTTCCAAAACTTTCATCTTATGACTTCTAAATCAAGGACTTGTTTGTTTTGTTTTTGAAACCTTCTCTTTACTTCCAGCCATCTACTTTCTTTTCAATTCTTTTTTTTAAAGATAGAAAGAGGAGAGAGAGAGAGAGAGAGAGAGGAGAGAGAATTTTTTAATATTTATTTTTCAGTTTTTGGTGGACACAACATCTTTATTTTGTTTTTATGTGGTGCTGAGGATCCAATCCAGTGCCCCGCCCATGCGAGGGGAGCGCATTACCGCTTGAGCCACATCCCCAGCCCTCTTTTCAATTCTTTAATGTCTATGAATCACTTTGTCTTATATTCTTTTCTGAAATTTTAAGCCTAAAATTAAATTAGGCTTCATTTGGGCTGGATTAATGTTTCCATAAAGTGCCCTGCAGCCCGACCATTTTTTGTTCTTAAGATTATGTGATTTAAAAAAAAATTGTTTTAAAGTTGTCAATGGACCTTTATTTTATTTATTGAAACATGGTGCTGAGAATCAAACCTGATCCCTCACACATACTAGGCAAGCACTCTGCCACTGAGCCACAACCCCAGCTCTGATTATGTGATTTTTAAGGTCCTCTTCAAGTCTACCTCCCCACGATTCCAACCATGCTATGACAAGAGTTGGGAAATAATCCCACTACCCTCTTTTGTCCAACTTCAAACTCTTAGTAGATGGCCCAAAAGTCATTTTATGACAGTCAACTTCTTACAAAGTCAAATGAAAATTGTATAAACTCAGATACATTTTGCAAATTTTAGGAACATTGTAACTTTTCACGTAACAAAAGACCCATTTCTGCCAGGCTCTTCTCATCTTTCAGATGAAAGCATTTTTTTCCTCCCCTCCTTTGCCCTGGCTTTTCTTAAGTTCCCTCCTTAGTATGGAAGGACATAAGGACTGGCTAAGACTTAGTTCCATTTTTTGCGCAAAGCCCCAGCATTTGTGTTGTGCACAAATGTTTGTGATTTAAAATGTCCATCTGTTACTCTAGGATTTTTGGCATTCACAATTCCTTGAGTCTGTGCCAACATTGGGAGGAATCAAGACAATACAGCTCTTTGGAGTTCTACACTTAGAAACTGCCACATCAGAGAAGCTTGAAAAGTCAGACTGGAAGAGTAGCTAGACAGAAAAAAAGCTAAGACCGACTTCACGAGGCAGTGTCAACTACTATTTTGCTCTTTGGTGTGGCTTGAGGTGAAATGATTGTTGTTATTATTGTTGTTACAGACATGATTTTTTTTTTCTGGTACTGGGTATTGAAACTAGGGCATTGAGCTACATCCCCAACCCTTTGCAACTTTGATTTTGAGATAGGTTCTCACTGATTTGCCCAGGCTGGCCTCTAACTTGTAATCCTCCTGCCTCAGCCTCCTGAGTAGCTAGGATTACAGGTGTGCACCACTATACCACTATATGTGGCCACCTTTCTTTATTTATCATACCCAAATAGGTTACAAATAGAAAGGCAGAATCACCAAGCTTTGTAAAGGGATTGTTTAGAGCTACAGGGATATCAAGGCTGTGTGCTCTTAAAGGATTGGCCCTACCACTTGACTAAAGTATCTAGTTGATTTCCTGGAACGCCCAGAAGAAAATAACTCTTGACAACTCTATCTCTCTCACTTCTTGGGTGCCTCATTAACCAGGGACCATTCTTGTTCAAGTGTTTTCTGAAACATTATGGGGGCAGTAGGGCTATTTGCACAGAATTCACATTTTTGAAAGGTCTCAAATTTACATTTGACCTTTTCTCATACACACAGTTGTGGGCCTCCACTGACAGGATTGAAATAAGAATTCTTTGTTGTGCATATAATTTTACTTGCATCCTATTATCGGACTGAATTGCAGCTCAAATAAGATGGCTGGCTTTTTCTAAAAAAACATTTCTGTTTTTCATATTTTCAGATGGAAACATTCCAATCACAATGAAAGATGTAGAAAAGAACACACTATACACGGATTATTCAGATCCTGACGTGGTGTCACTCTGGCCCTTGTTTCTTTTCAGTCAAGTTTATTGAGGGATAGTTTAAATACAGTATAAAATTTTTGTGTATGGCTTTCTTTATATATATATATATATATATATATATATATATATATATATATATATATATATATAGTTTTAGGTGAACTCAATATTTTTATTTTGTTTTTATGTGGTACTGAGAATCTAACCCAGTGCCTCATGCATGCTAGGTGAGCGTGCTACCACTTGAGCCACATCCCCAGCCCTATGGCTTTTCTTTTTCATCAAGGTGTAGATATTTTTAGTATATAGTTTTATGAGTTTTAACAAACACATGCAGTCATATAATCACAACTATGATCAAGATATAGAACAATTTTACCACTTCAAAATGTTCCCTCATGTCCCTTTACCATCAGCCTGTCCTATAGCTGGGCACAATGGCATACATGAGTAGCCCCAACTATTCGGGAGTCTGAGGCCTGAGGATCCTAAGTTGAAGGCCAGCTTCAGCAACTTAGAGACCCTGTCTCCAACGAACAAACAAAAACATTTTTTCAAAAACCAACTAACTTGTTAGAATAATGAGTCTCTTCTGCTGTCCCAGGTCCTGATAACATTGATCCATTTTCTGTCTCTACAGTTTTCCGTTTTCCAGAATGTCACATTCATGGTATGTAGCTGTTGAGTTGAGCCTCACTTCTTTCACTTAGCCCTTGAGATTCATCAACGTCACATTTATCAACAGTACATTCCTTTTTACTATCATTGTGAAAAAACACAGCTGTAAATTTACCATCTTCACCATTATTAAGTATACAGTTCAGTAGTATTAAGTAGATTCACATTGTTGGGCAATATATGATTCTGACTATTTTAGATACTTCTGATAAGTGGAAGCAGCCAGTATTTATTCTTTTGTGACTGACTTATTTCATTAGCACAATATCTGGTTTCCTTCTTTTTAAGGCTGTAGAACATTCCTCTGTGGGTGTAAAACAATCTTTTTTCTTTGTCCATTCATCTGTAAATGGACAGCTGGGCTGCTTCCACCATTGTAAATAATGCTTTGATGAACACGGGCCTCAAGTCTCTGCTTTGAATTCTTTTGGGTATCTAACCAGATGTGGTATTGGTGGATCATATGGTAATTCTATCCTAAATTTTTTGAGGAAGCGCTATAATGTTTTCCATGATGGCTGCACTATTTCACATTCCCACCAATGGTGCACGGGGTCCCAACTTCTCCAAATCCTTGCCCACACTTACAATTTTCTGATCTCTTGATGGTGGCCATCCCGACAGGTATGAAGTGATATCTCATTCTGGTTTTGATTTGCATTTTTTAATGTGCTTATTGGCCACTTGCATATCTTATTTGGAGATATGTCTATCCAAGCCCATTGCCCATTTCTTTTTTTTTTTTTTTTTTAGAATTTTAATATTTATTTTTTAGTTTTTGGCGGACACAACATCTTTGTTTGTATGTGGTGCTGAGGATCGAACCTGGGCCACACGCATGCCCGGCGAGCGCGCTACCACTTGAGCCACATCCCCAGCCCCCCATTGCCCATTTCTAAACTGGGTTATCTGTTGTTGAATTGTGGAAGCTCCTTATATATTCTAGATATTATCTTCTTATCAAATATATGATTTGCACATATATTTTCCTTTTCTATGGGTTGCTCTTCAGTGTGTTGTTTCCTTTGATACACAGAGTTTTTTTAAGTTTGATGAAGTTTGTATCATTTGTTGCTTGTGCTTGTAATGTTGTATCCATTGCCAAACCCAATGTCTTGAAGGTTTCCCCAGGTTTTCTTCTAGGAGTTTAGTAGTTTTAGGTCTTACATTGAGGACCTTGATCTCTTTCCCTGCCTTTGTTAGTGCTAGGGATCAAACCCAGGGCCTTGTGCATGCTGGGCAATGATGTACCATAGGTTTTAAATCTATTTTAATTTTTGCTCAGGCTCTAAGGTAAGAGTCCACTTTCATTTTTCTGCATGTTTTCCCGACATCATTTGTTGAAAAGACTGTCCCTTTTGTGTAGTCTTAGAACCCTTGTTGACAGTCATGTAGCCCTGTTTGCTGTTTTCTCCCAGTCTGATCCTTTTTTATTGCTGACAACTATTCCAAATATGGATGTACTGAGATTTGTTTATCCATTCTCCAGCTGAGGAATTTTGGTTCTCCCAGTTTGGGGTGGTTACAGATAAAGCCATTACACAGATTTTGTGTGAACACACATTTTCAGTTCCCTCAGGTATATCCCCAAGAGCAAGATTTCTGGATGGTATGTCCATGTATGTTTAGAATTAAAAGAAACTGCCCAAGTCTTTTCCTGAATGACTTCTTTTTTTTTTTTTTTTTTTTTTTTGGCATTGGAGATTGAACCCAGGGGCGCTTAACTGCGGAGCCACACCCCCAGCCATTTTTATTTTTTATTTTGAGATGGGGTCTCGCTGAGTTGCTCATGAGGACTTGGTGGGACCACTGCTCTGTCCTCCCCCACCTCAGTTTCAGTTTCTGTGTTGTAAACTTGTTGTCCCCGTGTCCTTGGGGCCAGTTGTTGCCCTTTCGTCCTCCTCTTACTAGCAACCTGCTGGTGAATTCTTGCTGAGCCCTGAACCTGCATGGATTGGCCCTGTCTTGGGGGAAGGCATTTCTGCCACACCTTGTTTTAAAGCCTAAATCTTTTGTGAATCCAAATTTGTTAGAAAGAAGGCAAAGAGTGAAAAAAGGCAAAAACAAGACAGGGTGACCATCTTTGGACATGGGTCAAAAACCTCAGCTTTTGAGGAAGCCTGTTCTCCAGACCCAAAAGTCAGGCCCTGTGGTCAGATACATTTACTTATCTTTATATATTTCCTTTAATTTTTTTAATGTTTATTTTTTAGCTTCAGGTGGACACAATATCTTCATCTCTATTTCTATGTGGTGTTGAGGATTGAACCCAGTGTTTCATGCATGCTAGGCAAGCACTCTACCACTGAGCCACAGCCCCAGCCCTGGTCTGATATATTTATGAAGACAATTAGAAATTTGGAATTGCTGGGTGTGGTGGCATACCCTTGTAATCCCATTGGCTCAGGAGACTGAGACAGGAGGATCTCTAGTTCAAAGCCAGCCTCAGCAACTTAGTGAGGTGCTAAGTAACTCAGTGAGATCCTGTCTCTAAATAAAATACAAAATAGGGCTGGGGATGTGGCTTAGGGGTTGAGTGCCCCTGAGTTCAATCTCTGGTACCAAAATAAAAAGAAAAGAAAGGGGAAAAAAAAAGAAATTTGGACTGTTGTGGCCACTTCAGAATTATTGTGATCATAGCTATGAGAAATCTGAATGGAACAAACCCTAATTCCAAACCTCCAAAGTCTCCAAGTCCCTACCTTATTGTCAACTTATGAGAGGATAAAAAGATGATCTGATGAGAGAAGAGGAGGCTTAGATAGGTCTGTTCAGACAAAGACTCAAATTGCTGCTTCTTTTATGTGGACGTCATTTGTAATCCCTCAAAGGGAATGAGGAGCTCCTCTCCCACCGGACCCCAGCCACAGGCTCTACTGCAGAAGTCAGAGGCCCACTACAGGGGGACAAAGCATCTGCCACCTGTCCCCTCCAGGTGTGATCTACCCGGGAGAGTCCTTCTAAAATGTTATCTATAACACACCAGAAGCTGGTAATTGTAAGTTTCTGGGGAGGAAAAGGGCATCATTCTTTATTATGGGGGTATTACTTGTCAATTGAAAATTAGTTAATTTTAAAATTAAATAAGCACAGCAATAAAATGAAATTTAAGAACCATCTTCCCTCCCTTGTAGGGTAGCACTCCCAGTTACGTTAAGGGCAACAGTTGAAAATAGGGCAACCCCTCACCCCCATCTTGTCCAACATCATCTGCTTAAAATTAGGTTAAAAGCAAAAATGTAGAACAAAAACTTGTGAATTATTTTCAAGTCTTTCTAAAAAATTAGACTCAACTACTATAGTACTCTACAGCTGCTCAGTAAGACAGTGTTTGCTTTGAAGACTTAGTGAAAATATAGCTATTAAAGCTTTTTAAGCAGAAGGCACAGAAGGAGACCAGCTGGCTGCCCAGGTAACATCTCTTGGCTGAATGATTTTCTTTGCTGATCACCATGATTGGTCTGGCCCTCAGTTTTGAAGTTACAGAAATAAAACCTTTCTAGGACAGCCCAAGATATTGGGTCATGGTAAGGAGACCTTCCAGAAACCAGAGGAGAGATGCCCATTTATTGCTGCTACTTGTCTTTCAAATCTCACCTCCTCCATCACCCACCAAGGAGGCAGAACTTCATCAGCTCTGGAATAAGACCATCTGGGTTAATCCTGTTCTATCCCTTATCAGCTGAGTGACCTTGAGCAAGCTACTTAACCTCTCTGAATCTCAATCCCTCATCTGAAAAATAGAGAATATGCCTACACGGAGAGTAGCTGGAAGAGTTAGATTCAGGTACACAAACACTTAGCTTAGGGCCTGGCAGCATGTATCTGCTTCATAAATAGTGGATTGAAAGTGTCCCTCCCATACACCACCTCGCACACTGACTTTGTCTTTGTATTCCCAACTTCAAATAAATGACCGACACCAAAAGAGCACTCAAAGATGGAGTTATTACAACTTCTCTAAGCTTCACTTCTACGTCTTGATTTCTTCTTGGGATGTTAGTGGGTGTGATTGATGATCGTCGTCTATACCAACGGTGTCCAATAGAAATATAATACAAAACTCAAATGAGAAGCACTTAAGTTTAAGTTGTCTAGTGCTGCATTTTTTAAATTTTTTAATATTTATTTATTTATTTTTGCTAGTGCTGTATTTTAAAATGTAAAAAGAAACCACAGAAGTTATTATTATTATTTTTTTTTTTTGAAACAGGATCTTGCTATGTTGCTCAGGCTGGTCTAAAATTGTGAGTTCAACCAATCCTCCTGCGTTGGCCTCCCAAGTAGCTAGGATTACAGGTGTGCACCACTGTGACCAGCTTTAATTTAAATAATGTATTTTATTTAACCCAATAAATGCAAAATGTTATCAGTTTGACATGAAATCAAAATTTTGAAATTATTATTTGCCAGGTTTCAGAATAATGAGTTAATTCCTTTGTATCCTCCAAAGATGATCAACAAGTTGAGTTTTTAAAGCATTATGAATATATTGATTTAAATGTATTTGATCTTGATCTTTATTGACGTTCATCTTGTCCCGTGTTTGGCTGTGGGAGCCTTTTCAGATTGAGACTTTATATGTGTATGGTTCTGGGGATTGAACCCAGGGACACTTGACCTCTGAGTCACATTCCATTCCAAGTCCCTTATTATTAATTTTTTTTTTTTTTTTTAGAGCTAGGGATTGAACCTGGGACCTTGTGCATACTAGGCAAGAGTTCTACCAATAACTCATATCCTCAGCACCCCCAGTCCTTTATTTAAAAAAATATATATAGTTGTAAATGCACAGAATGCCTTTACTTGTTTATTTTTATGTAGCACTAAGGATTGAACCCAGTTCCTCACACATGCTAGGCAAGCTCTCTGATACTGAGCGAGAGCCCCAGCCCCAGTCCTTTATTTTTTATTTTGAGACAGAGTCTCATTATGATGACCAAACTGGCCTAGAACTTCCCATCTTCTTGTCTTAGCCTCCTGAGTTGCTGAGATTACAGGCATGTGCCACCACGCCCAACTGCTTGAGATCTTTTAACATCACCCTAATAGGTTTTAAAATAGGTTTTTTTCATACTTTCTGGTATGAAAAAAAAATTCTGTGATATTCTTGTACTTTCAGACCTGGAATCAACCACTTCTCCTAGGAGTCCTGCTTTCTTCTACTCAGAAATGATAGTTAGAGACCACAATTTGGGCACAACAGAAAATCTATGCTCCTAAATTGCAGAGTTTCCAGATAAAATACAGATGTCCAGCTAAAGCTGCATTTCAGATCAACAATAAACATCCTCAGTGTAAACATGTCCCAAACACCACATAGGGCATACTTAAATACCTAAAAATCATGTTTAACTGGTTCCCTTTTTTTATTTGCTAAATCTGACAATTTTATGTTATTTATAGGTTATTTCAGTGGATACAACTAATAAATACATATTCTTTCAAGATAAAATCCATCAGATTGATATTCCTTTTCCTTTTTCCTGTTTCGGTGATGGAGATTGAACCCAGGGGCACTTTACCACTGAGCTACATCCCCAGCCTTTTTAATTTTTTTGTTTTGAGATAGGGTCTTGCTAAGTTGCCCAGGCTGGCCTTGAACTTGGGTCCCTTCCATCTAAGCCACCCCAGTAGCTGGGATTACAGGTGTGCACACTGTGCCAGGCCCATCGTACCGATGTTTCTACCTAAAATCAACACTGCAGGGGTTTTCCTTAACCAAGCGGATCTCACCCGTGTGCCTCTTCTTTGCCATGCCATAAAGCTAGGTTCTTAGCAAAGCCAACAAAATTTGTTATTTTATCCCAAAATACACATTTATCATAGTGCTATAGTACAATGTCAATAACAGAATAACAATATTAATACTACCACCAGTCATATGATGGTTAAAAACAGGTTAAGCCACATGCAGTGGTGCACACCTGTAATTCTACCTGCTCGGGAGGCTGAGGCTGGAGGATCTCAAGTTTAAAGCCAGCCTCAGCCAATTAGTGAGGCCCTCAGCAATTCAGTGAGACCCTGCTTCTTATTTAAAAAAAAAAAATGGGGGCACTGGGGATATGATTCAGTGGTTAAGCAACCCTGGGTTCAATCCCCAGATACCAAAAAACAAAAACAAAACAAAACAAAAAGGGTAAGATTATTATAGCTACACACTTTTTGTTTGATCCCTGTTTTTAGGATGTTGCTCACCTCCACTCATTTCTCTTACTGCTGTGTTTGAACCCAGGACTTACCTAGTTCAAGCTCTCCAGAGAATAGATACCTGTATTCTCAGTGATTTGGGAGAGGGAGTCACAAGGGGATGGGGGCCGGGGGTAATCTGAGGCCTAACAGTTTCCCAGATTTTATTTATGTTCATTAAGTGCTATTTTTGGTTCCACCTGTCACCCCAGGTACCTGGGATCTTCAATTCCTGAGCGATTCTGGGATTACAGGGGTGCCTGCTGCAGAATGTGTATGTGAGCAAGCAAGACGTGACACTAGGTACTTAATAAGCCCTCAAAAATAATTTAAAATGTTACTGGAGGAAGGGTGAAGAGCTCCATAACTTAGAAGGACAAGAAAAGGTGCATGAATCCATGTAAAGCTAAAAAAGAAAAATTCTGTGCTAATCTTGGCCTTGCGTTTGTTGGGGTTAGCCGTTCCGAATCTTGTAGTTCCACCTTATACCTGCAGGTGGCAGCCTTTGTCACCAAAACTTGGTTCCTCTCCCAGGACTGACCCTGAGAGAAAAACTCTTTGTTCACTGGCTGCATTTCACTCACCAAATATTTACTGAGCAACTATTATGTGCCAGGAACTTGGGAAACACCAGTCATCAGCAGACACGCAGAACTTACCGTTGGCAACGGCTCTAGAATTTCAGAGAAGCTGCGGGCTTTCCCCAAAAAAAACCTTCCCCATAAGTGTGTTTTTATGAAGCAGAGCCCTAAGGTCTAACAGTTTCCAAGATTTTATTTATGTTCAATTAAGTGCTATTTTTGGTTCCACCTCTCAATGGAGTCCTCACTCACAGTGAGTTTGCAAAAACAATGCTGACATCACTTACTGCCGATTTTTTTTTTTTTAAGGCCTACTTGTACTTAAAGAGAAGTTCATAAGCTTTTTCATAAGCTCCACCCTCAGAGAAAAGGTTTGGGATGGTGAGGGCCATTGAGATTGTCACCGATGCAGAAAGGGAGTGGGGGAGTGCGGGGGTGGAGGGAGGATTTAGGAATTATGGGCCAGAGATAACACTCTCAAAATGCTGCCAAATTTTTAAGCCAAACATTTCCTTTTTAGGAAGAATTATCCTAAATTTGGAAATAAAACCAGGAGCAGGGCAGCATAGTTCTTTCAACATCATCTAGAACATCGTTTTAAAAGCTCACCCCAAATTGTTTAATTCTGTAGCAGGAGTCTGCAAACTTTTTCTGTGAAAGTCTAGAGAATAAACATTTTAGGCTTTGCAGACAATATGCAGCTCAACTCTGCGATTCTAGAACTCAGTGACTGTAGAGCAAAGGCAGCTTTATATGGTCAACAAATGGATATAGCTGTGTTCTAATAAAACTTTATTAAAAATACAAATGGCAGGGCTGAATTGGGCCCACCAGCCACATATCTGGACAAAGACATATACCTGTGTTTGCCTTGCTATTTTCTACTGATTAGCAACTCAGATTCTTGTCCAGTAGCTTTTTAAATTATTTCTCTTCAAAACAAAACAACAACAACAAAAGAATCCAGTAGATTTATAGTTTTTATTACCAGTTCTGTATCTCATTGAGTTACTAGTTCCTCAGAATGCTTTCTGAACCAACTTCACTATCTTACTGTTTGTTCTTTGACAAGCTGAATAACTCTTTGACCTGCCTTCATTCTATATTTGGATGAATCATGTTTTAATTTCCAACATCCTGGGCTGTTCCACTTTGTGGAAGCTTTATGTTATACTTTTGTTGTTATAGTTTATGATCCCTTTTGTTGTCCCCTAGTAATTCGCAGTAAAACTATTAACTAACAAAGAGCTCTGTGTTCTGGAAAGTGGAAAAGAAAGGGGGAATTAGGAACTGCTTCCCACTCTATTGTCACAATCAAAGGACAGAAATAGAGAAACCCTCCGTAGTGGGGACAGAGTTTTTTTGTGCCTTGGCAGGGAATAAAAAGAAAACCCCATATGATTTCTCCCTACATTCCTTTCCTCTCCGCCCCAAATAAGGCATAATTCTTTATATCTCCAAAAATGGCCTATGGAAGGCGGCATTCTGTTTTATCCAATCTCAGATTTAATCTCTAGGATTTCACTTCCGCATCGAAGTCCTGAATTCTTGGCCTCTTGAAATCCAAAGCAAGTCCCACACAGAGCTCTTAAGTTTTGGGCGCACTGAGCAAATACATGTTCGTGTCTTTGTTTATATGGAACAGACTTTTCTTTTTACTTTAATTATATCTTTCCTCTGATAAAGCACTCTAATGGCTTTCCATTGCCTTAGCATAAAACTCCAAACCCTCACCATCACCTCCAGGACCCTACGTGATCTGCTTTTGTATCTTCTTAACCTCAGCACCTACCTCCTCCTCCTTCCCTACCTGCTTGAGCCATACTGGTCTTTTTCTTGCTTCTTGACCAAGCCAAACTTATTCCTTCCCCAGGACATCTACAGCAGCTATTGCCTTCATCTGGAATGTTCTTCCTCCAGAACTTTGAATGTCTGGCTGTTCTCAAATTTTCATGTAAATCTCAGTTCAAAAGACACCTTTTCAGAGGGCTTCACCTCAACCCCACCGCCCTATCTAATTTAGCCTTCCCATTCTGTCATCTCCCTGATTACTAGTGAGACTGGCTTTCTTTTCATGTTTACCAGCTAGTACAGTTTTCTGTTCTGAATGGCTTCTGCTAGGCATTTAAAAATGTCTTTCTACTAAGTTGTTACTTTTTTTCTTTCTTCTTCTTCTTCTTTCTGGTATTGGTGATTGTAGTATGGCTTGACTGCATTTGCCCCATCCTTTTCCCTGTCAACGGATGCTCAGATCATATGCACTTTTTGGCTAGTGTGCACCATGCTGCTATTAGCATGGGTGTGCAGTTATCTGTTGGAGCCCCTGCTTTCAGTTCCTTGGGGTGCACACCCAGAAGTGGAATTACTGGGTCACACAGTAATTCAGTGTTTTTTTCATGGAAACACCATCCTGTTTTCCATGGCAACAGTACCATTTTATATCCCACCAACAGAGCACAAGCCTCCCAACGTTTCTGAATCCTTATCAGCACTTATTTTCTGTTTTTTGACAGCAGTCTTCCTAATAGGAGTGAGGTAGGAGCTCATCGTGATTTTAATTTACAGTTCCCAGGTGACTAGTGATGCTGAGCATTTTTTATTGGCCATTTGTTCGTTCATCTTGTTTGGAAAAATGTCTATTCAAGTTCTTTGCCCGCTTTTTAATTGGTGTTTCTTTCTTTCTTTCTTTCTTTTTCTTCTTTTTTTTTTTTTTGTACCAGAACTCAAGGGCACTTGACCACTGAACCACATCCCCAGCCCTATTTTGTATTTTATTTAGAGACAGGGTCTCACTGAGTTGCTTAGCGTTCAGGATCCTCCTGCCTCAGCCTCCCCAGACACTGGGATTACAGGCATAAGCCACGGTGCCCGGCTGGTGTTTCTTTTTCTTTTTTTTTTCTTTTTCTTTTTTTGCTGTGTTTGTTGATTTGCAGGAGTTCCTTATATATTCAGGATATCAACCCCTATCAGACACATAATCTGCAAACATCTCTCCAGTTCTGTGGGTTGCCTTTCTCACTCTATTCTATCCTTTGATGTGCAGAGAAGTGTTAAATTTTGATGTTATCCAATTTATCTACTTTTCCTTTTGTTACCTGTGCTTTTGGCATCACATCAAGAAATCATGGCCAAATGTAATGCCAACGAAGCTTCCCCCTGTTTTCTCCTAAGAGCTTCATAATTTTAGCTCTTACAAGAGGCCTTTGATCTTTTTTTTGATAAACTTATTTTAATGTTGTAAATTACTTTGGTCACAACTTCCCTTAGCAGTTTGTGCACTTTTTCAAAATTATTGAAGCCATTACTTCTCATCCCTATAGTCTCTATTTTTTTTTTCTCAAAGTCTTAACAATTTGCTCTTCACTCCTCAAATTTATTCTTTCTTCCTTTATTTTTTGGAATTTAACTTTTGTATATGGTATAAGTTAGGGATCTGATTTAAAGTCCCCTCCCCTAGAGGGATCACCAATCTTATCACACTGTTTGAAAATAATTAACTTTCCCACTAATTTATAATATCACCTCAGCTTCCTCTCAGGTTTCTATACGATCATGGATCTTTTCTTTCTACCTCACTGAGACTTCAAAAACTCATTTCCCTTTCCAATCTGTCTGGTCTATCTACCGAGATCACAGTTTTGTTTTGTTGGGTTTTTAAAAATATCTTTATTTTTCATTTATTTATTTTTATGTGGTGCTCAGGATCAAACCCAGTACCTCACATGTATGAGGCAAGTGCTCTGCCCCTGAGCCACAACCCCAGCCCCAAGAGACCACTGTTTAAACTTAAAAAAAAAAAAAAAATCTGCCTTCTTCCAGTTGATAGAGCCAATCTTCCTTTATTTGTCTTTCACTCTTCTTCAAGTTTTGTCCTGGTAATATGACAGAAGCATATTTTCAAAAGCAACCCAGGTCCTCTTTGATTTCCTGAGCAAACCTGTTTCCCCCAGATACAAGCTCTTAAGCATAAGTCTCATGAACTGTCCTCTCAGCTGTCATTCATTTCCTCTACCTCCACCCACAAAAAAGCATATTTTCTACCTAAGGGCTCTGTTTTCTCTCCGTCCCCTCACTCATTAATAAAATATACTCCCATTCTATGGGTGAAGTCAGAGTCTAGTTTTCTCAAACTCAAGGTGATCAGGTTGTTGCATAACCAATAAACAAATCAGACTCAACCTGCCCAGCTGAATGATTTACGAAGAGGTATCACGGGAAGCAAAAGCCTCCTAGAGGCTAACCGTTTTTTCAACAGAGCCTAACCGTTTGTCAGCTGAAGCTCTGCCCGCTTTAAGGTAAGCCTTCTCTGGGACAGAAAGGCTTTTTCCCCAGTGATCTAATCCCTGTTCCAGCTGCCTGCTGAGGTCAAAGCTGTGCTCACAGCGGTTAGGTCAAGGCCAGCCCCAGAGGCCCTTGTACTCAGGCATTTGCCAGTTAAAATCCTGCTGAACAACTCTGGTTATCACAAACCACCCAGGTCAAGAATCCACTTGACCCACAATTACTTTTAAGCCCAGAGCCCCGTCTGCACCAGAAATTGGATCTCTACCTGTTATTTTAGCCCACCCAAATGTCAGCCCTTGTATCTGCCTCTCAAAATTTTCTGAGGAGAAAATTTAAATGAACATTTTGGAGTTTGGTGGGATGATCATTAATTATACTTGTCCACTAAGAAGCAGATGCATGAATCCAGAAACCAGAGCTCCAAAGAATTAGCATTAGAGACCGTGGCTTAGTTGTACACATATCTCCCTCTGGATCAAGTTCATTTACCCAGTCGCAGGCTGTTTTTACTGCAAGCCTTTTCCATAGGGACAGGCTCCCATGGTGGAGGAGGAGATCATGAGTGTCCAAGGGTCAGGCTACAGCAAAAAGAAAAAGGAGAAAGAGAGAGACATCAGGCTGAGCATCTTCTCCCAAGCCCACCAGCCAATCACTCCTCATTTTATGGAGAGACAAAAGAAAGAGGTCAGAAATTCCCTTCAGTGGTTTTTCTGTTGAAAAGTGAAAGTTCCTTCTCCTCTACGTAAATTAGAAGAGAATAAACTCCCTTCTAATAGTTGCCTTTGGTTTGGGAACTTATTCTTGGTTCAATAATGGTAGCCATGGTACCTAGGTCACATGATGTGTTTGTCAGGATTCGTCGCTTTGCAAGCCAAAACAGAAGAGGCTTAAGCACAATAGGGAACTCATATGATTCAGAGACTGATCTTTGCTCAGGCAAAGCTGAATATAGGGGTTTGAATGGTGTCACCAGGCCTCTGCGTCTTACCATCTCTAGACTCTGCTGCTCTCCATATTGACTGTTTTCTGGTAGATTCTTCCCAAGAAATAGCAAAGACCACCAGCAGGGGTCCCAAGCTTGCATTCTACCAATCTGAGGAACCCTGGTGAGAATTTCTCCTTCCTAATACTTTCAGCAAAATCTCATAGCCAGGCACCCACCTGTAATCCCAGAGACTTGGGAGGCTGAGGCCACTGGCTAAGGATCTACTTCAGAGATAGAGAAAAAAAAAAAAAAAATCTCATACTTGGGTTTTATTGGTCTGTCTTGGGTCATGTGCTTTCTCTCTGGGCCAATCACTATGACCAGGAGAATCAGATGCAATTGACCAGGCTAGGGTCAGGGGTCCACCACTCTTGGTGCCTTAGCCCAGTTCCACCCAAACCTTGTGTTTTGGGGAAGGGTAGATTATGTCTTCAAGGAAAATCAAAATATTATAATCAGAGATTCAGGGGAGTGAATTCTGGGTGGAGAAAATATGAACATCACACAAGATGAAAGAATCATCTACGTCTAGTTCTTCCAAAGGGTTTTGCAGGGTGCCATTACAAGGCTCAGGAACACCTGCAGTTGAGCCCAGCCCTGGCTTCCTATGGGATGCACTTCCGCCCCCTTGGCTGTAAATAAGTTGCTTGTTTGGTGTGATCACTAAGGTTCTTTTATCCAATAGCATTGCTTATTTAGCACCTGTTATATGGCAGGCACTGTTCTGGACAGTGAGAATTGCCATTTCTTCCTTTTGGAATAGTTATATTCCCTTTCAGAGGTAAAGTAGTATAACGAATAAAATGGACAATAGTCCCTGATCTCATGAAACTTGCATTTTAGTCAGCATCAGAGAAAATAAGAAAATGCTATGTTATGAAGAAAAATGCAGACAGGACTGTGGGGGTGGTTTCAGTAGGTAATCAGAAAAGATGGCATCAGCAAAGCACAGGGAAGCCCTCAGCCTGTAACATCTACTGATCTCTCATTACCCTTATCATCACTGCTGTTATCTGGCATAATAAAAGCATTTGGTGACCCATTGGAGTCTCCAGCATTAAACACCCTCAGCTTGATGTATAAGATCCTCTACTGTGTCTTTTTAATTAAGATAGAATTCATATACCATTATATTCACCCTTTTAAAGTATACAGTTCTATGGTTACTGCTATATTGACAAGGTTATGCAACCATTACCACTATTTAATTCCAGAACATGTTCATCACTGCAAAAAGAAACCCTGTACCTGTTAGTGGTCACTCCCCATGGCCCCTGGCAAACACTAATCTGCTCTCCGCCTGTTTGGATGTGTCTATTTTGGACATTTCATGAAATGCAACCATATGATATCGGCCTTTGGTGTCTGGCTTCTTTCACTTAGCATGTTGACTTTGAGGTTCGTCCATGTTATCACATGTATTAGTACTTCATCCCTTTTTATGACCAAATAAATCCTAACCTCCTACTTCCATTTTCCATTATTCCTCTTTCTGATCCTAGGATGGAGCTGCACTGAACTGCCTGCCCTTCTCCTATCCCACTCTACATTTCTGAATTTACATTGTTTCCTTCTAGAATGCTTAGGCCCCTGTCTGAGACCTCTGGATGTCCATTAAGGTCTCTCACAAATGTTTCCTCTTGATGAAGTGCCCCCAGTGTTCTCTACCCACCATGGACTCCTTTCCAAATACCTCTTTTATTTCCACTGGTGGCACTTATTTTTTTCTCTACATTTACTTAATTTGAACCCTCCTACTATCCCAACTACACTATAGCTGCCACAGAGTCACCAATGGTTATTTTATCCTTAGCCAAATGCCTAAAACATAGCAAGAGATTCAGAAGTATTTTTCCACTTGCCTAGCATTGCCATAACACGATGGTTCTGAACCAGGGGCAACTTTGTCTCTCAGGAATCTGGCAACATCTGAAGACAGTTGTGGTTGTTCCAGGGGAGTGAGTATGGGAGAGGAGGGTGCTACTGGCATCTAGTGGGTACAGGGCAGGGATGCTGCTAAGCCCCCTCCAAGGGCAC
Organism: Marmota flaviventris; assembly: GCF_047511675.1. Lineage (NCBI taxonomy): Eukaryota > Metazoa > Chordata > Mammalia > Rodentia > Sciuridae > Marmota > Marmota flaviventris. The sequence continues at coordinate 137,782,120 of NC_092498.1, read as the reverse complement.
AGGATGCCTCCCCACAACAAAGACTTATTCTGCCCCAAATGTCAATAGTGTCAAAGTTGAGAAGCCTTTTCATAGACGAATCCTTTTGATTAGGTTAGCAAAAAACTCAGAAGAGATCAGTGTATTAATGTGGCAGAAAATTCATGCTTTTTTTTCCTTTTCTTTTTTAGGAACTGAGGTTGTGGTGACCCCAGTGCAAACCTCTTTCCTAATGCCATAGAGGTGTCCTGGGAGCACAGATGGTATTTTTTGCACTTGCTCTCCTCTGAGAGTGGCAGCTGACCTCCCAGGAATCCTTGAAGTGCTAGGAATGTAACTCCGTTAAGGAAGAAAACTCAGGGCTTCTGAAGTCCAGCAAAATGTCAAACATGGATCGTGCTCCCAGGCGAGGGCAGAAGAGGTATTTTTTTTTAAAAGTCCCCTCTCCTGGCCACCGCACCCTGTTGAAACTTCAGAGCTGACCCTGTAATCAATGATTCAGGGGAACCTGACGCCCTGTCTCCTCTCCTTTCCAAAAAAGAGCAAGGAAGCTTTCAGAGAGGATTCTGTTTGCCACTTGCTTCGGTGAGCAACCCATTAGCAAGAATCTCATTTGCCAGAAACTCAAGGCACTCAGATCACTTGACTGAAAACAGCAGCCCCATCAGAGCTGAGGTTACCGGTTTACAGTCACATCTTATGTTCCTACTCATCCAATCCGACATGGAAATTGGGTAATATATGCCCTAAAAACTAAAGGTCTGGAGGAGTTTGACAAGGCAAGGAATAGGGGTTGACCCATTATTTAAGAAAAAATTGTCCTTGGGGTAGAATTACCTGACAGGCCTGCTGGGACTTTTTGGTGGTGTGCATGCTTCAAAGGACAACCTTTAGTGCAGCTGGCAGAGACAGAAATACCTCAGCAGAGAAATCCAAGAGGTGCCCGCCCACCCCCCTCAGCTGTTTTGGGCACTCTCCAATTCTTGTGCCATAAAAAATTGCAAGGTGTGATTACATTATTGGAATTGGTATGCCTTTTATCTGGTAAATTAACTTTTTTTTTTTTTTTTTTTTTTTTTGGTCTATACGTTTGACAAAATCCCACTCACTGTGTGGAGTGATTTACTCAGTTCAATTTTTTGAGGACAAGAACATATAGAGTACTTGGCACCCTGTGAGCTGCAAAAGTGTTTAATGATGACAGTAATTAGGATAACAGAATAATGCGTGTTGAGTGGATGGTTGGCAGGACTGTAGGTATATTTAAAAAGTATAAAAAGGAATAATTTAAAGAACTCAGATGGGAATCCCTAAAGTAACTGCATTCCTGTCAAAAGCAACTGGAAAAGGACCAATGTTCCTGGGTGATATATATTTATATTTGAATTAAACTAAAAATTATTTCAAATTAGATAATTTGCCCCAAAGTTCAATTTTCTTTTATTTAATCATTCTGTTATTCAACAAACTTCATTTTATCATATGGTTCTATTCCTTATTCCTTCTTTTATTCAGTAAGAATTACAAATTTTCCCATTATGTGCCAGGCATTGCATTAGATTCTAATACTACAATGGCAAATGATCCTTGCCCTTGGGGGAACTTAGATTATAGTGAACTATTTCTTCTTTTTTTTTTTTTTCATTTATTGAAGGAAGTATTTACTGTGTGCCCAGATGTTCTGGGAATACAGCAACGAAAAGCACAGGGCCCTCAGATAATGGGATTACTCCATAATGGGTAGAAGGAAGAGTAAGGGTAAAGATCTTCAAGCAGCTGTGAGCATGGCTGGAGGCCAGTTAGCTAAAAGGACATGGCACGAAATGTGGTGGTAAAGATATGCAGGGGCTGAATTACATTACTACCCCTGCAGGGCATGGTGCCTAACCTGGGTGCTTATACATTCATGTTCACTACAAATGGATTGTATCTTCCCATTAGATTACAAACTTCCCATTAGATTTAACTGTTACTCAACTAAATGACTTCAGAAGAGAGTCATTTACAATAGTCAATATCTGGGGAAAGCTACAAGATATCTTTGTTACAGCTGAGCTGAGAGCTTAAAAAGAAAGGAGAGTTGCCTTTCTTGGTAACCGCTGCCCTCTTATGAGAAGAGGTGGCAGCTGTGGCAGGAGAGAGGCAAGAGGGCCCATTTCTCCAGGCTTTGGCTCTCCCTCTTCTCCCTAGACCAGAGCTGGGAAAATACCTGCTTGGCCAGAGAGAATGTCAAGAAAATTAATATCTGGGGTAAAGAAATTTGGAGCCTGGAATTTTTACTCCCAGTTAGGCAGAACCATCTGCAAAGTTTGAAATGTTTACAGATGACATGTCCACAGTGGCAGTGCTTCTTTCTCTATCAGTGTCCTGGGTACCCTGATAGGGATATTTAACACACTGTTCTTCCTAAAGCGGGGGGGGGGGGGGGGGTGGGGGGGGGTGGGGGGGTGGGGGGGGGTGGTGGGACGGGGGACGGACCCACTATGCCAAAAACAAAACTCTCCTTTGAAAATAGACTGTCAGTCTAAACCCTTAAAGCATATTAATTGTGGAAGCATCAGTAGGTCTGTATATCTCTTGTTTTTCATTATGTATTGTATAAGACAAAATGTGACTCCAATTCTGGTTTCCTTCAGGTTTTTGTTGAAAGGGATGCTGCTGTTATTTTTTAAATAGCCTTTAAAAGATACTGTTAAACGGGAGAAATACTGTTAGAAATACTGTTAAAACGGGAGAAAACGCCAAAGTAGCCCACCTATAATTCTCAATAACAACCTAAGTCCCACATCTGGTGAATTGTCCTAGGTCCTGGACCCCATGCAGCCAAGTCCAAAGCAACTACAACTCCCAGGAGACATTGTGTCCACACTCTCTGCGCACGCTCGACCTGGGTGACTGCATAGGGCAGCGAGCCCGAGGGGGCGGGGTTTGGACCTGGACCGCGAATCGGGGGCGTGGCTGGAGGCGGGGCCGGAGAGGGGGCGGAGCTGCCGGCGCGGCCCGGAACACGCTAGTGGAGCGGAAGATGGCGGCGGCAGCGGCGGCTGCAGCCGGGACCCCACTTGGGCTGAGGCGGAGAAGCTGCTGGCTCTGACCTCGCTCTGGCTCCGGTGCGTGCGGCGGAGCGTGTGCGAGGCCCTGCGCGGCTGGCAGGGGCGGCGGCGGCTACTGCGCGCCGCCCTGAGGAGCGCCCCGGCGGCGGTGCGACTGCAGCTGAGGAGAGAGCCGGCTCCGGGCCTCCGCGTCCTCCTGTTCCCCCGACCCCCCGCCTCCTCGGGGGGGCGGCGGCGGCGATGTTCTCGGTCCTCTCGTACGGGCGGCTGGTGGCCCGCGCCGTGCTCGGCGGCCTCTCGCAGACCGACCCCAGGGCCGGCGGCGGCGGCGGCGGCGACTACGGGCTGGTGACGGCGGGCTGCGGCTTCGGCAAGGACTTCCGTAAGGGCCTCCTCAAGAAGGGCGCGTGCTACGGGGACGACGCGTGCTTCGTGGCCCGGCACCGCTCCGCCGACGTGCTCGGTGAGTCCGGCGGGGGTCCTCGCCGCCCCGGCCCGGGATCCGCCTCCCGGGGACTCCCCTGCGCGGGGCTTCCCCAGTTCCTCCGGGTGGAGAGAGGAGCCAGCGGAGCTCGCGTGCAGGGAGCGCTTACTAGCAGCCAGGCGCCGTGCCAAGCGCTCCGAGGCGCGTTTTCCGTTTGAACACCCCACCCCCCATTTTAGAGATGAGGAAACTGAGGCGCAGAGCGGTCGAGCCAGGTGCTCAAGGTCACCGCCTGAGAATGTGACCAGTCTGTTCCAGTCCAGAGCCGCACTCTTAGTCACTTGGCTGTGTCTGCCCTGGGCGACCTCGTCCTCTCCCTGGGCGACACCTGCAGGCTCCTATCCTCGCTCAGGTTCCTTCCCTCTGCGTGCCCTGAGGATCCCTGCTTCGCGTGCTTCTGACACCACGGCCTGGCCACAAGCTGCGTGTCGGGAGTCCCCGACAGCCCAGCCGCATTCTTCCACCGTCTGCATCGTGCTGGACCAAATCTCCATCCAGTAGCGGGGCTGCTGGCCTGGTGAAAAAAAAAAAAAAAAAAAAAATTCTCTTAGTGCATTCTCCCAAACTGATCTTGTCCACTTGAGGTCATTGGGGTGGCGGAGAGTCTCCTTGACCCAAAATAGATTAGTTGAACCTGCAGCCAAGAAGGCTTTGAGAATTGGTCACAGCCTTTTCAGGCCACAGGTGCTTCCTAAGGCCTGTTGCAGTTAGTTCCACCTTTGGGGAGTAGGAGGTTAGGGAAAGAGCTTGCAGAAAGGGCTAAGTAGAATTCATAAGCAATCAAAAACTACTGTAATGTCTGTCTTTGGAGATTTTGTGTATTTCACAGAATTGTGTGTCATTAAAGCTCTTTTAGAGAATAAAGTACTTCCTTTGAAATTGAAGGACATGCTGTCATTGGATTTAGGTTCAGATGTCACTTTCATTTTGCTTCTCAAGTGAGATTGAGTTTTTGGTTACTCTAAAGTATGTCATATGTTAAGGCAAGGTTTGGCATTGGAACAAATGGTTCTGTGAGTTTTTTATGACAGCAGTCATTTTTAATCCAATCTCAGAATAACTGCCTAGTAACTTTGGTTCTAGTGTTTGTGAACAGGAGACTGGAAAGGTTTCCAGTTTAATTTATGAATTACCTGGATTAAATAAAATCATTTAGCATTTAGGCAACACTATCAATGTTAACCTTTGAGAGGAAAACTCTTTAGGGTCAGGGTTCTCACAGATTGAAATTGTACAGATCCACTCTTGGAGGCAGCATGAGGAATTCAGTATATTTTTTTTCAAAGACTATCAAAAACTGTCTTTCCCTATTACACTTAGAAGTGCTTTATGCAATGAATTTGTAACCTGTGCTGCTTTACTTATTTATTTATTTTCCCTTTTTTAGCTTGTTGCTGGGTATTGAACCCAGGACCTTGCACATGTAGGGAAGTACTCTACCATTGAGCCATATCCCTAACCTACCTGTGCTGCTTTTCAAGTTGAAGCTGGACTGGGGGTATAGCTTAATAGTAGAGCGCTTGCCAAACAAGCATGAGACCCTCCATTGGATTTCCCCAGCACTGCAGAAAAGAAAAAAAAAAGTGTAAAGTTGCAGTCAATAGTACAACAGGACATTGAGGAGATAATGAGACATTAAGGTTCACCTTATAAATCTACTTGTGAAATAGGCTTTTGCGAGAGGTATGTGGTTTCATTAATGATTTAAGGGTACAGTAGCCCCCCTTATGCATGGTTTCACTTTCTATGGTTTCAGTTAACTGAGGTCCAAAAATACCAAATGGAAAATTCCAGAAATAAACAGTTGGTAAGTTTTCAAGCACATGCCATTCTGAGTAGCAAGCAGGATGAAATCTTGTACATTCTACCCAAGGATTTTCTCATTGATTGTATTCACAATGTATACACTACCCACCTGTTGGTCGCTTAGTAGCCATCTTAGTTATCAGATAACAGAGAGAGGGACCTAGTCACATAACTTTGATTACAGTATATTGTTTTAACTGTTCTATTTTATTATTAGGTATTGTTGATCCCTTACTATGCCTAGTTTATAAATTAAACTGTCATAGGTAGGTATGTCTGAGGGAAAATATAGTATACACAGGGTTTGGTATATCTGTGGTTTCTTGACTCCACTGGATATCTTGAAATGTATTCCCCAAGAGAAAGAGAGACTACTGTATTTACTGTATTTAAGTGTATCAAATTCCTATGCCTAAGTTTGATTTAAAAATTTTAGAATGTAGCCTTTTTAGTGGAGAGGCATATTTATAAGGATATGGGAAATTTTGTTCAAACCCGTTCTAAAACAGTATAAACTTAATTTCATGTGCTAGCATTCTGGCAGGAGCCAGGCCTAGTTTGAGGTTCAGCTTTGCCACTTAGTAACTCTGTGATTTGTGGTCTTGGGTGGAGCCTTTCTAGTCTCATTTTCCTTATCTAGACTAGAGGATGAAGGGAGTGGACTACCTGCCCCTGTAGAATAACAGCTTCTGACCAAAAGATCATATTTTCCTTTGTTTTGAAAAGATGGCACCCTTTATAATTTTGCAGCTCTAATAATATGTATTACTTCCTATCTCATTCACATGAACGCTCTTGGTGGATTTATTCCATTTTGTTTTTAGCAGTAAGTTGGTAGTTTTTAAATTTCCTTGATTTACAGCCTCAGAAGATCTTTGATCTCCTCTTCCCAGAAAATGTGCAGAAAGACAAAAGTCTGCATAGGCTTTCAGCAACTTTAGTAAGTGCATGTAGTCTGTCCATGCATTGCCTACAGGTCCATACATGGGTATCAGATTGAGATCCCCAGCTCTGTACCTTTCCTGCATGGAATGTCACTAAGCACACCCAAACAGATGGTTATTTAATGTGATCGAGCAGTGGACATCACCCAGATTTGACAAAGATTGTGCATACACACAAGTGCAAATAGGGAGGGGAGGGGAACAAATAAGGGGCAAGTTCTCCAGGACTGTCCTGTTGTGTAGGAGCTCTTCTGAAAAGCTGTCTTGGGAGTCATCTGAAATAGCTTCCTAAGTTGACCTCATTTGATCCTTGACTGCCATGAACCAGTTCATATGATGGTGAATTCAATATTATTTAAGAAAATTTTTTTCTGTGGTACTAGGGATTAAACCTAGAACCTTGCACATGTTAGGCAAGTGCTTTACCACTGAGCTACTCCCCCAGCCCTTTTTATTTTATTTCGAGAGAGAGTCTCACCAATTGCCCAGGCTAGCCTGGAACTTTGAATCTTCCTGCCTCAACCACCTGAGTGGTTGGGATTATGGGCATGTGTAGTCACCGACCTCAGTGAGACTTTAATACTGCTATCTACTCTAGAAGTTGAAGTTATAAACAGAATGGTATTAAAGGCTATCTTGAATAATAATAGATTTATGTTGAACTTCAGTGCTTTTAAACCTTTCAAGTCCTATAGATAATTTATTTTCTTTGGACTGACACTAAGTATTTGCAACTCAAATTATTCATTGTGGTCATTTAGGACTCCTTTACTGTTGGAATGAAAGTTATTTCTTTTGTGTGAGGAAGAAAATGCTGTTTTGTTTCTTTAATTTAAAATAGATTTGTCCTATTAGTCATGCAGTGACTAAAAGTATTGGTGCTTCACAACCATTTTTGTAGTCCCCACTGGATTTCTTTTAGGAAAAACTAACTATGGTGGGTGTGGTGAGACATAAGGACCACTCCTATCCCCTGGAAAACTGGCAAAGGTACTCTCTTTATTAGGTTCAACAGGAGTAAATCAGTACCAGCAGGAGCTCTGTATACTTTTCTTGTTCCTTCTTTCCTATGGGAAGTCCTAAGTTTTCTTATTCTATATGGCATGGCTTCTAGGTACACAAAAATATGAGAGCTGCCTAGTGTAATCTCTGGGCTTCCCACAGCACTAAGCTACTTAACAATAGAATCTAAGACTGGAGAATCGCAAGATTTCGAAACCTTGGAATCCAGTTTTTTCATATTATGAATGAGAAAACAGGTCAAATTACTTTAAAGGTACTCTATCCACTAGTTATTGACAGAACCATGATAGCACCTTATTCTTCTCATCCCAGTTCTTGTTCTATTATGTCACTGTTAAGTTTTCTTGATGAAATATGTGAATTCTGAACCAGTCTGTCTCTAAGTACTACTTTTCCCGCTTAAGTAAGTGTGTGTGTGTGTGTGTAACTTCTTTATTCACTCTTGACTCATACCAGAATGCAACCAAAACTCCTCTGCGTGCTAAACCACAGTTTACAGAAACCACTTATTTTAAATGGCAGCATGGTCTGCCATGTAAAATCTGACCTCTGAATATTGAGTTATAAAGCAATTCTTACAAAACTGTGGGATGTTTGTTTAAGCTTGATTTAACTTGGAACTTAAACATGAAAATAAAACAATTTCATATTCCAGCCTTCCAGTCTGACTGTGGCCAGGATTTTGAAATGTTTTTTTGAATCTTGCCAGTCTTAAAAATAATCTTAAGGTATAAAGATTATGTGAGATTAAGCAGTAAACAGATCTAAATTACATTTAGGATATGGAAGGATGAAATAGAATTTGGTTTTATAGACAACTATGATAATTTTAATATACTTAATAGAACCTCTGTATCTGAAAGTAAGTTGTCTTTTTATAAAAAGTAACCATTTTGGGAGAGTGTGTGCACACTAATTTGTCTTTGAAGATGGCTTTGGAATTCATTGATACTTCAAATCGTGTTAGGAAACCATTCTCATGGTCATATTTTTCTTAAAGTCTTAATTTCAGTTTGATCTACCTGTTGGAAGTTTTAAAAAAAATTAGGCTGTATAATTCACATGCCATAACATTTAGGCCTTTAAAGTATACATTTCAGTAGTTTTACACTCACTACAGTGTACAGCCACTATCACTATTCCAGAACTTTGTCATATCCCCAGAAGAGATCCACTACCCATTAGTAGTCATTCCCCAGTCCTCTGTCTCCCAATCCTTGGTAACACAAAGTAGATTCTGTCTCTGGATTTGCCTATGCTGGACATTTCATATAAATGGAATCACACAATATGTTACACTTTGTGACTGTTTTCTTTCACTTAGCATGATGTTTTCAAGGTTCATATTGGAGCATGTGTCAAAACTTTTTGTTTCCCCCCAAATGACTGAATAACATTGCATTAAGTGAATATACTACAGTTTGTTGATCCATTCATTCATTGATAGCCCCTGGGTGGTTTTCATATTTTGGTTGTTGTATATAGTGCTCTACACACATGTATAAGCTTTTGTGTGGAAAAGTTTTTAACTTTCTCAAGTATATACCTAGGAGTGAAATTCTTGGGTCATATGGTAACTCTGTTTAACTTTGCAAAGCATATTGTTTTAATGTATAATATTTTTTTATATAAGGGAAATTTTTTTAAAATTGCAGTCATCAAATATTTAAGTTCTGAGATAAGTTGGTGCTTTTAATATTCCTGATTTTATAAGAATCTATGTGTTTTCAAGAGAAAATTGTGGAATGTTAAGAAGTATAAGAATTCTGGGTTTAATAAAAGAACCATGTAGTACTAAAAGAAGAACAGGGTCTAGGAAGCTACTGACTAGTTGTTTTCTGACTTCTGAATGTTCTTTTATTCTGTAATAAGATTATAGGATTGATGGATAGAGAAGTTTGCTGTTTGCTTTTCAAACTCCTGCTTCTTGGGCAAGGGATATAGCTCAGTGGTAGAGTGCTTGCCTAACATGCATGAGGCCCTGGGTTCAATTCTCAGTACCAAAATAAATAAACTCCTGCTCCTTGATATTTGTCTCAATTTTGCTACATGGGTATATTGTATTTTTTTTTTAAATAAAATACTTATAAGGCACCTTTATTTTTAAACTTTCTTATTTGTTATTTCTTATTTGTTTAGAGCTACTTCACAAATGTGCAATCTAGAGATTGTTTGCTTTAGTTAAAATTTTCTTAATTTTTACTGCTTCTCTCTTATCTTTGTTTAATCTGAATCCTCTAGAGGATTCTGGATGAATCTTCATTTTAGGGTTGGGGATACCAGGGATTGAACCAGGGGACGCTTAACTACTAAGTCACATCCCTAACTTTATTTTTTTATTTTGAGAGGGTCTCGCTAAGCTGCTCAGGACCTCACCAAGTTACTGAGGCTAGCTTAGCACTTTCTTTTTAATTTTTTTTTTTAGTTGTAGATAGACACATACCTTTATTTTATTTACTTATTTTTATGTGATGCTGAGGATGGAACCCAGGGCCTCACACGTGCTAGCTGAGCACTCTACCACTGAGTCATAACTCCAGCCCTAACTTTGCACTTTTGATCCTCTTGCCTCAGCCTCCCCTGCTGGGATTACAAGTGTGCATCTCATGCATCCAACTGGATTAATCTTTTTGTAAAGCAAGTAATTGGATTTTAAAAGCATAACTGTTTATAATTTTTAGATGATACGCTTTTGTAAAGAGATTTTAAATTGCTGGAGAAGGTAGAATACATATAGAAGCTGGTTGTGGAGGATTTGCGGGGGAGGAGTGTTGGGTGGTAGGAGGCAGTTCCCTGAACTTTAGCATGGCTTTATGAAACCAGGCAGTCCATAGCCTGAATGGTTTTAACAGTGTCCAAGTGGAGTTTGTACTCCAGAAACACTACACCAGGTCAGCATATGACCTACAACTATGTCCTTTGAGTAGATCAAAAACTTATGTCAAGTTCAAGCTAAATGTCAAATTCATTTTATATAGATCTCCATGCCTTTTAGAGAGACCTTACCTAGGGCTTGACATTCAGAATTTTCAGGAAACTGCTTTGGAAAAATAAGTTATCAGTATTTTATTTCTAATGAAATTTAACTTTAGTCAGTTGAAAATAGTGTGACTTGTGAGTTTGCCTTTCAAAATTAGCTGATACCTTTTGGTCTTTTTTTATGAAGAAAAAAGATCCTAATTTTTTTTATTAGTAGTAAAATTTATGGATCTGTCTTTTATTTGAGTGTTGTTTTCTCTTTCCCTGAAATCTAAAATTATTTGTTTCCTATTAGATGTTTCACAAAGTCACAACATAAATTCAGATTTTTTGCAAAAGCCCAACCTCCTGCAGAGGGTATTAGACTGATAATGAACATTTAAACTTGAGTTGGCATTTGGAACAGCTTTTTAAATTCAGTTTAAAAATTTCAAAAAGGTAAAAAAATGCTAAGTACTTTTGAATAAGATCTCAAACAGGATTGAGGAGAGGGGATAGGTACTTTAAAAGAGTGAAAAGTATTTCATGCTGTTTCTTCTAAGCCAGCTATTAAATTTCTCAAAACACATGTCAACCACTACATTATGTAGTGCTTTATATTTTATGTTGTACATTTTTAAATCTTTTTTAAAAATTTTGTTTTTAGTTGTTTGATGGACCTTTATTTTATTTATTTATATATGGTGCTGAGAATTGAACCCAGTGCCTCACACATGTGAGGTAAGTAAGCACTCAACCACTGAGCCACGACCCCAGCTCTTAAGTCTTTATAACTCTTTGAAGTAGCTGCTCTTATCTTTAATCTGAATGTTTCTGCATCTATAAAGTTAACTGGCAGTAAGATTGGTACATGTCCATAGTTTGGACTTGATCCTAGTTGATCCTCTTGCATGTCTAGTGCTTTCAAATGAACAGTTCTTTTTTGTGCTTATAAAAGTAACACCTGTTCAGAAAAGTACCATATAAAATACCTATAACTCATAACTCAGCTATAATCAGTGTGATTCCTTCCAGCTTTTGTGTGTGTAATTGTACGTCTGTACACTATTAAACAAGATTGGATTAACATGTATTCTGCCCTGTCGTGCTTTTTGAAATATAAGTTGGCAGTATTTCTGTGCTGATAAACATATCTGGGTCATTTTTTCCTGCATGTATAGTCTATAATTTATTAAATCAATCCTCTATTTTTATTTTTAGTTTAGATTGTTTCCAATTTTCTCTTATAAATAACACCAGGTGAATATCTCTTTAAATCTGAATATTTCCTTAGAGTATATTCCTTGAAGAGGAGTTCTGGGTCAAAGGCAATGAGCATTTGTGAAGCCTTTGATGTAAATATTCCCCTCCAGCTTAGACTATTTTGTGCTATTTATTAGATATTCAGTTGCTTTCTTTCATTAGTAAGCCTATTGTACATCTTGAGTTTGTCACATTTAACTTTTACAAAATTTCCAGGTTCTTAAACAGTTATTTTGAGGTGTGAATAGTTTATTTTTGTTAAACAGTTCTAGAATTGACTGAATTGTTGGTATGAATCCCAAGGACTACTAAATGACTGCAAAAACTTTGCCAGGGACTACAAAAGTGACTTCCTACAAAGAGTGCTTTCTGTTGAAGGACCCAGTACTGTTTTTACTCAGGCCAATTCCTCCACATTTTTGCACTGATTTTTCTTTTACTCATTAACAGACTGAAAAAAAAAAGAGAATTTATCTCCTTATGAACTGCTGTGACTGTACATTTTGATCTTTAAAGAATACCGTCGTCTAGCAAGTTTTTGAATTGGTAGTTTTTTGACTTGTGCTGTCATTTGAGGTTGATGCAAAAGGCTGCACTGAATGAAGTAAACAAAAATGCTTGTTTTAACTTCATTGTTTGAATAGCAGTGTTGGATAGGAAAACAGGTTTGAGCTATTTGCATAACAGCTGGAAGACTGTTCATGACCTTTAGATTGACCACTAGTTGGTAATAAAGTGCTTTTTTTTTTTTTGAGAGAGAGAGAGGGAGAATCTTTTTTTTTTTTGTTTTATTGTAGATGGACACAACACAATGCCTTTATTTTTATGTGGTGCTGAGAATCGAACCCAGGTTGCGCCTGTGCTAGGCGAGCGCTCTACTGCTGAGCCACAATCCTAGCCCAAGTTTCCACTTTTTAAAAAATAGCTTTATTTTCAATGGATGAATGGATTAAAAAAATGTGGCATTTATACACAATGGAGTATTACTCTGCATTAAAAATGACAAAATCATAGAATTTACAGGGAAATGGATGGCATTAGAGCAGATTATGCTAAGTGAAGCTAGCCAATCCCTAAAAAACAAATGCCAAATGTCTTCTTTGATATAAGGAGAGTAACTAAGAACAGAGTAGGGTCGAAGAGCATGAGAAGAAGATTAACATTAAACAGGGATGAGAGGTGGGAGGGAAAGGGAGAGAGAAGGGAAAATGCATGGAAATGGAAGGAGACCCTCAGAGTTATACAAAAGTACATACAAGAGGAAGTGAGGGGAAGGGGAAAAATAATACAAGGGGGACAAACGAATGTCAGTAGAGGGGGCAGAGAGAGAAGAGGGGAGGGGAGGGGAGGGGAGGGGGGATAGTAGAGGATAGGAAAGACAGCAGAATACAACAGACACTAGTATGGCAATATGTAAATCAATGGATGTGTAACTGATTTGATTCTGCAATTTGTATACGGGGTAAAAATGGGAGTTCATAACCCACTTGAATCAAAGTGTGAAATATGATATATCAAGAACTATGTAATGTTTTGAACAGCCAACAATAAAAAATTAAAAAAAAAATAACTTTATTTTATTTATTTGTCTATTTTCTTTTTAATGTGTTGCTGAGGATTGAACCAGTGCCTCACACATGCTAGGCAAGTGCTCTACCACTGAGCCACAACTCCAGCCTTCATGCATTGTTTTTAAAACCATTTCTCTTGGTTCTTGAGCTGCCACTTTGATCTGATCATTGTTTTTCTCGTTAATGTATACTGAATTCACTGGACAATCAAAGGTCTTTGAATGATAGGGTGTGTTGTAAATACATCCTATACATATATATTAATTTATTTACAGATCTTTTGAATTCAGTGAAGTCAATTAATACTTATCTGTAACCATCTTATTCTTTTATCAGGATTTTAAATTGAAAAATAGTTGACTTGACTCTTAGTGGCTTAAGGGAGATAAACTTTTTCAACACTTTAGTCAGGTTTTGTAACTGAAGTAAAAGAATAAGGAACAGTGTTTCTGCTTTATGAGTCATTATCAAAGTTTCTCTGAAATATGTACATGTTGCAGTGTAATAAGGGCAAAGGATAAATTGGAAAGTCTGAAATGAAGCCTTTGCTTCAAACTAGCTCATGCAATAAATATAATTTTTTTTTTAATATTTATTTTTTAGTTGTACTTGGACTCAATACCTTTATTTCACTTATTTATTTTTACGTGGTGCTGAGGATCGAACCCAGGGTCTGGCTTGTGCAAGGTGAGCGCTCTACTGCTGAGCCACAATCCCAGCTCAATAAATATAATTTTGTATGAAATATATAGTTGTATTTGTTAACCTTTATTTTATCAGGAGTTTCTAAAACAGGCTCCTTTTTCTCTAAGTGTGATTTGGAGTCCCAGAATCTAGACCTAGACAAAGAAATTCAAGAGAGAATTTGTTCTCTTGTCCCTCATTTCACAGAGGAGGAAACTAAAGCTTAGAGAATTTGGCTAATGCCCTGGGTTCATTCGGTAGCAAAGAAAGCAGAGAGTGGGGTTATCTCCAAACCTCTCTTCAGCGTTCTGTTTGACAGCCTTCTCTTTTCTCAGTTCATGTGTGAAGGATCTCGCACTGAACTCCACCCAGGACAAAATACCTTGTGTAATACCAGAATTTGAGGCTGGGTTCCTTTTCTTTGGAGTTTTTAGGTGACAGTTTGTATACCAGTGCATAGGTATTCACATAACAAAGTGTAGGTATTCTTTTTTTTTTTTTTAATATTTACTTTTTAGTTGTAGTTGGATACAATACCTTTATTTAGTTTATTTATTCTTACGTGGTGCTGAAAATTGAACCCGAGGTCTCGCACGTGCTAGGCGAGCGCTCTACCGCTGAGCCACAACCCCATCTCACAAAGTGTAGGTATTATAACTTTTCTTTGCAATCAACTGAATTCATGGTTTATTGGTTTCTTCCTGTTAGACCTTGAACAGGTGCTGTGAAAAGACTAAGATGGAAAAAGAAAAAGATTTCAACCCTCAAGTTTCAAAGTCTATAGGGGAAGGCAAATAGATGGACAGGACAGTATAAAAGAACATACATTAGATGTGTGAAGCACAGAGTCAGGTCTAGAGAGACGGGCTTTTTTGTAAGTTGAGGTAAATGAGAAGAATGGTGAGACTCTCCAGATTGTCTCAGATTGAGACTGAGTGCTGAGCTCCAAACTACAGCTGTCTTAAATGCTGAAGCTGGGATAAGGAAGGCTATTGACAATTGCTGTTAGAAAATAGACTGAGACTTGGGCTGGGGATGTGGCTCAAGCGGTAGCGCGCTCACCTGGCATGCGTGCGGCCTGGGTTCGATCCTCAGCACCACATACAAAAATGTTGTGTCCACCGAAAACTAAAAAATAAATATTAAAAAATTCTCTCTCTCTCTCTCAAAAAAAAAAATAGACTGAGACCAAATTGTTGAAGGCCACAATTGCTATGTTAAGGAATATTGGGTTTTTTTTTGGTAGGAAGCTATAAAAGATATTTTTGCTTTTGTTGAGTTGGGTTATTTATTTGTTTATTTATTTATTTTTGTAGTTGTAGATGGGCAGAATGCCTTTGTTTTGTTTATTTTTATGTGGTGCTGAGGATCAAACCCAGTGCCTCATGCATGCTAGGCGAGCTCTCTGCCGCTGAGCCCCAGCCCCAGCCCTGATTTGGTTATTTTTGAAGAAGCAGCACATTCAAATGATTCAGCATGGTTATCAAAATGGTACAAAGTGAAGTCTCCTCCTCACTCTTGTCTGCTAGCTACAAAGTCCCTCATCTAGGAGGTAACTAGTATTACTAGTTTCTTATGTTTCTGTTGAGAGAATGTTTTAAACACATACAAGCAAATAAGGATAGCATGTACATGCCAGGTGTTTAGAGGAGTAACATGGACATAGCCATGTTGCGAAAAGATAAGTTGATATAAAAGGTGTAATGGGAGGGGCCGGGGTTGTGGCTCAGTGGTAGAGAGCTTGTTTAGCGTGCATGAGGCACTGGGTTCGATCCTCAGCACCACATAAATGTAAAATAATGATACTGTGTCCACCTAAAACTAAAAAATAAATAAATAAATAAATATATATATTTTAAAAAGGTGTAATGGGAGAACAGAAGGAAAGACCAATTAGGGAGCTACTGAAATAATCTGAGCTAGAAAGGGTTTTAGTTGGCCAGTGGAAAGTCATTGGGCTCCAAACATATTGCAAACAATCAATAGGACTTGGTGGTAATAGGACATAAAGGATGAAAGGGAGGTTGAAGTTGGTTTGCACCTGGCAGACTCTTTAAGGCTTCTGTCCTGGAAATATGGGTGGTTGCAATCCAGGAAATGCAAGAAAAGGTTCAAGTTTGAAAATAGAAGACAGGTTTGGTGCAAAAGGCATTTTAGAGGCAGAATCATCAGGCTTGTTGGGTGCTTGAATACAGCTAACCTGGATTGAGTTCTAAGTGCTGGGGCAGTGAGGCTTGTTAGAGTCACCTGTTCCCAAACACCTAGCCCACACTGGGCTTACCCTATAAGGCTAAGCCTGGGCCTCCACACATCATCTCTAGGTGTGGCAAGGATTGAGAACTGCTGGGGATGAAACAATCATTTGAGGCACTTGGATTATTGTAGTGATAAAAGAAAATAGTCCACTTTATGTTTAACTAGATTTTCTTTCTTTCTTTTTTTTTTTTTTTTTTTTTTTTGTGGTACCAAGGATTAAACCCAGGGGTGCTTAAGACTGAGCCACATCCCCAGACCTTTTTATATTTTATTTACTGACAGGGTTTTGCTTAGAGCCTTGCTGAGTTGCTGAGGCTGGCTTTGAACTCTCAATCCTTCTGCCTCATCCTCCTGAACTGCTGGGATTACAGGTGTGCACCATTGCGCCCTATTCAGATTTATTTATTTCTCTTTTTTTAAATTAAATTTTCTTGTTGGCTTTTTTTATACCTTTATTTTATTTATTTTTATTTGGCGCTGAGGATGGAACCCAGTGCCTCCCATGTGTTAGGCAAGTGCTCCACCACTGAGCTATAATCCCTGCCTCTGTTCTTTATTTTTTTTTTATTTTTATTTTTTGAATTTTTTAATATTTATTTTTTAGTTTTCGGTGGACACAACATCTTTGTTGGTATGTGGTGCTGAGGATCGAACTCGGGCCACCACGCATGCCAGGCGAGCACGCTACCACTTGAGCCACATCCCCTAGCCCTGTTCTTTATTTTTTATGTGGTGTTGGGGATTGAACCCAGGGCCTTATGCATGCTAGGCATGTGTTTTACCACTAAACTATCTCCTCAGCCCCCTAAGATTTCCATTTTAAATGAGGACTTTCTAAGTTTGAATTCTGACATATAGTAGGTGGCATGCACTGAAAAGATGTTTGGTAATTGAGATTACTTCAGAGTCACTTCTAGGAGGAAAAATTCATCTGTGCAAAGTATAGATGAATCTTTTTTCCTTGCATTTTTTTTTTTTTTTTGGAGATACATGTTTATTGTTTAGAACTTGAAAATGTTACTTTTAAATGTTAATGGAATATTGCATAGTGGTATATGTGTAACTGGAAAAGCTGAATATACCACTCATCTTTTATACATTTCTGTGAGTGGTCATTGTCTTTTGGTTGTGACCACAGACCAGTGTTTGTAGAGCTGGCGGCATACAGATATGGGTCAAAGACTCCTTTTTTCTGATTGCTACAGGCTAGCCTAATCTGTGTGCTGCTAGTTGGACTTCCTCACTGATAGGCATAACTCTCATTTACAGAATGTCTGCTGAGCTGAGCATTGTGGCAGACACTTGGAACACATTTTGCTGTTCCTCACACCGGCCCTGTGAAGGATAAGATTCTCATTTGCAAGCGAAGATACTGAAGCTCAGAGAGCTGTCAAAGGACGCCCTAGTGTGCACCTCATCCTGGAGCTGGAGCTGGAGCTGGAGCTGGAGCTGGAGCTGGAGCTCAGATCTGTCTCCAGAGCCTATGCCCTTGACCTGTGTACACACTGCCTTTCAAGTCAGAAGCGATCTTCAGACTTTCTTTTATAAAGGTGTTTTTTTGCTGAGTCTGAATACTATTTAGTTATGAGCTATACCTAAGCTAATAGTGGAGCAGAGACCCTTAATTAAGACAAATAGAAGTGTTGTTGACTTTTGTGGCCTCAGGCCTGCCTTTCCTTCCAAGGGACCTCCCAAATGCCCTAAGCCATGCTGTGAATTGTTCAGCTGATTAATGGTGAGAGGTTTCTGGCATGGATTTAATAGGCATTTACCTGGAGGCCAGGTTTCTCTGCTTAGAGCAGAGCTCTTACCTAACCTTTTTGACTTGTGCTTTATCCTTAGTTTAAATCATAGGGAAATACTCAAAATGCCTCCTCTTCAACGTCTTCCAGACTCATTTTCATCCTTCAAGGCTCATTTCAGACCCTTTGCTTCTTCATGAATCCTTTTCTAATTCCTTCAGCTAGATATGATCTGATTCTCCTTGCTTTTGTTTTTATTGGTTCATATTTTGTTTTATTATAGTCATGGATCTTAAATTTCTCTAAACCGCCACTACCACAATCATAATCCCTTGATTTTATGTTCCCATGAACAGAACTCTTAGCACATGTAAATCCCTTTATGTCTTTCACTACAGTGTCTCTCAACATGGTTGGATAACTTTAATATTGAATGTAAAGATAGAATGTAGATTTAATTAGTTCTTGTTATCTTTCCCATAAAAGTAACATATACTCATTGTGAAAAATTGGAAAGTATGAGACATAAAAAGAAAAAAATTACTCTTTGTCCTACCACTCAATGATTGTTAATTGAAAATGTAGAGTAAAAATAGGATTAGTGTTCACAAATTAAGAGATAGTCCTCCACTTGGCAGATTTATCCAAAGAAATTATGTTCTTTTGGGGTGGGCAGAGAACATGTGCCAGGGCTACATGTGACTCTCAGAGTGTGGTATTTCATTCAAGGCCCTTATTTTTATACAGGGGTGAAGAAAAACAGGGTAAATAGTAGCCTCTTCGATGTTAGGTCGGGATGTACAATTTAGAGGTTGGATGTGGTTCTGCACACCTACAGTCCCAGTTACTCCAGAGGCTGAGACAAGAGGGTAGCTTGAGCCTAGGGGGTTTGGGTGACAGCAGAACCTCGTGTTTAAAAAGAAAAAGGTGATACAGCTTAATTGTTACTAATATTAGGTTAATCTTAAGGACCAGAAAGATTAGATCTAGAAAGATCTAATTATAAAGAGAGAACTTTTCTCTCAGCTTAAAGAGCCAGTGTGGATCTTGCAATTCATTGCTTTTTACTTCCTTAAATGTTAAATTATTTGGTTTTGTATAACATTCCCTAATGCCTAAAAACTAACAGAAGCCACACAGCTTTAATGGAGGCCCTTAATTTGGTAACTCGTGTATTGTCATTTATTATAATAACTTTATAACTTAAAATGCAACATGACACCCTGCCCCCTTCCTAAATGGTTTGTTGCTTATTCCTATCCAGACAGCATTGCTAACAGCATTTATCATGTGAAGAAGATACTGTTGCAGGTCAGATAGGAATGAAGTGACCCTTTCAGTGACTTAACCTTCAACTCTGCAGTTTATGGAGAGAAGGCCAGTGATAATGTGCCAAGTCTATAAATTACAAGTTCCCCAAGCCACAGTAGATAATTTCACATTAAGGCTGTGGTATTTAAAGAGAAGAGGTAAAGTTAGAGGAAGAACTTTTTAAAATCGATTTTAAGTTTCTTTGCCCCTGTTTTCTAAGCCTTTTTCACTGCTGTTTAAGGCAAAGAAACTGCTCAGACAGTCCAGAAATTATTTTCTCAAATTAATGAGTGTTCTGGGGGCTGGAGATGTGGCTCAAGCGGTAGCGCGCTCGGCTGGCATGCGTGCGGCCCGGGTTCGATCCTCAGCACCACATACAAACAAAGATATTGTGTCCGCCGAAAACTAAAAAAAATATAAATAAATAAATAAATATTAAAAAAAAAATTCTCTTAAATTAATGAGTGTTCTGGATAATAGAGAGGGGTGTGTCAGAGTGTGTGTGTGTACACTTTAATTTGATTAATTGTTAAGTAATTTCACATTTACTAACTAGTAAATAGCTATTTTGTTTAGGATTCTAAAACATAAAATTGACCATTTGTTTCCACTCTAATGTTATTTTTCATCAATTGTCCTGGGGAGTTCCATTTCTTAGGTTTCATTTTAACACATTTTATTATATGATCGAGCCTTTCTTCCTTTCCATCCTTTTAGATTCATTTGAGTTAATTGTTCTGCTTAGAGATTTAAAGGTCTTGACATAGGCTCAGTCTCTGGTGAATCAAAAGATGCAGGTTTCATAGTGATTAATGCAGTACGCTTGTGTTGGGGTAAATACGTCTTGCTTACTAAAGCAGGCAGAACAGAATAATCTATATAATTTCATCTCCACAAAACTGAAATCACTGTTAGTCAAAGCACATTGTACTTCTAAATAACTTGACTGTTGAATATACATTTTTTAATATCCTGCTTTTTTTTTTTTTTAAAGAGAGAGAGAATTTTAATATTTATTTTTTAGTATTCGGTGGACACAACATCTTTGTATGTGGTACTGAGGATCGAATCCGGGCCGCACGCATGCCAGGCGAGCGTGCTACCGCTTGAGCCATATCCCCAGCCCCTAATATCCTGCTTTTTGTTCCCTGGGATAATCATTTGCAGATACATTTCACAGTCCTGAATCACAGAGGAGCGTTCTTAAGTATCCCAATAGTTGAGGCTTAAAAAATATTAATATAAAGGTGACCTATTCCATTTGGTAGCAAATTGAATTTATCCTCAGGTGTCATTTTTCTCCAGTTTTTAATGCTTCATGTTGTGATCCCTTTAGACAATTAAGGCTCAGTCTGAGAATGCTAGATGGTAGTATTTGAAGAAGAGTCTTAGAATGTAACTAGTTTCTCATTAGAACCTTGCTGCAGAGTGACTCCTGCTATTTCTAAACTCTCGTGATCTAGCCAGATCCTCAGTCAGTTTCTCCTTTGGAGTTTGAGTTCATTATCAAGTATTCATCCTAGCAGATAAGATGTGTTTTACTGACGGAAAAACAATCCCTGTAGAACCAGCTTGTTTCTTTGGAGTGTGAGGCTCCATGTAAAACACTTCAAGATGTAAGGAATAGAGAGGTACTACCTCAGATGCTATGTGCTAAAAATGTTTTTATATAATAAAATTGCTACCGGGCTGCAGACATAGAGGTAGAGTGCTTGCCTCGCATGCACATGGCCCTGGGTTCAATCCCTAGCACCACACACACAAAAAAAACAGAAAACTAAGTTTTCTTCATTGATATTTATATTAAAATTGAATTTTAGTATTCTCTGAGCACCACTTTCTTTTAAAAAATGTTTTGTAAGTTATTGTATGTCCGTCTGGAGATGAGTGTAGTAGACAGGGCTCAAGAAGGACGGCAACATCATACTGACAGCTGTTAATGGAGGACAGTGGTTAGTTTAGAAGTCTTTCTCAAGGTGAGCCTTTTGCAGCTACACAGGTCAGTGGCCACGTGTAACTGGGAAGATGGGATTTTAAAAATTCTATGATTTGAGTTTGCTTACCAAACCTTTTTTTCTTCAACCAATTTTCCTAGAACAAAGCTATTAAGTAAAATTATGAAACTAATAAAAAGCTAAGGATTTTTAAAGTACAGCAAAACTTTGATTGATTGATTGATTGATTGGTTGTTAGTTTGAAGTACTAGGGAGCAAATCCAGTGGCGATGCATGCTAGGCTTGCACTCTATCACTGATCTACACCCCACCCCTAAAACTTTATTTTCAGATGGTTATATCTATGGCAAAACAAGAACATTGATAATTAGAAAAATAGCAATTTGTTGTTACTTAGAATTTTCTTCTCAAAAAGATAACATTTAAATGATAGGAAACATACCAGCATTAGTCTTTTCTCTCTCTTAACTCTTCACTTTTAGAAAGCAGTCTATGACAAACTTAATCACATTCTCTCTAAAAAACTCGTAAATATCGTAAGTATTTGCTATTTGATCATTTCCTACTTCAAAAAAACTACATTTCCACTTAAATGATAGAACTAAAGAAATTTTCTGTGCCTTAAGTCTCTTCTTAGCCTTTCACTCAGCTATTTTGGATATGTAACCATGATCTTAATCTAATAATAGTTGTAATTGGATTTTGGGTCAAAGGAAACACTTAAGCTAGATGTGTGCTCACAGAATGTTATTAATGGAGACATAAGATGATTACAGTGAATTAAAGGAAGTAGTTTTTTCTAATATTTATTCTTAAGTTTTAGGTGGTCACAATATCTTTATTTTACATTTATGTGGTGCTGAGGATGGAACCCATGCATCTAGGCGAGCACTTTACCACTGAGCCACAACCCCAGCCCAAAGAAAGTAGTTTGTACATTCATTGCAAACTCTTTATCTTGGCATTCAAGGCCTTTTTAGTTATTAATTCAGCCTGCTTTTTCAGCTTCTCTACCTCTGTAGAGATTATGACATTCTGACAAACTGGATACTTGGCTATTCCTTAAAATTGATCAGTTTATCATATCTACAGTTATAATTTGATGTCTAGAACAAGATAAAATTCACAAATGAGTTATTTGGCCAGGAATTCTCATTTCTAAGATAAAGTCAGTGCAAGCATACTTGGGCACCCAACCTTAATTACTCTCTATATCCTCCCTGAGCATTTCATCCACCAGTATGGTATCATTTCTCAGATCCAGAGATGTTTGGCCCTGACTTGCTTTGCCAGCTGCAGACTCAGAAGTTTCTGACTTTATAAAGAACACTTCCACAAAAATATCCTGCTGGCACCTGCAACTCAGTCTTCTAAAGGTGTTTCCAAATCTAACCAATACTCATCCAGCTTCCCCAAATCCAGAAACCTATTGGTATAGGACATATTGAACAGCTATCTTTTTAAATTTATTATTTTCTTTGTATTTCTAGTCATTTGTTTATTCTTTTATAAAAATATCATTATTTGTTTATTTTTATGGTGGTGCTGAAGTTCGAACTCAATGCCTCACATGAGCAAGGCAAGCTCTCTGCCACTAAGCCACAACCCCAGCCCAGTCATTTTCTATTTTGCTTTTTTGATTACCTTCAACCCCAAAAATCTTACAGTTGATACCTGACTTTTGAACCTCTCTCTTCTCCCAACCCATCCTTTACACTTGCTACCAGGATTATTCTTCTGAAATATCAATTGGTTTATATCATTCTACCCAGAAACCTTGATGACTTTCTACTGTCCACAATAGGAATGTACGACAAATTACATAGGTCATCTTAAGTTTCCTAGAAGTTACATTTTAAAAGTAACATGAAACTGATGCAGTAAATTTTATTATATTTGTTTTATACTCAACATAGTAAGATATTTTCCAATTTTTTGTTGGTGGTACTAAGTTTTTGGAATCCAGAGTGCATTTTATACCTAACAGCAAGCATATCTCAGTCCACACCAGACATGCTTCACATTCAAATAGCTAGCAGCTCCCTGTTCAACAGTACAGGTCTATAGCATAAACTCTGAGGTTTTTGGACTGACATTCTAGGCTCTCTCCAACATCAGCCGCTGCCCTGCATTTTTCAGTGCCTACTGGCTTACTCATACCCTAGCCACACCTAGTTGCCTGCCATTCTTTGCTTCTCATTACTCTCCCTGCCTGTGGAAATCTGACCAACCCTCCAGGGCCTGCTGAATGCCACTTCTCATGGTGTCCTGATGGCCCTCACCACATTGTGTGTGTGTGTGGGGGGGGGTGCTGGAGATTAGAACCCAGGGCCTTGTGCATACAAGGCAGGCAGTCTACCAACTGAGTTATACCCCCAGTTTTCACTACTTATTCTTGACACTCCATGGCAGCATTTGTGGGAGCCATTAGTTTGGTTCCTGTGCAAGTAGTCAAGCACCCCACTAGGAGGGGAGCAGCTCAGGCAAGCTAGGTCTGTTTGCTCTTAGTGATATTCTTTTGCTGTTGGACAGGTGCTGTGCTGACATCTTTGGGATCTTAAGCAGTCTATCAACAGTTATTTTATATTGCCTTTGAAGTGTATTGTGAATGAAATTTCCTTTACATCTGATCATTTCTACTGTTTAAAAAATGTTCTTGCTCTTTGTGGACTAGAACTTTTGCTTATGCAACAGAGGACATGTTAATTTCTGGATAGAACTAACTGCCAAATACAGATAAAACTAGATTTCAAATGTATATGTGCTGTAGGTTATTCTGGCTTTCACCAGATTCTGATCCTGAATAGGATTCTTTCTATTATATTACTTGTTTTTTGTACGTAAATTGCAGATGTATACTAAGGCTTTTTTCCCCATATATATATATATATATATATTTTTTTTTTAATTTTTTAAGTTGTAGTTGGACACAATCCCTTTATTTTATTTATTCATTTTTATGTGGTGCTGAGGATTGAACCCAGGGCTTTGCACATGCTAGACGAGTGCTCTACCACTGAACCACATCCTCAGCCCCTCTCCTGTATCTTTTTTGGAAAGTTTATATACTTTTTGAGTTTCTGTTCTCCTAAAGAGATTTAACCAGTGAATTTTTGCCTGGGATCCTTTGCCTGTGTAAAAAGCAAACAGGTGCCTGAAAGGTTGTGCTCTATTCTGGGAGAAATCTGATTAGGGCTGTGTCAGGTCAGATTCAACCTGCTGACAGATTATTTAGCGAGTGCCAAGATTGACTCTAAATGCTATCTCAGATTTTAATGGTTTTCTTGTGAAGGGCATTTGTAGATGAAATCAAATTGTATTTAAAGTTAATTGTGACTGTTGGACTAGAGACTGCGTAAGAAGAAATTATTCCCTTGAGCAGGCAGTAGTCAGAAAAGAATGATTCATCAGATGATGTTACAAGGACTATAATTGAATTCCTTGTTTTAACATAAATTATTGTATTTTAAATTGTGGTGAAATCTTAACCCCAGTAAAGCAAAAATTCCTCAAAAGAACTTTCTAGTATATTACCTTAAGATCTTTTACTAGTTGGCCCAAATCTCCATACAAGTACTTGAAAAACAAAGTAAAATATGATATATTTTCCTGGTGATGTAGATTTCTAGACATCCCTGATGCTGTTCTTTCCCTTACTTCTTCTAGTCCCTAGTCCACTGTGCATTTCTTGGATCCCAAATGTCTGCAAGCCTTTCTCTGTCCAGGAGTCAGGTGGAAACTGATTGCTTACGGTCCCTCTTAAGGCCCTCCTCCTTCTGTTCTTACTCCATACAGCACTCAGAAGGATTTTTCTTTTTTAAACTTTATTATCAAAATTTCATATTGTGGAAAGTTTTAAATATATATCAAAGTAGAGAGATGAGTGTATCTCTCATCCAGCTCCAACAATGATCCATTCATGGCCAGGCTTGTCTCATCTACTCCTCCATCACCCACAGCCCTGTGGAGTTATTTGAAACAAATCCTAGCTTCATGTCATTTAATCAGCTAGTTTGGAATTGCCCCAAAGTGAAATTTCGCCTACTGGTTGACCACATAAGGTGGGGAAGGTTGGTAATAAGTTCTTTGCCACCCTATTTTTCATCTTCCAGTTCTGGTTCCTCTTTTTCAGGATGTGTTCCATTTTTTGTTTGATAATTGCTATCACCAGAAAAATTAGCTTTGTGTTTCATGTTAAGCAACTTTTTTTTTTTTAAAGAGAGAGAGAATTTATTTATTTTTCGGTTTTCGGTGGATACAACATCTCCACTTTTTATCTCTATGTGGTGCTGAGGATCGAACCCCACGCCACCGCTTGAGCCACATCCCCAGCCCTCATATTAAGCAACTTTTGTACCAAATGCACTCTTTAAAAATGTATGTGAAGCCAGGCACCATGGCGCACTCCTGTAATCCCAATGTCTCGGGAGGCTGAGGCAGGAGAATCTCGAGTTCAAAGCCAGCCTCAGCAACAGTGAGGCGCTAAGCAACTCAGTAAGACCCTGTCTCTAAATAAAATACAAAAAGGCTGGGGATGTAGCTCAATGGTCAAGTACCCCTGAGTTCAATCCCAAGTACTCCCACTCCCATTAAAAAAAAAAAAAAAAAGACGTATATGAAAGTTGCATGTACAAAAAATGTTTTTATGGTTAAGGAGTTTTGTGCTCACGAAGTCTTAAAAATGTTTTAAATTCCTATGGAGAGGGGCCAGGGTTTTGGCTCAGTGATAGAGCGCTTGCTGAGCATGTGTGAGGCACTGGATTCGACCCTGGCATCACATTAAAAAATAATAATAAACAAAGGTATTATGTCCATCTACAACTAAAAAAATTTTTTAAATAAATAATAAATAAATAAATTCCTGTGGAGGGTGTAACATAGTAATAGAGCACAAGAAAATTCTAATTCTTTTTTAAGTTTTAAAAAAGAAAATCATAGGTGCTCATGGTAAAAATAAAATTCAAACAATACCAAATGCTATGAAATAAAGACAGATATTTTCCTTTTGTTCATTGATTGCGTTCACTTCCTTATTTCCAAAACAACTGTATTAATATTTCTTACAGATCCTTCCAGAAAAAAAAAAAACACTTAAAGCCTTAATAATATGTATGTTTGACGTATTCTCTCAGTTCCCTTGAATTTAGTAGGCAAGAATTGATTTTAATGTCGAGAAGAATAACTAGCTTAGTGTTTTGCAAGGGGTTGAAGAGATTATATGATACCAACTTTGATGTTTTATTGATGTCCTTGAACACTAGTTTCCTCACATTGGTTATACAACCATGTGTATACATACAGCAATCCTAGTGTCAGTTGTATTCTGCTGCCCTCCCTATCCTCCCCTCCCCTCCCCCCCTCACCTCTCTCTACCCATTCTACTGTGACACTTATCTCTCTCTTTTTTTTTTCTTCCCTTCCCCCTCACTCTTATTTTTTCATCCTAAGTTTTCAAAAGCACATTTTAGTGTGGACCAGATACATTTCAAGTGTTCCACAGGCACTTGAAATGGTAATGGCTGTTGTGTGGGACAGCATAGTGGTGTCTCTGAAGGAGGAAGAAAGGGTGTAAAATTCGGTCTTCCTTCCTTCCTTCCTTCCTTCCTTCCTTCCTTCCTTCCTTCCTTCCTTCCTTCCGGCTGGCGTTAGTGGTGTCTCTGAAAAAGGAAGAAAGGGTGTAAAATTTGGTTTTGTTTTCTTCTTTCTTTCTTTCTCTCTTTTTTTTTTTAATTTCACAGTTATTGACCACTGTCAATAACTGCTTTTTGGGTGTGTATGTTTTTTTAAATTGTTGTTTGTGGTTTTTTGTCTTTGGTGCTAGAGATTAATTGAATGCTGTACCACTAAGCTATACCCAAGCCCTGCTTTTGGTATTCTTAGTGATTGCCAGCTCTGATTCAATTGTATTATCACTAGCGTCAGCACTTTTAAAATATCAGTTTTTGTTCTTATAAAATCAACAGTACTTACAACTCAAGGTAATCCTGCTGAAATTGAATTCCTGCCAGGTAGGCATTGCCACCCTGTGGTAACTCAAAAGTTTATTCATCAATATATGAAAGACCAAATTTTAAACAGAGAATGTGATTTAGGAATATTAGTATATAAAAACGTTAAACTTGAGCACTTTATTCTGAATTTGGAGTAAGCATGTATTAGTGCATAGTAAAATTAATTGTTAGGAGAAGATGGAGTGATAGTTCCTAAGAAATTGGTGATGATATTCTTTAAATGTAATTTATTTTAGGGGTCGCAGATGGTGTAGGAGGATGGAGAGACTATGGAGTTGACCCATCTCAGTTCTCAGGGACTTTAATGCGAACGTGTGAACGTTTGGTAAAAGAAGGAAGGTTTGTACCAAGTAATCCCATTGGAATTCTCACCACAAGCTACTGTGAGCTGCTGCAAAATAAAGTACCTTTGCTTGGTAAGTAGATACCCTTTGTGTTACCTCTTTAAAGAGTCATTATATGGTTAAAAGTAAAATCAAGAGAGTGATTTACCAGTCTAACTTCGTTCTAAGGCTCTTCCTACTAGGCAGAGTTTGATAAAGAATCTTTGGTTTAACCAAAATTCAGAATACTGCTTGAAGGGAGTGTAAAAAGGTTTAGCAACATTGGAAAACAATTTGGTATTATCAAATAAAATTAATCATGAATGTACAGTATGCCCCAGCAATTCTTTTAGGTATTTATGATAGATGTGAGAAACTCCTGTGCAACTGTATGCCAAGAGCTAGATACAGGGATGTTCTAGTAGCATTGTTGTTAATAGCAGAAAACTGGAAACAGCCTAAAAATGCATCAGTAGTAGAAAGATGCATTGTGAAAAGGAACAACTTAAAGCTGCTTGCAGTACTCAGAAACACATTGTGAAGGTTAAAGAGGACTTTGCAAATTACCACCTGACAGTTAGTTCTATTCCATGTATTTCATGTACAGAACACAAAAAGTTAGAACTGTATTGTTCATGGATTCTAAAATAAGGTAAAAGAAGAAAGAAAAGCAAGAGATTATAAAATTTAAAATATAATTCTGTCCTAGGAAGGAAGAAAGGGTCTAGGATCTGGCCTGCAGAGTTCAGGTGATTGCCTGTGGGGAGTGGAAGTTGTAGAACCTCCAGGCTACTAACATTTGATTAGTCCATGAAATAGTTTGGCACAAATTAGATCCCTGTTAACCTTATATTAGGAAACTTAAAAACAGACACCTCTCGTTTGATTATCTAGTATGCTAATGTAGTATCTTTTGGCCAGCTTTCTGCATTTGTTTGTTAAATGGTTTCCTGGGAACTTAGCCTTTGGAGCATGTTCTCAGAAAGGGTGTTATTAAGTTTCTGTTTATTGCCAGCACTTTGTGGTTATTAGAAGACCTCCCACCCAGTCACCATCCACACTTAAAATCAGGCTCTATTCAGTGTTTCTGAAGATTGCCATGTTGTTGTAGAATTTGCCTTCAGTTTAAATCCTTTTTAGGGAGGGTTCCTTTTAATCACTCTGCCATCTTCAGTGTTCTCCATGCTGTGCTTAAATAGCTTGTTTTCCTTCTAACTGAAGAGAAATCATGTCTTGCAGTTTCAATATATACTGCTTTTCTTAATATCTCTTGTTTTGAACATGCAATCTGGAAAATGCTTGGCACAGCAAAACATTGTAGATTTATTTCCAGTATTTCTTTGTCAATTTGCTATATGACTTTGGGCAAAGCATTTAACTGTGACCCATTGCCTTCAAAGTTTAAATGGAGAGAGAGAGAGAACACCCAGACAGAAATTCCAGGGGGCTGCTGACTCCTATGTTCCTATGAGTGCCTCTGCTGGCACCTTCCCACCCCCACCCCCATCCTTCATTTTGATTTGTGACAGCCAATTACAAAACAGCTATCTTGTTTTGTTTTTTTATTTTTTTGTTAAAAATTTTTTTAATATAGTTGTAGATGGACAGAATGCCTTTGTTTCTTTTTATTTGGTGCTAAGGATCAAACCCAGTGCCTCACACATGCTAGGCAAGTGCTCTGCCACTGAGCTATCTTGTTTGCCCCAGCCCCTATCTTGTTTTTCTTTTTCTTCTTCTTCTTTTTTTTTTTTTTTTTTTTTTTTCTGTACTTTAAAAGCTTTGGGGCGGACTGGGGTTGTGGCTCAGGTCTGGGGTTGTGGCTCAGTGGTAGAGCACTTGCCTAGCATGTGTGAGGCACTGGGTTCAAGCCTCAGCACCGCATGTAAATAAATAAATAAATAAAAATAAAGGTCCATCAACAACTAAAAAAAAAACCATGAAGCCCTGGGCACCTGCTCTTTTTTAAAAAAAAAAAGAAGAAGAAGAAGAAGCTTGAAGCTTTGGGGCACTGTAGCGTACATCTGTCATCCCAGAGGCTGAGGTAGGAGAATCACGAGTTCAAAGCCAGCTTTAGCAACAGCAAGGCACTAAGCAACTCAATGAGACCCTGTCTCTAAATAAAATACAAAGAAGGGCTGGGGATGTGGCTCAGTGGTCAAGTGCCCCTGAGGTCAATCCCTGATACCCACCCGCTCCCCCCAAAAAAAGCTTTGAGATTTTGCAGGTCTTTTTTCCTACCTCTGCTTCTCTTCCTGTTTACCTTCATATAACATGGAGATAATAGTCAAATAAATTTTAAGGACACTTTTTAAGTGGTTTACCTACATTGAATATTGTGATTATTTTTTTCTCCTAAAAGATGCATTGAAATAGCCCTTTGTTGTCATTTTTGTCATCGTCGTTGTCATCGTCCCCCCCCCCCCCAATCTCTGGGCTATTTGTAACTAAACTCAAGCAAATTTTGGCAAAGACCAGCTGCTGAGCTTTGCTAAAACTCAGATGTACTTGTAAATAGTGACAATTACAATATTAAGTAATTTTTTTTAAAAAAATCCAGCAATTGCTTAAAAGCCTACAAAATAAACCCAACATAAAGAGCAAGCCAGTGGCTGAATCACGTATTTATCTGAATTTCTAGCTGCTTTGGAGCTGGGTTGGCATCACAGGCTATTGGTTATACTTCCTCAGAAAACTTAAGTACATATGCAGAGATCTCAAGAAGCCAATGTAGGGCTGGGCATGTGGCTCAAGTGGTAGCGCGCTCGCCTGGCATGCGTGCGGCCCGGGTTCGATCCTCAGCACCACATACAAACAAAGATGTTGTGTCCACCGAGAACTAAAAAAATAAATAAATATTAAAAAAAAAAAAAAAGTATTTAAAAAAAAAAAGAAGCCAATGTATCTGAAGAATTTGAGGGGTCAGTCCTAATAAGGTTATCCCTTTCTCTGCTGCACAAAGGCTTAGTAGTAGATTACAAAATAAGGGCTGAGTGATAAAAATATTTCTATTTTAGCCTGAGGGATTTGCCTGAGTGCCTGTCTGTGGGTCAATTGTCTGAACATCCAGCACTCATTCTCAGCTCCTTTTTTTGCATTTTTTTCCCTTGCTTGTTTCTCTCCAAACACACAAGAAGATAAGCTCTTCTCCCAATATTAGGCTGTTGAGGAGGCAAAGGAGAAGTATACACTGCAAACCTGCAAGACTGAGTTTGGGTTTGTTGCTGTTGCTTCAAATACTATAAAGCTCCATTGCTCAGGAGGACTTATTTTAACCTCTAGGACTACTGCCATGGGGGTAGCAAAAAGCCTGTTTTTGTCAGTGAGTCAACATCAGTCCTTCCTGCAGTAAAATTTCCAAGACTATGCTACTCTTCCGTCATTTTTCATTCTTAGGATCTAATTCCATCAACCTTCAGAAGATCTTTTTTGTGGCATTCTACTACTGTTAAATAGTTTTTGTTAATCAATCTTAGGAAGGAAAACAAATCGGTGATCTTGCTCTACTATAAGCTACGGAGTAGGTTTTGACAATACTTTTAATTAGTTACAACACCCTTTTTTTTTTTCTTTGACATTTAAGGGATAGGGACTTGTGGTCTAACAGTAATGTCAGTTTAGTTCCAACACATGTACTATAAATAACAAGGAAATAGAATTTCTGAACATTAGGATGAGAAGCATGCTTATATTTAAGTTGTTTACATTGTTATATATTTTCATTTAAGACATTATTAACAAAAATTAGATACCCATAATACCACTAAGAAAATTTAAGATTATAATGATTATGCTCAAATCTTTTTCTTCACATTTATGCAAAGAATAATAGTAAATGCAGTTGAGTTTACTTTATGCTTACAAAGCCCCATGAAGTAGGTACAAAGGAACTTTGTTCCCCATTCGGTTAGGAAGAAACAAGCCTACAGAGAACAGGTGGCTTGCCCATGGGCACACAGCTAGAAGACGATGGCACACTGGGATTTCACACAGCAGGTTCCACAGCCTGTTTGCTTTGTTTTGCTCTTTAACTGTGATTTTAGTAGTTTAGACTTTGCCTACTGCTGCATTTCGTTTTTTAATTTACTTATAGTAAGTTTCAATCTTTGATGGAGTTCTTTAAATTTCCCTTTTTTTAAAGGAAACTTTAATACTAGTTTATAATCTACTTATTTTACCTAACTTACCTAATCTTTCCTTTCCACATTTATATTTTAAAAATATTTTTAGTTGTAGATGGACACAATATCTTTATTTTATTTATTTTAATGTGGTGCTGAGGATTGAATCCAGTGTCTCATGCGTGCTAGGCAAGCACTGTACCATTGAGCTACAACCCAGCCCCTCCTTTCCATGTATATTTCTTTAACAATTTTAATGGTTATCAAATAGGTTTCTGTTTTAAGTGTTGACATGACTTAACTAATTTTAATCCTTTGAGACAACTCTATAAGGTAGTTACTGTCATTCATATTTTTGTAAATGAGGATACTAAAGCATGGAAAGGTTAAGTAATTTGCTCCAGGTCACATAACTAGTAAGTGGCAGAGCTAGGATTCAGATGCAGGCCGGCTAAATCTAGAATCTGTGTTCCTCTAAGTATTACATGATGGCATATAGCCTTGCATTATGTGAGTGTACTGTAACTTAAGCAGTCTCTTAATTTTAGATATTTAGTTTATTTCCAGTTGTTTCTTAATCGTTGTCCCCCGCCTGCCTCGCCCCGCCCCATACACACACACAAGACAGGGTCTTGCTAAATTTTCTTTTTCTTGCTAAATTTTCAAGAATGGCCTCAATTTTTTAGACTGATTCAACAGGATGGTGGTTAGGATGTTTCTAACCCAAGCCAGGATTTGTAAACATGAATTTTCTAAGGTGAAATAAAAACAAACAAAACTCTCCAAAAAAAAAAAAAAGAATGGCCTCAAACTTGAAATATTCCTGCCTCAGCCTCCTAAGTAGCTGGGATTACATGTGCCATGTGCTCCTCTAATTCTTTCTGATCCTAAACATTGTTTTTTGTACTTAAGTTTTACTTGCATCTCCTACTATTTTCTTGGGATAAATTCTCACAGATGAAATTGCTCAAAGAACATATACTTTTTGTGTGTGTGTGTGTGTGTGTGTGTGTGTGTGTGTGTGAGATAGTGCTAGGGATCAAACCCAGGGCCTTGTGCATGCAAGGCAAGCACTCTACCAATTGAGCTACATACATCCCCATCCCAGAACATGTACATTTTTTAAAAAATATTTTTTTTAGTTGTAGATGGACACAATATCTTTATTTATATGTGGTGCTGAGGATTGAATCAATGCCACACACGTGCAAGGCAGGTGCTCTACCACTGAGCTACAGTCCCAGCCCAAACATGTACATTTTTCAGGGCTATATTGCCCGCAGAAAGGTGGTTTAATTTTATTCTTTACCATCACAGAATAAGAGTGATCATGTTCCCTGCACTTGGGCCAGTACTATGCAATACCTTCTTTTAACTCTTATTAAGCTAATGTACTGATGAGCTGATCATTTTTTCAAATGTTACAGACCATTTACATTTATTTTTTGGTGAGCTGCATGTTTTTCTGGTAGAGATAGGTCTAGGTTTAACTTGTAGTAATTGAAAGTGGTCCTTTCTAGTTGTACTGTTAGCCTTTTGGTCTGAGGAGGGATAAGCCTCTGTGTGCAACAGAAGTAAACAGAGCTCTGTGGGAACTGCTTGGAATGTGGCCTCTTCCCATCAAACGCTAGTCTCTGTAAAGTGAACAGGTTGATTCTACAAGCTTACCTCTGAAAATTGGTCTTGTTACTTCATAGTGTGTTATTAGTTTTCAATAAAAGTTCTTCATGACTGCAACAGATGGAAATCTGGTTTAAAATTGTTATGTGCCCTGTCTTAAATGTTAGTGCATTTTGTGAAGAAGGCTTCCTGAGTGACTCATGAGAAGTGTTGGGAAAGTGTAACATTTTGATTCTGGCATTTGAATATTAAAACTTAATAACAACATCCATTTGAGCATTTGGCATAGATTATAGATAGCACTAGTGAAATGAAATGATGTGATTAAATACCAGTCATTTTTTTCTTTGCCTATCTCTGCGAAAGGAAGAATGAAGATCCTCAGTGACCCATCTACTGTGTATAATGGAATCTGTTCTTTTTTGTTGTGGTGGTTGTGGTGGTGGGGTGGAACCCAGGGCCTGATGCATGCTAAGCAAGCACTCTGCCACCGAGCTAAACTCCCATCCTATAATCCATTCTTTTCCCACCACGTTGACCCTGATCAGATTATTAGTTGACATTTGTGGGGGTGTAGAGCATAACTAAAACAAATCCTGGGCTAGCGGCATAGCTCAGGAATAGAGCACTTGGCTACCATGCATGAGGCCCTAGATTTAGTTCCCCACACTACAGAAAGAAAGAAAAAGAAAATCCTATTTAGGCAAGGCATTCAAATTATGACATGTTATTCTTTGGAGTTCTGTGATAAAAATGTGTATGTAGAGACCCTAGGGAAAGAAAATAAATGATATCCATTTTGTTTCCAGGTAGCAGCACTGCCTGCATCGTGGTGCTGGACAGAACTAGCCACCGCTTACACACAGCGAACCTGGGTGACTCAGGCTTTCTGGTTGTCAGGGGCGGTGAAGTTGTGCACCGATCAGATGAGCAGCAGCATTACTTCAACACTCCGTTCCAGCTCTCAATTGCTCCCCCAGAAGCCGAGGGAGTCGTGTTAAGTGACAGGTAATCTCCCCTCAGCCGTTACATTTGAATAGGATATTTCTCACCCACAGGTTCCCTCCCACACCTTGTATACAGTAGGGAACAGGCATTTTCCTATGAAAAAAGAAGCCTCAGAATGCTTTCATAATGAGGACCTTCTAGTTGGACTTTGAAAGGTATTTTGTTTGAACTAGTTACAACAGTCAACTTGAATTCCGATAGTCAATAATTTGACAAGACTATGAAGTATTTCAGGTATCAATTTTTAATACCAACATGCATTAGTACATGCAGTTTGTCTGTTAATTTGTGTTAGAAAAATGAGTCATTAGTCATTGTTCATACATGCCACTGCCTGTACAAGGTTTTGCGTATATTGTTAGGGAAGCTTATAGACAGACATAATGTTGTATCTGTCAGAATAACTTCCTCATTCTCAGGCCTTCTTATATGCATCCAGTAGAACTGCAGGAAACAGTCAGAAGTGGTCTTGTCCTGCATGTTGTCTATGATAATGTCATTGAGGTGTTCTCTTTTTCTTTCTGACATCTTCTCTCTGTTCATGTTTAAATTGTTAATACCTTCCTATACAGTTAGAATTTTTTTTTTAGTTAACTTTCACATCTTTTTGTAGGTTGAAGTAAGGTTAAGACAGTCTCAGGTTTCACTGTGTTAACAAACTTGTAGGATCTGGCACAAACACTGGC
This sequence comes from Marmota flaviventris, assembly GCF_047511675.1. NCBI lineage: Eukaryota > Metazoa > Chordata > Mammalia > Rodentia > Sciuridae > Marmota > Marmota flaviventris. The sequence continues at coordinate 137,747,325 of NC_092498.1, read as the reverse complement.
ACTTCATAAATAGGTAATGAACCTTTTGTAAACATAGAACCGTTCTACCAAGTGCCTTTTTGTTAGGTTGTTTTTTTTTTTTTCCTATTCACTAGCTCTTATTTAACCAGATGTTAAGTCCAAATTAAGATAAAATGATTATTTCTGCCATTTTCAAATATGAAAAGAACACATTATATAATTAGGTATTTGATGTTGCCCATTTAAAATGTCTGTTGCAGACTTCTAGAGAATGGGAAGTACTTTTTACCTTCAGATTTCAGCAGATTACCATAATTAGAAGAATATTCTTCAATTGTCTATAATACACAGTGATATTAGTTTTATTGGAGTGGGGAGACCTCAGAGCCTCCAGCGCCTCAGTAGATGCCAAGTTCAGCTAATAGTTTTTGGAGAATGGCACTTTAACTCTCCTTTATTTGCTGCTGCTTGTTCTGGCTTTTGAGTGCTGGAGCAGCCCTGCTGGATCACACATGCTATCCTTGGGACACCCTGGTTAGAGCCGCACTCTGCCGGCTTGCCAGCAAGGTGAAGGTGGCTTCCCCTGGAGCCCAGAGATAGCCTGCTAGCATGTGATTGCAGCTCATGTTTCAATGCAGTCAAAAGTTCCCAGCGGCACAGTATGTTCAATCAAAATGGGCAGAACTGCAGCTGGCGGAACACCAAGCTCATGGGTGGGAGTATTAGCAGAGGACAGACTGTCCAATGGGAGCAAGTCTCTCACAGGCAGAATAGCAAAGGCCACTCCTGGGGAAAGAAAAACCTCAGCATAAAATAGAGCATCAGTGCCAACCTGGTCATTAATCTACACTTCTAGAACCTGATTGGTTTTCAAAGACTGAGCAGATGAGTGTCTTGCATAGGAATCAACCTGGTTTCCAGTAGTTTTACAAGTGTGTGTGTTTCCTATCTACTGCATGTATCTCTTTAGTTATTGGGCGCTCTTTCCATAAAATAGTATTTTAATCTTAACTTAGAGGTTTTCCTTTAGTGACTGTTTTTACAGAATATTTGTTACATAAATGTGTAAGTTTTCCCTACAAAAGCACATTGCAGAACTTTAGAAGTGCCACTTCTTTCCTCAGTCAAGCAAAGAATTGACCAAAAATGTTTTGAGTGCACTAGTGCGAGAACTCAAAAGTTGCGGCAGAGGCGGATAGTAATGCCTCGCCTGTCAATCAATACTGTTGGCAAAATGCCAGGGGCCATACAGACTCAGCCGTGGCTCTCAGCAGAGAAGAGGGTGAGAATCAGCCTCAAAGGCCCACCTGGGGTTCTCTCCTTTTTTTTTTTTTTGGACCAGAGATTGAACTTGGGCACTCATCCACTGAGTCACATCCCCACATCACTGAGGTGCTTGGTACCTCGCTATTGCTGAGGCTGGCTTTGAACTTGTGATCCTCCTGTCTCAGCCTCCTGAGTTGCTGGGATTACAGGTGTGCACCACTGTGACCAGCTTCTCTCCCATTCTTTTTTTTTTAACTTTTATTGAAAATGCTTCTGTGAATAAGATGAAAAGGGCTGATTTACATTTCCCATTGGCTTCTTTTTTCTTTTTTGGTGGTGCTGGGAATTGAACCCAGGGCCTTATACATGCGAGGCTAGCACTCTACCAACTGAGCTATATTCCCAGCCCCCTTCTCTCCCATTCTTATGTCTGTTTTCATCACACATTGTGATGAGAAAGATCTCCTACGTGTGTGTGTGTGTGTGTGTGTGTGTGTGTGTGTGTGTGTGTGTTATTCCTTACTTTGTTTGGCACTAGGGATTGACTGGGGCACTTTACCACTGAGCTACCTACCCAGCCCTTTTATTTTTTGAGACAGGACATCTCTTAAGTTGTTTAAGGCCTCAGCCTTCTGAGTCACTGGAATGACAAGCGTGCACCACTGTGTCTGGCTTTCCATCTGTTTTTTAAAAGCTGTGCACAAAAAATTTAGTGAACAACTTCCTCCTGTCTGTCCCCAGCCACACATTCTCTAGAAGCAGCCACTGTTTCTTTGACTGTCTTCACATTGTTTCTCTGTATTTCGGAGTCTCTACATCTGTGGGTCTCCTCCCTTTTTTTTTCTTTTTGTTACAGAAACAGTTGCATATGCTACACACTGTCTGTGCCATGCTTTCTTCCCTTAACAACATCTTGAAGAGTTTTTTCCTCAGTTTGACATACTTTGTTTCTCTGATCATTTGTTCATTCGGTCATTTAACAGATGTTTCTTGAAGATGTACATGCCAGTCGTACTCATAAATACCAGAGCACTTTGTGACCACTGGGAGACATACAGTCCTTACTGTGCCAGAACCACTGCAGGTGTCTGGAATTCTTAGAGATAGGCACGCTCTTCTCCCTGGGTGCCCAGCATCCCACCCTGACTAATGCAGCATCCTGAGAGTGTGTACAGGGGAACTGACAAGTGCAAGTGAGTAAGAGAGGATGGAATTTGGTACTGAAGAAGTAGGAAGTGAAGAGTCACTTCCCCAAGGTCATAGAGCAGAGCGTGTTAGGTCTGACTCAGAAGAGAAGGCGTCCTCCTCTTAATCCACGTGCAACTAATCAGCAGACTCAGTTTTTCTGTTGGTTTCAGTTAACCCATTAAGTCCCCAGTTTTTGGTTCTACAAACATAATTATTTCAAAGTTACCATAAATGGTTTATTTATTGCTCAACTAAGTTTTTTAGGTATACCACATCTGGAACAACGGGACTAACTGGGTTAAACTTTGGAAACTTACATCAGAGTTTGTTTTCCCATTAATTTTTCTTAAAGTTAGGAATTTCAGAATGACTTTTTTTTTTTTTTTATTGACTCCATTTTAAAAGCCTTATTGCATTATAAATGATGCCTGTAGGATCCTTTGAATTATATCATCTCTAAAAGGCTTCCTTAACTTTACCCTACCCTGTCCTTGCTACAGCCCGGATGCTGCTGATAGCACATCTTTCGACGTCCAGTTAGGAGACATTATCCTGACGGCGACAGATGGACTCTTTGACAATATGCCTGATTATATGATCCTTCAAGAGCTAAAAAAGTTAAAGGTAATTAACTCAAAGGTTAGCCTCTGGAAAGTGGCCCTCTCTGGATAGCTGAGTTTTATTGAGTCATTTATGTTGTCTCAGTAGTTTTGGAAAGGACTATTTTGTGAACTTTAGGAAAATAATATTTCTAGTATTCCAAGCAATTATAAAAATTATAAATGGAAATATTCACAAGAGAACTTAAGGGAATAAGAGGCTTCTTACCCAAGCATTTAGTGGAGTGGTTAAAGTAGGAAAAGTCCAGATGAGGACATTTCCTGTTTGTATTTTAATGGTGTTGACTACTGGTTGTCTTTTTCTCTTTTTATTCTTATAATACACCCAGCAGGTGTTGAGACTGGGAAAGACAGGAAATAGCCATCCCAAACCAGCCAAGGAAAGCAGGCAGCTAGGAGCCTTGATGTGATCTGAGCTGTCAGCAGTGGTGAACAATTCAGGCTTCTCCCATACAGAGGGCAGGAAGTGAAAACAGGCTGTCCCTATTCTCCTGGCTTTGTAAAAACTCTGGGAAAAATTAATCTTTTCTAAGCTCTTACCTCTAACTATTGTGACTTTGAGTAGACTTCTTCAATTATTAAGCAATAGTTTCCTCACCTATAAAATGGGGAGTAATAAAGGTCCTGTCTACAGGGTTACTGGGACAATTACCCAGACCAGGTGAAGGGAATCCTTAGCATCATACCATGTTTGTGTGTGCAGTAACTGTTAGGTGCTTACCTGTCATGGGCACTGTGCTCTGTGAACAGAAATTATGCTAAAGCTTAGGTTCTAGTAGGGGAGAGCAGGTAATACGAAGAAGGGAATGTTGGTGGTAAATAGTAATGATGCACAACAGGATGAGGGAATGGAGGGTCACTACTTCAGATAAATTGGTCAGGGAAATCCTCTTGGAGGAGGTGACATTAAAGCAGAGACCTATTATTTCTGTTAGACTGAAATGCTTTAGCCCTTTGAATGTTACAGATGAAATGGACCTTGTTTTCCCATCGCAATTTTGCAGATGAGGAAGTTGAAAACAGCAAAGACAAGGGTATGGCTTAAGGTTACACAGCTAGGCAAGAGTCTTTCGTCATTATGTAAAACCCTGAAGATATTTTCAGTAGTACAACTGGTGACTTACTTGGAGAGCAAACTATAGTTGGCCGGGATGCATTCCCAAGCAGGGAGACTTTTGAAGTCATCATGAAAATGCTATCAGGATCCACTTTTCAGTCCATCCCATTTTAACAAGAATACCTTAAAATTTTCAAATGAGGAAGCAAAAATGGAAACCTAAACTTGAGGGCCAGAGACCATCCCAGCAAAGGACTTTGTGAGAGATGTGCAGGAAATACCAATGGGCTCAGCATGTTAATCAGAGCATCACATTCACTGTCTTCTCTGACCAGAATAAAACTTACATGGTAGAAAATTAGATAAATGTTACTGTCTTTAAAAAGTGATGTCTGCAAGAAGCATACTTGCATGCAGAAGTCACGTGAGGTGTTATGGTTAAAAATAACTCTCTTATCCTTTCATATCAGAACTCAAATTATGAGAGTATACAACAGACAGCAAGGAGCATTGCTGAGCAAGCTCACGAGCTGGCCTATGATCCAAATTATATGTCACCCTTCGCACAGTTTGCATGTGACAACGGATTGAATGTGAGAGGTAAGCATTCTTTGGGAATGTCATAAGGACTAACTGTGGGAGCTTTCTGGCTGTGGGTGAGACTGTGTCAGTGTCCTCTCCTAGCTTTGAGCCTGTGCCTTTGAGCACAAGCAAATGTACGTCCTGTGTCCTCCCACTGGGTGCCCTTCAGAGCTGAACTTTATCGGCTACAGCAGCCAATGGAACCTGAAGCCCTTTATTGCCACCACTGCACTGCTTGGAACTGAGCCCTAGAGGCCTCTGAGCTCTGCCTGGAGGGCCTGTGCATTCCGAACAGTTTAACATTCTGCCCTTCACGTGTCTGACATTTCTCTTCTCCCTTCCTCTGGCTCTGTGGGACGCGTTGACAGTATTTGCCTGCCAAATTGCCAGAGCGGATTTTGAAAAGGGAAGCAATGTGAAACTGCCCTTGACTGAAGAGTCCTTCTATCTACTGCATGCTGTGTCTTTGGGAGCAGGCCAGTTTTGGAGCTGGGATGACATGTTGGTGCTAGCATATCAGAGCTAGTGGAATTGGTCAGGCTCTTGCTGATGTAATATTATGACATGTAGAGCATTTCTTAGCCCTCCAGGAAATGTTAAAATAGGAGAAAACACACACACACGCACACATGCCATAGCAGTTTGGCAGATTAGAGTACAAGGCTATTCCTAGTTTAAAAGCATTGGGTATGTTTGTCCAAATTAGGGTTGTGTAGAAGCATGTAACTTTCTTGTCAGGCTGAAGTTACTGTAACAGATTTTGTCTTTACTGTGATGATGTAAACAGAAGATGTGGTGGCCGTGTTCATAGAGCTCCTGTTGTAAAAGAGCATGGGAGATTTTTTTTTTTTAAGCTTCAATTAAATTATGTGAAATTTCTTGAGTGTTTTCTGTTTAACTGTTTCTCTTTATCAAATACTTTTTTCTGTGAGGACTTATTAATAAGCCAAACAGGCCTGAAATGCAAGCATTTGACTAGAGATTGAACCCAGGGGCCCTTGACCACTGAGCCACATTCCCAGCCCTTTTTTGTATTTTATTTGGAGATAGGGTTTCACTAAGTTGAGTTACTTAGGGTCTCACTAAGTTGCTGAGGCTGGCTTTGAACTCATGATCCTTCTGCCTCCGCCTCCGAAGCTCCTGAAATTATAAGTGCGCCACCACACCCAGCACTAGTACTTACTTAAGACCACAGTTTTGAGTGATTTTTTTTTCCTTTTAAAATGTACTGATCAGTTTTCATTCTTGTTTTAGGTGGAAAGCCAGATGACATCACCGTCCTTCTTTCCATAGTGGCCGAGTATACAGACTGACTCACCGAGCTGTCGACTCCTGCCTTTCCTTTCTTTGTCCCAATTTCCCTGCCATGTGTGCTGATCCTGCTGGCAGGACCACGTTTCTTTGCCACTGATCTCAATGGCCAGTGATGTAAGCCTTTTGCCTGTCTTTTTGAGACCCATTGAGATCTTTGTTGAGAACCACTACTGTCATTCACTAGCTCATGTCTGCTGGCAACAGTTGAAGAGAAGCAAGATTTGAAGATCAGCCTTCATTCTCGTGGAGGTTTTCAAAGGCTATTACTTTTCAAAAGCAGTTGAAGTATTGAGAATGGGTAATGTTGGTAAAGAGAATTCAAAATTACAGTGTGTTAAAGGGATTTTAAGTCTGACAAGTCATAAATTATGATACGTCTGCTAGAAAACATACATTATTCATCAAAAGAAATGTCACATGTTTTCCACAGGCACCATCTTGGTTATGGTGATCAGGTGTGGCTTTATGTTTTCATTATAAACTCCTATTTTCCAGGAGCTCATAAATATGCTCTGGGTTATAAGATCTTGATCCCAGAAGCTTTTTTGTTACACATTGGAAGAAAAAAGTAATTATTTTAGTTCTATGGATGCAAATATTTTGTGCTTTTAAAAGATGCTTAATTGTGTTCCCGTGATTAAAGTTTTGGCAGTTTATTAATTAGTCCAAATCACAGGCTGGTTGCCTGATATCCGGGGGAAGGGGGTATCCTTACCAAAATTTTTTAATGGAAATGCTACTCAAGATTGCAAAAGTCCTTAAAGCCTAGAAACTTAGTGCTATGGCTGGAATTCCCCCCGCTGTCTGCCAGGCGCCCTGGGTGGGCTCTCTGGGCCCAAGGCTGACAGGTTGAGAATGGACAGCTGTAGCTGGGTTTTTGCTGGCTCACAGTCGTGCTGCCCATGGAGCCCTCAGACCTTCCCCTAGGAGCCTTGCTTTTGCAGAGCATGCACCGAATCACTGCGTCCACCAGGCAAGAGCACGTGTGCAATGGCAGCAGCACAGAGCCCACAGGGAAAACTCCTAGTGATGATCTGACTTTTGCAATTGCCCCAAACAGAAATGTAGGGGTTTCTGAATCAAGCTTAATGTTTACAGTTTCCGAATAGCCATTTTGCAGTGTATAGTTTCCTTATAAAAACTACCCTGAATTTGGTTTCCCATTACCTGCAGGCTCAAACTTATTTTTAAGGTTTATGTACAAGTTGACTGCTGTAAAGATATATATTTTTGAGTCAGTTTTTTCCTTCATTAACTTGGTGGTAGAAAAATATATATACTTAGAAATCCTTAAATTAAAGCCATGTTTTATATATACGTCAGGTAACATTGGTGTATAGATGAGAATGCAATTAAACCTGACGAGAATCTACTTGAGGAGAACACAGAAAGTTTTTTCTCGAGAGGAGATACTGACTCCCTGGTTTATTGCATTAAAACTTACGTTTGAGGTTACCTCAACTTGTTTTAAAAGATTTTGTTTTGTGAATTTGTACTGTATATTTGAGTAACTGTCAAGCTTTTGTTTTATTTAAAATTGTTTAACATGTACCATGTACATGTCATTACTATATTTCAATGCATCATGCTTGTAACAGGCATTTCATTTATAATAAGAATGAGTTATTCATTTGTAAGCCGTTCAATAATTTATCTACTATTCCTTAATTGGCATAATGTTAGATACCTATTTTGAATCACCTTTAATTAAGTGTCAGAATGCCTTAACTACCCTAACTTGACAAAACAGAATTCTTTGGTAGAGAAGATAGAGGGCGGGTGGGATGTGGAGGGAGACTGTTTAAATAAGGAGGAACTATCATGCTCTGCTAGAATATGGACACATATGTGGCAAGCGGGGTATTTATTTTGCACAAACTCTTTGCAGTCTCTGGGTATTTTAAAAAGTAAAGAAAGTTGCATCCTGAAGGGGTTGGTTAAAAGGAATACATTCAAACTAGGATTGATGACTTCAACTCTTTTGTTTGGGTTTGTAATTACTTTTGGTCAGAAGTATGTAGCCTTATGATCTGGATATATTTTGCATGAATTTTCCAATGCCTCCATTTACTTCCTGGTAGGAGCAGTAACGGTCAGGTTATTGGCTTTTCTCTGCTCTCATTTTAACCCATCAAACAATCTTTGTAAAGCTAGATTGGTGGTGTTTTATACAACTCGTTTAATCAACTTACTTTTTTTGAGAAATGATTGTTAGAAACTGTCAATGTGGTTGTTCCAGTGACACTGAAAATAATGGGGCAAGAATTCATGGTGGAATTGACTTTGGACCTGGCTTGTAGTTTAGTACATAAAATACCCTGTTTTCTTCTTTCCCCTGTCCTTTTTGTGTTATGCACTGCATTTTATGACTGCTAGGGGTCAGGGCGAGTGCTGCTTAGCAAGTAACTCTCCTCCTCTCACTGGTCAGAGGCTATGTGGGACCCAGAATAGAATTCTCCGAGTCTTACACCCAAGCTTCCAGGGGTGTGGCTGAGCTATACCACTTGTTGGGTCTAATTCTGAACCTGATGTGTGTGTGTGTGAACTGTATTTTAAATCAAGCAGTGTAAACACACACACACACACACATACACACACACACATACACACACACACACACAATTTGCCTCATGTAGTGGACTTTTATAACAAAAGAAAAAATTTGGATTTCTAATTTACAAATGGCAAATTATTTATCCCTCTCTGGATGCACCAAAGACCAGTAAAGTTTATAGCTTTTCCATCTATATTTATAAAGCAATACTGTATTATAAAAATCAATATTTTTATCACATGCTTGAAATTTTTATTTTGTTCTGTTTTAAAATGTGCACTCAACATATCAGAACCTTGTTTCTTCCTATGAACTTAAGCTGCCTGCGCACAAAAAACAAACTTTTTTTTTTTAACCAAATGGAGATGAAGTAGATAAGAGTCCATAGGCTCTTAAAAACTGGAAGAAGAAATGAGGGGGGAAAAAACAAGTTGTCCCAAATTATTATACTCACATGGTTGATGGGTACTAACTCCTAAAGAAATCCATTCCAGGTATGCATGTCTGGGGTTTGGGCTGTGTCTAGAGTAGAAAAAACGCGATTTTGAGCTTTGCAGATGGGAGTGTCCTCTCCTGTCAGCTGCGTTTGTTCTGGATAGAGAGTAACCCGAAGATGAAAACCACCTTCAGTACCACCAACCTACTACATCATGTAACAAGGCAGGAATTGTGAGAATTTACTGAGTCAGTTTTGAGTGTTCTGGAGATGGTCAGTAAGATTGGCGAGAACTGTGAATGTTTGTACCTCTGGATAAGTTCATGGTTCCTTGTCACCTTAATATGAGCTATCTTTGATAGAAGCTACAAAATTCAGTTGGAAACTGAATCACATTTTTATATTTAACAAATTTTACAATACCAGAAAAAAACAAAATCTGCTTATAAAACAAAATACAAAGCAGAAAACATTTGGATTCTATTTATTTATTAAAAGAAAATTAAATTAAATTGAACTTCTCAACTAAAAATGTCCACGTCAGAATTTAACTGTTAGCAGGTAGTTTGTGGCAAAGATGGCTAAATAATGAAGCAAATTTGAATATGTGTATACTAATAAGCTGCTTTTTTTCTGTTGAGACTATCATTCTTTGTCTTACCCAAGAGGCAATTACCTGAATTGGATGTCTGAAATATAACTTATGCAGGAATAGTTCTGTAAATACATTTAAATAAACTGTAAAGATATTTAATAAATATAGTATTTATACTAATCTGTGTACTTCTTTTGGTTTGAATGGTAATTAAACAAGGCACCAGCCCTTAACATTGTCCAAGCTCTCCATTTCCAGGCCTCTTAGTCAGCCTTCAGTGAATCTGCACTTTGTGGCTGTGCATAGCTGTCCTTCACAATACTTTAATTGCCATAGCTCATTCTCATCCACTGCTTTACTACATCCGTTAGCTCCCTCCAAACTCATCAAAATGGACTCATAACTGAATGTGAATACAGAGGTTTTCTCTGCTGAGGCTTTGCACCTCCTAAATGGTACAGAGTGAAATTACAAAAAAACAAACAAAAACAAAACCTGGTGTGTGTATTCTTGGCACACTATCAAAATTCTAAAACCCAAAGTGTGTACAGTGGAGCAGCATAACTGTCTTCTGCAGGCCATGCTGCATCAAGGCTGCTGCTGAGATTGGTGTCTATTTTTTTAAGATACATATTTTTTAGTTGTAGTTAGACACAGAACCTTTATTTAATTATATGCGGTGCTGAGGATCGAACCCAGGCCCTCGCATGTGCTAGGCAAATTCTCTACCGCTGAGCCACAACCCCAGCCTGAGACTGATGCCTATTTCAATGAAGAAATCAGAAACTTCATCCTCAGCAAGGAGACCTACAGGGTTACTTTTGTGTGTAAAAGTTCTCTATAGTCATCTGCATTTGTTACGAATATGAATTCAGTGTTAATCATTGGTATAAGCATAAGAGACATAAAATTTGGCCTACTTTGAAAATATGTGGGCATTGCCACTTTCCACAAAAAGCTTGGTGAAAGCCCATTTTCATTCACTGAGAAACATCTTGGGATGAACTTGAGTTTTTATTAGGTTATTGTGGGTAGCTATGACTCATTACTAAGCTACAAGAGCCAAATTCATTCTGGTTTCATTTAGAACTCTGTTCACAGTTCTGAAGCATACTAATCCACTCAGCCACCTTTTCAAATTCCTCACAAAATCTGAAGAACAATTGCTTGCCAGTTAACACTTCCTTATTGTTTGATGGTTTCCCAAAGACTTAGCAATAAGATGTTACAGAAGGCTGGTTCCTGGGGTTATAGAACTGCAAACAAGTCTTGGGGAGGGAGAGGCTCTCACCATAAGGTATTACATAACAGTGTTTTTGTACCAAATTTTTAGTCTTGTTTATGCAGGTAAGAAGCTAATTCTTAAAGGGGCAAAGAACAGACATTTGTATCCCACATTCCATTCCAAACCCAGGCTCTCTTGTGTGGAGGTTGCTACACTATTTTAGATAATACAGAAATGTTTGACATCAAGGGCTGGGGGTGTAGCCAGTTAATAGAGTGCTTGCCTTGCATGCACCAGGCCCTGGGTTCGATCCCCAGCAGCAGCAGCACCACCACCACCACCACAACAACAACAAAAGTTTGACATCATTTCCATTAAATTATTTTCCTGTATCACATTGCAAATAAAAAATCATCCCTGAAAATCTGTTCTAACTGAAGGCTAATCAAATCTTTTACAAAATACAAAAAGACTCCAAAGTGAGGGAATGATTATTTTTTTCTAAGGGCTACTTCAAAAATCAGAATTTTTTTCCAATGGACAAAAGTGATGTTATTTGAAAAACCTGCATAACTTTTTGCAGTTTCTGAGAGTCCCAAACTCCAAAATGTTCACAAATACAAAATACTGGACTACTAGTCACAAAACTGTTTCAAGACGTCTTGATGCACTTCCATATCTGTTGTACACTAGGCATGAAGACTGGGGCTTAAGGCGAGGCTATCACTGAGCTTTAGATGTGGAGACAGTGCCATTAATCACATCCTCGTCACTGTCACTTGCTATTGCCAGACTGTCCAAAGGGCGGTTGAAGTGTTCTTGCTGGTCAGAAGAAACAGCTCCAAAGAACATGCAAGAAAACTAGAGAGAAAAAAAAAAAAAACACTGCAGTTTATTCCAAAGTGAAAGTTTGCCCAATTAATGCTCAAGGTGACAGCCCTTGCAGAACGCTGCCAGTGTGGTCCTCCTGTCTTATTGGTGATGGCTCATGGGATGTCATTATTGGCCCAACTAGTTCTAAAACCAGACCCTTCCCTAACTTCAGAGGCCCAAGATGACCTTCAGCTGGGGCAGAGATCTGCTGCTGACTTCCCCTGAAGCCATCAGAACTCCAGGCTGAGCCAGACCCTATGCTGGCTGTGTGAACTGAGCCATCTCTTCTCATTTTCCTGCTCTTTAGCCCTGTCTAAAAAGCTTCTGACCCCACCACTTCACAAGCTTCAGATGTGATCAATGAAAATGGCCACATCCTTAAAGTTGGAGGCTGTTTTTTGCCTTCATCCACTCAGGTCGCCCCTCACACTGCCTTCCAGTGCAGTCCCTACCCTACCCCTGGGGCCGCTCAGCAGGCTCACCCTCTTCTACCCAACCTTGAACCAGGGCTCACTTTCAAACTTAGCACAGCTGGCATTTGGGACCTGATGACTGTTGTGGGCTGTCCTGTATTGGGAGATGCTGGGCAGTGCTGCTAGCCTTTCCCCACTAGATGCCAGTAGCACCCCCTTCCCAACTTGTATCATCCAAATGGCCCCAGACTTTACCCCAGGTCCCCTAGGGGAGGAGGCCCGCCCCTGGTTAAGAACCACCACCTTAAATGTGGGCTGTCCTCTTGAAATTACCATCTGTGTGCCAGGGAGTCTTCAAGATTGAACTTCGGTCATCCTATTGCCTGGTTGGTGTCACCAGTTGCCATACTCAAGCCTTGAACCAGGTCCTCAAAACCTAAGTCACCCCTGATCTCTCCCTTTTTCCTTACCCCTTCTAACCAACCCATGTCAAGAGTGTTACCTCCTAAGTTAGCTGTCTCACCTGACCACTCCCTCCACCCCTCATCTAAGGAGTGACCAACTCGGAGGCTGTAACTGAGAGAACTTTCTTGCCTGACCCCACCCCATTTTTCACATGGCTAAAGTTCTCTTGTAAACATTCAACACCATCAACTGTTAAATCCTTTCAAAGACTTCAAATACCAAGGTACTTTATAAGGCTGTTTACACACAGTCCACAGGACTCTCCCAGCATAAGCTGGCCCTCATGTAGCTTCCCCTTGAGCAATGCATTGTCTGCCTCTGGCAATCTGCTCCCAGTTGCAGAACTCAGGCTTCAGTTTCTTAAAACCAGAATGCCCCTCCAACTGCAGGGCCTTTGCACCTGCCTCCCCAAACTCACTTCCTTATCCCTTCCAGCTCAGCTTAAGCACGAGTTTCACACTGAAGACCCCCCTGGCCTCCTGGAGTAGGCTGTTTAGCACCTTAAATCTCAAAGCACCCTGAACTTTTCATTGAACTTATCACAGCTTTTAAAAACTTCCCTATTTTTAGTCGCATGACTTTTATATCTGCATCTAGTCCCTATGCCTTATACCCTCTTTAGTCTCTAAACAAGTTTGGGAACCTTATTTATTTTGCTGACCAGTTTCCCTCACGTGCTCTCCAGGACACCTGCCTGCAGGAAACACTGGTGGAAGTCCATGGGTGTAGCATGAATGAATGAATAAGCCCCATTCTTGGCTCATCTTCAATTTTGTATCAGAAGATGGGGATGCTCTCTGTAAGGTGGCAGTTCTGACAGCAGTGTGGGCTCCTCACTCCACATAGAAAACTCCAGCTTAATAAGGGTCAGTATAGACTGATGTCTGTGACAGAGGCCAGCCAGGAGCCAATTAATTAGGATCCTGTTTGTACTGCTGCAGCCTGATACTTTTCAGACTGTACTTACTATTAAAATATCAGCTAAGCCCACCTGCCCTATAAGCAAATGTACAATGTGTACAAATGGCATATACTTTGAAATTCAATCACAAATACACCTTAATAATGAGTGATTACAATAAACAAAGGACACTTTGGATTAAAAAAAAAAAACAAAAAACAGCTTGGCAGGGCTGGTGGCATGGTAGACCACACAGTGCCCCTGTGGACTAAGCCCACGAACCTGTAAAGGTGTTATGTCACGTGGCCAAGGGGAACAAAGGTCACAGATGGAGCCAGGGTTGCGAACAGATGGCTGAACCAGCTGGGGGGCCCAAGGTGAGCACAAAGATCCTTACGGGCGGAAAGAGGATGGAGAGGGTTCGAGTGAGCAATAGGAAAAGATATAACAAGCCAGCGCTGGCCAGAAAGATGGAAGGGGATCATGAGAGAAGAGTACAGTGGCCTCTAGAAGCTGGAAAAGGTAAGAAGCAGACTCCCAATTCTCCTGAACGGACACAGTTCTGCTGACACCTTGACCTTCGCCAGTGAGCCATTTCAGACTTGGACCTTCAGAACTGTAGGATGATACGTTTGTGTTGTTTTCATGGCACAAAATTTATGGTAATTCAGGGCTGGGGATACACCTCAACTAGTAGAGTGCTTGCCTCACATGCACAAGGCCCTGGGTTCAATAAATCTGTGGAAGGAGCATAGGAAACTAACACACTGGCTTTCGCCATAACTGCAGACACAATCTCAGTTCCCTTTTATGGGTCTAGCCTTGACCAAGGACTATTGAATGTGTATCATCGTATGCACATATCCCTCAGGGACATTCATGGTGCCCCATGAGACCGGGAAGCTTAGGTGGACTTTGGTTTTTGAGAGCTGCCTGAATTTGCCATTGGCTTGGGGTAAGTGCTATTTTCTATCTCTCTTTGGCCTTTAAATCTCACATGGCTGGATAATGGAGACTTCCCCATGTCTTTAAGTGAGAAAACTTGACAGCGTCCAGGCAGCCAGACAGTAGCCTCAAATCCCATGTGAACTGGGCAAGAAAAGAATTAAAAATATGTATAAATGTTATGTGTGTGTATGTGTGTGTTCCCTATGTTACTGCCCATGAAAACTGTATATAACTCCCTACATTGAAGAAGCCACTAGTCATTATTTAGGATATAGAACTCTGTTATAGCTAATTTTGAAAATCCCCTTTCCCAAAGTAGCACACCTAGCATATATGTGCATGCATGTGCGCGCGCACACACACCCACACACACACACACACACACACACACGGTGAACCATCTGGAATTTTTGTGAGACCACCAGAGGGGTTTTAAAAACTTTCTTAGGATGTCCCAAACCAGGGTTGAAGGTGTCCACACTACTGGCAATGCACTAGAAAGAGAGAAATGAGTAGACTCAGGTCTGCCCTTAATGAACTCACAGTCTACCTAGCAGAGTAAATTAAGACTTAAAAAATACTAACAAACAAACAAAAAAACCCAAAACACCCTTTTTTATGGATCTGGTAAATTGATATCAAAGCTTAAATTAAAAACAAATTAAGAGGCTGGGGCTCAAGTGACAGAGTGCTTACCTAGCACATGTGAGGCACTGGGTTGATCCTCAACACCACATAAAAATAAAGATATTGTATCCACCTAAAACTAAAAAATAAGTATTAACAAAACAAAACAAAATTGAAAACAGGAAAAAACTGACACAATCCACAAAGGGATACTAACCCATCAGCCATGAAAACACACCTGGAAGCTGTCATAATGCAGTGTTGCCCTGACACATGCAAAGGCCAAGATTAGCAGAACAAAAAGTCCAGAGATAGATTCCAACCCCTGATGAACCTAATTCAAAGCCAGGCATGGTGGCAGGAGCCAGCCCCAGCAACTTAGAGAAGCTCTGAGCAACTAAGACCCCATCTAGAAATAAAAAATAAAAAGGGGCTGGAGATGTGGCTCTCTAATTAAGTGCCCATAAATTCAATCCCCAGTGGGGGTGGGGGGGGGAGGAGGAGGAGGAGGAGGGCATATAGAAATTCTTATGCTATTTTTGCAACTTTCCAAAAGTCTGAAATTACTTTAAAATAAAATGTTAAATAAGCCAATAGTAGGGTGGGCCACATAGTGATGGAAATATAGGCATCACATGGCTCTGGCCTTGTCAGGTTCACAAACCTGTTTTCAGTGTGCATGGCAGACGCTGAGAGCCAAGCAGAGGTTCATCCTGAGGCCACTGTCCACATAGCTTGCTCAGCCAGACACGGGATTGCTAGAGAGGCAGCCTATTTGCTGCCCCCTCGCACACGCACGCTCTGTTTGGGGCGGGGAGGAGAATGGAAAGCCAGGTGAAGACTGTGTACGTTAAGTTCCCCAGGGAAAGTCCCTGAATGCCATTCTAAGGAGTTCCACCGCAATGTGACAGGGAAGTGGAATGACCAAGAGCCTAAAAGCAGGAGAGTGCGAGAGAGTAGTAACGAACATTTGCGGAGCACTGACACGCCAGGTATGTCTGTGAGTGCGTTTTTCACAGATCCATTCAACGGATATAATTATCTCCATTTTTCTGACAAAGAAATTGAGGCAAATATCAGTAACTTGCCCAAGGTGTACAGCTGATGAGTGGCAAGAGAAATTTGAATGCAGGAACTTGAACTCTAGAGCCAGGGCTCTGAACCCCTCATTGTCCACCTAAGGTTTGAAGCAAGTGTCCCAGCACACCGTGCAAAACCAGGGCCGAGGGGAAAGGGCCACGGGGCGGCCAGGCCCTCAGCAGGCCAGGCGGAGCGCAGCGGCCTCGTCCTTGCCATGTGGAGGCCAGCAACTCCCCTTAAAAGTAGAGAATTTAAGAGAGCTCAAATGGGTGTCACGGAGCTTGCAATTCTAAACATCACTGTCCCTACTGAGGAAACTGGCAATTTTGGTGAATTTCAGGGTCCTGAAGTCCCAGGAAAATGATTTTGTGTTGTTGCCTGTGAAAAAGTAAGCACAGTAAGTGTGACCAAAAAAATTACTTCTATGACTTTAGCATGTTGTTGGAATTAAAATAGAGCATACTATAGATGATCCTAATTTATTCTTGAAAACAAATGCCCACATCTCTACTTAGAATATGCTTTGTTAGAAATTACTGAGAAATGTAACTATTTGTATTGATAGTTTATAAATCAGACTTTTCTCATTGGAGACTAGCTCCACACCTCCCCTAACAAAAAATAATAAAACAACACAGGGGTCGGGGGTAGCTCAAGGGTACAGAGTTTGCCTAGCATGCATGAGGCCTTGGGTTCAATCTCCAGCGCCACACACACAAAAAAGAAAGAAAAAAATAATAATTCACAAGAGGCTGGGGTGGGTTGTGGCACAGGATGCCGAGGGAGACTGGTGCTGACACTTCTTGACTGATACGCAGTCGGTCCTCTTACCTTCCTGAGGTATGGAGAGCCTGGCCCTTCCTCTGTGTCGCTCACAATGCTTTCAGGTACTTCAAAGACGTTGTCTCCACTTGCTCTTTTCCTTTGAGGGCTGCCACAGTTTTCCCCTGCAGAGTTTTTGGTGGCAGCTTCCCTAGGATAAAGCCTCTTGGGTGCTGATTTTCTTGAGATACACTCTGGAGCCTGGCTGGTTCCACTTTTATCAGCCTTCGAATTTGACCGTATCATATCTGACCTGAGATGTTAACAGAGATTAAATGAGCTGTTTCTTTGGGAAAAAAAAAAAAATATATATATATATATATATATATATATATATTTTTTTTTTTTTTTTTTTTTTTTTTTTTTTTTTTTGAGGAGTACCAGGGATATTTAACCAGGGGTATTTAAGTACCAGGAGTACTTAACCACTGAGCCACATCCCCAGCCCTTTTTATTTTTTATATTTAGAGACAGGGTCTCACTAAGTTGCTTAGGTCCTTGCTAAATTGCTGAGGCTGGCTTTGAATTCGAAATCCTCCTGTCTCAGCCTCCTCAGTCACTGGGGAAATATATCTTTTATATAACTAATGGAGCAATGTGAATGACAATGATAGTGCTGATTTAGAGGATGTACTTAGATAATACAGAATTAATTGTTGAAACTTACCATTTATGTATATGATCATTTAGAAATTCCTTTGACTTCATATTATATGTTAACAGGATCAAGTGAGAAAAAAAGTTAAATAAATTATTAGAAATCTGTAGAATGAAACATCATGAGGTCATGAAAACCTATGTTTTGGGCCTGGGGTTGTGGCTCAGTGGTCAAGTGCTTGCCCAGCACAGTGAGGCTGTGGGTTCGATCCTCAGCACCACATAAAGATAAATAAATAAAATAAAGTATGGTGTCCATCTACAACTAAAAAAAAAAAAAAAGCTGTACATGTTCAGTGCAGATGCAAACTTAAAAATATAAATAAAACCTATATTTTCAAGTCATAATCAATGATGCTGGAACACACATATTCACAATATATTTTATGGAGAAAAACCAGAATACAAAGCAACACATTACATGATCCCACTCCTTTTTATTTTTGGTACCAGGGATTGAACCCAGGAGTGCTTTACCACTGAGCCAAGTACGTGCCCAGCCCTTTTTAATTTTTAATTCTTTAAGTTGTTTAATCCTCATAAAGTTGTCAAAGCTGCTGAAACTTCTGATCCACCTGCCTTCATGTCCGTAGTTTCTGAGATTACAGGAACTCACTATGTGCCCAGCCCAATCTTGTTTTAAAATACAAGTATATTGGGCCGGGGGGAGTCTGAAAGAAAATTCAGTGAGTTAAAATGTTAATAGTAGCTATTTCTGAGTGGGGCAATTATGGGTGAATTCTATTTTATTCTTCTTTTTTTAATACTTATTTTTTAGTTGTAGTTGGACACAATACTTTTATTTATTTATTTATTTATTTTTATGTGGTGCTGAGGTTCAAACCCAGGGCCTCGCACATCCCAGGTGAGCGCTCTACCGCTGAGCCACAACCCCAGCCCCTATTTTCTTCTTTGTACTTTTATGTATTTTCCAAAATTTCTACTATAACTTTGTGTGACTTTACAACAAATTATGCCTCCCACCAAAATGTTATTAAGGAAAAGAAAAATAGAAAAAAGATAAATGGTTATCCCTGTATCTGAGAAAGAAGAGTTTTATGTAATGAATAACATACTTTCCTGCAAAACTTGACACTGGAAATTGAAAATGAGTTTTGAATGATAACAAAGATAAATCAGATAGCCCTGTTAAGTTCTGATCAGAAGAGAAAAAAACAAATATCTGATACAACATTGGTGAAGTTTCAACATTAGGATTTGGTGTTACTCTAGCTCTTCTAGATTGGGACAAAATTTCTGACCTAATGTTTTACTCCCCAGTTGTTTCCTAAGTGAATGCCACTGAATTATTTCAGAATAAGATGGCATGGCTTTCCCCAACCAATAACAAATTTAAAACATAGATTTACCTTTTTCGTGTCTGCGAGAGACACAGTGATTGTGGCGAAGATGCCCGACTTGGGTCATCAGCCAAGGTAGCCAAAATAAAGTTAGCTTCCAGTAGCATGTCATCAATACTCAAAGCCATTGGTCTAAAAGGGCAGAGTCAGAGCAAAAATAACATTTATTTTCTGGTGGTCATTAAGAATGCATTAAAGATGATAATTATGGAATAAAAAGAAATAGTACCTATCCTTTCATGTGGGAATCTTTAATAATCTCAAATAACCACAGTCCTAAGAGCTGAAAGATCCCTTAGAAATCATTAAATTCAATTTCATAAATATACCTCAACCCAATCCCATTTAAAATTTTAGTTTGGAGGGGTTGGGGATGTAACTCAGTGGTCCAGCACTGGCCTAATGTGTGAGACCTTGGGTTCCAGCCCCAGCCCCACAAATTTTTGCTCTGAAATATATAAAGTCTCATAGTTTCATAGGGATTTTAACTTGCTTAAGCCATATATGGTTTTCTAATTAGGCAATTTATTCAGCAGCATGTCAAATTTATAAATGTTTCACTCTGCAAAAACATGTATCTTTCTCAATCAAGTTCCAATTTAAAAATGCCATTTGGCATCTTTCAAAACTTTACTTTGATACATGAAGCTAGTAAAGTTAAGGAAATCCTGGGGTGTTAATTAATTTCACCATGATTCAAAGGGTTTTATTATCACAAAAGAGTGAAACTCAGAAAAGTTCCCAAGGACCTACTTTCCAGGAAAATCAAAATGAATGGATATAGGAACATGGATAGCTTCTGAAAACGTCAGCATTCCCTGAGGAAGAAAATTTAAAAAAACTTTAAATCTTTATGAAAAATACCAGTAAAAACCTGAATTTGAATTTGACACAAATATTTGTTTACCTTCAATTCTTTGAAGCAAAATGTTATTTCTGTATCCAATCCAATCTGAAAGAAGTCAAACTCATCTGGGCCAAAAGACATCTCACTGTACACAGAATTTGTCAAATCTGTTTAATGTCACAGAAAAAAATAAAGAATAAAATGAGTCCCAGAGGCATGTATTAAATTTTAATGTGAAAATATAACTATAAAGGATAGGTTAAGACATAGAACCCACTTCTCAGGGAATGTCTTTGACATTCCCTGAGAAGTGGGTTCTATGTCTACGTCCCTTCCCCTTGAATCAGGGTAGGATCCGGAGTGCTTTGACCAAAAGGATATGGCAAAGAGACCTGCACCGGTTTCTGTGTCCAGACCTTAAGAGACTGGCAGTCTCCTCTTCCTGTCTGTGCAATACTGACTCTTGTAACTCAGCTACCAGGCCATATGAAATCCAGGGTGCATGGTCACGGGCCCTGCTGAGCTCCCAGCATCCACCAGAAGTCACGTGAGTGCACCTTCTTCACATCTTCAAATGATTCCAGCCCCAGCCACCATCTGATAGCCGTCGTTCCCCATTCTCCTCCCAGCCACTGGCAACCATTAATCTATTTTCTGTTCTCTGGATTTAGCTATTCTGGATATTTCCTATATGTGGACTCATTTAATATGTGGCCTTTGGTGTCTGGTTTCTTTCACTCAGCATGATGTTCTCAAGATTCATCCATACTGTAGCCTCCACCCAGACTTCATTCCTTTTTATGGATAAATGATGTTCAATTGTATGGAGAGATCACAGTTTCTTTATTCATTCATGAGTTGAAAACATTTGGCTTCCATTCTGTGGCTATTATGAGTAATGCTCCTATGAATATTCATGTGGACCATGAGGCAGAGCTCATGGTCCTAAAGATGGCAAAGGAACAATACAGAAAAAGCCTGGTGCTTTGATGAACATGGAATAATCATTATCAACCACTATTATTTTATTTTCTGCCACTCATATTTAAAGATAATTCTAAATAACATACCCTACAATTTTTAAATTTTATGTTCCTTTAAACAGAAACAAACTTCACATCTTACTTTTTTTTTTTTTTTTTTTTTTTGTACTGAGAACTGAAACCAAGGAGGGCTTTACCATTGAGCTAAGTCCACAGCCCTTTTCTGAATTGCTTAGGGCCTTGTTAAGCTGCTGAGGCTGGCCTCAAGCTTGTGATCCTCTTGCCTCAACTTCCCAAGTTTCTGGGATTACAGGCATGTGCCATGGTGTCTGGCCATATCTTCTTCTTCTTCTTTTTTTTTTTTTTTTTGGTACAGGGGATTGAACCCAGAGGCACTTAACCACTGAGCCACATCCTCAGTCCTTTCTGTATTTAGAGACAGGGTCTTGCCGAATTGCCTAGGGCCTTGCTGAGTTGCTCAAGCTGGCTTTGAAATCTCAATTCTTCTGCCTCAGCCTCCAATTCCATCAAGAAAGTAAAAAAAAAAAAAACAGGTTTACAGGTGTGCACCACCGAGCCTAGCTTCCAGACATATCTTATGTCATCTATTCAAAAAAAGATGATTTGACTTAGTTCAACAATGTATTATCATAGCACACCCTGATGTTTGGAATTTTACATATACATTTCAAGATAATCAAGGATTTATGTATTATTCCCTCTATTACATATTCTTCTGTGATTTAAAAATTGAATGATGGCTGAACATGGTGGTACATGTCTGTAATCCCAGCAGCTCAGGAGGCTGAGGCAGGAGGATCACAAGTTTAAAGCTAGCCTCAGCAACCATGAGGCACTAAGCAATTCAGTGAGACCCTGTCTCTAAATAAAATACAAAATAGGGCTGGGGATGTGGCTTAGTGGTTGAGTGCCCCTGGGTTCAATCCCTGGTAACCCACCCCCAAAATTGAATGATGTACCAAAAATCATGCAATGAAAGAAAATAGATGAGTTGGCTCCATCAAAATTTAAGACTTTTGTGGGGCTGAATTTGTGGCTCAGAGGGAGAGTGCTCACCTCGCATGCATGAGGCACTGGATTAGATCCTCAGTACTACATAAAGATAAAATAAAGATATTGTGTCCACCTATAACTAAAAAAAATTTTTAAAAATTAGGACTTTTGGGCTGGGGTCGTGACTCAGTGGTAAAGCACTTGCCTCACCTGTGTGAGGCACTGGATTCAATTCTTAGCACTGCATATAAATAAATGAATAAATGAAGGTCCATCAACTACTAAAAAAAATTTTTTTTAAGTGATAGAGGGGGGCTGCGGTTGTGGCTCAGTGATAGAGCGCTTGCCTAGCATGCATGAGGCACTGGATTCGATTCTCAGCATCACATACAAATAAATAAAAGTCCACCAACAACTAAAAAAAAAAAGTGATAGAGGGCTGGGGATATAGGTCAGTTGGTAGAGTGTTTGCCTTGCAGGTACAAGGCCCTGGGTTCAATCCCCAGCACCACAAAAAAAAAAAAAAAAAAAATTAAGACTTTTGTGCTTCAAAATATTCCATCAAGAAAGTAAAAAATAGCCAGGAACAATGGTGCACACCTGTAATCCCAGCAACTTGGGAGGCTAAGACAGGAGGACTGCGAATTCAAAGCCAGCCTCAGCAATGGTGAGGCGCCAAGCAATTCAGTGATACCCTATCTCTAAATAAAATACAAAACAGGGCTGGGGATGTGGCTCAGTGGCCAAGTGCCCCAAGTTCAATCCTTGGTACAAAAAACAAAAAAGAAAGAAAGAAGGAAAGTAAAAAAAAACCCCACAAAATTGGAGGAACTATTTGCAAATCTATATATAATGAGCTAGCATACAGAATAATCAAAAGACAATCCAAGTAAAAAAAAGTGAACAAGGGATTTGAACAGACTTTTTTTTCCAAAGAAGAAATGACCAATAAGTACATGAAAAGATACTCGACATCATTAGTCATTAGAGAAATGCAAATCAAACCCGGAATGAGGCACTACCTCACACCCACTAGGCTGGCTGTAATCCAAAAGACAGACAATAACAAGTATTGTCAAGGATATGAGAAATCAGACCCCACATGTGGCTGGTGGAATGTACAATGGGGCACTCGTCATTGAAAAACAATATGGCAGGTTTTCAAAATATTAAATATGACATTACTATAAGACTCAGCAATTTCACTCCTAACTATATACCCAGATAAATAAAAACACATAATCACAAAAAATCTTGTAGATGAATGTTCATGTTAGCTCTGTTCCTAAGAGCCTTATTCATATGAAACAATAAAAAATGTCTTTCATGATTTAGCTATGAGGCTTCTCCCAAAAGCTCATGTGTGAGTTAATACAAGAAAGGTCATAGGTGAGATGATTAAGTTATGAGAGTCTTGACCTAATCAGGGCATCGTCCACTGATATGGATTAACTGGGCGGTAAGCATAGGCAGATAGGGTGTGGCTGAAATAAGCAGGTCACTGGGGGTGCATCTTTGGGGTTTTTATTTTCCCTTAGTGAGTGGAGCTCTCCCTCTGCTTCCTTGTGGCAGAGGTGTTTTCCTCCTCTGTGCCTTGATGTTTTGCCTCATCTTGGGCCCAGAGCTCTGGGGTGGGTGATCTATGGACTGAGACCTCTGAAACCATGTGCCAAATAAACATTTCCTCCTCTACATTGTTCTTGTCAGGTCTTTTCTTGTCAGCAAAGAATAAGCTGACTAAAACAATGCCCATTAGGGGCTGGGATTATGGCTCAGCGGTAGAGCGCTCACCTCGCACGGGTGGGACCCGGGTTTGATCCTCAGCACCACATAAAAATAAAAGCATTGTGTTGTGTCCATCTACATGTAAAAAATAAATATTAAAAAAAAACAACATGTTTTCACAGAAATGCATAATTTGTAAAAAAAAAAAAAATGCCCACCAAATGGTGAATGAATAAATCAAATGTGGCATAACCATAGAAAAGAATATTATTCAGCAATTAAAAACGAAGTACTGATAAACATTATAACATGGAACATCCTTAAAAACATTGTGCTAAATTAAAGAAGGCAGACTCAAAAGGCCACATGTTGTATGATTCCATATTTCATACAAAATGTCCCAGGATAGGCAATCCATAGATATAGAAAGTAGATTAGTTGTCACTTAGGGCTGGGGCTGGGAGGAAATGAGAACAAATCCACATAGAATAAAAAATGAGTTTATTCTTTAAATGAATCACTCATATAGTATATAAGTTATATCTCAATAAATCTTTTTAAAAATTATTCATGATGAATTTGGAGGAACTACCTATAATCTTAGCAACTTGACAGTCTGAGGCAGGAGGATCAAGGATCAGAAGTTCAAGGAAAGCCTAACAACTTAGCAGGACCCCATCTCAAAATAAAATAAAAAATAAAAAGGGCTGAGCCAGGTGTGTTGGCACATGCCTGCAATCTCAGCGGCTTGGGAGCAGCAGGAGGATGCATTCAAAGTTAGCCTCAGCAAGCCAGCAGGGCCATAAGCAACTTAATGAGAACTGTTTCTAAATTAAAAAAATAAAATAAAAGGGCTGGATGTGATTAAACGCCCCTGGGTTAAATCCCCAGTACCAAAAATTAAAAGTAAAAAAGGGCTGAGAATGTAGGTCAGTGGTAGAGCACATCTGGGTTCAATCCCCAGTACTAAAGGGAAAAAAGGAGGAGGAGGAGAAAAAAGGAGGAGGAGGAGGGGAAGGAGGAGAAGGAAGAGGAAGAAGAATGAATTTGGAGGGAAAAGGGATTTGTTTGTTTGTTTCTCAAATCCCATCCCATTTCCTCCCCCTCCCCCTCCTGACAATATCTGTGTACTCTTTGTAAGTACCTTTGTTCAAAAGAGAAATTCAGTATATTTTTATATTCCTCTTGCATTCCTGACTTCCACAATTTAGAGACTACTACAA
Source organism: Marmota flaviventris (assembly GCF_047511675.1). Classification (NCBI taxonomy): domain Eukaryota; kingdom Metazoa; phylum Chordata; class Mammalia; order Rodentia; family Sciuridae; genus Marmota; species Marmota flaviventris. Next base: position 137,722,588 of record NC_092498.1, on the reverse strand, counting down.
GAACATTTCACATAAACTGCTTATGTAAAAATACCAGAGTTCTTACCTAAAGTGATCTGAGATGAATAAAATTCACACACACATAACATGACTTTATAGTTTCTTAGAAATCAGTACCTTCATTCAATCTTCTGCTGTTCTAACTGAAGTACAGAAGATACATACACCAAACTATCTCTGGATAGCAGGACTTCAGGTGACTTGTTTTATTTGTGCTTTTTTTTTTTTCTTCAATGAACATGAATTATATACACAGTAAGAACAAAGGTTAAATCATATGTATTTTTAAAAGGGTCCCACGAATACCTTAAATATGCATTCATCTCAATCAGGAAGGCTCCCACACACCCAGTGTTTCAGAATAGAGGAGGTTCCATAAGATTACACAATGAGATGTACCATAACTACTCATTAGAAAGCTGCTTATGAGGGACAGTGCTCACTTGTTACTAAATGGCCAACTATTCAGAGATGGCACTAGCCCAGCATGGGTTTTCCAGATCATGTACTCCCAGCTGCTAAAATCAGAATCTGGGGGACCTGAGGGAGGCGTTTGAGACAGTGGGGGAGAGCTTGCTCTCTGAAGCCTGTCTGTTTGTGGACCACAGGACACTACCACCGCACGCAGCACCAGGCCGGTCCCACAGTTCCTCTGGACTTCAACTTCAATAAGAGTACTGAGATAGAACAAGAAAGGCCTGAGTTGCCGGTCATGTTTTTCACCTTTAACAATAAGCTGGTTTGCCCCAGTTATGCCACCTGCTTTCTTTAAAGCTTCCAGGGGCCCCTCCCTGACTGCCACCTGCGCAGAATGCCCGGCTCTGACAGCTTTGGCCTTCCTGGGGTGGCAGTCTTGAGCCCTTCACCGTCTCTGCAAACAGTCCCGGAACACGTGAGCAAGTAGCCAGGTCGAGCCGCAGACCCGGCGCCGAGGGCAAAGCCCAGAGAAGTGGGCACAAACCCTGAATCCTGGGCCGCGCCGTGGGGCGCGGAAATCGTCGCCGATGTCTCCCCCAAACGCCGCCCCGCACCCGACTAGCGCACGTCTCCCCGGCGCCGGGGCTCCAAAGCCTCGCCCACCTGGTGCCGGGTGCCTCTTGGTGATTTCCATTTCCAGGTGGGCTGATGGGCCACGGCGCCACATCAGAGTTGTTGGGAAAATCAAATGAATTCGCAGCGGCAGCTCTAGGACCCACCCTGGCACACACCGACCCCATGGAAGCCTGGTTCTGCTGGCTTTTCCCCTTAAAATGATACCGTTCCTCCCTTCACATCACCGGAAACAAAAGATCTAGGGTCAAAAAGTTCCCAAGACCCCGCGGGTTTTCACTCACGGTCAAAACCTCACCGCAGGCGGGCGCCCCAGCGTTGAAGACCCGAGGCCGGAGCGCGGCCGCATCTCCAGGCAAGGCGCCCCACGCCGCCAGGAAACGCTAGGAACAGCTGACTTGAGGAGTGGTCACACATTTTTGCCTCGTGTATTTGCTAAATGGAGTAATTAGCATTTCTAATTAAAAGTTACTGTCTCTTTTTGCTTAGTCAGGATCATCTCCACGAGCCTGGGCGCGGTGGCACATGCCTGTAATCCCCGCGGCTCGGGAGGCTGAGGCAGGAGGATCGCGAGTTCAAAGCCAGCCCCAGCAAAAGCGAGGCACTAAGCAATTCAGTGAGACCCTATCTCTAAATTTAAAAAATACAAAATAGGTTTAGAAATGTAGCCTAGTGGTCGAGTACCCCCGAATTCAATCCCCAGTAACAATAACAACAACAACAACAAATCATCTCTATGGATTGCTGACCTCTTTGCTTTTCTTTATGTTAAATACACAGGGTGATAGAAGACAAGAAATAGACCTTAAAATCTTAACTGAAAATATATTTCCCTCAGTAACCATTCTCTTCATTTTAAAATAACCTGAATTTCAAAACCAAATATTTTAATCAGTATTGTGTTAAATGTCCTGGATCTCTTAAAAAATTATGATCTTTCTACATCTTACTGCTTTTTAGACACATATATTATGCTATTAATATGCCCTGCAAGGCTAGCAATGAAGATAGCCAGGAAGGAGAATCCATCAAAGCAAGGCAACAGATATTATCCTTACCCATGGAATCCTCACTAGAACTCTTGAGGCAAAAATTCAGTGGAGTAACAGCAAGGGTGACCTCTTCTTGACTTGATGTAAAAAGAACAATCGCCTCAGCAAGCAGTCTATAAAATGTAATGAAATGTCTTAACATCACTTGGAAAACAAACAAAAGACAACCTTGTTAATTGGGACTTGAATCTTTAATCTGGAAATTAATAATTAGCCTGCGCTTAAGAAGATGTACCCAAAAGGCCTGTTTTCTTTCTTATATGTCAACTGTCCTATGTCTAGTATATTTTTAAATTGTAATTTCATTTGAAGTCCAAGAGAATAGCAAAATACATCTGACAACTGCAGCATGAACAAAAACACCACATTACATATATTATGTGTGTGTTTATATACATATAGAAGTACATTCGTTTAGTTGATCTGAGATCAGACTGAAAAGGGAGACAGTCAAAAATGAAGCTGTTTAAATACAGCTGGGGTGAACTATGCTGGAGGCCCAGTTAAGGGGGTGGAGTTTGATAAGCAGCCTGCTGCCTGTATTTTCTTTTGTTTTGTTACTTTCCTGGACAACCTATTGTCTGTTGCTTTCAAGGCTCTCTGGATATCCCAAGTGCTCAATACAGCTTTCCTGAGCTATAACTCACAGGTAACACAACACACAGATTTAAAGTCTGATTTGCATTTTCCTAATGACTTTTTATCTGTTTTACCTATGTATTGGCCATTTGAATGTCCTCTTTGGGGAAATGTCTATTAAAATCCTTTGCCCATTTTTTAGTTGGGTTGTTTTTTCAAAGATTGCATTACAAGTTCTTCTCTCCTTTTGAAATTGAAGTGTTGTTAGATAAAAGTGAAATTCTTAGAATTTATGCAATCTTGGTGTCAACCTGATGTTAGACATTAGCTTAGCAGTGTTTACTGATGTCTAAATGTCAGGAACACCAACCAAGTTCATTTGAGAACTTTTTCATTGTTGAGGGAGAGGTGGTGAGGGGTGTTATACAACTCCTTCTCTTCTTCCTCTCCTTCCCCCGACCAGTTCTGGGAATGAACCAAGGGCCTTGTGCAAGTGCTAGGCAAAGTGCTGTACTACTGAGCTACACACCTAGCCGCTAAGAAGCCAACTATCTTCATACAAGAACCAAATGCTAATAAATATATTTTTTAAATGCCCAAGCTCACTACTAATAAGGAATACACAACAATAAAGAATATCTAATAATACCATTTTTTTTTTACCTATTAGATTTGCAGACATTTTAAAGATTTATTACATCCTCTACTTAGAAGAATTCTCCTATATTTTGGTAGGAATGAAGACTGACCCATTCAATGGCAATTTAATAGTATCTATGCAAATTTAAAATTTGTATAAGCCTTTGACCCAGTAATTCCATTTCTAGGACTCTGGGTTAGGTAGCCTATAACATGGCCCCAGTGATCGCCAGCTCCTGATGTTCACGCCCTTAACCTCTTTCCCTTAAATAACATGGGGTAGATTTTTTTTAAAAAATATTTTTTAGTTGTAGTTGGACACATAACTTTATTTTATTTATTTTTATGTGGTGCTTAGGATCGAACCCAGAGCCTCACATGTGCTAGATGAGCGCTCTACCGCTGAGTCACAACCCCAGCACCTACATTCATTTCTAACACAGAGAAAATGGAAGAAGTGATGAGATGGCAATTCTGAAATTACAGGATCAAAAGACCTTGGCCTCTGTCTTGCCAGTACTGTCTGTGTTCTCACTCGTGTTCTTTATCTTCCTCAGAGCAGTTATCATTTGTGAAGACACTTAGGCAGCTATAGACAGGCACATATGGCAAGGATCCCAGGCCTACCAACAACCACACGTCTTCCCAACAGCCCTGGCAATGAGCTTGGAAGTGAATTCCCCAAACTGAGCCTTTAGATGAGACTGTAGCCCTTGCAATGTCTTGACTTCAGCCTCATGAGAGACCTTGAGCCAGTAATACCCTGCTAAGCCACACTTGTTACTATAGAATAAAAAATGTCTGACTTTGAAGGCACTAAGTTTTGGGGAAATGATGAATACACTATCTTGTGTCCTGCTAGCAGAATTATTTATGACAGCAGAAAGTTGGAACAACCTAAATTTTCACCAAGAGTTTAGAGTAAGCAAATCATGGCTCAGATATATAATGAAAAATTATGTAATCATTCAAAAGAATAAGATTGATTTAAGTGAACTGATATAGAAATATGCTCACAATTATATACTAAAATTTAAAAAGTAAGTTGTGGAAGAAAAAGAAAAAATAGCAAGTCATGGGCGGGGGATGTGGCTGAATGGTGGAATGCTTGCCTAGCATGCACAAGGCCACAGGTTCCATCTCTACCACTGTGGGCAGGGGAGCAAGTGGCCAAACAATACAGAGAGTAGAACATTTTCTTAAAACAAACAAAAAAACTATATATGTGTAGTAGGTGATATTAAGGAAATAGATATTCATAATAATAGGGATAAATACCAAATTGTTAATAAAGGGGACCTGACTGCCAAGTGGGACAGGAGGTGGCAGAGAATACTTTCATTATTTACCTTTGCACACTTCTATATATTTGGATGTATTAAAAGGAATAGGTGTAACTTTTGTAATTTAAAAAATAAAGAACCTGTGTAACTCTACATCATGTACAATCAGACAAATGAGAAGTTACACTCCATTTATTTATGATGTGTCAAAATGCATTCTACTGTCATGTATAACTAATCAGAACAAATTTTTTAAAAAATCCAAAACAATAAGAAGTCAGGCTTAGTAGTGGATGCCTGCAATCCCAGCAATTTGGGAGGCTAAGGCAGGAGGATCACAGGTTTGAGGCCAGACCCAGCAACTTAATGAGACCCCATCTTAAAAAAAAATAAAGGATAAAAGGGATGGGGTATAACTCAGTTGTAGAGCACCCCTGAATTTAATCCTTAGTAACACATACACACGTGAGTGCATGCGCAAACACACACACACACACACACACACACACACACACAAATAAGGATGAAATAAACTTTGGCTCACAGCAAAAACTGGGTATAGTTTCACTGACAAAATACTTCACTCATTATCTAGAGAAAAAAAGCACTTAGGGATAAAATCAGTCTGCATTTAAAATGTTTAAAAAGTTTCCTGCTGCTGTATGTTCTAAGATTTAGATAGGTACCATATAAATGTAAGTATTATGAGATAATATATTCTTCTCCTTTGATAGAACTTGATGTAAAAAATCATGATAGGATATTTTTAGAACTTTCTTGGCCACTAAATTATTGCTGCTACCATTAGGCAGTTATCATCTACTATATCAAATTTCCTTTTGACCCTGTAAAGTGATTTTTCTAAGTCAAGTTTTAGCTTTAAAAATAAAAACCTGTAAGTAGGGCATTATTTTTTCATCCTGTGGCCATACTATATTCAAAAAAAGAAAAATAAACAACATAAAACTCATTACCTTGGCTGAATCATCAGTGTATTAGTACACATATTCTTCTCAAAAATAACTTGCAAAGGCTGGCTTTCTTGAAAACACACATTATGAGTTCTTTTAATACCTTAAAAAGAACAAAGCGAACTCTTAATCATTTTAAGCACAAGAAAAACAGATTTTTTTGAATCTTTAACTTTGACAGCCCAATAAAATAAAGTAACATTTGCTATATGACAGGTGCTCAAAGTTCGGAGCAGCACTGTTCCTCAATGAAATCTGTTACCGCTCCCTAGTGGACACCAGGCAACATGACACGGAGGACCAGGGAGGCAGTGGAGAACCCCAAATCCTCTGAAAGACAGTTCCTTAATTTGTAAAACAGTCACTGCCCACTATAGACCATATCTCTTTCAGCTTCTCTTATCCAGATTGATTTTTCAGACAGGACTTTTGGCAGTTAGACCTCCACATCTGGTCTGTGAATTATTTTCCCTTTTGAGGAAAAAGAGAGGTAGCAATATAAGTTGAGTATCCCTTATTCCAAATGCTGAGACCAAAAGTGTTTCAGATTTGGGAGTTTTGGGGATTTTGAAATATTTGCATAAACTTTACAGGTTGAACAACACTAATCTGAAAACTGGATTTCAGACCTCAGCACCCTTCAGATTTCAGATTTTTTGGGTTAGGGATGCTCCTCCAGAATGAGTCTGACCCTCAAATAAATATGCTAGGAAGCACACATTTCACATACATCCTCTGTGATCCTCGCAATATCCCTATAGTGTAGAGGCTTAATCTCAGAAGAGGAAACTGCATCTCAGTGAGGTTAAGTGACTTTTCAAGGTGATACAATTTTAACAATTACAATTAAAACTATGAGTCTATTTGCATATAGAACCCATGCAATAAAATCCAGGGGGGCTATAATTTTATAGCATAATAATGTTACACTGAAGCTGGGTATAGTGGCACATGCCTGTAATACTAGTGACTTAGTAAGCTGAGGCAGAAGGATCTCAAGTTTGAGGCCAGCCTCAGCAACTTAGGGAGACCCTGTCTCATAATAAAAAATAAAAAGGACAAGTATATAGCTCAGTGGTGGAGCACCTCAGTACCAAATAATAATAATAAAATAATGTTGCAGTGAAAATCAAAGGGCTCACTAGAAACATTTCTTAACTTATATGTTTGGTGTTTTATTGTTCTTTGTTTTATATTGCTGAATTAATAACAAAACAATATTTATTAACTTAATATTACTGAGTGTGTATCTGGCTGTATTAACCAGCTTTGACTGCATGAGAAAAAATCACTCCAAAATTTAGTAGCTTAAAATAACCAGCACTTGTTACTTCCCACAATTTAGCTGAGGGCTTTTCTGGCCTAGGCTGGGCTTAGCTGTGGTTGGATCACGTAGGATGGCCTTGTTCCCTATCTGGGCCTCAGCAGGAACAAGTGGGAGAGTTGGGACAGGTGAGGCCTCTCCCCACCTAGCCAGGAGTGCTCCAGGAGGCCACACCACACTTGTTCTCATGCTGATGGAAAGGTTCTCAGTGGTGGAAGCTGACAGGCCTCTTGAAGTCCCGGCTTGGAACTCACACAAAATCACTTCTAGTGAGTTCTTCTGGTATCAAAGCAAGTTTCCAGTCAGCCAAGATTCAAAGTGGGGAAACATGCCCCAGCTTGTGAAGAAGAGTCTACAAATAATTTGGGAATTTTTTTTTTTTTGTAATATACCACATAGGGATGATTTTTAGAAGCTGGAAATATCAGAGAACAAATCAGACAAAAGTCTTTGTCCTCACAGTTTACATTCTAGTAAGGGAGACTGACAATAAGAACATAAATGTGTAAAATAATAGGCTGTGGAGGGGGACATGCACCCCCAGAAAGAAGTACACCACGGCTTTTGAATCCTGGACAAACTTACGAGTCAATTCTAAGATCTTTGCTTTTGCCCTGAGCAAAATCGGGAGCTATTTGAGAATTTTGAGTTTGAATGATATAATCTGACCTATATTAAATGGTGGCTTTTTTAGGAAGGCACAAAGCTCAAAAACTAACATCTCTTACCTGTTTTTTAAAATATTTTCTTGTCACTTATGGCGAGATGATAATAGGTACATGTAGAATCAAAGTCAAAGATAACAAAGAACAGCCAGTGAAAAGGAAGTTGCCCTCCCCTGGTTCCTGCCTTGGCCCCCACAGAAGCCACTACCATCACCGTGTCTTAGGTAGTCTTGAGAAATAGCCCATGCGTATCAAACCACCTTCTTACCCACAGAGCATTTGGATCAAGTGAACACTGGTGTTGCAGAGGGCTCAGGCTGAGGAGTGTCTTTTTCGCTATCCCTGAGGCTACCTTTTCCTATACTTCCTTCCTTTCCCTTTTCCTTATGAAAGGCCCTGAATGTTCTCAACCTACCCCTTGGCTCATACTGCTTCCTCCTTCCACTGCCACCTGCTGGAAACTTGCCAAATGAGACATCACTAGCCAGAAAATCTTTCCACCTTGCCTCTCACCCAAAGAATATTCCACTACGTCCTTTTAGAAACAATTTGGCTTCACTGCACTAGTTCTTTTAGTCTAATACTAATTCTCCTTCATAGAATGCAAATGAGATAAAAATTTTAAAATTTGTTTTCTCTCTGGGTCACTTATTAACTTTAGTACACTACAAAGTACTGTACTATAATAAGGTGTGGAGTTTTCACCAGAATTTACTTCCTTCATCAAGAAAATCTTACTATTAGGGGCTGAGGTTGTGGCTTAGTGATGGAGCACTTGCCTGGCACATGTGAGACACTGGGTTCAATCCTCAGCACCACATTAAAGAAAAAGGGCTGGAGATGGGGCTTAGCGGTTAAGTGCCCCTGAGTTCAATCCAAAAAAAAGGTCTTAACTATTAAGCCAGGCAATGCCAGGTACTGGCAGGGGCTAGTGGAGGTTGTGGCAGGAGGATCTCAGTTCAAGGTCAGCCTGGGAATTTGGTGTGACCCTGTCTCAAAATAAAAAACAAAAGGGATGGGAACATAGCTTAATAGTAGAGTACTTACCTAGCATGTGTGATATTGACTCAATCCTCAATATGCCCCCCATATCACACACACACACACACACACACACACACACACATACCATCTTACTATTAAAAAAAAGCCAGGCACTGTGGCATGCACCTGTCTCAGTCTACTTGGAAGACTAAGGCAGGAGGATTGCTTAAGAACAGGAGTTTGAGCAACATTGTAAGTCCCCATCTCTTTAAAAACAACAATCAAACAAACAACAGCTAAACTAAAGAGAAGATTTAGTAATGTATTTGTCTTAAATTCTGACATAAGCTCATTATTAGGCCATGAACTCAGACCAGTTACAGATAATTTGGACCACTTTAAAGACCAGTGCTCCTGTCCATGGGTACTTGATCCTATGCTGGAGTTCTTGCTACTCCATAAGCTCAACTTAGAACTTCTCTCAATGGATCCAGAGAACTCTCTGAACCTGACACAGTACAGCTAAGGACCAACCATTATGATAGAGATGTTATATTTGTGGAGTTTGGAATTTCAGAGGACAATCTGGAACACCTTTGAATCTAGTAAGTTATTCAAATGTTTTTTTTTCTTTAAAATCATTTTGAGTCATTAGTACACTTGGAGAGTACCCTTTGAGGAAAGCTTAAGACTTTGAGTCCAGCCCTTTGTACTTCACTTCAGTAATATACATGCATGAATCAGATTTTATTTTCCCTCAACTAAAAAAAAAAAAAAAAAAAAAGTACATTCTCTTTTGGAAGCCCCTCTCTACTGGAGATCTAGCTCCTAGAGCCAGGACAGAATTACCAGCAGGGTGTTTGTATACAGCATGTTCTTTAGGGACAACCTACTGACTTTTTCTTAGCAACTCTGGGGCCAGGGCAAAAGGAAATATGAAGGACTGGTGATAGAAGTCATCCTTTGTTTTTATTAGCAGATGCTAAACAATGTAGAAAATCACTGTTCTGAATGTTGTTTATGGTTAGATTCACCAGGTTATTGATGTAAAGCTGAAGGTTACTTATGTAAAGCTGCAAGCATAATTCACTGAGCAATACAATTCTGGAGAGTACAACTACTTAACCCAGTTACTGTAGCAGCATCTATGTCCTGCCCCCTTACCTCCTGCAGCATTCCCTTCCCTAGTTTGTAGCAGCCAGGAGGTTGGATAGGACTGACTCCTCTTTCAGCTCCAGGGGTGGACTCTCTCTAGCACAAACCAATCCATGTACTGTTAGCCTTGCAGTAGGATGTGGTCCAGATATTGTAGTAAACCAGGACAGTTAGGGAACAGGACTCCCCTGGCTCAGTTAGAGAATTCAAGCATTTATGTTCAATGGATGTGCAAGATAAGGATTTCACTCACTCCTAAAAGAGGATACAGGTAGCTCCTACTGCTACTGGAAGTCACCTTATTTTGAGTTTATAAGTGAAGCTCACTTCAGGATAAAATCTGGAAAGGCAAGTAGAATTGAAAAAATTTTTTCTAAAAAATCAGAAGAAAATGCAGCCTGGATTGAACCTTGCCTGTGAACTATTTCAGACTCCATGTGTACACAAGCCTAATATTCCTCTTTATTGTTTAAACCAGTTTTAATTGGATTATCTGGGCCTTTTTCTTTTTTCTGTTACTAAAATGTCCTAATTCATTCAACAACCCTTCAAAATGTATTAAAAATTAACCAATCACAAATATTTATTTGAAATTAATCAAGCCACTTGGCTATTTAAAAATCTACTGGAGATAAGGAATAGGACTGCTGTAAAGACAGCAGCAACTAGGGAGTACTCCCTCTGCACCAGGCACTGCCGAGCTCTGTGCTTCACATATGCAAGTTCACCTCAGCTTCAGTGCAACCTGTAATGTGAGGGTAGGCAAGATGATCACCATTTTCCAGAGAAGAAAACAAAAGTTTGGAGAGTTCATGTGCTGCAAGAAGCTAAGATGAAGTGGAATGAATTCATACCCCATCTTTGGGATGCTAAGACATGCTCTGTGTTGTATCATGCTCTCTGCATGATTCTGCTATCAGATGAACTAAAGTTCAGAGAAGGGAAAATAATATAAAACCATTGGTATTTCTAAGGAAAAAATAAGGTTTATAAATGTACAATGAAATTTAAATATGTTATGATAAGCGTAAGATAAACTTAAGAAAAATGTAACAGTAAAGGGGCTGGGGTTGTGGCTCAGCAGTCACCTAGCACGTGCGAGGCCCTGGCATCCTCAGCACCACATAAAAATAAATAAATAAAATAAAGGTATTGTGTCCAACTACAACTGAAAAATAAATGTTAAAAAAAAAAGAAAAATGTAACAGTAAGATACCTTCCTTAAGGTCATTCTATTACAAAAAAAGATTTGGACTAATATCACAAGTTGAGATGTGTGTGTGTGTGTGTGTGTGTGTGTGTGCAGTACTAGGAATTGAACCTGTATGTTTTGTCTCTGAGCTACATCCCCATCCCCTTTTTTTAAAAAAAAATTCTTGAGGGGTATGGGGGCTGGGGTTGTAGCTCAGTGATGGAATGCTTGCCTTGCACCCATGAGGCACTAGGTTTGATGCTCAGCACCACGTAAAAATAAATAAATAAAATAAAGTTATTGTGTCCAACTACAACTAAATATATATATATATATATATATATATATATATATATATATATATATATTTTTTTTTTTTTTTAAGTTTTTAAAATTTGAGGTAGAGTTTCATTAAATTACCCAGGTTGGCCTGGAACTTGTTAGCTTTCTGCCTTAACCAAGTACCTGGGATTACATGTGTGCAACATCACATTTGGCAAAATGTTTTTAAAACATAAAATTCTTCCTGTTAACTGAAAAGAAAATAGGAGTGATCCTAATAAATATAATCAACGCTATCCCTTACAGAATATACAGGCTCTCTTCTAAATAAAAGAATGCTTTACTTAGCTTTGAATCCTTATAAAAATCATAGAAGGCTGATACTAACACATATTATGGCCCCATTTTACATATTGAGAAAAAGTGGCACAAAATATAAAATAATTTCTTGTAGGTCTTACCACAGAGGGGACAGAACCAGATTTCACCCTAGTCTTCGTGGCATTCAGAGTCCATGTTCTGAATCAGTATGCCACACATGTTAAGAATGCAAAAGTCCTTGGCTGGGTAGCACACTTGCCTGGCATGTGTGAGGCACTGGGTTCTATCCTCAGCACCACATATAAACAAATAAAATAAAGGTCTATCAACAACTAAAAAAAAAATTAAAAAAAAAAAAGAATGCAAAAGTCCTGTCAGTACAACATTTTAATATCTTGCTTATAAGCCTGACGTCAGGAAATGTGAAAGCTTGGTGTAACAGAGAGAATAAATGCGAGCTTTGGCTCCCTAAGTGGGCAGGATTCAAATTCAGGCTCTGTGACCTATTAGTTCTGTGACTTTGGGCCTCCCTCAGCCCCAGCTATGATAATATTCTACTCCTAGACACTTTCAGTATCAACAGGCATTATTTTTTTCTGTTCTTACCTAGAAGCATTTGTGACTAATACCATTGAGCAATCAGTCAATTTTAGAGTAACCAATTTAAATTCAAATAAACATTTTAAAATAGCAGTTTGTATGTAGGTAAAGCTTGTGCCATTCACAAGTCGTAAGAAGGAAATAATTAATACCAATCATCTTACAATACTCCTACAGAGACAGTTAAGATAATACAACTGCCCTACCACATAACTGCACAAATCCTAAGCAACAATGTTTATGTGACATCTTGAGAGTCTGAATACTCTAAACACGAATCATATTAAGAAGCAAACATGGGCTGAGGATATAGCTCAGTTGGTAGAGTGCTTGCCTCACATGCACAAAGCTGTGGATTCAATCCTCAGCACTACACACACAAGGAGGAGGAGGAGGAGGAGGAGGAGGGGGAGGGGGAGGGGGAGGGGAGGGGGAGGGGGAGGGGAGGGGAGGAGGGGGGGAGGGGGGAGGGGAGGGGAGGAGGGGAGGGGGGGAGGAGGGGGAGGGGGAGGGGGAGGGGGAGGGGGAGGGGGAGGGGGAGGGGGAGGGGGAGGGGGAACAAAAATTTAAACCACTTTGAACACCTACCATGCCTGCAGAAGAACTGAATAACTATTTTGCATTCATCAGAGCTGGTGAATATTTTGCACTTTTCTACATTTCTTTCGAGAGAAGTTAGACATCTAAAGATGGGTAGAATTGACTGTAACACAAACACATTATACATATTAAGAACATACCTAATATGGTTGTTTTATCTGTTTCTTTAAAACTAACAAGGATGTATGTAATATTCATAAATAAGCAGAATTGTCCTGCATGCCATCTGAATTACCAAGTATCCTTTATAATAAATATTTCTCCAATGCAAGAGAAACCCAGGGCTACTTATATTTACCTTCATTCCCAATTTGCATTTTAAATTCAATGCTCTGTCATTATCATTCATTTTCATTGAGGTTGACCATTGATAATGTTGAAAAAATACAGGAGAGAACAGGACACATCCATATGCTGATCGAGAAGAATTCACTGATCTTAGAGCAAGCTGGGAAAAATAAGAGAGCTATTTAGGAGAAAACCAACTTTCTTTAAGTGATAGTTGAATACTTAAATTCAATTATGTTTAATATCCTAGTTAAATAAGTTCAATTATAACACCATGAAATGTTAACTATGGACTACACCATTCAGTGTATATTGAATTTGCATATGTACATACATATGTGTATGTATCTATATTAAATTGAAAATGAAAATGCCCACAGGGGAATTGAAAATGCCCACAGGGGCTTTAACTTTAATGGATGAAGTGGCAGAAGGTGATATAAGAAGGAGTTATAGTAAATTGGTGGTCTCATACCTCAACTAAGGGAGAAAACCATTACTTGGTTTTGGTTAACTAATTCCATTTGTGATTATAAGCCCAAAATTGTCAGATCTTTTAATTTTATTTATTTGTTTGCATTACAATCCCAGTCCTGGGTCTTTTACATTTTAAAAAGAAGCAGGAAATTCAGATATTTATGTGGACTCTCACAATTTTTAAATGTTAGAAATTATTTCAATTTTTGAGGGAGTATGCTGGAATTGAATCCAGTGCCTTGTGCATGAAAAAGATACATTCTACCACTGAACTACATCTCTAGACCCTCCATGAAAAACCAAAAAAAAAAGGTGTAGGTCTCACAGAATATTTCTACAGGCCTCATCTAGTCTCTTGATCACCAGTGTATGACTCCTGACTTGAATAAATTATGTTTTTCTTCATGATTTCAAGTTTCCTGTGCTCTAAGTATACTGAGATATATAAAATAAAGATGAACAATGAAAGGGATAACTGATAATTTCTGAATTTCCTGGTTCCATTCAATCTGGACTAGGATCTTTAAACATTTCTGTCTTACTTCATGATCTGTTACTTCAGATTCTTATTTATTTTACCAGAGAAAAACCTAAATAAACCCTCCAGATTCTCTTGCTCTTAGTTGACTTTTTAAAAAATCACTCATTTTGGAGATCACAGAGATGGAAATAAATTATTAGCCTCCCCAAAGCTAATAAATGATTAGCCTCCATTAGCTTTGGGGTAGATATCATCTCTGACATGTGAGTTATGATGATAGGTTGTATAGGTTACTTTCGGGGACTTGAAGGCCACTTTTGCTGAAAACATTGACTCTTCACTTGGGCCTGCTTATGTCCAATGGGTGACTGGAATAGGATGAAAAGATTCTGGCCTCTCTGCCTCCAAATTGTGTCTTTCTCCTTTGCTGCCTTAACCTTGGATCAGGTTTTCACTCAGCTCTGCATGTAGACATGTCGTTCACTTGAGAAATGCTTTGCCCAAAACTATGACGCAGGATTAACTAGACTTGTGTAGCCTCTTTCCTCCCATTTCAAGGCTAAAGACACACCATCACCAGAAACACCAGACCATAACTGAAGTAAAAAGAGGTGGCACCCCAAGTTCCTGGAAGATTTCTACCTGTTGCCAGAAAAGATATGAATTTTCTTCTTTTTATTAGCCTCTCTCCCTCATTATTCCTGTCCTATATCCAAAACTTCTAAAGCCCCTGGAGTTGAGAAGTTGATGTGCCAGCAGAGCACCCTCTTGCCCCATTCTTGGACATTAAATAAAGCCTTTCTTTCTCCCCAACTCGTTTCTGGGACATTGGTTTTTCTGTGGGATGAGCTTCACTTTGGTAACACTTACACCTTTTTCAGATGGGTCTAGCCACAGCTCATCACTCACTCGGGATAAAGCCTGGATTGCTTTCCCAAACACTATGGAGAAAAAGAAAAGCACTGTTTACATTCCTTCTCTCTAATAACAAAAACAAACCACAGGGCTACTTCATCAAGCAGAGGACTCAAGATAAATTCATAAAGATCAGTGGAATCTACTGAACAATTTGTTCCTGCAGGTCAAATTATTTAACAGATTCTTCAATTGAACAATTCTTCCCTGCCCTATGGGTCTAATTCCTAGAGAGAGAAATGGAGGCTTTTGGTTTTGTAGATAATACACATCAACCAACTATTGGTAATATGGAAATAGTTGGCAACGATTCTACCCACACTTTGTTGCCTAGTTTGCAACACATAGTTCAGCCTGGTTCTACCATTCATTCTAATTCATGGACTGTATAGACGGTAATAACATTCAGCTTTTCCTTGGTTTCCAATAAACTCAAGTTAGCCAAAATGATCTCAACTTCTGTTTCATGTCAAGTCCTATCAGAACAAATGAAAACCAAAGTGCAAGATCACAAAAGGGGTTTATTGCAATACGTTGGATTCATCTTTGACTGAATTTTTGTGGTATGATTGACCTGGAAATAATGCTTTTGAATTCCTTCTCCTGCATATATTGGAACAATTTCCTTAATCAAAATAGGATGTTTTGACTTTTGGTTTTTGCATGTTTTATACAAATATCTAGGGACAAATTCTTTAATTAAATATATCTGATAGACAAATTGTTCAACTGATCCATATAGCATTTTCTAGACTAATGATACATTGCTTTAAGAAATACAGTATAATGCCTTTGGCAAAATGCCATCACATAGTAGGAGCTCAATAAATTTGCAGAATGAGTGTATAAAATTCAATGACATTCTTTCTTCTATATGTCTGCAGTATTGTGTGGAGCTGTTGTGGCAAGGAAATTTCCATACTATTAATTTTTTCAACTTGGTTTAAATAAATCTATTTGCAAAAAATATATGGAAAAAGGGCATGGAGAGGATGATTTTAAATGTTTTAATAACTCCACAGCTGGTCATGTCAAAAAGCATCACGAGAGGGGCTGGGGCTGTGGCTCAGCAGTAGAGTGCTCACCTAGTATATGTGAGGTGCTGGGTTTGATACTCAGCACCACATAAAAATGAATAAATAAATAAAATAAAGGTATCGTGTCTAACTACAATTAAATTTTTTTAAAAAAATGCATTACGAGAGAGAAATTAAGAGTATTCATCTCTGCTTGAGATTAGCCTGGGGAAATACCAAATTTTAGCATAGAAGATGTCAGACTTTCCCATCAAACACACTTACATGTCTTGTTAGAAAGAGAGGCTAGGGCTGGATGAAATATTGATCTGGCTTGGGTTAATACCATTAATGTTCTTATGAATTATGAATAAGTAAAAACCATCCAAATAGACAGAGGAAACTATGCTGTAATATAAATGAATGGACCTATCAATCTACTGAAGAACATAAAAAAGAAATAACAATCCCAGAATTCAGATTGCAATGCTAAAGAATCACAAGTGTGCAAACTACGAAAGATGGGATGACCTAAATAAATAAATAATTTTAAAAAAGGCATGTGTCTCTTCACATTTGCTTCCTGGATTGCCTGATGCAGACCTTTCATTCACCCAATGAATATCTATTGATCACCTACTAGACTCCAAATACAGCCCAATGCACTGGGGTACAGTAATGAACAAGACAAGTATAGTTCCTGCCCTCATCACATTTACAGTCTAGGAAGGAAAGCAAAATTAAATAGTCACAGAAAATTGGCTATTGTTGGGCTGGGGTTGTGGCTCAGTGGTAGAGTGCTTGCCTAGCATGTGTGAGGCACTGAGTTTGATTCTCAGCACCACATATAAATAAAGATTCCTGACAACTAAAAAATAAAGAAGGTGCACACTGCTAAAGACAATTTCCTAGTACTCTGGGAACAAGTAACAATGGGGGGACTTGTACTTCCCTTTCCTGCTCATTATTATTTTCCTATATTTGTCTTCAACACAAATGAAGCCAGTCACAATACAAGATAGTTTTCAATGACCATTTTCAGGCTACAATTTATAGAAAGCCACTGCTTTTCTAAATGCTTTCTGTATTAACTTCCATTTTAAAAGGGCCATATACAATGAAGAGCAGTTCCATACATTCCCTTTTGTTTATATTAATTTCTATTTCATGCCTACAACAAACCCTATTAATGAAAGTGCTTTTCTAAAGTGCTGCTAAGGTTCCCATTTTACAGATGAGGAAACTGAGACCCAAGGTGATTTAGTGGTTTTAAAATCGTACAATCTGCTGGGCATGGTAATCCCAGCGATTTGGAAGGCTGAGGCAGGAGGATCACAAGTTCAAAGCCAGCCTCAGCAACAGCTAGGTGCTAAGCAACTCTGTGAGACCCTGTCTCTAATAAAAAATAAAAGGGATGGGGATGTGGCTCCGTGGTCGAGTGCTGGGTTCAATCCCCAGTACCAAAAAAAAGATTGAATCTGTGCAAAAAATCAGGCTTATTTGTTTTCTGGGCACTAAAATACTTTGTCCACACATTATTTTTTTCCCCACTCCTCCCCACACGCTGCGCAGTACTGAACACTACGCCTCAACGGAGAGGGGCCTTCATCCTGCCGTCAGAAGCCCCCAGGGCCCTCGTGGGGACAGGCAGTGGTCAGGACGCGACTTCAGCGCTGGCGCACAAAGGCAAAGGGGAAGAATGAAGCGACAGATGAAGGCACGTCATTGGCTTTTTAGACTTTTCCTCTTCTACATAGGGAGGCAAAAAAGGCTGCTCCACCTTTCACCTGACTGCCATTCATCCCGCACTTCAGCATGGCTGCGGTTGCTGAAAGGCAGGGTTGGAAGGCGCACGTTAGCTTGCTGGCCCCAAATGCCCGGATGTTGCCCGCGTTTTTCGAAGATACGCCTCAATTCCTCCCACTCTCACTCCGCCTCCACTAATTCTCAAAGCACAGGTTCGCTTTTCGGCGGTAAAAGGACTGTGCGGGTCCCCGTAGGGCCGTCTCCAGTCGACCTCGTTTTTCATTGGTTGAGGGGAAAGTGGGCGGGTCACCGAGGAACCTGAGGAAGAGGGCGGCTGCTGTTCTGGTGACTGAGCGGAGCCCGGTGACAGGATGGTGAGGACCGACGCTGGCGACCGAGGCCCGGCTGTCGGCGGGGTTGCTGCATCGTTGGGAGCCGTGGGGGATTTCAGGGCGAGGGCTGGGCCATCCCGGAGGCGTTGGCGAGCGCGGCCGAGGCGCCGGCCTGGGGAAGGCCCAGGAGGAGGGCTAGGAAAGGAAGGGAGCGGCCACCTCTGGGTGCGGGCGGCGCTGGCCTCGCCCCTTGGCCCAGGGGCCAGAGGATGTCCGCGGGTGGACAGGGCCTCAGCTGCCTGCCCTGTCACGAGTTCGGCACGCTGGAGTGGGGAGGGCCTTGGGGCCTGCACCTCCAGCGGCCCCCTGCGCTCCCAGGCGTGCCCTGCTCCTTTCCAGCTGGTTGGGGTGTGCTGGCCGCCACCCTGTGTGGCGAAAGCTGGCCTCTCAATGCCTAGCGGGAAGTTATCTCCGCAGAACTCACTGGCCGTTCAAGTTTGCCATCAAGGCAAAGGGAGCGAGAGCCGATCTCTCCGCCCCTGGAATGACGCGCAGCTGCCTTTGCTCTCCGAAGGCAGCGCCTGGCGCGAATTTCTAGAGCAGGATTCCTTGATGGGTGTGTGAATTCCATGAAATTATTTGGAAAATTTTGTGGACATATGCTTTTGGGGTGGGGGAGAGAGCCATAGTTGACGCCAAGGGGTATTTTAGGGAGCTTTACCGCATTCCTGCATCGTATTTCCCCATGATTCCCCAGCCAGCTTCAGGCTGTCCCCCCTCACCCCCATAGGTTGCTAACCTTAAAACCCAACTACAGGGGCTGGGCTGTGGCTCATTGGTAGAGCACTTTCCCACTTTAATCCCACTTTCCTAGCACGTGTGAGGCACTGGGTTCGATCCTCAGAACCACATTATAAAAAGATATCACGTCCATCTACAACGAAAAAACAAACAAAACACCAAACTACATAAAAACTGGGGAGCTGCTGCTGTAGAGGGTTCATAATTGTAATCAGATTTTCTAAAGTGTCTTTGGCCCTCTAAAATGTCAACTGTTGGCAGAGGAGCTCTGATATTCTTGATGTTTGTGTTGGTGGAGTTTAACTGGAGGAACTTCTCTCTGATCATTACATTTTTCATACTGTTACTATTCTATAACAAATAGTACCTTTCAAAAGGTGGTTTATAAGGTGACAGTCTAAAATTTGAATTGTATAATTGTGTCTTTAAAGGCTTTAATCCTGGCCTGGTGTGGTGGTGCATGCCTGTAATCCCAGGGGTTTGATGGCAAATTCGAGGCAGCCTTGGCAATTTAGATAGACCCTGTCTCAATATAAAAAAATAAAAAGGGCTGGAGGTGTAGCTCACTTGTAGGGAGCCCTGGGTTCAACCTCCAGTACCAAAAATATGTAATGATAATATTATTATTGTTATTAACAAAGGCTTTTTGCTTCTAAACAGACTCCAATTTACAGTAATGTTGAGACATTATCCAAGGGAGAAGAAATACTTCCCAGCCATGATTCCAAATTCATGTTTCAGAAGTTGTTTAGAAAGGTGAACACTTTTGGGGGGTAGATGGACTTTTCATATGAAAAAGAAAGAACTGAACAAAATTTATCATCAGCTAATTCTGTTATGAGTAAAAACATTTTATTTGGCAAAGAATTTTAGAGACATTTAACACTGTACAGTGCCCAGAGTCTGTGGGCAGCAAATTTAGATACCAGGAAGGTCCAATTTTAACTGGATTAATGTGTCTGTCTTTATTATCTTTGTTGACATTTTTGTCACTTGATACATATTTATGGTACTGTATACATCCTCTATGAAAAAAACAGCTGCAGCATAGTTTTTCACTACTAGAACTTTGAACATAAGAGAATTAAAGCCATTATACCTGAAGGATAATTAGAGCCCAAGAATCCAGAAGAGATTAACCTTTAGGCTATTGCCAATGAATTTCCAAATTGTTTTCTAAAAATTAAAAACTGTATTCTAAAATTTTAAACAGAAGAGAAACAAAAGAGATGGGAGTCAATGTGGAGAACAAAATCAAGTAGAAAAGTAGAAAAACTGATAAGGCAATTTTATTAAAAAGTGAGCATTCATGTCATGTTTTAAAGTACAGCAAATGGTTCTTTGGTTATTATTTTGAGCACAGCTGATTTTTAACATTTTCTTTCTTAACAATTAGAAATCATTAACAATTTTTTGCATATTCATTTGGTGTGGGGTTTTTTTGTTGTTCTTTTTTTTTATTTGTTTCCTTTTGTTGCTTTCTTTTAACATTAGTCATGTTTCATCCTCCCCCCCCCCCCCCCATCCCCCTGTCTGCAATCAACTTCTTCATTCCACTAAGGCTGGGCACAGAGTAAGTTTCTTCTCTTAGCTCCTACTAACAATGGTGGTTGGGTGGCTGTTACTGACTGAGTTTCTCACCCTTTTAAGATCTGTCAAATAGGAAGTAACCAAATTCCCATGCTTTGTTTGGGTTGTTTCTTTATATGAATTTAACAAGACTGCCATATCCAGGATCTTTTGCTGTCTTAAAAGACTCAGTAATTTGTATCTAACCTAATTTGTCAAAGTGTGGAATATTGGCAAAGACACTCCTGAACATATATTATATGACACTCTTTCCCTTATAACTTTGTCACCAGCAGGAAACCAGAGGATTCTGCCCTAATAAGAATCCTTAATTAATTTGAAATAATTTCAGTGTGGTCTTCATACAGTTGTAGCTTTAGACTATTAATAGTCTTGGATATACGTGAGGATAATGCAGAGTGCTTTGAAGAATTTAGGTCATCAGTCATAAAGTATCATGACTAATTTTCTTTCTAGTACATTCTGATTGAATGGTTCATTCATTATTAGTCCCAAACATGTTCAACCTCTAATAGACATATACCCTGTTATGAATTTGTTCTTTTTTAAATATAAAAATCTGTTTTTTATCTTTTTCTCATATGCCAGCTTCCACATTAACTATGTACTTCAATCCATATCTGAAAGGATTCCACTTTAGAATGAAGATTGTTCTAGGGGCTGGGGTTTGTGGCTCAGAGGTAGAGCACTTGCCTACCATGTGTGAGATACTAGGTTCGCTCCTCAGCACTACATAAAAATAAAAGATATTGTGTCCACCTATAACTAAAAAATAAATATTAAAAAACAGAATGAAGATTGTTCTGTATCAAGGTGTTTTTATATTGATTACCAATGAGGGTGGAAACTTTGTAGAGTTTTTTAGTTCTACAGAGTTTATGTCCACTAAGCTCTCCATTGAAACAGGTCATTGCACAAATATCTACTGAAACTATATTTATAAACTATAAAATGATATTTATAAGCTATAAAGAAGAAACTTATTTAACAGTTTCTCTTAAAATGTGCTCATGTTACTTCAGTTACCTTGTGTCCTGATAACAGTTCCTTTCCTTTGCAGTCATTTTTATTTTTGTTGCCAGAGGAATCAAACTTGCTTTAGTAATCATTTTAATTTACACATTTTGTTTTTTGATTAATTTCAATTTAATTTATAAAGTCTGTCGGAGCAAAATTATTTTGTTTTATCATATTAAGTATTTAATGTTTTCTTTGATAATATTGAGGAATAGTCATGCCTTAGTTAAGGATGTTGACCAAATTGTTATATCATGTGCAAACACATATGTAACAAAGAATCCCACTATTGCATATAATTATAATGCACCAATTTAAAAATATGGGGAAAGGGGGCTGAGGTTGTAGCTCAGTGGCAGAGCACTTGCCTAGCATGTGCAAGGCACTGGGTTCGATCCTTAGCACCACACACAAATAAAAAATAAAGGCAGTCTGTCCATCTACAACTACAAAAATTTAAAAAAATATATGGGGAAAAAAAGGCAGAGAAAAAGCATGTACCTTTATGGATAGGATGTCTATAAGGGAAAACATCCTGTATGAAATGAAGGTGCTTAAACTAAAACATTAAAAAATTGATTATGTTGTCTTTTTGAGGGCAGATTTTATTATTATTATTATTATTATTACTTTTTTTTTAACTGGGGGTTTCTCTGAGGGGTACTCTACACTGAGCTACATCCCCAGCCTTTTTTAAAATTTTATTTTGAGACAGGGTCTCACTAAATTGCCAAAACTGGCCTCGAACTTGGATTCTTCCTGCCTCAACTCTCAACCTCTCAAATAGCTAGATTACAGACATGTGCCAACATGCCTGGCTGAGGACAGAAATTATTTTTAAATTATCTTTTTTAACAATATTCTGTTAAATGACTAAATTATATAATGTTATTTGTCAAATCTTGAAATTTTACAGAAGTGGGGGGGTTTTTATTCTTTTATATTTCAGAGCAAAATATGATTTTGTCCTTTGAGACTATGTTGCAACTCTAAACTACCTCCTGCTAAATTCATCACTTATTTAACTGACTTTTCTTTTTTGTTTTAATCCTCTAATGCACATGAAAGATTGTGAATTTTTTTTTAAGTTTGGGAATTATACTGACAGTACATAGGTAATTTAATCTAGGTAATAAAAACATGATAGTGAGAGTTTCTAATGAAGGAAAGTGAAAGTATCAAAAAAGGTTATAATTCATAAGCACATCTTTATTGTAACTCTGAATCATAGGCTGTTTTTGTACCTCTGTAATGCATAGCTAATAGTTGGAAGTAACAAAAATGGTAAATTTTGGCTTCTATTCTCCAAACTGTCAACCTAGTATATGCATCAATTACAGAATTAACTTCTCTCTCATTAAATTTTTTTTTTCATATTATTATTTTTTATATTTATTTTTTAGTTCTCGGCGGACACAACATCTTTGTTTGTATGTGGTGCTGAGGATCGAATCCGGGCCGCACGCATGCCAGGCGAGCGCGCTACCGCTTGAGCCACATCCCCAGCCCTCATTAAATTTTTAATAATCCCCTTTAATAATGCTTCTGGAATTAAGATATAAATTTTACGTTACAACTACAGAAATATGAATTGCCCTATAAGCCTTCAAAATGCCCAGTTCTATAGGGTTCAGTATTATACGTTTCATTTTGTGGTTTTGTTTAATTCAGAATAATTTATAGATCTCTAAATAAGTCACTTTGGAATGCTTGATTTTATTCTTGATAGGTAGAATGATTATCTGTATTGTGTATACTTAATTGTTTATGACCAAAATAAAATGATTGATTTAGGAGCTGGGAATATAGCTCAGTTGGTAGAGTGCTTGCCTCGAATGCATAAGGCCCTGGGTTCAATCCCTAGCACCACACACACACACAAAAAAAGATTGATTTAGAAAAGAGTGTATTATTATGTGTTTTGATTTGAATAGTCATGATAGGAAATATATGAACAACTTCTATCAGGTTCTGGAATTTCTGATAAATTTAATTTAAAAGGGGAGTTATGGAGAAATTTTTAAAAAATTTTTTTGTAGTTGTACATGGACAGCATGCCTTTATTTTTGTTTATTTATTTATTTTTTTTGTGGTGCTAAGGATCAAACCCAGTGACTCTCATGTGCTAGCAAGTGCTCTGCCACTGGCCCCAGCCCAAGAATGTCTTTTTTTGACATCATGTTTAATATGCTTTATCTCATCTTGACACTTTTAAAGTTGGTGTTGGTATTAGGAGATCTGCACATCCCACATCGGTGCAACAGTTTACCTGCTAAATTCAAAAAACTCCTGGTACCAGGAAAGATTCAGCACATTCTCTGCACTGGAAACCTTTGCACCAAGGAGAGTTATGACTATCTCAAGACTCTGGCTGGTGATGTTCACATTGTGAGAGGAGACTTTGATGAGGTGATGTATTTGCCTTTCCTTCTCAGATATTTCCCCTTCTTAATTTTTACTTACATAAGCTTTTTCCTTTAGACTAGGGTATCTATATTGCTAAGGTCTTTTTCTCTTATCTCTCTTTTTAAAAATTTCCAACTATAAAATTACAATTATCACTTATCTGAGATGCTTAGGACCAGAATTATTTTGGATTTCAGGTTTGTTTTGAATTTTGGAATATTTCTATACACTTACTTTGGGGATATGAACCAAGTCTAGAAATGAAATTCACTATGTTTCATTCATACACACTTTAAACACATAGCCTGAAGGTAATTTATACAATGTTTTCAGTGTGTCTGTATTTTCAGGAAAGCCTAACATGTGGCATGAGGTGTGGAATTTTCCATCTGTGTCATTGTGTGGGTCACTCAAAAAGATTCAGATTTTTGATTTTCAGATTAGGGATGCTCAACCCATATTACACAGATGTAGACTACCCCACAAACACTTTAAATAATTATTCCTACTAAATAAATTGATGCTGAGTAAAGTGGCTTTGTTACTATTTTTGTAGTGCCATCATTTAGTTTCTTTTTTGTTGTTGTTATGAACTTCTCACCACCACCATCACCACCTTTACTGACCTATTCCAAGCTACCACATCACTTTCCTGTGTTCCACTTTCTTCACTCTACCCTTCTTTCCTCCTGTTTATTCTCTAAGAAGCAACCAGAGTGATCCTTTTTAAGTAAAATAAGACCCCATCACTACTCTATTGACAGGGATTGGCTATAAAGCATAAGAGAATTAAAATGGAATGAGAGAAATATTCTATATTTTGAATGTGGCAGTACTTACACAGCTGTATGCATTTATCAAAACCCATTAAGTTGAAAAAATTAAACTGTACACCAAAGAGGATTATTTTACTGTATGTAAATTATACCTTAATAAATCTAACTCTAACGTTCTAGAGTTTCAATTTTGCCCAATAGTTAATGAGATTTTTCACAAATTACTTCTCCTTTTTGACTTTTAGTAAATATGATTAGAATAGATAATTTTTAGGCCCTTACCAATGTAACTTAAAGACAAACCTGATTCTGGGATAAAAATTTTATTTTGCACTTCTGGGAATGTAAGCTTTTTCATAATATCTAACTTGGTTGGTACTCTCTAACAAGGTTCTTTTATACCAGACGAAATGGACATAGTATGGTCTATTTTTTTTTTTTTTTAGTGGTTTTAGTTTGGAAAAACTATAGGTGGTATAAAAGTCAAAGACCAGAGTAATAACAAGGACAGGGGCAAACTTCTTATTCATAATTAGAATATAGATCTGGTTAATTAAATACAGGGTTTCCATCTGTTATTTTAAAGAAGTCTAATTAGCAAGAATTCAATCTTTTTTTTTTTTTTCCTCTGATTTGCTAGATCCACAAACCCTGGAGCCGTGCTACTAGAATTTGGATCTTAGTCACTTACTGGCATGTAACCTTGGGCAAATTATTTTAACCTATTTGTGCCTCAGTTTCCTCATCCTTAAAAGGTTGAATATTTATACAGTGATTTTTTTAAAAAAAACATTTCTAAAATACATGTTTTTGCCAGGCATACACCTGTAATCCCAGTGACTCAGGAGGCTGAAGTAGGAAGATCACAAGTTCAAGGCCAGCCTCAGTAACTTAGCAAGACCCTGCCTAAATAAATAAATAAATACATAAATAAATAAATAAATGGAGGCTGGGCATGGTGGTGCATGCCTGAATCCCAGCAGCTCGGGAGACTAAGCCAGAAGGATTTCAAGTTCAGAGCCAGCCTTAGCAACTGTGAGGTACTAATCAACTCAGTGAGACCTTGTCTCTAAATAAAATACAAACTAGGGCTGTGGCTCAGTGGTCGAGTGCCCCTGAGTTCAATCCCCAGTAGCAAAAAATAAATATATAAAAAGACTGGGGATGTAGCTCAGTGGTAGAATACCCCTGGATTCTATCCCCAGTACCAAAAAATAAAATTCATGTTTTCTTTATCTCTTTCCTATATTAGAATCTGAATTATCCAGAACAGAAAGTTGTGACTGTGGGACAGTTCAAAATTGGTCTGATCCATGGACATCAAGTTATTCCGTGGGGAGATATGGCCAGCTTAGCCCTGTTGCAGAGACAGTTTGATGTGGACATTCTTATCTCAGGGCACACACACAAATTTGAAGCATTTGAGCATGAAAATAAATTCTACATTAACCCAGGTTCTGCCACTGGTGCTTATAATGCCTTAGAAACGTAAGTAATATACAATTTAGAAATTTGGGGGCTTTAGTAAAGTTAATGATTGTGTGTTTGACATTTCATAAAAGACATGTAATCTTTTAAATAACTACTTTTTAGCAGTTTTCTTTTGGTAATTATTCTTTTGAGTATGTAAGTAATAATCAGATTTTTGAGTTCAAATTGTTATCTTTTCTTTTTTAATTTTATTTTTTTAGTTATTGATAGAACTTCTATTTTTTTTTGTTTATATGTGGTGCTGAGAATTGAACCCAGTGTCTCACACTTGCTAGGCAAGTGCTCTACCACTGAGCCACCACCCCAGCTCCTCAAATTGTTATCTTAAATTGAGATTTATAGTGCTGTTTCTCTTTAGTACAGAATACTAACTTTTTTTTTTTCTTTCAGAAATATTATTCCTTCATTTGTGTTGATGGATATCCAAGCATCTACTGTGGTCACTTACGTCTATCAGCTAATTGGAGATGATGTGAAAGTAGAACGAATTGAATACAAAAAATCTTAAAGCCATGCCTGTTCATGATTTTGTGGGTTGTGTTTTTTTTCATTCCTTTGTTTAAGTAATTAAATGCTTAAGAGCCACACAGTTGTATTAACTTCTGTAATATTTTGCAGTAAGAAATGTCTTCTTTGTTTATACATAAGTGCTCTGAGCTTCTTGTAAACTATAAGAATATATTTGCAGTATATAGTTTCTATGAAAAAAAAAGTCCATGACACAGTAGATAGTCATGTGTTTAGAAAAATTTATCCTTGACAATATCTATCTTCAAAGTTAGTATTTGGACTTTATTGCAAAGGTAGTGCATGAAGAGAAAGAATTTAGACTTTCTGTATACATTTTTCTCTTCTCTAGTAATAAATGTTTACCTTTCATTTATACTTTTTTGATAATCTGTGTTTAATTTTTTAAAAAACATAAAAATGAAAGACCAAATGAAACCGCAAAATTTAAGTATTAAAGGGGTAGTTGAGATGACCTCTCAGAGCACTCTTCTCTTACGACATTCTATGTCATAAAGTTGGCCTCACATTTTATTTTCTACATAATGTCTCATATTGATTGATTAAATCAGCAGTGATTCTTTAAACTGTTGCTACTCCCATTTTTCAAGATTTAACAACATTTTAAAAATATATTTTTTAATTGTATTTGGACACAATACCCTTATTTTATTGATTGATTTTTTTAAGGTGTAATTTTTGAAATTTTCTTTTTTCACAATTTTTTTTTTAATATTATTTTTAGTTGTAGATGGACACAATACCCTTATTTTGTTTATTTGTTTATGTGGTGCTGGGGATCGACCCTAGTGCCTCATGCGTGCTAGGCAAGCACTCTACCATTGAGCCACAACCCCAGCCCTTATTATTTTTTTTGTGTGGTACTGAGGATTGAACCCAGGGCCTCACACGTGCTAGGCAAGTGCTCTATCACTGAGCCACAACCCCAGCATTTTTTTTTTTTTTTTTTTTTTTTTTTGGTAAGAACCACTCAAGTTTCTCTGGGAAGCTCACTAAAGTGCAAATGTAAAGAATCCTGTCAATAGTGCAACTATTGGGCTGGGGATGTGGCTCAAGCGGTAGCGCGCTCGCCTGGCATGCATGCAACCAGAGTTCGATCCTCAGCACCACATACAAACAAAGATGTTGTGTCCGCCAAAAATTGAAAAATAAATACTGAAATTCTCTTTCTCTTTCTCTCTCTCTCAAAAAAAAAAAAAAAAAAGTGCAACTATTCCCAGCTGAATCTAGTTTGAGAGCCTAATTTTTATAAGATAAGGCAAATCTGTACATTTTTAACTTGTATCAAGTAGCAACTATTTATTGAGCACCTACTTTGCAAGTAATGATAGTCTTTTTTTTTTTCATTTTTTCTTTTTTTTTTTAAAGAGAGAGAATATTTTAATATTTATTTTTTTTTTAGTTTTCGGCGGACACAACATCTTTATTTGTATGTGGTGCTGAGGATCAAACCCAGGCCGCACGCATGCTAGGCAAGCACACTACCGCTTGAGCCACATCCCCAGCCCCAATGATAGTCTTTCAAATGCTATTATATATCTGAGTATTTTGGAGTTTTCCTTATTCCAAACTTGAAGGATATTAGAATATTGCTATTTTAGAATTTAGCATAAGTAGATAAAGGAATTATATTCATAATGCATTTGTCAGGTTTAAAGAAAAATAATTCATTTTTAAGTGACAAGAAAAATTTTAATTGTACCTAGCTAGAAACACAAGCATGTATTACATGTAAATTTTATTACACTAATATCAATGGTACATAGAACCATATCAGACCAATCATATTGTTGTAAAGTTTTTGAACAAACTAAAATTCATGACTTAATGGTGAATAACACCATCCTAAACATAAAGGACACAATTCACAGTCCCTTGCCTTCCCCTTTGGGACACAATATCTTGATGTTAGGTGGTGTCTGAATTTAGTCCACAACACACGATTGTCAAGTTAACATCAGATGTCCTCCCCTTTCTTCAATTGACATTGATTGCATACACTTATTTAGTAAATCTTCTTCCTTTTTTTCTTCATTCATGTATGATTCAGAATCATTTGAAGAAACTGAAGGAATAATAAGAATTTATAATGTCTGCTTTGAAACATTTTCAAAATGACCTAGCTCATTAATTAACTTTTAGCAGAGATAATCACCTTAGTCCTCTTACTCTTAAAAATAAGATACACAGTACTATATTCTAAACAAGTTACTGTATAACAAATTCTTTGTTACTAAGTATTCCCATTGGTTTTCTTTTCTTTCTTCCCTCTCCCTCTCCCTCTCCTCTCCCTCTCCTCCCCCTCCCCCTCCTCTCTCTTTATATGCAGTGTCAATAATTGAATCCAGTGCCTCACACATGCTAGGCAAGTACTCTACCATGGAGCTACAATCCAAGCCCTCTCCCATTGGTTTTCAGAATCTTTTGGTCAGGGAGAAAAAGTGGTCAGTTATATCTTCAGTGTCTTTCCATTTTCCTTTGGTTCTTTCTCTGGGGGGCCACAGTGCCTTTTCCCCTCCCCAGGGTTTCCCTAACTGTTCTTTTTGGAACCAGACTTACTTTTTCCCCTTTCTCTAATTTCTTGGGTAGGTATAGTATGGTTTTTACAGCAGAGCTGGGTTGATGCTGTTGTACAGCAATGGAATATCAATTCAGAAGGCTTTACTTCCCTACTTCCTAGCCAGTATGGCACTAACTAGAGAATTATTTCATTTCCACTTATAACTCCATTATAATTCTGAGAATTTCTGATCACTCAATTTGTCTTCCAGTTTTTCCTTTTTAATTCTGCAGTGTTCTATACTCGTGGTAGAAGGATCCTTCATGCAGATCCTTTAAAGTCTGGATTTGACTGAGTTGCATCTATAAAACGTTGATAATATCACCTGCTTGGCATGCTTTCACTGGTTTGTTGAATATCAGACAAGATAGTATGAATGATATAGCCCTTTGTAAATTACTAAGTGCTATAGAAAATATGCTGTCCATGTAAAAATGGCACTATCTGGGCCAGGATTGTGACTCAGTGGTGGATTACTTGCCTAGCACGTGTGAGGCATTGGGTTTGATCCTTGGCACTACATGGAAATAAGTGGATAAAATGAGGGTATTGGGTCAGTCTACAACTAAAAAACAAAAACGGCACTCTCTTATTAAAGAAGTGTGATGGTTCAAAAAGATATTTGTGGATCAGGGTTCTGACAAATTTATTTTCTGTTGAGTTTTGGACCTTGATATTGTAAATATATTGAGAACTAGAAATACTGTGGGCTGGGGAAGTAGCCCAGCATGTGCTCAGCATGTATGAGCCCTAGGTTTGATTCCCAGCATCCCCAAAAGAAGAAAAAGAAATAATTTGAACCTCATTCCCTTGAGCTGTGTATTCTTTTAATTGAGAGCATAAACTATTTCATGTTTAGGGCTTTTTAAAATATTTTTTAGTTGAAGATGGACACAATACCTTTATTTATCTTTATGTGGTGCTGAGGATCAAACCTAGTGCCTCACACATGCTAGGTGAACGCTCTACCAGAGTTACAGTCTCAGCCCCCTCATGTTTAGTTTTTTATTTGGAACAATTAAGGCAGAGATCACATTCCAAAACTTGTAATGTCTTCATAATAAAAGTGAAACTACATTTAGTTTAATATTTTTAAACCTAAGATCTTAAAAAATGCATATTTTTTAAATTCCAAATTTACCTGGTTGCATGAATAGTCTGCCAGGTCTTCTAAAAATCTTCAGTGACTTACATCTTATTTTAGATGCATACCCAGTTTTTAACCTATAATAAAAGGAAGTATCTTAACTGGAGCCAACAAAGTGAACAGCTGCTTAATGCACATGGAAATCTACACAAATTATTTTTTTAGCTACTGGAATTACCAAAGAGACCGCTTAAGTCCCTAAATACTCCTGTGATTTATTAATCCTGAAATGCAAAGTTAATTATTGAAGTGCAGTTTGAATACTGGGGCTTTCTAATCTCTTTTTTCCTTCTTTTTTTTTTTTTTTTTTTTTGTTTTGAAATACTCTCCAGTGCAGAAGCAACCATAACTCTCCTTTTGCAAATATTTGCATTTTTAAAAATTTGAATGGGAATATAATGAAATGATCTGTCTGACCAAGTTTTTTACAATTCCACAAAATATGTTCTTAAAAAAGTGGCTATTTCAATCAGCTCAGTAAAGAGAAAGATCCTTTTGTGCTTTCTGTCCACCTAGTCTGAGTTTAGTAAAGTGAACATACTAGGGAACACAAACTAGTATGAGCTACCCTTCAGATAAAATTGGGCACATTCTCTCCCACTTAAACCTCAAGAAACAGACCCTTCTTTGTTTCTCACTGGTCGCCAAAGGGAATGATGTATGATCATTTCAGGTGCAGATATGGCTGCAATGTTGGAAGACTCCTCCCTCTCCAGTTGGTGTCGCCATATAGTGCAGGAGTAATGCTGTTTCTGTGAGTAAGGAGAGCAGAGGCGGCTCTTATGATGAGTGAGGACACCTGTCATATAAATCACCACAGTTAGATGGCCCTCTCACTTGAACTAGTGAGACACCAACTGGAAGTGTACCTGCCTGGCTTTTGTAAGCTGCGTTGAATCACATACATGTACTGCCTCTTCATCAAGGTCCTCAGGTAGTTTACATTATAGATCTTAGCAATGCTGCACAGATAACACTTCTGGCCTATGGTGAGGTCTGGATGCTAAAAGAATAAAAGAATTTATGATCAGCATTATAGAACAGAGGTTGACAGTCTCCCTTATGTGAAAGAGTGGATATTTAGGAGAGCTGTGCCATTTGTACATTTGACTTAAACAAATTAAACTATGTTAACGTGGCCAAAAGAAAAAGAAATGGCCATTTAAAGAGTGCAAGTGGGGGTTGGGGTCGTATCTCTAGAGTAGAGTACTTGCCTGGCATGTGTGAGGCTGGGTTTGATTCTCAGCACCACATATAAATAAGTAAAATAAAGGTCCATTGACAATTTTAAAATTTTTTTTTTTAAAAAAGTGCAAGTGATCTGGGGATTAGCTCAGTTGGTAGAGTTCTTGCTGCCCTGGGTTCAATCCCCAGCAACACACACACACACACACACACACACACACACACACACATGAATAAAGAATGCAAGTGATTTTGACATTCCACTCAAATAATCCAGATGTCCTTTGAGCTTTGAGTATCCCCTGCCCTAGAGGAATAAGGGAGTGAATCTGCTGTTCTGCCAGTAATTTTTACTTTGTATATACTGCATTTTACCTTCTCGATATTTTTTTAAATATTCATTTTTTAGTTTTAGGTGGACACAACATCTTTATTTTACATTTATGTGGTGCTGAGGATCAAACCCAGTGCCTTGTGCATGCCAGGCGAGCACTCTACCACTGAACCACAATGCCAGCCCATTTCAATATGATTTTTGAAGTATAACATAGTACCTAAAATTAACCCAATGACTCTACTTATTTTTAACTAAAGTCTTTTTTCCAGTACCAGAATAACTATCAGTATTGAACATACTGAGGGACAGTTAAAATCTCCAGTTAAGTAATTCTGAACGAGTATACTTCTGATTTTGAAGTACATGCTCAATTCAAGAGTCTACTATATGTATATATATACACACACAGAATTTACTTTACAATCTCTCTTTTAATGTAGTCTAGCTATGTAGCCCAGGCTAACCTTGAACTCCTAAGTTCAAAAGATCAGCCTTCTAAGTAACTAGGAATACAGGTGCACCACCACACCCAGCTCTTAGAACTGGTCTTTAGTGAGCGTACAAGTAAATAATTGTAAAACCCTTAATGCCATTTCCTTTACCTGCTGCTTCTAATTTTGTAGTTCTTGAGTTAAATCTTTATAAGGTTGGGTTTTCAACTTTTAACTCTAGAATGACTTTTTGGGGGGGCAGGGGGTAGTACTAGGGATTGAACCCAGAGGTGCTGTGTCACTGAGCTACATCCCCAGTCATTTGTATTTATTTTTTAAATTTTGAGACAGGGCTTCACTAAGTTGCTGAGGCTGGTCTCAAATTTGTGATCCTCCAGCCTCAGCCTCCTAAGACACTGGGATTACAGGCATGCAGCCAGTAGAATGGAACTTTCCTTGAGTATCTTTGTGTTTGAGCTTCCTAAGTAAAGATGCATTAAATGTTTTAAAATTTTTTGTTCTAATTAGTTATACATGATAAATTTTTAAATTAATATTTATTTTTTACTTTTAGGTGGACACAATATTTTATTTTTATATGGTGCTAAAGATCAAACCCAGTGCCTCATGCATGCTGGTACCACTGAGCCACAACCCCAACCCACATTAGATCTTGTGATAGGAAATCTATCATCCTTGCATTCATTCATGAGTTTACCCAAGAGATATTTATTGATTCCCAGACAATATGCTGGGTAAACTTTGTAATGTGCAATGCCTTAACCTCTTGGTAACTAGTATTTTTGATAAAAAGTTCAGCTCTGGGGCTAGGCATGTAGCTAGTGGTAAAGTGCTTACCTAGTATGAGCAAATCTTGCATTCAATCACCAGTAGTGAGGAAAGAAAAAGTTCAGCTCTGACTTCAAATAGTATTGATATTTAAATGTTTTTCTGGGACTGAGTATAGCTCAGTGGTAGAGTGCTTGCCTAGCATGTGCAAAACCCTCTAGTTGATCCTCAGCACCACAATAAATAAATTTCCCTCAAAGTTTACCTTTAAAAAAGATGCATCCTTCATTGATTTAGGGATGTGAATTGTTTGAATTTGAGGCATTTTCCATAACTCTTGCAGCTTGGCTATGTGAGAGTTCACTCTATGTCCATCTGATTCTAACTGTAAACAAGGATATTATGAATTTCAGAAGCAAAAATCCAACAAATTTAATAATATCTAGTTATTTACATGTATTATTATGGAGTAGTAATGTGAGTATTTTATATCGGGTAATTTTTAAGATTTGGTTTTAGAACACAAACATCTTGAATGGACATGTCTCCAAAAAAGAGACTCTAATAGTCAATAAACACATTAAAATATACTCATTATCCCTAATCATTTGGGAAACACAAATCAAAAACAGTGAAATACCATTTCATACCCATTAGGATAACTATCATCAAAAAACATAATAAACCACAGGGAACAGTGACACATACCTATAATCCCAGTGACTCAGGAGGTTGACACAGGAGGGTCACAAGTTCAAGGCCAGCCTCAGCAATTTATGGAGGCCCTAAGCAACTTAGTGAGACTCTGTCTCAAAAAATAAAACGAGCTGGGGATGTAGCTCAGTGGTTAAGCACTCCTGGTTTCAATCCTGGTGCGCGCGCGCGCGCGCACACACACACACACACACACACACACACAAAGAACCAAATACAAAACAGAAAAACAGCAAGTGTTGATTAAGGATAGGAAGAAATCAATAACCTTGTGCATCATTGGTGGGAATGTAAAATGGTGTAGAAACTGGAAAATAAATTGAATTGCCATGTGATTGAGCAATTCCACTTTTGATCTAGCAATTCCAAAAGAAAGCAAGGACATAAACATATTTGGACACACTTACGTTCATAGCAGCCAAGAGAGGGAAGAAACCTGAGTCCATCAATGGATTAACAGATAAACAAAATATAGTATATCCATCCAGTGAAATATTAGGCAGCCAAAACAAACTAATGTATCCACCTAAAACTAATGATACATAAATAAATAATTTTTTTTAAAAAAAGGGAATTCTGACATATGCTACTGTATGGTACCCTGGGAACATTAAGTGAAATAAGCCAGTCATAAGATTAATACTATATGATTTCACATATATGAGATACCTAGAAAAGACAAATTCATAGAAATGATGGGGGTCTGGCTGGAGTCGTGGCTCAGTGGAAGAGCACTCACCTAGCATGCATGAGGCACTGGGTTCAATCCTCAGCACCACATAAAAATAAAATAAAGGTATTGTGTCCACCTACAACTAAAAGTTATTTTTTAAAAAAAAAGAAATGATGGGTATCAGGGGCTGGAAAAAAGGAGAAATAGGGATTTACCATAATTTGATATGTGAAATTTTAATTTAGGAAGATGGCTGCACAACAATTTAATGCCAGTGAACTATATACCTAAAACAATTAAAATGTTAAGTTTATTTCCTGTGCAAATAAGTAAATAAATTGTTACCTAACCCAACAGTTTCTGAATACATTGCTTGGACTGTATGCCCTCAAACAAAAAGTACTCTAAGCAAATACTAATCTTTAATTACTAGGCTTCTTTTTTTGTAGAGGTGTAGATTAACAATTCTGAAGCTACTTCTTATGTATTTTAGGACTAACGAATAATTATATCATAGTTAATGGTAGCCAGGTTTCATACTGTTGGAGAAAAAGTTACCCACGAATAAGGAAAGAGGAGGGCACAGAATGAACTATTAAGTAAAAATACAGAAATAGATATATGTGTGCCATGTAACTAACAAGTTAGGGTGGGGACTTGGGGACCATTCTGCTCCCACGGGCTCCTTGGAGAAATGGCGGAAACAACAGTGCACTATTTTATAGCAAAAAGTAAAATGGGAGGGTTGGAATTTTAGTTCAGTGATGAAGTGTTTGCCTAGCATGCACAAAGCCCTGGATTTGATCCCAGCACCACAGAGAGGAAAAGGGGATAACAAAGTGCTCAAAGGATAATAGAGACAATTTAAAACAGCATAAAAGCCATTTGTAAAGGGTTTACACTGGTTAAATCTCAAATAATCTGAGCAGAAAAACAATGACAGTGAAGGATTTAACTTATTGAATAAAATAAGAATCCATACATTCATAAATAAATACATAAATAAATTCATTTTTTGAAGAGAGAGAGAGAGAGAGGAGAGAGAGAGAGGAGAGGGAGAGAGAGAGAATTTTAATATTTATTTTCCAGTTTTTAAGCCACATCCCCAGCCCAATAAATAAATTCATAAATAAATGATACAATAAATACATAAACAGTTGGTAGAGAAAGGAAAACTATTCCTTATAACAGGAAACCAATTGAAAAAATGTAGAATGAGGGGCTGGGGATGTGGCTCAGGCGGTGGCGTACTCGCCTGGCATGCGAGTGGCCCGGGTTCGATCCTCAGCACCACATACAAACAAAGATGCTGTGTCCGCCAAAAACTAAAAAATAAAATATTAAAAAATTCTCTCAAAAAAAAAATTCTCTCTCTCTCTCTCTTTCTTTAAAAAAAATGTAGAATGAGCGGTAGAATTAGAAACATCATCTGTTTCTAGCCATCATAATAATAATGAATTTAGTGCTGGGTGTTATGGCGCACACCTGTAATCCCAGTAGCTCAGGAGGCTTCGGTAGGAGGATCTGATTTCAAAGCCAGCCTCAGCAAGGGCAAAGTGCTGGACAACTCAGTGCAACCCTGTTTTGAAATACAATACAAAAACAGGGCTGGGAATATGACTCAGTGGTTGAGTGTCCTTGAGTTCTATCTCTATAACAACAACAACAAAAAAAAAGATTAACCCACAGCAAGTGTCTCCTAATGTAATGAACCAAGGTGAACTCAGCATCATTCTGCTGTATTCCTGTGAGAAATGTGAAAAGCTAAATCTCCTCAGGAGGAAAGATCAAACAAACTCAAGTTGAGGGATAGTCTACAAAAGAAATGGCCTGTGTTCTTCACAAATGTCAATGTCAAGAAATACATCTCTGCTGGGCATAGTAATGCCTGTAATCCCAGCAGCTTGGGAGGCTGAAGCAGAAGATCTTGAGTTCAAAGCCAGCCTCAGCAACTTAGTGAGGCCATAAGTAACTCAGCAAGACCTTGTATATGATACTAGGCATGGTGATGCACACCTGTAATCCCAGTGGCTCAGCAGGCTCAGGCAGGACAATTTCGAGTTCAAAGTCAGCCTCAGCAAAAGTGAGGTGATAAGCAACTCAGTGAGACCCTGTCTCTAAATAAAAAACAAAATGGGGCTGGGGATATGGCTCAGTGGTCATGTGCCCCTAAATTCAATCCCTGGTACCAAAAAAAAAAAAAAAAACAAGATCGAAGGCTGGGGTTGTGGCTCAGTTGTAGAGTGTTTGCCTAGCACATGTGAGGTACTGGGTTTGATCCTCAACACTACAAAAAAAAAATTAATAAATTGGGGCTGGGGTTATGGCTCAGCGGTAGAGCGCTTGCCTCTCATGTGCAAGGGCCTGGATTCGATCCTCAGCACCATATAAAAATAAAAGTATTGTATACAACTTACAAAAAAATAAACATTAAAAAAATTAATAAAATAAAGGTATTGTGTCCATCTACAACTAAAAATAAAAACAAACAAACAAACAAAAAACTAGATAGAGTTAACTTTGGGGGAATCTGAATGAAGAGCCTAAACTTTCATGTATTATTCTCACAAATTTTCTGTAAGTCTCAAAGTCAAAATTTCAGAAATGTAATTTATTCCTAAGGTAAATAGTAAAGTGTTAGTAGTAAATAACTTGTTGAAAAAATGGGCTTTAGGGCCTGGGTTGTGACTCAGTGGCATGAGCAGGGTTGAGATCCTCAGCATTACAACATAAAAAGAGAAAGAAAGATGGATTTTACTCATTGCTTTGAAGACTACCAAATTTTAGTTGTGGTAAATCAGATTAAAATAACATCTGTAGCAAGGCATGATGGCACACACCTGTAATCCCAGTGACTTGGGAGGCTGAATCAGGAGGATCACAAATTTGAGGCCAGCTTGGGAAATTAGTATGACCCTGTCCCAAAATAAAAATGGCTGGGTATGTGGCTGAATGATAAAGAAACCTCTCTAGCCCTTTTTATTTTAAGACAGAGACTCACTAAATTGCTTAGGGTCTTGCTAAATTGCAGAGGCTGGCTTCTAACTTGCAATTCTCCTGCCATAGCCTCTAGAGCTGCTGGGATCACAGGCTTGTACCACCACACCCTGCCTTTTCAGAGTTTTTACTAGGCATATATTTGTTGTTTATTTGAATAGAAAAATCCTACACTATAAAAACCTTTCATTATTATTTTGGTATTTGTTTAGAAATTTGCTTTTTTTTTTTTTTTTTTTTTGTATCAGGGATTGAATCCAGAGACACTCAACTACTGAGCTACATCTCCAGCCCATTTAATTTTTTTTTTTTATTGAGACAGGGTCTCCCTAAGTTTCTCAGTTGTCCTCAAACTTGCAATCCTCTTGCCTCAACCTCCTCAGTCATAACATCACATGCCACTGTACCTGGATGCTTTTAATTTCTTTTAAATTATTTTTTATGGTTTAATTTTTTTAAAATATGGAATGCTTTGTGAATTTGCATGTCATTCTTGCACAGGGGTCATGCTAATCTTCTCTGTATCATTCCGGTTCTAGTATGTGTATTACTGAAGAGGGTACCCAGCTTCTTTTTAAATATTGTCAATCTATCAAATATACCAATAATTAAAATTTTTTAAATTATTTCCCTCCACGTCTGGGTTGTTTTAATCTTATTACTTTTGTTTATTTTTTACATTTTACTATAATTCAGTAAGAATTTTGATGAGGCTAGGCACGGTGGCATATACCTGTAATCCCAGCTACTCTGGAGGTTGAAATAGGAGGCTCACAAATTCAAGGCCTTCCTGGACAACTTAGTTAGACCTTGTCTCAAAACGGAAGGAAGGAAGGAAGGAAGGGAGGAAGGGAGGAAGGGAGGAAGGAAGGAAGGAAGGAAGAAAGGAGCTCAGTGGTGGAGTGCCCCTGAATTCAATTTCCAGTTGGTGGAGGGAAACCCACAAAGTAAAATATATACACAACCATATTATATATTTACATTATGTATATACATATACATATATGGGTGTGAATTTTTTTCCCTAGGTAGTTGTAAGGACTATACAGGGACTATGCCAAGGAAAAGCAAAGAGAATCCAGGTTTACACATCATTGAATTTAAATCAAAAATTTAAAAACTGGGGCTGGGATTATAGCATAGCAGTAGAGTGCTTGTCTGGCATGTGTGAGGCACTGGGTTGGATTCTCAGCACCACATAAAAATAAATAAATAAAAAGATATTGTATTGGGGCTGGAGTTGTGGCTCAATAGTAGAGCACTTGCCTAGCATGTGTGAGGCCCTGGGTTCAATTCTCAGCACCACATTTAAATAAATGAATAAAATATCCCCAGACAAGAAATATTTTGTGGACTTTGAAGCTGTTCAGTTTAGAACTTCTTCTTTCCATCCATGTATAAAACCCAGGCTGTGCTCTGCAACCATCAGTTCTGAACACAGCCCTTTTAGAGTTTATGGTTAATTTTTAAAATATTTGATGTCAGATAGCTTTTAAATTTTTTTTTTTCAAGAATGAAAGGAGTAGGATTTTTTCAAGTGAGATGACTGAAACAGAACTCTTGAAGGGGTAAGAGGGAACCCCAGGTAAGGATTGCCTTGAAAAATCTTAAAGACAGTTTACCAAAGATGCTAGCAAAGTCTTATTTTAAAAATTCCATTGCCTAAGTAGTTACAGGCAAACTGGTTTCTCTGAACCCTGTTATTTGTGTCATCTGCTCTGTATGCACTACTCACCAGTACCTTTGGAATTCTGATAATAAAGTCCAGCTGATCTGTTAAAAAAGGATATAAATAATATGTAATATTAGCTTTATAAGCACTAAAGAATGTAAAGAATGTATTTCAAATGAAAAGGATAGTATTATATATGCTTTTTGCTTTTCATGTTTCCCTCAGACTATCTTGCAAAATTTTCTCTTGCAAGTCTGCTTAAAACCTAATGGCTCCAAGCTTTTTCCAAAGTGAATTATCAGAAATTTCTACCGTACTTTAAAGGACTTGTTTTAAGCTAGATTTGGTCTCTTATAGTTTCTTATTCTAATTCCTACAGTGAGCTCAATTAAGTAGTTTGGATTTTTCTGTTATTCATCCCATTTCCTTGCTCTTTAATAAGGTAATTTGGTTACTGAAAAGACTGTCCTTTGAAGAGTAAGGTGTGCTGGAACTGATAAATTAGTCTGTAATGTTTCTAATTTCGTAAGAACTCTTTTTGACTTTTTCTCAAATTAAGACAAAACCTGCTCCCTTCCTACTTCCTGCAATTTATTCAATGACCATGAGTTTACTGATCTAACATACTTAGGATTCAGCACTCAGCCAAGCACTGTGAAGAAGAGGAAAGCACACAACCTCATCCCACCTCTAAGAAGTCTTTAAATAGCACCAGATATTTAAATAATAATAATAATGCCAGTCACGGTGGCGCACACCTGTAATCCTAGCTAAGCCAGCGGCAGAGGTAGGACTGCAAATTCCAGACCAGCACAAATTAGCGTGACTCTGTCTCGAAATAATAAAAAAAGCTGTGGATATAGCTCAGAGTCAGAGCGATTACCCAGGAAGCACGAGGCCTAGGATTCCATTCCCAGCGCCGCGCGGGTGAGGAGGAGCAACCCGTGGCTAAGGGTGCAGCTGGAGCCTGGACCATGGGCTGAACTGTACTGTAAACCGCGAGCAGCTCTCGCTTTTAGGGAACAAAGGAAGGATGGGATAAGGATAGCCTCCAGCAGTGACTTCAGTATCTCAACTATCTTCATCATCATTGGTTATTACAAGCTCCCATCTAACAGAATGGTGCTTAATGTCAAGGAACTGGCTTATTGACTTGAAAGCCCTCCGGACGTTTACTGCCTACTCAGCTCCCCGCAATTTTCCCAGAAAGTTTTGCAGCGCCCTCTCGGGGCAGAAAGATGCACGCACGCAGGCGACTGTCGCAGTGATCAGCGTTCAGTCACTGCACAAAGCCCCTCCCCTAAACAGCGAATCAGCCACCATTATTTTCCATCCTGGCCACTTTAACAAAGCTTCTCCCCTCCCCTCACTTCACTGCGCAGAGGACCAGTACAAGAGCAGAGCTGCCAGCCCCCACCCGTCCCCTGCAGGGGCTAACGCTCGGAGCCGAACCCCCAACCCTCGGGGCCCGCAGCCTCACCCGCTGCCGCCACCCCCGGTCCCGGGCACAGCGGGCGGCTTTGCGGAATTGCTGCACTCGGTCCAGTGGGACCCGGGACCCCGGCCCGGCATCTCCGCGGTGCCGCGACCGCGAGCAAAGTGCGGGAGCAAGCTTCCCTCTCTCCCCTCCCCCGTCGGCACGCGTGCGTCAGGCCGGGAGATATTGGGGTGAAAAAGAGGACGACGCCGAATTCTAGCCCCTCCGACGCCGTGCGGACGCGGCCCGAGTAGCGTCGGGAGAGAGCGAGGAGGGCAGATCCACAACTCCGGAGTTCAACTGGGGGAGGGGCGGGAGTCCTTTAGCTGATCGAGCGTCTGCAAGTTAGCATCTTTTTATGGAAGGGACGCGTCACAGGGAGGAAACTTAATTGCTCCTTAAAACAAAAGGTGTCCTCCACGTCAGCGTTCCAGACCCTCAGCAAATTTGCAAATCTTGGGTGTCACCATGTAAGTAAAATCATGGACCACGGCATCAGGCGGAGGGATGCTAAGTGATATCCGTTATCCGTTATCCCCCAGGCAACCAGGGTTGGCAAGTTTCCCAACCGCCGATTTCTGCCCACTGCTTCTGCGCATGCGCAATGCCCTCGCCGCGTTTCTTCAGGACGCGTTCCTCTTGGTATTTGGTCCGCGGAACTCTCCGTAGTCAGAAGTGTGGCGGAACAAAAGGCGTAAACGGACTGTTGATTGCTATTGGTGGGCGCTTCGTGTTCCCGGAACTCAGTGGGCGTCGCGCGAAGGCTGAAGGGAGTGTGGCGGAGGGTCCCGAGAAACCCGAGAGCCGCCATGCCTCGGTATGCGCAGCTGGTCATGGGCCCCGCAGGCAGCGGGAAGGTGAGGAGAGAGAAGTCGTCGTTCGTGGGTGGCCAGGGATTCGGGAAGCGATGGAGCCGTCGGCGGGTGTGCGTACTAAGGACCCTGAGACCCTGGGTGCCCCGCTTCTCTGCTTCAGTGTCCGTTTTGGTTTTGTTGGGAAAAGATGGTAGTTGTTAATCTTTACTGGATACTTTTGCACTAGCCACCTCGTTTATTTTCACGGAAACCCGGTGAGATAGATCCTATAGCCCTCCCTACCCCCCACCCACTTTACAGGTAAGGGAAAACGAAGACACAGAAAGGTTAAGTTCTTTGCCCAAGGTCGCTCAGCTAGTAAGTTGTGGCCAGAATTTAAATCCAGTGCTGTCAAACGCCAGAATCTGGCCTTGTCTCAGAGCCACCGAGGTTAAAACAGGGTCTTTACTGTTCTTTACTGTCGGAACATGGACTTTTGGTGATATCAGGTGGTGTGAGGACTGCATATTAGGGAGCGTTGGGTCATATACTGGGAAAGTTGTTCCCTTTTCAATTCTTTCAGTTCTTCACTTTGTAGTGAGGTGAGTTTGTATTTGGCCCTAGTGTAGCTTCAACTCTCACTTAATCTCAGTCTTTTTTTAAAGTATTTTTTTAGTTGTAGATGGTCACACACCTTTATTTTATTGATTTATTTATATTTTTATGTGGTGCTGAGGATTGAACCTAGTGCCTTACACGTGCTAGGCAAGCGATCTACAGCCCCTACCCCTAATCCCTCAGTCTTGGGGAAAGGGCAGATTTTAGATTCAGAGCTTTTACTAGGAAACAGTATTTGGCTAAGATTGTAAGCATTGAAAAGTTGTATGTAAATGGGCCGTGGGGGTACATGCTTGTAAACTCAGTTGCTTGGGAGGCTGAGACATGGGGATGGCAAGCTCAAGGCCAGCCAGGGCAATTTGAGGACTCCTTGTGTCAAAATAAGAACCAGGTAGATAGATCCTATAACCCTCCCTACCCCCCACCCCCCGACTTTACAGGTAAGAGAAAACGAAGACACAGAAAGGTTAAGTTCTTTGCCCAAGAAAAGCTTGAGCTTGCCATCCCCATGTCTCAGCCTCCCAAGTAACTGAGATTACAAGCATGTACCCCCACGGCCCATTTACATACAACTTCAATGCTTACAATCTTAGCCAAATACTGTTTCCCAGTAAAAGCTCTGAATCTAAACCAGGTAAGGTACCACATGCCTGTAATCTCAGCTACTGAGGAGACAGGCAGGAAGATTACAGGTTTCAGGCCAACCTGTAGCAGTAAGAATCCGTCTCAGTAAATAAAAAGGGATGGGGCTGTAGCATGTGCAAGGCTCTGGGGTCAATCCCTAGTACTGTGGGGGGCAGAAGAAAAGTTGTATGTAATTTTATACCTTCATCCTTATGATAAATATAATTGGTTTCCATTTATAATAATAGCACAATTTTTCCTTGTAAACAGATTTAAGCAATAATGTTAAGGGCACTAAAATATAGTAGACATGGTGTCGATCAAATAACATAAGTGGGAAAAACACTAGAATCTTGGAGGTGTTGTGTGGCTTCAGGCTTTAATTAACATGTTCTGAGCCATTGAAATCTTGATGTTCCCTCCTCTTGGAATGTTCTCGTGGGTTGGCAGGCTCATTCCTCTGTGCTCAGATATCCCCTACTCAGAGACATCATCCTTGACCATCCTACCCCAAAGCTTCATTTGGACTGTATGAGTCCTAGAAGAGATACTATGTGTTAGATGCCGCACCATGTAATCAGAAATCTTCCCTTAAATTCCACTTGTTGGGCTGGAGATATAGCTCAGTTGGTAGAATGCTTGCCTTGCATGCACAGGGCCATGGGTTCAATCCCCAGCACTACCACCACTACCAAAAAATAAAAATTCTACTTGTTGCATGTTAGATCAGTAAGGAGTCTTAGTGATCATGGAAAACATCTTAGAGATGAGAAAATTGAGGGGCAGAGTGAAGTGTTTCCCAGG
This sequence comes from Marmota flaviventris, assembly GCF_047511675.1. Taxonomy (NCBI): domain Eukaryota; kingdom Metazoa; phylum Chordata; class Mammalia; order Rodentia; family Sciuridae; genus Marmota; species Marmota flaviventris. The sequence goes on along the minus strand of NC_092498.1, from coordinate 137,679,205 downwards.
GTTACCAGAGAATCAAGACCAGGTTTGGATCTGCAGCCCACACAGGTGTCCTGATTCCTAGTCCAGTGCCTTTTCTTTTGTTTCTAGCTATAATCAGGGTTGATGAAAGCATAGGTTTGACCTTAGTGGATCTTGTCCCAGAGAGTCTGGAGAAACCTTTTATGGGTGTGGAGGGTATCGCTGCATTGCCTGTTGCTCTAACCCATTGTATCCTGTGACACTGCAGAGCACCTACTGTGCCACCATGGTCCAACACTGTGAAGCCCTCAACCGGTCTGTCCAGGTGGTCAACCTAGATCCAGCAGCAGAACACTTCAACTACCCTGTGATGGCTGGTAAGTCCTAGCACAGCCTTCCCTTCCTTCAGGAACAGTAAGGGTGCTGGCTGCTTAGCACAGAAACTGCTTTCGAGTGAACAACATGAGGCTGTCATTTGGCAACATGTGTTCATGGTGATGTGTGTGATGGTAGCCTTTTTTGGTCCTTAGTTAAGACTTAAAAGTGAGTGGACTTCTCTCTTATTTCTTCCCTTCTGTCCCCGCTTGGCTAGACCTGTTATGGTAAATCTACAGTAAAGCTTATTAGGTTGTAGCCAACAAAAGGAACTCAAGCTAGCTTAAATAAAGAGGTCAACCTTAAGTAAAAACTTCTCACTTATACTGGAGGTACAGATATTTGGGTAAGCAGCATTTGGATTCATAAAGCCCAGGACTGGATGAGCTCATGTTGGGAGGGAGACAAGGATCCAACACTCAGCCTTGACATTGTCTTTTCAGAGGTCCAGTAGAGGCAGTTGATGTCAGTAAGGCAGGAGGGAAATATGACTTTATAACAGCCAGGAGAGAATGTTTCAAGAGAAGGTGGTTGGTAGTGTCAGGTACAGCTGAGAAGCTGTGTAAGGTGAGGACACAGCAATGGCTGTTATATTTGGGAACACACATTTTGGTGACTTCGATAAATTATTTCAGTGGAGTGGCAGGGATGAAAGCAGACTGGACTGGTCTCAAGTGAAATGCAGGTGACCTGTGCAGACTCTGAGAGGAGAAACTTATTGAGGAGGTTTTGCTGTGAAAAGTAGCTGAAATGAAAATTCTTTTTCATTCTTATTTCTCATAATGACATGTTTGATCCTTGAGAGTGGCTGCAGGTACAGTTGGGGAAGGCAGTTTGAAGAGAAAAGGGATGTGGGATAATCCTCTTCCTTGAGAAAAAGGCATTGCGTTACTTTGGGATCATTTGGTTAAGCTCTCAAGCTAGCTTAAGTAAAAAAATGTGTTAGGAGACTTAGGGGGCCACTCACAAAACCCAAGAATAAGATTTTATGACAAGTTAGAACCCAAAACTCAACCAAGGCCAGCTTTCTGGCTGTTTCTGATATATTTTCTCTTCCTTATGGACCAGCTTTCTCTGCATCAGGATGCATGTTGCCCAAAGAGGTCCCCAAGTTCACATCACTCTCTGGTCCAAGTGTTTTACTGACTGACTAGTGTCTCCTTAGTTTATCTTCCTAGAAGATCAGTTTTATTGTCCAGTCTTAGGTTGGCTGTTTATTCCTGAAGTAGCAGTTAGGAAGGTGTTATCACTATAAATGTGCTTGTGAGCTGGACTCAGTGGCACACACCTATATTCCCAGCAGATCAGGACACTGAGGCAGGAGGATTGCAAGTTCAAAGCCAGTATCAGCAATTAAGCGAGGTCCTAAGCAACTCATTGAGACTTTGTCTCTAGTAAAATACATAAAAGGGCTGAGGATCTGGCTCAGTGGTTAAGCAAGTGCCTCTGGATTTAGTCCCAGTACCAAAAAAAAAACTGTGCTTGTGGATGAAATATCTGTTCAAGAGAACTGTGAACAGAAATTATAGGTTTGAGCACATAAATAAGTAAAAACCTAAGGTAGAAAATTATGGATATTGATTTCTGAAACTTAAGATAACATACATATACCAGAATTTTTAAGTCCTTCCTATAGGTGATTTATTTCATATAATTCTCATCCTTCTATCCCAGGATGTGTGATTCCTATCCCATCTCAGCAAAAGGAAAATGAGGCTCAGGGAGGTTGGGTAGCTTGCCTAGGGTCATCATGTTAAGAGACTGTTGGGTTTTTTTTGTTTTACTTTTTTTGAAGTAGGTAATAACATATTTACATGATTCAAAATACAAAAGGTACAAAAGAATAAGCGTACAAATTTGAAAATATCTCCCTCCCAGCTCTGTCCCAGCAACCAAAACCCCCTCCCTGGAGAAAACCAATATTTTCAGTTTCCGTTGTACCCTTCCATAAATAGTCTATGTATGTATTTTTTTCCTTTTTTTTTTTTTTCAGAATTAAGGATTGAAAAAAGGGCACTTTACCACTATAGCTACATTCCCCAGCCCTTTTTATTTTTTATTTTTTTTAAAGTTTTTTTTTTTTTTTTTTTTTTAATATTTATTTATTTTTTAGTTTTCGGCGGACACAACATCTTTGTTTGTATGTGGTGCTGAGGATCGAACCCTGGCCGCACACATGCCAGGCAAGCGCGCTACAGCTTGAGCCACATCCCCAGCCCCCTTTTTATTTTTTGAGACAGGGTCTCACTAAGTTGCAGAGGCTCTCCCCTTACTTGCGATTCTTCTTCTTCAGCTTCCTGAGTCACTGGGATGACAAGTGCACATCCCCAGCTTGATGATATTCTTTTTTTTTTGTTCGGGGTGGGCTGAGGTGGGGTGGGGTACTGGGGATTGAACTCAGTAGCACTCAAACACTGAGCCACATCCCCAGCCCTATTTTGTATTTTATTTAGAGACAGGGTCTCACTGAGTTGCTTAGCACCTCGCTTTTGCTGAGGCTATCTTTAAAGTCACAGTCCTACCACCGCAGCCTCCTGAGTCTCTGGGATTACAGGCGTGTGCCACTGCGCCCAGCATTGATGATATTCTTGCACAGAGTTCTGTGTCTTGCATTTTTCACTTAATAACATACCTAAGAAATTATATTAGTACTTAAAGAGCTGCATAATATTTCACTGTGCCATGTCTAGCTATACCTTAATTTATTTGCTCAGTTCCCTATTGATGGACACTTCTGCAGTACAAAACCATGTACATAAATAACTTTATATGTATGATTTTGAAAATTAATCATTATTATGGTGGTGGGCAATCATTTTTGAGTGGATGCTTAGATTTAGGGCTTGTCTGCCTTTTTTAGACATCCGGGAACTGATCGAGGTGGATGATGTGATGGAGGATGATTCTCTAAGGTTTGGTCCCAATGGAGGATTGGTATTTTGCATGGAGTACTTTGCCAATAATTTTGACTGGCTAGAGAACTGTCTGGGCCATGTAGAGGACGACTACATTCTTTTTGATTGCCCAGGTAAGTCAGCAATTTGAATGTGTTGTTTTCTTGAGGCTGTGATAATTGTGACCTCAGCAGAGGTATAGTATAGTATAGTATTTGTAGCTACAGACTGTACCCAAGCTCGGGCTGGGGCTGTAGCTCAGTGGTAGACGCTTGCCTCCACAGGTGAGCTACTGGGTTCGAACCTCAGCACTCCATTAAAATAAATAAATAAAGATATTGTGACCATCTACAACTAAAAAAAAGAAAGAAAAAAACTAAAAAATAAGTTACCAATCTCTTGTTGTCTGTCATTATTCATCAAGTTCATCAAGTGCTTGCTTTGTATGCCCAGAATGTCATAGACAGCAAGGGAGCCATGGGCTCTGCTCTCATGGAGTCACAGTCCAGTGGAGTGTAAGACAGTGTAACCAGAATCACCCCACCTATTGTGAGTCAGCATCCACATATCAGAGAGAATATTTGGCCTTTGGTTTTTTTGGGATTGGCTTGTTGCATTTAGCATAATAGTCTCCAGTTCTATCCATTTACTAGCAAATGCCCTAATTTCATTATTTTTTAAATTTTTTTAGTTGTAGATGGACACAGTATCTTTGTTTATTTATATGTGGTGCTGAGGATTGAACCTAGGACAATTTCATTATTCTTTATGGCTGAGTAATATTCCACTGTGTATATGTACCACATTTTCTTTATCCATTCATCTGTTGAAGGGCATCTAGGTTGGTTCCATGGCTCAGCTACTGTGAATTGAACTCACTTTTTTGATTGGCAAAAAAACTGAAGTGTGCCTGGGTGTGGTGGTGCATGCCTATACTCCCAGCTACTCAGGAGTATTGAGACCAGCCTAGGCAATTTAATAAGACCCTATTTCAAAATAAGAAGGGCTGAGTTGGGCATTGTGGCCTGTAATCCCAGTGGCTGGGGAGGCTGCGGCAGGAGGATTTTGAGTTTAAAGCCAGCTTCAGCAAAAGCGAGGTGCCAAGCATCTCAGTGAGATCATGTCTTTAAATAAAATACAAAATAGAGTTGAGGATGTGGCTCAGTGGCTGAGTGCTCCTGAGTTGAGTCCCCAGTTCAAAAAAAAAAAAAAGGGAGGGGGCTGGGGGGCGGTTTAGTGGTAGAGTGCCACTGGGTTCAATCTCTATCTAGTACCCACCTCATGCATACTCACATACCAAAGTGTGAAGAATTTTATTTTCTACATAAAACTGGGTAGTCTGTTTGAAATTTGCTAAAATTCATCTTAAGTTTTGTGACTACTCTGAAAGACTATAAGACCTCTTAAAAATTGAATGTATTGTTACTCAGGACTGACTTCCCCATCTTTGGGGACAATTTATGTTCTCTCTGTGATGAATTACCCTATTCCTGATTGTACTGTTCTCATGGTGTTCTTCCTGTAGATTGTACTGTTCTCATGGTGTTCTTCCTGTAGGTTGTACTGTTCTCATGGTGTTCTTCCTGTAGGTCAGATTGAGCTGTACACTCACCTGCCTGTGATGAAACAGCTGGTCCAGCAACTGGAGCAGTGGGAATTCCGAGTGTGTGGAGTTTTTCTTGTTGATTCTCAGTTCATGGTGGAGTCATTTAAGGTCTGAGGATAAATCTGTTGAGAATTTTTCAATCACGAGTGTAAACGGATGACTATCCCTTTTGATTATTGTATGATTCTGGATATTTCACAGACTATTTCAGAGTCACTTAATATTTGTTAAATTATTATGCTGATATATTTAAACTCAAAAATAGTAAATGATGATTCAGAGATTTTAGGGAACTGTTTATTAAAGAAAATTGAGACAGATGGGTTATTTTTTTAAATAATGTTTTTTTTTGTTGTTGTTGTTTTTAAGAGAAACCAACAGCAACCTGCTTTTAATAACTGCAAGAATAGGGTAGAGTGCACCATTCCTGGACGTACTGTGTTGATGCCTGGAGTGGATGGAGAAAGCTCCTATTCCATCTCCCTGCTCCAAAAATCCATTTCATGTATTATCTGATAGAGAACGTGTCAGATAGTAAACTGATTAAAAAAGAAAGCTACTATACTAATTACACTTGATCTTAGCCAGAAGACCAAGAAGCAGTGAAATAATGTACTTTTTTTTAATACTCTATTTTTTAGTTGTTGATGAACCTTTATTTTATTCGTTTATTTATATGTCGTGCTGAGAATTGAACCCAGTGCCTCATGCATGCTAGGCAAGTGCTCTACCAGTGAGCCACAACCACAGTTCAATAATGTATTTTTAAAAATAATAAAATAGGGGCTGAGGCTGTAACTCAGTGGCAGGGTGCTTGCCTAGCACTTGTGAGGCACTGGGTTCAATCCTCAGCACCACATAAAAATAAACAAATACAATAAAGGCATGATGTCTATTTACAACTACAAAAAAATAAATAAGAAACAACAAAATAGCCTTTTTAAAATTTTCTGAGGATCTCTTGTTCAGTTTATGAACTAAATCAAGATTTATTTATCATTAATAGCTCTTGAGTATTAGATGAGTAAGGAGGTTGATAATACTGTCTAAATTGAGATATGTGATCACTGTAGATTAAAGCCACATCTTCCCTTAGTATCCTCACCTTTGGGAGCTGAGGTTCAATCATCTGATTGAGTGGTCTTTCTCTTTAATATTAGCACATCTTTTACTAGGGCCAGTTTTCTCCCTGGGAGGGAGGAGTAGAAGCCTGTCTATTTGGAGACTTGTTGGGAGCAGTTGATTCATCTTCCCTTTTCTGTTTCCTCCTCCAGTTTATTTCTGGCATCTTGGCAGCCCTGAGTGCTATGATATCTCTAGAAATTCCACAAGTTAACATCATGACGAAAATGGATCTGCTGAGTAAGAAAGCTAAAAAGGAAATTGAGAAGTGAGTTCATTGTTCTTCTGTTCCCATCAGATTTCAGTTGAAGAGACAGACCTTCTGTTTTATGGAAATGAGAGGTTCTGTCAGTCTGTAAATCTAGTTTCCTGATTTATTCTTCCTTTTATTCATCAGACTTCTTCCTCACCTTTTAAAGGTTTCTAGACCCAGACATGTACTCCTTCTTAAAAGATTCGACAAGTGATTTTAGAAGCAAAAAATTCAAAAAGTTGACGAAAGCAATTTGTGGACTGGTAAGCTTTTGAAGTGTAGGGCTTTGGGTTTCTTCCACCTTTCCATGTGTTTGCCCACATCTAGTCAGTGACCTCCTTTCTGGGAAGCACAGACCAACACTACTTCCTGCATAGAGAAGAAGGGTGGGAGGGAGTATGGGCAGGCCTGTCAGCAGTTTAATTTAGAAATAGTTACTATCAGTGGTCAATAAATTAACAAAATATGCCTACTATTTCAAGCCATTTGACAGTTGAGAACTCTTTGTTTTCTTTTTGACATTTCAGCGGGTGTTGAGTTCAGATAAATCCCCTGAAACAGTATGCAATGAAGTGATGAGCCAGTATGTGTGCTCGCTGGTCAGAGCTCAGGAGAACCAGTAACAATTTGTTACTCTTGTCTCTGGCTGTCCCTCCTCTATATCTGAAATATAAATATTTTTAATCAGAAGTACAAATAGTTATAAAAACTCATATCTAAGTTGAAAGTTACATATTTTGCCCAACTTCAGAATGAACCTTTTTTGAAATCTCCTATTTGTAGATTGATGACTACAGCATGGTTCGATTTTTACCTTACGATCAGTCAGATGAAGAAAGCATGAACATTGTATTACAGCATATTGATTTTGCCATTCAGTATGGAGAAGACTTAGAATTTAAAGAACCCAAGGTAATTTCTGATTTTTTTTTTTTGGTGAAAATATTTGCCAGCACTCATTGACCCCTTACATAACCCAGGCAACTCCTTAGGGTTTTGTCTTAGTGGTAGCAGATGCCTGAGCTTTTCTGGATAATCTCCAAAATTGACATCTGTGCTCAGCAAGTGATGTCAATTTTATTCTGCCTTTTATTTAATTTTTTAAATCTTTTTTTATTTTTATGTGGTGCTGAGGATTGAACCCAGTACCTCACACATGCTAGGCAGGCGCTTTACCACTGAGCCACAACCCCAGCCCTTATTCTGCCTTTTATTGAGGCATTGTTATTGAATTAAGTCTTTGAACTCAGAGCTTGGGGGTATGTACAAAGAGGAGATGAAATCCATTTGAACTTGGGCTGCTCTCACACATCAGTGAAGAGACTAATGATAGTCGTCAGCAGAACACTATCTCAGCAAATTAGCTGAGAATCATTGTGAATATAAATTTAAGTGAGAAATGCTTCTGATGAGATATAAGCACATCAGCTTACCACATATCTGGGAAAATTCTATCAATTATGCCTTTTCTTAACCATTGATGATTACCTATGAGCAACACCTGGAGCTGGTCCTTCCTGGTTCTTAGTTCCATATTGAGCATTACCTGAATAATATGTAAACACATGTGAGGGAAATAAATGAATGTATTTTCTATTTTGTTTTTCCTTTGTGTCAGGAACATGAAGATGAGTCTTCCTCTTTGTTTGATGAATATTTTCAGGAACGCCAAAATGAATGAAGAATTTACTAAAAAGTAACTGTATGTGAAGAGCTTGTGGCCAAATCAGCAGAGAATGCAAATCTTCAAAGGATGCAGTAGTAGACAGCTGCTTTTTTTAATGAAGGAAAAAAAAAAAAAGAATACTTGGCCCTTTATCAGGAGCATGCCTGAGTCAAGTCCTGAGTTAAAAGTGAAATCTTGCCAGACACAGTGGTACACACCCTTTAACCCCAATAGCTGGGAAGGCTGAGATGGGAGGATGGAAAGTTCAAGGCCAGTCTTTTCAGGGCTGGAGTGAAGCTTAGTGGTAACATGAGCAAAGCCCTGAGTGTGAGCCCCATCACTGCAAAAAAAAAAAAAAGGAATCTTTTAGTGGTATTCTAACAGCATCAGTTGAGTTTTTGTTGTTGTAGTTTGGGGTTTTTTTTTGTTTTTTGTTTTTGTTGTTAATGGATATTAAACCCAGGGGCACTTGGCCACTGAGCTACATCTCCACCCCTTTTTATTTTGAGGGGGACAAGTTCTCACTAAGTTGCTGAGATTGGCCTTGTAGCTGGACTCAAACTTGCAATCTTCCTGTCATCGCCTCATGAGTTATTGGGATTACAGGCATGTGCCACCACGCCCAGCATCAGCTGAGATTTTAAATGTCAGAATTGTAAAGAGGGTTGGGGATGTAGCACGGTGGAGGAGTATTTGCCTAGCATGCACAAAGCCTTGGGTTCAAACCCCAGCACTCAAAAAATAAAGGGGGGGGGGGGATGAATGCACATAGATTTGTACATAATATACATTTGCACCTGGGATATATATAATTAAGGACATTCTAACTTTATTTTTTGCTTGGATTTTTGTTAAGGGGGGGGGGCGTGTTCTTCAGGGGCATGAATTACTGTAACAAAATATACATTTGTATATCCAAAGGAAAAATCCACAAGGTTATAGGGTATAGATAATGCCATTGATTATCTGTATGTTCTTATTTTCCTACATTGAATATGTGTTATTTGTATAATTAAAAATTAAATGTGGTATGTACTTGGAGCTCTTTCACTTCACTGCTGTTAATATGTTGTTATGTTAGTAGATCATAATTTTTGATACTTTTATTTCAAGCTGTTTTGATTTGAAAACAATTCTGCAATAAATATATTTCTTGTATCATATATACATGAGTTTCTCCAAGGGACAGCCATGAGAATAAACTTCATCATTGACTTCAACTTTATATAATGCCAAACAGCTTCTCAAAATATTGTACCATTTAGGGGCTCAGTGGTAGAGCACTTGCCTGGCATGTGTGAGGCACTGGGTTTGATCCTCAGCACACATTAAAAAAACAAAAAATAAACAAAGATATTGTGTTCATGTATAACTAAAAAATTTTTTTTTAAAAATATTGTACCATTTAGAATTTAATAGTGGGCTGGGGATGTGGCTCAAGTGGTAGTGCGCTCGCCTGGCATGCGTGCGGCCCGGGTTCGATCCTCAGCACCACATACAAACAAAGATGTTGTGTCTGCCAAGAACTAAAAAATAAATATTAAAAAATTAAAAAAAAAACCAATTAGAATTTAATAGTGGGAATAATTTCTACATCATCAACATTATCTTATGTTTTTGAACTTCTTAGTTTTGAGCTATCTACTGTTTGTTAAATAGTATTTTATTGTACTCTTAATTTTAAATTCCTGCTCACTGCTTAGTTTTACAGCTTTCCATGTGTGTCACAAGTCATGTTTTCCTTAACTATGTGTTCATTCTTATGTTCAGAAACAACATATAGTCTAAATGCTAATCTTTCACTAATCATATATGTTGCTAAATTCCCAGTTTCAGCTTAATTAATTCTTGGATATATATTTTGTTTAATAAGATTTTTTCACTTAAAAGTATCTGTGTTTTGAGGCATATATGTGTATGTAGGAAAGAAACAGAAAGGTAGCACTAACCTTTCATTACACTCTTGTTTTCCAGGTGGAACTTGAAATTCACAGCCAAGCAAATTTTTAAATGAGTGAATTTTCCCAAGTGTCAATGAAGGCAGGGATTGTTTTTAGAAATTTAGTTTATAGTTTTTGAGCACTTCAAAGTTTATACATTCCTTGAGTAATAAGCATTCACCAAAGTGCAGACGACATAACTTCTTGGCACATTCATTTGTTTTCAGTTTTTTTTTTTTTTTTTTGGTGGTGCTGGGGATTGAACCCAAGGCCTTAGTGCATGCAAGGCTAGCACTCTACCAACTGAGCTACATCCCCAGCCTTTTTTTCAGTATTTCTAAGTTAATTTGTATTAGGTGTGAGTGCAGGCTCTGGGAATGGCAAATCGGCCAATAGATATTTCTTTAGCACCTAGTATAGGCCAGGATCTCTTTCATTTCATCAACAGGCCCAGCGTTCCATTAGTCATTTGGCAACTGATCTGCCAGCTAATTCAAATTAAGACTTGCAACTCAGGTTATATTTTTATTATTCTTTGTTCTGGATAGCAAAAGTATACCTGCAGTGTCAAATTTGATCCATTTTAATTAAAGAACCAAAATGAGAAGACATAGGTATCAGTGTTAGTTTGCTCTTGGCGGCCAGCTAGGGAGTCAGGTGTCTGAATCATAGACTGACCATGTGAGTTATTTTCAAAAGATGAATTTGAGGACTGGGATGTATGTAGCTTAGTGGTAAAGCACTCACCTCACATGCAGAAAGCCTTGGGTTCCATCCCCAGTTTAAAAAAAAGACCTATTTGTGAAGAACATGATGAATGGGCAACATGGGGTATGCTTGGGGACTTTGCTGTAGCCCCTGGAGTGTGGAAAGGTGAAAACACTCTTATCTCTCGGGGCTACTAATTCTTAGAAATTTTGCCCCTTGGGAGGGGAAGAAAGAACCTTTTATTTGCCTTCTTCTTGCTATACCTCCCTGGTTTAGCTTCTGGAGATTCTAATATATCCATGGGGAAGAAAATGAGAGGCTAAATTCTGTTGTGTTCCTCTCTGAATATTGGGGTTGAAAGAATCTGATTTTCCAGGCCTCAGGGATTTTACTGTCTCAGGGGAGCATAATATGACTCTGCACAAATTTAATGAGGTTCTGTGGGTACCTGACACTGAATAAAATGGCAATGCTGAGGGCAGACAAGGCCTAACTTGAATGGGTCTGCCGTGCTGGCCAGTAAGACTATACCTGAAAAAAGGAAAACTGCTAAGGGATGGGAGAGTGGAGAAAGTAACAAATGAGTGATTAATAGGACACTTCTAAAAATACTATTTGGCTAGAGACCCAAATGAGAAATCAGATGTGGGAATAAGAGACAGAATATTTCAATCTTAGGGGCTGGTAGAAAAAATGGTTCCCAGACAGCAATGAATTTTGCTTTTCACAAGTGCTTTCTAGTAATGAGTTTTCACTATGCTCCAGGCATGTAAATTCTAAGCATTTTTCAGGTTATTTCATTCTCACAAAACAATGAGAAATACTGTCTCCATTTTCAAGTGAAGAACAAAGGCACAGAGAGGTGAATTAACTTGCCCAGAATTAGCTAGTACATGTTGGAACTGGGACTTTAAAACCAGTGTCCACTTCTCAACCATCACACAAAGAATGGCAGAAACTATACACAAATCCCTTCTTCGCTATGCTCTTCAATTTCCCCATTTTAAAAATGTTTTTATTAAGCCAGGCGCGATGGTGCACACCTGTATTCCCAGTGGCTTGGGAGGCTGAAGCAAGAGGATCCTGAGTTCAAAGCCAGCCTCAGCAATCTAGCGAGGCCCTAAGCAACTTATGGAGACTCTGTCTCTAAATAAAATATAAAAACGGGATGGGGATGTGGCTCAGGGGTTAAGCGCCCCTGGGTTCAATCCTTGGTACCAAAAAAAAGAAAGAAAGAAAGAAAAAGAAGAAGAAAAGAAAAGAAAGTTTTTATTAGTGCATTATACTTAACACATAATAGTGGGGATTTGTTCTGATATAATTTAGCTTGCTTCATTTCAGTCGCCAAGCTCTTCCTCTTTCCCTCCCCAACTTCCCTTTTTTGAAGGCAGTCGGTGGAGTTCATTCACTCAACAAATATTCACCGATGCTTACAATGTACAGTGACTGTCACCGGGGCGGGGGATACCAGTGAACAAAGCAGACAAGAGCCCTGCCTTTTTAACATTTACAAGGGTGGGGCAACAGACGACATCAAAAGGAAACGCAGAATCATAAAACTGAGGGGAAAAGGTTTTCTCACTTAAAGCAGGGGGTTGGAGTGGGGTTGAATTTGAAAGTGTGATTAGGGAATTAATTCTTCACTGAAAAGGTGAGCTTTAAGGAAAAACAAAGGTGATTAGTCCCAGGGATACCGTAAGCCTCAAACACCTCCCTGGTCGGCACGCGCTTTACACATGCGCGGTACTCAGAGCCCCTGCCCAGAGTTCGGACGCCCCCTGACGCACCTTCTGATCCGTACAGCCGCAGCAGTCGGCGGCGGGAGGGCAAGGCCGGAAACGTCACGTCCTCCTCTTGCCCTCCCCTTCCGGCTCACTTCCGCCTACTCCGCCCTGGTCCCCAGACCGGAAGCGCCGCGCTTTAACTAGATCTTGCTCCTCTGAGTCCAAACCCCGGCGCCGCCAAAATGCCGGTAAGGGTTCGATCCCGAGTTGTGGGGACACAGTGGGTGTTGGGGAAAGCGACGGGAAGTCGTGCGCGTGCTGAGAAAAGCGGGAGCCTGAGAAGGGGAGAGGCGAGGAATGGGACCAGTCTCTTTAGTGTTGGGGCGGCCGGGGGTGTTGGCGTGGGGGGGCGCGGGGCGCGGCAGTGTGGCCTGGCGGCCGGGCGAGGGAGGAGGCCGCCTGCACCCTTCCCGGCCCCTTCTCTCCAGTCCCTGCCCCTTCCCTCGCCCCTCTGCTCCCCCTGAGGCCAGCTGGGTCCGGAAGACTCACTGCGGCCGCGAATAAAAAGACTACGCTTTTTATTTTTCATTTTTCAAGCCCAGAGTCCAGCTTCTTTTTTCTGCCAGCGCCAGTTCCTCCTCCGCCTTAGGGGGCGGGTCCCGCCTGCTGCTTGTCATCTGTCAGACCCCACTTCCCGGACTACCCTATCGCCCCCGCGTGGCGGCCAACTCCGATCCAGCTGGGTTGAGAAATCCTTCGCCTCGGGGTCGGCTTTGGTTTCCAGGTGTTTCTTTTTTCGTGTGCATGAGGATAGGAGTGAAAATTGATGATGGCCCCGTTGTCCTGAGGGTCTGAGGGATTTGTCGCCATTGTGGTTTCAGTTTTGCAGATTAGGAAAAAGGTGATTCAGTGACATGCATTACAACAAATGCATCTGCTGAGCATATGCTGTAGGCTGAACACTTCTACAGCAATGAGTGAGGCCAACAAATCTCCACTTTTAAGGAGTTGATAGTCTGATAGGGAGACAGACAATAAAAAAAATTTAGACAAATAGCGGAGTTTCAGATAGTGACAGATGCAATGGAAGAAATAGGTGGATAACAAGACAGTTACTGGTGAATGGGACGGGAGGGCTTGCTTTATGTAAAGCATACCTGTGATGAAAAGGAGCAGGCCATACTTACAGCTATGTATTTCACAAATTCCATAATTATCATTTGACTCCCGGACCAGAGCTACACACTTCATAAAGTATTCTTTTTGCTCTATTATTATTATTATTGTTATTATTACTTAGTGGTTATATATAGTAATTGGGTTTCTGTTTAATTCTTAATTGAACACGATGGAGTTTTATTTAGTCATAAAGAAGAACAAAGTTGGGGCTGGGGTTGTGGCTCAGTGGTAGAGCACTTGCCTAGCACGTGCAAGGTGCTGGATTCCATCCTCAGCACCACATAAAAATAAATGAATAAAATAAAGGTATTGTGACCAACTACAACTAAAAATAAATATTTTTTAAAAAGAAGAACAAAAGTTATATAATTTGCAGGAAAATGGATGGAACTTGAAAGCATTATATTAAGCAAAATAAGCCAGACTCAAAGTTAAGGGGAAGGGAGGAGAGAAGGGGAAAGAGGAAATACTGGGGAATGAAATAGACTAAATTATGTTATGTGCCTGTATGAATATGTCATAATGACTCCCTTCTATTATGTGTAATTATAATACACCAATAAAAATTTTTAAATAATAAATATCAAAGTGACCTTATGAAGTAGATACCATTATTGTTTATTTTGCAGAAGAGGAGACTGAGGTCCACAGAAATTAAATAACTTTCACACTAGTGGTAAAGCAAGATTTTAAGCCAGAACTGTAAAGCTCTGGGCTCATTCCAGTTATGCATAAAGCATCCTGGATTTCTCTGTGTTATTTATTTTGTATCTGCTTTCTCCATTAGCCTGAAAGTTCTTTAAGAACGAGTACCACACTGGTCTTATATCAACTGTATCACTGTCCCTTGCACATAGAAGATGCTTAGTAATCATTTGGTGAATTAATGAATCTATGAATGGGTATGTTGTCTTTTAAAAAGCCAGACATCTTTAAAAAGCAGAAGTAGGAGTCAGCATTCAAATTGCTCTCACAGGTACTCTTTTTCCCTCTCCTTTAACTCACACCTCCCCACTAAAGGTGGTGCATATCACTCATCATACACATTTTACAAATTTGGAAACAGGCTAAGGGAAGAAAAGTGATGTTTTTATTGAAGTCATAAAGCCACGAAGTAGCAAAACTGAAAAGGTAGTACTGGGTCCTGGTTTAACTGGAGGGTGGGTACCCTGATATATTCTATTTGCCTCTTTCTCTAATGAAAATATTTCCAGCAGTTATCACTGTGATGTCACTGAATAAAAAATTGGAAGACATACTCAGTAGCATCCTATCATACAGTATTTCTACTACAAAGATAGAAAAGGCCTAAAAAACCCTGAGAACATAGACAATAGTAAAATGTAATTTTTTAAAATTGGGAAGTGGTTGAATACTTATTGTTTTTGTTTTTAAAATATAATTAATTATAAATTTACAAATTTAATTTTTGACTGTGTTTAATAACTACTTGCATAATTCCTCAGAATTTAACAATTGGTTTTCAGTCAGTAAGAGCCAGCTCCAGCACATTGCTGCTGCCATCCCTTCTTCTTTTCCTTTGGAAGAATGTATTTGTCATCCCAGTGACTTTGCTATCTTTCTGTTTCTGTTTTCTTACCTGGCTTGCCACTACAGGCTTACCACTCTTCCCTCATGGACCCCGACACCAAACTCATTGGAAACATGGCCCTGTTGCCTATCAGAAGTCAGTTCAAAGGACCTGCCCCTAGAGAGAGTAAGTCTAAACCATTATTTTCAAATTTTGCTATGAAATGCCTATACTTCTGACATTAAATCTGGGAAATTCAGAACCTAGTCCTACCTCAGATTGTTCTCTTCCTTCTGTTTGCTTGGTGGGTGTTATATTTTTCAAGACTGAGGTTGTATGTTGCATTTAATAGGAAACTATGTTATTCTAATTTCTCTGGAATATTTTGTTGAGAGAAAATGTGCTTAATTTTGGGAACTGTTCCTGCAATCACTGTCAGTCTTTTTATTTGGGTAAGGAGGTGGGGTAACTGGGGATTGAATTCAAGAACACTCAACCACTGAGCCACATCCCCAACCCGATTTTGTATTTTATTTAGAGACAGGGTCTCTCTGAATTGCTTAGTGCCTCACTATTGCTGAGGCTGGCTTTGAACTCACTATCCTCCTGCCTCAGCCTTTCGAGCCTCTGGGATTACAGCCGTGTGCCACTGCACCTGGCTCACTATCAGCCTTTTAAACTAATCTAATGCTGCTATCTGTGTTGAACGCCATGTCCTCATCCTTTCTCTGTCATCACAGTGGGAAAAACAAACAACAAAAAGTATTTTAACCTCTTCCCCATCTAAATATTTTTCCTTTGTTCATTCTTCAGGATCTTCATTTTTAACACTACCTCATTCTTATATCTTTTTTTACTTTTTTTCAATTGGTGCATTGTAATTATACATAGTAGTGGAATTCATTATGCCATATTTGTACATGCACATAAGTGATTAATCACATTTTCCAATACATTCCCTTTCCTTCTTCTCCTCCCTCCCCTGATCTGCTTGCTACTCGAAAATATTTTTTTTTTTAATGTTTATTTTTTAGTTTTTGGCAGACATAACATCTTTGTTTGTATGTGGTGCTGAGGATTGAACCTGGGCCGCACGCATGCCAGGCGAGTGCGCTACCACTTGAGCCACATCCCCAGCCCTTTACTCTAAAATCTTAAATATGCTCCATAACATTACTGTGTCTACTCTTTTTTATTTAGTTATTTATTTTAGTTGTAGTTGGACACAATATCTTTATTTATTTATTTTTATGTGGTGCTGAGGACTGCACCTAGCGCCCCACACATTCTAGGTAAGTGCTCTACCACTGAGCCACAGCCCCAGCCCCTATTCTTTTTTTTTTTTTTTAAGTGTATTTTTTCAGTTGTATGCGGACACAATATCTTTTTTATTTTTTTCGGACACAATATCTTTATTTTTATGTGGTGCTGAAGATTGATCCCAGTGCCTCATGCATGCCAGGCGAGCGCTTTACCACTGAGCCACAGCCCGTTGTATCTACTCTTTTTTGTTTGTTTGTTTTAATATTATTTTTAGTTGTGTATGGACTTAGTGTCTCTATTTGTTTTTATGTGGTACTAGGATGGAACCCAGTACCTCACACTTGTAAGGCAAATGCTTTTCCACTGAGCCACAAGCCCTCTTTTTTTTAAAAAAAATTTTCTTTCTTTGGTAGCTGTTTGGTTTTTTAAGTTGTTTTTGGGTACTGGGAATTGAACCCAGTGCTTTGTGCATGCTAAGCATAAACTCACCCACTGAACTACATTCCCCATCCCACATCACTCTGCTTTTTGAAACATTTCTGCTGTTCAGAAAGCCTCATTCTAGGGCTGGGGTTATAGCTCAGTGGTGGAGCACCTGACTAGCACATGTGAGGTATTGGATTCAATCCTTAGCACCCACAAATAAATAAATAAATAAAGGTATTGTGCTCATCTACAACTAAAAAAAAAAAAATATTTAAAAAAAAGCCTTATTCTGTTTTCAGACACAGATTCTTCTGACACATTCTGAGATGTTCTGCCAACAGTATAATTTGAATTATGTTAGACATGGTTTCCCTACACCCAGCAAGGGTCTGGATTGAGTTCCACTCATGGTTTCTAAGACCATAGTTATAACTACAAGTTTTGTACTGATCCCATCTCCATTCCTCTGCCAGACTATTTGACTTGACCGCCTCTTAATTTAATTCTGTTTTCAACACCAGTTGAAAGCTAAGTAAACTTAATAAATTTGGTGAGTCACCATGGTTTTTGTTTGAGTCTGAGAAAAAAAAGAACAGATGGAAAAATACACAAGAAGAAGACTAATAATATAAAAAAAAAATTACACTCCAAAGAAAGCATAAGAATCAATGTTGGCCCAGATGTCTTGAGAAGAACACTTTCTACATGGTTACAAATACCGTATAGTATATCAGAAGGTACAATAGAACAAGGATGGAATAAATCTACCACCTTTGCAATTCTTGGGCCCTCAAGGGAGATTGAGACCCTAAGAAACCAGATAAATTGAGGGGTGACCTTGTTTCTCTTCCTAAAAGGACTAGATTAATACTAAATTAGAGTGAAAGCCTGTGTTGTGAGCTAAGTAATTTAGCATTAATTAATTGTGAGGCTGGGGTCCTATCCCAGTGTTAGAGCATGTATTTAGCATATGCAAGGCCCTGGATTCAATCCCTAGCATCCCACATACACACAGATTCCTTTATATTCAGCAGATAGCTTTGGAGTGCCTTTTATATGCCAAGCACTCGTCTAGATTCTGAATCATTTTCACTTCCACCACCTCCTATCATTGTGTTTAGAAGAACTAGCTGATAGATTGCAGGGAATATAAGTCTAGAGTTAGAATTCCATTGAAAGTTTTCAACAGAGGAATAAACGGGGATAAAGATAGCTGAATTATAGAGAATTAAAGCTTTGAGGTTACTTTGCATTTCTGTTTATGAGGGATAACAATCATGGACAAGAAGTATAAATAAGTGTCTTGGCATTACTGAAACCAGCTGCTGGATATCAAGACCCTGGTATTTTGACCTTTTTAAAATTAAAAAAAAAGAGAACCAAAAACTGCCAGAGAAATTGTGTAATGACATCTGTCTCTGTCACAGCAGTATTTCTTTCTTTTTTCAATCTGTAGCCTTGTCCAACAGCTTTTTCTCCACCCCAGGGCTAGTGATTGAACCCAGGGCCTTGTGCATGCCAGGCAAGAGCTCTACCTCTGAAAACTCCTAGCCCCCAAGTACATTTAAGTCATCATTTTTTTTTTTTCTTTTGCCATCCTGGGGACTAAACCCAGGGGCTTTACCACTGAGCTACATTCCCACACCTTTTTAAATTTTATTTCTTAATTTGGAACTGGGTATCCCTAAATTGCTGAGGGTGGGCCTTGAACACAATTGTGATCCTTCTGCCTTAGCTTCCTGAGTAGCTGGGATTACAGGCATGCACTACCATGCCCAGCTAAGTCATAGTTTTTATTTTTATTTTTATTTTTTAATTTTATCTTATTTAAGAGAGAGAGAGAGAATTTTTTTTTTAATATTTATTTTTTAGTTTTCGGCGGACACAACATCTTTGTTTATATGTGGTGCTGAGGATTGAACCTGGGCTGCACGCATGCCAGGCAAGCGCGCTAGCGCTTGAGCCACATCCCCAGCCCCAAGTCATAGTTTTTATAAAAAGAAAGATATATGTCTGAATCCCAACAAATTTGAAATAATCGAGTGTTTTTTCCTCTGAAACTACACTATGTAAAAATTATATTGAATACCCTTTATTTAAAAAAAAAAAACACTTTGTTAAAGTTAACCTATATCTCAGTCTTTTTTATAAATGCATTGAGAGAGGCTTTGAATGATGTTCACTAAATGTTAATAGTAGTTGTTTCTATGTAGCAGGGATTTGGGGTGATAATTAAAAATATCTGAGGATTGAACCCAGGGCCCCACATTTGTTAGGCAAGTGGTCTACCGCTGAGCCACAGTCCCAGCCCCTTAATTGAATTCTTTTTCTAATGAGTGTATATAAGTTTTACAAAAATGACCCCCAAAAAAGTTATGTACTTGTTTTTCTAGAACAAGTTTTTTAAGACAATTTCAGTAACCTCATTTTATTTTGTTCAACTTCAGGACATTTGGGACTTAAGTTTGGTGGGGGTTTCTTTATAGCTTTTTATAGGTGTTATGGTTTGCACTTGGCTGCTGATATTCTCTGCCTTCCTCCCTTCCTGATTAGCAAAAGACACAGATATTGTGGATGAAGCCATCTATTACTTCAAGGCCAATGTCTTCTTCAAGAACTATGAAATTAAGGTAAATTACAGTGCTTGTAGTTTAACCTACTTTTTTGATGGGCATATTATCTACCTTGCAGTTAGGATTGCTGTGAGGAATAAATAAAATAAAATGAGGTTGTGATTTTAAAATTACAGAATGGTGCCTAATGGTAGACTATGTATAAATATTAGTTTCATTTTTTTTCCCCAAAGTGTGTATCAGGTGTTGGCAAACCATAACCTTAGGGCCAAATGTGACACACAACTTCTTTTGGTAAATAAAATTTAATTGGACACAGCAATGTACATTTGTATGTATATAGTCTGTGGTTATTTTCCTACTACAATAGCAGTTGAGTAGTTATGACAAAATCTGCATAGGCCAAAATGCAAAAAATGTTTACTATCTGACCTTTTCAGAAAAGACTTGCCAACCCCTGGTCTGGACTTATCTTTTTTATTCATCATTAATTAAGGATCTGTTATGTGCCAGCCCTATATTTGTGTAGGACCCATCCACAATCAAAAGGCCTTAAATGCTTAAATGCTTTTTTTTTTTTTTGGTACTGGGGATTGAACACAGGGATGCTTTGCCATTGAGCTACATCCCCAGCTCTGTTTTTAATTTTTTTTTTAATTTTGAGACAGGGTCTTATTAAGTTGCTTAGGGCCTCACTAAGTTTCTGGCCTCCTGAGTCACTTGAGATTACAAGTTATTACAGCCTATTATTTTTTTATATACAGGTTGAGCATTTCAGATTTGGGGTTTTTAGATTAGGAATGCTCAACTGGTAAAGTCTGCAAATATTACAAAATTCCAAACACTCCAGAATATGAAACTACTTTTCTGGGCCCAAACATTTTTGATAAAGGACGCTTAACTTGGGTTTTTGTGTCATAGACTTGATATTGAGAAGTAAAGAAACTTGAATAACCCTTGCCTACTTTCCTGACCCCTCTTCTCTCCTTTTCTGCTCTCAGTTCCCATGAAGAGGATGGTCAAGAAAAAGGTAGAGAGGAGTAGAAGAAAAGAAGAGGGGAAATTTTAAAAAATTTTATAGCTGGGCTTGATGGTACATGGTAATCCCAGACACTCAGTTGGCTGAGGCAGGAGGATTACAGATTTGAGGCCAGCCTGGGCAACTTAGAGAGACCCTGTCTCAAAAATGAAATAGAAAAGGCTAGGATGTAGCTCAGTGGTAGGGGGCCCTGGGTTTAATCCCCAATACAGGGGCGAGAGTCAGAGGTGGGGGCAGTTCCTGAGCAAGTTACAAAAAATGGTGAGGAATTTTCCTGGTAGTGTCCTAAAATATGTAACTTTAACCTCTTGCCAAACTTTTACTTTTTGAATCAAACAGGATATGGAATCTTTTATGGGCTCTTGATCTACATACAAATTGTCTGAACATGCTGTGATATTGCGATGTATTTTCTATATCTAATGTACGACTAAGTATTGTATTTTTACGAGGTATGAATAAATATTGTAATTCTGCCACATTTCGCATATTTTATCATCAAATATACGGTCTTAAAAAAAGGGAAATATATAGCTTTAGTCTTGTTGTTGTTTTAATAAATCTTTGTGAAGTTGGGCCTACAGTACATGCCACATTTGATCAATAGCTGTTGTCTTCACATTTTCTTCTCGGTTAGGTCAAGATGTTAGGCTTCTGGAGTTCTTCAAGAACATGTCAGATGTGAAATAATTGCTTCCTTCTTTTGAGTAATGAGTGTTTCTGTCCTCGGCAGAAATCCTCAAGTGAAAGGCTTTTAAACAATTAGCCAACCATATGGTGTGCCTCAGGTTTTCTAGGCAGCTTTGTTAATCCTCCTTCCTACGCAGAGTGAGGGGCTGTTGGCACAGCTCCTCAGGAACCTAGGCCGTCAGCCGTAGCAGCTGAGAAAAACAAGGGTAGCCCCACAGCTCAGGATGGAAGCCAGTGGCTCCTGCCCAAGGGAGCTTGAAAGACCATGCATGTATTTGGAAAATGACACTTTTTGATGCTATGGTAACTATATTGTCAGGATTTTCAGTAGATAATCAAAAGGCAAAGGCTGTA
Organism: Marmota flaviventris; assembly: GCF_047511675.1. Lineage (NCBI taxonomy): Eukaryota > Metazoa > Chordata > Mammalia > Rodentia > Sciuridae > Marmota > Marmota flaviventris. The sequence continues at coordinate 137,657,904 of NC_092498.1, read as the reverse complement.
TATACGTGGTTGTTATGTTTTTTTTGTTGTTTTATTGAAGATTTTGTTTTCCCCCCATAGAATGAAGCTGATAGGACCTTGATATATATCACCCTCTACATTTCTGAGTGTCTAAAGAAACTCCAAAAGGTAATTAAACTTGGATAATCATATTTCCTCTGACTTAGAGCATTTACTTAAGAGGAAAATCTGAATGTAGTTCTTTGAATTCATAATGTGGTTGACTAACATTACCCCCCCCCCAAAAAAAAAAAAAGATAGTGGTGATTTCAAAAGGCTTTGCACGTGGAAGACAAAAATCTTGACAAAGAATTTCGCTTGGCTCAGGAGTTCTTGACCCTGGAGTCCAAGGATAGAATACAAAGGTCTGTGAGGTTAAGTGGCAAAAATTTCATTTTTCTTTCCTATAACTAAAATTTAGCATTTATTTTAGTTATTAACATAGGCTATCCACAGTAGTATTAGCAATGCCTATTACTTTTTCTTCTATAGAATTCATGATATTTTCATATTATATTGGTGTTGAAGATATTTCAAAGTTTATCTCACTCATCTTAGCTATTAGATCTTACTGTTTTGTGCACTTTTTAAAAATGTGTGATTTTAGCCAGGCACAGTGGCGCACATCTATAATCCTAGCGGCTGGGGAGGCTGAGACAGGAGAATTGCGAGTTCAAAGCCAGCCTCAGCAATGGCGAGGTGCTAAGCAACCCAGTGAGAACCTGTCTCTAAATGAAACACTAAATAGGGATGGGGATGTGGCTTAGTGGTCGAGTACCCCTGAGTTCAGTCTCTGGTACCAAAAATTAAAAAAAAAAAAAAAAAAAGTGATTTTAGATATTTTATTGTGTTTCATTATAATTGTTTTCTCTTGAAGCTGGGCATAGTGGCACAAGCCTGTAATCCTAGCAGCTGGGGAGGCTGAGGCAGGAGGATTACAAGTTCAAGGCCAGCCTCAGCAGTTTAGTGAGGCACTAAGCAACTTAGATCCTGTCTCAAAATAAAAAATAAAAAGGGCTGGAGATGTGATTCAGTGGTTAAATGCCTCTGGGTTCCATCTTTGGTACCAAATTAATAATAATAATAATAATTGGTTTCTCTTATGTTAATTATGTTACTTTGTTTTGTTCATTTGAAACATTTCTCTGAGAAGGGGCCCACAGGATTTACCAGACTACAAAAGACACAAAAAACATTATGCCCCTCCCTTAGCTGCTTAAACTAAAAAAATTATAGTTTGGACATTATTATCCTATTCCTTCTTAAATGTGTGTGTGATTTTGTTATTGTTTTTAGTGCAATTCCAAAAGCCAAGGTGAGAAAGAAATGTATACCCTGGGAATCACTAATTTTCCCATTCCTGGAGAGCCTGGTTTTCCACTTAATGCAATTTACGCCAAACCTGCGAACAAACAGGAAGACGGTAAGAACAGGATCTCTGTCCTATCTGACATTCTACCTTCCTCCTTCTCTTGCCTTTATCAGTATACAGATTAAGAGTGGACTCATTGGGACTTACATTATCTTTTATTTTAGTTGCAGATGGACACACTACCTTTATTTTATTTATTTATTTTTATGTGGTACTGAGGATCGAACCCAGTGCCTCACATGTGCTAGGCAAGTGCTCTACCACTAAGCTACAACCCCAGGCCATCTTTTTTTTTTTTTTTTTTTTTTTAAGATACTGGCAAAATCGGCTGGGGATATGGCTCAAGTGGTAGCGTGCCTACCTGGTATGTGTAAGGCACTGGGTTCGATCCTCAACACCCATAAAATAAAATAAAGATATTGTGTCCACCTAAAACTAAAAAAATAAATATTTAAAAAAAAAAAAAAAAGATACTGGCAATTGAACTCAGGGGGCACTCAACCACTGAGCCACATCCCTGGCCCTATTTTGTGTTTTATTTAGAGACAGGGTCTCACTGAGTTACTTAACAACCTCACTTTTACTAAGGCTGGCTTTGAACTCGAGATCCTCTTGCCTCAACCTCCCAAGCCACTGGGATTACAGGCGTGTGCCACCAAGCCTGACTCCTAGCCCATCTTTTATTTATTTCTTCATTTAATTTTTTACAGTACTAAAAGTGAACCCAGCAGTGCTTTATCACTGAGCTACACCCCCAGCCTTTTCTCTTTTTTATTTTGACACAGGGTCTTGCTAAGTTGCCTAGGCTGTCCTCAGACTTGCAATCCTTCTGCCTCAGCTTCCTAAGTAGTGGGGTTATAGGCATGTGCCACTGCACTCAGCATAAGTACATTATCTTATAAGTAACTTTCACAAAAAATTCTTGCTAACAAATATGACATACAGAGAATCTTTTGAGCCAAAATTAATATAGGACAAAGCCATTTGAACTGTCATTTATTTTTCTTATCTCATATTGAATATATAGAAATATATTGCTGCTGGGCGCAGTGGCGCACACCTGTAGTCCCAGCAGCTTGGGAGTCTGAGGCAGGAGGATTGTGAGTTCAAAGCCAGCCTCAGTAACTTGGCGAGGCCCTAAGCAATTTAGTGAGACCCTGTCTCTAAATAAGATATAAAAAAGGGCTGGGGATGTGGCTCAGTGGTAAACCATCCCTGGGTTCAGTCCCTGGTAACAGAAAGAAAGGAAGGAGGGAAGGGGGGAGGGAGAAAGGAGAAAAGGGGGAAGGAAAAGAACATATTGCCAGAGTTGATATCTAGACCAGTGGCCAGTACATTTGGGCATATTTTCAAATACTTTTTTAAATTCTGAGGGCTGGGACTGAAGCTTAGTGGTAGAGCATTTGCCTAGCGTGTACATGGCTGTGGGTTCAATCCCCAGTACCACACACTCACACAAAAATTACAGCCCAGTTTTAAATTCTTTTTTAGAAGTCATGCGAGCCTACCTACAGCAGCTAAGGCAAGAGACTGGACTGAGACTTTGTGAGAAAGTTTTTGACCCTCAGAATGATAAACCCAGCAAGGTAGGACCCTATTTTTTGCCTGTTTCAATGTAAATCATCTTTTACCTCTGCTGAACACACTAAAATCTTCCATTTCAAGAACACGTAATTTTTGTGTTGCCGAAGTATGTACTTGGTACATAATAGTTGACTAGACCACAACAATGAATTGCATCTAATAAGGAAGTTTTAGTTGTGTGTTCTTACGTTGGGGCATTGTAAATCCACAGAACAGGTTTGATTTGTCTGATATCTTGGATATATAGTCACCTCTCAGTACCTTCAGGGACCACAATCTGTGCCTGTTCAGGTCCCTTGTGTATACAATAGCATGATATTTGCATATAATCTATGCACTCCTCCAGTATGCTTTAAATCATCTCTGGGTTATTTATAATCCCTAATAAAATATAAATGTTATATAAGTAGCCGATATACTCTGTTGCTTAGGGAAAGTGACAAGGAAAATGTCTAATGTGTTCAGTATAGGTATAGTTTTTTTCCCCTAATATTTTCTATCCATGGTTGGTTGAATCCTTGGATGCAGAATCCACGATATCAAATTGATATACTTCATCATATTTTGAGTGACCAGAAAAGTTTACATGTGCCTTTAAGGAATTTATAATGTAAGAGATACTGGACCAATATTAAATTTTATTATTTAATTAATTTGAATTCTGACTTACCTTGAAATTGCACTGTCATGTGTCCATTCTGTCTTGTCTTCCCTTGTTAGTGGTGGACTTGCTTTGTGAAGAGACAGTTCATGAACAAGAGTCTTTCAGGACCTGGACAATGAAGGGCGCCTGGGCAGCCAGTCTCCAGCACCTTGGGCAGCATTTCACAGCAAGATGTATACGACCCTTTGCCTTTATCTCTTAAAGTTTTATACAGAAGCAAGAAAAGAGCATGACTGTACTTGAAAAGCTCTTGATCAAAAATTTGGGGGTTGGGGGTGAGTTGTTGAAGGATAACTTGAAATTTTATGCAGTATTAAGCTGGTGCTTAATAAGAATGAATAATAAAGAACTTTCTAACGTTTCATGTCAGAAAAACTTTATTGCCTATCTTTGACATTCAATTAAAAAATTTTTGAGATAAAATTCATGTTCCATACTCTTCACCCTTTTAAAGTGTATACAATTTAGAGGCTTATAGTAGATACCTAAAGTTTTGCATCCATTGCCACTAACTCCAGATCATTTCATCACCCCAAAAAGTTGTACCTGTACTTTTTATCCATCACCCTCCCTCATTTCTGCCCAACCACTCTTCCTACCCTCCACCAGAATTAATCTACTTAGTCTCTAGATTTGCTTATTCTGAATGTTTCATATAAATGGAGTCATACAATATGTGGCCTTTTAATTTTTTTTTTAGTTATAGTTGGACACGATGCCTTTATTTTATTTATTTATTTTTATGTGGTGCTAAGGATTGAACCCAGTGCCTCGCACATGCTAGGTGAGTGCTTTACCACTCAGCCCCAGTCCCAGCCCCAATATATGACCTTTTGTGTCTGGTTTCTTTCACAGCATGTTTTCAAAGTTAACCTGTGCTATAACATGTATCAATACTTCTTTTTGCTTCATTTTTTTTTCCTTTCTGTGTGTGTGTATGAGAGAGATGTATATAACACAGTATGTATAGAGTCACTACTTACATCTACAGTGTTGTACAACTAGCACAGGATATTTTCAAAACTTTCATTGCATAAAATGGAAACTATAACCATTAGGCCTCTCATGACCTCTAATTTACTTTTGGTCTCTGAATTTACCTGTTGAGGGTAACACTCATGTAAGGGGAATCAAACATTTATCCTTTTGTATCTGCCTGCCTTAACTTAGCATAATGTCTTCAAAGTTTACCCATGTTGAGAATATAATAGGATTCCATTCCTTTCTATGGCTCAGTAATATTCCATTGTGAGGATAGAACACATTGTGTTTATCCATCAGTGCGTGAACAGTTGCTTTGTATCCATTTTTTGGCTATTTATAACTGCTGCCAAAACATTCATGTACAAATTTTTATATGGACATGTTAATTTCTCTTTGATTATGACCCTAGGAGTGGAATTGCTGAGTCATAACTATGTTTGACTTTCTTAAGAACTGCCAGACCGTTTTTCCATAGCAGCTGTGCTATTTTGCGTTTCCCACATCCTCACTGACACTTGTTCCTTCCTACCCCAGTGGATGTGAAATAAAATCTCACTGTTTTTTTTTTAATATGTCTTTAGATATTGTTAGACCTTTATTTTATTCATTTATTTATACGTGGTGCTGAGAATCGAACCCAGTGCCTCACACATGCTAGGCAAGTGCTCTACCACTGAGCCACAACCCCAGTCCCTCATTGTGGTTTTTATTTATTTATTTATTTATTTTTTAGTTGGACTCAATGCCTTTATTTTACTTATTTTTATGTGGTGCTGGGGATTGAACCCAGGGCCTCACACATGGTAGGCAAGCACTCTACTGCTGAGCCACAGCCTCAACCCCTTCATTGTGGTTTTGATTTGTATTTAATGACTAATAATGAAAATTTTTTCATGTGACTACTGGTCACTTGCATCTTCTCTGAAAAAATTTTTATTCAAATCCTTTATCCATTTCACTTGACTTGCCTTTTTGTTGTATAATTTAGGAGTTCTTTATATATTCAAAACAGTAGACCTTTATCAGATATGTAATTTGTAAAAAATTTTTTCAGAATTTGTGTGGATGTTTTTTACTTTTTTGGAGGGTGGGGGGGATACCGGTGATTGAACTCAGGGGCACTTAACTACTATGCCATATCCCCAGCCCTATTTTGTATTTTATTTAGAGATAGAGTCTCACTGAGTTGCTTAATGGCTTGCTTTTGCTGAGGCTGGCTTTGAACTCGAGATCCTCCTGCCTCAGCCTCCCAGGCCACCGCTCCTGGCTTTTTTTTTTTTTTTTTTTTTTTTTTTTTGAGACAGCATCTCCTTGAGGTGCCGAGGCTGGCCTCAAACTTGAAATCCTCCTGCCTCAACACTGAGGTCTTTTTTTTTTTTTTCTTGATGTGTCCTTTAAAGCACATAAATTTTGGTTGGGCACAGTGGTGCACACCTGTAATCCCAGCGGCTCGGGAGGCTGAGACAGGAGGATCACTGGTTCAAAGCCAGCCTCAGCAAGGCGCTAAGCAACTTGGTGAGACCCTGTCTCTAAATAAAATGGACTTGGGATGTGACTGAATGTTCAAGTGCCCCTGAGTTCAATCCCTGGTACAAAAAAATAATAATAATTTTGGTAAAGTCCCATTTGTCTATTTTTTTCTTTAGCTGATTGTGTCAACTTATGTTTTTTTAGCCTTATGTTTTCTCCTAAGCATTTTATACTTTCAACTCTTACATTGAGGTCTTTGATCCATTTTGAGTTAATTTTTGTATATGAAGTAAGATAGGATCTATATTCATCTTTTTGCATGAGGTTATCCAATTGACCCAGCACCATTTGTCAAAAAGACTATTATTTCCCTATTGAATTATCTTGGCTTCCACGTCAAAAATCAGTTACCAAGGTGGGCGTGATGGTGCACGCCCAACTTGGGAGCCTGAGGCAAGAGGATCTCAAGTTCAAAGCCAGCCTCAGCAACTAATGAGGTCCTAAACAACTTAGCAAGACCCTCTCTCCAAAATGTGGGCTGGGAATATGGTTCAGTCATTAAGCACCCTGAGTTTAATCCCCAGTGCCAAAAAAAAAAAAAGAAGAAGAAATTACCAAGACAGGCACAATGGTGCGTACCCATAATCCCAGCTACTTGAGAGGCTGAGGCAGGAGTGCAGGAGACCAATCTGAGCAATTTAGCAAGACCCCATGAAAAAAATTAAAAAGGGCTGGGGGTGCAGCTCAGTAGTACAGCACTCATGGGTTCAATCCCCACTACTCAAATAATCAATTATCATAAATACATGGGTTTATTTCTGGAGTCTAGATTGTCTATCCTTTAGTGACATTCACTTTTATATTTGGCCAGTTTTATTCATTTAAAAGATTTTCATTATTTGACAGGAGTAGTTATTTGAGTTTTTCCAAAAATTCATGGGACCAGTATTTCCTGGTATATGAAGGTGTTTTGTGTGTGTGCATGTGTGCCGAGGATCTAACCCAGGGCCTCATGCATGGAAGACAAGCACTCTACCACATCCCTAGCCCAAGGTTTTAAATTAGATAGTTCAGGAAGTGTGTTGAGTCTTTTGGGCATAAAGTTATTGCACTGCCACCCACGTTATACCTTTGAGTATTTGGCTCAAGTGGCAGTTGTTTTAGTATCTATGTTGGAATTATATTTGCCCACAAGTACAGAAAAACCAGGTGGTCATGCTTGGGGTTTTTTCCTCTCTTTTGAGTCTGGAAGTAGTCCCTGAAAGCAAATGAAAGAGAATACAAAAAGAATAAGAAAGGGAGACCTCAATGGGTCAGTGATGCAAGCATCTGAGGGGCACAATAAGGGTCTGAGTTTACAGAGTTTAGCAGGTCCAGGTCATGGGAGGAGTTGGTCAGTTACTTTTGGTGGGCTTACTTTCGAGGGCAGGGGGATTTTGACAGATAAGTAAGATTGTAATGGGTCAGATTCCTGAGCTCCCTTATTCTCTGAGGATTTTACAAATCTCCGTTTCCTTTAGTCCCAGAATGGAGCCACTTGAAGATGTCAGTGGACCCCAGCTCCTCATATTTTCCTGCTCCACTTTGCTTTACGTGTGGCTCTTAACCTTAGTTGCCAGGTGGCTCTTGTAACTCCAGTCTTGGCAGGATGCAGGGGAACAGAGCCAGAGGGGCACCCCAGCAGAGGATTGCCTTTCCCCCTTCCCAGAAAGCCTGTCTGGAGACTTGGACGTGTGTCTCCTTGGCTTCTAACAGCAAGGGAGTATGGGAAGGGGAAAAGAAAACTAGGCAACTTGCTGCTTTAATTATTTGTGTTGTACTGTTAGGAACAAACTATATATGTACAAAACTAAGTTTAAATTTTGTTAAAACCAGAACTTTAACCGAGCTGGCATACATCTGTGTCCCCAGCTACTCAGGAGCCTGAGGCAGAAGGAGCACAAGTTTGAGTCCAGCTGCAACAACTTAGACCCTGTAAAAGGGGCTGGGGATGTGGATCAGAGGTAGTGCCCCAGGGTTCAATCCAGTTCGCAGAACAAGAACAAAACGAAGCTTTGTGTTGTTACTTGAGAAACTAGACTATTTCCATTTTGGTTTTATGGATAAATATGTAATTTTATTATGCAAGTTCAATGCTCTTGAATCTGTTCACTGAAGACCTGAATTATAGACTTAGTTAAGTACCACATTCCACATACCTTGAAAGTACAGAGACATAAAACTTACACCAGGGGTTGGAGGTGGTGAAATTTAAGCCCCCAGCATGCATGAATCCCCAGTACCAAAAAAGAAGGAGCAACAGAACTCTTACTGGGCAGATCCATGAAAGGTCAGTCTTAAATCCAAAGAGTATTGTTCTTGGGTTGTTATTAGTTGTTTTTTGTTTTGTTTCCTCCCAAATAAAATTCTTACCAAAATTCAGATTCTTTTTTTTTAATGTTTATTTTTTAGTTGTAGTTGGACACAATATCTTTATTTATTTATTTTTATGTGGTGCTGAGGATGGAGCCCAGGGCCCTGCATGTGCTAGGCCAGCGCTCTACCTCTGAGCCACAACCCCTGCCCCAAAAATTCAAATTCTTGATGTTTGCGTCAAAACTTCTGCTACAGACTCAGAGACATGTTAAAAAGAAAGAAGGAAAGAAAGGCTCAGTGATTCATTTCAAGAATAAAAGTTTGGAGGCCAGGGTTTTGGCTCAGTAGTAAAGCGCTTGTGTAGCATGTGTGAGGCGCTGGGTTCGATTCTCAGCACCACATATAAATAAATGAATAAAATAAAGGTCCATCAACATCTAAGATTTTTTTTATAAAAGCAATTGGCATAAAAAATAAAATTTTTTTTTACAAAATTTTTTTTTTTTTTTTTGGAGTGTGATAGAAAAACCACTTACTGCGATCCTGTTCTGTGAGTGCCAGCAGGGGGCGCACAGGCAACAGAAGCTGGATCCTTGCAACCCCTTTGGGGCTGAATTGAGTGTTGTTTTTTTAATATGGGTTTGCAAAGGATTAGGAATAGATTTTACATGAAGTATAATATTATGGGTTTAGAAATACAGCTTTAATCAAAATGTAATGCTGACATTAAAAGAAGATTATTATAAGGTGTAGTTTTTATTTAATTGTAGATGGACACAATATTTTTATTTATTTTTATATGGTGCTGAGGATGGAACCCAGGGCCTCACATGTGAGAGGCAAGCATTCTACCACTGAGCTACAACCCCAGCCCAAGGTGTAGTTTTTTAGGGAAAGCAATTTAGAAATAGCTATCAAGTTTTTTTAAAATTTTATATGTGCTGGGATTTAACCCAGGTCTACCACTGAACTACACTCTAGTCCCTATCAGATTTTTAAATATTCACTCTCTTAGATGCAGCAACTCAATTTAATCTCTATTCAGTGCTGAGAAAACATATGCACACCTGGAAATAATCCACTCATCTCTCAATAGGAAATTGAATAAATTTTGGTACCTCCATAAATTTTAATATGATAATATGATGCAGCCACTAAAAATAATAATGACCTTTTTCTGTCTTGTCATGGAAAATTGTGAGGCACTGGGTTGGATACTCAGCACCACATAAAAATAAAATAAAGGGGGCTGGGGATGTGGCTCAAGCGGTAGCACGCTCACCTGGCATGTGTGCGGCCTGGGTTTGATCCTCAGCACCACATACAAACAAAGATGTTGTGTCCGCCGAAAACTAAAAAAATAAATAATAAAAAATAAAATAAAATAAAGGTATTGTGTCCACCTACAACTAAAATATATATGAATGTATAAAAAAATAAAGAAAATTGAGGCCAATGTTAAAGTATGATCTCATTCTTGTTTATTTAATTGTACTCCAGGAAAAACTGGGAGCACATACCCCAAACTTTCAACAGTGATTATCTTGGGGGAGGAGAGATTAACAAGACTTGTATATTCTGAGTTGTACATGTCTATAATTCAATAAGATTCAATAATTTTCTAGATAGTAGGGGAAGAGGCTGCTTTTGGCAGGGTGGATTGGGGGTATAGCTTAGTAGTAAGAGCACTTGCTTAGCTTGCTAGAGGCCCTGGGTTCAATTCTCTCCATCCAAAACAAAACAAAGAACTACTTTTTTAAATGAGATTGAGCCAGGCACGGTGGCACACGCCTGTAATCTCAGTGGCTTGAGAGGCTGAGGCAGGAGGATAGAGAGTTCAAAGCCAGCCTCAGCAAAAGCAAGGCACTAAAACCCTGTATCAAAATAAAACACAAAATAGGGCTGGGGATGTGGCTCAGTGTTTGAGTGCCCCTGAATGGAATCCCTGGTTTCCTTAAATAAATAAATAAATAAATAAATAAAATAAAATGAGATCGGTAGAAAAGAATTTTATAAAAAAATAAAATTAGCCAAACAGTCCAGTAAAGTCAGTCACCTTATTCTCTTTTCTCAAGCATCCTGCATTCATCATTTTAATATACCACTAATTACTGTTATCACATGGGTAGAAAGATTACAGTATATGAAATATTTGAATGAGATTTATGTGAGCAGTCTTACTCTGAATTTTACTTGTTCCTAAAATTATTAGTGCTAAAGACCTTAATAAAAAAGAAAGTTGAGGCCAGTGTTAAAGACTTTAATAAAAAAAAAAAATGGAAACTATGTCCAAAAAGGGATCTAACACCATTAAACCAAAAGCCATTTGGTTTGTTTCTCCCTTCCTTTTTGTTTATAGATGTTTGGAAAACCATTCCATTAGGAGAGTATAATTTTAGGACCGCATCTGGTCTGTGTTAATGTTGAGAGGAACCATCCTTCATGACTTCCACTTTGCTTTAACTCTACATCTCAGTTTACAGGTGATCTGTGCAAAACACGTGACTTCTCATTCTGCAGTGCTGGGATTGAACCCAGGGCCTCATGCATGCTAAACAAGCAGTCTACCACTGAGCTCTACCTTCAACACTAACACTACATTTTAAAATCCTATTTAACCTCGTGTGGCAGAGACAGCACCCACCCACACCCCCCCCAAAAAAAAAAAAAACAAAACCCTCAAGCTCAAGGCCAGTCGTGGTGGCACAGGGCTGTAACTCGGGAAGCTGAAGCAGAAGCATCACAATTTTGAGGCCAACCTTGGCAACTTAGTGAGGCCCGAAGCAACTTAGTTAGACACTATCTCAAAATGAAAAGTTAATAACAAAAATGGACTAGAGATGTAGCTCAGTGGTAAAGTATCCCTGAGTTCACTCCCTAGTTTAAATTTTTTTTCATATAATTAAGTTGGAATTAGTTATATTGATAATATTATGCGGGCTGGGGCTGAGGCTGAGGGGTAGAGTGCTTGCCTTGCACGTGTGAGGCACTGGGTTTGATCCTCAGCACCACATAAAAATAAACAAAATAAAGGTATTAATATATATATGTATATATATTTATATATATTATGCAACCATCATTATTTTCAGAAGTTTTCTTTACCCCAAACAGAAACTGTACTGATACAAAAATGACTCCCCAGCCCCTCTAAACCCTCTGGTCTCTGTAAATTCTAGTCTACATTCTCTCTATGGATTTGCCTATTCTAGATGTTTCATGTAAGTATTATCATATAATATTTGCCCTTTGTGTCTGGCTTCTTTCACTTTACATGTTTTTGAGGTTCACCCATGTTGAAACATGCAGTGGAACATCATTCAGTTTTATTGCTGAATAATATCCCATCATTTGAATAGACCACATTACCTGGGTGTTTTGTCCATTCTTCTGTTGATGGACACTTGGGTTGTTCCTACCTTTTGGCCATTCTGAACAGTGCTGCAATGAACGTGGCCATACAAGTAACTGTTCCGATTTCTGCCTTCATTGTGCTTTTGAAAAACCATCCCCTTGGTTGGGTGTGATAGCACAGCCTGTAATCCCAGCAATTTAGAAGGCAGAAGCAGGAGGATTGCAAATTTGAGGCCAGCTTCAGCAACTTTGTGAGATCTTGTATCCAAATAAATTGTTTTTTAAATTTAAAAAAAGGGGGTTGGAGATATAATGCAGTGGTAAAGTGCCCTGGGGGGTTTAATCTCACATCCCTCCACCCCCCCCCAAAAAAAACACCTATTATCATTTCATTACATGTACCCTTGAAATGTGCCCTGAGCAATTACCTGGGTGTTTTGTGTTGCTGGTTAAGATATGTACATAGAGAGCTGGGGATGCAGCTCTCATGGTAAAGTGCTTAAATGGTAGTGTGTTTTGATCATGGTAGCCCCCGTGGTTGGACAGTGAGGTGCATACAGTAGGCACTCATAGATATTGAATGGATGGAGTTTTTCAAGATCTAGGAAGGAGTACTTCTTACCTAGTAACTACAGTATCTAGTAAATGTTCACTGAGTTATTACATTTATATTTTCAAGCAGAGGGGCAACAGGCTAAAAATCAAGATTTTTCATATGATGGAGGTGCATAAAGTGTACCTGACAGGTTGGAGGTTAGAGAGGTAGGAGTCAGAGGTGTCAGGGAGAAATGAGCTTCATTAGTGATCCAGATGTAAGGACCTAGATGATGTTATTTAAAAATGTAAAAATAAGGAAGAGATTTGAGAGACAATCTAAAAGATTCTACTACATTGGATTTAACAGGGGAAGGTTAGGTTGAGGTTCTGAGTCAAGCTAACTTGGAAAATGACAGTGCCTGGGAATAGGTGGAGTGATCATGTAATCTGTCACACAAACTCTTTTTTCGGGGGGGGGGGAGGTGCTGGGGATCAAACTCAGGGTCTTTCCCATTCACCCAAACTCTTGAATATGAGTGTTCTATGATTAATTATGCATTAGTTCTGTTAGGACAGCAGGAATACCCTGAGATTGTTCAAGAAATTTCTAGAAATAAGTGCTTGGGCTTGGAGTCCCAGCTGTTAAATCTAGTACTGGGGATTGAACCCAGGGCCTGGTACATGCTAGGCAAGTGCTGAACCACTGAGCTACAGCCCCAGCCCAGGCTTGAAGTCCATTGGGAGAGGAGGGGAGAAGGGTTTAGTGCTAATGACATTGAGTTTGAGAGGGCAACTGATGGCCTACATGGTATCCACAAGCAAACAGAAATCTGTGTGAAGGCTAGGGATGCAGCTCTCATGGAGAGTGCTTACCTATTATGTGTGAGGTCCCAAGTTCAATAGTCTGGACTGGAGAGACAGGAAGTCCTAGGACTTAGGAGATTGAATGTGATCCCTGAAACAAATCAGGAAGATAGAAGAAATCAGCATAGTCTGAGAAATAAGAACTTGATTAGTCAAACATGTGAGTCACAGAGGAGTTTCTAAAGATTGAGATATCTAATATAAATATATGTATGGGTATGCATGTACATCATATATATACATATGTATGTATGTATGTATGTATATGGGGAGGCATTGAACCCAGGGACCAGGCATTGAACCCAGGGGTGCTTAACCACTGAAGCACATCCCCAGTCCATTTTAGTTTTTATTTTAAGACAAGTTCTCACTAAGTTGTTCAGGGCCTCGCTAAATTGCTGTGACTAACCTCAAACTTTCAATTCTCTGGGCTCAGCCTCCCATGTCACCAGAATTACAGATGTGTGCCACCACTGTATTTTGTGGCAGTTGAACTCTGGCTGGGGCAAGCGCTTTTGCATTTGTGTCTGAGACTTCGTGCGAGCCTTACTAGTCTATCATATGCAAGAGGCCAATCAGGACATTTTAGAACCTCCTGACATCTTAGAACCTTACCGGCCCATTTACTCCAAAGAGGGGGAATTGATTGGAAAGATGATAGAATTTATTCCCAGGTGTTCAGGCAAATTCCTTGTCCTGGAGTTACTTTTCCCCTATGGAAGACTGTCACTGCCAGGAGACACTTAAGGGATATTAATAATGTTTCCCTTAGAGCAATTTATAAGCGGTTGTGTTTTTCCCCTTGTACAAAAGACAGATCTAAGAAAAAATATCTAATGCATCTGGGAAAGCTTTTCATTCTCAGGAGGCTGTTGGACATTTAGAGATGAACCAAAGTGGAGCAGAACATTCACATTTATAAATAGTTCCTCTAATAGTTCAACACTCCATAGGATCCATGTCATTATGCATGTGTGACTTGGCTTACCTAAAAGCTCGGGGTCAGTGACCATCCCAGGGCCTCAGTTTCTTCACGATAAAAGAGTAAAAATGAAGTGCCCCCTAAAATCTTCACTTGGCTCTGAAAGTATCATTTTAGAAGATATCTCATGAGGAAGAGGAGACTTTGTCTCCTTGGATATTTTTCTTGGATTTCCTGAGTCAATTTAATGCCATTTGTGCCCTTCAAATAATACTAAAATCAGAGTGCTCTGACTTGCTTTAGCTTAGTGGGACTCAACCATAGACATTATCCTCTTTTTGGTTAATTGATTTTCTTTATTCTTCTTTTTCTTTCTTTCTTTTCTTTTTTTTTTCTTTTTTTTGGGGGGGTGGTACTGGGGATTGAACTCAGGGGCACTGGACCACTGAGCCACATCCCAGCCCTATTTTGTATTTTATTTAGAGACAGGGTCTCACTGAGTTGCTTAGTGCCTTTTGCATTTTTGCTGAACTGAACTTTCGATTCTCCTGTCTCAGTCTCCTGAGCCACTGGGATTATAGGTGTGAGCCACCACACTTGGCTGGTTAATTGATTTTCAAGGTGAATATAAAAAAAATATCTAGAGGAGGTGAATCCTTCCTTGCTGCTATATATCTTTTCTGATAATTTTCCATCATACATTTTTTGTGGGAGTTTATCAATCCCATATGTTTTACACTGTCTGTATAAGAATGATCAACTTTTCTCCTACCATTAGCCAGTGATATTGCTTTCTTTCATTCCCATCTGCACATAAACATATTATTTTCCCCATCTTTAAAAACAATCCTATTTCTCCTACCTGCTAGCACCCATCCATTGCCTCCTTCTTTTTGCAAAGGAGCTTCTCAACCTTGACACTTTGGCTTTTTGGATTTGACATTTAAGTTTATAAATTTGAATTCCTGCCCAGTGTTGTGGTGGAAGGGTGGCTTCTCTGTGTATTATGGGATGTTTAGCAGCATTCTTTGTTGCTACCTCTGGATGCAGGTAGCAACCTCCCCACTCCCCACATTCTGTGGATTGTTAAATGAATTTATGGTGAGCCATTGTTTGGGATGGAAATCCTGCACGAGGTCTAAAAGATAAGATCAAATCAGAATAGAATCACTCATGCTAGGTGCCATGAATTCAGACTGAACTTTGAAAGGGTCCACTTTAAAAAAAAAAAAAAACAGAAGACTCACAGCAATGAACCAGAAGGGACCCAATTTACCTAAGCCAGTATTTTAAGGAAAGAAACTTTGAACTGACCTATATACTTTCTCTCTCTCTCTGTT
This sequence comes from Marmota flaviventris, assembly GCF_047511675.1. Taxonomy (NCBI): domain Eukaryota; kingdom Metazoa; phylum Chordata; class Mammalia; order Rodentia; family Sciuridae; genus Marmota; species Marmota flaviventris. The sequence goes on along the minus strand of NC_092498.1, from coordinate 137,642,458 downwards.
TTTTTTTTTTTTTTTTTTTTTTTTTTTGGTACAGAGCAGGACCTCATGAATGGTACGCAAGTACTCTACCATGTAGCTACACTCACAGCTCTCAATCCACATTTTGTTCTTTATTTCTATTTCTCCATCCCTATTCTGCTGATAAAACCACACTCCGCTGCTCAGCTCAGCAGAGCACCTTTCCAAATCTTTAGAACAGAGGCTGCTCAATTCATTAATTACTAATAAAAACCAACTGGATCTTTTTATGTATTTGTTTATTGCAGGGGATTGAACCCAGGAGTGCTCTATTATTAAGCTACACCCCAACTCTTTTTTAAAATTTTGAGACAGAATCTTGCTAAGTTGCCGAGGTAGAGGGCTGGGGATGTAGCTCAGTGATAGAGAGCCTCCTGAGTTCAATTCCCAGTATCAACAAAAAGTGTGTGGGGGGGAAGTGATCTGTATTTATTGAAAAAAAATTTTTTTTTTGGTTTAGTCTATTTTCTATTGCTGGGTCTTGGTATATTTACAACTAGTACAACAAAAGGTGTAGACATAGAATCTTTTGAGGGAAAATACCCCTTTTTGGTATCTGGTCATGTTGACATCTGTGTATAAGAACATTAGAAGGAGACAGTTATTTATAGTAAGGGTTGTTAATCATTGAAGAAAATCCACCATCGAGAAAATCCACTGGTAAGATGTGATTTTTAGGGGACTGTGTGTCTTTAAATCCATTCTCCATCATTCTTTCTCTTTTCCTCCAGAAATTTGGAGATGACATCACCTATTGGTTAAATAGAGATCGAAATGGACATGACTACTATGGCGATTACTACCAATGTCACTATGATGAAGACTCTGCCATTGGACCCCGGAGCCCCCATAGCTTTAGGCATGGAGCCAGTGTCAATTATGAAGACTACTGACCACCATTGCCACACATGTACAAGAAACCCAACGTGCTTCCCTTAGGAATCTCACAGTCCCTTACACGATGCAGTTTCTGTTGTGCTTTATTTCTTTTCTTTTTTTTTTTTTAACATTTATTCTTTAGTTGTAGGTGGACACAATACCTTTATTTAATTTTTATGTGGTGCTAGGAATCGGACCCAGTGCCTCACCCATGCTAGGCAAGCACTTTTCCTCTGAGCCACAACCCCAGCCCCCCCTGTTGTGCTTTATTTCAATGGATCTTTTTAACCCAGTTTTTGTGACTTAGCGCCTTTTGATATTTCATGCAAGTTTCTAACAATATATCATTTAAAAATGGAAACAAAAGCATTTTGTCAAAAATAGAAGTCTCAGAATTTTTTTGGATGAAAATTAAGCTGGGGCCATTTCTTGTTCCTCTGATGTTTTGAAGTTGAAGCATCCTTTGAGAGCCATTATGATCACAGCAATTTTTACCACATCCCAGGTCTTTTAAACCGGCCTCCCTCTCCCCAGGTCACACTTTGCTCATCCGTCGCCCTCCCACTCTGGAGGGGGCCTGCTGGTCGAGCCATCTCTTCGCCTCAGAAGTCCGGGTCCCAGGCTGAGGCCACCACATCCTGAACAGGACCCTTCTCTGCCTCCTGGACCCTGCGAGCCCGGACCCGCCAGCGGGGACCTGCAGCCCCGCCGCCAGGGCGCTACCCCCACAGCATAGGTGGGCTCTGGGCTCCTCCACCTCGGGCCTCAGCGCGACTCTATTGATATTTTGTTAACAAGACATTGTCAAATGTCCCCTGGGGGAAATGATCACCCCTAGTGGAGAAGCACCACTCTGCAGCAAAACTCAAAGGAGTTATCCATCTGTTCCGTCTCAGCTGTGTCTCCTCCCATCCTATCTTGACCACCTCTCTACCAAAAATGTCATTTTCGAGGTTACCAGTGACCTCCGTGTTGCTAGATCCTAGGGCCACTCTCCCCTTCCTTGACCTCTGCCCGGTGCGGCATGACTGGCTACTCCTCCTTTTTTGGACCCAGAGCCTTCATTTGGCCTCCAGCACACCACCCTCTCCTTTTGTCCCACACCATTGGCTATTCCCTCTCATCCTCTGCTGCTGGTTTTCCTTTCTGACCTCCTGCTGGTGGGATCCCCCAGGAAAAGTGAAGTGCCAAAGCCAGAAGCCAGCCATGGCAAGAGCCAATGGTTACTAATTTACTTTCTGTCCCTGTGGGCTTATCTCTCCTGGATCTTTCATGTAAATGGAGTCAGAGATTATGTGGACTTTTCCATCTGGGACATAAGAAGAAAGGAAACCAAAAATCTATAAAAGGAGTAGGACACCCCCATTCCCTGGGGCACCAGCTCTGGACCCCCCTCCTCTCCAGAGGACTCTCCCTCTTTCCCTCTGTCCCTTCCCTGCACCTCCCTCTCTCCATACTATTTATATAAAATTTTTTGCTCTTGCCTTGGTGTTTCTCAGTTCAATCTTCAACACCAGGGGAATGGAGACCTGATCCAGATTTTCAAGACCGGTTTCAGATGGGTGCTCCTCCACAACCCACATCTTTCTGAGATGCATCTTTTTGTCTCTTTCTTTCTTTCTGGAGGATAATGGATACCTGTCAGCTAAATAAAGGCACTTAGTGCAAGCTGCCATTCTACAGGACTCAGGTGACAGGATTCACAGCCTAGGTGGCTCCTAATCACCTGTCCTGCGGGTCAGGAATATTGGGTTCTGCCAAAGCCATTTTTCATTATCCTATCAAGGCTCAGAGCGTGTCTTGTGTGTGAGTTTACAGTGTCTCTAACCTGGTTTGCCTTTGGATGTGTGGGGACGGACAAAGGGTTGGAATAACTTGGAGATTCTGGCCTAGGCTGCTCTCCAGAGAATCTTTATTTTTATTTTTATTTTTTTTACTTATAGATGGACACAATATCTTGAATTTATTTTTATATGGTGCTGAGGCTCAAACCCACTGCCTCATCATGCTAGGTGAGGGTTCTTCAACTGAGCCACAGCTACAGCCCCTCCAGCAAATTTTATTTGTTTCTTTGTTGACTTCCTCTCCCAACTGCCCTCATGGAGTAGCCTGTGGCCACTGGTAGATCAAAAGGTGCTGAGCGAAAGCCCCAGTGACACATACCACCACGTAAGCTAAATTACACTTTTCCATGATTATGACTTCTCTTGAAAAGTCAAAAGATATGGGTCATTTCCACATGAGACCAAGAGACTGAAAAATGAAGTTGACTTGCTGCTGCCCCTTTAGAAAAGGGATACTCCTGCTGGCTGGTAATCCCAGCTACTTGAGGGGCTGAGGCAGGAGGATTGTAAATTCAAGATCAGCTGAGGCAATTTAGCAAGACCTTCATTTTTTAAAAATATTTTATTAGTTGTTGATGGACCTTTATTCATTGACATGTGGTGCTGAGAATTGAACCCAGTGCCTCACACATGATAGGCAAGTGCTCTGCTACTGAGCCACAACCTCAGCACCATCCCTGTATATGTTTTTTTTTTATTATTTTTATTTTTTAGTTGTAGATGGACACAATATCTTTATTTATTTTTTTATGCGGTGCTGAGGACCGAATCCACACATGCGAGGCGATCACTCTACCACTGAGCCACAACCCCAGCCCTATATATGTATTTTTAAAAAATTTTTATAGTTGTAGATGGACAGAATGCCTTTATTTTATTTGTTAATTTTTATGTGGTGCTGAGGATCTAATCCAGTACCTCACAAATGCTAGGCAAGCGCTTTGCCACTGAGCTACAGCCCCAGCCCTGTATATGTATTTAAAAAATTTTTTTTTAGTTGTTAATGGACCTTTATTTATTTATTTATATTTGGTACTGAGAATAGAACCCAGTGCCTACCACATGCTAGGCAAGTACTCTACCACCGAGCCCCAACCGCAGCCACTGTATTTCTTTTTCTTCTTCTTTTTGCACAGTACTGGGGATTGAACTCTGTGACATACTACCTCTGAGCTACACCCCGGACTCCTTTACATTCATTTTATTTTTATTTTGAGACAGGGTCTTGTTAAATTGCCCATGCTGGCCTGGAACGTGTGATCCTCCTGCCTCAGCCTCGGAATCTCTGGGATTATAAGTGTGCACCACCACACCCAATGGGTATATGTGTTTCTTTGCACCTGTTTCTTTGGAATCAAATGAAACATAGACTAAGATATGTGTTTCCTTCAAGAAATGGGTGACAAACCATTATAGTTGAACGCAGGTAGTAATAGTGAAAAAAATTCCGATTTTTAAAAAATTGAAATAAGGGGCCTCATTCAATTACCTACTTGGTCCTTATATACACTTGAGTTTTCGATGCAGTAGGTTTATCTGTGTAATTTAGGAATCTGAAGTCAGAACATCTCACTCCAAGTCCAACCATTTACAAACCTGAGCCCAAAATTCAAGCAGGCATCTTCGGTTTCTTCATCTGCAAAGACGGAATGTCAGTTTCAACTCTGTGGCTTGTTTATGAGCATCCGATGCAATCACTAGTGCAAAACTTTTTGTGAAATGTTAACTGTACGAGACAAACTCTGGTTAAAAGGGCTACCAACTCATGCTTGGGCCTATATTTTATTCACACTAATCCAGTGAGTCATTTCACCGGGTATCAGGCTCTGGATTCAAGGCGAGAAGCCTGAAACTGTCAGACACACAAAAGTCTCGGGGGTGTGGCGGGCGGAGGGGGTGTGGCGCCTTCGGCTGGTGCGCACGCGCGACTGCAAAAGCAGTTAGGTCCGCCCTTGGCGCCTATTCCAAAGTTTTCCCGCACTCCATTTGCTTTTATTATGATAAATGCCAATATATTTTAAATTTCGGAGATACACAGACTCCCCCAGACTCACTTCAATATCCTTACTGAGGTGCCTTTCGTCCCATTGTACGCCCACCGCAAAGTTTGCAGTTTAGGACGATGATGTAATTTTGCGTAAAAACAACGAACCCTCCTACCCCCCAGCTCCCGGGAGTAGCGAGCCGCTGAGCTGCTTTTTACTCAGGCACCTCCGCAGTTACCTATTTCCTTGGGGGCGGTGCCGCGTGTGGACCCGATGGACCCCGGCGGCGCCGCCATTTTGGAGTCTTCGGAAAGGAAAAATTGTCTGCCGGCTTTTCGCGCCGCTACAGCCGCAACTGCCTGCGGTTTTGCCGGGCAGAATGAATGTGATAGACCATGTGCGGGACATGGCGGCCGCGGGGCTACACTCCAACGTGCGGCTTCTCAGCAGCTTGCTACTTACAATGAGTAATAACAACCCGTGAGTTGAGGCGGGGAGCGGCCTGGCCTGAGGAGAGCGGCGGCGGTTTGGGAGCCGGGGCCGAGGCGGTATTCTGGCGGGATCCTCGGTCAGCCGCGGCCTCCGCTGACAGCCGACGCGGGAACGCGAGTAGTGTCCCGGGGGCCGGCGCCGCGGTGCGCTTCCGCCGAGGATGTGGCGAGCGCTGGCTCCGGAGAATGGAAGGCGGAGGCCGAGGTCCACGCTGGCGGCGCTTTCCCACAAGTTGGGAGCGAAGGGTTTCCTGAGGCTTCTGTTGCAGGATAAAGCGATTGTCGCATCGCTGGGCTGAATCCTCCCCTCCCGGCTCCTTCCCAAGAACGGGTTTTCTCTCGCTGCCGCTCTGACCCAGTGCCCTGGTTTTTATGTCCTTGTCCTACATCTGAGATGGGTATTTTCCCCCGCAGGGCCCGCTCTTTTAACCTTGGAACCCCCTATAAACGGGAGGTTTCGTTGATGGGGCAGGGGAGTGGCGCCTAATTTTAAGGACTTGGGAGCTGTGAGAGCCGCGTTCCCTTCCTTTTTCGCTGCCGTGTATTAAGTCTTAGGTGAAGCACAGGGTTCATCCTTGAGCTTCCGCCCCACCTGCCTTCCCCATCCCATCTCTTCCCCAGTGCCCTGGCTTCCTGGGCTCTGTGTTCTGGTGCTGGACCGCATAAGCAGGCTCTCAAGTCGGGCTCTTGTACTTGCTGTTTGGAATCCTCACCTCAGGGCTGCCTCCTGGTTTAGGTTTCAGCTCAGATACCCTCTTAGCCACTCTGACCCCAAAAGTACAGTTGCCCTATTTTGAAGAAGCACAGCGCCCATGCCATAGCTCTGTGCTGATGTGCTAAGGACATGCATATGGAGATAGGGAAGTGAAGTACTTTGATCAAGTTCACACATCTAGTAGGTACAGAAGTCTCCATTCTGACCCCCACAGTCTGCTGCCTCCTTATAGCATTATAATGAAATCGACTCTGCACCCTTTTGTGTTTGGCCTGCTCTAGAAGGTGGTCCAGGTCAGAGAGGAAAGGGCTGTGAAGTGCCTGCAGTGCAGTGGCTGCGCCCTATTTCACTTCCACTAGTGCGCTTTGGGCCTCAGTGGTTAAAATCATCCTTTACGGCCATCTACTTAGTGTTGACAGTGAGGAACACTGGCCTCTGTCTGCCTTTTGTGTTTATTCTGGAGACTTTTACTTGGTTCTGAGTGATTTCTCAGAGCATCAAGTTTTCACTTCTGGGGATTAATACACTTTACATTACTCTTGGTTATTGATGATGTGACAGGATAGTTTGAAGCAGTTTGGTGATTTGGCTAGATTAAGTTTAGTTAGCCTGAGCTTTTTCACATTAGGTTAGATTGGCAGTTCTTAGTTTCAGCAAATGTTTAAGTTCTGATCTTTTATCATTATTATATTTTGAAATTCATTGAATAGGCAATACATACACTGAAAAAAAATTAATCAGTAGAGAATTTGTGTGCAGATCAATCTCTGAGTCTTGAACCTTCCTGCCACCATTTTTCTTCTCCAGAGGCAACAACTATTAGGTTTTCCATGTATCATTCCAGAGATTGTGTGTGTGTGTGTGTGTGTAAGTGTATAATAGGCAAGTATGTTATGTAAGTATCTGAATGCTTCCTGTGGATGTAGTAATATTTATCAAATGATTATTTATCACTGAATACAAAAAAGTAGTTACTGCTCATTGAATACATTGAGTCTGGGTGTTGGAAAAGCTCTTAAGTCATCTGAACTATCCCTTTTACTCTTCGAATTTTCTTTCATATATAAATAAGTATATATAGTAGATGGGCACAGCACCTTTATTTTAATGTGATGCTGAGGATTGAACCCACTGCCTCACACATGCTAGGCAAACACTCTCCTGAGCTACAACTCCAGTCCTCCTTGAATTTTCCTTATAACTTTATATCCAGTGTTTAGCCTGCTATCCTTTTTCGGTGGTGGTGGTGGTGGGGGGGCAGGGGCATTGTTGGGAATCTCCAGGCCTTGTGCATGCTAGGCAATCACTCTACCAGCGAACTACATCTCCAGTACCTCCCCCTTTTTTTTCAAAGATATAATCCACATATCATAGAATTAATCATTTTAAAGAGAACAGTTCTGGGGACTGAGGTTGTGGCTCAGCGGTAAAGTGCTTGCCTAGCACATGTGGGGTGCTGGGTTCGATCCTCTGCACCACATAAAAATGAAAAGTATTGTGTCCAACTACAACTGAAAAACAAAATACTAAAACAAACAAACAAAAAACAGTTCTATGGGTTTTAGGGTATTCATAGTGTTGTACCACTAATTCCAGAACATTTCATCATCTCCAAAAGAAATCTCTTAGCAGTCATTCCCCCATCCGTTTTACCCTGGCAGTCACTAATCTATGATACCTGTTCTTTTTTTTTTTTTTTAAAGAGAGAGTGTGTGTGAGAGAGAGAGAGAGAATTTTTTAATGTTTATTTTTTAAATTTTTTGTGGACACAACATCTTTGTTTGTATGTGGTGCTGAGGATTGAACCCGGGCCGCCCGCATGCCAAGTGAGCGCGCTACCTCTTGAGCCACATCCCTAGCCCAATACCTGTTCTTTTTTAAAAAACATTTTTCAGTTGTAGTTTTGATATAATACCTTTATTTTATTTATTTTTTATGTGGTGCTGAGGATCAAACCCAGTGCCTCACACATGGCTAGGCAAGCGTTCCACCACTGAGCCACAGCCCCATCCCCTTGTACCTGTTCTTGATATACCTTGGTTTGTTGGCATATTAACTGTATACAAAGTTCTTTGACTCTGTCCTTTCATTTTAAGCAGTTATGGTTTTTATCTGTCAAAAGTGTGTAAATTTGGGCTGAGGATATAGCTTAATTGTAGAGTGCTTGCTTTGCATGCACAAGGCCCTGGGTTCAATTCCCAGCACCACACACACATACACACACATAAATACACACACAAAAGTGTAAATTTATCTTGAGAAGGAGGAGTGGAAGGAGTCAGGAGAATCGTGAGTTCAAAGCCAGCCTCAGCAACTTAGCAAGGCCCTGAGCAACTCAGTGAGACACTGTTTAAATAAAATACAAAAAAGGGCTAAGGGGGCTGGGGTTGTGGCTCAGTGGTAAAGCACTTGCCAGCATGCATGAGTCCCTGGGTTCAATCCTCAGCACCGCATAAAAATAAATAAATAAAAGATTAATTGACAACTAAAAAATATTTAAAAAGGGGACGCTGGGAATGTGGCTCAGTGGTTAAGTGCTCTGGGGTTCAATATCCACTCCCCACCCTCCCAAAAAAAGGAGGTTGGGGTTAGGGGTGCAGCTACTGCTTGCCTGACATAAAGAGGTCCTGGGTTCATTTGATCCTCAGCACTATAAAAAGCAAGAGAATGGTAGCCAGACAGTTATAGTGTTTGTGAACATATTGAAGGTTAAAGAAATAGTTTTGAAACATACCAGTTCCTTTAATTGTCTTAAAATTCCTGAGACTTAAGGGGATAAGAATGCTTCTGTTGAGCAGGCATGGTGGCTCATGCCAGTAATCCCAGAAGCTCAGGAGGCTGAGGCAAGAAGATTCAAAGTTTGGGGCCAGCCTGGGCAACTTAGACCCTGGGTCAAAAAGTAAAAAGGACTGGGGTGTACGTCAGTGGTAGAATGTCTCTGGATTCAATCCCCAGTATCGTGCAAAAAGAGAGAGAGAGGAAAAAAAAAAGGATGCTTCTAGTGCGAGTAAAGTTTACTCTTCCTTTTTAATTTATTTGTTTTGTGGTGTTAGGGATCAAACCTAGAACCTCATACATGCTAGGCAAATGCTTTACCAGTGAGCTACATCCAAAGTCTTAAAAGTTTACTTTTGCATGTAAAATTAAAAAGACTTTGGGGCTGGGGATGTGGCTCAAGTGGTAACATGTTCGCCTAACATGCGTGAGGCACTGGGTTCGATTCTCAGCACCACATAAAAACAAAGATATTGTGTCCACCTTAAAAAAATAAAAAAATAAATATTAAAAATAAAAAGACTATCAAACATAGTCAGTCCTCGTTCTGTCCCACTCTGTCCCATTTGCTGTTTCATTCTATTCTCAGACTGATATTTTCTTCAGTATTTCAAGAGTTTTGAGGTCCAATTCTCTTTATTCATCCCCTTCCTAGGAAGGATGGGTGAAGTTTCTCTTTTCCAGGTCTTCAGCCCTTTTTTGGTAGTATTAGTTGTCATTGTGATTGCTCTCCTTTGTTAGTATTATCCTTAAAACTTGATGTTAGGAGCTTGTGGATGAATATATATCAGACTGTTAAAAGGGTTTGGAGCAAAAAAGGGGAGGAAAAGATACTTTTTTTCTGTATATCTGTATTCGGTTTTTATAGATATCATTGCATTTATATTAAATAAAGAACAATTTTAGTTACATTAAAACAGCAATTTAGGGCTGGGGATGTGGCTCAAGCCGTAGCACGCTCGCCTGGCATGCTTGTGGCCCAGGTTCGATCCTCAGCACCACATACAAACAAAGATGTTGTGTCCACCGGAAGCTGAAAAATAAATATTAAAAAAAATTCTCTCTCTCTCTCTCTCTCTCTCTCTCTCTCTCTCTCTCTCTCTCTCAAAAACAAAACAAAACAAAAAACCAAAAAAAAACAAAACAAAACCCCCCCCCAGCAATTTAAGGCAGTATCCTAGATATGTTGGTTATAGTAACATAGGGTTTATTTCTCATGTCTCTCAGTTTAGGGACAGGCCCTTAAGGTGTATTAACATTTTTTAAACTGCCATTATTCAAAGCTTTGTGCTAGACTTATATGAACACTAAGGTGTTCTTTCTAATATTTCAAAATAACCCACGTAGGGGGTGTACTTTCTTTGTTTTCTAGTGAGTTATTCTCCCCATCTCAGAAGTATCAGCTTTTGGTGTATCATTCGGATTCTCTCTTTCATGATAAGGAATATCGGAATGCTGTAAGTAAGTATGCTATGGCTTTACAGCAAAAGAAAGCCCTAAGTAAAACTTCAAAAGTGAGACCTTCAACTGGAAATTCTGCTTCTACTCCACAAAGTCAGGTAATTTTAGATAAAGTTGTGAGTTTTTTCTTTGTTTTTCCAGGGTTGGGGAAGGGGGCTGTGCTGGGAATTGAACCTGACACCTCATGTATGCTGAGCATATTGTCTGCCACTGAGATACACTGTCAGCCCCAAGACAGGTAATTCAGAAGATGACTGACTAGATAAAGAAGATGATAAAATAAAAAGTAATTCAAAAGGAAACTGAACAGCGAGACAAAGATGAAAAACTACTTAGATGTAGGAACCTACCCAACCAAGCATTAAAGGACAAGAGCAAAATTCTTGTGGATGTATCTAAAATGTAAACCGCATAAACAAAGTTATGCATCATTCTTCCTTTTTATAGAAACAGAGCTTAAAATGTAAGGTGCTTTGTGATTTTAATGAAAATGCAGCTTGTAAAATGTCATTCAGTTGTTAGGCCTGTGTGAGAACACAGTGAAATTTATGGGGAAGAATTTAAAAATTTCTGGCAGTTTTGGTTGCTTGATAGTTAAATAAATTTAAGCAATAAAATTGCAGTGTCTTCACCATTTGACCATATTATTCCATTGCTAGGAATTAATCCTAATAACAAATTCACAAAAGGTTTTCAGGGATGCAGTATTGTTTATAAGAAGAAACTGGAAACAAAAGTGCTTATAAGCAGGTTCAGATTTCATGAAGTAATGTGATGAATTATTGAAAAAAGACAAATGAGGTTAAAGTATATGTGCTGATTTGAAAATGACTATGTACTAGTAAAATAAGGTTTGAAGCAATATGTCAATACTATTTTTATTTGAAGGTGAGAATTTAGAGATACATAAATACATCCTGATATATGTTTTAAAATATATGTGGATAATGAGCTTGAAAATATTTCGTGTATGAAGGAAATAAATTTAAGTGGAAAACTAGGGAAAGAAAACATTTTGCTTTTTTTTAAAAGGTGAAATTATGCCTAACTTTATTTTTTTTTTTTCATTTTTTTGTTTTATTGTTTTAATTAGTTATACATGACAGTACAATGATCTTGACATATCATACATTTGAATCAGATGGGGTATAATTTCTCATTTTTCTGAGTGTACAGGTTGCAGAATCACATTGGTCATGCAGTCAGGTATATACATACAGCAGTAATAATGTCTATTTTATTCTGCTGTCCTTCCTTTCCCCCCTTCCCCTCCCCTCCCCTCTCCTCCCATCACTTCTCTCTACCCAATCTAATATGACACAGTTCTTTTTTTTTTTTCTTTTGACATTTTGCTTTTTAGTTTGAATCTGTTTTTAAATTTCTTAGTATACATAAAATGTTAGGTGAACTATAAGTGAAATTATCAGTCACAGTTTTTCTGCTTTAAATTTTTTCACATTAGAAAGAAAAATTAATTTTTTTTAACCTGTTCAGCTTCATCTTTTTGTTTTGAAATATTAATTTTTTTGTTGTACACATACCTTTATTTTGTTTGTTTTTATGTAGTGCTGAGGATCGAACCCAGGGCATCCCATGTGCTAGGCGAGTGCTCTACCACTGAGCCACAACCCCAGCCCCTTCATCTGGTTTTATTTATCTTTATGTAAAATCTTTGCTTTCTATTATTAATGATGAGCTGATTGCAGGATTTTCTTTTATTTTTTGACACTAAATGGAAGTCATGTATATTACCCAGATAGAATCATTCATAAAAATAGTTAATATGTAGAGTATTCCATTTGCAAAGTATGATGCTAAACCTCTTTTGTGTGTGTGTATACTGGAGATTGCAGGGGCACTTTACCACTGAGCAACATCCCCAGCCCTTTTTTATTTTATTTTATTTATTTATTTTTTGAGACAGGGTCTTGCTGAATTGCTTAGGGCCTCGCATCTTGAACTTGCAGTACTCTTACCTCAGCCTCCTGAGTTGCTGAGATTACAGACATGAACCACCATGCCTGGCTTGTTGCTGTTTTTTGTTGGTACTGGTGATTGAATACAGTACCTCATGTATGCTAAGCAAGCACTCTGCCACTGAGCCACCTCTCCTAGGCCTCCATTCATTCTCACCCCTCCTCTCCCTTCCCCTTTGTTTTCATACTCAGTTGCCCAGGCTATTCTCAAACTTGTTATCTTTTCTGCCTGGGATCACAGGCTTTGCTAAACTTTTACTTTTCATATAACTTAATTGAATCTTCATGGAAGTTTTTAAAAATTAAGATATAACTCACATGCTGTTATTTCATCCTTTTTAACGTATACGATTCAGTGAGTTTTAGTATAATCACAAGTATTATCTAACTCCAGACATTTTCATCACTATAGAAAGAAAGCTCATGCCTTTTGGCATTCATTCTACATTCTCACATTCTTACCCTTCTCCCCAGCCCCAGTCCCCAGCCCCTTGGCAATCACTAACTTTTTTTCTTTTTTTGTCCTTGGGGATTGAATCCGGGGATGCTTTACCACTGAGCTACATCCCCAGACCTTTTGCCTTTTTTTTTTTTTTTAATTTTGATACAGGGTCTTGCTAATTTGCTGAGGCTTTCCTGAAACTTGTGATCCTCCTCCCTCAGCCTTCCAAGTTGCTGCAATTATAAGTGTGTGTTGCTGCACCTGGCTTGAGACCATATTTTCAAGAATTGCTTTTTCATTGTCTCCTAGTGTCTTCCATCTGAAATTGAAGTGAAATATAAAATGGCTGAATGTTATACAATGCTAAAACAAGACAAAGATGCCATTGCTATACTTGATGGGATCCCTTCAAGACAAAGAACTCCCAAAGTAAGTTCAATTAGCAGATTGTTACGTGATTCTTCCTCTGCAGCCCTCCCTTCTCTTCCATGTTTTCTCTGTTCTTTAGGAAGGCCATCTGAACATTGTATTCATGACTGTCTCACTTTCTTCTGCTGTTAATGAAGTAGAGATTTAGAGGTGAATGACCTTCTTAAGAGACCTGAAAATTCAGCTGATGAGTAATAACAGCTGGACAATGTTATGAGTATATATTCTTTGGTATTTGTTTCTGTGGGGAAGAATGATTTGCAAAATGCTTCCAGGTGGCAAAACCACTTTTTTTAGAACTTCATTTTTTGTATTCCATAGATGTATCCATTTGATAGTGGGAATGATTTTATTCTTTCATTTTCAAATTGTACATAAGTGTGAAATATATGTTTGTGTTTGATTTGGCAGCATGTTATAGTGAAGAGTGTACCTTTAGCTGAAGTCAGAGATCTGGTGTCTTTTTTGCATCTAGGGCACATGTGACTTACATACAATTTAAGGTTGGGCAAATTAACAATCTCTGGTCTTCTTTTTTTTTTTTTTAAACCTTATTTATAAAATAGGATAATAAAAATCTGTTAATTTTTGTGACAACTGAATTGTGAATTGAGTTCATGTATATAAAAATACCTTTTTTTTTTTTGGTACTAGGGATTGAACCCAGGGGCACTTAACCACTTAGCCACATCCCCAACCCTTTTTATTTTTTATTTGAGACAGCATCTTGCTAAGTTGCTTGTGTTGAACTTGCAGTCCTCCTGCCTTAGCCTCCCAAGTTGCTGGGATTACAGGCATGTGCCATCACACCTGCCATAAACCCATGCTTTGTGCATATAAGACAAGTGCTCTACCATTTAGCTACATCTCCAGCCCTAAAAATACATTTTTTAAATTGTTTTTTTTTTTTTTTAATTGTAGATGGATACATCTTTATTTGGTGCTGAGGATTGAACCCAGGGCTTCATGAATATGAAACAAGCATTCCACCACTGAGCTACAATGCCAACCTTAAAAATACATTTTTGGGGGTGGGGGATGGGTAACCAAGAATTGAACTCAGGGACACTTGACCACTGAGCCACATTCCCAGCCCTGTTTTGTATTTTATTTAGAGACAGGGTCTCACTGAGTTACTCAGCACCTTGCTTTTGCTGAGATTGACTTTAAACTTTCGATCCTTCTGCCTCAGCCTCCTGAGCCACTGGCATTACAGGTGTGCACCACCACACCTGGCTTAACTAAAAATACTGTTCTGTTGGGCTGGGGTTGTAGCTCAGTGGTAGAGCACTCACCTAGCATGTGCAAGGCCCTGGGTTCTATCCTCAGTACCACATAAAAATAAATAAATAAAGTTAATGTATTCAACTACAATTAAAAAATAAATATTTTAAAAAATTACTGTTATGTAGAGAACATTGGGTGTCTTTATCAAATTTTTTGAAGCCCCCTTTAGAAGAATAGTGTGAATCCTTGCTCTGAGTATTTAATTCATGTCAGAATTTTTTTGTTTGGTACTGGGGATTGAACCCAGGAGCACTTTGCCACTGAGCTATATTCTCAACTGTTGTTATTTTTTATTTTGAGAAAAGATCTCACTGAGTTGCTGAGATGGGCTTAGAACTTGTGATCCTCTTGCCTCAGCCTCCTAAGTCTCTGAAATTATGGGCATGTGCCACCATATCTGGCTAGAATTTAATATCCCAGGTTATCACCTGTCCTTACTTAATTGAAAAATTTTTTTGTGCAATTTGTGTTTAACAATGAGGAATTTAATAAGTATTCTGTGTACAGCTAGGCACAGTGGCCTAGGCCTATAGTCCCAGCTGCTTTGGAAGCTGAGGCAGAAGGGTGGCAAGTTTGAGGCCAGCTTCAGCAACTTACGAAGACCCTGTCTCAAAATTAAAAATAAAAAGGACTGAAAGCCTGGAGTTGTAACTCAGTGGTGAGAACTCCCCTGGGTTCAATCTCCAGTATCACCACCACCAAAAAAAAAAAAAAAAAGAAAAAGAAAAGAAAAGTCTTCACATCCTCCTGCACCTGAAGACCAGGAATCTAAACAGTAGAAACCTGGTGTAGTTAAATTAGTACATCTTATGTGTTGCTGCATTTTCCAGACAACCCAACTTGATGAGAACATGTTTAAGTTTCTCCTGACATTAAAGATTATTTACTATTTTGAATTGGTTATTTCTGGAGGTTTTTTGTTTATTTGTTGTTTTTTGTTGCTGGGGTTTAAACCCAGGCCCTCGAGCATGCTAAGCTTGTGTTCTACCACTGAACTCCATTCCCAGCTCTATTTTTCTGAATTTTATTTATTTAGTTTTACATATTAGGGATCATACTCTAGGGCCTCACACATAATAGGCAAACACCATACCACTGATCTGCATCCCCAATCTGTTTTAAAATTAAGATATTTCCTCATGGGGCTGGGGTTGTGGCTCAGTGGTAGAGTGCTCACTTAGCAAGTGTGAAGCACTGGGTTTAATCCTCAGGACTATAAAAAAATAAATAAATAGATGGGGTTGTGGCTCAGTGGCAGAGCGCTTGCCTGGCATGTGTGAGGTGCTGGGTTTGATCTTCAGCACCACATAAAAATAAAGTATTGTGTCCATCTACAACTAAAAATTTAAAAAAACAAAAACCCTCAACAACTTGGAAGTAGCTGGGTGTAATGTTGTCTGCGTGTAATCCTGGTGACTCTGGAGTATAAGGCAGGAGCTGATCACAAGTTCTAGATCGGCTTCAGCAACTTAGGAAGATCCTTGGCAACTTAGTGAGATCCTGTCTCAAAGAGGGCTGGGGATGTCGCTCAGTGGTAAAGTATCCCTGGGTTCAATTCAATACCAAAAAAAAAAAGAAATCCAAATACTTAGAAGTGTATTATGGACCAGTTTGTCTCTTAATAGGTTTGGATGCTATATATTAAATTTCATTCTAGTATTCTATGAGTTTTTTCCTATCTGAGAATTAATTTCTTGCATGTATGAGGAAGCGTCTGCTGCTGTACTCAAGGCCTTTTGGAAGAAGCTATTTTGATTATAAACTTTGAACGACACTATTCATTATCAGAAATGCATTGTAATCTCCTTCTTATTGACTTGGTGTTTGGGGACATTTTTGGAAACCAGTAAAGGCAAAGAAATTTGATTTTATGGCATCCAATGCTTGATGTTTGCAATCATTATTTTAAGAGGGTCTAGAGGAGTCTGTATTTGTTAGGAGTACAGTAGAGCTCTTGTAGCCAGGAGCAAGCAAACATGTGCCTCAAAAATAAACCTATGATATTTACAGTTTTTCTTTCTTGTCCGTTAGGGAGTTAACTGGCTCCTCAGTCTGTGTAAAGGACAAGGAAGTGAGTCAAAATACGTCTAAATGAACATCTGTTAATGTATGGTAAACACCACCACACATTCCCTCACACTTAAAGGAAAATTCCAGTGTTAGATTATTCTATCTTGGCAAATCTTCAACTTTTAAGAGTAAGCATACCAACACACAATTCCTCAATTTTTAGGAAATAATGACTACTTGGGTTTAGAACTGGTGGAATGTGTCTTTACCGTTTTCCCAAATAAGGATCCGTTTTAAAAATTGACTTTTCCTCTCAGTAGCACTTAAAACTTGTTCTTTTGAGTGACAGTTAAGTAGTTTAAAGGAAATTTTGATATTTGTTGAGACAAATGGCTCATCAGTTTGTTAATATCAAGCAGTCAAGGAAGAATCTTAAATTTAACCTTTCAAAAGAATATTTTGAAGTATTGGCACTAATACTGGAGTTTTCCTTTAAGTACCTTCCTTTGCATATTCAAAATAGCCTAAAATGAAATATCTGAAGCCAAATAAAAAATAATTTTATTTCGAGTGTTTTATTATTTCATCATTTGGATTAGTGTGGATTCATACTATTCTGGGATGTTTTATACATTGTAGGTCTGTAATTGAAACAGATGTTCTTCAGAGCACTCTTTTGAGTAAATACCTGGCATGCCAAGTCACAGATAATTGAAGATATTTGGGGATTGACTTTTTTCTTGTGTCTTCATATTGACTGCTTCCTTAGGTTAATGATCTGCCCAACACAGTGTTGTGTTTAAATTGAAACAGTGGGTTTTTTCTTTGTACTATTAAGATCATTTATCCCTTTTCTGTAATTTCCACATTGTTTGTCACTTTTAGATTTTCTTTGTTGTGTTCTCAGGAAGGATTACTGATAAGAAAACTTTACTTAGTTACTTACTTAAATTGTGTTAAAATGCAGATGTCTGCACTGGATTTAAATAGTGTAGCTATTCACTAGATCATGGTAATTTCTATAGGTCAGTTTGAGTTGAATTTTTGTAACATGATTTTGGCAAGTCAGTATTTAAGGGTAAAAGCTTTGTTAGAAAGGCCAGATTCTAGTCACTAGTGTAATTGTCAAAAAAGAAGCCAAGTATTTTACCTCTGTATCTGTCATTTCCTTTTGGGGAAAAATTCATCTGATCCTTTTTAACTAGTTATGCCAAGAGTTCTTTGCTTTCTTATGTCTCAGTATTAATTGAATTTAAAGTATTTGAATGTATGCACTTCTTGGATAGTTCAAGAATGAATTAAGGTAACTAGAATTCTGGAATTTACCAAATGAATGTCATTTCCATTTCTAGAGGCAGCATCTTTGGTCCAGATATTACTGGAAGTTTTAGTTAGGTAAATGAGAGGGTAATGTGACTTTTTCCTTTTAGGAATGGGAGGACTTAGAAAAAGCAAGGATAGTAATGTAATTTATTCTTTGCTTGAAGAATAGAGTTGGTCTTTTTTTTTTTTTTTTTAATTTTTTTTAGTTGTAGATGGACACAACATCTTTATTTTTACATGGTGCTCAGGATCGAACCCAGGGCCTCACGTGTGCAAGGCAAGCGCTCTAGCATTGAGCTACAACCCAGCCCAGGATTGGTCTTTCTTTCTTTGCACAGAGCTCTGGGTAGATTTTCCAGTAAAAAGTAGAGTAGTAGCTAGTAATAAAAATCAGAACTTTTTGATGGTGAGATTTTTTTTTTTGCAATACAATATTATCTTATTGTTCTTTATTTTTGATTATACAGATAAACATGATGCTGGCAAACCTGTACAGGAAGGCTGGTCAGGAGCGCCCTTCAGTCACCAGCTACAAGGAAGTACTGCGGCAGTGCCCATTAGCTCTTGATGCCATTCTAGGTACAGTTAATTTTCTGCCTGTTTTCCTAGAGTGTCAACTGTCAAAGATAGTGGTTCCCGATATGTTAGAATATTTTTTGTTTGTTTTTAATGATACTGGGGTTGAACTTAGTGACACTATACCACTGATCTATATAGCCTCTGTCCTTTTTTTTTAATTTTTTTAAGATGTTGATAAACCTTTATTTATTCATTTATTTATATGCAGTGCTGAAAATGGAACCCAGTGCCTCACTAGGCAAGCACTCTGTCACTAAGCCACAACTCTAACCCTCCTTTTTTTTAATTTTTTAAGACAGGGTCTCACTATCTTACTGAGGTTTGGCCCGCTTATAATAACTTGTAATCCTCCTGGGTCAGACTCCCTAGTTAGTGGGATCAGGTATAAGTCGCCATGCCTGGCAGAATAGAGTTTTTAAAAAATTCCCTACATCATCGCATATTCAATCAAGGAAAAAAAATTATTTGTTTATTTATTTTGAGATAGGGTCTTACTAAGTTCCTGGGGCTGGTCTTCAGCTTGCGATTCTTCTGCCTCAGTCTCCCAGATGTGTGCCACCATGCCCTGCTTCTGTCAAGAAATATTAAGCAATCTTCTGGGGCTAGGGATGTAGCTCAGTTGTAAAGCACATGTTTAGCATGCTCAAGGCCTTGGGTTTGAGCCCCAGCACCGAAAATAATAAGTTATTGTATTTCTGTCATATGTGTTTTTTGTTGTTGTTATTGTTATGTTGTTTTTTGTTTTGTTTTTTAGTGCTGGAGCTCTAATCCAGGACTTTGCTTTTACTAGACAAGCACTCTACCACTGAGTTACACCTCCAGTCCCTAGTATTTTTTTTTTTTTTTTTTTTAGTTTTAGATGGACACAATACCTTTATTTTATTTGTTTATTTTTATGTGATGCCAGGGAATGAACCCAGTGCCTCATTCATGCTAGGCAAGCGCTCTACCACTGAGCTACAACTCTGGCTCCCTTGTGTCTTTATTAGATAGGGAAGGGGGCTTGTAGCGTAGGGAAGTTGTAGACTGTTTCTTGCACTGTGGAAGAGGGCATTGCCTCACCACTTTTTTCCTGTTTTCTGCTGGGTTAGGTTTGCTATCCCTTTCTGTAAAAGGTGCAGAGGTGGCATCAATGACTATGAATGTGATCCAAACTGTGCCTAACTTGGACTGGCTCTCTGTGTGGATCAAAGCATATGCTTTTGTGCACACTGGTGACAACTCAAGAGCAATCAATACCATCTGGTAAGAACCACAGCATTAATTCCCTGTTCATGAGGCCCTTTCCTCATCTGGAAGTCTGATGTGTTTAAATTAGTAAAACAGAAAAATGAAGTGCTTATTTCTTGGTTTGTAGCAGTTGTCCTTGGGCTTTGTTAGTTGGAAATAAAATAATCCCTGTTGGAAACCTATAAAAATGTACAGCTGGACTGAGTTCAGATCTATATGCAAAGGTAAAGAGCAAACTGCCATTTTGTGTCATGCTTAAACCTAGAAGAAAACCTTTTTGATCTCCCTGGAAGCATGGTTTATTGCAGCATTTAACCTAGATTGCCCCCTTAGGACTGGGCTTTTCCTTCTATTTGGATATAGTCCAAGAACAAGAGACGGGAGTTTTTGTATTATGCAAAGCCATCCAGTTGAGTAATAAATAGCTGTCACTTGTGAATGACATTGCATTCAGCTCCATGTAGTGTATGTTGTCCATTGAAAAACTGCAACAAGGAATTTCTTTCTAGGTAGTGAGTAGTGTCTGCTTTATTGTGTATATTCAAAGTCTTATGAAAGCTTTCTTGCATACAGAAAAAAAAGTAGTGTCTCTATGCCAGATCCTCTGATTAAGCAATTAAGGGTCTAATTGTAAGATTCACTGTTTAATATCTTTTAAGTTCATTGGAGAAAAAGTCCTTATTGCGAGATAATGTGGACCTACTAGGAAGCTTGGCAGATCTGTACTTCAGAGTTGGAGACAATAAAAACTCTGTCCTCAAGTTTGAACAGGCACAAATGCTGGATCCTTATCTGATAAAAGGTGAGTAATTCTTGGGGCAAGATGAGAGTGTCTATAGAGGGGCAGATCAGAAGATAGGCAAGAAATGTGGCATGAACAGATACTGTTTTTCAGGGAAAATTTTTTTGAGGCTTATTACATTGGTCTTTTACTCTTTATTTATTTATTTTTTAAGTTCCTGGCACGTCTTTTTAACATTTTGGTGATTCATTTTAAGCAGTTATTTTTGCTTGAATTCAAGTACAGTCTCCTCACAGACGTTACTTGGCTTTTTTTTTTTTTTTTTTTTTTCCCTTTTGGAGAGAGTCATAGCTCTTTCTTATGAATTATAAATTTATGATGTGCCTGATTTGGATGGCATCCCAAGAACCATAATATCATGTTAGGGAATTTAGTTGTACTGTTTCTGTAGCATAATTAAAAGAGAGTAAGAAAAGGATTAGGAGCAGACAATAGGAAAACCATTGATCTGAAAGAAGATTGCAGCTGAAGGAAGGAGGCATCGGGCCTTTGAAAAACTGGCTGTCAGGTGACTGGCAGTGAGTTTGTGCTCAGGAATAGTGAGAAATATGATCAGCTAGATAGGCTGACGTCTGTTTGTAAGGCCCCAGAGAGACCGTTAGAAAAATATGCCTTGTAACAATAAGCAGCCTTACAGACTTTTTTTTTTTTTTTTTCTTTTTGGTTTTGGGAATTGATTCCAGGAGTATTTTACCACTGAGGCTGTGAGGCTGCATCCCTATCCCTGCCTCTCCCACCTTTTTTTTTTTAAGACAGTCTCACTATCACCAAGTTGCTAAGGCTGGCCTTGGACTTGTGATCCTTCTCTTTTAGCATCCCAAGCAGCTGATTTCAGGCGTGTGCCACTGTGCCTGGCCAGTATGGCAAACTCTTAATAAGAGGAGGGAGGGGAATTTTCACAAGCAAGCAGATGAGGGAACAGATACAGAAGGATGAATTTGTTTGTCTAAGCCTCCCTCCTGCCTAGTGTTTATTCCTGTTCTCTAAGCTGCCTAATCCTGTGATGAAAATGGGCTTTAGAAAAATTAGTCTGGCAGTAGTTGGCAGCTTAGAGTCAGAAGCATAAACTCAAGACTTTGAGCCAGAGGAAGTATTGCTATAATTTTGGCTTGAAAGGAAATTTTAATGGGAATCTGAAGGGATAACAGAAGAATGGTGGCAAGAGATGGGTATGGGTGACAGCAAGTCTAGGCCCTTTTTATAGACTGCTAGTGAGAACGAAGTGGGATCAGGGGAGCACAATGATACAGGAGTAAGGAGGGGTGGGGATCTTTAATGAGCTACATTCTAGAATGAACTACAAGCTTTTTCTGGAGTAGGCCAACTTTTTGTGAGACTGACTTTTTCAGCATAGTAGAGCTCGGAGGGAGCATTTATTTGATGCCTTTTTTTGGGCCCTTTCTGGTTATTCATTAGGAGAGCTGTATATCACACCACAGAAATAGGGGCAAACAGTTCCTGAAAACAACAGGCTTTCAAATTGTGAGATATATCCTTCTGCTTCTTTGCCTGTTTTATTTTGGATGAGTTTTCCTTTTTAATAGTCATTTTGTAGGGAAGTGGTTGTGGAGGAGTCCATGATGATGGAAAAAGCTCAGACCCTAGAGCAGCGGGAACCTCAGTGTGGGTCTGCTTGTTAGATCCTACTCCTTTTTAATTACTTCTTTGATTAGATTAAAGGGCCTCTTCTCATCCTGTCCTCCTTTTTTAGGGATGGATGTATATGGCTACCTCCTGGCACGAGAAGGGCGGCTAGAGGATGTGGAGAACCTTGGCTGCCGTCTTTTCAATATTTCTGATCAGCATGCAGAACCCTGGGTGGTCTCTGGGTATGTTTGTGCATTCCCTTTTCTGCCTGGTTTTCAGTAGATTCTTTAAAGAGATTGTAGGTATATGAATTGAAAGCACTAGTTTAAGAGATAATCAGGCTGTGCCCAGTGACATATGCCTAGTAATCCTGGGACTGGAGAGGTTGAGGTAGGAGGATTCCAAGAACAAAATAAAAAATAAAAAGGGCTGGGGTATAGCTCAGTGGCCTAGTTCCTGGATTTAATCCCCAGTTATCACCAAAAAAAGAGAGGGGAAGGGAGATAATCAGGCCTGAATCAAATCATGACATTTGATTTTGTTTTGTGATATAAGGATTGAACCTAAGTCTATGGTGTACTAGGCAAGTACTCTTCCACTGAGTTTCATCTCTGGCCTGTGACATATGATTTTAGATGCATATTGACCTCTCTGGGTTTTTTTTTTCCCCTCAGTTGGAAAATGGGCTAATAACTTCCTACCCTACTACTAGGGGTAAGCATTAAATGACACAGTGAATGCCTCATGTTTTAGCCCTGGGCTTTACTCTGGACAACCTCCATTGTTATTTACCTCATGGTTGGGAATGTAGCTCAGTGGTAGAGTGCTTCTCTAGCAAGTGTGAGGCCCTGGGTTCAATCCCCAGCACTGCTCCCTACAAAAAAAGTAAATAAATAAAACCTGTATTGTTATTTACCTGGCTTTACAGATTCTCTGAATGTCTTTCAGCTCATAACAGGTATCCGGATCATCAGATTCTTTTCTGTTTTTTTTCCTTCCTTGTTAAGCTTTCCTCCTTAAAAATAAATAAGAAATTAAATATTAAATAAAAAATATAAATATATATATATATATTGTTTTGTTTTGTTTTGTTTTTGTTTTCACTAACATCATAGCTTATAACTATAAGTGTGGTTTATAATGAGGATCATATATAGGGCCTTCCTTCTGATTTGTGCATGAAACTTCTTTATGGTCCCTCTCAGGTAATTTCTGGTGTTTTTTTTTCCTCCAGGTGTCATAGCTTCTATAGCAAACGCTACTCCCGAGCCCTCTACTTGGGAGCCAAGGCCATTCAGCTGAACAGTAACAGTGTGCAAGCTTTGCTACTTAAAGGAGCAGCACTTAGGAACATGGGCAGAGTCCAAGAAGCAATAATCCATTTTCGGGAGGCCATACGGCTCTCACCTTGTCGCTTAGATTGTTACGAAGGTAAGATCATCATGACTAGTGGGGATTCGAAGCCATGGCAGCTGCACTCAGGTGGAAGTTTTCATCAGGCCCACAGTTCTAAACTCTTAGAGTCTATTAGAGTATTAGAGTCATCTGAGGAATCTTTTAAAAATCAAGCTGCCAGGTCACTCCAACATAGATGAGAACATGGGCTGTGAATTAGCCGCTGGTATTTTTTTAAGATCCCAGGTGGTATTAGTGTGCAGATAGATTTGGGAATTATGCATTAGGCATTTTACATTAATTAGGGGTGTCACTGGGTTTTTCACCCTGCATTTTCTAGAATGAGTTCTCCCCACCTTTTTATTTTAATATATTTTTAGTTTTAGATGGATATAATGCCTTTATTCTGTTTAGTTTGTTTGTGGTGCTGGGGCTTTGTGCATGCAAGACAAGCATTCTACCAACTGAGCCATAACCCCAACCCGTTTAGTGTTGGGGTTTTGTTGTTGTTGTTTTTAATATTTATTTTTTAGTAGTAATTGGACACAATATCTTTGTTTTATTTATTTATTTTTATGTGGTGCCGAGGATCGAACCCAGGGCCTTGCACATGCTAGATAAGCGCTCTGCCACTGAGCCATAACCCCAGCCCCCTGTTTAGTGTTTTTATGTGGTGCTGAGGATTGAACTCAGTGCCTCACGCATGCTGGGCAAGCGCTATAGCTCTGAGCCACAAACCCAGCCCCATCTCTCTGTCTTTTTTTCTGGTTTTTGGTAAGGGGATACTTGGAATAGATTTTTGTCCTTTTTTCCCCCCTTCAGATGCAGCCCAGTCATTAATGAGAATCTCTGCCAGGCCCTATGCTAAATTGCTCAGTTATGTCTTTATTTTCATACTCATCTTACCTTATCTTGGACCACAGATGTTACTGATAGAGTAACACCATATCCATGAGACAATGTTGGCTGTGGGAACTAGTTGTCCATTGTGACCTTCAGAGTGGGCATGATTGGGGTTCAGCTTTTTTGTTATATAATGTTTTAAGTTCATATGAACTGACCCTAGGAGCTCAAAGAAACTGTGCCAGCCTCAGCAACATTTGGTGACTCAGTCACAGACGTTAAAATAGATCTTACAAGATGCAGTTCCTCTAAAACATATTTTTGTAAGAATTTAAAAATAAACCTAGGAGTCTAGGAGTGATTTGATCTTAACAGGAAGATGAGTTCAAATTTGAAAGTTGGAGGAAAGAACAAATCTGCTTATATAGCCAGAGAGCTATGCTTATTGTAAATGTGTTGGGGGAATGGAAATTGCCTTTGTTCTTAAAGAAACTGCAGAAAACCAAGTCTCTGTTTTCAGATTAATTTCTTTTTTTTTTTTAAAGAGAGAGAGAGAGAAAATTTTTTAATATTTATTTTTTAGTTTTCGGCGGACAACATCTTTGTTTGTATGTGGCGCTGAGGATCGAACCCGGGCCGCACGCATGCCAGGCGAGCGCGCTACCGCTTGAGCCACATCCCCAGCCCCAGATTAAATTCTTAAACCTGAAACTGTAACTTCCCTCTAAGCTGTATTGGTCACACCAGCTCCTTTCTGCAGCACCCCTGTTTTGCCCAAGTACAGGAATGCCTTTGGATTATCCTAGTACCCCAGTGCCTGGATGGAGATAGTTAGAGCATCTGGGGGCATCAGATTTCCCCAGAGGACCAGTGAGGCTTCTCAGGCTACTCTTTGGAGATTTGGATCTTGGTAACTGGTTATGCCTTCTGGCCATCTCCAGTGGAGCTTTCTCCCTTTGCTGGTGCATGCCCTTTGATTAGTGAGGTGCATTCCCCCCACCCCACCCGCAGGGCTGGGATTGAATAAAGGGCCTCTCAGGAATTTTAGGCCAGTGCTGTACCACTGAGCTACATTCCTAGCCATTTTTATTTTTGAGATGGGATCTTTTTTTCTTTTCTTTTCTTTTCTTTTTTTTTTTTAGAGGGAGAAATGAAGTTTAATATTTATTTTTTAATTATCGGTGGACACAACATCTTTGTTTGTATGTGGTGCTGAGGATCAAACCCAGGCCGCACGCATGCCAGGCGAGTGCGCTACCACTTGAGCCACATCCCCAGCCCTTGAGATAGGGTCTTGTTAGCTCAAGCTGCCTCCAACTTGGAATCCTTCAGCCTCAGCCTCCTGAGTAGTTGGGATTTACAAGCATGGACCACTAGACCTGGCTCTTTCCATTTCCTTCTGAAGTTTCAATACTCAATAAGTAGTTGCAAACAGCTGTATTTGGAACCTAACATGTTGCCCTTTAGAGTTAGGTAATTTCTGGTTAAGTAACCATAATGTGTGGAAGAGTGTGCACGAATATTATAAATGCTGCTAGAGTGGAGGAGTTTTCAGAGAAAATCTGCCAGTGATTGTGTGGGTTTGGGGTTTAAGCTGTTTTTCTGTTTTTGATGAGTGCTTTGTGCCAAAAAGTTCTTCCCCTGTTCTCAACTTCTTGGCACAAAGAGTTGAGTTTTCTTGAAGTGGCTCCATAGGGCATCTCGCTGTGGGTGTGAAAAGAGAAATGAGCTGCCAATCTTAGTATATTGGGTCTGTCTGATTAAGTGTTTTCCACCTAATGTGAGAAGGCCCTCAGCAAGTGCCTTTGGAGATAACTTCTGTGTTTCAAGTCAGAGTCTGCCTTTCTCCCCATGTGGCTTGACAGTAGGTTCTTTAATTGATAAAATAGGACATTCATTTTTTACCCTCTCTCTTAAATATAGGTCTGCAGGTGATTGAACACAGCCAGAGAGTAATGGCTTAAGGCAGTAGAACCTTGAGTTTCATTGGAAACATTATCTCTCACTACTTTAATCTTCTGGCCACACAACAGAGTAATGATTAGTGTCACATTTGTTCTTCAGTGTTCAGATGTTCTGCCCACACGCTGCAGTTTCCTTATGCATGCTTGTTTCTTTCACTAACTGAAGGTGCATTTTCAGGGTAGGCTTTTTCCACATCTATCAAGTGCTCTGATTAGAGCGCTCCTTAGCTATTCCATCAGCACATCCTCCAGTCTAATCTCACCATCAGTTTTCCGCGGGCCTGCCCTTTGTCTAAAACTTGGAAGGTTTGCCATTTGGAACACTGTCAGAATGGAAGCTTGGCTTGATTGAACTTCTTTGTGTGTTTTATTTTTTAAGGTAATATGATTGAACTTCTTTGTGTGTTTTATTTTTTAAGGTCTCATCGAATGTTACTTAACCTCTAACAGTATTCGAGAAGCAATGGTAATGGCTAACAATGTTTACAAAACTCTAGGCGCAAATGCACAGACCCTTACCCTTTTAGCCACCGTTTGTCTAGAAGACCCAGTGACACAGGAGAAAGCCAAAACTTTGTTAGATAAAGCCCTGACCCAAAGGCCGGATTACATTAAAGCTGTGGTGAAAAAAGCAGAACTACTTAGTAAGTATGTCTTCTATTTTGCCCATTCAACATTCATTTCCTTTTTTTTTTTTTTTTAAGCTTTAGGTGGACACAGTACCTTTATTTTATTTTTATGTGGTGCTGAGGATCAAACCCAGTGCCTCACAAGGCAAGTGCTCCACCACTGAGCCTCAACATTCAGCCCCTCAACATTCACTTCTATAAAACCAAGTGTTAGTTGCACTCTCCATTCCCAGCTGGTTACAGATGACCAGATAGGTGTGTGTGCCTTTTGCAGCAGGTCTGAGGCTGCTTGAATTGGTTTAGCACACAACCAAATGTACCTGGCTTAGACTTGATTGATTTGGCTGGAATGGTCTAAATTGGTTAGTACCTGTTCAGCTTGCTTTCATCTGATTTTAGTTGTCCTGAGCTAATTTGGGCTGGTTTTAGTTTGAATTGTTTTTGAGCTATCTGGATTCTCTTATGAGAATTTTTTTTTTTTTTTTTTTAATGAAAATGTTGATTTGGGTTCATTGGCTTTCTTGCTGGCAGAGTCCTGAGATAGCAGTAAGGCATCACATGGTGAGAAATGGGGGTATGCCTTTTGTCCTGATTTATGATGACTCCTGGATTTGGGCCAGTCTAGCAAATCAATATAAAAAGCAACTTGGCGTTTTATTTGGATTAAGATCAAGAGTATCTTTGAAAAATCAGAACCCAAGCCACAAATTTCCTAATGAAATAGGAATTCAGTTGCATTTGCTCTCACTTTGTGTCACACTGTTATTCTGAGGATGGCTACAAAGAAACTGTCAGATTGTGATGGTTGTGGTTACATGTATAGAGTTGAGCTGGAAGTATGTTTTCAAAATTTTGATGAAGACAGCTAGGCTCTTTTTCTTTTCAGGTAGAGAACAGAAATATGAAGATGGAATTGCCTTGCTGAGGAATGCACTGGCTAATCAGAGTGACTGTGTCCTGCATCGGATCCTAGGAGATTTCCTTGTAGCTGTCAATGAGTATCAGGAAGCAATGGACCAGTACAGTATAGCGCTCAGGTAGGCACTCAGCCTCTGGCGGGGCAGGTAACGAAAAGGGGAGGAAAGGCAGGGAACTGTGTAGCTGGAGTTCTTGAAAGATACACACATTGCCCACAGTGGAAAGCAGAATAATAATTATAATGGCAGAAGAGTTATTTGTGAATTCAACCCTTGTGAAAAACTTTTCTTAAAGTATATTAACAACATTAAAGAGCCCATACCACTGTGGCATCCTGTTCATTCATATAGATCTTCCTGTCCTTGCCCACACACATACGTATTTTTATAGACTTATACTTAGAATATATTTTATATTCTGCATTTTCCAATCAAAGTATTGTAAGTACTTTCCCATGTTCCTACCTGCTTTAGTAGTCAAGAACTTGAATGCTTCTTCACCACTGTCATCTTGGGCAACTAACTAACATGTCCTTTTCTCTACCTTATTGGGTATTAAATGAGGATTAAATGATTATTCCAGGTAAAGCTCTTGGCACTGTGCCTGGCACATAGTAAATAATAAATAAATAGTGGTCACTGATGTGATTTCTTTGAGGGAGTCTGTGTGTCTGCAGGGTCACAGTGAGGGAATGTCTGTAATTGAGTCTGGTCACATACATCCATTCCCTCATGCAGAGGACAGTTGAACAGCACTTGTGTGCCTGGCCAGTGACCACTGGGATTGCTTAATTCCGGACGCTCTCCTCATGTGCACACTGGTGATATCACCACTCATGCTTTCCTAGCAGTCTATAGAAGGTTGGGTGGAGGCCAGAGAGCAGGAGCATTGAAGGTTTCAGAGAAGAGATGTTAGAAATCAGCCTGCATTTATGTAAATAGAAATGGGATTCCAACAGTTGTTTTAGCTGCTTTTTGGAAGCTTAAAAGCAAATGAAAAAACAACAACAACAACAACAAAGCCAGACTTTGATTAGAGGTGAATTGGCTAGGCTGGTGATGGTTACAAAGTCAAGAGGAAACATTCCCTAGAAGTCAAATAAATGAATGTTCTAGAGGCTTTGGACTTTGGGGGTTTGGCACATGTATATTCTTGGCTGCGATATGCACATGCCTGGGTAAAGGTAGCCTTGGTCCTAAGGTCTAATCTAGGAGCTTGACATCTGTTCATGGCGTGCCACAGTGTTTTTACTTGACAACTGAAATGCTGATATGTCACTGTGTCATAAGAGCACAGAGCAGTTGTTCTCACAGAAGAATAACTCTGTAACCCTGCAGCTCAAAAACCCCTACTTTTAAGAAATTACATTGAGATTTTCTGTTAATGTTTGCCACTTTTTCATTGCTGTGTCTGGTAGCCTCCTCTGGCAGAATGCTAGGGGGATAGGTATGAAAAAGTTTAAGAAACTTGTGGAGAAAAAAAAAAATCAAAGTCTTTTGAGAATTCCAAAAATTAGGAAAAGATTTTCCCTTTTTTCACTTCTGGTGGTGGAAGCCCTCAGTCCAGCCTCGGGACCCCGGGTTGTTGGGAGACACCAGGTTCTGGCAGTTGTTCTGCTCATTTCACCTCCCAGCCAGCTAGGTGACGAGTCATTCTGCTGGAAGAAGGCAGAGATTCAGGCCTCTCCTTTGTTTTGTTGTCCCCTAGTTTGGACCCCAATGACCAGAAGTCTCTAGAGGGGATGCAGAAGATGGAGAAGGAGGAGAGTCCCACAGATGCAACTCAGGAGGAAGATGTGGATGACATGGAAGGAAGTGGGGAAGAGGGGGACCTAGAGGGCAGCGACAGTGAGGCGGCCCAGTGGGCCGACCAGGAGCAGTGGTTTGGCATGCAGTGAGGGGCACCGGCTGCCCGCCTGGACCGAAGGAGCTGGAGGAGCTGCTTCCAAGAAAACAGTGACTGTGTGTGCCTGCAGCTGGGCCTCCTGCCCCTCGCTCCCGAGTTCTAGTCGGGACTTTATTTAACAGTGGGGCTGGCCAGTCTTCCATGTGTCTCCATCCTCCCCTGCTCTACCAGGGAGGACGAAGGCGTGCTCATGCTGGGGCTTTGGTCAGAGCACTTTTGATGTTTCATTGCTGAATCCAGAAGCTGGAAGAATGGAGCATTTTGTCTGTGACATGGATGGGTTTGAAGGAGTAACCCACCCTCCGAGAGGAAGAGTGTCATCTCCCAAGGACAGTAGCATGGTCTGGCCCTATCAGAGAGGGTTTCCTGGTCCCAGAAGTCATTGTCCTGTGCTGCCCATGCTCCCCTGGTGACTTGCTTCCTTCTGCAGTGGTGGTGATGCCTTTAGCTGGCAGTTGCTGTTTTGCAGAACAGCTTTCCTATTTGCTGAGCTGGTACCTTGCCTTGGTCTGAAAAGCAGGTGTGACAAGAGCATGACCAGGGTGCACCCGGGCAGTGGAGTAATAAAACTGGTTCATACAGTCATGGTGTGGGGTGGTTGGAATGGAAGCCTTTTACAGACTCTTAACTCTTTTGGCCTCTTGATCAGAATTTACTAATCCAGAATCATTTACCATAAATAGATTCCCTTTCTCCCCTAGTATTGGGAACCAGGAGGGCTGAAACCTCAGTGAGCTCATCTGGTTCATCTGTTTGCATTTTTGGTTACTAAGTTTCCCTGGGCCTGAGAGTCTTCAGCCAAACTTCACACGGTCAGTCTGGCTCCTTCACTTGGGTCCCCGGGAGGTGTCAGACCCCTAGTCCCAAATTCTCGTTAAAACAAAATTAGGCCGGGTGCAGTGGCGCATATCTGTAATCCCAATGGCTCAGGAGACTAAGACAGGAGGATCGCAAGTTCAAATCCAGCCTTAGCAACAGTGAGGCACTGTCTCTAAATAAAATACAAAATAGGACTGGGCATGTGACTCAGTGACTAAGAGCCCCCAAGTTCAATCCCTGGTACCAAAAAAAAAGAAAGAAAAAAATTAGGCTGGGCATGGTGGTACGTGCCTCTAATTCTAGACACTTGGTGAGCTGAGGCAGGAGGATCTCAAGTTCAAGGCAAGCCTGGGCAACTTAGAATCTGTCTCAAAATAAACATTTTTTAAAAAGTACCTCAGTGGCAGAGAGTACCTAGGTTCTGTCTCCAGTACTGAAAGAAAGTAACCTATCTAAAGTGTTTTTAAATGCAAATTTGGATTTTTTTTTTTTAACTGGGGATTAAACCCATGGGTACTCTGCCAAGCTATATCCCCCTTTTTTTGGACTGGGTTTTGCTAAGTTGCTGAATGTTCTAAATTGCTGAGGTTGACCTCAAATTTGCAAATCCTGCCTCAGCCTCTCTAATTGCTGGTATTACAAGCATTTGCCACCACACCTGGCTAAAATGTGAATTTGATGTAAGTGAAAGGTTTAAAATGGGCACAGTAACTGTGAAAGTGGCCTTTGTTGGGAGGCTCAAGGTCTATGCTGGGCCGCTCGACCTGAGCCATTTCTGATGAGCCCTGTGGGCAGCTGGAGGAAATGCACAGCCAGGAGAAGAGAAGGTGCTGCCCGAAGCCTGGGTGCTCTGTCAGCCCTGTGACCAGTCAGGGCTTTGAGAGAAATGGTGAAACCTCTGCCATTGCAGACGGAGGAAGCCAGGCTCCGCCTGCAGTCCTGTTTCTGCAGGTCAAGCAAGGTTCCTGTGGGCACGGGATGTGCCTTGGGGCCTGGGCCCCTTTCCTCGGCAGGTCCCTCAGCTCTGCCAGGAGCCTCTGGGTCGCTGTGACCTGACGTCTGCAGGCCTCCATCCTGGCAGCACCACAGCTGGCTTCCTCACAGCTCCGCAGCTCCAGCCCTGACTCTTGACTTGGGGGAAGGGGTGACAGCTGTGGCCGTGGGGCTAAGAACACACTCCAGGTCCAAATCAAAGATTGGGATGGGGTGGGCACTGCATTGCATGACTGTGATCTTGAGAAACAGGCAGGATAATCCCAAGGTCAAGGTCAGCCTGGGCCACTTAGTAAGACCCTGTCTCAAAAAGATTTAGGGGGTATAGCTCAGTGATAGAGCACCCCTGGATTCACTCCCCAGTACAGAGTTGGGGTATGGGGGTGGGGATTGAGCTTGGCCCTGTCACTACCAACTTTCTCACAAAAACTTCAAGGGCTGGAAGCCCAGCCCTGTGGCTGTCACATTGAGCCACTTCCTGGGAGACCAAGCAGCCTAAGGAGGGACTACCCCAAAATGTCATGGTCACCACGGGAATCTTGAGGTAGTTTCATGCACCAGCACGAGGTGTCTTTGTGTCCCGTCATCTCCCTTCCTTTCAGATTGCTCCAAGGCTGTGCTGGGTTCCAGGAGCTCTGCCCACTGGGCCACCAGGCATTTAGCTGTGCAGCCTGAGCTTCCTTGTTTGCTCCCTGGCTGAGGCTTCAGTGAACTCAGGAGATGTTGAGCATGGCGCCCTCAGCTCCATCAGGTGGGATCCCCTGACCCCAGGTTCCCTGGTAATGGCTTGGTGGTGTCTGAAGCGCACCTGCTCTTACTTCTGAAGGTCTCCACTAAGCACAAAGGCAGGCCAAGAACACTCCCTGCCCTTCACAGTCCTCTCCACTTCTGAGCCCTGCTGGGCGCCAACGACCTGGCAGGCTTGGTCCCTACACAGGGCCGATGGGGAGCCAGCCACATTCCTGCTTCTAAATTCTCAAAGAATGAGGACAGTTTCTGCCCAAACCTATAACCCTCAAAGCGCACGTGTCAGTGATGCAGATTGTCATCCTGGGGTCCCAAGCCTGCATCATCCATTACTTCCCAGCCTGGCCTCCTGTTCTCTGCAGGGCTTCCCTGGACCAAATACTGAGACACCTGGGGAAGGGGAGCTCCTGGGTCCCAGGAGCCACACCTGGGGCTCTGCCCTGCAGCCTGTGGTGGGAGGAGTTGGCCTCCATGGGCCTCACCTGCCCCAGGCCTGGTGGAGCCACCCCCAGAGCTTGCTGCAAACTGCCGTGGTCAGCTTTCTGGAGCCTCTGCTCAGGCTTGTGCGCAGGAGCTGCGTTGTCCACTGACCACAGGCAGAGGCTGGACTGGAATGCACCTTGCTGTGGCCTCTGTGAAGGTGGTAGCCACAGGTCACCAGGAGCGCCTGGCACTGTGAAGGCTGTTGAGGTAAGTGCCTGACTCAGGTTTTCCACTTCCCAAGGAGCCTCCCTGCCCCAGGGCAGCAGGTGGGGCCTGAACTGCCATCTCCCCTCTTGGGGCACCTAGAGGTCTCCAGGCCTGGGCAAGCTCCATAGACCTGCCCTGGGCTCACCTGGGCCTCACCAGCCAGCATGTGGGTTTTTTCCAGATTGTGAAGGAGGTTGCTAATCTTTGGCAGAGCAGAACATGTCACTCTCACCAACCACACAGCACCAACTAAGCCAGGAATAAGCCGAAGCCTGCAAGTCTGGTCCCCCAGCAGCCATGGAAAGAAAACACAAGGAAAGAAAGTTCAGCGGTTGAGCATGTACTCAGCATTCGTGAGGCCCTCAGCACAGAGAGAGAAAATTTAAAAATAGAATACATTATAACTGAGCATTGCTGGTGGGAACTTGAGATGGTGTGACCCCTGTGGAAATAAGCCTGATGGTTCATAAATATAAACAATATGACCATCTGATCCAACTGTCCCACTTCTGAGTAAACACCCAAAAGAATGGAAGCAAGGACTTGAGCAGATGCTTGTCCAGCTGTGCTCATAGCAGCAGTGTTTACAGTAGCCCAAAGGTACAAGCCACCAAGTATCTACCTATTGAGTGCATATGGGTAAGCAGAGTGTGGCTGGGCCAGACAGTGGAATAGTATTCAGCTTTAAAAGGGAGGAAATTGGCTGGGCGGGGTGGTGCTCACCTGTAATCCCAGTGACTTGTGAGGCTGAAGCAGGAGGATTGCAAGTTTGAGGACAGCCTCAAAATTTAGCAAGACCCTGTCTCAAAATAAATATAAAGTTAAGAGCCGCTGGTCCAATACCCAGTACTGGGGGGAAAAAAAAGGGAAATTGGAAATTCTGACACAGCTACAACATAGATGTACTTTGAGGAATTTTTCTTTTTTAAAAAATATTTTATTTGTTATTGATGGATCTTTATTTGTCTATTTTTTTATATGTGGTGCTGAGAATCGAACCCAGTGCCTC
Source organism: Marmota flaviventris (assembly GCF_047511675.1). Classification (NCBI taxonomy): domain Eukaryota; kingdom Metazoa; phylum Chordata; class Mammalia; order Rodentia; family Sciuridae; genus Marmota; species Marmota flaviventris. The sequence goes on along the minus strand of NC_092498.1, from coordinate 137,608,713 downwards.
ACACATGCTAGGCAAGTGTTCTGCCACTGAGCCACAACCCCAGCCCTTTTTCTTTTTTCTTTTTTCTTTTTTTTTTTTTTGAGAGAGAGAGGAGGGGGAAGAGAGAATTTTTTAATATTTATTTTAGTTTTCGGTGGACACAATATCTTTATTTTATGTGGTTCTGAGGATTGAACCCAGCGCCCCAAACATGCCAGGCGAGTGCGCTACTGCTTGAGCCACATCCCCAGCCCCATTGAGGAATTTTTCTAAATGAAAGAAGCCAGACACAGGATAAATGACATGATTCCATTTACATGAGTCCAATTCTTAGGATGACCATCTGATCCAACTGTCCCACTTCTGAGGTTACTGGGGCTGGGGGAGGAGGGGAACCTGTGAAGTTCAGCTTGGGTAGTGCCAGGCTGGGGGTGGCTAGTCTTTGACCATGTGAAGGTAATTACTTCTGCGCCCTGAGTAGCTCTCTGAAGAAATGGGAACGATGGTGAATTTTTTGTCACATTTTATCACTAAAAAAAGTGAAGAAATGGCTACAATCTCACCACCCAGATCACCTGCTAACGCATCCTAATTTTTGTGAAATGCAGCATGTCTGTGTCATATGTTCTATAAAAACCCACCTGGTCACAAAGACGCAGAGACTGGTGAGAGTCACAGGAACACGTGCTTCCCATGTCCTCCCTGGAGTGGGCTGGGCTCTGGCTTCTCTGGGAAAACAGCCTGTGCTCTTGCCCCGCTGGTCACATGGCAGCTCTCTGCGTGAGAGATGTTTGTTGTGACCGAGCTGCGGGGTCCCATCTGTGGGTGGGATCATTGCTGTAGCCCCTCTGCTACTGCCAGACACTCGTTTCCAGTCTGGCTTGTGATTGTCACGGGCTGTGCTGTTAGGGACATTTTGGCATGGTTTTCCCAGGCTATGCGGAGGTCACGTTCCTTGCTGGGACATTCCTGTCTTGTGTGTGGGAGGTGCTTGTGGGTGCTGTCACACCACTCTACAGTGACAGGTGTGAGCGACGCCCCCAGGTGTGCTCCAGCTCTGAGCTGGTCTCCTGAGCTGCACTGGGGCCATGCCCCACCCTTTTGCCTAATTGTCACCCTCTGCCTCAGCTGGAGCGCAGTGGCCCTTCACACCATGAACAAGCTGAGGGACCATGGGCTGTTTTCGTTTGTCCGGGGTCTCTGGCCCTGAGATGTTAGGGTTTGGATATGAGATGTCCCCCCAGAAACTCACGAATTCACTGGGCTACGCAGCCACGTCCAGAGGTGAGAAGGTGAGATCTGAGAAGGTGGATTAACGTGGGGCTGTGGCTGTGGGCAGCGGGGTGGCCCTGGAGCTCTTGTCCCCGACTGCTCTGCTCTCCCTCCATCTCCCGGCTCCGGCTGCCCCTTTCTGCCGCAATGTTCTGCCTCCCTTGGGCCCAAGCCATGGAGGTGGCTGAGGATGAAGGGGACCTCTGCTTTCCAACAGCCACCTCTAAATGGCTCTTCTCAGGATTGTGGTCATGGTGACAGTGTCAGGCTGGCCGTGCTCTCTGTCTCTGCGCTGGGCCCTTCCTCGGCTCGCGGGCTCCAGGGCCGCCGGGTGTCTGGCTCCGGTGGTCCGACGCAGGCCTCTGGCTGCCTGGCACTGGGGCCTGTTTAGAGCCGGCCTCCGGCGGCCTCCCTATGCTCCCGCCCTTCTCCTTCTTTGGGCAAATTCCCATCAGGATTCAGCGGGCAGGGGGGCCCTTCCTGGGCCTTCCAGGGGCGGCTGTCCCCGCAAGCCCTGACTCGGCCAGGCCACCCACCCTTCAGCAGCCTCCCCTCGGCCATCCGACAGGGGACCAACCGGACCTGCCCGCGGGCTTGGGCGAAGCCTTACCCCGGGGAGTGAAGCCCTCCAAGGCCTGGGCGCTTTGGGTTCAGGAGTTATTCTCAGGACAGGGCCAGAGGCTGTGCTGGGGGCCAGGGTGGTCGCCCTGCTGCTGTCTGCCAGGAGGGAGAGACAGCCTCGGGACCTCACTGGACAGCTCCTGGGCCTCCCTGTCCCTTGTCCCACCGGCCATTGCACTTTTGCTTTGCTGGGTGCCTGGGCCACATCAATGGCTGTCCTCTCCTCGCACCCCTCTGTTTGGCACTGATTGCTCAGGGGGTTCTTGGGGGATTGTCAGCTGTTTTCCTGGTGGCCATGCAGGGTCGTGTTGGGGAGGTGGCCACAGCGGGGCTGTGCTCTTCAGACCACAGGCGTCTGCTCGGACGACAGCTGGGTGCTGCCCGCCTGTCTCCACTGTGAAGCCGCTTCTCCCCGTCCACACTGCATGTGCTTTTTGGGAGGAAGACACTGCACAGCCATAAGGGCGGGTTAGTGCCTCCTTGAGGGCGGTGGGAGTGACCCACCTCGGTGGCTCCCTCTGCGTTTCCCCAGGGCGCTTGCAGTCAGGGCTGAGCTCCAAAGGGCTTTCTTTTGCAGCCAGGTGGTTCCACCTTTGGCTCTCAGGAGCTTTCTTGGTTGGCTCCCAGGTCCCTCTGGAGTGGCCCCAGGGCAGCACTACAGTGTTCCCAGGGCACGGTTGTGTTGCTCCTGGAATCCGAGCTTCTCACTGGAGAACGGTGGTGTCCTCGGACTCAGGGGGAACCAGGAGAGCCCGAGGGTCCACCCTGCAGACATGCACCTGGGGACGTTTTTGTGTTCCCCCTTCCCAGTTATGGGGATTGAACTTGGGTGCTTCAGTACTTATCCATTTTATTTTTAGAAAGGATCTAAGTTGCTGAGGCTGGCATCAAACTTGCCATCCTTCTGCCTCAGCCTCCCCAGTAACTGGGATTGCAGGTGTGGCCCCTGCACAGAGAGCTGACCCACTGTCATGGAGAGCTGCTCACTTACCTCTCCTGCTGTTGCTGATCTCCCTCTGCAAATGCTGTGCTGTGTGGCCCAGATGAGTCCGTGCCTAATACCCGGCTAGTCTCTACAGTGGCTGTCACTGTTCAGTCCCAGCAGCCACCTCAGGATGCTGTATGCACCATGGCCTTGGTACTAGCAGACCTGAATTTTTCAGTCGATGGGCAACTATCTTGTGACTTTTGACTGTGGAGTAGAACATCATTCCACACCTATAAGCTAGCCAAGTGTTCCCTTAGGCCATCTAACTACTTCTCTTTTGAGGGTTTAGTCTTTTCTTATATGCACCATTACCTTTCCCACTCACACCGAGGCATCAGCTCCTCTGAGTTTCTAGGATATTTCCATTTATCCAACAGAACCCTTGGTTGCTTTTATTCATTTTTGAGACATTTATCTCTAGAATGGTGGTTGGACACTTCCAAATGTTTCAGTGTTTTTCATTTTAAAATGTGGTGCTAGGGATTGAACCCAGTGCCTCATACATGCCAGGCAAGCACTTTACCACTGAGTCACAACCCCAACCCCAGGTTGTTCTAATAAATGATAATTATGAATGTCAAATTTTATCAAATGTTTTCCTTTATCAGTACACCTGCAAGAATTATATGTATATGGGGCTGGGGATGTGGCTCAAGCGGTAGCGCGCTCGCCTGGCATGCGTGCGGCTTGGGTTCGATCCTCAGCACCACATACAAAGATGTTGTGTCCGTTTATAACTAAAAAATAAATATTAAAATTCTCTCTCTCTCTTATATGTATACATTTTTAATTTATGTCCTTATGTCCTTTCGCGGGGCAGGGGCGGGAGTACTAGGGATTTAACCCAGGGCTTCACATATGCTGGGCAAGTTCTCTACCACTGAGCTATGCCCCCAACCCCCCCTTTTTTTTTTTGAAAGAATTTTTTTAAAAAATATTTTTTTAGTTTTCGGCGGACACATCTTTATTTGTATGTGGTGCTGAGGATCGAACCCGGGCCGCACGCATGCCAGGCGAGCGCACTACCGCTTGAGCCACATCCCCAGCCCACCCCCAACCCTTTTTGAGACAGGGTTTCCTTATACACAGGCTGGCCTCAAAACTTGAGATTCTTCAGCCTCAGCCTCCTGAATAGCTGGGGTTATAGATGTGCACCACCATGCCTGGTCCTACTATTTTCCAAATGATAAAAGGGAATTAGAAAGAGCCCTACCCCAAACCCACCCCTGGCATATAAGCACTAATTATTTTATTTTTTTCTGGTGCTGGAGATTGAACCCAGGGCCTTCTGCATGCAAGGCAAGCACTCTACCAACTGAGCTAATACCCCTGGCTCCAACTAATTATTAAATTGATGAATTCCAATAGCATTTCTGGTCACACTTTGTCTCTAGATTTCTAGTCAGTCAACAGGAGGTAATGTGACATCTCACATTTTGCATTTGGTGGCTCCAGTCTGCAGACTTTTCCAGGTGGCTGAAATGTTGGGTCTTAGCTCTTTCTTCTTGGTACTAGGGATTGAACCCATGGGCACTTTACACTGAGCTACACTGAGTGAGCCACATCCCCATCCCTTTTTGAGACAGGGTCTAACTAAGTTGTTTAGGTTCTCACTAAATTGCTGAGGCTTACCTTGAACTTGTCTTCCCAGTTGCTAGGATTACAGCTGCACACCATCGTGCCTGGCTCAGCTTTCACACTAGGGATTTAACCCAGGGCTTTAACATGCGTTGGAATAAACTGACGCTGAACATTTTATTAAGATAAATGCATCACAATATTTGTATTGCACCAACATCTGTCTGTCTATTGCTTCTGATTTCATTAAATAAGTTACATTTAATACAGTGTGAAACAGCTTTCTGCACACTCAAAAATAACTGAAGTGAGGCCTGTTTCTGTGAGGCACACTTGGTTTTCAGGCCCTTGTAGAGCAAGAGCCAGAGCCTGCCTCCCTCTTATAGAAATACTTCACACACATGGACCTTCTGCTCTGCTAGCCTGCCTACAAAGCCAAGTCCAAGTAGTTCCGGCCCCTGTGTCCACACAAGGCCTGGATGCCCGTCTCCGCCCTCCTACAGAACACCAATACCACACTGAGAATTTAATGTAGAATAGATTTATTTACCTGAAACCATGTCTGTGCAACGCTTGTTGTTATAGCACAGAGTGAAGCAAACTGATCTCTATTTACAGTCTAGTCAAACATGCGTTGGGATAAACTGACGCTTAGCATTTTATTAAGGTAAATGCATCACAATATTTGTATTGCACCAACATCTGTCTACTGCTTCTGATTTCATTAAATAAGTTACATTTAATACAGTGTGAAACAACTTTCTGCACACTCAAAAATAACTGAAGTTATGAACTGGAGGCCTACATTTTAACCATTCAATACCTGTAGTGTTTTTAATGAATTTATAAATAAGCAAACTGTACAGGGCCAATTAAAAAGTAGCATTTTCAAGGTCACTGTAGAGAAATCTGGCTACTTACAACTGAAGGCATGCATCATAATTTAATATTGTACATTTATATAAGCTATGACATTTTGCACAGAGAAATGTGGAGACTTGGCTGATTGCTTCTAAGTTGTTAGATAAGGTTTTCAGAACCTCACTGTTCTTGCAGCAAAGAAACCAAACTTCTCTGAAGAGGCTTTCTGATTAGGCTAAATTGTACATTTACATTATTTTGATTTAAAAGCTAAAAACCCCACTGGTAATACACATTTCCTCCACATCACACACGAGTTGGGAACTTTTTCTACTTTTCTTTTTCCCCAACATCAATCATGCAGAGGGCTGGTAGATGTGTTGCTAAAGACGCACATGCACGCAACCGAACACCCTTACATTTCTGCAAAATGGTTTAGGAAGCGGTTACTCCAGTATTGCTGAAAAGGAAAGAGAGAGGAAATCAGCTTCATGAAACATGAGGAAATGTTAGAACAACTACCTGAGAGACCTATAGTGACAACCTTATCTCCATTATTTCAAGAACAGCTTTTCTGATAAACTGTCCCCAAGGCACTGCCCACACTGGGTCACATCTAAAAGCACTGGCTCAATGACAGTGCCCTTGTGTCATCTGCCTATACAGCAAAGGACACCTGACTCAGAATGAATCCTATGAGGCAGAAACTTAAACCATGTCAGGTGTGAAAGCAGTGAGACAGGCCAGAGAAAGGTCTTGGTCAGCCATGCAGAGGTGAGGCAGATGGAGGGGGTGAGCCATGCGACAGCAACATGAGGCCTTCCCGCCCCGCCCTCCCTCCCTCCCAAGGGTGGCCAGAGCTGGGGCCCAGCTCTGCCAGTGCTGAAATACGCTGTTGTGCCTTGGCTGCTTATCACCAGTCCCTCGGTAAAGTCCCCAGACTTCCCTCCTTGTGGGCTTCAGGGTGTTGGTATTGACAAGATCTGGGTGACCATGACTTCTGGACACCATGTGCCTGGGCTATGGGCAGACACTCCTGAGGTCTGGCCACCTCCTTCAGCCACTGAAGAGGCTGCTCAGGTTCCCCTGGCTCTCGACAGTTTCCTCTGGAATGGCCTGTCTGCATCTTTGAGAATGAGCAGCTGGACTGGCACCTGTTGAGGGCACCTGTGAGATGCTCATCTTTTGGGAACAGGGCCAGCAACCCACTGGTGCTCCAAAAAGAATGTAGAGTCAGGTTTTGGGCAAGAGCTGACCCCAGGAGCACGGGAGCTTACAAGGACACTGCCGTCCACTTACTACTTTCCCTTGTGAGGGTGCTGGGTGAAGACAGGGCAGGGCACCAGCGGAGACCTGAGGAGGGCATGTGCCTGTGGTCATGGTGATGCCCTGGTCTTTTTAGTTCAGCTGAGAGCCAGGAGGTGCTTGAAGCTGAAACCACAAGGCAATGGCTAGCCCAGAACAGCCTGGGGTATCTGTGGCTCCTATGGTAGCCCACACCACTCAACTTCTTTGGGTCAAGTCTGCTAAATCAAGGAAAATTCGACTATTTGGATGTTTGGTTTCCACTGCACAGCGTACCACCCAGCAAACTCTGTGATGTCCTGTTTGGATCTGCAGGTCAGACGCCACCCTTCCACTTGATTTACTTGAATCCTTTGTCATTCATAATGTCCAAAATGGCAAAACTTTTCCCCAACATTCTCTGGTGGGCAAAACTGCCTTGGCTCCTGAGAGTCACAGCTCCCTGTAAGCAGCTCTGAAAGCCTCTGGTGTGCCTGACGGTGACGGTGCTTTTAGAATGTCCACACAGGTGGGCCTCTGAACCCCGGCACCTTCTGCTCGACACCCACACATTCTCCCAACTCCATCTGCATCACCTCTGGCCACGTCAGTGACCAGAACCCGAGGACCTTCTTGAGAGGAGTCGGGGTCTCACAGGAAGGGGAAGCTGCCACAGGCCTCCTCACTCTGGCTAATGGTCAGGCCTGCCGGACTGAGCAGAGCCGGGCCTGCAACTGCATGAACACACCCTTGGAGCTAAGACAAGCTTAGCCACAAAGGATGTGACCCAGATAGGCAAGAGAAGGTGGCCTACTTAAGACAGACCTACTGACGCCCTGTTCACTCTGTCAGTCGCCATGCTGCCAGCGTCTGCTTTCAACGAACAAGGAGCACGTTCGGGGGTAACTTCCTGCAGCTGATAAAGACCCAAAGCCCCCTCACATCTTTTTAGTTAAAATTTTAATTTCTAGATATAGGGGATTAGACCCAGTCACTCTACCACTGGGCCACATCCCCCCAGTCCTGTTTTATTTTGAGACAGGTTTTCACCAAGTTGCTGAGGCTGGCCTGGAACTTGTGATCCTCCTGCCTCCACCTCCTGAGCAGCCGGGATTACAAGTGTGTGCCACTGTGTCTGGCTCATCACACCCCATTCTGGCTGGTGCAGGCCCTCCCTGCACCTTATGGGAGCCCTGATCTAAGCAGCATGTGGCATTCATGTCACCTCTGTAGTCAGCTGGTACTGCACCTAAGTCTCCTGTGCCCCTGGCAGCTCCTGTACCCGCCAGGTGGGAGCTGCCATGCAGCACACCATCGAGGACTACCTCAATAGTAGTTTGGTGGCAGTCAGTCACCTTTAGGCTAAAGCATCCAAGTTCCAGAGAAGAAAATACTCACGTTAGTTGATGGATGTTGGAAGGCATTGGAGGAAAACATCACAGTTAGGACTGTTAATGACTCATACACTGTTGGTCAGACTGATCTCGAACATGCTCAAACATTGGTCAGAGTAATGGTGGTGATTAGTGCCACATTCAAATAAAAATAGTTCTATACAATATGTTCATTTGGTCATGTGCTATTTACAGATTTTACAAAACACACACACACACACACACACGCGCGCGCGCACACACACGCTTGCCCTACGTTCCTTAAATGAGGCCAGCAGAGACTTGCATAAAATGTATATTAGATGACAACTTGTGCCTATACATCAAAAAATAAATTCCCCAACTACCTATGCAGCAGAACAGGACCCCACTTTCGCTCAAGCATGCCAAACCGAGGTTCTGTGCTAAGAACTTCAGAGGAAGGTAGACTATCAGATAGTTCGAGGGGAACAACTTAAGAGTTAAGAACAAGACAGTTATTTTCTGTCCATTTAAAATGTTTTATTTTTCTCTTTTGAACTAGATTGTGAAGTGCCATTGAGATCTAGGCAATGTTGGCAAAACAATGTCCGTTACAATAAAATACATTAGACATTTAAATAAATAACTTTAAAAACTATGTGAAGGGACATAAACCCAGTTGATTGAATCTGGAACAATGTTTTCTGCACAAGCGAGACAGGCATACCTCTCATGAAGACTGATGTAAACAGAACCATCAAGACCCTACAGAAGAAGCCGAGCGGAGCGGGGCGGGGGATGGGGCAGGGTGGGGGTGAATGGAGAAGGTGCGGGAAGTGGCAAACCAAAAAATACTGACTGAGGTAGCAGGACTCTGCTCAGTGCAGAAAAATTGGCTTATGAATAAAAATTAGACTGTGATATCAAATTAAATCCAGGTAATCATGCAAAAAACACAACACATGCTATTTAGTTGGTTTTGTTTTTTTTTTTTTTTAAAAACACACATTCGTTTCCTAAAGTCTGCTGCCAATTAATTTGCTGACAATGTCTGCTGGCTCAACTATTTTTATACAAGGATGAGTATTAAACAGAACACTGTACATGCTTTTTCATCTACAAAAAAATATTTGCATAAAATAGTGTTAGTTCTCTGTACATGTCAATGGACACTTTAATTATGTGTATAAAAAAAGGAAAATCTTGCCACACTGGAGTCAGAAAAAGCAAAACAAAAATCTAGAGTATGAAACCTCCTTCACCAGCCAATATGTTCATGTGAAAATTCAGCAGAAACAGACAGTTGCTTTAAACAATAAAAAATTGATTAAGTTAAACATCTTCTGTATGTAGAGCTGTCAGTCAAGACCAGAACATATCACTAAAGTTAGTGTCTGTGCTATAGACCCAGACCACCAGGGGCATTATGAGCAGCACGAACGGCCAGGAAATCCCATCGGTGCATGCCGAGAACGAGCAGGATTTGGTGGTAGGTTGCACACACTCTTTACCAGGTTCCAGGTAGTTACGGGCCACAAACTTGAGTGTCTCATCCATGAGAATCACAGGCAAGGAGATTTTCAGCACCATCAGCCACTGGGTGAGATTCAGCGGTGTGATCTGGAAGATAAGCTGAAACGAAGCCGCCTCGTCAAACTTCAAACTTGCCAGACAGGGTGCCAGCCACCAGCCTGGGGTCCCACAATCACTTACTGGCAGGGGTTCCACATAGAGGATCAGGAAGTGGAGTGACATAGACAGGCAGATGGAGCCCACAAGCCAGATGTTCTCCCAAGGGGGCATCCTCAGCAAGGACTGGTTTTCAGACAAACTGAAGAATGAGAACAGGGAGGTGAACTCACCAAAGAGGCAAAGGTGTGTGTCAGTGGCATCCAGACACCACACCCAACTACACTTCAGTAGCCTTTGACCTGATTCTAGGGACAAGTTTCCATTGTGGTAAAGTCAAAGAAGACAACACTCAGATGTAGGACAAACTGCCAATTTTATACCTAGGCTTCGGGACAGCAGATCCTATCTCTGCAGGCTCACATCCGTCTTCACTGCCCTGGACTCTTGGGCTATTTAGAAATTTCCATTTTGGCACTGGCTAATTGGATGATACCATTTGCCTTAATGCTGAAGGGCGAGCGCTCCCCCCCCCCCCCCCATGGGTGCTGGCATTCATGTCCTGATGCTATTTCTGGCCTCCTGTTTCTTTTAAAGAAGAGCTCTGAAACACGTGGCTGAGCACTCCCACTACTTCCTGGAGGTGACAACAGCTTAGGCTTTTAAAACCAGTGCTGCTTGTTCTCTTCTCTGTGGGAGGGGAGAACTTTCCTGTGATCCTCCATCGACCATGACAGAAGCCCTAGTGCCCTAGAGGTCAGAGCTCTCACTTCTGCTACTACAAATACTAACCTGTTGAGAGCATTACACATCTCTATGGTTACTAGAACAGACAGCGCCATTGTCATTGGGTACGGGGACTCAAAGATTGCACAATCCACTCCTTCAAAGTCTGGGTTGTCCTCCTTACACTGGAGGAAATGACTCTGCAAAAGTCCAATCAAATTCCAATCAGGTGGGCAGGGGATGTAGCTCAGTTGGTAGGTGCTTGCCTCGCATGCCAAGGCCCTGGGTTTGATCTCCAGCACACATCACCCACCCCCACCCCCCACAAAATCCAGCAGCCAAATCTCTCTCTAAAGTCCAGGCACCAATCCCACGCCAAGGCCAGAACAGCCAAGGGGTTCACCCTCTCCCAGAGAAGCTCTGGTCCCTCAGAATCATCTCAAATATAAACGTTTGCTTTTGAGCCTTAGGATGATTCAACACACACGCAAATCAGAGAAAGACCAAGGGCCCACACCGCCTCACATGGCAGGTACACAAAGAAAGGGGACCAAATACCAGCTGGTAGTAGGACACTCTTGGACCACCATCAGCAGCGATGAACCACCAGGCAGCAGCACCCACGGTAGCAGCGCCGACGTAACCTGGGAACACACAGGATGCTGGTACCCAGGCCGCAGCCTGCACTACTCGCTGCAGGTGATGCTGCGTGGGCCAATCCCCATGAGAACGGCAGTGAAAGACATGGATACGTGTGGATACTGAGCTCTTGCCGCTCCTCTAAACTGCTTGCAGCCAGCAGCCAGAGGAGCTGGACCACAGGGTTCAGGAAGGACATGGTGTTTACTGTACAGAAGAGCTACGCAATGTTCCCTCCAGAATTTGTGGGGAAAGGTCCTCACTGAGCTCTCCAACCTCCACACTCAGTGCACCTTCTCAAGAGTGTGTGCTTTAAGTCTGTAGGCACGTCGTCTACATAAAGCCACAGCTCTGGGGAACCAGGTCAAACTGTAACTTCTGGGCAATCTGATGCTGTCTAGTAGATGACTTATTTGTCCCATTAAGGCCTAGCAGAAGCAGAACCTTTCCACGGGAACTCTCTCAGAAGAGCAGACCCCAGCACACTCTGGGGCATTCTCTTGGTACCTCTGAATTCAGGGAGTTCATTTCAAGGAAGCAACAGAACAGACTTCAGGTGAACCTCATGGTAAGATCCACCAAAAATCACAAGTGCACATATGCATAACCCAAGAATCACATGGAGCACTAAGGCAGCTGGATACAAGAAAGATGCAGCTAGGCACAGTGGTGCACACCTGTAATCCCAGAGGCTCAGGAGGCTGAAGCAGGAGGATCATGAGTTCAAAGCCAGTATCAACAAAAAAGTGAGGCACTAACCATCTCAGTAATACCCTGTCTTTAAATTAAATAAAATAAAACTAGGGCTGAGGATGTGCTCTGTGGTTGGGTGTCCCTGCCCTTGAGTTCAATCCCTGAACCCCCGCCACCCCCCCAATAAAAAAAGATGCAGCTGCACGTGTACTCCAGATGGGAAGAGGGCAAAGCAAAGTCCCCCATGCAGGCAAGTACAGCATGCTGTCATTTTTATGAAGCAAAGGGGACTGCTCGTCTGCTGGAGTCTATGGAAAAGAAAACAGTCCGTGACAAACTGTTAAGGCTGGAGAGAACTGAATGGCTGAGAATCCCTCCTCCCTAGGCCCATGTGCGTTTTGAATTTTGAATGTGTCATTAAAACTAAATACCTTGCTGTGAGGTTTTGTTTTTTGCTTTTTGGTACCAGGGATTGAACTCAGGGGCACTCGACCACTGAGCCACATTCCCAGCCCTTATCTTATTTAAAGACAGGGTCTCACTGAGTTGCTTAGCGCCTTACTTTTGCTGAGGCTGGCTTTGAACTCAGGATCCTGAGTTGTGGGGATTACTGCACCCAGCTCCCGTGGGATCTTAAGGAAGTGGCCTCATCTTTCTGGGCCTTACTTCCCTAACCTATGACCTGGGGAAGAGGACCAAGCCCTGGTCAGGAACATGAGTTCTACAGAGAGATGTTATATACAATAGCCTTGCCTGCACCAGGAGTTGGTGATGTGCAGTCATCCCTTTTCTCTTTCTTATGGAAGTGGGGATTCAGTTTCATCCCTTGGTGCTAATTATCTACGAACTGAAAGAGGACACCCTTCATTTTTTGCTACCCTAATATGGAAATAGGAAACAGATTCTCTAAAGGGATAAATTTACAAAACATTGACCCATAAATATTTTGTTTAAAAATCAATATAAAAACTATACTCACAGCCAATAGCCAGGTAACGGAAAAACAGCCACCCACTGATAAGTGGCTCCTTTGGGTTCCGGGGTGGTTTATTCATGATGTCCAGGTCAGGAGGGTTGAACCCTAGTGCAGTGGCAGGCAAGCCATCGGTCACCAGGTTGACCCAGAGCAGTTGGACAGGAATTAAAGCCTCAGGAAACCCAAGGGCTGCTGTCAGGAAAATACTGTCCCCAAGGAAGAGAAGACAAAGACCTCAGTGACTTTGGGGAACTTTAAATAGCACCATCACCCCTCACCTCCTCCATGCAACCCACAACAGACAGCAGCAAGGATCACCTGCGATAAACTTAGGCAACCACAGAACATCAATGACACCCCAATTTTGTATTAAAGGTAACTTTTAGAGAAAAAAGAACTTTATCTGGACCCACCAGACAACTTCCCCTACATTCGAGGAGATGAGGTAGCGAATGAACTGCTTCATGTTGTTGTAGATGGCCCGTCCCTCTTCCACAGCAGCGACGATGGTAGAGAAGTTGTCATCCGCCAGGACCATTTCAGAGGCAGTTTTAGCCACTGCAGTGCCGGAGCCCATGGCAATGCCAATCTCAGCTTTCTTTAGAGCAGGAGCATCATTCACACCATCGCCAGTCTGAAAGGGAAACCCATGGTTGGTTGGGACACCTGCTGTGTGACATTCATACCTCAGGGCAAAGGCTCACTGATCAGGTAAAAGGGACATCAGTGGGTCTCTAGGTGAAAAATTGTAGAATTCCTCTAAGTTGGTGTTGAAAACTTTACCAGAGACCTCAGAGAGAAATGAAACAATGGGAACTTGAAATTTACACCAAAACCAAAAATACAACTTATGTGGTAGTCAAGATGAATCCACATGGGTAAAATTCAAGAAAAAGGCAGATTTCTTATAAAATTCAAAGACATGCAAAAACACTGAATACTCTATAGATTTATATATATATATATATATATATATATATATATATATATAGATAGATAGATATAGATATAGATGTATACATATATATTTTCTCATTCCCATGTCTGCTTTTCATACTTTTACTAATCTCCAATTTCAAAATAGTAGCTACCTATTGGGGAGGGAAGAGATCATTTCAAAACCAAAATTACTGTCTTTAGAAAGTGAAGTCATAAGTCTGGCATAGTGGCACAGGCCTATAATCTCAACTACTTGGGAGGCTTAAGGTAGGAGGATGGTAAGTTCCAGGCCAGCAAGGGATGGGGTGGTATGTCAGTGGCAGCACATTTGCCTAGCTTGTGTACAACCCTGGGTTCAATCCCCAGCATCTCAAAAACAAAACAAAATGGAAAGCATAGTCATTAGCAAAGCTAATTTACAGTGGGGTTATCCAATACTGGGTGACAGACCACTGGTCCATTATATCCCCAAAAAAACCATGTTTGAGTTGATAAGATGCATCTTTTTTTTTTTTTTGGTACTAGGGATTGAACCCAGAGACACCACTGAGCTATATCTCCAGCCCTTTCTATTTTGAGACAGTTGCTTCGGGCCTCATTAAGTTGCTGAGATTGGCCTTGAACTTGGATCCTCCTACTTTAGCCTTCTGAGTCACTGGGATCACATGCACTATGCCATTACACCCAGCAAGATGCAAACACTGTGGACCCTTAACTAAGACAAGGATATCACCAAACAGTCCCTCTGGTTTAAAAGGCCTTCCTGGGTCTTAAATACTCTAGGATTTTACAACTTGCCAACTACTGATGAACTGCTAGCATTTCAGAGAAATCGCCTGGAGATCAGAACAAAAGAAATTCCACATTAGGGAGCTGTAACTAAAATTTTAATGATCAAAATCAGGATCTGCAGGACTTGTTCCATGGGAAGCCTTTGTCCGTGCACACTCACTCACCATGGCTGTAATTTCATCGAAGGACTGAAGAAACTCCACAATCTTGGACTTGTGGGAAGGCTCCACTCTAGCAAAGCAGCGGGCGTTCAAGCAGGCGTCTCTTTGGGCTGGGGGGCTGAGTTCATCAAACTCCCGGCCTGTAAAAGCCTTTGCCGTCACATCCTCATCCTGGCCAAAGATGCCGATGCGACGACAAATGGCCACAGCAGTGCCCTTGTTGTCCCCTGTGATCATGATAACACGGATTCCTGCTTGCCGGCACAGCTTCACAGAGGAGGCCACTTCAATTCTGGGGGGATCTAGCATGCCCACGCAGCCCACGAAGGTCAGATTGGTCTGAAGCAAGAGAGCCACAATGAGTTAAAACAGGAATTGTGTTGCCCACAGGCTGAACTAACTACTACTGAGCTATATCCCTAGCCCGTTATTTTCTTATGAGAGAAACAGGGGGAAAAAAAGTCACTAAACACCCTTGTTACCAAATCATTCTTTAAACTCCTTCTGAGGAGAAAAGTGGAAAAAATTCCCTCAACTTTCAATATGCAATGAATTATTTTAAAACAATCCCATTAATGTTTTTTAAAGTTTATGTGAATTTAAAAAGTAAATTTATAAGCTTATTTAAGCTCATCTTGATTATTCCACCTTGAAAGCAACAGACTTTTATTTAATTGCTAACTACCTATTTTCAGAGCAACAACTTAAATCATTAAGGGGGTGACGTGTGTGGCCTGTGGAAAAACCAACTGCCACACCCTGTCCCTGGTGAGATCACCCAACCTCCTACTGGAAACAGCAGAGTCTGGACACATGCCCTGCAGGTGTGGGAGGAGACCATCAGCTACCTCATACTTAATGAAGTTGGCAGAGTCCTCCAAGTGCATCTCTTCTCTTCGCAGAGGGTTGTCATGAGTGGCCAGGGCCAGGCACCGCAGAGTGTCGCTGCCACTTCCCCACTCCCGAATGACAGACATGATCTTCTGTTTGACTCCAGGGGTCATGGGAACCTTCGTACTCCCAACTCGAATGTGGGTGCACCTGTCAATGACACCTTCAGGAGCACCCTGGAGATGTTAACAGATTTACATCAACAGTTTCACTTGCTGGCTCTCCAGGATCTTTACTCTGAAAAGAATACGTCAACTACAACCTTTATACTTGCCTTCACAAACATCTTGCTCATGGATGTCCGGCTTGGTTTGTTTGGTGTACAATAGACTGACATTGATTTTCTATCGCGTGAAAACTCGAGAGTGAATTCCTTTTTCATCAGCTGTTTAATGACCTATAAGGAGAACAGAGACTGCTGATGATGACCATCTCTGCACAGCTTCAACCTGCAACTCAACAAAATGCCAGGGGATGGCACTAAATAGATTTAACCCTGCCCCCTAATCTGGGAGGTAGTAAATTTTAATTTTACATTCTAGTGCTACGCTGGAAAAAAAATTAAGACAAGAGAAGGGGATAGAAAATTGTTTCTAGAAGTTCTAGAAGGTGGCAATGGGAGCAAACCCCAAAAACAGTCCCAGTGTAAGCCAGGTGGTGGCAATGGCGAAGCTCCATTAGACAACATGCAGCCTGGTGTGTTCTGAAGGCCAGTGAGGCTGCAACATAAGGAAGGACTGATGGAGACAGCTCAGATCGGAGTCCCTGCAGATCCTTTAGTGCAATGACATGACTAGGCAATGCACTGGAGGCAGAGGCAGGTCTGCCCACCATGCTCTGCAGCGATGGCAATGCTGCGGCACCTCAACAAACTATTATTAGCCTTATGCATTCTAAATAGTGTTAGGCAGCTGGCAGCCACAATGAGACTTTAGCACATCGATAGTATTTAAACTTATAGGACCAGAGAGAGCCGAAGACCAGATGTGGGGCCTCCTACTCCTGGTGGGACATGGAAGACAGCCAGAGCCGGTGGGAGGGAGGAGCCTGGAGTCCTGAGGGCCAAGTAGAGTATTGTTTTAAGGAGGGAGGAAGCCACAATGCCAACTGGTCAGCTTTAGACAGGACTGAGGACCTTGAGCTCTACACTCTTAGCTGCAAATACATATTTCTGCTTTTCTGATTTTTTTCTCGTCTGTTGCGTAGTCTACGACAGCCTGAATAGAGATCCTCAGTGGCTCTGTTGCCACTGAGCACACCAGCACAGGCTCTGCCTGAACACCCGACTCCTGAAGACATGCCCAACTGAACTGATGAGAGACGAAATTTTATCAAGTGTTTTTTTTTTTTTTTAAATCAAGTGCTTTTTTTTTTTTTTTCCATCCAAGGAGATTTTGGCCTTCCACCATTTTTTGGTTATATGATGAATTATATGGCCTCCCCGCCTATCAGATACACACTTATTAATTATGGAAATCCCCAAGAACCTCAGCATCTCATCTAGGAAGCTGCCCCACAACCAGAGTGTTGAGCTGGCCTGGGCTAGGAGTGTCAAGATCACCCTACCAGCCACTGAGCTGCCATAAGTGGCAAAGGGAAAGGTGTAAGCACTGAATCCTACACCTGGATCCTGTGTATGTTGTGTGCTTTAAGCATTTATATCAACAATGGCTCTAGAAACATGCCGTGACTCTGAGCAAGTGGTGGATCCACACAAGGAAAAGGTCCTGGTAGAGGAATAAAGACCAAAGTGAATTCTTGCAGTGTGGAGCTGGTCAAGGGTGGCAGCCCTAGCCAAGCGGGCAAACAGCTGGCCTTGGTCTCTTAATTGACAGGCTCTTCTCTGAGTTGGGAAGGGGAACATGAGGACTTTGCAGCAAGTGAGCAGCACCACGATCACTTCTGGTCCCTTTGCCAAGCTGTTCCACCTGGCAGATGATTAAAGGGGCAGTCCTGCTTGTACTTGTGCCGGTCACCCTGGTGGCTAAGGTACCACTTTTCAGTTCCATGGTGCCACTTGCTTCTCCTTACTGAGCAGGTATAGTGACTAGAGTCAAATAGCTGTAAACCTGCATGTGAAGCCAAGTTTTTGGGTGGCCTCTGATAGTTGTAGCAATACCACTCTCATGTCTGGCTTTGAAAGGACTTGCCTGCTTGCTTACCAGCTGCCAAGCAGTGGTTTTAACTGAGGTCTGAGATTGGACAGTCCCAGTTTCACACCAGCCACACAAGCAGGGAAAGGATGCTGCGGAGCTGCCCCAGGCCTTCACAGCTATGAGGATATTTGTCACTCAAGTACTTGCCAACTGAGACAGACACTACACTTCAGCAGAGACAGTTTAATTCTGGGGAGGCAGCAAAATGATGCAAAGGAAAAACGGGTGCTGGGGTGGGAGGCCACCAGGCAGGCAGGCTGTGTCACCTGCCTGCAGGGGGTCAGACTGTTCTTCAATGCCTCAGACTCTATGTGGTCACTGAAATGCTTTTGTGAAATCCTTAGAGAACAGGTGGATCCCTCAGGGTGGTGTTGCCCTAGTCTTCCCTAACACACTGCATTTTGATTGATCTGGTTTGCTAGGAATAAAAGGGTGACTTGCAAAAGCTTAATAAATGTACCCATAACTGACCATTTAGTAGAAGCGAGTCTTTCCTTTATACAGCTTGCTTTCTAAAGAAAGAAAAGAAAGCAAACAAGCAGGCAGGCAGGCTTTTTACCTCTCTCTGGTAACTATCCCCTACCCTCATGTCTCCAAATTCTACCAGGGAACCCTACAGACCAAAGTTCTACAAAGGTCTCAAGTACCAATCAGCAGCCAGCCACCTGGTGATGACAAGCCTGACATCTAGGAGAGGTGTACCTGACCAGGCAAGGTGGTATACACCTATAATCCCAACTATTCAAAAGGCCACTTGAGCTCAAGAGTTAAAGATTAGCCTAGGCAACATAGTGAGACCTTGTTTGTCCCCAAAAGAGAAACTTCTAGCAGAGCCCGATTACACAGGAATCCAACTGCAGGCAGAAGACAGCGGTTACACAGGACTAGTTCTTTGCTGGCCATTGGGCTGGAGGACCCAAAGGAGGATCTATCTCATGCCTGTACAGGGTCTGGAAAGCAGGTAGCTGGTTTCCACACTGGTACAGGGAGCAAGGCGCTGGGGTTAACCACAGCTCTGCTACCTAAGCAACTGGTCTCTCAGAGAAACAGCTGCAGTACAGCCTGGGACTGGGTGTTGGCTTACTGGGATGGGAACCAAATGCAACTGGGCCTGACTTCTATCCTGAAGTTTCTGCTGTTCCTGCTGGAGGCTCTCCCTTCTCCAATACACACCCCCCTGGCTTCTGCCGTTGCCATTCCTCAGTCTCCTCAGCTTGCTCTTGGCCTCATGCTGCTGCTCTACCACCACACAACATGGTGTTCTCAACCCATCAGCACAGCTTCCATTACTACTGCAGCTTGTCTATACGCTGACTCTCATCCAAGCAGTTATCCATCACATCAGTCAGGACGGGACAGAAGGGGATGTCCTTTACATCTAGTCCCTTCTGGATCTTGGTCTGAGCAGTGACATGCAGAATGACCAGTCTGGGGCTGAGGAGATCCTAGTGCTGATAGCCACTGCAGACTATTTTTAAATAGATCATATATTATGTCACAGGGAAACTCTTAGACAATACAAAGGAGTAGAGATAATACCATGCATCCTATCTGATCATAATGGAATGGAACTGAAAATCAACGATAAAAGAAGGAAGGAAAAAGAATATATCACTTGGAGAATGAACAATAGGTTACTGAATGATCAATGGGTTATAGAAGACATCAAGGAGGAAATTAAAAAATTCTTAGAGATTAATGAAAACACAGACACAACATATCGGAATCTATGGGACACATTGAAAGCAGTTCTAAGAGGAAAATTCATTGCTTGGAGTTCATTCCTTAAAAAAAGAAAAAACCAACAAATAAATGATCTCATACTTCATCTCAAAATCCTAGAAAAAGAAGAGCAAAACAACAGCAAAAGAAGTAGAAGGCAAGAAATAATTAAAATCAGAGCTGAAATCAATGAAATCGAAACAAAAGAAACAATTGAAAAAATTGACAAAACTAAAAGTTGGTTCTTTGAAAAAATAAACAAAATCGACAGACCCTTAGCCATGCTAGCGAAGAGAAGAAGAGAGAGAACTCAAATCACTAACATACGGGATGAAAGAGGCAATATCACAACAGACACTTCAGAAATACAGAAGATAATCAAAAATTATTTTGAATCCTTATACTCCAATAAATTAGAAGATAGTGAAGGCATAGATAAATTTCTTAAGTCATATGATCTGCCCAGATTGAGTCAGGAGGATATAGACAACCTAAACAGACCAATATCAATTGAGGAAATAGAAGAAACCATCAAAAGACTACCAACTAAGAAAAGCCCAGGACCGGATGGGTATACAGCAGAGTTTTACAAAACCTTTAAAGAGGAACTAATACCAATACTTTTCAAGCTACTTCGGGAAATAGAAAAAGAGGGAGGATTTTTGCATCTAGGTTCATTAGAGATATTGGTCTGTAGTTTTCTTTCTTTGAAGTGTCTTTGTCTGGTTTAGGTATCAGGGTGATGTTGGCCTCGTAGAATGAATTTGGAAGTTCTCCCTCTTTTTCTCACTAAATTTGTGAGACCACAGAAACTTAAGAACAGTACTACAACAGAAGAGATTAGCATGGCACCCTGGGGCAGCAGCTCCTGACTAGGACCCTTATGAGGCTCAGTTCCAGTCACTGTAGGTCTCCATCCTTGCTACTGGCCTTGGCCATGATAATGCTGGCTGAATGAGGCCTGCTTAAAGACAGAAGGACAGGACCTGGGAGGCCACTCCTTTGTTCACCACTCAAGAATGCCCATGTTCTCTACCACTCCAACAGATCTCTAACAGAATTATGTTGACATCAAGTGAGTCAATAAATATTTTCTTCCCTTCCCCTTATTGAAGTCTATGTAAAACTTGTATTATTTCTTCCTTAAATGTATTTTTATTTTTTAAAAAATTATTTAGTTGTAGATAAACACACAGTATCTTTATTTATTTTTATGTGGTGCTGAGGATCAAACCTAGTGCCCCACATATGCAAGGCAAGCGCTTTACCACTGAACTACAGCCCCAGCCCCTTAAATGTATTTTTAGTTGTTGATGGACCTTTATATTTTTTTATTTATTTTTATGTGGTGCTGAGAATTGAACCTAGTGCAAGCACTCTACCAATGAGCCATGACCCAGCCCTTCCTTAAATGTTTAACAGAACTGGGCATACTGTGTTTATTGTGGAGGCAGATTTTAAATTACAGCTTCTTTTAAACCATCACTGAAATTTTCTTGTGTCCACTTAAGAAGTTGTGTCCCTGAAGGGCTGGGTGAATTTCTTCTGTTGAATACCCGCCATCAGTGTTGAGGACTGAACCTGGGAGCACCCTTCCACTGAGCCGCATCCCAACCTCTAATAAACTTATTGATGAAGTTAATAATTCACTTTTTTTGGGTGCTGAGGATTGAACCAGGGCCTTGTATAATCTAAAGTACACTGTCTACCAAACTAAGCTATATCCTAGCCCTGTTAACTGGTTGCTTTCTTTTTTGGACTAGAGACTGAGCTCCATCGCCACCCTATTTTTATTTTGAGACAGGGTCTCTCTAAGCTCCGAGGCTAGCCTCAAATTTGGGATCCTCTTGGCTCAACATCCTGAGTTGCTGAGATTACAGGCATGCATCACCATGCTCAGCTCCCACAACTGATTTTTGACTTTATTATTTTACTTTTTCCCCCCCAGTTGTAGATAAATAAATAAAGATATTGAGTCCATCTATTTTTAGTATGTATTTTCTAGTTGTTGATGGACCTTTATTTTATTCACTTGTTTATATGTGGTGCTGAGAATAGAACCCAGTGCCTCACACGTGCAAGACAAGTGCTCTACCACTGAGCTGCAGCCCCAGTGGTAGCTCAGTGCTAGATACTTTTACTTTCTTAAGATAGAAGATTTTTAGGGGCTGGGGTTGTAGCTCAGTCATGAATGCTCGCCTGGTATGTGAGAGGCACTGGGTTCGATCCTCAGCACCACATAAAAATAAATAAATAAATAAATAAGGTTGAGGTATTAAAAAATGTTTTAAAAAGTTTTATCATTGATTTTTAACATTTCTTTTCTAAACTAAGTATTTAATAAATTTCCCTTGAACAATGCTTTAGAATCATATGGTGTTATGGATATTTAGTTCAAAACATTCTACCTAGATTTTAGGTAGGTTGGTGGCACACAATTGCAATCCAGCTGCTCAGGAGACTAACAAAAGAGGATTTCAACCTCAAGGCCAGCCAGCGAAACTCAAGAGAGAAACTGTCTCAAAATTAAAAACAAAATGGGCCAAGAATGTAGCTCAGTAGTACAATGTCTCTGGGTTCAATCCCCTGTACTGATAACAATAAAATCCCCTCTAATTTCCACTATGGCTTTTCTTTTTTGACCCATTCCTTGGGAATTTGCTGAGTCTTGCTTCATTCTATGGACCAGCAGTACCATCTACTCAGGTGAATGATCCACGTGCATTTGAGAAGCATAAGTAGCAGCATAACAGAAATACAGATTTGGTGGCATCTACTATTGTTCAAATCTCTTGCATTACTACTGTTATTTCCATTTGCTTATTATTAAACTGATCAGTAAGATAATTGCATTAAAACCTCCAATTCTTATTGTAGAGTTTTTTTTTTTTTTTGGGGGGGGGGGGGCGGTGGCCAGGCTGCTGTTACTGAGGATTGAACTCAGGGGCAACTCAACCACTGAGCCACACCCCCAGCCCTATTGCATATTTTAGAGACAGGGTCTTGCTGAGTTGCTTAGCGGCTTGCTTTTGTTGAGGCTGGTTTTGAACTCACACTCCAGCTGCCTCAGTCTCCTGAGCCACTGTAGACTTCTGTTTCACTTCACACTTTCACAAATCCTTGCTTCATGTGCTTTACATAAATAATGTAACCACTGGATTTAGCACAATATCATAGGTAACTGACAGTTGTTTTTTTTTTTTTAACGATACCGATGTGGGGTGTGGGGGGGTGTGGCAGGGAAACAGCGGGGATTGAACCCGGGGCCATTCTACCACTGAGCTACATCCCCAGTCCATTTTATTTTTTGAGACAGGGTCTCCCTAAATTTGCCTAGGCTGACCTCAAAACCTGTGATCTTCCTGCCTCAGCCTCCCAGGTTACTGGGATTATAGGCTTGCGCCAGTACATCCAGCTAGATGTTTATGTGCTAGTGGAGACAAGAGCTTGTTTAAAGTGGACTCAAGAAAACAGAATGACACAGAATTAGTACATAAAAACAGCTCTTCCTCAAGAAGTTCTACTGTGTAAGAAAAGAAAGTGGGATGCTGATGGGAAAATAAGGTTAAAGGAAAGTTCTAAGATAAAAACATTCTATTATTTCCCCCTTGCTAAAGATGATCATCTAAGAGCTGGATACTGAAACAAGAGAGATGGTAGGAGGCTTTTGCTGGAAGCAAAGACAGCCCATTCACAGCACCCTGGGAGAAGGCATCTCATGAACACAGAAGATTGCCCCTGGTTATCTACTGATTGCTTTTATTTTCTTGGTCCAATGGATAACAAAATTGTTTTACCTAATCAAACATAGGGACAGAAAAGTTGCATATTTGAAGAAAGAAGGTATAATGAGTTGTTCAAGAGAGCGAATGAACTAAGTATATATTGTACTGATGGCCAAATACTAACCGAGTTGCAGGCATTTGCACGTTCTATTTTAGAAAGACCCTTCAATTCAGTATCAAATACATTCATCTTTTCTACCAGGCAAGTGAGAGCAGTCTCCGTAGCTTCTCCAACTTTTTCGTACACACCTTTTGCCTGTAATGATTAAGAACACAGAAAGTGAAAAGGGAGAAGCAGCAAACAGGTAAATTTCTCTTTCGTATTCTAAACAGCAAACATTTGTCTCTGATGGAGTGCCCTGCCTTTGAGATAAAAAGCAAAGGATTTACCTTACTATATGATAAAAAAGTTTTTCTGTTGGCTAAATCAAGGACATATGTTTGTCTATCTTAAGCAAAATCAATACACCAGGCTCTCAGGAAAAATTCTTTCTAACCTGGGTTTTATTCATTTACAATAACTGGTGTCAACAGCCAAGATCATCACACACACCACAATTCTTAGTCAAGGAACTGCAATACTCAATCATAAGACTCTAGGAAAAGATGCTCAGCTTTTTTTTTTGGCTGGTCATGCCTGACAAACAGGCTCTTGAATGGAAAGGGGAAATAAATAAAGCCTTCAAAAGGGAGGAAGGCTGGATTTTCATTCTACCCACCCACAAGGAAACTCCAGCTTCTAGTTTCTCACTAAGATTCTTACCTCATTATAATCCAAAGCAGAGTCATTACAAAGAGCACAAATTGTTGCTAATTCTACAAGACCATCATATTGATGACATTTCACTGGTTTATCATCTTTATGCCTAACAAACAAGAAAATATTCTTGGATCAGTGTCATCTCTGCTGATACCCCTCCCCAAAATTAATAATGAAAAATAGAATTTCTGAGACCACAGACTTGAATGCATTCAAAAGAATTTGATGGCTCTTTGAAATGTGATGCTGAAGCTGGGCACGGGCTTGCAATCCTAGTAACTCAGGAGGCTGAGGCAGGAAGATAACAAGTTCAAAGCCAGTCACAGCAACTTAGTGAGACTATGTCTCAATATAAAAAGTGAAACTGTGGATGTGGCTCAGTGGCAAAGCATTCCTGGGTTTAATCCCCAATATTACCCTCACCCCAAAAGAATGCATCTCTGTATCTCTGTTAATGGGAAATCAGTAAAAGAAATTCTTTATCAATTAAACTCCACCACTGGTATCAATGAAGAATAAAAACCCCACTTGAAATTTTGAGCTTTTAAAGGGAGCTAAATAAAGATGAAAAAGATGACTGACTTATAACTTTTGTTGTCTTTCACCAAATGTGCTATATTTTGTTTTTTGGAACACTGCCTTACACCACATTCAGAATGCCACCTCAGTTTTTTTGTTTATTTTTTGTGGTGCTGGGGATTGAACTCAGCCCTAGTACATGCCAGGCAAGTGCTCTACCACTTAGTTATCCCCCCAGCCCTATCTTAGCAAACCAACACAAACACCACAGTGCCAAACAGATCCTGTATGTGAAAAGCAGGATGGGTCACTCACACTTCTCCAATGGGTGCATATGTTGATCCGGTTATGGTAAACTCATTGAGCGAACAACTATCACCTTCAACTCTGTCCAGAATGAACATCTATAAGGGTAAAAAGCATAACATTATTTAACAGATACAAAAAGTCCTGCTTAAAAAATTGATCTTTGGGGGGCTGGGTTGTGGCTCAGCAGTAGAGCGCTCGTCTTGCATGCATGAGACCCTGGGTTTGATGCTCAGCACCACATAAAAAAATGAACGAGTGAAATAAAGGTATTGTGTCCAACTAAAAAAAAAAAAAAAAAAAAAAGATCTTTGGGGGCTGGGGTTGTGGCTCAGATGTAGGGTGCTCACCTAGCAAGTGCGAGGCCCTGTGTTCAACCCTCAGCACCACATAAAAATAAATAAATAAATAAAGGTATTGTGTCCAACTACAACTAAAAAACAAATAAAAAAAATTGATCTTTGGCAGTTCAATGCAAAAACAAACAAACCAAAACCTTCTTATTTAATAATTTTAATCTACTTCATTCATCCCATCCCACTCTCACCTACCAGTCTGAGAAACAGCATCAATGAGATGCTAAATCATTAATTTGCAGCAGTGGTAACAGATACAGACAGACAAAAACCTAAGATAAAGACTATGGGTCAGCAAAAGGTCAATTCTACCGACTTGGGTTTTTCTTTAGAATGCTCAGAATTCCAAATTTCAACTGGCTGAATGAGAAAGTAATATTAGGTACTCTGTATTTAGAGCAAAGCATAAAAGCTTGGAAAGAATAAACTCACATTTCAAGAGTTGCATAAACATTCCCTGAGTAAAATAAGACAAAGTGCTTCTCTGTACCTTCCCACTCACTTTATTATGGTAATAGCTCATTTTCTATGAAGGTATATAACTAGATGTATACAGTAAGGAGCCAACAGGGCTGAATGAACTGTGTCCTCTTGACAATACAGATGGAGGCTGGCTCAAGCAAAGCACTGCTCCCCCTCCCGCGTTCCCCCAATGCTCAGCATGCATACTAGGCAAGTGCTGCACAACAGAGCTCCACCCAAGGGCCAGAAAATTCTTAATATTACGGAGGAATCAAGTGACGTGAGCTACTTTCTTACATAAATTTTTTTCTTGGTTTGCTTCCAAAATATAATTCAGAAGCCCAATTTACAAGAATAAGATTTAGACTTGTAGTTTCATTACAAACTGAAACCATAAACCTTTCTAAAAAACAAACTCCCACAAACTCCAAAGAAACAAAAACACATCTCAACTATACAAAAAAGAAAAAAGATTGGTTTTTCTGAGCTGTACTCCTAGTGACACAAGAGGTTGAGGAAGAAGGATTTCAAGTTTAAGGCTTAGTTAATCCCTGTCTTTTTTTTTTTTTTTTAAGTGGTGCTTGGGGATTGAACCTAGGACCTTGTGCATGCAAAGCAAGCACTCTATCAACTGAGCTATATCCCCAGCCCTAAACTCTGTCTTAAAATAAAAAGGGTTGGGGATGTAGCTTTGTGGAAAACACCCGTGGGTTCAATCCCCAGAACTAAAAAAGAAAGAAGATTCACATTTAATGATAAAAAAAAAAAAAATCAGCTAATTTTTAAAATAACTTATTTTGTCCCACAAGATTTACTTCTTATACAGCAGATACTTTTAAATTCCAAAGGCAGACTCAGAAATAAAACATCACTGAAACGGAACTAAAAAGCTATGAGTAAGAAAGACATCACAAGGTGATTTAAAAATAAAATTTAAAAATCCACACATAAAATGGAATTCAAAACAGTGATAACTCTAGAGCAAAGATTCTAGTTCAAATAATTTGTCACGAGTTTATAACTACTCTGTCAAAAAGATTTATAACAAGGTCAGTCATAGCATGCTGTCCCAACTCCTGCCATATTTTTTCGAACACACAGACCATCTAATAAACAAAGTTTGTCAAAAATACTTTAACAGCATCAACCCCCAACTCTATTAAAAAAATTGTTTTCCCCAATGATATTTGGCATTTTATATACCCAATTACTAAGTGGGCCAGGTTTAATTGACCCATTTTTCCTACAAGAAAATTCAACTTTGCCTTTTATTCTAAAAGTTGGGTCACTCTCAGACCTGTCACTTAACTTCTCAGCCTTAGTTTTCTACTTTCTCGAGCAGGACTGTCAAACATTTAAATAATGTTACATATGAAAACAAATTAACTGCACTAAATAGAAATCAAAACAATGGGGCATCATTACTACATACTATGTTTTTTTTGTTGTTGTTGTTTTCCTTTTTATGGTGCTGGGGATGGAACCCAGGGCCTTGCGCATGCAAGGCAAGCACTCTACCAACTGATATATCCCCATATCCCCAGCCCTCATGCTATTTCTTAATGATACTCCATCTGAAATTCCACTTGGCATGCCTGCAATACCAACAACTCAGAAGGCTGAGGAAGGAGGATCCAAGTTCAATGCCTGCCTCAGGTACTTAAAGCAAGTTAGTAAGACCCTGTCTCAAATTTTTTTTGAAAGGGATAAGGCGGGCTCGGTCGGGCTCGGTGACGCAAGCCTGTAATTCCAATAGTTCGGGAGGCTGAGGCACGAGGATCTGAGTTCAAAGCAAGCCTCAGCAAAAGCAAGGCGCTAAGTAAGACCCTGTCTCTAAATAAAATACAAAATGGGCTGGGGATGTGGCTCAGTGGTTGAGTGCCCCTGAGATCAATCCCTGGTACCCCCCCCAATAAATAAATAAGTAAATAAAATTAAAAAAGGGGTTAGGGACAGAGCTGTAGGGTGTATTGGGTGGAGGGAAGTGAAATTCCTTGGATTTATAACAGAGTATAATATATTCTAGAAGACACTCAAAATTCTAATCCATACCACCTAACTTTAGAAATGTGCTTGGGCATTCAGACTGTGACCAAGTAAACCATTTAGGATCTGCAG
The DNA here is from genome assembly GCF_047511675.1 of Marmota flaviventris. Lineage (NCBI taxonomy): Eukaryota > Metazoa > Chordata > Mammalia > Rodentia > Sciuridae > Marmota > Marmota flaviventris. Next base: position 137,581,145 of record NC_092498.1, on the reverse strand, counting down.
GGTGGAATTGTCTTAAGTCAAGGGTAGTTACATAACACCTCTGCAAACATTGTGCAGAATACAACTCTACATCAGGTTTCTGCTGGGAGGCAGAACACAACTCAGAAAAGACAGCCCTTTCCCTCTACTGTAAATAAAAAACAATCTGAAGAAGAATAAAAGAAGATAAGAGCAACAACAATAATAACAATAAACTAGGAAACTGAGAACAATTTCATTACATTAATTCAAATACATTAGTTTCTTTCATGGATGTAACAACTATTCTGAGGAATTAAAACTTCAGGGGCTAAATTTATTTGGGGGAAACGAAATTATAAAAACAATTTCCATTTCTTTGTTTCAAACAACTAGTATAACAAAACTAGCTTCTGACTAATTCTCCAACCTTTCAGTTCTAAGAAAAATGAACTAACTACACCAATCTACCGCCCCAGAGAGAACCAAGGAAAACTTAGAAGCTCTTTAAGAATCTGACCTCAATTCTAAACCTGGGTTTGGACCTCTCAAGATTGGGGATTGGTGGTGGGACCATATCTAAAATTCACAAGGAATTCAAAATTGGCAAGATAAACATTCATAGGGCTTGATGTTAAACACACACACACACACACACACACACACACACACACACACAAACAAGCCCATGTATATATGTTTCTTTCTCTTAAACTCAGAGATAAGGTCAAGAGGACAACTCTTATCTTTCAATGTCATACAAAGGCATTATGTAACAAGTCCATTCAAGTGCAGATTTGTATCCTATAAACGGTAATGTGATTTTACTTCCCTATAACACTAACCAATTCTGCAATCAAGCCTAGCAATCCATAATATTTTGTTTACTTTCTTAATTTCCTTCTTACAGCCAATTTTACAGATTTCCTGCTTATTAATTAGCCCAATAAAAACTTTTAACATGCGTACAGTCTACATTTGTATGGGTCATGTGTACCTTTAGCAAAATACTCATACCAAGTTGTTTTATTTCTTCAATAAGGGCATGTTTAAATGGTTTCTTATCTTACCCTGAATGATGATCAAACAATATAAGAAAGGAAGGATATGCCTACGAAATGAAGCAAGTCATAAAATAATTATTTACTGCTCAGGAAGAAAGCATGCTTTATTTAATGTTTTACGGAAACAGCCATTAGGACTTCAGGTAGGAGGTTAACTAATAGCTTCCTCTATATATCTGTTAATATTCAGATGCCAAGAGGCAGAGGATGGGAAATCAAAAAGTCTCCATTATCTCCATAAAAGTTAGCAGCTACTTAGACATCCCATATTTCATAAGACAGTTTCATTTCCTCCCAAGTATTTACAGATTAGGCTTAGACCTTCCACACAACCCACAGAATGGTAGAAATCAGAAAGCAAAGGTTCTGATGGCATGAGGTATATTGTCAGGATGAGCACAGAACCACTATAGGAAAGAGTCTTAAAGGACACCCTTACCCTGCAGACTGACATCTGGTTTGTTGTAAGTGTGCCAGTCTTGTCTGAGCAGATAACAGAAGTACAACCAAGAGTTTCCACAGAAGGGAGGCTTCGGACAATGGCATTCTTCTTTGCCATTCTGCGAGTTCCAAGAGCCAGGCAGGTGGTGATGACAGCAGGCAGACCTTCAGGGATGGCTGCAACAGCCAGGGCCACTGCAATCTTAAAGTAGTAGATAGCACCTCTGATCCAGGAGCCACCGTGAACTGGGTCATTAAAGTGCCCAATATTTATGATCCAGACTGCAATGCAAATAAGGGAAATGACTTTGGAAAGCTGTTCCCCAAACTCATCCAGTTTCTGCTGAAGGGGTGTTCTCTCCTGTTCTGTTGCAACCATTTCATCCCGGATTTTGCCGATTTCAGTGTTGACTCCAGTTGCCACCACCACTCCCATGGCTTTCCCAGCAGCAATGTTTGTACCCTAGGGAGAAGTAGAGAACTGGTCACATTCCAAATTAAATACTGATCAGTTAACCTAGACCCTGGATTTTGACCATGACCCCCAGATTCTCTCACCATGTTCTACTAGGCCTTCTCAACTGTGAGTGAGCAATGCCTCTTGAAGGCACCAAGGTACTTGCCCAAACCTGGCCTGGATTCCAGGCAGTGCCTACTTAACCCAGAGCAGCAATGTGCTGACCCACTGGATCTCTGTTCACAAGATGCAGCCTAGTTTGCAGGCCTTGGGCTTGGCAGCACTCCAACCATTCCGTGTTCCCAGGTTCTCAAACTCCACAACTCTTAACTCTATGCTTTCTTCATTTCCAGCTCCAACAGCTCAGGCTCTCCTACTTTTGTCAGCTATGATAAGAAGGGCAACCAGCCCCACAGGCTATCTGGAGGAGCTGTACTTAAGCACCAGAATTCAAAAGTCAACAAATTCAAGTGTCAGTGTCCTCTCCCTATTTCACTTTAATTCCTAGCATTGAAATGATATGGCTTACTTTTACTATAATTCATTATTTTTACTTACATTGGCTAAACTCTTATTAACACATAAAATTCCATCATTTGAAATATCACTCTAGATTCCACAACCAAAATCCCCGCATTTCTATGGTATTTAAGAATTAAATATTACAATTAACATTCACCTACCTGTCACCTAGACTGAAAGGTTTGCCTGTTTGTACTTTCTGCAAACACACACCTTTTCTTTGTGAGCCAGAAAGAATAGCAGCAGCAACAGCACCTACACCATTCTGAAAACACTCTCTGCAGGCTAAGGCTTCTCCAAACAAACCTATTTTTTCAATTATGTTTATAGAATTTCACCATGTTTGACCTAATCTTTTTTTTCTTCCCTCAAAACTTGCCAATCAAAACAAAAGACAGCATTCCACAACTGGGTTATTGTTGGATTTTTTTTTTTTCTCTTTTTTTTTGGTGATAGATTGAAGTCAGGGCCTCTCACATGCAAAGCATGTGCTCTACCACTGACTACACCCAGAGCACTATTATTGATGTTTTCTGACAGCTGAGACTAACCATAAGAGTGTAATTATCCTTTGGAATAATACCCAATATTTTCTAAAGCCGTTGAAGGCAGCCAGTGAAAAACAACATCCATGGATCTTTAAAAGTCCAGGTATGTCTCCAGGTAAAAATATATTTGAGCCAGATGTTGTGGTGCATACCTATAATCCCAGCAGCTAGGGAAGCTGAGGCAGGAGACTGTAAGTTGGAGGCCAGCCTGGACAGTTTAGTGAGGCCCTAAACAACTCAATGAGACCCTGTGTCAAAGGAAAAATGGCTAGGGATGTGGCTCAGTGACTCAATCCCCAGTACATAAAATAAAATAAAATAAAATACAGAGGGAAAAGATGTAGCTCAGTGGCACAGTGGGTGCTCAGCATGTGTGAGGCCATGGTTTCAATCTGCAGCACCACCAACTCTCCCCACCTCCCCGGAGGAATATGATAGGGTACTCACAGAAAACAGCATATTCTTTTTATCTTGGTTGACAGCCCGTGGGTCAGGGACAGGGTCGGTGTGCTTAATAACTGAAACAGACTCACCTAAGCAGGTTGTGAGACAGAAGATACAGTTAGATCTGGCACCCCCAGAACCCGGGAACCCTCATCCATGCCAACCCATTACCATTTTAGGGATATTATCAACTTGGGAAAAAGAACATAAGGTCCAATCCACTAAAAAGGGGCAAACTACGATAATTTAGAAATGGAAATTCCAGAATAAAGAATGTGAAGATAAAGTAATTTTAACTTCAAAATAAATGAGCTAAATTTTGAAATAAAATCCCAATCATATTTATTTTCTGGAATAACTAGTGGAATTAATTTACTACCCTATACACTATTATGAATCTGACAAAAGATATGGTTCCTCATTTGGCCTAATCCTATAGTATTACAGATTATTTAACAAGACACTCTGAAGCATTTTAAAACAGCAACTGTTAAGGGAGACCCACCCTGAGAATTTCATGCCTTCAACCCAATCATTTCCTTAACATTTTATGGCTTAAATGGCTTGAGCTTGTTGCTGCTAATGGGAGTTTAGATAAGCTATTCATGTAACAAAACAATTAAAATTAGGAGCCTAGGTTACTCATTCATGGTATCTATGACATTAGTTGCTTTTAAAAACTGATAATCAGATAACTCTTGGTAGCCTTTAGATTTTATATTTACTAGCTATTTAATTCAGGTTAGCATTGTTTTCAGAGTTAATCTTCTGACAACCTTACTTCCAGTTAATTGGAACCCTCCACCCTAAATTGTGCCTTTATCACACAAAGAAAGGAAAATGTTAAAAAAAAAAAAAAAAATCACAAACCTAGGAATGCAAACTCCAGGTAGCTAAATAGTTGCCTTTTTTGGCTCACAGTTATTAATTGTACCTTTGCTTATTGCAAAGTATGTAGATGCAAGATTAGTACTCCTCCAACGGGAAAAAACATCTCAGCACTGAATCAGTCACTTTCCACAAAATAGGGAAACTTCAAAATCTCAGATTATTACTCTCAATTAATGAGGAATTTGTAACCTTTTTTTAAAAAGTAAAATTGATTTTATTTTAAAACCAAAACTTTTTTTTTGTTTTGTTTTAATAGCCGGGCACACCTGTAATCCCGAAGCTCAGAAGGCTGAGACAGGAGGATGGAGAGTTCAAAACCAGCCTGAGTAACAGCGAGGTGCTAAGCAACTGTGAAATCCTGTCTCTAAATAAAATACAAAATAGGGCTGGGGATGTGGCTCAGTGGTCAAATGCCCCTGAGTTCAATCCCTGGTCCCCCCGCGACCCCCGCAAAAAAAAAAAAAAAAAAAGTCAAAGCCCTAAGAAAACAAATATCGAAGAAGAGAGAATTAGGGTGAAATATCATAAGGGACAGTGGGCAAGAGCTAACTCTATTAGCATGGGAAATGAGAGGATTGAGCAATGTCAGTGACTTTCCAATATGCTAATACTTACCAGTGAGAATCGACTGGTCAACTCTCAAAGTTGTCGATTTGATGGAAGTCAATCTTATATCAGCAGGAACTTTGTCACCAACTAAGGGAAGGAAGAGATAAAGTGAGCAAGTTTTGCCACAGTTATAATTATAACCATATTATAATTTTACTTCAAATCAAACATAATTCTTAAAGAAAATAGTCTATATACAGTACAAAATACAAAAGTCATTAAAACAATCAAATGATCAACCTATCTCAAGTTCATAAAAACTGTGATAGTGGCACTCTGAGGCTGTGGCAGAGTGCTAAGGCCAGCCTGGGCAACTTAGCAAGACCCTGTCTTAAAATAAATAAGGGCTGGGGATGCAGCTTAGTGGTAGAATATTCCTAGATGAGGATCGCAAGTTCACAGAAACTTGAGAGGAGCTAAGGAACTCAGTAAGACCTAGTTCCCCACCCCACCCCCAATCAATCAATTTACCTCCAGTTAAAAAAAAAAAAAAAAAGTTTGGCTACATACATGCTCATATAGGCTACCAAGCTTTCACTGTGTAATATAAGTAAGGTATTTTCTTAGGCTTCCTATATCTTGTGATTCAGTTCATCAGAACAGTTACATTATTATGAACAGGAAACAGATGGTTTTCCAAAAAGATGCTCAATTAACCTCACATAAGATAATTCAAAAATAAATCTGGAGCCGGGCACAGTGGTGCATGCCTATAATTCTAGCAGCTTGGGAAGCTGAGGCAGGAGGATTGTGAGTTCAAAGCCAGCCTCTGCAAAGGTGAAGCACTAGGCAACTCAGCAAGACCCTGTCTCTAAATAGAACACAAAATAGGGCTGGGGATGTAACTCAGTGGTGGAGTGTCCCTGAGTTCAATCCTCAGTACAAAAAAAAAAAAAGTACAGGGCTGGGGCTGTAGCTCAGCAGTAGAGAGCTTGCCTAACATGTGTGAAGCACTGGGTTCAATCCTTAGCACCACATAAATATAAACAAATAAAATAAAGGCATCCTATCCATCTACAACTACAAAAAAATTTTTTTTTAAAATCTGTACAGACACTACTTTTTAACTATGAATCTAATAAACAAAAACTGTTAATGTGGGAAACACTCATGTAATATCAACAGGCACATCTGGTATTTACAACTCCCTTCCAGACTTTGTGATCACCCTGTATGTGTGCTACTGGTCAAAGAGGAAGGCTGCAAAATTTGGCAGGCAAACTGGCAATATATATCCAAACTGCAAAGCACAACATTTTTACCCCATAACTCCATCCCTCTCCCATACCGGGGATTAAACCCAGGTGAAGCCACCAGAGCCATATCCCCAGTCCTTTTTTCTATTTCGAGACAGGGTAGTCCTCCTCTTTAGCCTCCTGAGTGGCTGGGATTATAGGCATGCATTACCATACCCCTTTTACCCCAGTTCTCCTACAGGAATTTACCCTATTGACACTGCTCACAGAGCACGTGTTTAATTCACAGCAGTCTTTTGGTAATAGACTCTGCTAACAATAATGTGAAAACTTCCTCTAAGACACACTGCACACTGAGTATATTTTAGATGTGAGTGATGTATATGGGGCTGCCAGTGGCATAAGAAAATACCTCTGGGAAGGTGTTGACAAACTGGAAACACTGGGGCATGGGTGGAAGGAGACTTTCTCACCTTATTTGCTCTGGTACCTTTTGAAAAGTGTATTATCACAAATTAATAAAACTTTTGCATAACTTGAAAAAGATCTTTTAGTCAACTGAACTTTCTTTCCTGGGCTAAAGAATTCCTTTAATAACTCTTTAAAGGGACCATATCTTAATCCCTGGAGGCTGGAGCATCTCAAGTTCCAGGCCAACTTCAGCAACTGGGCAAGATTTTCTCTCAAAATAAAAAATAAGGGCTGGGATGCAGCCTGGGTTCCATCCCTAGCATGTTGGCGGAGGTGGGTAGTGGAATGTAGGGGGCTGGGAGTGCAGCTCAGTGGTAGAGTGGCACAGGCCCTAGGTACTAGGATTCCACCCCTAGTACCATCATCCCAGAAGTGTAAAACAGCTTTCCATGACTTTCTGAAACCGGCATGGTTTTATAAGTATTAATGTAAAAACCAAAAATTAAAATTTAATTTGTAATTCTAGGGAGATTTATTCTAAAGTCAAAACTTCATTTTTCTAGACTTATTCTATATATTGAATTATTATTGTCACTGGTTATATGTAACGTAACAAAATAGTCATCCTGTTTAAGAAATAAATTTTGAAGAGAAAAAAGGTAAACACTGGACTTGTTAAATCTACAATTTAGTTTCAAATTTACACTTCAGAGTTTTTAAGAATATGATTTGCTTTTTTACCTTTAGTGCATGAAACAACATTGCAGTAGGCAATGTGATCGCAAAATGGCACAGAAAGAGTAATACATAATCTCAAGAGGCAAAGATCATCCTAGCATTTGACTGCAGGGGACACATACGTTGAGGTGAAATTCCTGCTGGAAATGCTTATGCAATGAAGAGCAATATTCCAAATGAATAAACCAGAACCTTTCATTTTAGAAAATTTAAAATTCTGTGCATGCTATGATGAAGGGTACACATCTAATGGATAAAGAAATAGCTAGCACAGATGGGGTCCTGGGTTCCATGCCCAGCACCAAAACAAAGCAATTGACACAGGAGAAACTGTGCTCTTCTCAAGCCAAAAAAAATTCCACATATAATCCTTAGTTCAGGCTCTCATATACATGACACAATTTTTAATGTACTTTTTAAAAATTATTTTTTGGTGGATACAATATCTTTATTTTATTTTTAGGTGGTGCTGAGGATTGAACCCAGTGCACCTCATGCATGCTAGGCGAGCACTCTACCACTGAGCCTCAACCCCAGCCCCTGACTCATTTAAGACCAGCAAAGCTAGTATGCAAATTAGGGGCCAACTATAAAAGGATGCAAAAGCAAATGCTGGGCTTGTTTTGCTGAATTTCAGTATAAGAGCAGAGTTGTGGTTTTTTGTTTTGGTGTGTGTGTGTGTGTTGCTAAGGATTGAATCCAAGGCCTAGTGCATGCAAGGCAAGCACTCTACCAACTGAGCTGTGTCCCTACCCCTAAGAGCAGAGGTTTAGACAAACAGAAAACATTTTTTTTTTTTTTTTGAGGCAATAAATACCAAAGTTAATTTCCAGGGTAATACATATAGTCATATTATCTATTAGGGTGGGACCAATACCACATTTGCTGCATGAAAAATACTTATATTGATGTTATAAATTAACCATCTAGTCTTCCTCTAAAGGTTGGGTTAAATATATAAACAGTGTCTTTCTTTGCTGTATACAAAGTTATATTGTACACATTTAACTTTGACCCAATATTGAGAAATGAATGCCTCAAATGTTAAAAGAACAGACAATGGGGAAAACCCTTAAAAACTGCCTTCAATTCTTCTCAACCTTTTTTCCATCTCACAACTGCCATTCTAATTAGAATGGCAATTAAGATGGGCATGGCAAGGGCCTGTAATCCCAGCTATTTAGGAGGCTGAAGTAGGGCTAAAGTTCCAGACTAGCCTAAGCAATTTAGGAAAACCCTGACTCCAAAAAAAAAAAAAAAAAAGCAGGGGATGTGGTTTGGTTCAGTGATAAAGTGCCCCTGGGCTAAATTACCCCAGTACCCATGCACAAAAGGCAATTAAAATTTAGTGACTGAAAGTCGATGGGGGACTCAGCAGCACACACCTGAAATCCAGTACTCAGGAACCTACGGTAGAAGATTTTTTAAGTTGTAGATGAACATAATACCTTTATTTATTAATCATATGTGGTGCTGAGAACTGCCTCACACATGCCAGGCAAGTGCTCTACCACTGAGCCACAACCCCAGCCCTCCCAGGCAGAATGATCTTAAATTGGAGGTCAGCCCTGTCAAATTAACAAAATTCTCTTAAAGGGGGGGAGGACTGGGGTTGTGGTTCTGCAGTATCTCCAGTCCTATGACTCACACACCCCCACCCCCGCAAAAAAATTTTGAGGCAGGGTTTTGCCAAATAGCTAAGTTGCTTAGGGCCTCCCTAAATTGCTGGTGCTGGCTTTGAACTCACAATTCTCATGCCTCAGTCTCTGGACTGCTGGGATTACAGGTGTGCACCACCACACCTGGCTAGGACTCCCTTTTCAATGCATTTGGAGTAGGACCTAGGACTTCACACATTTTAAATTTTTCCAAAAATCACTAAAAAAATTAACACAAGGGAAAAGCGCACAACCATAGATCAGATGTGTGAAGGGCTTGTTTAGAACAGCCTCTACTGTATGCTGCTTCCACTGTACTAGGACATTAGCTCTACTCTTAGAATATCTGACTTCTCAGCATTTGAGAAACTACTACTTAAAAATTATAGATTGCTATTTCCATTAGAAGCTGACCTCTTTGTAGAAAGGTGCCAAAGCAGCATGAACCTAGTTTTTTTAAAATATATTTTTAGCTGTAGATGAACACAATAACTTTATTTTATTTATTTTATGCAGTGCTGAGAATTGAACCCAATGCCTCACACATGCTAGGCAAGCGCTCTGCCACTGAGCCACCCCCTAAACAGGTTTTTCAATCTTCTTGCTCAACTAATCCAACACTTCAGTTAACTGTGCTGTGGGGCTCTGCTTCACTCTTTCTGTTGGTAAGTCTATTTAGAATGGTCTGACCATTAGGAAGCAGGTTTTCTTAAGGAGTTAAAAGGACCCATGGAATACTTTTCAAAGACAACAATTTCCTTTTGTTCTGTGAATTATAGACAGAGGGTTTGTGCCTGAGGAGCAGGCAGTATTGTTCTGATGATCACATCCAGTAATATTTCCCTGATGGGGCATGTCAATGCCCTCAGGGCAAGCGGTAGTGGAAAATTCTTCCTCTTGCCAAGAGAAAGCTATGCAAGTTTTTCCTCCAAAATTGTTTTTCTGTCTCTTTGGATTAAGGGAGGTATAATAAAAGAATATCTGTTATTAAACTACCTTCCTTTAACACTTTTTAAACTCAGCTATCTTGCTCCCTCAGTTCATACCTCTTTTCTTTGCCAACACAATAAAGGTTTCCACTTTAAACAAAAATCCTCAGAGTATACTCTAGGTTAGGGTTACCCAGAGGATAATTTGCTTAAAGGAAATTATTACTTTGTCACATTTTAGAACTGAACCAAAGGTGTTCATAAGCCATGAGAAACACTATTTGCATCACTTATGTAAAATATAAACACCAATGTTTAAAATAAGCAGCACTCTGGGCTGGGGACGTGGCTCAAGCGGTGGCGCGCTCTGCGTGCGGCCCGGGTTTGATCCTCAGCACCACATACAAACAGGGATGTTGTGTCCACCGAGAACTAAAAATAAATATTAAAAAAGAAAATTCTCTCTCTAAAAAAAATAAAATAAGCAGCACTCAAAAAAATCTTTATTAATCATTTATGTATAATTTCCAGTGGAAAATAGAATTATTCAACTCTTTTATAAGAAAAAAAACTATATAAGATCAGAAATTGTTCCCTAAATGTTTTTTTTTTTTTTTTTGGGGGGGGGGGGGGGGGCGGGTTGAGGCTGGGGATTGAACCCAGGGCCTTGCACATCCTAGACAAGCATTCTATACCACTGAGCCCCAATCCTTCCCTCCACTATTATTAAAAAAAAAAAAAAAAAAAAAAAAAAATTTACTTATAGTTGGACACAATATCTTTATTCTATTTATTTTTATGTGGTGCTGAGGATCGAACCCAGCGCCTTGCATGTGATAGGCGAGGGCTCTACCGCTGAGCCACAACCCCAGACCCATTTTTTTCTTTATCTTTCTTTTTTTTTTTTTAATTTCACTATTGTTTTTAAGTTTAAATGGCTCTAGGAAAAGCAAGTCATAACGAAATAAATTATCCTTACACATTTAACTATGACTTGCATTTTCACTACTTGCTTATTACTTCCAGGCCTTGGGTGAGCAGGAATAACATTATAGAGCACCACAGTATAGATTACATTTGCCCCAATCTCATTTGGTGGATAGCATTCTCTTTTTAAAAGTGCCAATGTGGCCAGGTGTGGTGTCACACTTCTATAATTTCAGCACCTGGGAAGGCTGAGACAGGAGATCACAAGTTTGAGGTCAGCCTCAGCAATTTAGCAAGACCCAAAGCAATTAAAGGAGAACCTGTCTAAAAAAATAAAAAATAAAAAGGCTGGGCATGTAGCTCGGTGATAGAGTACTCCTGGGGTTCAATACCTAGTACCAAAAGTAAAAAACCAATGTGAAACTACTCTCCTGTGTTTCAAGTGCTTCTCAAGACTTGAGATATAGGTTAGTCTCCCACCACAGATTATAACATGACCAACTGCTGCCTACCCCTCACCACTCTCTCCTCTCTGAACTTCAAACACAATTCAGTTCCTCACGGTGCTTTCTGGGTACTCACACCCCCTCTCTTTTCTCCCTTACAGAGCAAGGATTTCCCTGAACTCTCAAATTAGGCTAGTTATCCCTTAGGATGGGCCACAAAGAGCACCCCTTCCTGATACTCAACACTATGTTCTGGTGTACCTATCTCAAGAGACCAAAAGCTCCATGAAGGCAGAGTCTATGGGCCACCAATGATTCCCTAATTCCTACCACTCACTGTGTGTTGGGTACATTGCTAAGTAAAATACTTGTCAATGAACAAAATGCTTGCGCACACATTTCCTTTAATATACAAACATCAAGAGACTTCTATCAAGTTGAACTATGTCACAAATCAACAAACAATAAAAAATCAGGGCCCAAAGAGATCTGAGACTTAGTTGGGTTAAATAAGGTTTAATAATACTTAACAGTTAAGTTCTACAGTGAGACTAAAAATAATTTTTAAAAAAGGGTACGTTTTAAATCAAAAGGAATACTTTAAAATAAAACTGATTTTAAAATTGGCTTGGCTGGTTCTATGCAGGCATGTTCCTAAATACTAGAGAAATAAAAAACAGCATGATAACCATGAATATATGTGGTAGAGGCAGCCATGGGCCACCTAAGGTTAGAGTGTACAACATGTGGCATACCTCCCAATATGATTTTTTCTTTTTAAACTACAAAAGTAAACCATGCTTTAAAAAGGTTATTCAACAAATATGCATCACTGTTAACAGTAGTTACCTTCTGGATCATTTTTTTGGTGTTGGGAATTGAACCCAGGGGTACTTACCCACTGAACCACATATCCCCAGCTTTTTTCTGAGACAGGGTCTTGGCTAAGTTGCTGAGGCTGGCTTTGAATTTGCGACCCTCCTGCCTCAGCCTCCCAAGCTGCTGGGATCACAGGCGTGTACCACAGCACCTGACTAGATCATTCTTTTTGTAGATGGACATAATACCTTTATTTATTTATATGTGGTGCTAAGGATCAAACCCAATGCTTCACATGTGTAAGGCAGGCGCTCTACCACTGAGCCACAACCCCAGCCCGAGAACACTGCTATTATACCAAGTACTTGTTGTAAAGGCTGCATAAGTCACTACTTCAACCTCTCAACTGCTCACAAGAAACATGCCATTATCTCCTTCTCATTTTATTAGTGAGGCACTTTTCAAGGTCCCAGTATTATACAACCACACTACAGGCTCAAATCAGTCTCCATTTTCAAGGCCATCTGGTGTTTCTAACTCTTCTGTTACAGTGCTACAGGACAAATACGTCTGTGAAAAACGCTTTAATTCATAGAAGAATTCCCTATAAATGTCTATGGTTTCCACCAAATTCAGATTCCTGCCATCTCCCTACAACTCTCAACCTTGCAATGGTCCCAGCTCTGGCAATGTTGAGCGCTTTGCTTGGTTTTCGAAAGTGATCGTCTTTAATAAACTTAGGAAAACTGAACCCCAAACCATGTAGTTTTCTTCTACTTTTCTAAAATCCTAATCTCAATGGAAAGAATGGAAAGGTTGACACTTACTGGTACTGTGACTACCACTGAGTCATGGGAAGGGAGAGGAGGTAATTACAGGAAATCAGGAAATGCCAGCCCCATGAAATCAGGTCAGGTTTCAAGATCGACTGGTCCATCACGGTCTGATGGCTAGAGAGACCTCCGAGAGTGCCTCATTTCTGAGTTTTTAATATCCTAACACTGCTGAAGGACCTTAGATCTCAAAACTCTCTACTTCTAAATACCTGCATTGATTTGTTTTCATTTTGCTATTCTGCTTTAAGAAAGTTTTTAAAAAATTTTTTTTTAGGGCTGGGGATGTGGCTCAAGCGGTAATGCGCTCGCCTGGCATGCGTGCAGCCCGGGTTCGATCCTCAGCACCACATACAAACAAAGATGTTGTGTCTGCCGAGAACTAAAAAATAAATATTAAAATTAAAAAAAAAATACTGCTTTAAAAAAAACTGTTTTTTTTAGTTGTAGATGGACCTTTATTTTATTTATTTATTTTTATATGGTGCTTAGGATAGAACCCAGTGTCTCACACATGCTAGGCAAATGCTCTACTACAGCCCCCACTCCCACGTTCTTTTGTAATTTTTTTTTAGTTGTTGTTGAACACAATACCTTTATTTTATTTATGTGGTGTTGAGAATCGAACCTAGTGCCTTGCACGTGCTAGGCAAGCGCTCTACCGCTGAGCTACAACTCCATCCCCTATACAAGTTCTTTAGATAAAGAATTATTCTGTTTTAAAAACAGATGTAGCTTCCAGGATTCACAAAAAATAATTATTTTCTGTTTTATCTGGATACAGATATTTCAACCTGCATCTCTAAAGAGCCCTTGTTCTCTCATCCTTCTCACCACGAAATAATTCTACACAAGGAGGGAAGAAAACGAACCAGAATAAACATGCTCAGAACCTTACTTGGTCATACCTCTTTGCTTCTGATTCTATTTATTATTTAAGAACAAAACTGTTCATTGTGATGATACCTTATCAGGTGATTTCTCTGCATCTGAAGTTAGAAAAGTGTTGCTCTAAACATGCCAAACTGCTGGCTAAATCTTAAGGCACATTTTTCCCCTCTGAAGTATTAGTTATAAACCCAGTGCCTCACACATGCCAGGCAAGTATTCTACACTCTATGCTATGTCGAAAACCACACCACTTTTTGTATGTATTTTTTTTGTGGTGCTGGGGATTGAACCTAGGGCTTTGTGCATGCAAGGCAAGCACTCTTCCAACTAAGTTATATCCCCAGCCTCCACATTTTCTATTTCAAAACAGGGTCTCACTAAGTTATTAAGGCTGGCCTTAAACTTATGATCCTCCTGCCTTAAGCTTCCCGTGTTGCTGGGATTACAGGCATGTGCAACTAAACCTGCACCCCCCACCATGTCTTTTAAGTTCTCATTTTTACATTTTTCATTATATTTATTTTTATGTGGTGCTGAGGATCAAGCCTAGTACCTTACACATGCTAGGTAAGTGCTTTTCCACTGACCCACAACCACAGCCCTCATTTTTACATTTTTAAAAGATAGTTTAAATTTAAAAAAAAAAAATTTTGCCAAACAGACTGGATATGGAACATGTGAGACAAAAAGCCTCAAATATTTACTAGCTGGTCCTTTTCAAAAACAACCTTTTTTTTTTTAAATATATTTTTTAGTTGTAGATGGCCACAATACTTTTATTTGTTTATTTTTATGTGGTGCCTGGGGATCGAACCCAGTGCCTCATGCATGCTAGGCAAGCACTCTACCACTAAGCCACAATCCCAGCCCCAAAAACAATCTTTGTCAACCTTCTGTTCTATAGCATCCAGGAGCTCAGCAGATGTGGATTAAATATTTGCTGAATGTTCAAAGCCAGACTCTGCTCCAATCCCAACAGTGAAATCAGTCCAAGCCTCATGATCAAACTATTAGAATCAGATATATTCTAGAGCCAGAACACTCTCTTGAAGAGTCCACTGTAATTACCTGATTCTGTAAAGAGGTCAATCAGCTGCAGAATTCAGATAATCTAGATTTTCTTACACATATTGAGTCACCTATTTCACAACTTTGCCTTTTACGCAACTGAAAACTGATTGGAAAAGCCACTTCATGTGTGGTTACCAAATTTCAATATTGCAAGTTTACTATTAAAAGTGAAACATACCTTCCTTTAAGTATTAGTGAAGTTTAAGAAGTATTCTATACTTGAATATATTTTAAAATTGTTGGCACTACAGCCCAACATTTCATCTTCACTTTAGGGAATATAAATTTCTTACAGCTCTAAAGCAAATACAATTTTATTTAAGATTATGTAAGTGATAGAAATGACACAATCAAAAACAGGAGTCAGTCCAAAGTACACTACAGGACCAAAGTCATTTGAGAATATTTATGTTCTTGTGCTGTCAACCTAGGTTACCAAGATACATGAAGTTTTGTTTTAAACAATCCAGAAAACAATGCCCTTGAAAAATCAATAAATAACCCCCAAATGCTAAAATTGGGACATTTTTTGCTCTCACTTGATTCACTTTTATAATATCAGCAAGTAACACAAAGTTTTAGAATACTGACATTCGCTTCTTAAGATCATATGCAATTTTACTATTTTTGGTTTCCATCCATCTAGAGAACTATTTTCTTGGCACTAAGATAATGTAAAACTACTGTGGCTTTAGAAGATGAATACATGAGTCATTATTCCCAAATATTTATTTGCCAAATCAATGTTATTTGGATCCTGTGTTCTAGATACAAATGCTTATGTGAACCCTAGTTGTAATTCATACTTAAGACAACTTCTCCTTGGAAAGGTTATTAACTAGTAATAGCAACATCTAAATTTAATTTCCTTAATGCTTTCCACATCTCCCCCCCAAAACCAATCCAACCTAACTTTCCAAAAACTCAACTGAATCATCCTATCAGATATCTTCCAACAGATGGCAAAAAGAACTTTATCACTTAGAGACAGGAGATGAACCTTAACATTCTAAATGACCACAAAAATGTCTGTTCCTGTCTGAAAGCATCAGGAACACAAGTCAGTACATTTTCAACTTCCAAATATTTTACAATATTTTCCATTGTTCCAATATATAATTACTTTTTCATGCCCAATTTATAGTTTAAATAAAAGCATAAAACTATTATATATTTTAAATTACAAAAGCTCAATTTATGCCATTTATTCTTTCAGTTTAGGTAGACAGTAAGACTTTTCCCTCTTTTGGGGGACAGGGTCTTGGTAAGTTGCCCATGCTGGCCTCAAATTTTAAACCATCCCTTAGCCTCCCAAGCAGCTACAATTACAGGTGTGTGCCACCATACCTGGTGACAATAAAACTTTAAGAAGAAAAAAAAAAAATCCGAATGAAATTCACTTCTACACTTTCCAAGAACTGAATTATTAGGTTAAATACAAAGAAAAATAATACATAATAGCGAGGGGATGAAAATGTTCCACAATTAGACTGTGATGATTACAGACTCTGTGACCACACTTAACTGTATATTTTTTTTTTTGACAGGGGGTGGGGTGGGTACCAGGGATGGAACTCAGGGGCACTGAGCCACATCCCCAGCTTTATTTTTTTGTATTTTATTTAGAGACAGAGTCTCACTGAGTCGCTTAGTACCTTGCTGAGGCTGGCTTTGAACTTGAGATCTTCTTGCCTCAACATCCTGAGCTGCTGGGATTATAGGCATGTGCCACAGCACTCGGCATTAACTGTGTACTTTAAGAGTAAACTAATGACATGCTATTGTCTCAGTAAAGCCATTTAAATAAATGGTGACCTGGGTATAACTGAAATGATTGATACCTACGCTATGTATAGATTTACCAAGTACATTATATATCATCTAATAAGTAGTTGAAGGTAGAGGAAATAAGCCACAGACTTATTTTTCAACTACAAAAGGTGAATAGTTATTTATTTGCACTGGTTGAAGGTTAAAAATCATTTGCAAAGTTATTACAGTATCCATACATTTTAAGTTCAGCTATTACTGACCACATGCACAGATGGCAATGATCTATTCTACACAGTAAGCTGCGAAATAAAATAAGCATGTTCCCATTAACTGAACCTACCCTCTACTTCTGATTTTAGAGAACATACCCAACAAGAAGGTGACACTTCCCATTAAGGATTCAGAAACTAGTGAAAGGGAAATGAATTTTAATGTATGTATTGCCTGTAGCAGATACTATATTCACCTGAGATGAAGGACAAGGAATTTAAAACTCATCTTTTTTGAATATTCAACTTGGTTTTTTGAGTTTAATTTGTTTTTAGTATTAAAAGACAGGAAATAATTGTCAGGAACCAAGGGAGAAGAGAATGGGAAATGAGTTTTTAATGGATATATGGTTTTTAGGTTGAGGGATGATGAAAAAGTAATGGAGATGGATGGTGGTGATAGCGGTATGACAGTATGAACATACTTAATGGCACAGAACTGTACCATTAAAAACAGATAAAATAGGCTGGTGCAGTGGTGCACACCTGTAATCCCAGTGACTCTAGAGGCTAAGACAGGAGGATCACAAGTTCTAGATCAGTTTCAGCAACTTAACAAGACTCTGTCTTAAAAATTAAAGAGGGCTGGAGGTGTAACTCAGCAGTGAGTGGATGTAGGTTCAATTCCCATTACTGGGGGCAGGAGAGAGGAGAATTAAATAAATTAAAGAGAGATTCTAGAAGACTAGAAATCTCAGATCACACACTATGGATCAACCATTATCTGTCGTTCCTAAACTGTCAAATGCAATATATATAATACAAAAAAATGGAAATATACAGTGTGCAGAAAGTCAGATCAGGGTTATAACCAAAGCTTCTCCACTATGTGATGAATGCATTGGGCAAGTGAATAAAGTCTGTAGGATTTAATCAAACTTTCCAAAAAAGGTAAGGAAAATCTGGTGGTACTGAAAAAGCCTGTATGCCTGGAGCATAAACAAACTGCATAAGATGAATTCACAGAAGCAGGGACATGCAAGTTCTATTAAGTCAAAGAAAGAATTTTATATTTCAAGAGCAATAGGGAAGCCACCTAAGGGTTGATGAACAGATGACATGCCCTTTAAGAAACCACTGACTGTTGGGTGGAAGATGGAATGGAAGAAGTCAACAAGGGAAGCCAGAGCCTCCCTAGGATAGTTACAGTGTGAGACAACAGCCAGACTGGTGTGATAACCAAGGAGACAGAGTTCATGGACTTGGATGTGCTCTGAGGTCAGTAGAGACAATGGTCTCAGTGTCAAATAAGATAAGAGGGGGAAGAATCCAAAAGACTCCAAGATTCTCTCAGTCCACTAGGTGGTTAGAATGCCCTACCAAGAAGGCAAAGCCCAGCAAGAAACAGGATTCAGAGGAAAAAAGAAACCAAAACCATCAAGGCAGAAAAGAAGCTGGCTATAGTCTTAATGGAGACCCAATACACTGAAATAGTAGACCAAATACATTAAAATATTCTCAATTTGACAGGCTGAGAATGTATCCCAGATGAAGCTGGAGAAATGGCAATTGAAGCCAAACAACTGTATATACATATGTAGGCAAGGCCATCTGCAACCCAACCTACCATATGTTTATGGAATGACAATTATTTTCCTGTCTTCCTCAGTTACTCTGATCCAGTCATCTGAACTAGAAATCCTACCAACACCTTTGATTCTATATCCACTTAGTGATCCAAACCTGTTCCTTTGCATTTAAATCAGAGGCTCACTTTCAAAATACACGACTACAATTCCACACTAAAGGGACATTTCGTTAATATTTTGGGTTGAGACCTGGTAAAGAGTAGCCCCAAATGATTCCCATGTACATGCCTGTTTAAGAACCACATTCATAAAATCCTAACATCTTACATTATTCTTAAGGCTGCTGCCCTAGTTATGTCTTGCCCTCATTATTTCTTACCTTGATTACTAAAATAGCTTCTCTGTGTCTAACGTTCCTCATTTTGACCTATTTTCTTGCTCCCCACCCCCCCACCTAGTGGTACTGAAGATTGAACCCAAGGCCTCAGGAACATTAGGCAAGCACTTTATCACTGAGCTACATCCCTAGGGCTTTCTATTTTTTGACACAGGGTCTTGTTAACTTGCCCAGGCTGGCCTCAAATTTGCAATCCTCCTGCCTCAGGCTCCTGAGCAGCTGGGATTATACATGTGTGCTACTGAACCCTGCTACCATTCTGACCAATTAATTCCCCACCTCACATTTTTTTTTTCTTTTAAAAAAGTAACAACTGGGGCTGGGGTTGTGGGCTCAGTGATAAGAGTGCTCACCTAGCATGTGTGAGGCACTGGGTTCAATCCTCAGCACCACATAAAAATAATTAAAGTCATTGTGTTCATTTACAACTAAAGAAAAAAAAATTTTTTAAGAAAGTAACAACTAGTAATTTTCAATAAGGCCTATAGATAATAGTATTGTGTCAATTTTCATAATTGCATTGAGGTTGATAAGGGAATGTACATTTTATAAAATAAACACTAAAGTAGTTAGGAGTAAAGGGGCATCAGATCTGTAATACATTCTCAAACAGAAAGCCTATGTACATATACACTGAAAAAGCACCTATAATAGAATATTAAACTTAGGAGAACCTAAGGGAAGGCTATGTGTTAATTCTCCATCTTAAAACTTTTTATTTCGACATAATTGCAAACATAAAATGTTTTTAAGACAAAAGAACCTAAACGAGTTGATTCTGATTCGGAGCTATTTGAATAAATAGTATTGATCTGGAGCGTTGAGAACTAGACCCCTCTGAGGTTGTGGGACATTCAGTATATTGTGGTACACTCTGAAGTGAATCCCTACAATCCAGGCCAAGACCACTGGCTCAGAATGATATAAAAGTGTTTCTGAGCATGGCTTTCACGGTAAATGACATTGCCCTTAACTCAATTTGATAGTTAAAAAAGTATGACTTAATGTTTGTGCCAAGAATCAAAAACAGAAATAAACCATGAAGTCCTTATATAGTATCCCAATGAACTGCTCACTATAATTGTCAAATCAACATTTAAGTGTTACTTCTTTAGCAACTAGGATGCATCTAAACTAGTAAAACATATTTAAAAACAAAACACTTCTGCTGGGCATGATGGCCATGCCTATAGTCCTAACCACCCAGGAGGCTGAAGAAGAGGATATCACTTGAAACCAGGAATTTGAGACCAGCCATGGCAACATAGCAAGACCCCATCTCAAAAGACAAAAAAAAAAAAAAAAAAAGCCTTACCAACAGTATGAAAGGAAGTAGTTAAACACTTTGAAATAATCTTATAGAAAACAGAATGTTTCTGGGGTCAGGCCTGTAATCTCAGTGATTTAGGAAGCTGAGGGCAGGAGGATCGTAAGTTCAAGTTCAGCCTCAGCAATTTAACAAGACCCCATTTCAAAATAATAAAAAAGGACTCGAGTAGCCCAGTGGTAGAGTCCCTGGTTTTAATCCCCAGTAAAGAAAAAGGAGGAGGGCTGGTGATGTGGCTCAAGTGGTAGCACACTTGCCTAGCATGCGTGAGGCACTGGGTTCGATTCTCAGCACCACATAAAAACAAAATAAAGGGGCTGGGATGTGGCTCAAGCTGTAGCGCGCTCGCCTGGCATGCGTGCGGCCCGGGTTCGATTCTCAGCACCACATATAAACAAAGATGTTGTGTCCGCCGATAACTAAAAAATAAATATTAAAAATAAATAAATAAGTAAAAATAAAGATATTGTGTCCACCTAAAACTAAAAAAAAAAAAAAAAAAAAATTAAAAAAAAAGAAAAGAATGTTTTGATGGCACTAAAATGTAATATAACTGATACCTGATACATGAAACGATTATCTTATTTTATTTCTTTGTAGTTGTAGATGGACAGAAGCCGTTTATTTTGTTAATTTTTATGTGGTGCTGAAGATCAAACCCAGTGCCTCACACATGCTAGGCAAGCACTTTGCCAATGAGCTATAGCCCTAGCCCCAAGTATTAATATATATTAATAGCCTTTAGAAAAAGACCACATTCAGATATACAACCTAAAGAAAAAAAAAAACAAAAAACATGACAAACTTGACTCACCAGCAATTTCTACGATATCACCAGGAACTATGTCTTTAGCTTTAATCCTCTGCACACTCTTTCTGTCCTGTCGATACACTTTGCCCATTTCAGGCTCATATTCCTTAAGGGCTTCAATTGCGTTCTCAGCATTTCTTTCCTAAATAAAAGAAAACAAAAGATAAGTGTAGTAAACACTTGCCTGCCACTGCAAGTATTATTTCTAGGCCAGGAATTAAAATTTTAATCTAAATCTTAATAATTAAATAATGAACTAATGAAGTTTGTATTAAAAATTTCATTTTATGATGCCAATTGTTTTACAAGGGCACTTATGATTTTGGATTAAAAATGAAAAGATAAACACCCCAAGAAGGGTAAAGGAACAAACTATAATGAGGAAAAGAAGTTACAAAACCTGCTGTTCCTAAGCACACAGCCTTCAACTCCAGCCACATGTACCCATACCATTTATATCAACCCTGTGTCACATGAAAAGCTATATGGCAGAACAGTCTAAAGTCAGGTTGCCTAGGTTTAATCCAGGCTGTTTCACTCAACAGCTATGTGATTGTGAATAAATTTTACAACACACAGGTTTTACTACCTGTAAAACAACTACCTCAAGGAAGTGTTGTGAGAATTAAGTTTTATGTAAAATGCTTAGACAAAAGTTTTGGCACCTTATAAATGCAGTGATGAATTTTTAAAAATCAAGTTATGTCACAAACCCTAAGAAATTAAAGACCAATGAACTGCTAGAATTTCATCATCACACTGCTAAATATTAGAATATTTAACCATAATCAATGTAACTACTATAATTTAAATTCTAATGTTTCTAATATTGGAGGAAGAATAAATTTGGAATATTGTCGCTATTCAGTTAGTCAATTTTGAAACAAAGTCCCCCTACCCCTGTACTAGGGATTAAAACCAGGGGAACTCTACCACCCAGTGTATCCCCAGCCCTTTTTCTTTCTTTCTTTTTTTTTTTTTTTGGGGGGGGGGCAGGGTGGTATCAGGGAATGAATGCAGGGACACTGACTACCAAGCCACATCCCCAGCCCTATTTTGTATTTTATTTAGAGAGAGGGTCTCACTGAGTTGCTTAGCACCTTGCTGTTGCTCAGGCTGGCTTTGAACTCACGATCCTCCTGTCTCAGTCTCCCAACACCCCTTTCTATTTGGAGACAAAGTCTTGCTAAACTGCTGAGGGTGGCCTCAAACTTGCAATCTTCCTGCTTCAGCTTCCCAAATAGCTAGTGGTACAGGTGTGTACCACTGTGTCCAACCCCCTAAAGTTATGAATCGTACAGTTTCACCTTCTCAAGATCTTGTTAGGGAGAATTAAACTGGATTAGTCAAGGTTAAGGAAATGTTCCACAAGCACTATATTTTGCTCCAACTACAAAAGTCCATTGAAATTAGATCAACTACATCTCTCAAACCCAGAAGACAAAGATGACAATTAAAATCACCTAAATAACATCTCCTTCCCCCACTCAATTCAAACTATTAAAAGGAATATTTAGAGTGTAGAGAATCTGAAAGGGAAACAATGACAGATTTAAACCAGTTACCCCAGAAAATAGTAGACTTAGAGAAATACAAACACAACTACCAAAAGGATAACTTACAGTACTTCTAAGGTTTCCCCCAGTTCTACAAAGTTTATAATCTCCACCTCGCTCCATTTACATCTCCTACTCAAATCCAAATAGGCCTGTCATTCTTCAAACAAATCTGGTACCATTCTCATTCTCCTCCTTTGCTGAAATCATCTCCCCAGCCTCCACCTGCAAAACTCTGTAACAGTTCCTAACTGCTTGTCATCACCACCTTCTTTGATGACACTGGTCAGAAACGACAGGTTCCTCAATACTACCTAACATAATAATTTATTTCCAGAAGGCAAGAACCTTTTAGTATTGCTCACACCACCTAGGATACTATGGAAACATGAGAAAACTAAAGAATGTTACTCTGTTTTAAAATAAAGACAAACTAAAAGTCTTATGAAACTTTCATAAAAAAATTTCATTTTGGAATTCAGATCACATCCGCCTGGGCTTGGGTTCAAATCCAAGAATTTCTATTAATATGTGTATGGGAACCTCAGTGTCCCTTCTGTCAAATGGGAATATGATCTGCCTAGTAATATAATTTTAAGGTTGAAATAAATGGGAATGTGCATGAAGTAACTATCATAATAAATTGTATAAATCACTTAATAATAAAAATGAGAGGATCTGGTGTAGCTCACAGCTTAGCATGCATGAGGCCTTGGTTTAAATCCTTAACACCACTGTAAACAAATAAGTAAAATAAAGAAAAAAGAAACATACACAAAATTTTCTTTTAGGTGCTGGAGATGTAGCTCAGTGGTAGAGTGCTTGCTCGAGTGGCCTGTGTAAGGCTCTGGATTCAATGCCCAACACAATTTCTTAAAAAATAAGCTATGCTTCCATGAGCCCATCATATATTTATTAATAAAAATTAAGTTTATAATTCCAACAGGACTACATTTATAAGATGCTTTCACTTTAAAAGTGACAGGCATACTCTATTTTAATCCTCAAAGAGGTTGACTACATCCATCGAAAGCCCCAAAGCCCAATACTTAAAACAATTTAGGGTTCAAATAATTTTTGTAGCTAAAATCACCTAAAAATCCAAGGAGAACAAAGATGACGTTGAGTTTAAAAGTTTATCATAGGAAACAACTAGGAAAAATAAAGACAGATTTTGGTCCTCATATTTCCTGGTTTCCTTAAGTAGCTCCTCTCATCCATTTTCCTTCTTGAGACATGGTCTTGCTATATTGTTCAGGCTGGTCTCAAGTAATCCTCTGGGCTTAGCCTCCCAAGTGCTGGGAACAACAGGAATGTGTCACCACACCTGGCTTCTCATCCATGTTCTTAATTCCTTGTTACCAAGAAGGTTGAGCAATTTTAATAGCAAAACAGACATCCATGACAGGTCTAAAATCTATCATTAAACAAATGAAAAATCATAAATTTTCTACAGACATTTTTTACTCAATATATTAGGAAAAAGATAAAAGATTTGTGCAGTTTGAAATAACTTACATAAATTGCTAAAATTTAGCACTGCAGTAGTTTTTGCTTACCTGCCATACACCCACAATTGCATTGGCTACTAATATAAGTAGAATCACGAAAGGTTCTACAAAGGCTGTAATTGTTTCTTCTCCTTCTTCAAACCAAGCCAAAACCTAGAAGATAAATGGCATATGTTAATATGTTTTTAGGCTTAGTGCCACTTTTACAACAAAAGCAGCTGGCACTAAAAGAATGATAGACTAACCCTCTTTTCCTACAAAATCGCCACAAGATGTAATGATAAAAACAATCAGCTTAAATTTTGTTAATAGCAATTTTGGGGATCAAAACTTCTTAGGTAGGCGTGGTAGTGCACGCCTGTAATCCCAGTGGCTCAGAAAGCTGAGGCAGAAGGATCATAAGTTCAAAGCCAGCCTCAGCAAAACTTAGCAAGACCCTGTCTCAAAACAAAACATAAAAAGGGCTAAGGATGTGGCTCAGTGGATAAGCACCCCTGGGTTCAATCCCCAGTACCCATCCCTGAAACTACACAACTTCTTAACCATACCTTTAACAGTTAATTGACTATTACTTATATCAAATAACATCAGACGTAATGTAAATTCATAGTAAAAACAATTTTGCTACTGACTCAAATTTAGAGTATATAAACTGCTAATTCCACTTATTTTCAGTGGTATTCACTTCAGAATTACTACAAAGTTGTTCTGTGGGAATGTATTTCGAAGATTATCCATATGATTTTTAGTATAACAACATAACACTTCAGAGATGACAAAATTCCAGAAAGTTGTAACTGGACACAGAACACTGCCCCAAGAAGGAATAGAAGATTAAACTTTTAGTTCATGCAACCAAACCTTGTTAAGAACTACAAGTTAACAGCCACCTTGTATCATAATCAAGCTACTATGAAAGTGATTAAAAAAAAAAAAATCCAACACAATGAACCTTAGTAATAAAGAACATGGTAAAGAGTGATAAAAATGGGTAAATATTTCACTAGGATCAGGTCCTGAGATGCCAACTGAATTTCTGTGAAAACCTGCTAGTCTTAATGATCCAATCTGGAAAGCTGGCTTTTAAAAAGTAATAATAATATTGCTTAATAAGCAGGGCATAATAGCACATGCCCATAATCCCAGCTACCGAGGCAGCTGACCAGGAGGATCCCAAGCTCCCAGCCAGTCTGGGAGCTTTAGTGAGATCCTGTCTCAAAATAAAAAATAAAAAGGGCTGGGGATGTAGCTCAGCAGCATATGGTTTTCCTAGCAAGCACAAAACCTTTAGCTGGATCCCCGACACGCTTTTTTTTTTTTGGGGGGGGGGGGGGGAGGGGTACCAGGGATTGAACTCAGGGGCACACGACCACTGAACCACGTCCCCAGCCCTATTTTGTATCTTATTAGAGACAGAGTCTCACTGAGTTGCTTAGTGCCTCGCTAAATTGCTGAGACTGGCTTTGAACTCTCGGTCCTCCTGCCTCAGCCTCCCAAGCCACGGGGATTACAGGCTTGTGCCACAAAGCCTGGTGACACTTTTAAAAAGGGGAAAAAAACCTTAAAATATGCATATTTTTAAAGAAAGTCTTTAAAAGATTTAGGCCAGGTGCAGTGGTGCACACCTGTTATCTCAGCAACTCAGGAGGCTAAAGCAAGAGGATCACAAGTTCCACCAACCTCAGCAACTTAATGAGGCCCTTGGTAACTCAGCAAGACCATGTCTCAAAATAAAATAAAATAAAAAGATCTAGTAAACAACGAAAGCCCACTTTTTAACTGGGCATAGTGGTGCGCATCTATAATCCCAGTGGCTCCAGGGGAGGCTGAAGGAGGAGGATAGTGAGCAACAGCGAGGTCCTAAGCAACTCAGGTGAGACCCTGTCTCTAAGGCCAAATATGAATTTTCTAAGAGAGGAATGGTGAATTAACAGATCAATCTGTGCAGGGAAAAATAAAACAAGAAGTACCAGGACCCAGGTTCTGACACATGCCAATCTCTACTGACAGCCAGTGAACTAGAGTAGGCAGAAAACCAGAGTGAGGATGATAAATGCCACAGCACACTTTCAACAGGGCATTCCTAGTGTTAAGGCCAGGCCTCATGCTGGAATGAAAACTTCTCTAGGAAGTCAGGAATTTTGATAGTTGTTGGATCACAGCTGCTGATACTAGCCTCTCAAAACATTTGCACAAAAGAGCATGAGAGAAATAATACATTTAATCAGCTCTTAGGGGAGAAAACTTGCTCAACATGAAGAGTGACTAGGGCCTTTCCAAAAGGTCAGCGAGGCATTAGCAACTGTAAGATAAGCTTCACACCTTGTTAAAGTGGGTATGAATTTCCTTCTTGGCAGTCAAGCCTGGGGGACAAACTTTAAGCAACATCCTTTAACAACTGGAGCAAAGGATGAAGGCAAGTAGTGACAGGACAATAAAAACAAACTTCCACTTTTCAAAAAATGTGTATTATTGTGAAATATGGTCCTTGGTGAATATAGGAACCCTAATTAGTGTAATATAATAGTCTCATGGGTTTTTCAACTGATAAGAGAAAAATCTGAAGCACATGTTGGGGGGCTGGGGCTGGGACTCCGCAGTAGCATATTTGCTTGGCATGAGTGAGGCACTGGGTTCAATTCTCAACACTGCATGTAAATAAATAAAGGTCTATCAACAACAACAAAAAAATAAATAATGATAATAAAGAACAGGTTGGATGAATATAAATTATCTGTATTTCCTTTTTCTTGTGAAGAGCCTCTGGTACATAGTTGATGTTCGATATATATATTTACTAGTACAAACCTGGCAGTATTATGAACTCAAACACTAAGAGACCAAAAAAGTAACACTTCATAAACAATTGCAAAAGAAAGTAGAAGAAAAGGCTACTGTAGTGTAATTTTAGGCATAAACCATTTCTTCTTTCCTCTGAACTCTGCACTTAGTACCTATCTTCTAACATTTTCAAGAGAGTTTAGGTTTCAAATATGCCAACTATATTTGAAATAACCACTTGCTAATGAACACTCAACTACACTTCTTTTTTTGATACTAGGGATCAAATCCAGGGTCATTCAACAACTGAGCTACATCCCCAACCCTTATTTTTTGAGACAGGGTCTCAATGGCTGGCCTCCAACTTGCAAACCTGCTTCAGACCCTCCAAGTCATGACTGGGATTACAGTCATGCCCCACCACACCCATCCCCAATTACCCATAACAAGTTAGGATAGGGTATCTTAATAGTTATCCACAAGACTAATCTGTGAGACAAGGTTTATTTCTCAGTGTTAGAACACTTGCCTAGCCTGCTCAAGGCCTTGCACTGATGACCATCACTGAAAAATGGAACTAAAAGGATGTATAATGAACAAAGCAAATTTTAATCCAAGTTAAGGTGTGTTCAACTGTGAACTGGGAGATAAGTCATGATGTTGTGATTCAGTTATCTTAAAGTTGGGATAATAGGCCAAGCTCTAAACAAGACCATAAAAAAGTAAGAGGCGGGGACTGGGGATGTGCCTCAAGCGGTAGCGCGCTGCGCTCGCCTGGCATGTGTGCGGCCCAGGTTCCATGCTCAGCACCACATACAAACAAAGATATTGTGTCCGCTGAGAACTAAAAAAAAAATATTTAAAAAAAATTCTCTCAAAAAAAAAAGAGGTGGGGCTGGCAGTACAGCTCAGTGGTAGAGCTAAGAGTCCCTGAGTTCGATGTTTAGCATCACATCCCCTCAAAAAAGAAAGAATGAGGGGCTGGGGATATAGCCCAGTTGGTAGAGTACTTGCCTCGCATGCACAAGGCCCTGGGTTCAATCCCCAGCACCACACAAACAAAAAAAGGTATATTTGGGCTGGGGTTGTGGCTCAGAGGTAGAACGCTCGCCTAGCATGCGTGGGGCATTGGGTTCAATCCTCAGCACATTAAAAAAATAATAATAAAGATTGTGTCCACCGACAAAAAAAAAAAAAAATTTTTTTAAAAGAACGATCATTTTGATCGTTGTATCCTCAAATTTACACTGTGCTTCTGGACATTTAAATGCTTTTTCAATAAATGTAGAATTCACAACAACTTTTTAAAATATTTTATTTTTTTTAGTTGTACTTGGACACAACACTTTTATTTATTTTTATGTGGTGCTGAGGATCGAACCCAGGGCCTCGCATGTGCTAGGCGAGCGCTCTACCGCTGAGCCACAACCCCAGCCCAGCACATCAACAACTTTTATGAAGAGGAAATGGATGGTGTGGTAGCACAAACATGTAATCCTAGCTACTCAGGAGGCTGAGGAGGAAAATCACAAGTTCAAGACCAGCCTGGGCAACTCAGCAAGTGCATGTCTCAAGATAAAAAAACAAAAAGAGGGTTGGGCATATAGCTTAGTAGTATAGCATACCTGCCCAGCATACTCAAGGTCCTAGGTTCAACACCCAATAACAGTAACACACACACACTAAGAGAATCAAACACTTTTTTAAATGATTTTTATAAAAATGATACAAAGGGTTACCAGTACATGGCGTGCTAATTTTCTGGGGTGGGAAACAAAAATTCTTTCAGACTTAAAACAACAAAAAACAGTAGGGGCTGGGGCTGTAGCTCAATGGCAGAACACTTGCCTAGGCACTGGGTTCAATCCTCAGCACCACATAAAAATAAATAAAATAGGGCATGCTGTCCATCTATAACTACCAAAACAAACAAACAAACAAACAAAAAACCCAAACCAAAAAAACCCATGAAGTAAAACTCATTCTCTTCCAATCTAGATACAAATCTATGTAAAAACCATTCTTCAATGTTCTCAGACTTAGGAATAAATTCTTTTTCCCTAGAATACTTGGCCAGCACGGTGATGCAGCCTATAACCTTAGCAACCAGAGAGGCTGAGTTAGGAAGATTGCAAATTTTGATCCAGCCTTAGAAACTTAGCAAGACCCTGTCATAAAATAACACAAAACAACAATAAAAAATAAAATAACAGAACACAAAATAGTGGTAAAAGCCCCTGGGTTCAATCTCTAGTAGCGCGCATGCGCGCACACACACAAAGTACACCATAAATATATGCCCCAATTTTTTTAAAAAAAAATTCATCTTCCAAACTGTATTTTAAGAAAAGCTCCAGGGCTGGGGAATATGGCTCAGAGGCAGACCACTTGCACGCATGTATGAGGCTTGGGCTTGGGCCCCAAGCAGGGGTGAGGGGGTGGGGAAGATAGCGGTTAAATAAAATAAATTCAGCAAATTGCCTATGTCATACCATACTTAAAGAAACAGAACAGGGAAAAAAATAAATTATATAATATAAATACTTCCTGAATATATCATTGAGAAAAACCAAAGCAAACAGATCCCATACATTTTGAAAATGCCAGAGGAACAAAGTCATCTGAGCAATTATGACTGGGAAAACACACACATCATTAAGGTTAATCTACATAGCTGGGATAGGAATGGGGGCTAAAGGTAGAGAAACCTATGCAAACTGTCACCAAAGAAAGGTGACTTTATATGATTTGGACAGATGTGAGTGAGACCAATATGGCCCAAATATGCAATTTCTCAGGTTTTTTATCGAAGTCACCTTCTTAGAGAATTAGCTGACCACCCTATTTAAAAACTGGTTCTCCCTTATCCAGAGCCCCCATGTTTTCCTTTCTCAGCAGTACTACTCTCCAGGTAAGAAACTTTGTCCATTTTGTTCACTGCTGTATCTTCAATGTCTACAGCAGGTACTCAACAGTGAAAAGAGAGAAAGAGGTGGGCAGGCACTCCAGTTCAACAGCCATGTGATGTGTTGTATTTAGGGCAAAGTCGGTAATGCAAGAGGACGGAAACACAAAATGAAATGACAGTTTTGAATGCCAAATTGAGAAATTTCTAATGTTCATATGCAAAGGGGGAAGTAGAGTTAACTTCTTCCAATCAAAAGTGATCTTATTTAAAGAAAAGTAGTTTGGTGAAAATTAAAAATTGTTTCAACTGCCGAGCATAATGGCCCATACCCGTAATCCCAGCAGCTCGGGAAGCTGAGGCAGGAATATCGAGAGTTCAAAGCCAGCCTCAGCAACTGCAAGGCACTAAGCAACTCAGTGAGACCCTGTCTCTAAGTAAAATACAAAATAGGGCTGGGGATGTAACTTAGTAATCGAATGCCCCTGAGTTCAATCTCTGGTACCAAAAAAAAAAAAAAAAGGTTCAACTATCCCTATGGGCCACTTTAATGCAGTTTCCTACTTTCTGCTGCAGCAATATATTAACTATGGTTAACGGTTTACTACTTAGTTTGATATTTGAAATAAATTACAAATATGCCTTTTAACCTAGCAGGACCTAATGATTTATTATGTATGCTAAACTGAGAAATTTCTACTGAGAACTGACTACTCATTTTCATAAAAGAACTTGAAATATTCTACCATGTTTTTCCTGGTGAGCCAACAAGAAATCAATGACTACAAGATTTTTGTGCTCTTTTTTTTTTTTTGCAAGATGTAGCTCAGTGGTAGAGCAAGTGGTTTGATACTCAGCACCCACATAAAAATAAATATATAAGGATATTTAAAACAAAAAGAGCTATGACACAGTGCTACCTAAATGCTATTAAAAAAAAAAAACAAGGAACAAAAGGTCAAGTACAATATAGCAGTAGTCCCAACCCCAACCCCCCATCTCTCTCTCTCTCTCTCACACACACACACACACTCAATCAACAAAACCCAGCTTTCTACAGTAATTTCTTGATCAAATAAACTAAAGCAAATTAGGTGAATTCTATAGTAAAACTAATTCCTAAGCACTTTTGCTACTTAGCAATCCATAATATAAAACAAAATAATTCCAAGTAGTTATACCAAAAAGGAACTCAAATTTCAACTCCAAAGCGTAGCTCTACAAGACAATGTCCTATCTTAAAACAAAATTTTAGTATTTTAAAATCCATTTGAAAATGCTCAAACTAAAAAGTCTTAATTACTTCAAACAACAATTAAAAAAACACATCAATTCTACATGCTAACATAAAGTCACTCAAACTGGCCACTGAAGAGACCCTACAAGAAAAACAAATGTTTATTGTCACAACAGCGTCATTATTTCCAACACTGCTTCAAGTTAAAATACATACAACAGTTCAGTAAGAGTGTGTTTTATCTTTGGCTTATGCACGCCAGCTATTAACTTGATCACAATGATCTTACTGGACACCAGATTTAACAGCCAAAGCTGAGGTTCTTTAAAAATTATGTGACCAGCACAAATCTACTACCCTCAAATATTTCACTTATTTTGCCCCACGGTAATAAAAATTCAGTACTGAATGGTTTGCTAGGACTCTCAATTTTATTCAATGAAAACCACAGGAAAGATTCTTTGGGACTGAATTATTAATGGCTACACACCACTTGGCTAACATATTAAAGTCTCATGGCAGAATTTATGTACACAATTACTCCAAAGATCACTTCTCACTGCCACTATCTACCTTAAAAAAGGGGGGGGGGGGGTAAAAAATTAATCCTTTCCTCATTTGAACTAAATAAATGAACAAAAAAAACGCCCACTGCTTTATTCAGTTCTCAAGTCAGTACTTCATGGTATGGTTGTCATAAATGCTGAGGTAGATCCCTAGGACTTGTGCACGTATAAATACACAAAAATGAAACCTTGAAGCAGTGTCAGTTTTGCAAAGCCTGAAAGTATTGCACTGGGTAATTTTCACTTCCCAGCACTTTTTTTTTTTTTTTTTTAAAGAATAAAGTATTTTTAAGAACAAAAGTCATCTCATGCCATCAGGATTAGGAACATGTGTCTTCTCGTGACCATTTTTAGGAAAACTACCAAGTCTACGGTCCCCCCCAAAAAAATGCAATATAAAATACTGAACAGAAAAAAATTTAATAACCTAGATAAATCCTTGCCACTTCCATCACCTTTTTTCTGCTGTAGTTCTTTGCATTTCACCAGTTTCTTAGCAACTATACAGAACTCAGGCAAGCCACACGGAAGAGAAAAAACACACTATACTGAGTTTTTTCCTTTTAAGATTTAGAACTGTACTGAACCTTGTTATCTCAACCTAGGAATCACTCAAGACGGGGGTCCAATTTAGATAAATACAGCACCCTGAAGGTCAGTGACCAAATTTGGTCAACAGTGGTGCCATCATTGCCGTCATCATTCTTGTCACTGTCAAGAACGACTGTCACCTTGCCACTACCAGGAAGGGAAAGCAACTGGAATATTCCTTTTGTTAAGTTCTATTTACAGCCTACAAAGAGTCCAACATCATCTTAGTATGATCTTACAACATGATAAACAAATTGAACAAAAAAAAAAAAAGGCCTGACAATGAAAAACTTTTTGTTACTTAAAGCTGATAAACCCTAAGATTTTGTAAAGACCCTATGGGTTTGGGAATAATTTCTCCCCACACTGTAAATGTCAGGCATCAATTTTCCAAATATGATTAGCTTCTTCAAGTGTTTTGTTTAGAAGTAAGAATATCTAGGTTATTTTGTTTTTAAATATGGAAACACAGCTTAATTCTACAAATGATTTTACCTAATAGACATAATTTGTTTTCTAGTTTACCTAATGGAATATTTTCAGTTTTCAGGGAGCAGAGAAAATAATTTTTTCATACTCACAAAAGATATACATGCTGCCAGTAACAATATTCTAACTAGTAAGTCTTCAAACTGCTCAATCACAAGTTCCAGCAAGGTTTTTCCTGTTAGAAACAAACATATTTGTCATAACTGTCATTTTAAAAATCAGTGCGCGCGCGAGCACACACACAAATAACACATTAAGATTACTCACCTTCTTCGGCCGGCAACTCTGTAGAATGTAGAAATTCACCAAGCAACGTGTCGAGAGGAGAAAAAACAAATTAGCGCTCTTTCTAAAAAGAATTGCTAAAATTTTAAGCATCAACGTCTCTGGAAAACGGACCTAGCAATCACCCTCCCCAATAAAGCACTCCAAAATGATACCCCAGGAAAATATGCAGAACTTGTCATCAATGGCCTTAGGTCTGGCTCGTAAAATCATTCAGAGCTCCTGAGATAAGGAGCCATTTCAGCTAGGTCATCACTTCTGCCAGATGTGTAACTTTGGGTAGCACAAGAACGATCAGAGAGCTTCTCAACTTTCGACGCCTCAAAAATTGGCAGGGGACAAGAAAATGCCTCGCAGGGCTCAACCCGACTGCAAGAGGCGCGTCCTTCCCTCCCTCCACCAGAGCCAGCTGCTGGCGACCAGAGGCTGCCGAGCAGTCTGCGCGCGGGGAAGGTCAAGGGCTCGAGACCCTGGAGGTCGACGCGAGGCCCGGCCCCTGCCCACAGCTGCTCTCCCGCGGGGCCAGCGCGGGCAGCCCGCAGTCGTCCGCGGGCGCGGAGCCGAGACCCACGAGGTGGAGCCGGGTCAGCCATCTTCCCGGCTCTCGGGCCCGCGCCGTTCCGGCAGCCGAGGTGCCGGGTACCTACCGTTGGAGCCCCATCTCTCCTTGAGCTTCTTGACCTGCTCCAGACTCAGCCCCGTGCTCTCGTTGACGCCGAAATGACCCAGCACCTCCTCCA
This sequence comes from Marmota flaviventris, assembly GCF_047511675.1. Lineage (NCBI taxonomy): Eukaryota > Metazoa > Chordata > Mammalia > Rodentia > Sciuridae > Marmota > Marmota flaviventris. The sequence continues at coordinate 137,547,525 of NC_092498.1, read as the reverse complement.
CCGTCTTTGTGTGCGCGTTCTCCATGGCTGCGGGGGCCCGGCCGGCCTGGCCTCCTGTCCCCGCGGCCTCCTCGCCTCCGCCTCGCACTCGGGCAGCGGGCTCGTGCCACCCCGAGCGCCCAGGAGCGGACTGCCTCTCCCCTCCTCCTCCTTCTCGGGCCGCTTCCGCCTCGCCGGGCGCTGAATCACCCCGAGCCCCCTCCCCCAGACAACCGCCCCTCTCGCGGGCGGCCCTCTCCGGCACCCGCCCCGGACCTCGCCGGGCGAGTGGGGGGCTCCCGACGCTCCCTCTCCTCGTCAGAAGGGAGGGCCTCCTTGGCCCTCAGCCGCACGCAGGGGGTGCAGGCCGCGGCCCCGAGCCCCCTCCCCGCTTTGCCGAGTGACTCGCGGCACCGCCCGGGCCGGAGGAGGGGGCGCCCGGCCGACCCTTCGGGGCGGAATGGAGCGCGGGAGGCGAGCCTGTGGAGAGATGCGCGGCGCGCTCGCGCGGGCCCCTCAGCTCCGCACCCCGACAGCAGCGGAGGAAACTGCGGCGGAGGAGAAGGAGGTGGCGTCGGGGACGGCTCCGCGGCGGCTGCTCTAATAGCATTTATCGGCCGCTGCCTCCCCTCTCGCCGCCGCCGCGGCATGTGGACGCCGCTCATTGGCCAAGAGCGCCCAGCGCGGCGCGGGCGGCGCAGCTCCGCCCCCTTCCCGTGGCTTCCCCCCCCTCCTGCGCGCCCACGCCGCCGCGCAGGCCCCGCCCCCTCCCGCGCGCCGCCCCCAGGAACCCGGATCGAGGCCGCGCGTCGCGGCCGCGGCCGCCTATTGCCCACTGTGGTCGCGGGCTTGCGAAGGGCAAGAGCGGTCTTCCTCTGCTAGGGTGGTCCCCGGGTTCCGTCAATCTGCAGACGGGGTGTAAGGGTACGGGGTGGGTTCACTGGACCCACCGCCCCGAGAGAACTGGCTGGCCCGAGGGTGGCTGGGAAGGCGAGGGAACGCAGTCCACGCCGGGCGTCCCCGAAGCGCGCCCGGGCCGGTGTCCTTGGCTCGTCTTCTCGCCCTCGGCAGCCTGGGCCGCGCTCTCCGCATCCTAATCTGCCTCTTTCAGAACCCCCCTCACAATCCAAGGGGAGGAATTCCGCAGTTCCCTTCCCACACAGCCAACATCCCTCATCCGTCGCCTCGGGAACACCTCATCCCACACCCCAGCCGAGAGCTCCATCGCACGCCAACACCAGCCCTTCCTTTCCCTGCGGATTCTGTGCCCTGACTGAGGGAACCCCACTCTGGGGGAGGAGGTTTTATTTCATTTTTCATAGCCAACACTGCCTTTGATACTTGTCTGCATCAAACTCACAGGTTATGCTATTGTAGCAGCTAGACTGGTGCTAGAAGGTGCTTGGCTCTGGCGTTAAGATGAAGGCTCTTTTCAGTAAAAGAGGTTTCCCCCTTCCTCCATTGGGAGAAAAAGACCCTTTAATCCAAAACCTATTCATGAGCCACCAATAATTTGCTCCATTGGGAAAGTCTGTACAAAGCCTAAGTCACAGCAAGATAAAAGGAATTTTGCCAATGTAAGGAAACCATACTTAACAAGAAATCACGGTTAACCGAGGAAAGGAACTTTGCATTGAACTCGTGAACATTTTTCTTTCTCAGAGAGGAGCAGCTTTGTGAACAGAATAGGTTGCAGAATAAAGCATTTAGTGCACTTGTGTGTTTAGCAATAGGGCACCATCTACATGAACAAAAACCCACCTTAGTTGTCCCACATGGCTCAGCCTCAGGGCCTCAGATAGATTCCTTCAGCAGATGCAAATCACAGTGCATTACCCAGCTGAAAAAAGCAGGCACGTCATTTCATTTAATTATTTCCGAGGAGTGGAGGCTGGCATGCAGTTTTGATTGATACTTGGAAAAGGACCAACAAAACCCTACACGAAACAAACAAAATTCTAGTGTATAGCAATGCACTCCCTAGGACAAGTAAGGTAGAAACTGGTTAGGTCACAGCCTCTTCAGGAAGGGCAAGTGACTGCGTGGTGGGGGTGTGGTAATGGAGGGCTGCTGGTTCCTCTGAGACTAGCTCTGCACCATTACTTACCAGTTCTTCTAGACCTCATTTCTTTCAACACCGACAGAAGTATTTGCAGGCAGAAGGACTGTTACCTCTCTCAGCCTAGAGAATATTTTAAGCCTTGGATCTCTATTCTGTGACCCCATCTCTGCTTGGGATTGTAAATGCTTCTGGCACCATTCTGGAGGGGTTCCTGACTTCCACCTTTGTGTAGAATGCTCTTCCCTCAGTCTTCCATACCACCTTCCAGTTTATCATTCCAATCTCAGTTTACAAGTCCACTCCTCAGAGATGCCTTTGCCAGCTATCTAAAATGTCTACCCTCCCCATATCACATTATTCAGGTTTTTTTTTCTTCCACAGCTTTTATCTCTGATACTGTACTTTCTGTTTACTGTTTGCCTCCTAGCATCTCGTGGAACATCAGGATACAAGCTCTGTGAGAACAGAATTTGTCTACCTTGTCCATCCTCGGTACACAGCAGTCCCTAGTATATGCTCATCATTTATTGAATGCCTGCTGTTGGAATGAATGAGACTCCTGCCACCTCCAATCCATAGCGACTTGCAAAGGAGGGTTTGTTGAACTCAAATTCATTGATTTCCATTTGTGGAAGGGGCGGGGGACTGGAGGGCCTCTGAACTACTTACCCCATGAGAATGGCTGTGAAGGTTAGTCAGGTTTAAAGAGATGAAACAAGATTAGATTGCATTATAGGTTTCTCAGGGATGGAAAAGGTATTTATCCACATTGATACTATTAGCATATTCCGTCACTCTCCTAGACTATTCTTTGCAAGCTTTTTGTTTACTGGAATCTGGGATACTCCCTTAAACTGAAACAGTGTAATTTTAGCCCATGATTCGTCCCATGTACATTATCATACCAATTATGACTTTAGTTCCTCAACCTGTTGGCATCTCTGAAACGTGTTATATATAGGTTATTTACCAAAATTGATCATAAACCCAGCCCCCCAAAGGCAGAAATATCTAGTTTCTCTTATGTAGAAATAAGCTTGTTTCCAGTTTATTTAATGCATTGTGTTATACTTGCTTCTTGTCAACAAGCTGGGGCTAGAGCTTAGCAGTTGAGCGCTTGCCTTGCATGCATGAGGCACTGGGTTCGATCCTCAGCACCACATAAAACAACTAAGAAAAAAAAAAAAGACTATTTTTCAGCAAAGATTGCATCCATATTCAATCAATTTAGGACAGGGAAAGAAAAAGAAGAAAACTGTGATTCAGAAAGATAAATGGTCTTGATCAAAGAACTTCAAAGGTATTAATAAAAGAGAACATTAGCTGGTAAAAGGCAGGTTGGTTTTAAAAGCTAGTCAGAAAAAAAAAGCTAGTCAGACAGAAAAGGCCAGTAGAAAGAGTGACTTACAAGAGGCCCCAGACAACGTCCCAACCCTCTACAGCCCTCCTGTAAAGAGATGGAGATTGCAAAAGGTAGTCTGTTCCATATTTGGACAGCTCTAATCATTAAAGCAGTCTAATTTGCGGCTGACTCCATCTCCCTCTAGCTAACTTCTTTACAGTGGTTCTTGTTTAGCCCTCTGAAACTACTCTGAACAAGTTTAATCCCTCTTCTGTGTGAGATTCCTTTGAGTAATTCAAGATATCTATTTCACTTAAAAGCCTCTTTTCCTAACTAAAAAGAGCAACTCGGCCCTGGGCTGTCTTCCTAAACTGCAAGTGTGCATCCCCTGGTCTTTGTCTCCAGTTCTGGAGATCATGTCCAAGACTGAACACAAAAGTCCAGGCATGGTCTTGCAGTGAAGTTTCCACTGCCCACCTTTGTTCTGGGTCCTTTCCCTTACACAATGTTGATTTGTGTAACAACCAACTTAAATAGAGTCCTTTACATACAAACTGTAATCATGTCAAATCTGCTTATCTTGTACAGGCACTCTTGGTTGCTTTAACCCAGACATTGAACTCAGACTATAATAGAATGTTCTCATGCTCATTTTGGCCTGTTCTGGCCTTTTGGAGTCTTCAACTTCAAGCAGTGTTTTAGTTTACACATCCAAGATTTGCATTACACACAAATTTGATAAACACGATTCCTATGTCTCTATCCAACAGAACTTTCTAGACATTCATTCCAGATTGAAAATAACCAATCAAGGGCTGGGTTGTGGCTCAGCAGTAGAGCGCTTACCTAGCATGAGCGAGGCCCTGGGTTCAATCCTCAGCACCATGTAAATAAAATAAAGATATTGTGTCCAACTACAACTAAAAAATAAATATTAAAAAAAGAAAATAATCAATCAACTGGACTTAAGTGTTCAATTGTTATAAAATCATCTTGACCACAGATCCCAAAGTCAGGAGAGCAAAAATCTTAAAAGGCTCTCTGCTTGGGCTGGGGATGTGGCTCAAGCGGTAGCGCGCTCGCCTGGCATGCGTGCGGCCCAGGTTCGATCCTCAGCACCACATACAAAGATGTTGTGTCCGCCGAAAACCAAAAAAAAATAAATATTAAAAAAAATTCTCTTAAAAAAAAAAAAAGGCTCTCTGCTTCCTTATCCCCACAATGTTTTGTTACCCAGTGCAGGAACGCTTCCTTTGGTTGACCATCTAAGGTAGTTGGCTTGATTCAAGGTCATGTTATATAAGCATGGAGTCCATGGAGTCGATGGTTCTCTACTTTATCCATTAGAACTTAATAAAAGGACAAACCTCTGGATACCTTATCTACCATAGTCTCCAGATCCCCATTCTGGGGATTTTCCTCGTGGAAATGTGTTCTCTTTGGCGCAGTTTGTGTTACTGAACACATACTAGCACCTTGTGATCACCACTGTTTCTATGTACCCACAAACTTAACATCTAAGAATCTGCCAAACTCAACAGGAAGTTTTTTTCCAGAATTTCCCTCCTTTCTTTCACCCGCCCCCCCAATTTGGGTCCCTACATTAATAGGCATCCTTTCTATGAATGATCAAAATTCTCTTATCTGATGCTTATATGAAAAAGGACTTACTGGGAGTAGTAGACTGCAACCTCACAGCAGCTTGATCATGTGCTCAGAGTCACTGAGAATCTACAACTTTTGACTCTGCCCCTCCAGGTGGAGGCAATATAAGGCCCCAGGCTTCTCCAGTTTACAATTTACTGGTTTAGCAATTCTAATGTAGAGAAAGACCTCAGATTTCCTCTGGGTCCTTTGGCCACCCCTGGAAGCTCCATCTGATTTGTATGACCCAGAAAAGGGAAAGTGATTCCCTAAAATAGTGGTGGAGGCCTCAGCATCACCAGGAGGGCATGAGGAACAGATTGGTGGGATCTGCCTCTGAATTCTCATTTGGTAGGTCAAGGGTGGGCATGAGATTTTGCATCTGTAACAAGTTGCCAGGTGATATGGATGCTGCTGGTTCAGGCCCCACCCACACCCTGGCAAACAAGGCCTCACAGGAAAATCCTGTTGCTGAAAATGTTGGGCCTGCAAATGTTAGGGCTATAAAAGTAAGTAAATAAATAAATAAATAAACGCTTCACTGAGAAAATGTAAAGATCTAACTGCTTTGGAGGAAGCCAACATAACCAGCACAGCACTGTGGACACCTGTTTAGAGATGGCCTGTATTCTTCCATTGCAATTGGCCTTTGTATCCGCCATACATTCACCATAATCACCACCCCCCCCCCATTCCTAAGCTCCTGGCACAGTGAACCATTATCTGTTCCTCTGCTCAGGCTGTTTCTTCAGCTTGTATCTGTTTGGTGAACCCCCATCATCCTTCAAGATGAAGCCTTCCCTGATTGTGGCCTTTCCAGCACTTCCAACCTCATCACCCCAGAAACTAGGGGCTTCTGGGTCTCGCATGGCACTTTACATAGTACTCACCTCCAGGATGAGAACTCAGGTCTTCCTTCTACTTCTCTGGCTGCTCCCTTCCAACCTTCTTCTCTTATGCCTCCCCTTTACATGTAGGGTGTCCCAGGGTGTAGGACTTGGCAGTCTTCCCTGTCTACACTCTTTTCTTACAACCATTGCTTTAAACCCTGCATAAATACTGTTGGCATACACATTTCCACATCCAGACTCATACCCAATGGCCAACCTGATGTCTCCACTTGACTAGACCATGGACTACCCTGTGTGAGTGACAAGGAAGAGACAGTGGATGGTACCTTCCCTCTAAGAAGTGATGCATGAGTAATATAGAGCCACTTGAATATCTAGGGTCAAGAGCAGCAGCATTTGGGGCAAAAGGAATAGCAAATGGGTAAACACACATGTAATAAATACGATTTCCTTTTTTCATAGCATTTTTTTCTTCCACAAGATTATAAACCCCAGGAGAACAGGAATCGTGTGTACTTAGGAGACAATAAAACATGACTGATGATGAAAATGATTTTCAATTCAATGCTTTCAGTAGAAAACAAATTCACCCTGTGATGTAACCATTTTATTATTATTTTAAAAAATCAGTAATTATTTTTAAGTACTATCATAAACTTTTCCTAGTTTAAAAAAAAAAAAAAACATGACTGATGAGTGCATGATAATTATTTGCACTGAGGGCCACTAGTCCTTCCCTCATTTGTGTTCCCAGCACCTAGCACAGTGCCAGGCATGTAGCAGGCAGGCAATGAATATCTACCAAAGTAACTAAGGAAGCACTTTACTTTCTTTGCAATCACTAAAAAAAAAAAAAAAAAAAAAAAAAAAAAAGTTACCATCTTAAAAAGAAAAACATAAAAAATAAAAGAAGAAAGAAACCTATATAGCAGTGCCAAAGTACTGTGGAATGGTTTTCAAGACCGTAGCTCCCCGATGGGATAATGTAGTTTAAATATAGCAGCTATTTTCCCCTCCAGTCGGTTTGTTCTTTGATTTTTTTGTGGAAACATTTAAAAAGTTTTTCTTCACTGCTCGGCTTCCTCACCCACCTCCCCAAGGTGCTTAGACCTTAAACAGTGAAATGCTTAAAATGCAGAGATGACATGGCCTCCTGAGCTTGGTAGGAAAATGAGTGATTAAATGCCATCTCCATTTGAAATGAGCCTTTCTGATCTCCCTACCCAGCCCAGTGCCAGGCGCTGCTCCCCCTGGAAGCAGCAGTGAGCAGGTAGAGTTTCAGTCTGGCAGGAACCCAAGGATGGAGCAGGCAGCGGATAGGGTTGCGGTGGACAAATTCCTAGAACGGGACCTTTGTTCCCAAGGCTGACCAGCTCGATCCCTTGATGTACCATAATAGAAAAGGTGGGGGGCAGTGGTGGAGGCATGTTTACGTCGCCTATTGTGATCCGGCTGCAGCTACCTGATAGTTCCCAAAAGGTCCCAGGAGACTGGCTGCCCTCCCAAGTCACCTTGTGATTCTCTCCCCATTTCGGTGAGGGGGAAGGAGGGGAACACTGTGTATCCTGAGAAGTGTGTCTGACATGCTTGATCCGTTCCATCTGGGAGGATGCATCATGAGCCCCATCTGGCTCCGGCAGTTTGCCTTGGCTGAGGGGCGGTGGCTCCCAGCACACTCTCCCTGCCTGCTTCAGCCCTCTCCAGCTCGCTGGTCCTTCACCATTCCCTGAAGGCAGTAGACCCCAGGTTTCCTCACCTGCAAGATTTGCCCTTACCCCCAGCCCTTGCCTTCTTTTCTGTAACCCCCTTGGCTCCTTCTCCCAGCGTGCTCCTCTTGATCCACAGCCCTCTGCAGAGGTGGGTTGACTGGAAATCCTCTGCAGGCACAGGCCCTTGGGATAGTCCTGTTCTTTCACCTGATCTTCTTACACCACCCAGAGCAGGTCCTGATTGGGAGACAGATCCACCTATTCTAAGGTCCTGTCTGACATCTCACAAGCTGGAGTCCAGAGACACAAGACACCTGTTCCCCTTCTCTTAGTTATTTCCTGTCTCAAATGGTGACCCATGGCCTCTTGTTTGGCCTTCCAGTTTAAACATATAAATCTTCTCAGGTGGGTCCAATCTGCATTGATGGGGGATGGGTGGAGCACCAGAAAGCAGAGGCTTGGCTGGAGCTGTTTGCAAACATTAGACGTTTCTCTTCCATGACTCATCAGAGGAGAGCAGAGTCCTCCCTCTTCCTGGAATGCAGCAAATTCACGGTCAACTCCTACCCCCACCCTCACCCCCAAAATTAAACAACCCACACATACAGTTTTGGCCTCAAAAGTCAGATTTCCCCCAAAAGTCTGACATGGCAGTGGTGGGGGAGCAGTGCAATATAAGGCCATATGAGCCAGTGACAGGATTGATTCTCTGACCTGGGGGTCGGGGGGTTGCAATCACAGCACAGTATTCACAAACATGTATTGGTATGAGGGGTCCTCTCCAGAAAACTGCCTTGTCTCCCCTTACTTGTCCCCAAACCTTTTTACTTAACAGCTTCCCAATATAAAACCTGAGATAGACAATCTTTGGAACATTCCAACAAAGCTTGATTTTAATGATATGTAAAAGTTCCATGGGAAAAAAATAAGGCTAATTCAGATAAAAAGGAAGAGACAAAAAGGAAGACATAAGATAACAGATCTGTATTTACCATGCGTGCAGCGTGCTCAGGGCTCGTGCAGCGTGCTCAGGGCTCGTGCAGCGTGCTCAGGGCTCGTGCAGCGTGCTCAGGGCTCGGATGCTGTCTCATTCCATCCTTGGGACAAGCCTGTCTGGTAGGTATCATTATCATTCTTATTTTTTTCCAGATACTAAAAACTGATTCTCAGGTTGTCATTTGCTGTAGTTATACAATTAGAAATTACTATTCGATACACGTTCTTGGGAATAGAAGTTTATTTGTCTGAAGAAGAATTAGTTTGGATCCCTTCCTCACATCGTGAAATGCAATAAATTTCATATGGGAATAAGCCCTAAGCATGAGGGGAAAAATATGTAAAACAATTAAAAGAAGCAACAAAAGCATATTGGGCCCTGGTATGGTGGTGCTCACCTGTTAACCCAGGCAGAGGCAACAGATTTCAAGTTTAAGGCCAGCCTGGATAACTGAGCAAAACCCTGCCTCAAGATGAAAAATAAAAAGGTCTGGGGCTGCAGCCCAGTGATAAAGCACCGGGGTTAATCCCCAGGACCTCAAGAAAACAAAGAAACACAAAAGCATATAGGTGTGGAGGGAGATGAAGTTCAAAGCACTTCAGATATGGAAACACTTTAAATTTGCCTAATAAAATATCACAAAACAAAGGGGAGGATTATATGGGGAAGACATTAGATGACTTCTGAAAAGCCTTTCCAACCTAGGAGTCTGGCTCTGGGACTGTGCAAAAGCCTTCAGACAAATACACATATAGCTTTTAATCGTAGCAGATAACAGTTTAATTTCCTGATCCCAGATCTCTGCCTTCTCCCAGAGATGGCCAGAGGAGAGAGCCTTCTGAGTCCTGCTTAAATGCAGCCCCTTGTCCAGGGTGGGGCAGGACCAGCTGTTCCCTGACAGCACATGGAGCTGGGAAAGAAGCAAGGCAGAGTCACATCCCCGGCAAACCGCACAAGGCAGCTTCTGCCAGCAGAATGCAGGGACCTGATCTGGAATTCTGCCAGGCCAATGGGATTAACTTCCCAAGTGCTGGCCAAAAAGGGCCCCAGGATTTTTATTTTTATTCGTTTTCCATTACAACTGCACAGCAACGCAAACAAGGCCCAAAACAAGGTGAGCCGCAGCCAAGAATCATTTTCCTTCGTGGGGTGCCGTCTCAATGCCACACATCTTGCTGACCTCATCTCACACAAGTTAAAGTTGAGAGTTTGATTACCTATTCCCCAAGCTACGACAACGGGAGTAAGGCATTGCAACTGTCCAGTTAAAGCAGTATACACGCAGAAAGGGAAATAAAGCAAGGCAGACACGGAGCCCATTGTGCCAAGGAATAATGACTTGATGAGAGGTTGGTAGCAATACAAGAGAAGATATGCTTAGTTCCTTGATCCCTCAAGATCAGGGGCCCAGAGCACAGGGATTGGAAGAAATCTGACTTCAGGCAACTAAATGTCAATTAAAAAGAAAGTGGGATGGGAAGGGAAGGAAAGGGCTTAGTGCATTAGCTAATGAGACTCAGGCTTTAGGCTTGATGAGTCTCCTCAGCAAGGACTCCCCTACACGGACAGAGATTTTTTTTTTTTTTTAATATTTATTTTTCAGTTTTTTGGCAGACACAACATCTTTGTTTGTATGTGGTGCTGAGGATCGAACCCGGGCCGCACACATGCCAGACGAGCGTGCTACCGCTTGAGCCACATCCCCAGCCCCGGACAGAGATTTTTATTTTGTGATTTTCCTTGTTCTTCCAGCTGCCAGATTCAGTGTTATCAGAGGTTTTCAAAACATCACCTTTTGGAGATTATGGGGAAGCAGATTCAGAGACTGGCATCAGTAGGTAGTGACTACGATTTTTGGCAAGCCCTTGTCCCCACTTCCTCACTCATTGGAAGCGGATAGTAGACTCTGTCTCATGTCTTCGTGAGGTTAGATGAGAACCTGCATGTGAGGGGCTCAGCATGTGCCTGGAGTAGAGAGGTCTTTGTGCCATGCTGACTTTCAGGCTAGTTAACCAGCATATCCATTAACATTATAGAGACTCCTTAGACTCCCTATTCTTTGCTCTCTCTCTTTTATTTATTTATTTATTTATTTTTTGTGGTGCTGGGGATTGAACCCAGGGCCTTGTGCATGTAAGGCAAGCACTATACCAACTGAGCCGTATTCCCAGCCCCCCCCCCTTTTTCTTAGAGACATTTCAGTCATAGAAAGAAGTACAAGAAAAATATAATATCCATATACACACCAATTAAGAAATAAAACATTGTTGGTTCAACTGGAGTTCCCTGCATGCCTCAGCTCTGGGGATGGGCCCAGGGTCTCACCTCTGTGTGCCACCCAGTGCTTTCCACTGAGCCAGGCCCCAGCCCCTCTCTCCATTCTCAATGGGGGTTTATCATTCAGACATAGTTTTACTACAAATATCCACAGATGATTTTGGAAACAGTATTATTTTGCAGTTTTCAAGTTTTATGTAGGCCTCACCAATTCTGTGAGTATTTTTCACGCCTCTTGCTTTCTTTACTTACCATTAGGAGTTGTTTTTTTTTTTTTTTTTTTTTAAGGTTTATTCAAATAGAAACATGTAGCTCTAGTGACTTCTAATGCTTTAGGTTACATGTATATTTCAAATAAACAAGTAAAACACTGAAAAGGCTGAAGTTCTCACTGCTTATTGCTTTTCCCTCTACTGTCTGTATTTGCTTGGTTTCCCACATAAAATCAAAATCAAAACAAAGATTTCACTTTAACTTTCTTCCCCAAAAGACATTTAGTTCTGTTTATCATTTCCTCTGCTTCCAAAATTGCTAAGCCTTCTGCTAAAAGAAGAAGACGCCGTGGTACCTGCAAATGGCCCTCCTGATTTGCAGTGTGGAGAATTGTTCTTCATGGGATTGTCAGTGTCCTTCAGACTGTGAAGGCCAGTGCTGAGGGGATATTAGCTGATGACAATCTCTCAGTTATCAGGCTTTTGATGGAGGCTTAATATTAGAAAGAATCAAGGAAAATCTGAAGATCAGTGGGAATGTCTTGTGCCCCTACATCTCCCCCATTCTCCATTAGGAATAGTTCATAGTTATCTTAAAGATAGACTGGTGTGGGGGCTGGGGTTGTGGCTCAGGAGTAGAGCACTTGCCTAGCATGTGAGAGGCACTGGGTTCGCTTCTCAGCACCACATATAATCAATAAATAAACTAAAGGTCCATCAGCAACTTAAAAAAAAAAAAGGAGTGGTGTGAATTCCCAGAAATCTGCATATAAACCCTTCCTTTGGTCCACTTCAATCATTTTAAAACTTTAATTTGCCCAAGAATTACTGTAAGGGACAGTTGTACACTAGATCATGTATGTTGTACTTTGTTGGCAATTTAATGGATTCTAAAGGGTTGTTTTTTTGTTTTGGTTTGGTTTTGGTGTTTTGCTTTGCAGTACTGAGGATTGCAACCCGAGAGTGCCCTACCACTGAGCTATACCCCCCTCCGCCAGTTTTTAATATTTTGAGACAAGGTCTCCCTAAATTGTCCAGGCTGGCCTTAAACTTGTGATTCTCCTGCCTCGGCCTCCCAAGAAGCCCATGCCCTGCTCCAGGGTTGTTTTGACTGTGGTAAATTTTACCTTATTATCATATCTGATGTAATTCCTTTGGAGTAGATTTTCAATAAATGCTAGTGCTGATATTGAAGAGGTGAGGTGTAGAGCTGATTTGCAAAAATAATAGAATAAAATAAGTTTGGGGTATTGTGGAAAATGGGTAATGGGTATGAAGGTGATATTTTAGGTCTTCCAGATTATGTGTTCAGGGAAGACCAGGTGGTCTGGTAAGGTTTAGAGGGGGAGCCTGCCAAGCCACAAATGTCAGGTACACTTACACAGGAGACAGACTTACACAGGAGACGAGCTTCCACCCCACAATTCGTTATTGAGCCAGCCTCTGGCACATGCATAATTGGGTTCATTTCCTTTTTCAAAAATTGTTGTCAGCCAGCATGGTGGCACATGCCTGTAATCCCAGCTCTGGATGCTGAGGTAGGAAGATCTGAGGTTCAAAGTCAGCCTCAACAACTTAGAAAGGCCCTAAGCAACTTAGTGAGTCCCTGTCTCTAAATAAAAAGTAAAAAAAGTTGGGGATGTGGCTCAGTGGCTGAGTAGTTGAGGGACCTTGGGCTCAATTTCCAGTACTACAAAAAAAAAATTTTTTTAACCATTTTTATATGTTCAGTCTAGTAGCATTAACTGTATGCACATTGTTATACAACTGATCTCTAGAACTTGTTCATCTTATGAAAATGAAACTCTACACCCATTGAACAACTTCCCTCCTCTACCCCTCTCCAGGATGGTAGACCCTGGCAACCACCATTCTGCTTTGTTTCTAAGAGTTTAGTGACTTTAGATACCTCCTGTGTGGAATCATGCAATATTTATCTTTTTGTGATTGGCTCTCACTTAGAAAAATGTCCTCAGGTTTCATCCATGTTGTAGCCTATGATAGACTTTCCTTCTTTAAGGCCAAATATTATTCCATCATGTATGTAGAACCCATTTTCTTTATCCCTGCATCTGTCAATGGGCACTCAGGCTGCTTCTACCTCACAACTATTATGAATAACGCTGTGATGAACACGGAGTGCAGATATCTCTGAGATCTTGTTTTCAATTCTTTTGGGTATATGCCCAGAAGTGGGATTGCTGGATCATATGGTAATTCTATTTTAACTTTTTGAGGCACCTCCAAACTATTTTCCATAGCGCACGCCACTTTACATTTCCACCAACAGGAAAGCCCCGCCTTGCTCTCCACACTGTCCTCCCTTGCCCTGAAGCCTCACCTCCCCTTTTGGTGCACTTAAACTCCAGCTGCTCTAGGCACTCCAGGCCCTGGCACAGTTAGGCCTCTAAGGGTGAGTCCAGATAAAGCAAGGTTCTGGGCAAGGCCTGACTTCCCACTACCTGAACCACCTTAGGTCCTGCGCTTTTTTTTTTTTTTCCCTTTTCTGGTACTCGGGATTGAACCCAGTAGTGCTCTCCCACTGAGCTACATCCTAAACCTTTTTTATTTTGAGACAAGGCCTCGCTAATTTGCCTAGGTTGAGCCTCAGACTTGTAATCCTCCTGCCTCAGCCTCCCAGTCGCTGGGATTCCAGGTGTGCGCCACTGTGCCAGGCTGGGCTGGATAGTTTTACCTTCTAAAACTGGGAAGAATTGTGGCTTGTGTCTTATATTCTTCCTCTTTCTTCTAGGGAGTGATATTTAACTGTCAGAAGGAGTCTGTCGACCTCTTTCTGTCAATCTGCTCTTGGGGCCACAGAATGTGATGAAACTGGCTCTCCTAGGCCCATGTGCATCGAATCTAAATCTTCTGTGGAAACTTCCTCTGGTTCTCTTGATCCTCAGTGTTCCTTGTGGCACCAAGGATTGGTTAGCACTGAGCTCTTAATGGGAGAGGCCCAGCTGCATGAGCAAATCATTTATGGCATCATGGAGGATGGAGCGCTTGCGCAAACCTTCCTTCTACTCTCCATACCAGATCAGACAGGTGAAGTCTCTTTTCCTTACAGTCTCTTAGGACCAACTGGCTTAGTGCGAACCCTGAGCTGGTGACTCCTGCCTCATCTTTTACCTGGGGTGGCTGGACCTGTGGCCTCCCACCTGCATCTCATTCATTCCCCTTCAGACCAAGGTTTGACCTGTTGGTGTGCGGAGGCTCACCTTAGGCTGTGGGGAAGTGGGGCAGGTATGGGAGGAGATACAGAGACCTGTAAACATTCTTGCCCTCTTATCCTTACCTGCTAATTTCAATGATGGACAGAGTTGAAGAGAGAGGACAGAAAAAAAGGTTCCAAAACCCCCCAGTCTTCTCTCAGGCCAAGTTCTCAGGCCAAATGCACAGCCATGCTGTGTCAGCTGGAAGCAGGGCAGGCTGGGACCCGAGTCCATGTGCTGACCTATCCTGAACTGCCTCAGGTTCTCCCAGAGAGACCCCAGCTGGAAAATTTGGGAACAGGCAAAGATAACGGGCTCTGCCTCCACAGAACTGTCACAAGACACTGACGGGACCTTCTTGCCCATTATCTTTCCCCACCTTGGCTTATCTCATTTACATCTACTGGCTTAGGACCTTAGGCTTTTCCTAAAAAAATAACAAAAGTAAAGAAAAACAGTAAAATAGACCCCTATTTACCATACCTGGATTTGAAAGTCAAAGACATTTCTTCAGTCCTCTCAGGTCCTTGCCTGGCTGTGACCGAGCTTCCTCAGCTTCTCTCCCTCTTGTACTTGTTGCCTGGTGACTTTTGCATACCCAAGTACCTCCTTTATGTTATTTATGCATGATTTTTATTTCCATCAGTACATATTTTAAAGCTTAAATATATTTTAAAAGGAAACATTTGAATATGATAAAAAAAAGAGCTGGGCATGGTGGCCCACGCCTTTCATCCCAGCAGCTCAGGAGGCTGAGGCAGGATGATCGCAAATTCAAAGCCAGCCTCAGCAATTTAGCAAGACCTTAAGAAACTTATCAAGTCCCTGTCTCAAAATAAAAAAATAAAAAGGGCTGGAGATATGGGTCAGTGGTTAAGCACCCCTGGTACCAAATGCCTGGTACCAAAAATAAATAAATAAATAGAAAACCAGGATCACTTATCTTATACAGAAAATGATTATAA
The DNA here is from genome assembly GCF_047511675.1 of Marmota flaviventris. Taxonomy (NCBI): domain Eukaryota; kingdom Metazoa; phylum Chordata; class Mammalia; order Rodentia; family Sciuridae; genus Marmota; species Marmota flaviventris. The sequence continues at coordinate 137,532,272 of NC_092498.1, read as the reverse complement.
AAACCAAAACAATAGGGCTGGGACTGTAGCTCAATGGCAGAGTACTTGCCTAGCATGTGTAGGCACTGTGTTTGATTCTCAGCACAACATAAAAAAATAAATCAAATAAAGGCCTGTTGTACATCTACAACTATTAAAAAAAAATCAAAACAATAGTCGGGCATGGTGGCACATGCCTGCGGCTCAGGAAGCTGAGGCAGGAGGATCAAAGCCAGCCTCAGCAAAATTGAGGCGCTAAGCAACTCAGTGAGACCCTGTCTCTAAATAAAATACAAAATAGGGCTGGGGATGTGGTCAGTGGTTGAGTGTTCCTGAGTTCAATCCCTGGTGTACACACACACACACACACACATACATAATCAAAACAATAAAAATACAACAAATGCATAAATACATGAAGATGTACTAGTGTTACCAGTCTCTGCTCATTCTGTTAAAGTGTGCCGTCATTTCACACACCTCAAGTGGCATGAATCTTGTGTTCTAGAAAACCCTGTTGACCTCCTTATCTCTTTCCACTGCCATTTTGACCAGCACCTCTGATGGTCCACTTGGCTTGGCTACAGTCTCCAACCTTGGAGGCTAATCTAGTTGTTTCTGTGTAGGTTACAGATGATTAATATTCATAATCAGTTGACTTTATGGAGTTTATTCCAGAATCAGCTGAAAGACATCAAGGGCAGAACGGAGTCTTCCCTGGAGAAGGAATTCTACCTGCAGACACACCTCACTTCCTGCCTGAGCGGCTCCAGCCTGACCCTCCTGATGGTCTGCCTGAGGGAATTCAGATTTTCCTGGCCAGTCCCCAGGACCACAGAGGCCAATCTTTGCAATAAATCTCTTTCTCTGTCTCCACACTGGTCCTGTTTCTCTGGCAGAAGCCTGCCTGATTCTATACCCTGTAAGTATGTTCTGCAGCAGCTAGAAGGATCCCTAGATTTCCAAACAGCCAGCTGCATCTCTGCCTCTGTGGTCCTGCTTATTCCTTCCCTGCTGTGTGGGGACAGTCTCTTATATGAGGCCACTTTCCCAGTCTTACATTTTGCCTTCAAGGACCCGCTGCAGTAACTGCCTCGGCAAAGGCTTCCCCCTAGCTTTGGGTCTGTCAGAGTTTTCTCCTCTGAATTCACACTGTGCTGAGGCCGCCACTTCTTGGCCCTTCAGCTGTCTTTATCCTGTGTGGCCCCTGTAGGGGTCAGAACTGCTGCATCGACATCTTTGTTCCCCTAATCATTACCCTTCCTCTGTCAGAGAATGGGCCCAGATGTTCGTCACTACGGCAGCTCTACTGTCCTGAGTAGTCTTTCTGACCCATGTTACAATACTCACAAGTGCCAACACTGTCATTTCTGGAGCCAGGACATGCTAGAATAATAGAGTGAGGGCTTTAGAAATAGGACTGAAAATCAGGAATCCCATTGAAGCTGCTATCTTGATATAAAGACACACAGGTTTCATGTTAAAGGCCGAGGAGAGGACTCAGTGTCCAGGTGTCCAGTCCTGAGGCCAGACTTCCACCTTTCACTTGCCCAGCCTGCCAGGATCTCAGGTCCACTCTGCTTCTACCAGGGGAAAAATCTGATGATACTGAGTGTCCAGCACCTGGGCCAAAGGCCCAGGAGGAAGATGCTAAGTGGAAGAGAAGGAAAGGAAGGTGGGGGTCCAATTTTTAACTGGAACTTAGCTGAAGAGAGGCCACAGAAGGGGGGAGTCTCAAGTTCTCCAAAGACAGTGGGAGGTGCACCCTGATGTGAAGGAGGCCTTAGGTGGCCCAGGAGCAGCAGCAGGTAGGACAGGATAAGTCTAGTGCAGAGCCCCACCCAAAGGGACACACTTTAGCTGGGTATGCAGCTGGAGCCTGAAGGAGGGAAATCGAGTGTGCCCAGGACTACCCAGTTAGCACCTGCTCAGCTCTGGGTGGCACCGCCTGCCCTTCCGATTTGATGCTCCAGGTAGAAGGGAATCATGCAACCCATGGGATATGAGCGCATATTCCTCTCTAGCAAGGATCACAGGACTCCTCAAAGATGGGGACCTGTTAGAACCTCATTAAGGAAAGCCAGGCAGCCTCTGCCATGAGAAAGCAATTTTCATGAGAAATTTTCATGAGAAAGCAAGGCCCTTCTTCAGGTCCCATCATTCTCTCGCCTCCCTAGAGAACCACAGGAAGTAAAGTTTCCTGGGAAGAGAAAGTGGAGGGCATGGGCCTGCTGGTTGCACCTGGTTACTTCCTGAGCAAAACTATCCTCTCTCCAGAATGGCCTGAGGTGGCAGATTTGAGCCTCAGTTTGGCGGATGGCAAACTTGAGCTCTGACCTTTCCTCTGAGGTGGGGCAATGCTGCAGGAGCCACATGGCATGGCTGGGGGTGACTGGGATAGGTGACCAAAAGAGGGATACACCTTCTCATTAAGACTGAAGTTCTGGGCTGGGATATGGCTCAAGCGGTAACGCGCTCGCCTGGCATGCGCGGGGCGCTGGGTTCGATCCTCAGCACCACATAAAATAAAATAAAGATGGTGTGCCTGCCAAAAACTGAAAAATAAAATAAAATAAAAAGACTGAAGTTCTGCCTCTGTTGGGTATGTGGTATCAGAAAACATTCCTCCCCCAAATAATGCACTCCTAAAGTATCTGGAAGAGATTGAAGGGAGAGAGGAAGGGAAGAGGAAGGGGAGGGAAGGGAAAGAGAGAAAGGGAGAGAGATGGGGGGATGGGAGAGGCAGAGTCAGTAGGAATGACAAAATTGCTGAGATAATTACTCATGGATTACAACTGACTAATAAACACAAGAAAGAAAAGTTCAGCCTTGCTAGTTATCAAGAAAATGTAAATTGAGTCAAAGGCAGAACGTCCACCTACCAATTCCACCTACCCAATGGAATTGTTTTAAAGAGGGCCCTCTCTTCACCTGCTGGTGGGAGTGCATGTTGGCTTTCTGGAAGTCACTTGGTAACATGTAACAAGACTTTTAAAAGGATGACTCAGTAATTTCACTTCCAGGAAATGATGCTAAAGAAATAATGAGAAGACACCTAATGGTGTGAATTTATACTTTGAATACAACCAGAGATACGAAAAATTGTGCTCTATATGTGTAATATGAATTATAATGCATTCTGCTGTCATAGATAACAAATTAGAATAAATTTATAAAAAAAAGAAAGAATGAGAGATGTGTGAACCAAGGTGATTTTAAGCAACAATGATCATTATAATAGTTCTAAAAATAACATCAACATCAACAAAAACAGCTTAATATCCAATTTAAATGTCTAACAAAAAGAGCCTGGTTCATCATGATAAAGCCATACTGGAAAATATTATGTAGTCATTAAAAATGACCATTGGTGTAGACATTATGCCAATGACATTATGTGTCCATGTTGTGAAATCCTGGAGGCATTTTCAGTTCTGAGGGACTGAGGACAACTTCTTTCACCTCTCTGAGCCTCATTATCCTTATCTATAAAATGAGTTTATCAGTATCTGCCTTGGAGAGTTGCTCTGAAAATTAAAAGGGACAGTGTGTATGAAGTATTTAGCAGAGTTCCTGGCTTAGAAGGCCAGAAAACATGAGAAATGATCATCTCATAACAGTCGTGTTTAATTTTTAAATATGGGACAAATCCCAATTTATGCTATTTTAAAATATTTCAGAAGAATTTCTGATGAATTGGAACCAAAAATAATAAACTAAATATAAAACAAGCTACAAACAATGCATATACATATAATCAACTTTCCAACTGTACACACTTTTGCAAGAATACATATGAGTGTATTTCAAAACGTTTAAAGGACTAAAGGACAAACCTCAAAATACTACCAGTGGTTAGGTTGTGAATTACAGGTTCTTTTTGTTTTCTCTTTTATACTTCAGTATCTTTTCAAAGATTTCTGCAGTAAGCACTTTAAAGTTTTTAAACAGTAAATATTTCCAAAAGTTCTAGAATCTGGTGGTGTGGGGAGGACACAGCAGGGTAAACTATGACCCCCAGCTGTGAAGAGCACCCCCCTCCTTGGTGTCCTGCTCCATAGAGGGCCGAGTCACCCCCTTGGAGCCAGGATGTCCTGTGAAATATATAGACCAGGGTCAGCCCAGATCACGAGGCCCAGTGCCCTCGGCAGACCTCTCTGGGAAGCAGGCTCTCTGCCACCAGCTGTATCTCTCCCCAGGAGAGAATGTATGTGCGACTCTGACACAGGGCAAACTCTGCCCCCTTGGTGTTTCTCGCTTATTCTAGGGAGAGGAGGCTCTAGGGGCACATTCCATTAAGGAATTTCACACCCTACCTCCTCCTCCAAACTCTTCTCTTTTTCTCTGTCCCCTGAACAGAAATATATTTAGTAACCCTATCTAAACCCTCTTCTTTCCCTTAATTTGATTAAGGAGCTGGGGGAATAAGGTGGGGGCGGTGAGGAGCAGGCAGTTGAGCTGTGGTGAGTGATTAGGGGAGCCGAATGCCCATCCCAGGCGGGCGATGACTGAGTGTGGACAGCACCAGGGCCTCCTGGCACTTAGTACAGAGGCACAGAGGACAGAGGAGGGAACAGTTTATCAGGGAATGTGCTTCTCTGGGAGAATGAGAACCAAATCAGGGAGAGTCAGGCTTCGAGGAGTAACCAAGAGAATAGGGGACATTTGCTAAGGGAGGCACTGGCTTCTTTCTGTCTCTTCAGCCCCTCTGAAGCTTTAGGGTCTTCAGAGCCTTTGGGAATTCTTGGAGGCTGCATGTGTGGAACTCATGCTGTGTGTTAGGTACTTTCACATATATTAACTAATTTCTTTTCAGTGCTGGAGTTGGAATCTAGTACCTCACACCTGCTAGGCAAGTATTCTTTTACTAAGCTATATACCCCCAGGGCTTTTTATTTTTATTTTGAGACAGGGTCTCAAAAAGTTGCTGAGGCTGGCCTCCAACTTTATGATCCTCCTGTCTAAGCCTCTTGAGTTGCTTACATGTGTGTGCCACTGAGCTCAGCTAAACTAATTTATTGTTGGGAACTAAATCATCATTACTCATGGAATTGATATTTGGAGAGATTATTTTGGCCAAAAACATACAGTTAGTTGTTAGTACATGGGAGAACCGGGGTCCCAGTCTGGTTCTGCCTGATTCTACCACTCTTCCTGGCAAATGTTATACTCAGGAGAAAATAGTAACGGCCAACACTGATTCAGTCCTATGTGCCAGGCTCTGCTACATGCCTGTTCCTGCTGTGTTCCTTACAAATACATTTCATTGAATTTTCACATTGCCCCTAGGAATGAAGTAGACTAATAACCCCACTTGGCAGACGAGGAACTTGAGGTTCAGAGTGAGCAAATAATCTGAAGTTGCAGAGCTGGTAAAAGGCGAGAAAGGAGGGATGTGGAGAGGCTGGGTGAGTCAAGTATTGGGTCTGAGGCATCTAGAATGAGGGGGACCCTCTGTTTTCTGTGTGTCTCTTCCAACAGTTTGGTTGCTTCTCAAGGACAGTGACTTTACCTTGTTTGCCCTGTATGCTCAGGCCCAAACACAATGCCTGGAACAAAGGGAATGTTTGCTACAGGAACCAGTGGTATCTGATAAATTTGGCTAAGCCAGTACCTCCACTGGGGGCCAACTTGGGGAGGATTAAGTGAGACATATTTGTCTAGGGATTTCCAAGTCCAAATGTCACGCTGCTGAGCTTTAGAAAAGGCTCCGTTGGCAAAGGGGATCCCTGCAGGAGGCTTCAAAGGTGACCAGGACCTTGACAATGGGCAGGCCCAGGGAGAGGGCTCCAGCTCCCCTTGTGGGGTTGGATTCAAACCAAAGCAACAAGGACGGGACTGTCTGGCACACACTCCTGTTTCCTTCTTCAAGGACATCTCCAAACCCAGGAGATAAAATGGTACAGGAGATTGGAGGGACGTGGGTAGGAAGATTGCCACCTGGGCAGCTCATAGAGACCAGCGAGTGGGAAGATAGGAGATTGAGGTTTGAATTAGCAGGAACCTAAGGCTCTTGCAGAAACAGATTTGAAGAAATGAAGGGCAGAACTTTGGCCTCCTTTAGCAAAGAGGACTGATACTCTGCCAGGAAGGTCTGCAGCAATCTCCCACTGATTAATAAATACCTCACAGACTTGCCATCTACTATGGCTTTGGGTGGGGACCCAAGCTTCCCCCTGCTCCATAACCCTGAGGAAGGCTACCAAAGGGCAGAGAACAGAAACAGCCACTGAGTTCCTGGGCCAAGTCCAGGGCTTCCTGGCTCACGTTCAGGGAGCCGCAGTCTTTCTCTGCCTCTTGCTACACTGCGTGGTGTCTTTATGTGAGCTGCTTATTAACCAGGGGATATCAGGTCATGGGGAATGAGAGCTGGTGCCTGCTGCCAGTGGACGTAACTCAGAAACAGTGTGGGCAAGGCTGAGGTATGCAGCCTAGGTGGCCGGCAGGATGGAATCAAACTCCGGCACTATTTGGGGGCACTGGATTGTGGGTCCTGGGGCCTGTGGGACAGCCAGGAAAGCCAGGGGTCCCTCACCAGCACTGCACATCCATAGAAGAGTTCCCCAAGATGAGGATAGCATAGCTGCTCTGAAGGCAGCCGGTAGCTGGTTGGGCTGGGATAGCACATTGAATTGACGCTCCGCTGTCACAGTTGCAAATAGAGGGGGCTCTTTTCATTCCCTAGAAACTCCTCTACTATCCTCCTTTTCCAAAGAGGCTTTCCCAGAAAAGACTCTGAATAACACACTAAAATCCCATGAATCCTTTTTCCTCTCTTCCAGTAAGCTGCTGACTACAGTCTCAGTCTGAGAGCAAGTGCTGAGATGCTTCACCAGCCAGGTGGATCCTCGGGGCAAACCAGGGACACAGAGCACCCCTGGGCCCTGAGGGGGTTTCTTGACACCAGGCCACGGAATAGCTTCCTGCTGTGTCTACAAAAGCATGGTTTGACCAGATTTCAGCTGGGCTGTAGTGTTGCTTGTCTTAGGTTTCAAGTTGGTACCAGCTGCCCTGAGGGGAAATGGTTGGGGAAATGCTCCCATTTGGCTTCTTTCCACATGGAGGGTGGCTAGAGGAAGAGAGGGCTTAGAGCTGCAGCCCTGGTACCAGTGCCTTAAAAATAATGATATAAACACAGCCACAGCACTCAGCCTGCGGAGTCCCTGATGGGGACCAGAGGAGAGATGCTGTCCTGACTTACCCTTCAACGCACGCTCTGCAAACATAAGGGACCCAGCCCTCATCTATCACCTGAGAAGCTAAACAAACTTCCTCTGACGGCCTGTGGAGTATAAATCAAGAGGGCCCTAGCTGCTGCTGCTACTGCTGCCTTTTTTTTTTTTTTTTCCAAATGAAAGTAATAAACTTTATTTTTTAAAACTCTAAACTACCTTCATTTTATCCATATTTTTATTGATGCACTATAATTGTCCATAATGGTGAGATTCATTGTTACATCTTATGCACAAGATATAACAGTATAACTTAGCCAGTATCATTCCCCAGTATTTCCTCTTTCCCAGACTCTAAGAAGACTGTGTATAACTGCAGCCACAGAGACATTGTCCTCATATTCTTTCCTTTTGTCCTTTTAGAACAGGGTGCTAGCAAGTCGCAACTGCAGATACACAAAGCAGATCAACTCAGACATTGTTACCCAACTTCTCTGAGCCTTGGTCCTCACCTATAAGTGGGTCAGTGCTGATTCTACCTCATGGGTTTCAGGCAGAAATTAAACAAGATCATCACATGGAGTGCTCTGTATGGAAGTCAGTAAAGTCAGCAGCGACAGCCCCGTCAGTTGGGGCTGAAGGCCATTCTTAGGTACAAAGAAGGAAAAACAACGACGACTCTCCTGATACTAATCCCAGGAGGAAGGCTGTGGGCCAGAGCCTCAATGATTCATTACGTCCAAGCCTTCTTTCTCCTGCCCTCTATCCTGTCAAGTTGGTGCCGGGCCCGGCGACACTTGGCAAACTCCATGGCCTCCGCTTGTTTGAATTCTCACACAGAAACCCAATGGGTTTCCAGACCTGCTGGAGCAGAGACAAATTCAAACACACTGGGTGACAATAAAATGTAGCATAAGAAATAATCACAAAGGGAGTTTGCTCAAATTCTGAGAATGCCTGACGAGCTGGGGTTTACACAGGGAGCCCCGCTTTTTTCAGACAGGTAGGGGAGCCAGCTTTTATTCAAATTCTTTCCTCTCGTGCATTCTTTGATGATAGCTCATGACATCTGGCTCCCAACTGAACAGGTGAAGACACAGCAGCTTCTGTTTCAAAGCTACTGGATGCCAAAGCCTTCGCTGCTGCTCAGGTATCCCACCTGGGAACGGACCTGGGATAGTGGGTATCCCTGCAGGCACAGAGATGGCAGGTTTCTGCCTAATGCAGCAACACCAGAACAAATTGGGGCATGTGACACAGCAGGCAGGATGGGAGAAGCAGCTGTAAGTACAAGGACCTTTGTCCCTGTTTGCTCTTAGAGAGGGCCGGACTTGCCAACGCTGCTCTCTTCTCCCAGTGCTTGAGCTGGGGCTTCTGGTTGGTCACACAGTCTCAGGGACCTGAGGCGGCCTGACCCTGGTGGGTGACAGACCTCTTTCGGCAATCAAAGTGTGCTGTGGAACCTCTGTCGTGACATGGCAGGCTTAAGAGGCATGGGCATGCTCCCCACCCCAGACAAAATCTCCCCCTTCTGGCTCTTCCCAGCTGAAGGCTTATCATTAACTAACCATCTAGAAAACTATTGCCACCCGGCACTCCTTCACTCAGACTATGAAGGGGCTGAGGTAGGACCCCGGATCGGAGCTGCGCAGGGTTGCTTTCCTCTGCCCCCCTGTCCTCTGGGGCTGGGAAGCATTCCATTTTTAGCCTTGCTCACTGCCAAATAAGTGGTTGTCTTGAGGAACCTGTGTGTTCTCTTTTCTGGCGAGGTTGCCCAGTTCTCTGGTTTCCTGGGTTTCACACAAAGAACGTGGTGGAGACACCTGTGTGGTGGGAGTGGGGCCGGGCCACTCTTTCATGGTAAATCCTCTTAGTTCCGTGCTTGCTTTCTTTGGTAATTCCCTGAATGGGGTGGCTGGGGCTTGAGGCAGGTTGAGCCAGAAAAGCCACTTTTCTTGACACAAGTCTGAAGAGTTCTCTTTTCCATGGGACCCTCGGCTCCGGTTCTGTTCCCTTCACCTTATGGACAGTATCACCTCTACCATTTCCCGCCCAGCTGGCGGCAGAGCTCCAAGAGGTCAGGGAGAAGCACCCTTGCCTTTCACAAATAAACAGATCCAGTCCATGCTGGAGGACTAGAGTATATTAATAGCTAGATATTTTGTTTTCCTATTCTGGTGCTTATCCCCTTCCACTAGCGTGGAAGATAAGAGAACACAACATGTTCCCCATCAGCCACCCTCTCCCCTCCCCCAGGGACAGGCAAGCTGGGGGCGTGAGCTACTCCGTTTAAAGCCATTGCTGATGTACAAACTTTGAGAAAATAGACTTAAAAGTTTATATTCAGTCTCTCTTGGCTACTGTTGCTGCTCAGCGAAGAAACTCTATATTGTTTAAAGCCTCAAGGCAAACGGGTTGCAAGGCAACCTTCAAACAATAGAAAATACCCCAAACTAAAAATAAAGGCATGAAGGGATGGAAAGCACAACGGACTTTGGTGAGGTGAGGCTGAAGTCAAGGCAGAGGGGAGTATTGTCAACCAGACTGCTGTTACATCCCCTTAGCCTGATGCTGCTCTTACCCTTATCAGGAGTTTCTTATAATTCAGGCATATCAGGGCCCTCTTCTTTTTATTTCTGGACTTGATCCTTTCTGGGCTTGTCAACCCTTTCGTGGGGAGGGGTGTCAAAAGGCCTGTAATGTTCTGTTGCCTCCTGTTCTAAGGAAAGTTCCACAGACCAGCCTATGTATTTGCCCCAGTGGCTGTCAGCTCCAGTGATGACTATACCTCCCGTTCATGAGAAGTCCTCAGAAACCCAACAAAGGCAAGGGCTGGATCCCAGTTTAACCAAGAGTCCTCACACAGGGCAGCAGGAGGTCAGATAAGAGAGGAAGTGTGACAGAGACAGGCTGGAGCAACAATGCTTTGAAGATGGAGGGAGGGGCCACAAGCCAAGGAGTGGGGGTGGCCTCCCCTAGAACCTCTGGAAGGAACATAGCCAGGTCAACAACACCTTGTCTTTCATCTGGTAAGACCCAATTTGGGTTTCTGATCTGTAGAAATGTACGCTAATACATTTATGCTGTTTTTGTTTGTGGGGGTTTTTTTTTTTTTGTACCAGGGATTGAACCCAAAGGTACTTAACCACTGAGCCACATCCTTGGCCCTTTTTATTTATTTATTTTTTATTTTCAGACAGGGCCTTGCTAAGTTACATAGGCTGGCTTTGAACTTGTGATCCTCGTGCCTCAGCCTCCCCAGCTGCTGGGATTACATAGTTTATGGCTTCCTTCAAATGGTCAAACAAATAATAAAATAGGCTGCTCTTTTCTGCCCTGATCCACATACTGCCAACAGGCAGACTAGAGCAACTCTGATGGTTTTTGTTTCATCCTGTGGCCCACCCAACCAGTGTCTCAGAAAGAGATCAGACTGGAAAGAGGAATTAGAAGACAGAAAAATGTCATCTGCACCCTCTGATCCAGGTTGCTGGCCAAAATTACCATAGGCTCTCCCTCTTTTGTGGGTCCCTTTGCTTTCTATGCTTTCTTTCTGGTGAAGTGTCTACTAATGACTAGCATAGGCTTTTAGTATCTGAAATCCTATCTCAATGAGAAAAAAGATAAAAACACTGGATTTCTTTTTATTTTTTTTTATTTTTAATTTTTTATTGTGGGTTGTTCAAAACATTACAAATTTCTTGACATATCATATTCCACACTTTGATTCAAGTGGGTTATGAACTCCCACCTTCACCCCATACACAGATTGCAGAATCACATCAGTTACACATCCATTGATTTACAAATTGCCATACTAGTGTCTGTTGTGCTCCGCTGCCTTTCCCATCCTCCACCCTCCCCCCTCCCCACCTCTCCCCTCCCCTCCCCTCCTCTCTCTCTACCTCCTCCACTGTATAACCCTGAGGGTCTCCTTCCATTACCATGCAATTTCCCTTCTCTCTCCCTTTCCCTCCCACCTCTCATCCCTGTTAAATGTTAATCTTCTTCTCCTGCTCTTCGTCCCTACACTGTTCTTAGTTACTCTCCTTATATCAAAGAAGACATTTGGCATTTGTTTTTTAGGGATTGGCTAGCTTCACTTAGCATAATCTGCTCTAATGCCATCCATTTCCCTGTAAATTCTATGATTTTGTCATTTTTTAATGCAGAGTAATACTCCATTGTGTATAAATGCCACATTTTTTTTTATCCATTCGTCTATTGAAGGGCATCTAGGTTGGTTCCACAGTCTTGCTATTGTGAACTGTGCTGCTATGAACATCGATGTAGCAGTGTCCCTGTAGCATGCTCAACACTGGATTTCTTGAGTTTCTAACTTCATAGAAGCATAAGCACTTGACAACCATAATTTACTCTGTTCTAGGGAGGTTTCTAAGGGATGAGAACCATCAGTTCTATTTTATAATTTGCAATTCAGAATTATAGAGAGGGCAAGCAACATGAATGAAGTCACACAGCAAGTCAGTATGAATCAGCCAGAGCAGAAGGCAACTCTCCCAACTCCTGGCTCTGCCCTTGGTGTTCCAGCTTAGTCTCAGGCCTTGGCTAGGCAGGTCAGTGGGCTGTGGCCTCTTGGTAGGTGGTCTCAGTGGAATGCAGAGATATAAAACCATTAAATCTGTCATCACAAGGCATGCTGCTGATGCTCCAGTGGAAAGATTTTCCAGACCAGGGTTTTGCATTGCTGTGTCTGGTGTGTGTGTGTGTGTGTGTGTGTGTATGATTTTGGAAGGTAGTCAGAGGAGGATGCTAAACAGCACCAGGTCAAGGTATTTGTATTCTACCACGCAAATATAAACTCGCGGACAGCTTTCATTTTTTTCTAGTATCAACACAACCCTTTTTCTAGGTTTTCTCTCATTCATCTCCTCTGTTCTCCCTCCCCTTACCATTCTTCTGAGAGCCTGGAATTGGAGCAAAGCCCATAGAGACCCCAAAGTCTCTGCCAAGATATTGAGCTGGCTTATCCCGAACAGCTGCTGAGCCCTCAGGACCAGCACCATCAGCACCCACAGCTCTGCACGGATGCCCAGAAGCTCCACACTGCCTACAGCTCTGCTGCCCCTGCACATGAGGGGGCCTCTGTACGGCCACTCTCATTTCTTGCCACCCCAATTTTGTGACTCTCAGACCACGAGAGGGTGTCTCTCTGTTTTCTTTAAAGTATAAAAAGAGAGGAATGGAGTGATTTGGCTTCAAATGATACTGTGGGGTCTTAAATATTTTAAGTGTGTAATAGACTCCCAGTGGGATTGTGTGTTAAGTGGGTGTAGACATTAGGTTGATGTTGTTAGGTGCCTCCCTGAAGGGTCCAGAGTGGTAAGAGCTGCACTGTGGATCCTGCATCATCTCAGGCAGGGGGCAGGAAACAGCAGCTGACAAAGTCAATGGCCTCACATGTGAATGGGGGAAGGTGATATGACATCATCACGAGGGTCTGAAGATGACAAAATAGGATGAAAGGGAGGACTGATGGCACTTGGGAGGACTGGTTAGTGCTCTTTAAAATCTGAGCTACCAGCTGGGCACAGTGGTGCACACCTGGAACCCTAGTAACTCAAGAGGCTGAGGCAGGAGGATCACAAGTTCCAGGCCAGCCTCAGCAACTTAGTGAGGCCCTAACCAGTGTAGCAAAACCTGGACTCAAAATGAAAAAGGGTTGGGGATGTGGCTCAGTGGTTAATCACCCCTGGGTTCAATCCCTAGTACCAAAGATAAAAAAATTAAAAAATAAAATCTGGACTACAAGTTGGCTCAGGGTTGGGTTTAGTTGACTAACCCCCAAATTTATACTAGATCTAAAGTAAAATTAATCTATGCCCCTGATTGTCCTTCCCTGGTGCTATATACACATACACACACACATATACATACATATACCATACCAACATGGTAAATAAATTAGAGAAAATTCAGTTAAAATCTGTAAGACTCCTACTAAGAATCTGAGAACAATAAGCTCTACCACCTAAAGGCAGGTACAACATGAAAGACATGTAGCTGAGGCACTAGGAGCCCCCCACCACTGGCCTGCCTTCCACCCATCCTTGAGTCTTTTTATACATGGTACCTGGTGCTCTTGCATCCCACCCCCACCATGGCCGACCCAAGAACACTGTATATAACTCAATTAGCTTCTAATCAGACTACAGAGTGTGTATCAACAAATGGAGTGTTAGTTTGCAAGGTCCTGACAGAAGACCTTCTACCCTCCACCCAAGAACTTGGTGATATTTGCATAGCATCATGCAAACCAGAACGGAGACACAATTTTCTAGCCGTGACAGATCATACTTACATTCTAAGAAGTAAAAATATTTTCAGGTCTGCAGCTACTTTCCAGGATCACTGTAACGACATCTGACTACCAACTGAGTATCTGAGATCCCTTGATAACAGGAAATCAGGTAGCTTGGGGACTAGATAAAATATTCCAGGTCCTATGATCTAGTTTTTGGATCTATAAAATTTTAAATAAACTGGGGCAAAACTGCATAATATGTTTATCCTGTCCTGCAACCTGTACTACAATCCTACATCTGCACAATGTTTTTTTTTGTTTTGTTTTGTTTAGTACTGGGGATTGACCCAGGACCTTGTGCATTTGAAGCAAGCGCTCTACCAAATGAGCTATATCCCCAGCCTCCCCTACACAATTTTTAATCAGATGATCACAATGGTGACTTCCATGTGAAGGCCGTCCCTAGACTTTCTTCATGACTTCTCTCTTAAACTATAGCGTCCCTGCAAAAGATACCAAAAAATCCTTTGGGTCTTAAAGAGAGTAGTAACGAGCCCTTTTCTGTACCATTTTCCTTTTCCACTTTCTTTTCAGGCTGCATTGACCTCACCACTTAGCAATCCAAATCCAAAGCAGTTTCATAAGGTCCTTGACGTCTACAAAGTCCAATTTCCCCAAACCTATTCATCCTCTGGGTAACTGCACATTTTAATATGTGAATGAAAAAGAACAAATGAAAGGTTTTTAGTCTTGGTGTGGGCAAGTTCCATATTGGAAAGGTTCCCAGAGAATGACACCATGGAAAAAAACTGCCTGCTCTGAGGAAATATGAAGCTGTGACGAAATAAATAAAGGAAAGTCTGGTGAGGGGAAACTGCAAGAATCCAGGGATGAAGGGCTGTGGGTGGGAAGGGGTGGAGAGACCCACATGCTATTGATTCCTGAATCTTTATCTTTATCTTTATCTCCAGTCCTGACTTCTCCTTGGAATGCCAGATTCCTAGATGTAGTTCCTATCTGACAATTCCTCTGGATATCCAAAAGGTACTTCAAACTAAACATGGACAAGCAGAACACATGGTCTGAGCCATCCTACCTAAGTCTGCTTTTGCCTCCAGTTTTTTAAAAAATATTTATTTTTTAGTTGTAGTTGGACACAATATCTTTATTTAATTTATTTATTTTTATGTGGTGCTGAGGATCAAATCCAGAGCCTCACACATGCTAGGCAAGTGCTCTACCGCTAAACTACAGCTCCAGCCCACCTTCAATTTTTTTTTAACTCAATATATAACAAGATCTGAAATCCATTTTTTTTTGGGTACTGGGGATGAACCCAGGAGCACTTAACCACAGAGCCACATCCTCAGCCCTTTATATATATATTTAGAGACAGGGTCTTGCTGAGTTGCTTAAGAGCCTCTCTAAGTTGCTGAGGCTGTCTCAGTCTCTGAAAGTCATCCTTTTTTTTAATATTTATTTTTAGTTGTAGTTGGACACAATACCTTTATTTTATTTATTTATTTTTATGTGGTGCTGAAGATGGAACCCAGGGCCTTGCATGTGCTAGATGAGTGCTCTACTGCTGAGCCAAAACCCCAGCCCTCTGAGAGTCATTCTTGATGTCCCTTTCCCTGACACCCCCACCCCCACCATCTGCAGAACATCTTACAGATTCTATTTCCAAACCACATACTGTCCACTGTTTTCCATTCTTACTGGCACTGTCTTCATCTAAGCCATCGTCATATCTCATCTTTCTACAATGGCCTTCTCATTTCCATTCTGCAACCCCTATACAATTCTACAATTTGTTTGTGACTCAATAATTAATGCTCTCTTTTTTTTTTTCTTTTTTTGTAACAGGGATTAAACCCAGGGGCTCTTAAACACTGAGCCACATCACCAGCCCTGTTTTATTTTTTATTTTGAGACCAAGGTCTCACTAAGTTGCTTAGGGCCTTGCCAAATTGCTGGAGGCTGGGTATGAACTTGCAATTCTCCTGCCTCAGCCTACTTAGTCACTGGGATTACCGGCATGTGCCACTGCCCCAGGCTAATTAATGCTCTTTTAAAATTCAAATTCAAATTAGATCATGTTATATTCCTTGCTTAATAGCTTTCAAGGTCTTCTCAGTACTTTAAGAATAAAATACAATTTCCTTACCCTAACTTCAAAATCTTTCATATTTTGTACCCTGCATATTTCTCCCATCTGATCTTAGATCATTCTTCTGACAACTGTGTCCTTGGACATATTGGGTATCTTGCTGGTCTTCAGACACAAAGAGCTTCTTCTGATCTGGTAGACTCTGTACTAGTAGCGTGCTCAGTCTGGTAGGCTCATCATGTCTGTCCATGACTGGCTCCTCCTCATCTCTTATATCTTGGTTTAAATGACATATTTTCAGAAAAACTTTCCCTGTATATCTCATCTAAAGTGAGCAAGAGACTAATTTAGTACTGTGACATTTTTCTTCCTTATTTAATTTTTTTTTTTTTAGTGTCTTACTTCACTAGAATACAAGCTCCATAAGAGCAGAGGACTTTGTTTTTCCTATAGGGGATCTTAAGTGCCTGAAATAGTATCTGGAATAGAATAAGAGTGCAATTAAAAAAAAGATGTATAAAAGAGTGAGAAATATAATCATTCTATGTAAGCCAATGTTTAAAAGGAACAGGATAGAATAAAAAATAAGGTAGGAAACCAAAAACATAATAAGAAAACTACAAACCAATGTCTCTTAGGAAGACTGAAGCAAAAAATTCTCAATACAATACTAGCAAACTTAATCCAGCAACATATAAAAATAATTATTCACCATAACCAATTGTTATTTAATCTCATGACTAACAGGGTAGTTTAACATCTGAAAACCAATGCGCGTGCGCGCGCACGCGCGCGCACACACACACACACACACACACACACACCATAATAATGGAATATAGTACAAGCCCCACATGATCTTCTCAATAGATACAGAAAAAAACTCTGAACAAAATGCAACACTGTTTTATGAGAAAGACACTCAACAGACAAAGAATAGAAGGGAGTGTTCCCAATCTGACAAAGGGCATCCACTAGAAACCTAATTTCATACTTAATAGTGAAAGATTTAATACTTTCTCCTGAAGATCAGGATCACTTGTTTTCAACATTGTACTGCAAGGGCAATTAGCCAGGGCAATTAGGCAAGAAAAAAGAAACAAAAGGCCTCCATATTGTAAAGAAAGAAGTAAATCTATTTCTATTTGTAGTTGACATGAGTTTTCATAAAGAAAGTCCTAAGGAATTCATTAAAAACTGTTGAAACTAATAAATGGATTAAGTAAGGTTCCAAGGTAAAAGATCAATACACCCCCCCCCCCCCGACCTTTTGGTATATTAGCAATGGAGAGAGAGAGAGAGAGAGAATTTTTTAATATTTATTTTTTAGTTTTCAGCGGACACAACATCTTTGTTTGTATGTGGTGCTAAGGATCGAACCCGGGACGCACGCATGCCAGGCGAGCGCGCTACCACTTGAGCCACATCCCCAGCCCCGTGGAAAAGAAATTAAGAGAACAATTCTATCTATAGTAGCTTCAAAGGAAATAAAACAGTTTTTTAAAAATTAACAAAAGAAGCAAAAACCAGGAGCAGAGTCACATGCCTTAATTCCAGCGATTTGGGAGGCTGAGGCAGGAGGATTGCCAAGTTCAAAGTTAGCTTTGGCAGCTGAGTGAGAACCTGATTCAGACTAAAAAGCACTGCAGTTGTAGCTCAGTAGTAAGGTGACTCTGGGTTCAATTCCTTGTACCTTTCCCCCCCATAAAAAAGAAGTCTTGAATTCTGAAAACTACAAAATTGTTGGAAGAAATAAAAGACAAATACAAAGACATTCCCCGGATTGGAATGCTTAAATTGTTAGGATGGCAATATTCCCCAAGATGATCTACGTAGTCAAAGCAATCTCTATCATTCTGTAGAAGTTGATATTAAAACTCACATAGAAATGCATAGGACCCGAAATAGCCAAAAAATCTTGAAAAGGAGGAACAAAGTCAAAAATTGAACAAAGTCAATCTTCCTGATATCAAAACTTTTTCCAAAATTAAGAAGTATGTGATGCTGGCATAGAGATAGATATAGACAACAACAGGACAGAACTGGAAATCCAGAAATAAATTCTCACAATTATGGTGAATTGATTTGGACAAGTGAGTCAAGATAATTCAATAGGGTAAAGAATAGTCTTTCTACAAACAGTGCTGTGACAAATGGGTCTCCACAAACGAAAGAATGAAGCTGGATCTCTGTCTTACATCATACACAAAAAATGAACTCAAATGGATCACAGGCCCAAATAGAACAGCTAAAACTACTAAAAGCTCTTAGAAGTAAACCATTGTACCCTTGGGTTATAACACCAAAAGCAAAAAAAAAAAAAAAAAAAAAAAAAGAAAAAGAAAAAATAGATCATTTGTACCTCAATAAAATTAAAAATCTTTTTGCTTCAAAGGAAACCATGGAGAAACAGGAGACCCAAGAATAGGAGAAATAAAGAATGACAGTCAGCACAGGGCTGGGGATATAGCTCAGTTAGTAGAGCTCTTGCCTCGCATGCACAAGGCCCTGGGTTCAATCCCCAGCACCACACACACACACACACACACACACACACAAAAGAACCAGCCTAGCTGTTTTGAAATGTGGTATATATACACAATGGAGTTTTATTCAACCGTAAAAATGAAATTATGTCATTTGCAGGAAAATGGATGGAAGTTGAGGACATCATGTTAAGTGAAATAAGCCAAACTCAGAAACTCGAGAGTCACATGTTTTCTCTTAGATGTGGAAGCCAGAGAGGAAAAAGAAAAGGGTGGATATGGGATCCCATGAAAATCAAAGGGAAAACAGTAGAGGAAAGGACAAGGGGGGAGGGAAGAGGTGAGGGAAGGGGAAATACTGGGGAAACATATGCCCAAATTATATTGTTATATTTGTGAGCACGTACAAAATACGTAGCAACAAATCCCACTATTATGTACAACTATGGTGTACCAAGTGAAAATATGAAAAAAATCCCTGAGTGGGGACAGGAGCAAAAAGAAAAAGAAAAAGATAAATATTTATTAATCGTGTTTGATAAGGAGCTCGTATACAGAATATATTTTAAGAACTCTAATGACTCAATAATAAAAGACAAAGAATTCAATTAAAATAATGGGCAAAGGATCTGAATAGACATTTCTCCAAAGAAGGTATGTAAGTGGCCAAAAAGCACAGAAAAGTTAGCAATTTTCAGGGAAATGTAAGTCGAAACCATAATGAGATACTATTTCACCTACTAGGTTAGCTATAACAAAGCAATGGAGAATAACAAGTGGTGGCAAAGATGTGAAGAAATTGGAACCTTCATATTTTGCTTGTGAGAATATAAGAGCTTTGAAAGTTTCCCAGTTCTTTAAAAAGTTAAACGTGGAGTTACCATATGACTCAGTAATTCCACTCCTAGGTGTATAACTGAGAGAACTGAAAACATGTCCACACAAAAACTTGTACATGAATGTTCACAGCAGCATTATTCATAGTAGTCAAAAAGTGGAAACAACCCAAATGCCTGTCAACTGTTGAAAAGATAAACAAAATTTAGTATGGCAGCTATACAATGGTATATTCAGACATAAAAAGGAATGAAGTAGGAAGGAAATTCTGACATGTCTTACAGCATGGATGGCAAGGGTTCTTGAGGTCATTATGCTAAGTGAAATAAGCTAGTTACAAAAGAAAAAGTACTGCACATTTCTACTTATATGAGGTACTTGAGTAATAAAATTCATACACACAAAAAAGTGAACAATGGTTAAGAGGCAGACAGGAGGAGGAAATGGGGAATTGTTATTTTATGGCTATAGAGTTTCAGTTTTGCAAGATGAAAAATTATGGAGCTTTGGTGTACAACGATATTTACACTATTTCACACTACTGAAATATAACATTTAAAAGTAGTTAAGATGGGCACTTTTATGTTATGTGCATTATATTATATGCACAGCTAACTTTACCACTCCCTATACCTTGGTATGGGATTAAACCTGGGGGTGGGGGGTTCTAAAACTGAGCTATGTCCCCAGCTCCCTTTCTTTTTTTCTTTTTCTTTTTTTTTTTAAATTTATTTTAAGACAGAGTCTTTGTTAAGTTGCCCAGGAGATCCTCATGCTTCAGCCTCCCTTCTTGCTTCAGCCTTTCAAGTAGCTGGGGTTACAGATATATGTCAACATGACCAGCTTATTTAGCCACATTTTTTAAAAAAGAAATGAACATGATCTTGAAAAAGGTGTAAGTGAAAGAAGCTAGACACAAAAGGTTACGTATTACACAATTCCATTTAGATGAATAGGCAGATCTCTAGAGAATGAAAGTACGTTAGTGGTTACCTAAGGCTAGGGGACATGGGAGAAGTGGGGAGTGACTGTGGGCTTTCTTTTTGGTGGCGGAAAAACGTTCTAAAAGTGAAAGTAGTGATGGTTGCATAACACTGGGGATATATTAAAAACCACTGAAGTTTAAAGTTTAAATGGTTGAATTGCACGGTATGTGAATTGTCTTATAAAGCTGTTTAAAAAATTAAGGTAGGAGGCCAAGCGTGGTGATGCATGCCTGTAATCCCAGCGGCTCAGGAGGCTGAGGCAGGAGGATTGAGAGTTCAAAGCCAGCCTCAGCAACATTGAGCTCTAAGCAACTCAGTGAGACCCTATCTATTCTAAATGAAATACAAAAAAACAGGGCTGGAGATGTGATCAAGTGCTTCTGAGTTCAATTCTCAGTACCCACCCCCCAAAAAAAATTAAGGTAGGAGGACTGAAAATGAATTCTATGCTTTTTAAAAATTAGTTGACATTTGCAGTCTCTTAATGAACTGTGGAACATGAAGCTGTTGCGATGACAGAATAGGGGAAGAATGTTATTCACAAATAGGGAAGGCATACAGCTAACTCAACCTGAAGAGGTTAGAAAGAAAGAGACATATTACAAGGTACTTCAAAAAAAGTTATACATCTCTAGAAAAACAACTGAAAATCTTTAATAAAAAGGGTTTACAAAAAAGGCCCTTAAGAACCCAGGGGAGGGGAAAGAAGTAGAAAAGGAAATACAGGAGAATGATATTGGCCAAATTATATTGGTATATTCTATGCCTGCAGGAACAAATCCGACAAAAAAGGCCTTTAAGACCTGATAACTGATGTAGCATCACATAGTTGTTCTTCCCCCTACTGAGGAAGTCCTAGATTGTTCGATCATTTTATAAACCTCTATTTCTTGCTAAGAGTTTGGAAAGCCAAATGTGCATTTTAACTTGCTTTTCTATCATTCTGTATGTAATCATGATCTGGGACATTAAAATAGACAATATCTGTAAACAATTCTTTTTGGTGCTGGGGACTGAATGTAAAATGTTTAAGAGTGGAATAAATAGATTATACCATAAAAATGAAATTAAAAAGGATAGAGTTCAGCCTAAAAAAGGAAAGAAATCCTATCACAGGCTACCATGTGGATAAATTTTGATTTATGCTAAGTGAAATAAGTCAATCACAAAAAGAAAAAAACTGAATGATTCCACTTACATGAGGTGCCTCAAGTAGACAAAATCATAGAGGTAGAAGATGGAAAGGTGGAAGACTTGCACTGGGGAGAGGAAAATGAGGAGTTGTTTAATGGATATAAAATTTCACTTTTGCAAGATGAGAAAGTTCTGAAGATCTGTACAATGTATATATGGCTAAAAATGGTTAAGATGACAAATTTTGTATTTGCTATAATTTAAACTTAAAATTTAAAAGGACAACATTTAATTAAAACCTTAATTTAAATGAAATTTTTATTAATATATAATTTACATGGAAAGAATTCTCAAATTTGATAATCTTGCTATGTTTATCTTTATTCTTTTATTCCTGGTGGAGCAGTGAAAATAGACCACTTACTTTAATTTTGTAATAATTTTTACTTCCTGATTTCTGCCTGATTATGTAATTCTTTTTGTTACAAATGGAAAAAAGACAAGCTTATGTGCCAGTCTATCATTTTTATGATATTACATTAAGGAAGAAAGAAAAATGTTTCTACTTATTTCAAGTTTTTTTTTTTAAAGTTGTAGATGGACATAATACCTTTATTTTATTTATTTTTATTTGGTACTGAGGATTGAATCCAGTGCCTCATATGTGCCACAAGCATTCTACCACTGAGCTTCAGCCCCAGCCCTATTTCACGTTTTTTTTTTTTTAAATTTTTTTTTTTAATATTTATTTTTTAGTTTTCGGCGGACACAACATCTTTGTTTGTATGTGGTGCTGAGGATCGAACCTGGGCCGCACGCATGCCAGGCAAGCGCGCTACCGCTTGAGCCACATCCCCAGCCCCCATTTTTTTTTTTTTTTAAGTTGTAGGTGGACAGAATGCCTTTATTTTATTTTTTATGTGGTACTAAGGATTGAACTCAGTGCCTCACACATGCTAGGCAAGCACTCTACTTCTGAGCCACAACCCCAGCCCCCAATTTCAAGTTTTTATAAAACTAATTTTAAAGTAAATTTGAATTTTTGGACCTGGGCAACTAGATAAGGTATCCTAAGATCTATAAGATGATGCTACTTTATATTTCAAATGTATCCTCTTTTTTTTTTTTTTTTTTAATTCATATGTGGTGCTGAGGATCAAACCTAGTACCTCACACATGCTAGGTAAGTGCTCTACCACTGAGCTGCAGCCCAGCCTCAAATGTAACCTTATTTTAACTGGTTTTGTATTACATTAGCTTCCTCTTTTGACAAACTTAAAATGTGATAAATTTAAAGAAATTAAAACATTAACTTCAAAGTGTAACCATTTCTTCCAACTGACAATTTAAGATATACTGAAAAGGACAAATGTTCATTACAATTATTTATAAAATGTCCACTCTAGGAATAGCTACTGACTATTCCATACATGTGCCATCCGATTTTCTTTGTTATTTCTACTTTAAACAATAATTATACAGATGTGTTTCTAAGTGTCTTAAAGACATGGTAACATCCATTTTCTATAACTTTGTCCTGGAGGGTACTCTACTATTAGACTGCTGGACACTGAGAAAAAGGCAGTGACTAAGATGTCAAAGTCCATAGATACACTACCAATATCAAATTTTACCACTACAATCAGGATCCCTTAAATTGTTCTCTAGTAAATTGTGTGACAAGATCATGGGCTGCCTCTGTGTAAGAGGACAAAAATGTGTTTCCATCTAGGATACACTATAAAGACTGGGGATGATTATTTGCAGTGATGAAACTGCCTTTTATTTGCTTCATTCTCTATCTAGGTAAGCAAGAAAATGATAGTCAATTGGCATATGGTAAGATCTTCTTGACAGGCACCTGAATGAGAATGGTGTTTAGCTGTATAAAAATACTGAGGAGGGCTGGGGCTGTAGCTCAGTGGTAGAGCTTGCCTAGCATGTGTGAGGCCCTGGGTTCAATTCTCAGCACCACATATAAATAAACAAATAAATAAAAATAAAGCTCCATCAACAACTAAAAAAAGAAGACTGAGAAGACAATCTGCTTGGAAAGGTCTCCCCATTTTCATATACTGCCCAACTTTATGCAATAATTCTTTGAAGTGCTCATTGAAAGACAGTGAAGTCAGGAGTAATCAAGTGATTTACTCAAGGCCATATCCTTTTACCTTCGTTCTTTCATTCTTCATTTAACTAGTTTTTATTGACCAAAGTAGCCTAACTATCTAAGTAGGCATCGGGAATACACCAACAAATAGAAACCAATCCTGATTCTATGCTCTTACAGTCCAAAAGGAGAACCAGATAAGGAAACATGATCACCACACAGGAAGGGCTGATCCCATGTCCAGTCATTTTATGGTTCCGTAGGTGTTTACCACATTTTGTGTGTGTTTTGTTTTCGCTCACTAATCTCACCTCCTATTTTGACTATGTATGTGTATATAATTTTATATATGTATATTATGTAATATCTATGTAAATACATCCGTATTTAATAGGAAATGTTTGTGTGTGTTGTGTTTTAAGGTACAAGCTTCCTCTCTCTTCCATGCCACTAGGGATTACAGACCTTCATCTTTACCACTAAGAGACCTATTAGTTCCTAGGAAATCTCATCCAGCTTGAGATCTAGTAGTGACAGGACAGTGTCAAGGAAAGAATGTTAATGTTTTTTCCACTAGCTGATCTCAAAGGCTTGGCAGAGGGGAACTCAGTTCACTGAATATTTATATAGCACCTTGAGTAAAAGAGGTCAAAGTAGTACTCCAAGTAGCTGAATTATAATCTCTCTCTCTTTTATTTTTTGGTGCTGCAGATCAAACCCAGGGCTTCATGCACGCTAGGCACATGCTCCACTACTGAGCTCCACTAGGAGCCTCTTAATATAATTTTAAAAAAATGCATATTAAGAAATAAACTCGTTTTCATTATTTGTTAAAAATAACAAGACATATATCATAAAAAGAAGACCAGAAAGAAGCAAATATGTAATCAATGACAATGTCTGGGTGAGACTATAGATGATTTTATCGTCTTCATCATTCAAACTTTCTACAATGATTGTTAAGGACTTCCTTTTCAGTTAGAGAAAAATCTAGTATAAATTAAAAATGGGCAATGAAAAACTCAACTTCACTCAAAACTTTAAAAAAATTAGGTACAACAATTCTTTTTTTTTTTAAGAGAGAGGGAGAGAGAGAGAATTTTTTAATATTTATTTTTTAGTTTTTGGTGGACACAACATCTTTATTTTATTTTTATTTGGTGCTGAGGATCGAACCCAGCGCCCCGCGCATGCCAGGAGACCACGCCACTGCTTGAGTCACATCTCCAGCCCTAAAACAATTCTTTAAATCCATTACACTGGCAAGGATGTTGTAAAGCTAATATATGGAGTCCACACAAGGGGACAGAAAATGAAGTGCTGTCATAATTAATGGGAGCTGGGCTGGGGATGTGGCTCAAGCGGTAGCGCAGTTGCCTGGCATGCGTGGGGCGCTGGGTTCGATCCTCAGCACCACATACAAATAAA
Organism: Marmota flaviventris; assembly: GCF_047511675.1. Taxonomy (NCBI): domain Eukaryota; kingdom Metazoa; phylum Chordata; class Mammalia; order Rodentia; family Sciuridae; genus Marmota; species Marmota flaviventris. The sequence goes on along the minus strand of NC_092498.1, from coordinate 137,507,765 downwards.
GATGTTGTGTCCGCTGAAAACTAAAAAAAAAAATATTAAAATTCTCTCTCTCTCAAAAAAAAATTAATGGGAGCTAAATACTAGAATTTGGAGGGCAATTTGGTAATATTAAATTTTAAATAAACACACTTTTTTGGGGGGTGGGATGTACCAGGGATTGAACTCAGGAGCACTTGGCCACTGATCCACATCCCCATCCCTACTTTGTATTTCATTTAGAGATAGGGTCTCACTGAGTTACTTAGTGCCTCAATGTTGCTAAGGCTGGCTTTGAATTTATGATCTTCCTGCCTCAGCATCCCGACGGCTGGGATTACAGGCGTGCACTACCATGCTTGGCTTTCTCTTCCATATCTTTAAAATCTCAGTTCAACAGTTATGCAGTTGGAGGAATCTCTTGCACCAGGAAAAGCAAACTTTACTGCTTACCCTGTAAAATAAATCAGCTTGGGTACTATGAGCTCTTATTTACTTAATTAGGGCAGTGTGGTAACTTTAGCAATTGCTATAGTTCAACATCAATAAAATAATGGAAATGTACACAGAACAGCCACACCCACACAAAACCTGTTTTTATATAGGAGTAAATGTCAGATTAAAAATGAAAGTCACCAGTTTTTGAGGTAGAGAACTACAAAGTAATGCTTATTAAATAACTTACAATAATTAAAAATTTAAGAATAATCTGTCATCTGATGGGACAGGTCATCTTTTTTTTTTTTGGTACTCAGGGGCGCTTAACCACTGAGCCACATCCCCAGCCCCTTTTTATATTTTATCAGAGACAGTCTTGCTGAGTTGCTTAGGGCCTAAGTTGCTGAAGCTGGCTTTGAACTCACGATCCTCCTGCCTCAGCCTCCTGATCCCCTGGGATTACAGGCGTGTACCATCATGCCCAGGGGGGCAGGTTATCTTTAAAATTATCTTAGGTGGTACTAATTTTAAAAACTCTTTTGACTATTTGCTCAAGATCATTCACACTGTGGCTACCAAATGACATAATACTTGATTCCAAATAAAGCAACAAGGAATTCTTAAAAACAATCTCTCCTTTAAAGTGTTATAATTTGGTATATTTATTTATTCACATGTGGTATGTGTGTGCACATGTATAACAGCACTTTATTAGGAATTAATATATTGTGCATGCTGAAGGCGATGTTGCTAACAACATAATCATCTCTATAAATGCTGATTGCTTGTAACATCAAAGGAAACCACATAAAATGGGAAATGTTACTATTCCTGGAAATATATATATATAGGACAATAATCAAACTATCATTCTTATTTACTTGCTTAAAATCAAAGCTGCCTTTCTTGTCCTGGGATGGTGTCAACAAATTAAAAATGGAACTGCTTAAACCTCCATAATATGCAAAACGATAACTGAAAGGATGTCACTTAAATGAGAGTTAAAGTCATCCATGGGCTAAATGTAGATACAACTGGAAGCTAATTCTGGCATTCAAGCTTGAGGTTGGACTCACAGGACTTCTATTGTCATCTGGACAGGTGGCAAAAACCTTAGAAGGGGATATCAGTGCCTCCAAAGTCCTCTTTTAGATCTTACATCAAGCTACAATGAACTCTGGCTTCAAACCAAATTTTGAATGTCAGAAGGCAAAGGAAAAGGGTTAACTGTTGGTTTTTTATTTTTTAGAGGCTAAAATATTTTAAAAAGCAAGGACAGCTCAATTTAGATTACAAAAAGACACTCTGATGAAAGGCAAATGTGTTCCTAAATGTATTCTGAAGTAGATGGTTAGAAAACTAATATAGAACTAGTTTGTGGGCTAAATATATCATTTCTTTTAGAGGCAGAACATATTGCTGGGAGGAAAAAGTCCTCTAACACAGAACTTATGGCATAGGGTAACTGAAATGTTTTTCCATTTGTTGAATTTTCAATGTTGGGGAATATTATTCAGTAGACCCAGAGAGAAGTCCTAAATTGGAAAAGCAGCTGAGTCCAAGGTCATCTCTCTTGTTTCCAAATATATCTTGAAACAAATGCAAGAAGGGCACTTTGCTGAGTGTTATCTGGACATATATAGTTTCAATCAAATTCTTTAAGAAGTGTCAGAATAAAAGCTGAACATTTGTTTGACATGGCCAAGTCAACGGCAAGTGGGTTTCTGAGGACTGAGGCTCTCCTTGACAACCTGGCAATTATCACAGTAAAAGCTCTTTTCCCACTATGAAGAAAAAGAAACCAAGTGAAACACCAGCTTTGAATTTTTTCCTCACATTTTTTATAATATAGGAAATCATATAAATTTATAAATGTCTCTCAACAGAAATATCACTTTTAAATATTCTGTTCCTCAGCTAAATTCCTTGGAATTATCAAATCTTTTCCACAAATGTAAAAATATAACATGTAACAAAAAAGTGATGATATAGATGATGGTATCAAGTTAAAAACTAAGTCAGAGGTCTAGGGTTGGGGTTCAGTGGTAGAGCCCTTCCCTAGCATGTGTGAGGCACTGGGTTCAATTCTAAGCACCACATAAAAAAATAAACAAATAAAATAAAGTTATTTTAAAAAAAAGAAACTAAGTCAGAGATTAAAATGCTGAGTTTCTGAATTAGTGTAAAAAAAAATCCCATGAAATACAATAAAACACCTAACTGGCTTACAGCTTATACTGTACTTCTGTCACAAAAAATAACCCAAATTAAGTTCATGACAGTAGTCTTCCATGGGGATGATCATTTGTCATTTTCTAAATGTAGTGTGGCTCCCATTTCATCAATGGTCTGCATGGGAACAAGAGCAGTGAGGAAGACTGATCATTATATACCAACACACAAATACACGATTCACAATTGCAATCCACTAGAAACCTTCGGCACTTTGATTTCCAACTCCCTTTTAAGCAACTTGTCCTTATTCCTCTAGTCTGGTCTGTTTCATACTTCAGGGCTTTTTTTTTTTTTAAGGTTTTACATGTTCCCAATGAGTCCTTGTTCCCTCTCTGCCCAATTCTGTACATACCTATAGAAGCATTTTATTTTATTTTTTCTTTTTAAAGAGAGAGTGTGAGAGAGAGAGGGAGAAGAGAGAGAGAGAGAATTTTTCAATATTTATTTTCTAGTTTTCGGCAGACACAACATCTTCGTTTGTATGTGGTGCTGAGGATCGAACCCGGGCCGCACGCATGCCAGGCGAGCGGGCTACCGCTTAAGCCACATCCCCAGCCCAGTATAGAAGCATTTTAACTTGTACACTTCTTCCTCCAGCTGTTGAACTGCTCCAGCCTAAAGTGCTTTCTTCCTTTTTGAATTCTGAATTGAGACTTCAAAAATAATAAACTCTGAAAATATTACAATGCCCCTCTATACTATTATCATGAAACAAAAACTAGGCCATAAATTGAGTATAAGACAGTTAATAGAGTTCTACTTTTTTCTAATAAAAATGTCTTTGATTTCTGAAATAGCAAATACTTCCAGAAATCTGGGCTGAACCTTTTGCTCGCAGGATAATCCAGCATTGCTAACTGCTTTAAAGTTGGTTATATTCCTCATCTTGATAACTAGATTTTCTGCTCCTTCAAAGTAGCAGCCATTCCTTTCCTGTTCAGCAGGTTTCAAATACAGCTGGAGACGGAGAGGTAGGCAGTAAATACTTGCTTTTACTCCTGTGCTCCCTCCCATTCACTACATCCTTCCAGGACCAGATTAATTCCTCTTTGATGAAGTCTCCTTCACTTTTCCTTGATTTTCTGGTCTTCCCTAGGTCCCTGTAATTTTTTTTTTTTTTTTTTTTTTGGTACTGGCGATTGAACTCAGGGGCACTCAACCACTGAGCCACATCCCCAGCCCAATTTTTGTATTTTTTTTTTTAGAGACAGGGTCTCACTGAGTTGCTTAGTGCCTTGCTAAATTGCTGAGGCTGGTTTTGAACTCACGATCCTCCGCCTCCCAAGCCGCTGGGATTACAGGCATGTGCCACTGCGCCCAGCTGATCCCTGTATTTTGATGAAAGGGTTCCACAGTGTTGCCCAGGCTGGTCTTAATCCTAGGCTCAAGTGATCCTCCCCTTTCACCCTTCCAAATGCTGGGACTACAGGCACACACCATTGGGCCAGCCTAGATCCAAGTTTTGATTGTCCTACAGCACCTGGGTTATTATTTTGATTGACCTATTCAGCACTTGGATTATTACATTTGATATGTTTACTGTTATTTAATGTATTTTAAGTCCAGTTAATGATAGGGGCCGTATCTTATACTTCCACTGTGCCTTTTTGGAAAGTCTAGCTTTTCAGAAAGTCTAGCACATTAAATCAGAATAGCAATCCCTACTGGGGTCCTGAAATCAAGGATAGTACTAAACCCTATATTCAGTATACTATATTTTTTCCTATACATTCATACTCATGATGAAGTTTAACAAGAGATTAACAACAGTAACTAAAAATAGAACAATTCTAGAAATAAGACTATATTAAAAGTTATTTGAAACTTATGAATTCTTTCTGGAATTTCCCATTTATTATTTTCAGACTGCAGCTGGCTGAAGGTAACTAAAGCCTCAAAAAGAGAAACTGTGGATAAGGGGGGACAACTATATAGATCAAGAGGTTAGCACATAGCTCCTCCCCTCTTATTGTATTCCCATCTTCAAGTTTCACTGTAGCATTGTTCATAAAGTGAAAAACTGGATTCATACAGAGAAGGCATAATTTTAACACTTTCACAGAGATTTTTAATTATTTTTGTTTGTTCTTATTATACATGACAGTAGAATGTATTTTGACATATTATACATATATGGAGTACAACTTCTCATTCTTCCGGTTTTATGTGATGCAGAGTTACATTGGTCATGTAATCATATATGCACATAGGATAGTAATGTCTGATTCATTCTATTATTCTATTCCCATTTCTCTCCTTTTCCTTCATTCTTCTTTGTCTAATCCAAAGTACTTCTATTCTTTCCTACCTACCCCCTTATTGTGAATTAGCATCTGCATACCAGAGAAAACATTCAGCCTTTGGTTTGGGGGGATTGGCTTATTTCACTTAGCATGATATTCTCCAGATCTCTCCATTTACCAGCAAATGCCATAATGTCATTCTTCTTTAAGGTCAAGTATATACATACCACATTTTCTTTATCCATTCATCTGTTGAAGGGCACCTAGGTTGATTCCATAGTTTAGCTATTATGAATTGAGCTGCTGTAAACATTGATATGGCTTCATTACTGTAGTATGCTGATTTTAAGTCCTTTGGGAATAAACTGAGGAGTGGGATAGCTGGGTCAAATGGTTCCATTCCAAGTTTTCTGAAGAATCTCCATACTAAAATTCTGAAGAATTTACATAATGGTTGCACCAATTTGCAGTCCCACCAGCATTGTATGAGTATACCTTTTCCCCCACATCCTCATCAACATTTATTGTTGCTTGTATTCTTGATAATTGCCATTCTGGAATTAGATGAAATCTCAGTTTGGTTTTAATTTGCATTTCTCTGATAGAGATGTTGAACATTTTTTCATGTATTTGTTGACTGATCATATTTATTTTGTGAAGTGCCTGTTCAGTTCCTTTGCCCATTTATTGTTATTAAGTTTTTTGAGTTCTTTGTATATCCTAGAGATTAATGCTCTATCTGAGGTAGAGGTGGTAAATATTTTCTCCCATTCTGCAGGCTCTCTTGTCACATTCTTGTTTCCTTTGTTATGAATCAGCTTTTTAGTTTGATTCCATCCCATTTGTTGACTCTTTATTTCTTGTGCCTTAGGGGTCTTAGTAAGGAAGTCAGATCTTAAGCCGATATGATGTAGATTTGGGCCCACTTTTTCTTCTATTAGGCACAGGGTTCGTAGTCTAATGCCTAAGTACTTGATCTACTTTGAATTTTGTTTCACAGAGATTTAAACATAACTTATAAGGCTTCAGTTTGCCCTGTATTAAAACTCATTTCTTGTATGCATTTATTTGTCATTCATTTTCAGTATAACTTACTTATCTGGTTGGTAGTGCTTATTTTAATCATTTAGTACAGTTTGTTCTTTAGCTATAGTAAGCAAACACATTTTTTTATTTTTATTTTTTATAGTTGTAGATAGATACCTTTGTTTTATTTATTTATTTTTATGAGGTGGTAAGATTCAAACCCAGAGCCTCACACATGCTAGGCAAGCACTCTACCACTAAGCCACAGCCCCAGCCCAGCGAATACATTTTTCAAAAGTTATTCTAGGGGCTGGGGATGTGGCTCAAGCGGTAGCACGCTTGCCTGGCATGCGTGGGGCACTGGATTCGATCCTTAGCACCACATAAAAATAAAATAAAGATGTGTGTCCACCGAAAACTGAAAAATAAATTTTAAAAAAGTTATTCTAAGCACTAAAATAATTTCATGCTATATTATAGATCATAAGTGGACATTACCTTTTTGCAAATATACACCCAGTATAGACTCTGTCCTTCAGTTTCCTCATATATAAAATGGAAATAATTGTACCTTCCTCATAGGTTGTGATATTTCCATTGGGTCATGCACATAAAGCACTTAGCACTGTGCCTGGTACACACTGAATGCTTAATAACGAGCCAGTTGCTTTCTTATTTATCATCATCATCATCATTCATCCCGATTATAGAGCTTCAGAAAATAAAATTTGTTAAGTCCTGCTTTACATACTGAAGTTTTAACAAAGTTCTTCCTCTGTAAGTTTGCTTCACTTTCAGACCAAGCACCATTCAGGCTGTGTGTGCTCTTTAACAACGGAACAGGCTCCCTCATGAGGAATGAGCTGCACTGCGGTTTCTCTGAGGCTAGAAAGCAATTTGCCACAAGCACTACAGAACTGATTTTCTGCTGGAGAGAGGTGAGAGAAACCTCTCAAAGATCCACATCTAATAAACAATTACATGAATCATTCTTCAGATCCTTTGAAGCTCCAAAATTCTACATCATATACCAGGTTATCATGTGTGGTATTAAACAGTGGCCTTGCCAGGAACCTACTGTTAGGCCCTGAACTAAGGTAGAAACTCAGACTTTCACTGAAAAACAGAAATCTTTAATTTCTTCCTTTGTTCTGAATAGTGACTTTCCACAGCAGTAAACCCAAGAGTGGTGACTCAAGCCTCTCGGCAATTCTAGAAAGGAAATTGTGAAATTATCAGTTTGCCAAGAAAGTACTTCCAGTTTGCCAAAAGAGGGAGCATGGGAGCAGAAAGTATGTGGTTGTCCAAGACTCTAAAAAATGCTTCCTTGATCCTTATTTTGACTTCTTTTGCAAGGTTGTAGGACTAAACCATAATTACAGTCAACTTTCTCTTTTAAGACGTCTTAGGACAGGATAGTCAAAGATCAAAAACACATAGATAACTTTTAATGATCCCTCCCCAATCTCTCCAGACAAAATACTCGCCTCATGCTAGGCTGCCACACACGAAACAGCTCTAATTAATTGTTGTCATTGAAAGGAAGAGAAGGAGGGCTGGGGTTATGGCTCAGTGGTAGAGTACTTGCCTAGCACGTGTGAAGCACTGGGTTGGATTCTCAGTACCACATAAAAATAAATAAACAAAATAAAGGTATTGTGTCCATCTACAACTTAAAAAAAAATAAAAAAAGGAAGGGAAGGAAGAGCTAAGCTAGTCTGAGTGGAGAAAAAATTATATGTACATGTATATATTAAATATGTATTTTTAGTTGCCAATGGACCTTTTTTATTAATATGTGGTACTGAGAATCGAACCCAGGACCTCTCACATGCTAGGCAAGCACTCGACCACTGGGCTACAATCCCAGCCCACAATTACATATTTAATAAAGACATACTTTATTCTTCTGCTGCCATGGATTATCTAAAAAAGAAGGAGCTGTATATACAATCTAAATCTCACCACCCTACAACAATGGGAGAGACTACTGATACAATGAAGATTAAGGTCATTTAATCATCAGGGTGCCATCTTACCCACTTCCTAGGGCTAGACTCCTTCAGGCCAAGCAAGAGGAATGATGTAAGCATCTAGAACTCTTTGCAGAAACAAGTCTTTTTATTCACATTCGTCAGTTACTAACATTGAGTGAATGTTTATATAAGACAAAGTTTCTGCAAGACACACACCTCCATACAAAGTCATTTTTCAACATAAACTTTGCCTTTGTAAAGGCAGTTTTGGTAAATTACCCATTTGTATATATTTTATACTCAGTTCTGGATAATTCTGCTAATTTCTGTTTTCAATTAGAATACATATCCAGCCTTTTTTCATTAAATTATCAAAAAGAGCTATGTATTTCTTAATTTAAAAACTTAAATACACCTGAAAGATGCAGAGATTAAAAATTTTCAAAAAATGTATACATGTCCTATATGCTAATAATCAGGAAGAATAATATATTTGCATTTATTTATGGTACTAGAGATTAAACCCAGGGCACTCTACCATTGAGCTACATACCCAGTCCTTTTTTACTTTTTATTTTGAAACAGAGTCTCACTAAGTTGCTGAGGCTGGCTTCAAACTTGCCATCCTCCTGCCTCAGCCTCCTGAGTAATCCCTAGGATTACAGGTGTGTACTACCATGTCTGGTCATTTGCATTTATTTGATAGTTTAATTAAATGACTTATTTTAATATTACTGCCTATTGAATTAAAGCAAAATGATAGAATTATTAAAGAAAAAGGCAGCTGTTCTGTAATTGCTGAGTTGATTTTCATGTGCCTTTGTACAATGTTCTAAAATCCTCTGGTACACTCTCTGGACCTGGAAAATACATGACCTTGAATCAGTTGTTAACAGAAAATATACCTTCCTACTATAAGATTCTTCTTAAAAGATAACCTTTAAAGTTGGACTGTTTCCTGAACCAACAGAGAGCAAAAGCAGCAATGGCCTTTTGAGTCACAGTTGACACAGTCAGTCCTAGGCAACAGTTGGCAGCACCAAGCCCTAAGAGAAGGAAATCTGTGAACATAGAGGCAGATTTCTCAGGCTACATTTTTTTCCTTTATTTGGCCCATCATGTGAAAGATAAATTATTTTCTAAAGTGATTAAGTGCTCTCATCAATTAGCCAGCTAGAGTATTAATCCTGAAGGAAAAATGTAATAAGCTCTTCTTCCATAAGTGCCAGCTGTCAAAAACTACCAGAGTTAGTCAAAGCTCTTTAATGTTCCAATCAAATCACAAGAGTGGAAAGTCACTGCACGAAACCCATTAAGCTGCATTACTAAATGTCCACTGTTACATAAAAACTATAAATAACTTTGTACTTTCAGAGTTTTCTTTTCAATTTGCTTTCCTTGAAGTAATGATGATATTCTGCTTCAGTTAATAAAGTAATTTTGGAGCTGCCTTCATGTTTAATCCACATACTCTTTCTGTGTAGAATAAAGATGGCAAGTAATGATCAAATAGGTAGAATTGTAAGCATTCTTTGGAATATCTGTTGTTAAAAATTTTAAAACTTGAGAGGATCACCAAAGATAGAGGAGGGATCAAAAAAAAATCACTATGTTTAATAAGCTTTTGAATTGACTCTTGGGGGAATAAAATGAAATGCTACTTCTGTAAAAAGGATCTATTCTTTTTAAAAAATATTTTTTAGATGTTGATGGACTTTTATTTTATTCATTTATTTATATGCAATCCCAAGCCCCAGCATCTAGTCTTTTAAATATTACAAAGGAATTAACATTCTGATTATTGAAGCATCACTTTCTACTGGCTTTAAAAAAATAAGCCTGTAGCCAATACTACACAAATACTATCTCAATGTCCAAAAATGATAATTGAATTAAGAAGGTTTGGGGCTGGGATTGTAGCTCAGTGGTAGAGTGCTTGCCTAGCATGTGTGAGGCACTGGGTTCGACCCTTAGCACCACATAAAACAAATAAATACATAAATAAAATAAAGGTATTGAGTCCATCTACAACTAAAAAAAGTATTTTAAAAAAGAGAGGGGCTGGGGTTGTGGTTCAGCAAGAGTGCTTGTCTAGCATGTGTGAGGCCTTGGGTTCGATCCTCAGCACCACATAAAAATAAATAAATAAAGATATTATGTCCAACTAAAAAATAAATATTAAAAAAGCAGCTTTCAAACAAATATTAAAAGTAGATCACAGGTTGGGGTGGGGGGGCTGCTGGGGTTGTGGCTCAAAGTAAAGCGCTTGCCTAGCACATGTGGGGCCTTGGGTTCGATCCTTAGCATCACATAAAAAAAATAAATAAAATAAAGGTATTGTGTCAACCACAACTAAAAAATAAATATTAAAAAAAAATAGATCATGAGGCTGGGGTTGTGGCTCAGTGGTAGACCTATCTTCTTGCATGTGTGAGGCCCTGGGTTAGATCCTCAGTACCGCATAAAGATAAATAAATAAATAAAGATATTGTATCCAACCACAATAAAAAAAAAAAAAAAGTACGGCTGGGTTTGTGGCTCAGTGGTAGAGCACCTGCCCTGCACATGTGAGGCACTGGGTTCAATCCTTAGCACCACATAAAAATAAATAAGTAGAGATATTGTGTCCATCTATAACTAAAAAAATATTTTAAAAAAAGCAGAGCACACTTGGAGCAAAGAGATCAAAGCTTATATACTTTACTTAGGGTAGAAACAAAACACACACACATATACAAATGTATATATTTATTTTATTTATTTTTTTTTTAGGATAGTTAAAAAGAACTGGCCTAAGATGGACATACTAACAATATGAAATCTAAGTTTTCAAATCTATAGGCAAGATATTTTGAAAAATATACTGAAATCAAAATGAAGTCAAGCAAAGCATATGAATTTATATCTTTTTTAAAGGAAAACCAAAGAAATCTTCAAGTACCTTATCCAAATGAAACAGAGGCTGGAAGCATTTTGAATTCTTGAATTTCACCAGGAATCTTATGCTAATTTTTTTAGCACATGATAACAACTACATTTTATGACAATTTTTATTCGTAAAATAACCATCCCAAACTATCAGATTATATTAAATCTATAAATAGATTTTTGTGGAAATAATAATCCTTTAGTATTAGAATGTGAGTACCTAATTAAAAAGAATAAATGTTGACACAAGACAACTATACAGTTTTAAAATAAATAACCATGATATATGCACCAAGTTTTATTTGCCTTCAAATTACATGAATAGAACAAATACGTTAGTTAAAATATTAAATTTTCTTGCATTTTACAGAAGAAAAAGAAAGTGAAGTGAAACTGTAGGAATTGCTGAACTTCAGATAAATGTTTCTTCAAAACAAGAGATATTAGTTCCTAAAAGATTCCTCTAAAGTTAAAAAAAGATTAAAGAAAAACATTAAGCCATTGGGGTTATTACAGTTTTAAAAAACTACATGTTTCTTAATGGATATATGTTTACATTTACAGATAGTTAACTTAGTCTCCTGTCTCATAAAACTCAGAAGACACCATTGACGTCTAAACTAAGCAAAACTATAAAAGTCTTTTTTTATATTAAAAAAACTTTGAAACCTAAATATACCCTAATTTTATTTCCCAAGAAAACTTAATAATGAATGGCTAATCAGAAAGCAAAATGTTGTACAAATCACTTTCAAGAAAAGAAATACATTATGAGATTATACTTATTGCTGGTAACATCAACTAAAAACCCAAAAGATGACATACATATTCAGAGGATCAGTCGATCCTCTCCTCCCTCCTGAATTACCTGACCAATGGAGGTTTGGCTTTGTTGTTTCAGAAAGCACTGTTTTTTACATTCCATCAATTGTTCAAAATCACGCCACATTTTCGCTTGCTTCATGTTTGGACCATGACTTTCTCGTACAGCTTTTTGTTTTTCCCGGAGTTTCTATCATTTAAAAAAAATCAAGAATAATTAAATCTCAGTTATAGGAATCTATTTCTATTGTTGTAAGTCAGAGGAATATGGAATGCTTTGTACATTTGATGAGTATTAGTTAAAGAACAAGGTTCTCCTACAACATGTCAAAACTGAGATTATTAAAGCTAATTAAGTTTAAGGTAGATGTAGAACAACCTTAAATTAAACAGAACAATATAAAAAAAAGAGAGGGGAAAATAAAGAGAATTAGGAAAATAGAATAGTGTCATGGTATAGAATACAGATTTTGGAAGTCAAAAGATGAGTCTTAACTTTAGCTTTGTCACTAGAGGAAGCAAGTTCTTTGAACCTGTTTTCTCAGTTGTCAATTACGGCTAATATTAGTGGACAATAAAATTATCTGGCCCTTATAATATTTTTCACATGTCAATAAATATGAAAATACTTGCTAAGCTATCATGTATTATGTATGTTGCTGTTATTACTAGATGTTATATTCTATCCTGAAACAGTATATGCTCTCTGTATGTTCAAATTAATCAATTATATACATATTCCTAAGGGGAAGACATAGGGATTATTTAAAACAAAAAACAAAAAACAAAAAACAAAAAACATAGCATTTAGTAGGCCAGAATCCTTCTCAGAATTTATTTTGTTACTAACAGACTAGAAAATTCCAGTTGCCAAAACTGTTTTACTTGTTGATTCTAAAACTATAAACATAAGTAAAAAAATTTTTTTCAATTAATTACAAAATAATTTAGATTCTACATTATGGGAGATTGAGGAAGGCTGACTGAAAGGAAGGTCAACACAAACTCGAAAGACGTGGTAGAGAGGAGGTGAGGGAGAGGGAGGAAGGAGAGGAGGGATGGGGGAAGGAAGAAGGAGGCAAACAGAGAGAAGACAACAACAGTGTACATATAAGGAAACAGTGTGACAGAAATATCTACACTGACATGGAGTATGAGGAAAATCACCAAGAGGGAGAGAAAAACACGCAAAGACATGGAAGCAGGTTACACAGGAACATCCTCATCTTTTCCTCTTTTAGCACAGGGTAGATCCACTAGCTAATCTAAGGACAAATGAGAATGGTGGTAGGTACTTGCCCAAATAAGAGGATAAACTAAGCTGAAGATTCAAGTCACTTATTAAATACTACCCACCCCAGCTATGGATAATGAAAGCAAAGTTAACAGTAAATAGCAAGAGAAAACAAAGTAGAATTTAAAATGTGTAAATTTAAAATATAACCAGCATAATTTTTATGCCATACCTAGCATATGAATACATCTATTTAAGTTTATATGTTATACATAATGTATCTTACAACAAACATTTTTATCCTCTTAAAAGTATTTGGAAAGGACATTAAAGCAAACCAAGAATTTTAAGAGTTCTGAACATGATTTTAAATTAAGATACAACTTAAACTGTAACTTTTTTGTATTATTGGAATAATTCCCTTGTCAAAAATCCTAATAACCTGTAAAAGTTATTTAAAGAACCAAAGACAGAATGTGGGTACTATTTTGTGTAAGAAATATTAAATTTAATTTGCTATACAACTGTATGTATGTTTGAAACCTGTAACTTCCTGAGTAAAACTGACTTTAGTATGTAATATATTTGAAAGCTTATTGTCATTTAATATAGATTTATTTTGTTTTTAATTATTAAGTACAAGAAATTGTTTTGTTTTGTACCAGGGATTCAGGGGGCTCAAACATTGAGCCACATCCCTAGCCCTTTTTGAATTTTTATTTGGAGACAGGGTCTCACTGAGTTGCTTAGGGCCTTGCTAAATTGGGTTTCATTGTTCTTTAAAGGAAAAGGGGAGACTCAGTTAGCCTGAGGATGTCTATGAATGTCCTGTCTACTAGTTAATCTGAGTTTGCCTTGAAAATTTAGATCTATTCTAGAACCTTTGTTTAAGGAGCTTTGTTTTTTAAATGCCACTGTATGGAAATTGGGGAAAACCTAGTCATTGGCTCATTTTGTTTAAATGACAAATTGCTGCTACCACTTTTTATTTGGAGACAGGGTCTCACTATCCTCAAAGATTTGCAGCAGTTTTTTTTTTGGTGCTGGGGATCAAACTCAGGACCTTGCACATGCTAAGCACGTGCTCTACCACTGAGGCACACCTCTCCAATCGAAGAATAATCTATAATTAGATTTGTTAATTTAGTTTGGGTCTTTAATAGGATTCAAGGCTTGACAAACATTTCTGTGCACATCGGCATCCATTCAGATATTTTTCAAAATAAGAGAATTAAAAGAATATTTTCATATTATTTAAAATGAACTCTTTGGATGGAAGGCAATTATTCACAATCATACTGAATCCCCAAAACATGCCTTTAAACATGAACATTATTCCTTTTTTTCCTTAAGGAATTCTATAAAGGAATTGCACACATAGAATTCATAAGTTATCTTGTAAATGAGGAATCAGCTTTAGAAGGTTTCCTTTAATTTCTTTACTCTCATTAATGTAATAATTAATAATGGCTATTAGCCATTTATTTACAAATCACAAACCAGAACAAATAAGTGCTTCTTAGAGAAATGGCTGAGTCTAGGTTTGGAACAGGATATGTATAAGAAGAACTCTAGGTTCACCTTTGTCACACCAGAAAATAAAGAAGCCATCAAAGTCTACTGTTATTTCAAAAGGATTCAGAAACTGAATTCTAGAAACTCTCACTGCCCAAATAGGTGATAATTTGAGCACTTATAATAATAATAATTACAACAGAAATATACCAAAGATAGTCAATGTGGAAGTCATAGATACTTTTGAAGGATGATAAACAAAATCAACTCATCATTTTGAAAACCAGAAAAATGACAGCTAGTCAGTATAAATGCATTAAGTCTGAAACAAAGCTTTTCTCATTTGTACTTTAAGAATGGACAAGCTTCAAGAAAAAAAGTGAGTCAAGTGGTTATTCTGCCTTTCTTATACGATCTGTACCTCAAGTTAACTAAATGGTTGATAAAGATTAGTTGCACTTTATATAATTCAATGGAGAGGGAACAAGTTAATTAGAATGCCACCATTTTGCCCATCATGAATTATGTATCTAGGAATTGATTATGAATGTCTGCCTATATCACAAGAAGAAAGCCTTCTGATAGAAGAACCACAACCTATGAAGTATTCTTGTTAAATATCAAAAAACACTTAAAAAATCACAGGATATACTGGGGACAGAAAAACATTCTGATTGATATCACAGCAAAATTCAAAGTGTTGGAAACTCATCAGGACCAATGACTAGACTTTTTTTTCTTCCAACAAACTCCAAGGAAAAAAGATGGATGAATAAATTGGTGAAGAAGAGACTTAAGCAATTACATAGCAATGCAAGGAGTTTTATTAGATCTTGATTCAAACAAATAAGCCATTAAAAAAACAAAGAAACAGGGGCTGAGGTTGCAGCTCAGTGATAGAACGCTTGCCTGGCATGTGTGAAGCACAGGGTTCAATCCTCAGCACCACATACAAAAATAAATAAAATAAAGATATTAAAAAAAACTGGTGAAGTCTGAAATCGATTACTGGATATTATGAAATTATTGTTAAATTATTTTTGGTATGAGAATGTTTTATAGGAGTCTTTATGACACATACTAAAATATGACCAGACAAAAAAATTGGGGGCAATGGGTAAGACTATATATAAAGCAAGACTGGCCAGGAGTTTAATTATTGAAGATAAGTAATGGATATACATGGATATTTTCTCCACTTTTTATATAGTTTTGAAATTTTCCATAATAAGATTTTTTTTTTTAACAATGAAGACTACATCTACCTATTTAGCAACTACTCTACTGTTTTCTATAACATTTGTTTTTCTGAAGATCACCTTTAGAATATTACTTATCAGTTTCTAGGAGCTAATTTAGCTTTTATGTAAAATCATAGACACATGTATGTTTTATAATAATTCAGACCAGAAAATGTAAATAAGGACAAATAATTTTTCCATGAGCAATTTACTGAGTCAGATTAACAGCTAGTCAGTATAAATGCATTAAGACTGAAACAAAGCCATACTTTTCTCATTTGTACTTTAAGAATGGACAAGCCTCAATTTTACATATATATATAGTGTATAAATGAAATTATTTCCATGTTGCACACTCAAGAATTTTTACAATGAAATTAGATACCCATACATGGTCAGCATTGTAAAAGAAAAATTGCAGCTGAACAATGATGATGCTACAAACGTGATAATTAGAAAATCTAAGAAAACTTGATTTTCAATAGTGAAAATAAAATAACCCTAGAGAAGAAGAAACTCAAGAAATTAATCAACTAATAAAAATATATGAACTCTTATTAGGATGCTGACTCATATAAGAGACAAGTGATGAAATTTGAACATTGATTGGATATTTAAAGAAAGAGAAGATATGGGGATTATGAAACATGGTTAGCCTTCATCGTACAACAGGCTTAAAATCACTGATGATGACCTCAGAACATATCTTGGTCATTTAATTTTTAAGTTTCTCATCTACCTATTTCAGTTTAAACATGAAGAAATAAAGTTGTTAGGGGGCTTATCCAAGACCCCAGTCAATAATCGGTCATTTTTCTTCTGACAGAGGTCTTTTTTTCCTCTAAGAATGACATGGCTAGTGTTGTTAAAGCATGTTGCTTTATGAAGTCAATTCCAATAATTAATTGGTTAGTTATTTAATCCTGATGGTCAAGGCCTTTAGTACCTACCACCTCTTTTAGTAGGAATGGCTCAGAGAACTGAGAAAACAAGACTCAGTCATAAACTCCTATTTTAGTAGTCCTCAGATAATTTTGGGAGCTGAATATTTTAAGTAAGGTGCTGTAGTTTAGATCTTGAATATTCCCCCAATGGTCCATGTGTTAAAGCCTTGGTTCCCTAGGGTAGTGTTATTGGGAGGTGGTAAAACCTTTAGGAAGTAGGACACCAGAGGCATGCTCTTAAAGGAGACTGTGGGACCTGGTTCTAGTCTTTCTCTATTGCTTCCTCATGAGGTTAGCAGTTTGCTCTGCTATAGACTCCCTGCCATTGTCATCTAGTACTCTCGTCACAGGCCTGAAACCAATAGGTTTTTTTCAGGTATTTTGTTTTGTCAATAGCTAATCCATAAGGTTTTTCAGTTGTCTATGTTAAATGAATCAATGTTTGTAAAGGGCTTAAACCAGTATATAGAAGGCTTTGTCTTTATTAAATAAAATAAATGAATAACTATATGTATATTTCATGAACAGAAAAATGTGAGAATAATCTGAAAACTATAATAAGAACCTTATTATTAACTGTTATTTAAAGCTAGATGATTTTTTTCCCCAAAATTCTGCTGTAGAGTTAGGACTGTAGCTCAGTGTAGAGTGCTTGACTAGCTTGCACGAGGCCCTGAATTTGATTCCCAGCACCAATAAATAAATAAATAAATAAATAAAAGAAGGCACAATGGATTTTCTTTCTTTTTTTTTTTTTTTTTTGTGCTGGGAATTGAACTCAGGGCCTCATGCATGCTAGGCAAGTGCTCTAGCACTGAACTATACCTCCAGCCCCTGACTTCCTAAGGAATGGTCTTCATCTATAAAAAAAATTAACAATTTCTCTTCAAAAAAAACTATACTATAACCTTTTTAAAAAAGAACAACATCATAACCATGAACTAAAAGCCTGAATTAGTTAGATTTATTAAAAAGGAAAAAATAATTCTCACCTTTCCAAGGTTTTCTTGTTCAGCAATATTTTTGGTATACTGTTCCCTAGGGAGTCAACATAATGATTTAGTTTCAATTTACTTCAATTGATTTAATCATACAACTAAATTATAAATTAACAGACCTATCTAAATATATTAGTCAAAATAGTTTAAAATGGGTACTAGAGTCAGAATGAAATCCATTTTCAAACACTTTTTGTTTCCCTGTCTTCAGTCAGTTCTAGCAAACAGTAATTTAAGGAAAAAAAAAAAAAAGAAGACAAAACATTGCCTAGGTAATTAAGAGAATTAAGATGTTAAGTGCTATTTCTGGTTATTATACCCTTAAAACAATGGCAACCTATTTTAAATTATACTTTTTTTTTTTTTAAAGAGAGAATTTTAATATTTATTTTTTAGTTTTTGGTGGACACAACATCTTTGTTTGTATGTGGTGCTGAGAATCGAACCCGGGCCGCACGCATGCCAGGCGAGCGCGCTACCGCTTGAGCCACATCCCCAGCCCCTTTAAATTATACTTTAACAAGGCTTGCAGGAAGGAGAAAGAATACCCATTTTAAACATTAAATAGTATATAATTCTGCAATTCTATTTCTAGGAAATCACATTACAAAAAAACTCCCTGACGTTAATGAACGTAAAAACAAATATTATTTACTTCACCAGTGCTTAGAATAGAAATAAATCTGCAAACAAACAAACTAAATGCCTATAGAGGGGAAAATGTTTATACAGATATATTAGCAAATGTCTGCGAAAAAAATATGGCATAACATATACACCAAAAAGGCGTGGCCATGTGGACAGCATAAATTTCTGTGCACATTGTTTCATAATGATTACTTTTTGTTTTTATAAGTTTTTCTTTTGTAAGCTAAATAAAAATAAGTTTTTAAAACCTATTTACAAAAAGTTTTATTCTATTACTTTTAAATATATCAAATACTTCTAAATATTTTATATATATATGTATATATATATGTATATATACATAAGAACCCTAAACATTGATTCATCTAACATAGACACTATTATTCACAGCACTGGTAAATAAAATTGCACACCTAGCAATGGTTATAATCTGATGTATCTTCTAATAATGACCATTTTGTCCTTGAAGCTTTTCCTTCTCACTTCCTTCCTCTCTACTTTCAGTTCAGTGGACAAGTACAAGCATATGTCATGCTTAGAGATGGTTGAACAAATTCATATCCAGAAGTCATTTACAAAGGACAAGGTTTCCTATAAATTTCAACACAAATGTACAAAATGTGCTAATTTTACTAACTACTTGGTCATACACTGGCAACCTCTTTAACATCTACAGACTAGGTGTTGCAAAATTTGGTCTCATTTGTTCATTATATGCATGTTTACCCAGCAAAACAAAATGCAAAAAACATACAGGAAAATGATGTCTTAAAATGCCTAAGTATGAATACACTAACACATTTCCTTTTTTTTTTTTTTTTTCCCCACCTGGGGAGGGGGTAGTAGGGATTGAACTCAGGGGCACTCAACCACTGAACCACACCCCCATATCTTTTTTGTATTTTATTTAGAGCCAGGGTCTCACTGAATTGCTTAGGGCCTCACTAAATTGCTGAAGCTAGCTTTGAACTTGCAATCTTCCTGTCTCAGCCTCCTGAGCCACTGGAATTACAGGTGTGTGCCACTGTACCCCGCACACATTACCTTTTGTAATTGCTTCCCTCCCACCTCTTCCACATCACTGAAAAAGTATAGATAGTACTATACTGCTCACAGAGGTGGTTTAACAGTTCCATTTCCAAAAGACAGCATTTCATATGAATTTTAGCAAAAAGAAATTCACAAATTCACATATTTTACTATCTATATTTAACATGCATGGGCATTTTAATCATCTAGACAGATTGGATGTTTCAAGTAAGTTCTCATTTGTTCATCTTGCACATGACAGAAAAATAAGTTTTAATGTAAACATTTTTTAAAATGTCAAAAATTAAAAAAAAAAATTGTCTTGACCATACAAGACAAAAATAAGATATAAAGTGGGTGACATGTCAAGGACAAAAATTGAAGAATAGAGGACAAAGGAACAAATGACAAAGAGTATAAGAGAGACTGTAGACCTTATATTTGAATGTAAATAGATTGTATTTAATAAAAGTAAATAATACAAAATTGAGACTCTAAGAAATAATAAACCAGAAGAGAAAATATAGCAGCCTAAATGAAGAGAAAGATTATTATGCATTTGTGCAAAAAAGGGATACAAAAGTGAGTAGAATAGAGAGAATGGCAATCAAAAGTACCCAAGATCCTTATAGAGCTTAAGTCAAGGTAGAATTTATGCACAGGAATGAGGGTGGAAGAGAATAAATATATTCCTGATGAAATTAATTTTACTCTTAAAATTTATGAGACACTAAGTCAAACTGTTTGGTTTTCCAGTTTGCCAAAGAAAAACAGCTAGAAGGATATAAATGACATATTACTCAACAAGAATGTATAGCTCAGATTGCTTTAGATAATTCATTTATTCTTCTA
Source organism: Marmota flaviventris (assembly GCF_047511675.1). Lineage (NCBI taxonomy): Eukaryota > Metazoa > Chordata > Mammalia > Rodentia > Sciuridae > Marmota > Marmota flaviventris. Next base: position 137,487,660 of record NC_092498.1, on the reverse strand, counting down.
GGCCTCAGAATTGTTCAAATTATTCCTGCATTTCCAATTATGTAAAAATTTTTCAATATATTAACAGGCTTATTAATATGATATACATACTAAAATCTAAATTAATCCAATAGTTATTTAAGAAATAATTATGGGGGTCTGGGGTTGTGGCTCAGTGGTAGAGTGCTTGCCTAGCTTGTGTGAGGCACTTGGTTTGATCCTCAGCACCACATAAAAATAAAATAAAGGTATTGTGTCCATCTACAACTTAAAAAAAAAAAAAAAGGACCTGGATTAAATAAAAAAGAGGGAGGGAGGGAGAGAGAGAGAATATTATAGAATATTAGGTGTTAGGTGTGCTCTGGGTTTCAAGTACAAAACAGGACAGACAGGGCCTTTGCTCTCTAGGTATCATGCTACACAGTTGCCAAAGCACTGCTGTGTATATTCTATTACTTGATTCTATAAATGAGGCTCTCATTTTATAGACAATAGAGTGATCTGTCCAAGGTCACACAACTAGAAAGTGAAAAACCAGATTAGAAGAAAGTTTTATGATTCCTTCTCCAGTATCCTGAGCTAAGATATGTTGCCTTCTTAAGTAGCATTAAGAGCAAACAATTTTTCAAAGCCAAGCTAATTTCTTATACTTTGGGGCTCACCAGAAAGAACTGTAAAATTTAAAAATGGAATAACAATGTGGCTTAGTGGTAGATCGTTTGCCTAGCACATGTGAGGCACTGGGTTCAATTCTCAGCACCACATATAAATAAATAAAATAAAAGTCCATTGACAACTAAAAAATATTTTTAAAAAATGCTGTGTCCATGCTGATATTTTAGGTACGTATTAATAGGGTTAGAATATCATAATATTCTGGGCTGGGGATGTGGCTCAAGTGGTAGCGTGCTTGCCTGGCATGCATGTGGCCCAGGTTCGATCCTCAGAACCACATACAAACAAAGATGTTGTGTCCGCCGAAAACTAAGAAATAAATATTAATAAATTAAAATCTCTCTCTCTTTTAAAAAAAAGAATATCATAATATTCTTATGTATTGCTATAATCATGGCACAATATTTTTCCATAGCAAAAGTAGGGAACAGTGAAGGTTTATAATGATTTTTTAATGATGAAAAAGAACATCTTGCTAGAAAAATGATTAGAAAATCAATAGTTGAGAGCGGGATGGGGGTATAGCTCAGTTGGTAGAGTGCTTGGCTTGCATGTACACGGCCCTGGGTTCAATCCCCAGCACAACCAAAAAATAAAAATAAAAATCGATAGTTCAGGAGTAATTATTTCTTTCTTTACTATTTATATTGATAATTCTGAAAGAAATGGAACTAAATTTCTGTAACCTTTTTATTTTTTAAGAATTAAAGCAAAATTTGCATTCAGCAAAAGAATCTGAATGAGGACATTTTCAGTTTAATGTGTGAGAGTATATATTAGAAAAAAACATTGCTCTGTTTATAGGACATTTTGAGTCTGGCTTTTATTCCAGTGTACTATATACATATAAACATTCAGACTCTGCAAAGATACTATTTCTTAGATTTCTTTTTGTAATATTAATGTATATGCCACTCAAAAAAAAATTAAAAAAAATTTTTTAAAAAATCTTATTATTATTATTTTTTTTTGGTGGTTTTTTTTTTTTTTTGTCTTTTTTGGAACTGGGTGTCGAACCCAGGGCTTTGCGAATGCAAGGCAACACTTTGCCACTGAGCTACATCCCAACCCCCACCAAAATCTTAAATATAATCTCAAATAAATGTGAATCCTAAACATCAAGATCTTATTGGATTGTGAGAGCAAAACATTTGAATTGTGATGAGGGGCAAATAAAGCTTACGTTGTTCAATGACTGAATTTTATTATAGCTGGCAATTCAACTATAAATGAATTTTTTTAAAGATAGGATTTGATTTATTAAAGTATGCCACAAGATAGGATTACAAAAAGAATCACCATATAAGGACTAAGTAGTATTTATACACTCTTCTCACTTTAAATGCTGGCACACTGCAATCACATCGTTTCTAGCTAAAATGCAGTCATCACACTGCACAATTAACAGGCAGATGATAAGAGTCCCAGCCATGTGGGGCTTTAAAAAGAAACGAATGTTAATGCTTATAAAAAAACAACTATAGGATTGGGATGTAGCTCAGTGGTAGAGAGCTTGCTCATTGTACGTGAGGTCCTGGGTTCCATCACCAGCACCCCACCCCCCCCACACACATACACACACACACACACACAAAAGCAACTATAAAATTATACATATTTGGGGCTGGGCTGTAGCTCAGCAGTAGAGTGCCTGCCTCACATGTGTGAGGCACTGGATTTGATCTTCAGCACCATATAAAAATAAATAAAGCTATTGTGTCCATCTACAACTAAAAAAAATATTTAAAAAATTATACATATTTCTGGAAATGAGGAGTTTTGCTTAATGGTTATAAAAGTTTGTGTTTGCAATGAGGAATCAGTTTTGAAAATATATAGTAGTGATGGTTGCACAGCATTTTCGATATAATAAGTGCTAATGGGATTGTATGCTTACGAAATGGTTAAAATAGTAAATTTTATTATATATATTTTACCATATTAAAAAAAGCAAACAAGCAAGAAATAAAATACAAGTATTTCTATTTAGTAGCAGGGCTGGAATATCCAGAAGACGTTTAATGAAATTTAGTCCTAAACAATAGCTTACCATCTGCTTATTTAAATATTCTAAATATGTATAATTCTATTTTATTTATTAAACTTCTATAAGTAAGAAATTAAAAACTCAATATAAAAAAAATATCACTTGCCTAAATGCCTTCCTTTTTTCTTGTTGATCAGAAGAGACATATGCCTTCATCTCATCAGTAGCACGACGAAGCTGAACTTCTAGGTTCTAAATAGAAAGACAAGTTTCAGGGAAATCTTTGATTGAAAAAAAAAAAAAACTCAGAAAAGTTTCTGATCCACTTTCTTTGTCTTACCTTAATCATACAATTTGTATAATGGTATTTACTCTCTTCTTGAAGACATTCTTCACGGAGTCCTCTAACTTCCTACAATTAGTTTAAATGGGCAACATTATTGAAAGAATAAGACAGATGAAAAAAGGATGACTTTAAATGTACAATAAAAGAAACACCAGAGTCATTTCTTCTTCTGCAATTATAAATCTTTTTTACTGACAGAATAGGTTTTTATTTTTATTTTTTTTAGAGATGGTGCATATTACTCCAAAACTTGAGGATTCAGTTGTTCATTTATTAAGTTCTACTGTGTCCAGCACTGTCCTCAGTGCTAGGGACACAGCAGGGAATTTAAGTAAAAGAGATAGGCTGATATAAACAACAACAACAACAAAAAAAAAACATGAAGTGAAAGTGATTGTAGATGGGAATTAGTGCTACAAAGAAAACTCAACAGTAGAATGTGATATGGAGACAGGGTGGGCCAGGTTGGGAAGGAGTATAGGGTGCTAAGAGATGTTTAAGAGGAAGTGATTTGTAGGCTAAAACCTGCTTGATGAAAGAAGAGAGTAAAACAAAGAGTGAGGGTAGAGTGCCCCAGGCAGAGGGAAGAGCACATGCAAAAGCCTGGAGGTGAAAATGAGCTGGACCTGTTTGGAGTTCAGGAAGAAAGCCCGTGTGGGTAGAGCTCCATGGATGAGAATCACAGCACATGGATATGAAGTTAATGAGGCAGGTGGGGCCTTGTATACCAGTTTGGAAGTCAGATCTTATTTTATTTTTTTTGGTACCAAGGACACTCAACCACTGTGCCACATCATCAGCCCTTTTTTAATTTGAATTTTTTTTTAGAGACGGGGTCTCACTAAGTTGCTTAGGCCCTCATTAAAACTAGCAAAGGCTAGTTTTGAACTTGCAATCCTTCTGCCTCAGCTTCCTGAGCCTGTAATTACAAGGCATGTGCCACTGCACCCAGCTGTAAGTCAGATTTTAAGTGCTATGGGAAGCCAATGGAGGATGGTTTAAATTTTATACAGGTTTCTTTGACTACTCTATGGAGAATGAAACTTAGGAAAACAAAAGTGGAAGCAGGAGGGCAGGTAGAAGATTACTGTGGGAAACCTTGCAAGTGACAATGGACTCTGGACTTTGGCAGTAGTGGTATAGATGAAAAAATTCAGTGTGTACATATAAAGTTTAAAGAAACACTTCTGAAGCTAGAAAGACAGGTCAGAAGATGATGATAAAGATTTGGGAATCTTCTGACACTGATATAGTGAAAATGTGCATACATAGCAGTTTTTGCTAAATTTTATAATAAAAATTCTCTTCTTACCTGTTCTAATTTGGACCGATTGCTTTCCAGGCCTGCTGCACAGCTATCATACTGGGATTTCTTTTCATCACACTCCTGGGTTAGTTCCTAGTATGAAAAGGGCAAATGATTGAGTAAGTGAAAAACAAAGGTCTAAAATGTGGCTCTGAAACAATGCGTGCCCTTGTCAGTCTTGTAACTTAACTCTAAGCTTCTTGGCATACTTAAGAGTTATTTATACAACAATCAGACATTTGAGAATTATGACAGATGGAAATGCTGATAAGAATAATAGCTACCATGTAGTGAGTTGTGTGCCAGGCTCTTTATTAGGAGCTTGGGATACAAACAGTGAACAAAATAGCCCCAAATTCTTCCCCTCAAGTAACATTCAAACAAGTAAACAGGCTGCTGGGCGCTCTGATGGGCAAATGCAAGGTGCATAGGAGCACAGAGGACTCTCACACACCCCAGCCCAGTCTTAGGGATCAGTGAATGTGACAACTTCCTGGAGAAACTGAGCATAAGGATTAGTAAGATTAGTCAGGGGAAAGGTGAACAAGGGGAAGAGGACATTTTTTAAAAAGGAACACTATGTATGAAGGATTGGAAGAAAGAACAAGAACAATTAAGGAACTTACAAACTGTTTATTAGGCTGGAGTGGGTCTGGGAAGTAGTGAGAAGGGAGGATGAAGGCTTAGAAAAGGGACTGATCAGAAGAATTTTCTAGGGTGTTTGAACTGGACCCTTAAGAATAAGTGAATCTCATAAAAGTTCCTTGAAGGAGCTATTACTATCCCACACAATGCTTGGAGAACATTCAGGGGGGGCATATACCTTGCCAAAGATATACTGCTGGAAAGGGGTGGTGTCAGAATTTGAGTTCAGGCCATTTTCAGTAGTTTCAATGTTTATTCTAATGTAATATTTTGAAGGAGATTATCTGAAAATCTGCTGCAAAACCTAGAAATGATTAAAGTATTGAAAAAATACTTGATTAGGTACATATTCTTTTAAATACAGAGCTGAACTGAATTCTTAAGGAAGTAAGAGGAATCACCAGGGTCGTAAACAACAGATGACACAGTGGCTACTCTTGGTGAAAGGAGTTGAAGGCAGTCAATCCTGGTAATAGAGTGATTTTTGATGCCCAGACAGGGCAGAAGAATACCTTGGGCCTATGCAGGAAGTTAGAACTGAGGGTCCTGTAATAAATCCAAACTGCCTTCAACTTAGGACCTTGTAAGTAAAGGGTTAATACCAGTCCCTGAGAATGACTCTGGTTTCATATAATACAGTTTCCTTGGAAATGGAAGACTTACCATAGATTAGTAATGTTGTGTGTGCTGCCTTTGTTGTCCATACAACAAAGAATTGTATCTGACTTGGGGTGACTAGTATAAAAGATAGTGTGGAAAAGGGGCTGTGGCTTTCATTTATCAAAGTGACCTACAGCTATAGCTATGACTCTCAAGGGTAACAGTCATATACACCCTAAGTGGGAGAAGGGGCAGCAGATGTTCTTTACTTAGGTAGCTGCTGGGCCTTTTGAAGAGATGAAGATGCTATAGTTGACGAAAGCCTTTTTGGTTGGTCAGTCTTATGGTCAAGCTGATCAATGTGCAACTCTAGTGCTGCAGAGACAGCAGACAAGGAAAGGAGGCCTGAAATCAGGTAGGCCTGAGGTTAGTATTTACCCCACCGCATGGTCTAGGAACTCCCAAGATAAGCTCAAAATTAGCTCCAAGCTTGTGTTATTTCTAAAAACCCTGGCAGAATAACTGCAAATCCATTCTGGAGGGACACATATTCCACCTTAGCTGCCAAGATTCAAGAGACAAAATCATGTTAATGGCAGGCTGACAGTCTCAAAGCAGAAAACATGTAAGCAAACAATTAATACATTAAGGAGTAAGAATCAGAAGATATAAATTGCAGCAGGATCACACCTCAGGAACTTTGGATCCTAGAAATAAGCTCATTAAATAAATATGCTTAAAATTTAAAAAACAAATAGAAAGGATTAGAAAAATCACACTGAAAAAAATCGAAATGAAAAACATAGTCACAGAAATTAAAGTGGATAGAATAGATCTAAGATTAGACACCAGTGACAATAAAAAATATTGAATTAGAAAAGAGAACTGAAGAAATTACTCAACATTCAACATAAACAAAAAGATGAAAATCATGAAACTGAGGTTAAGCAATAAGGAACAGAATAGACATGTATAACACATGTCTAAATGGAAAACAGACTAGAAAAAAAAATGGAGGAGAGAATATTTGAATGTATTATATACAATTTTTACAGAAATAAAGACACAAAATAAATTCTAGATATACACTTAGACTATGGTAGCAAAATTAGACACCACTGAAGAAAAAGATAAAGACATTAAAACCAATTATATGAGCAAAATGGCCCAAAAAGAAAAGATAAACTGATAGCAGACCCTTCAATGTATTAAGAGAAAGCAGTGAAAAGGTATTTTTTCTGACCAAGCCATTATTCACACAAACATCCCCCAAAAAGGTTACATTATTTGTTGTAGTGATTCTTTACTGAGAGAACTACTAAAGAATACAAAACAAGGAAAGCTGAAATTCAGGAAGAAGGAAACAGGATCCAGAAGGAAGGAGTAGAATATAAGCAGCAATGGTGAGAACTGCTAACTATCTGGATAAATCTAAACAGGAAATGATTGTATAAAATAGCAATTATAATAACAATGATAACTACTTTTAGAGATAGAAATAAGAAGGAAATAAAATGCCAGAGACTAACAACATCCATTCAAGATAGGAGAGGATGTTAAGTTACTCTGCTGTCCTATATTGCTAGGAGATGCTGACTAACTCTTGACTTTGTTAGATCTGGACTAGATGTTAAAAACTTAAAAGTAAATCATATCAGAATCAAAGTAGAAGAAAAAAAAGATGTAAAAGGGAAACAAAATAGGATTGGTACAATGGGGGGTTGAAAAAAAGAAATTAAGCTGAAACAGTAAATAGAATGAACAGAATTTTTAAGAATCCAAATGTATCAATAACCAGTAAGTGCAAATGGGACTAAGTTCTCCAATTAAAAGATTCTCAAAGTGGATGTAAGAAACCCCTTTCACATAAAATTTAGCTATATGGGGCTGGGGTTGTGGCTCAGTGGTACAGCGCTTGCCTACCATGCATAGGGCACTGGGTTCGATCCCTAGCACCACATTAATAAACAAACAAACAAATAAATAAATAAAGGTATAAAAAAATCTAGCTATATGCTATTTATGAGGCACATATAGGACAAAACTAAGGACACATAAAACTCAAAGGGAACATATAAAAAGATGTACCAAATAATGCTAATGATAAGAAAGTTGGCATACCTGCTTTAATAGTAGGCAAAATAAGCCTCTGAGGCAAAAAGTATTACCAAGAGCCAAGAGGGTTAACAAATACAAATAAAATATATAATTTACCAGGAAACTTTTTTTAAAAAATAAGGTGTTTTTTCTTTTGGATATAGTAAAATACACATAAGATTTACCATCTTCACTATGTTTAAGTACAGAGATCAGTGGCATTAAGTTCATTTACAATGTTGGGCAACCATCACCACCATCAATCTCTAGAACTCTTTTCAACTGAAAAACTTTCACTGAGACTTTTTGTCCATTAAACAACAACTCTTCATTCACCAGGAAGTTTTGAATAACATAGCTAAAAAGCCTGATCTGTTGAACACATGGAATACAAATGGAAAATAGACACTCTTGATAAGATCAAGTCACTAAAAAAAATTAGGCTGGCCTCAGACCTTTTGATAGCCACCCATAACTCTAGAAGACTATATAGCTATGCTTTAAAACTCTTCAAGGAAAGAAAGCATGATCTAGTAAGCTGCTGTTGAAATATGTAAGTTGTACCTAGGTGTCCATCAAGGGATAAATAGATAAAGAAAATGTGGTGTATATATACAATGGAGTTTAATTCAGCCATAAAGAAAAATGAAATTTTGTCATTTGCAGGAAAATGAATGGAACCAGAGACCATGATGTTAAGTGAAATAAGTTAAACTCAGAAGGTTAAGGGTTGTATGTTTTCTTTCCATATGCAGAAGCTAGAGAAGAAAGAGGAAAACAAAGGTGGGGATGGATCTCCAAAAAATCCAAGGGAGATCAGTAGAGAAAAGGAGTAAGGGGTGGGTAGGGAAGGGGGAAGTGCTGGAGAATGATATTGGCCAAATTATAATGTTACATACATGTATGAATACGCAACAACAAATCCCATCACTATATACAACTATAATGCCCCGATGAAAATGTGGGGGGTGGGGAAGAAATATGTAGACTGCAAACTCATGCAAAAACTAATCAGGGAGCATTTTCTTCTGAGGCTTTTTTGAGGACCTCTGGAAGACAAGTCCAGACAATCAAAGAGAAGTGAGATAAAGAATAATGCAAGGACTGGTAAGAACTACTAGATCTAATAATTAAGGCTTAAAGCCAAAAACAGAGGGGAAACTGAGGTAACAAAACAGAAAGTAACTGTTATTTCCCTGATCGAACAAAAACTGCAGGGAGGAAAAAGGGAAAAGAAGGTGGAAGACATAATTAAGTAAGCTAGTTTTCTAATTTTTTTTTATATTTATTTTTTTTTTAGTTGTAGTTGGACACAGCACCTTTATTTCACTTGTTTACTTTTGTATGTGGTGCTGAGGATGGAACCTAGGGTATCGCATGTGCGAGGCGAGCACTCTATCACTGAGCCACAACCCCAGCTCTCTCATTTTTTTAATTGCTGGAAGTAGGTGAGGGACTGTCAAATGACATCATTTACAGCTAACAAATCAAGTCATAGTATAAGCATATCCAAGGTACAAAAGCAAATACTAAGAAAGGTAATATAATCAACTAAAATTAGGTACTAGAGGAGCATGGGGAGGGAAAAGTAAGAAAAAAAATATTAACTTCATCATTTTACAATAAAGATTAATAGATACCATTATCGATTAATGATAGTGTTGGAAATGTAATTGTTAGAATAAAACCACAAATCAGAAAACACACACACAGAGGAAGTGGGGAGGATTTTTTAAGGCTTTAAAATCAAAAGCCAAACATAAAATGACAACATTAAGATCAAATACATCCACATTATCAATAAATATAAATGGGCTAAATTTATTTTAAAAATCTTTCAGATTATATTATAGAGCAAAACCTAATCCAAGATCTAGTCAAGAAAAATACCTAAAACAAAGTCATTTCTAAAAAGTGTTAACTAAAAGCTTTCTATCATGGTGCATATCTGTAATTCCAGCTACTTGGAAGGCTGAAGTGGAAGAATCACAAGTTAGTTAATTGCCTGGGCAATTTAGCAAGACTCCATCTCAAAAAAAAAAGTAGAAACTATAGATGGACAAAAATGTATAATAGGTAAATGCAAACAAAATAATATTAGTCAGGGTTGACTTCAGTTCCCTCTCCAAAAAAAAATTCATTATTGGTATACTGTTAGTACAAAGAACTTGCCTGTGCAATCTGCCTGCTATGTGACCTAGGGCACATCCCTAACCTCTCTGTGCCTTCATTTGTTTATCTGCATAAAGGGGAGTCCATACTTTATTGGATTGTTAAATGAGTAATGTCACAGTGTATGGCACATAGCTAGTACTTAATAATTATGATTATTATCGAATTCATCGTTATCCCCAAGTTACCACTGCTGAGTGAGGTTGCTGAAACTTTCCTGAACCAAAGTGTTCTCTGATTGTAGTGCCTCTCTACTTGTTTCAGATATACTATGATTCTGATTCTTGGATTTCCCTGAAAGTCCACTTCCTTCATCGTCCTAAGTAACCTTTCAATAAACTCTTCATTTAAAATGTAAATGGATTTAATAAAAAACTATTTACAAATAGATTTATTGGCTTACTAGCAGGAAGACATCTTATCATAACTGGAAATACATATAACCAGTCCTTTTGTCTTTAAATTGCTTACTTAGGGAAACCATTAAGAAAATGAATGAATTGGAATGCATCCATGAAAACAACTACTGATGTTCTCAATGTGAAAAGATTGTTCAAAATTTTCTTTCTGGCCAGGCATGGTGGCACATGCTTGTAATCCCAGGAGCTCAGAAGGCTGAGGTAGAAAGATTACAAGCCATAATCAGCCTCAGCAACTCAGCAAGGCTCTAAGCAACTTAGCAAGACCCTGTCTCTAGATAAAAAATATAAAATGGGCCAGGGACGTGGCTCAGTGATTAAGTGTACCTGGGTTCAATCCCCTGTACAAAAAAATTTTTTAAAAATCATCTTTCTGAAACTTCTTCCTGACATCACTTCATCTCTGCTTCTTTTCTCACCAGTTAGGTATATAATTCTGATTATATATTTTTCTTAAGATGGATTATCTGTTGTTTTCCTTGAATTTCTTTACATCTCATCCATTAGTGCATGAACTCCAGGGAGCAGGAGCTTGTTGTCTCTTCCACTGTGATAGCAGTGGTATAATGGTATAAGCAGATTTGAAATAAAATGATACACATGCTAGAATCAAGCCCCAAGTCTCTAACTTACTACTAATCTACTTGGATAAGCCACTAAACCTATCTCAGACTCTGGCATTTTCTATTAAAAGGAAATTATGTCTAAGTGATTTCAAGTTGATATGATTTTTCATTTTGCTTCTCCAACTCTGATGGAGAGTTTTTTAGTTCCACATCAGGCATGTGCAGCACAGTTCACCTTCAAACTTAACAATACTACAGGAAGAGTGATGAAATAATTGCAACTGTAAAATGGTGGAGGCCACCTGACCTAGATTTGTGGAAGGCATTAACTTCTTTTCTTTTTATGGTTCTGGGGAATGGGCCCAGAGCCCTCTATCACTGAGCTACACGGCCAGCCCTTTGTATTTTGAGACAGGGTCTTGCTAAACTGTCAGGCTGGCCAGGCTGAACTTGTGATCTTCTTGATTCAGCCTCCTAAGTAGCTGGGATTATAGGTATGCTCCACTGCACCTGGCTAAGACTAACCCTCCTGTTTATCTTTAAAGCAGTGGTTAGAATTCGCTTCCAAGTAATGGTGTTTCATCACTTTTCATGCCTCCCAGCAAAGTGAGTTCCAAAGTTAATTTGTCACTACTTGTTGGCAGACTCTTGAGCTTTACTTGGCTATAGAAGGATGTGGCTTAATATTTACAGATATGACATGCATATGATTTAAAGGAAAAAGTCTCATCTGGTTGCATCTGTGGATTTCAGTTTAAATTCCTGCTTCTCTTCCTTTCCCAGCTTTATGACAAACTTAGTACCATAAGTTAATCCAAAAACTTCAAAGATAACATTATTATTATTATTATTTGTTTTCTATAATTACACAAATAAAATATTCAGTAGTCTACCTAGTATAGCTGAACAAGACAGAACATTAAAAATGTCACAAAATCATATTCCCTTACTTGACATTTTTGACGCAATTGTCGAAGTTCTTTTATGACTGGGGCTAAAGCTGACTTCTTTTCAGATACCAGGGAATTCAATTTTTTTACCTGTCATTTAAACAAAAAAACACAACATTTTAAAAAATTTCAAAAGAAAATATTGCTTGCATAAAAACATGTTGCAGTGTTAAAGAGTATAAAAACTATAAATTACTTCAGGGCCAAACAATGGGAAAGGGACTTAGTAAATTTTGATTCCTCAACAAGATGGAATACTATTTAATCATTCAAAGTGTAAATTATCAAGACTGTAAATCATTATGGGAAAATATTAAATGAATAAAATACATTCCAAAGTTGCCTATACAAACTATAATCATGTTGTACTATTTAAATATATGGTTATGTAAGTTATATAAGATATACATAAATATGAACAGCATGATATTAAAAATACTTAATAACTGAATGGCACAACTAATGACCAATCAGAATAGATACCAGTCATAGGGACAGAGCCCTGGAGGCTGCCTCTGTACTAAATGCTAGTTTTTTAACAAGTTAGATTTTGGTAAAATTCAGAAGATTCTAGGGGAATATCCAATGTAGACAAGGGTACTCGAAGAGTTTGGGGCACAGCAGCTATTTATCAACAAGGAAAAATTTCAATATTATAATGCCTGATGAAAATGTGCCAGTTCATTTTGGCTGAACAAGAGCCCTGAATATGAAAAGACACTAAGGACATATATTAAAAGGAAATAATTTTATTAGGCAGGATAGTATAATTTGGGAAAACTTATTTTTTTATAAAAAACTTATTCTTTTGCTATATATATGTTATCTAAAAATCATACATAAACTATTAGAAGTTGAACATCCTTATTAAAATGGAAAAATTCAAAAGAGATTGACAAAAACAGAGCTAGGCACAGTGGCATATCCCTGTGATCCCAGAGGCAGGAGGCCAGCAAGTTCAAGGCCAGTCTCAGAACTTAGTGAGACCCTGTCTCAAAATTTAAATAAATAAATAAATAAATGTCTGGGGATGTGACTCAGTAGTAAAACACCCTGGGTTCAACCCCCAGTACCACCCACCCTCAACAAAAAAAAAAATGAGAGAGACTGATAAGAACAGACCAAAGAATATAAAACACACTGTATAGAAAAGAAAATCTGAATGTTTCACTGAAAATAAAACAAACACAAAATCATCTGTTTTCTAGCAATAGAAGAAAATAAAAGAACTAAAAAGAAAATGTAATCACCATTTCGGACATGTCATCTAAGGTTCGTCCTTTCATTTCATCAACTTCACTCTTCAGTGCTGATACCCTTTCTAGCTCTTCTTGGGTATAACTATATCCAGATATACCTTTTTTCTCCTCAATAGTTTGCTGTAAGAAAGACATAAAAAGGTCACAAAATGGGTATCAAAATTTTGCTGGTTTCCATATGAAGTAAAGCAGACTTCATACTTTACAAAAAAGTTATAAATACTAAATTTGTTTAGAATTCTAAAGGACAATCTCAAATGACTTTGAATATTACTTCATCCAATTACATGCCTTTCCATGTTACCAACCTATACTAGACTTCATTATGGTATCCTCAGGTGCATAGGAATAATGCTATGTATTTAGTACAGAACCTGAAACACAGGTTATACTCAATAAATATTTAATAAATGAATGAATTCTCAGGTGGTAAGTGGTTCTTGCATTTGGTCACTTATCCAATATTTATTAAATGTCTAACTGTGCAAAGCACAGTTCCAGGCACCAGAATATAGCAGTGCACAAAAAGGGGGGATTCCTTCCCTCACAGAGCCTACTTGTGGAAAAAATAAGCAATGTAAATAAATAAAATACATATGGTGTGAGGTAAGAATGGGGTTGGAATCTTAAATCATAAAGCGATTCGAGAAGTTTTCCCGAAGTGACATCTGAGCAAAGTCCTGAAGGAAACAAGGAAGTGAGACTCTGGCAAAGGAATAGAAACAGGAGTGTTAACTTTAGGAGAAAACCTGGAGAATGTAGCACTCTAGAGACAAGAGAAGAAAAATTTTATAGGAAGAAGTAGCGATTGACTGTGTCAAATATTGCTAAAAGGTCAAGTAAGAAAAAGACTAAGAATTGATCATTGGAATTAGCAATGAAAAAGTACTGGTGATCTCATAAGAAAAATTGCAATGGAATGACTGCTTTGGAAACCTTTCTGGCAAGGGTTCCAAGAAAATGGAAGAACCAGAATAGAAAGACAAGGAGAAAGATAAAGAAGAAAGATAAAGATAAAGAAGATAAATGCAGGACAGAACCCTTGTCCAGTTGGAATTTTGGGCTGCCAACAGAACTGGGATTTAGAGGAATAAAGGGAATTACAAAGAATTAGCCCAAAATTCTGGTACAATTTAGGCACTGCCAAAATCCTAAGCTGTGCACAAGCAGAGTAAGACCCTCAGAAACCAAGTGGAAATCAGCAGATGCTTGCTAAAGATCTGAGTAAGGATTTCAACAGTTTCACATTGTTAGGGAAATGGAGGTAGGAATTCAAGACTTGTCAAGGTAAAGTCTCAGAAGGGCTACTTCCTTAGAAGTATGGGTATAACCTAGGAGTAAGAGCTAAGCTCTGCAAGTAAAAACCACTTTCTTGGAGTAAAGCTTCTGCTATAGGTTTGGGGACTCTATCTTAGGAGTAAGCAAAAACCAGAAAAATGTCAGCTCTAGTAAAACCACCCCTAAAGGGATAAAGATGATCTACCAGGAAAAAAAAAAATGAATTCTCTTCAAAGAAGACAAAAGGCTGGGATGTAGCTCAAGTGGTAGAGCACTTGCTTAGCATTTGCAAGGCCCTTCACTCAATCACCAGCACAAAAAGAAAAAAAAAAAAAAAAGACAAATACAGCCAGGGCCCTGAAATTTTAATCACATTTAATGCTTGGAATTCAATAAAAATTAGTAGGTAAGCAAAGTAACAGGGCCAAATGAAAATCAAGAGAAAAGTATAAACAATAGAAATAGATGCTCAAGTAAATTAATTAGGTACTTTAAAATAGCTGTGATTAATATATTCAAGAAAATAAAAGCTGGAGATTACAAACAACTGAAATCTATAAAATAGAACCAAATGGAAATTCTAGAACTGAGAAACATAACTGATGTTAAGAATTTAATAAATGGACCAAATAACAGACTAGGCTCTTCCTACCCAATTCTCTTGCCTCCTCCCTCTCCCTGCACAGATATTGTACCTGTATCACAATCTGAAGGCTCTCCTGTTCTCTTTCTGTTCCTTTCCCTTTATTCTTCACAAGTGTTTCCTTCCATAAACATCTAATCCTATTTTGGTGTCTGCTTCTTAGAGGACTTGAACTGACATGAAGATGCGTGAACTGGCCTTTGAGGGGAAAGAATAACACTAAGGACAATATAATTTGTTGCTAAGGTCCACTGACAGTGAAGAAATAAGATGACAGGCTCAGATCCACTAATCAGTAATTTAAAGCAAAGTAATAAAGTCAGATAGCTTCCTTAGGAGGTTTAAATAAGCCCTCATTTCCCACTGTTGAAGGGCAAAGGGAACTGAAAACCAGGCACAGAACTTATAACTATAAGATAGGTAAAATTTCAAAGAAGGTCAAATTATGTAAGTCTAAGAAAACATTCCATGCCCAAATCAGAGCCTTGATGGAGAAGAGGACAGGTGCTGAGTCTGGAAGGAGGATATCTGGATAGATTTACTTGAGATGCTTCAACTCCCAATGTAACCTGTATCCTCTGGGCCATGATAGATTGTTGGTTTAGAAAAAGCAAGACAGCAATATTGAAAGTCTGAGGACAAGAAGAGCTAGGGAATGGGCATGTGAATGGACTTACGGGAGTAGAGACTAAGTGTGATCACCTTTTCATCACATGTCCATCAGAGAATGTTTTCAGTGTCAGAAAAGACACTGAACAACAAAAAGGAAAGGATGATTTGGCCAGTGATAGCAACCAATTTCTGTCTTTGACCACTCAAAGCTTAAAAAATGGGCTCATGAACAGAATAGCTATGTTGGGCTCTCTTTTCTCACCAATGCTCATCTAGCTACTGTTCAAGCAGTAGAAAATGGATTAAGGCACTTGTTCTAGACTTCCCTCACCTTCAGCTAGAACCTCCTCTGATCTAGATGACTTACTGGTAGGATGACCCAGTCCTTCCTCGTTGGGAGGTGTGAGACTCTAGGAACTGTGCCTTTATCAGGCTATGGTTGGTATATGTGCCCATTGACAACTATCACTGTGTATGGCAGTAACAAAATGAGTCTTAATAAATTACCTAAGTGCCAAATGATTTATTTCTGTCCCCATTATTTAGCAGTGTCTGTATCACCTTATAATGTCTGGCCAATATAACTCTTTCCTTTGCTGGCTGGTTTGCTGGTATGAAGAGCCCAAGTAATCAGATGGTAGTCAGAGCATTAAGTTTTGAAAGCCTTCTAATGGAAGCATACCTACTCTGGGAACAAGAACATCTATACCCACAGAGCTTCAAGTTGTCTGGAAGGGAAGCATAATTCCCTAAGTAAACCAGTAATAACAACATTAATCCAGTCATGAAAGCAAAGTCCTCATAAACGACCTAATCACCTTGCAAAGGTATGTTTCTCAACACTGTTACAACAATGAAAGTTTCAATCTGTCCACTAATCTTCCTACTAGAAATTTTCACCAATAAGAATCTTGTAGAAGGTATACTTGTGTGGAATGAATTTAAAGTGAGAAATAAGCAGATTGCAAAAGTGGAAGGGGTGGACTATAGTGGATATTGTTTTCCACTCATATCTCATCTGCAAACTGTTGTAAGTGTTGGCTGCTAATGGTTCACAGCTGCTCCTTCTCCAGAGTATACACTCAGTCAACTGGGAATCTCCTCACTTAAGAGTGCCCTACCAAAACCAACTGACTGACATGGGGCTATGAAAGGCCAGCCTCCTTGCCTCAAGGTACAATCAACTCCATGGTGCAATTTGCTTGATTTCCTCTTGGGATCAGAATGAATCTGACGCCAACTGAGACTGGTCCTTGCTTGGCATTTGTGTGTGTGTGTGTGTGTGTTTGTGTGTGTGTGTGTGTGTGGTGTGGGTGTAGATAAACAGCATGCCTTTATTTTATTTATTTATTTTTATGTGGTGCTGAAAATTGAACCCAGTGCCTCATGCATGCTAGGCCAGCACAGCGCTCTGCCTCTGAGCTACAGCCCCATCCCTGTTAGGCGTTTTGTGCTGATCCACTCCCTTACTTCAGGAGGCACTCCCTGAAGAATCACTTGAGAAATTCCCTTCTCAGGCTCTACTTCAAGGAAACCCAATGTAAGAAAAAAATATAAAACAAAGACTGATAGAACTTAAAGTAGAAATAGATAAGCAATAATTATAGCTAAAGATCTTAACAAATTTCTCTCAATACTGATGGAAGAAGCTGACAAAAAAATCAAAAGGGGTATGGAAGATTTGAATATCATGGTTAACACACTTGTTGGAATTTGCATATACAGAATACGATTCCCAACAACTGTAAAACATACATTCTTTTCAACTGCACATAAAAGTAGTTACCAGTGCACACAATATACTGAGCTATAACGCAAGACTAAACAAATTTCCAAGGACTGAAATCATAAAGTATGTCCTCTGGTTACAGTAGAAATGAGCTAGACATCCATAACAGAAAGGTAACTTGAAAATCTCCAAATGTTTGCCTTTAAAAAATAATTACTAGGTAAAACAACAAAGCAAACAAACAAACCATAATGGAAATAAGAAAATAATTTGAAGTGATAACAATGCAGTTGCTACTACCAATTTTAGTGCTGTTAGAATCCATGTTTGATTAACAGTAATTTTCACTTTTAAGTTTTCTAGAAGGAAACAGTTATTAAACAGCATGAAACAGAAAAGTTCAGATTGTCATCTAACTTTCAACTGGTTGAAAGTTCATTTATCTCTACTAGCTATTGTTAGCTGGTAAGTAGAATCCTGATGAAACTAATTTCCTGTGGTGGGAAAAAAAAAGTCAAACCAAGAAAACTTAGAGGCACTCGCATCCACAATGATAACAGCTTTGCCGATTACTACTCCAGGGGTTCAATTTTTTTCTGATAACTACATCACAAACACATAAGGAATAAGCCTGCAGGCAAAATTCCGTAGAGCACCCTTTCTGAATATTTCTTTCCAAAGCTCCTTGGAAGCGCATACTTAGAAATTTCTACCTAAGAAGCCATGATAAATAAATATCTTACAGCCATTCTCTTGGTATGATAATTTTACTCATATTAACTAGCTAACCAAAAGAAAAACCTATTTGGACTTCAACTCCTATTAATAACTCTAAAGTGAGTACACATATTTTAATGTAGCAGTGTTGTGCTTACTGCTACATTAAATGAATCAGCTTATATGACATCTCTGTAGTTAATCAGAGAAATCTAATAATTTTATGTTTTCTTCCCAGTAAAAACAACGACCTTAATAAATACAAAGCTGTAAACCATAAACCAGATGACATTTTTATTTACAGCAGCCCAAGATAATACCATATTACCAGTTGCTGTTGAATATTTTCGTGACGTTGCTTAAGAAGTTCTTCTGTCCTCTGCAAAAGGCCAAATTCAGCTTTAAATTCGGCTATTATTTGATGTTTCTTTTTGAAAACTGTACTCTTGCTTCGAAGTTTACTGACATATCGTTTGAACTATAAAAAAACATAATATGTAATTCAATGAGTAGACCCGTAGCTAAGTATTATACATAATCTTAATGTATTATAAATCTGTTCTTCTTTACTCACCAACACATGGGTCACAAACATATAATAATAACTTAGTTTTATTAGGAAACTTGGAATGATTAACTGCTCAATTAAAACACTATAGGGGGTTGGGCTTGTGGCTCAGTGGTAGAGTGCTTGCCTCTCACATTTGAGGTGCTGGGTTCAATTCTCAGCACTACATATAAATAATTTTTTTTTAAAAAAAGGTCCATAGACAACTAAAACATATGTATACATGTTAAAAAGAAAACACTATAGGAAGAACCTGGCCTACCATATTTAAATCACTTCAAAACCAAAGTAAGCGACTATAATACTGTACATGAGATAATTCTTTGGGAATTTTCTTATTCTTTCTTTTTTTGAAAGACAGCACTTTTTCCTCTTTTATTTATTTGGTTGTTTTGTAGTGCTGGGGATTAAACCCAGGGCCTTGTGCGTGCAAGGCAAGCACTCTACCAACTGAGCTATATCCCCCCTCTTCTTATCCTTTTTAATGCCCAATGCTTTTTAAAGCTACTTGGTTGGGGGGGGGTTAATAAATAATATTATAAATAATAAAGTGATGAACATATTATTGAAATTTTGGGGAAAAAAGGAAAAAAAAATCACTCAAAGTTGAATTCAAGCTCTGTTACCATGTTGACATTTTTCCTTTTAAGGATAATTATTAGATGAGTAATTCTAAGTTACAAGGTAGTAAAATAGATTAGAGCATTTCTAAATTTTTTTTCTTTTTTAACATTTTCTTTTCTTTTATTATTATTATTATTATTATATTTTTGTACATGTAGATGAACAGTATGTCTTTATTTTATGTGGTGCTAAGGATGGAACCCAGTGCCTCATATGTGCCAGGCAAGCACTCTGCCACTCAGCTACAGCCCCAGCTCTAAAATTTATTTTTCTTAAAGACTAGAATGTTTCCTGAGTATTCAAAGAAATGCCTTAGAAATAGTAAGATTATGGATGGGGTTGTAGTTCAATTGTAGAGCACTTGCCTCACACATGTGAGGCCTTGGGTTTAATCCTTAGCACCACATAAAATAAATAAATAAAGATATTGTGTCCATAAAAAATATTAAGATTAAAAATTCTTCACATAAAAATAATCCCCCAGTATCTAGTTCAGATAATTTTTTTTTTATATTTGACTTTAACTTTGAAAGAATTGTGTTTTAGAGGAAGTTAAAACACTGAGTAAGTCAGTTTTAATACTAAGGAAACCAGCCCACACACAGTAAATTTTCAATGGCTGAATTACAGAAACTGCTCTAAAATTTTAAGTTTACCCGTGTACTAAGAGTCTAATAACTTGCAAATTTTCCTTTTAAAGAATGTGTAATCCCGATATAACCACAGCCTCAGAATCCCTAGAGTAACTATATGTTCTATTAAAAGTGTCCTGGGCAAAGTGCCCAAAATGAAATCAACCCTGTGCATCTGCTAGTCTCTGGAACATCTAGGCCAATCTCCCCTTCTCTGTCTTGCTGTGGTCCAAAACTATTTTTAAAAGCTAAAAGCTAGAAATGTTTTTGGTGAAAGAACAAACCCACAAATTACTCAATGTGTTGTATATGACTGGTTATTATTTGATATTCATTATACATACTAACTAAGGAAAGGGTAATCAGGTTCAGATTAATCATAGTTCCACACAATTAAGCAATAGGTGGCCATCAAAATAGCTAAGGGCTCTACTGTCCCAGAACTAATTAGAAGAAAGGAAACACATTGGTAGTGCTTTTCTTCCACTGGAGAAAATGTTTTGCTTGTCTTCGGCCCACATTTTATTGGGGTTTTTGTCTTTTTCTTACCCATCTGAAAGAGTGATTCTCAAACTTTCTAATCTCATGAACCTTTTATATATTCTTAAAATTATTTAGGATCTCAAAGAAATTTTGTTTATGTAAATTTTTATCACTATCACATTAACAATGAAAATTGAGAAAATTTTAAAATATAAGAAAACACAGGTACACATTCCATTGGCTGCCAGAGTGATAGCATAATCACACTTGAGCCTCTGGTAATGTCTACTACACACTACTGCACACTCATACAAGAATAGAATAAAAACTGCCTTTCCTTCCCCTACTGGTTCATAGGAGTAACAGTAGTGGGTTGGAAAGGTGGCAATGAGGAGGACCAGGAGCTATACACAGGCATGGGCCAGCAGGCCCAGAGATCAAGAATGTAAGGACATGAGAGGCTTTGGGAATTATGGAGGGAATGGACCACTGAGTGGTAACCAAGGGCACAGTAGAGCAAGGGGTGGGTTATGGAAGTACAAATCAGTATGCTGAACAGATATCAATGTGGAATGATGGGGCTGGAGGCCGAGAAACATGGAGACACAGGCTAGCAGACACGATAGCTGAGGACAGAGGGTAGTGGGGAGCCACAGGAAACATTGGCACTGAGGAAGATGAGGGTTAGTGGGATGGGGATAGAAACATGGTGTGAGGCCAGAATAATTGGTAGGTTGGCTAAACTGAGCAAAAAAGTTCGGTGCAAATAAGTAAATACAGTGGGGACAAAGGAAGCCACATTTATCAATGATAGAAATGATATTTTAAAACTAGCAAAGGGGGAAGCTAGAAAGAATGCTGAGGTATAGGGTTACTGGTTAGAATCCACAGTTTGTTTATATATACACACACACACACACACACATACAGATAGTTATAGAAATATCCATATGTGAATATAAATATATATAATATATACATATGTCCATTTGTTTTTGTACTGAAAGAACTAGCCAAAGTAGTGAGAGAAGAAAAATAAATAAAAAGTATAAGGTTTGGACAGAAATAAATAAATTCTCATTAACACATATGCTATTGTTCTCTTAGGGGAGAAATTAAAAATGATTTAAATGACTATAGTTAATAAGACAATTTAGTTAGTTTGCTGGATATGAAGTCAATGGCAAAAGTTCACTTCATTTCTATATGTAAACCAATAGTTTGTGATTGCTGAAAATAATTCTAGTTTACTTCAGAATCAAAGTTGCTAGGCAAGGTAGCCAAACCTGTAACCCCAGCAACTAGAGAGGCCGAGCAGGAAGACTGCAAGTTTGAGACCAGCCTCAGTAATTTAGCAAGACCCCATCTCAAAAGGGCTGAGGACATAGCTCAGTGGGAGAGCATCCCTGGGTTCAATCTCTATTACCAAGAGATTGTTGGTAAAAATAAAACAAAACAGGTTAAGTGCCTGGTCAGCTATCATAAATTACATATTCCTTTATGTCTCTTTGATTTGCTTTTCAAAAGTTGAACATTTGAGAGTGTGAAAATAAGATGTTCTGCCTATACATTTCTATGCCTAATCTGTAGGTTGGTTGGTTGCTTGCTTTTTTGAGTACCAGAGCTTTAAACCAGGGGTGCTTTACCACTGAGCTATATTCCTAGTCCTAGCCCACCACCCACACCCCCACTCATCTTTTTTGGAGTCCTACTAAGGTGCCAAGGCTGGCCTCAAACTTATGATCCTTCTGTGACAGCCTCTCAAGTCGCTGGGATTATAGGCATGTACCACTGCATCCAGTCCAAACCTGAAAATGAATTTATCAAATGTTGTATTTGTTCCAGCAGCTTACTATAGAATGTTATTTGGTAATTCGGTATCATACTTATTACAATTTTTACTTTAGGAGTATAATAGGTAAAATTCATCTAAATTTTATTTGAGTAGGCCCCATGTTTAATCTTCACCATTCTTTAAACTGCTGTGAATATTTTGTTACAATTTGAAAGCAGTAAGACAAAACCTTTAAAGAGCATAGGATTTTGCTTAATTTTTATAATCATGAACTCTTAAGCTGTCAGCTACAACCAAGAACCAATGAATTGTGCATTCTACTTCTTCTAATTTATCTCTTCTCATAAATTATGAGAAGAAAAAATAATTAATTGGGAAAATATTGTATTTGGATGGTTTCTATAAACAAATGATTATAATTCTTATACATTATTTTTTACATTTTCTGTTTCTTTAAGCAGTCTAATATGCCACAAAATCATTGTATAGTATTTGTTCTTTAGAAGAAATATTTTAAAAGTGTTATTATTAGCTGGACATGGTGCACACACTAGCAATTCCAGTGACTGGGGAGGCTGAGGCTGGAGGATCATGAGTTCAAAACAAGCCTCAGCAACTTAGCAAGGCCCTAAGCAACTTAGTGAGACCCTGTCTCTAAATTTAAAAAAACGTAGGGGGGAACTGGGGATGTGGCTCAGTGGTCAATTCCCCTGGGTTCAATCCCCATACCAAAAAAAAAAAAAAGTGTTCTCTTCAGAGTGGTTGTAAATATATTTCAAAATATAATTGATTTTTAAAATCCAGAGTACTGACCTAAGAAGTAAGTCTATGAACTCTACTACTGATGGAAAGGGAGATATTAGTGGAAGCTGTTTGACTTTTATATTTTTGTGCTGTCAAATATAAGTAAAAACATCAATTATGTAATTCTGCTGTTTAAACAGAAACTATTTACCTCCATGGCCCTAAATGAAAAGTCTGAATTTTTTTTTTCTTTTTTGTGTTTTGATGCTGGGGATGGAACCCAGGGCTTGTGCATGCAAGGCAAGCACTCTACCACCTGAGCTATATCCCCAGCTGAAAAGTCTGAAATTTTAAGGTGATTATTTTATTGCAAATTAATCCATCTTAATTTTTAAAAAATTGGTTGACTATTCTTGTTGTTAAATAATGTCTGAAAAATAAATACTAAGGGACTGGGGACATAGTTCAGTGATAAAGAATTTGCCCAGCATCCATGAGATCCTGGATCAATTCCCAGTACTAAATAAATAAAAATTTAAAACATTTGGAAAAGAAAAATAAAAACTAGGGCTGGGAATGTAGCTCAGTGGTAGAACACTTGTCTAGTACATCTCTGGGTTGGATTCCTAGGTTGGCTCCCTAGCACCAGGTGGGTAGTGGGGAAACAAATAGAAGTTCTTTATTTAGTTGTAAAAAAATTTTAAAATATTTTAAAAAGACATTTAAAAATAATTTAAAAGAAATATTTAAAAATAATTTTTAAGGGAATTTAAAAATAATTTTTAAAATAATTTAAAAATTTTTAATGAACTTTAATTTAAAAGAAAAGAATTTTTAAATAAATATTTACAGGAATAATTTTTAAATAACTTAAAAGGAATTATTTTAAAAAAATATTTTTTTTCAGAATAAAAACACCATCTTCATTTATTCACCAAATATTCAAAATTAAATATTGTTAGCTGATTTCAACAATTTGCAATAATCATCATAATAGTGACAATAATAGCTAATATATTTGAGCACTGACTCTGTCATACACTGTATTAATTCAGTAACTGCATAAAAACATTACCACAGAAAGCAACTTATAAGAGCAAACTAAAAGAAAATAATTTTTAAAGGCACAGGAAATAAGCAATAAATCCTTGGAGGGGCTGAGGTTGTAGTTCAGTGGTACACTTATCTAGCATGTGTGAGGCACTGGGTTTGATCCTCAGTGCCACATAAAAATAAATAAAATAAAGGTATAAAAAATAAATCCTTGGAACACTAAGATAAAAGCTTCTTCCTATTGTCAATCAAACAAATTTGTCATTAAAGTGAACTACAAAGTTTGCCACTAGGCAGAAAAGCCTATTACAATGGCTATTACTAATTATTTGTACCAATATACATATATAATCTAAATTTGTCATTTATGAAAGAACAGCCATCCTTCTAGATGCTTAGATCAATAAGATTAATGTTTTCTGGTTTATGCCAGTAGGTGCTGAGAGAGTACTCAACTGTGAAGCTCTTTTATCTCTCTCTGCGTTTGGTTTTGGAAATGAATTAATTAATGTGTTACAGCATTAGTTTCTGGTTTCAGGACCGATTTCACAGAATCAGCTCCTTTGTGATCAAAATGGAATATGACAGATGTTCTTTCTCCTTTTATCCACTTAAATGTGTTTCAGAACTTTCAATGGTAATGATTAAAATCTGGGTTATCTTTTTAAATAGATGGGGCAGCTTACTTCCCTAATGCTTTTCAAGCTTATTGAGAACTCAAAGGAATTACTGACATCATTACGGATATTTATGTGAAAACCAAGAATCTCTGTTCCTGCTGCAAAATTTCCACTTTAATATCTCCCTAAAGATTATATTCAAAGTAATTAGCTGGGAAGATTTTACAAGACAACCACATAGGCAATTTATATTGTTCAAGAACAAATAAATACATATAAAAAAGATATATGCATATAAATATATGTATGTATATTTATGTATGTAAATATAAATAATTGTATATATGTATACATATATTTGGTTCTGGGGATTGAACCCCAGGAAATACCACTGAGGTAGATCCTCAAACCTTTTTTAAATTTTATTTATTTTTTAAAATACTTTTTTTAGTTGTTGATGGACCTTTTTTTTTAAAAGATTTATTTCATGCAATGCTGAGAATCGAACCCAGCGCCTCGTACATGCTACGTAAGCACTCTACCACTAAGCCACAATCCCAGCCCCCACCAAAGCATTTTTTAAAAATTTAGTTCTAATCAGTTATACACGACAATAGAAAGCTATTCGATTCATTATACACAAATTGAGCAGAATTTTTCACTTCTCTCGTTGTATATGAAGTAGAGTCACACCATTCGTGCAATCATAAATGTACCTAGGGTAATGATGTCCGTCTTATTTCCCACCAAAGTTTTTTTGAGACAGGTTCTCATTAAATTGCTTAGGGCCTTGCTAAATTGCTGAGGCTGGCCTTGAACTTGTGATCTTCTGCCTCAGACCCCAAAGCTGCTGAGATCACAGACATGTACCACTACACCTGGCACTCTCTTTCTCTCTATATATATATTTTTAATATTTTTAAGGCTATGTGAAACTAGAGAGAAATAATTAATTTTATCAATGTTTCTGACTTTCTAGTTAGAACAACTGGACTAGAATAAGTACTTTTGACCTCAACTCCTATTAGTCCAACATCCATGCTATTTTCTTTCTTTAATTAAGTCACATCTCTTTCAGTTATTTTATCAAATTATTATAAGTATAGAAAACTACGGAATAGGCTTGAGGGAAATAAGAGAGTTACAGATATCACCAACTATCTAAGAGTAGCATGAATATGTCCACCTGTCATGTCTCTCTTATATTCTGAATTAGTACTTTGCAGAAACTGAAAAGGCTAACTTTTCATGTCATACTCAAAAAAAAAATCATTTGGATTGCTATCTGTTTTAAGGCAAGAGAAAAATGTTTCAAAGCAACTCTGCTTTTTGTTAAAATGAATCTTTTCAAAACACCCATCATAACTAATGCTATATAAACACATACAAATACTATTCTACCCTTTTCCAACCTGTTAGTATTATGTTTTTAACTTTAAAATTAAAAAATCTCAGCAAGCCAAGCATGAACAATGCAATTACATACATATGGAAGTAGCTAGTTAATTGCTCCTTCTTTTGAGAGACTCTATAATAAGCAATATGATATATGCTGGTAGAAATCTGTCTTAGATGAAACTGGTAGCCCAGGAATATCCATCTGTGAAACACAATCACACATTCAAGATTTCTATACTTCTATTATAAATCAAATCACCACCACACAGCTGTTACTATCTCTAATGGGTATCTCAACTGCTGCTCCAAGCAGTTAGCACTCCAGAAGACCAAACAAACAAACAAAAAACACTATGAAGAGTTTTAAAATATTGGGTTAAAATCATGGCATTACTTAAACTGCATGCATAATTTACTTCTCTTGTTATAGCAAATTGAGTCAAATTTATTTGATTCTGTTTTGTTCCACCTCTTGGGAAATGTTAGGGGCTTCGGGTCCTGCTATGAACTCTAAAAGAGTACAATGTGATTTGAAAGGTTCTAAAAATATCACAGGTTTTCCTGGGCTCACTTCGAAGGGTGGATGATTCAATTACAAGTGTCAAAATTTGATTCCTTATTTTTTGAGACCTGACAGCTGCAGCAAATCTTGCCAGGATTCCCTTATCTTCATTGTGTTTCTCTTTGAAGTATTTAAAGAAGATTTCATAATCTTTCCAATTTAGCTCTAGGATTTCTGTTGGTAGCTATAGAATGAATTGGTTGGTCCTTTCTGAAACTGCTTATAAATATTATTTGACCAAGCACATTTTTCAAGTAGCTATAACTGCACAACAGCTGAGCTTCTTGTAAAGGTTAGGAGAAAAAATACAAGGGATCTATTAGACCCATATACCATAAACCAGGAGTGACCTCTCAATGTATGAAGTGCCAATGGAACCTTAACAGGAGGTTCATTTGTTGCTTTAAAAAAATGTACCCAAAAGGCTTACATTCATTTGAATGAAAGCTCTGGGAAGGGTATTAATATTGCATCATTGGGGCTGATTTTATATTTTCAAATTATTAAACCAGAGAGACAGAGATATCCCAGGCTAGGACATTATCCGTTGCCATATGGCACTGACAAACAGGCACAGATTGTCTTTCACAAGAAAGTCTTTAAGCTTTTATTGCTGCCTATGAAATGGCAAAAATTATAGCAAAAAAAAAAAAAACCCAAAAAACTGGCTGAAGCCAGGCATGGTAGCACATGCCTGTAATCCCAGCTGCTCGGGCGGCTGAGGCAGGAGGATCTCGAGTTCAAAGCCAGCCTAGCAAAAGCAAGGCACTAAGCAACTCAGTGAAACCCTGTCTCTAAATAAAATACAAAATAGAGTAGGGATGTGACTCAGTGGTCGAGTGTCCCTGAGTTTAATCCCCAGTACAATCAATAAATCAATAAATTAATTAATTAAAATCCTGGCTGAAGGGTACCAGATTAAATGGCACATTTAAATTTGTGGTCAAGAGTTTAAAAATAACTATCTATACAATGAAATAAACATTATGGGTAGAAATAAACATTATGGGTAGAATGAAGAGTTACCTTAAATTAATTTTTCTTATCAACTGAAGCCTATAGGAACAGCCAAGAGATTAGTAATATTATCACTAAAGAAAAACTATACCTCTAGGTTAGTTTACACAAGTGCCCAGTTTCTAAGTAAACACCAGTAAACAAAATATATGCCTGTCATCGTGGAAATGAACTAGTTTCTTAGAGGCAGCTGAAACTGAACAAGCAATCTTTAGAGTGCTATGCATTATTGACATGCAAGAGAACATGCTATAAGAATACATTCGAGGAGGAGGATCAGGGTGGCAGGGTATGGGATGGAAAACTTTCAGGATGTGCTTCCTGGAAGAGATGTTACTTAAGGTACAATCTTTCTGCTATCTTTTTGTTTTTAAATATATTTATTTTATTTATTTATTTTTATGTGGTGCTGAGGATCAAACCCAGGGCCTCGCACATGCTAGGCGAGCACTCTACCGCTGAGCCACAACCCCAGCCCCTCTTTCTGCTATCATTAAAAAGCACACTGATGGGGCTGGGGTTGTGGCTCGGTGGTAGAGCACTGACCTAGCACATGCGAGGGCCTGGTTCGATCCTCAGCACCACATAAATAAAGGTATCGTGTCCAACAACAATTAAAACATAATTATTAAAAAAAGCATACTGATGGCAGTAAATCTTTTACTTATGACCCAAGCCATAATCATGACTATTAACTATATAGTATGCTAAAATACTGTTTGTCTATCTCCTCTCACACTGAAGATATCCTATGTAAAATATTTTTAAAACACTTCAACTATGGAAAACTAAGATTATTTAATATTAAAACCCTGTTCTAATAACTTGAAATTATTTTAAGTGGATTAATAATAATTTGCATTTATAAACTCCTAAGAGACAATCACATGTCTAAAATAACTACACATGAGTAGACTAGATTCTAATTAGAATCTAATATCAAATTCACTTACAAACTTAAGTTTGGTGTCTCTTACAGGTGATTAAAAAAACACATAGAGATTGATATTCACCCTCATCGTTATACAAAATTACATATAAGAGGAAGTGAGGGGAAAGGGAAAAAAAAAGGGAGAGAAATGAATTACAGTAGATGGGGTAGAGAGAGAAGATGGGAGGGGAGGGGAGGGGAGGGGGGATAGTAGAGGATAGGAAAGGCAGAGGAATACAACAGACACTAGTATGGCAGTATGTAAAAACGTGGATGTGTAACCGATGTGATTCTGCAATCTGTATATGGGGAAAAAATGGGAGTTCATAACCCACTTGAATCAAATGTATGAAATATGATATGTCAAGAGCTATGTAATGTTTTGAACAACTAATAATAATAATAAAAAAAGAGATTGATATTCACACATTCTTAGGCCATGATTCACAATAAATATCCAGAAATGATGGCTTCTTAGTACTAGAAGGGACTCTAGATTGATCATTTAGATCAAATTTTTTTAACAGTGGAATTTTGTTTTCAAGCAAATTCTTACCTGAAACCCTAATATATTATTCAGATAAAAGCAGAACTGATATGGGTGAAGTCAGAAAAGGGGTATAGAACACTTCCCAATTGCCATTGAGGCACTTCTTTAGATCCCAGGTACCTCTCTGTCCAATGTAAAAACCTCTAATAAGAATTTTGAGCTATGGGGCTGGGGTTGTGGCTCAGCGGTAGAGCGCTCACCTGGCATGCGCGAGGACCTGGGTTCGATCCTCAACACCACATAAAAATAAATAAACAAAATAAAGGTATTGTGTACAACTAAAAAATAAATATTAAAAAAAAAAGAATTTTGAGCTAGATGGAAGACTGTTCAAGAAACACCCAAGAAATCTCTGGCCACTCAAAATTAAAATAATAGGAAAGGGCTGGGGTTGTGGCTCAGAAGTAGAGTACCTGCCTATCATGTATGAAGCACTGGATTTGATTCTCAGCATCACATATAAATAAATAAATATAGATCCACAACAACTAAAAAAAGTTTTTTTTAAAAGTAATAAGGGGCTGGGGCTCTAGCTCAGCAGCAGAGTGTTTGCCTAGCATGTGTGAGGCTCTGGGTTCAATCCTCAGCATACATAAAAATTAAAAATAAAAAAAACAAATATGGCATTCTGTCCATCTACAACTACAAAAATTTTTTTAAAAATTTAAAAGAAATAGAAAAAAATACACACACTCCCAAATTACCAAATATTTGTAGAAAACAAAACACCCAACACCGTGAAGGAATTTTAAATTCTAAGAGAAGTTATAACTATTTATGTTATTAGAACAAAGATAATTACTTTAGAATACATCAGAATACATTTTATTGTTATTTTAGAAAGAAGTAGTAGTGGGCTGGGGATGGTAGAGCACTTCACTTGCATGCTCAAAGCCCTTGGTTTAATATCTCCAGCACTTAAAGAAGGAATGAAGGGGAGGAAAGGGGAGGGGCAGGGATCTTTACATAGGTGTTCTGAGCCCAGAGCTGATACTACATCTACAGAACAGCTTCTTCATGTACTACTGACACAGAAGTCTCTTAAGACATGTTATTAAAAGAGAGTTGTACAATACACACAGAATAGTGCTATTTGTATTTTTAAAATCTACAAAACACTACTATCTACATATCTGTATCTATCTCCAGAGAAAAGAGGGAAAGGATATACAGAAATGGTGTATATCAGTGGTTTCTGTCCAGAAAGAATATTAAAGGACTGGTGTTGTTTGTTTTTCATATCACGATAATCTATTTAGGTACTGCTTGTGTAATCAGATTTTTTTTAAGATTAAAAAGGCCAAAACACTGACCCACTGTTCTTCCTCTCAATGCACACATTACTTCTAATGTATCACTTGCTGGGCTTGTTAGAACATTTTAAACAGTGGAACGATCTGTTTCCCTAAAGCAGCCTGATCCACTACTGAAGAAAGCTTAAGTGGCAGAAAATTATACTTACAGTCAATCAACTATTTCTTCTAATACCCATCTACTAATCCTAATTCTGCCTTCTCACAAACAAGAATATCCACTAATCCATCTGTGTCGGGGGTCCCAAGACCACTCCCAGGTTCAATGATTTGCTAGGAAAATTCTCAGGACTCAAAATATAGTCACCCTCTTTGCTATAATTTATTACACTGAAAGGTACAATGCAAAATCAGCAAAGAAAAAAAGCCTAGGGGGTGAAGCTCAGAGGAAACCAGCTGCAAGCTTCCAGAGTCCTCTCCCAGCAAAATTACATTGGAATGCTTAATTCCTCCAGCAATGAGTTATAGCAGCATGTGTGAGATGATGCCAACCAGAGAAGATCATTTAGAGACTTAGGGTCCAGGATTTTTACCTCCAGGGCTGATCCTGCAGGTACCCTCTGCCTAGCCTGTACCAAAATTCCAGATTCATCAAAGAAAAACAGGTATTCAACATAAACCACATTCTTCATTCACTATTAGGCACAGAGAGCCATTCTTATCAGGGAAAGGTGGAAATTATTCCAAAGTCCAAGTTTCCAGATATCTGCCAAGGGCCAACCTTGCAAGCAGGATTGTCTAGGGATAGCCTGCTATATTAACTCTTTTCTGCCCACCATCTTTTCCTTCTTTCCATGAAAGTTTTCAGACTTTTATCCATTTTAGTCACCCTCATCTGGTACTCTGGCATGACTATGTATCTCTTAAGTCATGAAGCCAAGGATGTAAAATATTATTCCAGGCATAATTTGACCACAAATAGGATTCAACATTTTCTAAATGTAGTACATATATATACACATATATATATCGTTATTGCTTTTGGTACTGAGGATTAAACCCAGAGGGACTTTACCACTTAGCCACATCCCTAGCCCTCCTCCCACTTTTATTTTGAGACAGGATCCCACTAAGTTTCTGGGGCTGGCCTTGAACTTGTGATTCCCCCTGCCTCAATCTCCCAAGTCCCTGGGATTATAGGCATGCACCACTGCACCTGGCTATTTTATTTATTTTTATAAAGCTGCATTCCTAATGGGTTTTGTGTTGACCCAAGCAGACAAACTTTCAATTCTATCACATTA
Organism: Marmota flaviventris; assembly: GCF_047511675.1. Classification (NCBI taxonomy): domain Eukaryota; kingdom Metazoa; phylum Chordata; class Mammalia; order Rodentia; family Sciuridae; genus Marmota; species Marmota flaviventris. Next base: position 137,456,146 of record NC_092498.1, on the reverse strand, counting down.
TATTTATAATCCCATTAATGGTCTTTTGTTTGCTTAAGTATAACAGCATTCCTACCTACCAAGATGATTTTAAATTGTAATTTCATCTGGCTCAGGTTGACTATTCTTTCTAGATTTCTAGCATTTGAAAATTAATAAAGGCTCCAGAGCCAGATTGCCTCAATTCAAATTCTGGTCCTATGTAATAGCAATAACATTTTGAGCAAATTAGCTTAAACTCTGTGTGCCTCAATTCCCTTATTTGTAAAAAACTGGAATAATAATTGTATCTTTCAGCATTATACAATGAAACAAATGAGATAGTACATGCCAGAACTCTTCTTTGGTGTCTGGCACATTGTAATTATATAATAAACTTTATTATTATTAATTATATAAACTATTGACAGTGGGCTAGTGTTGTGGCTCAGCAGTAGAGTGCTTGCCTAGTACATGCGAGGCTCTGGGTTTGATCCTCAGTACCACATTAAAATAAAGGTATTAATGAAAACTACAGAACCCTAAAGAGAGAAATAGAAGAAGATCTTAGAAGATGGAAAAATATACCCTGTTCATGGATAGGCAGAACTAACATCATCAAAATGGCGATATTACCAAAAGTTCTCTATAGGTTTAATGCAATGCCAATTAAAATCCCAACGGCACTTCTTGTAGAAATAGAGAAAGCAATCATGAAATTCATATGGAAAAATAAACGACCCAGAATAGCAAAAACAATGCTAAGCAGGAAGTGTGAATCAGGCGGTATAGCGATACCAGACTTCAAACTATACTACAGAGCAATAGTAACAAAAACAGCATGGTACTGGTACCAAAACAGGCGGGTGGACCAATGGTACAGAATAGAGGACACAGAAACCAATCCACAAAACTACAACTATCTTATATTTGATAAAGGGGCTAAAAGCATGCAATGGAGGAAGGATAGCATCTTCAACAAATGGTGCTGGGAAAACTGGAAATCCATATGCAACAAAATGAAACTGAATCCCTTTCTCTCGCCATGCACAAAAGTTAATTCAAAATGGATCAAGGAGCTTGATATCAAATCAGAGACACGCCGTCTGATAGAAGAAAAAGTTGGCTACGATCTACATACTGTGGGGTCGGGCTCCAAATTCCTCAATAGGACACCCATAGCACAAAAGTTAATAACTAGAATCAACAAATGGGACTTACTCAAACTAAAAAGTTTTTTCTCAGCAAAAGAAACAATAAGAGAGGTAAATAGAGAGCCTACATCCTGGGAACAAATCTTTACTCCTCACACTTCAGATAGAGCCCTAATATCCAGAGTATACAAAGAACTCAAAAAATTAGACAATAAGAGAACAAACAACCCAATCAACAAATGGGCCAAGGACCTGAACAGACACTTCTCAGAGGAGGACATACAATCAATCAACAAGTACATGAAAAAATGCTCACCATCTCTAGCAGTCAGAGAAATGCAAATCAAAACCACCCTAAGATACCATCTCACTCCAGTTAGATTGGCAGCCATTATGAAGTCAAACAACAACAAGTGCTGGCGAGGATGTGGGGAAAAGGGTACACTTGTACATTGCTGGTGGGACTGCAAATTGGTGCAGCCAATTTGGAAAGCAGTATGGAGATTTCTTGGAAAGCTGGGAATGGAGCCACCATTTGACCCAGCTATTCCCCTTCTCAGTCTATTCCCTAAAGACCTAAAAAGAGTATGCTACAGGGACACTGCTACATCGATGTTCATAGCAGCACAATTCACAATAGCAAGACTGTGGAACCAACCTAGATGCCCTTCAATAGATGAATGGATAAAAAAAATGTGGCATTTATACACAATGGAGTATTACTCTGCATTAAAAAATGACAAATCATAGAATTTACAGGGAAATGGATGGCATTAGAGCAGATTATGCTAAGTGAAGCTAGCCAATCCCTAAAAAACAAATGCCAAATGTCTTCTTTGATATAAGGAGAGTAACTAAGAACAGAGTAGGGTCGAAGAGCATGAGAAGAAGATTAACATTAAACAGGGATGAGAGGTGGGAGGGAAAGGGAGAGAGAAGGGAAATTGCATGGAAATGGAAGGAGACCCTCAGAGTTATACAAAAGTACATATAAGAGGAAGTGAGGGGAAAGGGAAAAATAATACAAGGGGGACAAATGAATGTTAGTAGAGGGGGCAGAGAGAGAAGAGGGGAGGGGAGGGGAGGGGAGGGGGGATAGTAGAGGATAGGAAAGGCAGCAGAACACAACAGACACTAGTATGGCAATATGTAAATCAATGGATGTGTAACTGATGTGATTCTGCAATCTGTATATGGGGTAAAAATGGGAGCTCATAACCCACTTGAATCAAAGTGTGAAATATGATGTATCAAGAACTATGTAATGTTTTTGAACAACCAACAATAAAAAATAAAAAAAAATAAATAAAGGTATTGTGTTGAACTACAACTAAAAAATAAATATTAAAAAAATCCTATTAAACTATTAACAGTAACAAATAAGTTAGGATCAAGGGCAAAGTGCCAGTGTACTTCTCTCAGAGACAACAGTAGTCAAATATTTTTGAGACTGCTGACTCAATCAGATCTTTAATCAGTTTATATTTAAAGTCCATTATAAAAACTTTCAAGAAGCTGGGCGTGATGGCACATGTCTGTAAACCCAGTGGCTTAAGAGACTAAGACAGGAGGATCAGGAGTTCAAAGTCAGCCTCAACAGAAAGCAAGGCACTAAGCAACTCAGTGAGACCCTCTCTCTAAATAAAACACAAAATAGGGCTGGGGATGTGGCTCGGTGGTCAAATACCTCAAGTTCAAACCCAGGTACAAAAAAAAAAAAAAAACAAACTTGTATCTCTACCACTAAGAATTTAATTTCAACTGTTCAAGAAATTCCTTTATCAGAATGTTAGCAGAATAGGAGATAAATACATTCCTGGGCATATTCTTGAGTACTGCCTCAAGCATATCAATACAATGAAAATAAAATGTTCGAATGATCACCAAAGTACAATGAGAAAAAACAAGCATTTTTAGACACTTCTTTTATCAATAAGGAAAACCAAAGAGCTACTAATTCAAAAGTTTAGTGAAGAACAAATATGTATAGCACTTGTCATCTGCAATCAGAACTAAAATTTGGAGGTAAAATGTCACATCAAGAATATTAGCTTTAGGGCTGGGGATGTGGCTCAAGCGGTAATACGCTGGCCTGGCATGCGCAGGGCACTGGGTTCAATCCTCAGCACCACATAAAAATAAAATAAAGATGTTGTGTCCACTGAAAAAATAAATATTAAAAAATTCTCTCTCTAAGAAAAAAAAAGAATATTAGCTTTAGTGACAGTAGGAAGTATCAAAATGTATATACTGGGGCTGGGGCTCAGTGATAGAGCACTTGCCTAGCATATGTGAGGCACTTGGTTCGATTCTCAGCACCACATAAAATAAATAAAGGTCCATTGACAACTAAAAATATTTTTAAAAAATGTATAAACTTCATTACCAAACTTCAAAAACTCCTCACTGACCTCTGGAAGAAAAATGACAAAGGAATATAAATCACTGTAATATGTCTAGGGCTTGTGAAATTTATCCTTATTAACAAGTCATATTCCTAAATCAAGGAATGAAGTTTTAGATCCAAACAAATGGCTGTTACACAGTTTCTACAAAGCCAACATTTTCAATTGATTGCAACTACAACATAGTCTTGTGAACCTTACACACCTTATCCATTCTAACTGTGCCTTAGAGGAGTCAGGGTACCACAGTGTACAGTAACACAGCTGCAAAAGCGTTTAGGTCTACTTCAGATCTCTACAGCATACTAACTTTGGGACTTTGGGCAAGTTATTAAATTCCTCTGTTTCTTCACTTATAAAATAGAAATAGTACTTACTTCATAGGCATTCTGGGAGGATGAATTAGAATAGATTGTATAATATATAAAATAAATTTACTGCTTAAACCATTTTAGAATTACAGTTCTGTAGCATTAGGTACAGTCATATTATTGTGCATCCATTAACAAGGATGTTTTGGACATACTCGAGACTGAGTGCATAGGAACTGCTCAGTGAATGGCTGCTAAAATAATGTGAATTAGTGCTATCATATTCCATCTTGGATCTGTGTAAATTATTTAATCCTAAACAGAAACCACATCATAGTTATTTCTGCTGAACTGCTCCTAGTTATAGCTTAACAACTGAAACTCTGGTTTCAATTGTTTAGCTATAAACTATATTTCTAACTTTCAAATTCTTCATTCAAGTGAGTAACATAAACTTAAAAACATTAGAAGTCAACACATTGAGGGCTGGGGTTGTGGCTCAGTGGTAGAGTGCTCGCCTAGCACATGTGAGATGCTGGGTTTGATCCTCAGCACCATATAAAAATAAATAAATAAAATAAAGGTATTTTGTCCAACTACAACTTAAAAAAAAAAAAAGAAGTCAACACATTGAGCTTACAAATGCCTATCACTGTTCTAAGAGTGTTACAGGTGTAGTCCTTCTACGAGGTGTATATACAGCAACATTCACATTTTACAGCTGAGTACAAAGAGATTAAGAAATTTAAAACAGTTACCCAGTTGATAAATGACAAGGCCAGGAACTGCATTCAAACAACTGAGTTCTAGAACCTGTGCTCTTAAACCATTCTGCCACTGCCTCTAGGCATATAATGCCACCCACAGGAGTGATTTTGAAAGGATGTCAGATGTTCGGGTTGATGGAACCTTTGAGTTTTTCAGAAGCTTTAATATCCATTATTTCATTGTCCTAGAGACAATGAAGAGCAATTTTTCCTACTTTACATATGAAAAACAAAAAAATTAAATAATTTGTTCAAGGTCAACAGAAAGATGGGAGAGATCTGGATCTTAGCTTGGCCACTTATTAGCTGTGTAATTTTCTAATTTCCCTCACTCAACTGTGAAACAGAAATACTAAAAACACCTCTTACAAGAAGCAAAGAAGTATATGTAAAGCACCTAGTATAGAGTTTTATGTAAAAAGTCTCAATAAATATTAATCCTCCTTTTTCTTATTCTGCATGTGATTCCTGGCAGAGTATTCTTTCCAAACATCATTGATGATTTTCTGGTGATTGCCATGTAATACCAAATCAGAAACCTCAGTAAAGTCCAGCTATCTTATATAGTTTTAGTATAATAAACTTCCTCCCTTTTGTCCATATGGCCTACCATTCTATCAAAGTTGAAAATAAAACTGGCCTACCAAGATTTGTTCTTTATAAAATTATGCATAATGTTCCCCAATACCTTCTGTTCTTTTAGGTAACTGCCAAATAATTTACTTTTCTAGTTTTCGATCAGACATTACTCAAAACATTAAGTTGACCTTACCATTTCCAAAGTTGTAATTTTTCCCCTTAAAAAAAAAAAAAAAGTAGTCTTTTATCTGTCATCAAATACTTCTATTCAGATGATTTCCCAAAAGTAAAGGTTAACAACTGGACACTGGTTTCTTTTCCTTCATATTTACACGCAAGAACATCTAATACTATACTAGATGTCAAATGTGAAATGTGGCCACAATTAGTATTTCTTGTCAACTGGGCAGGATTTTCTTAAGATAAAACTGCTAGGAAGCAGCATGGTCTCTTGTAAAGCAAAATTGCTGTATAATTAATTTTTCTCCCCCCCACAGAAAGCAAAGATACCATGAAGCACATGCTGCTATCCTCCAAGTATCATTTGAAACACTCTCATTCTAAAGCAATCTGGAAGTGGATGTTAAAACCCAAAGGAATTTTTCAATCGAGTGTTGCTTTCCTAGATCTAGTACTTCCCCTACAAGCCAAAAGGCATTTTAGGAGGTTACAATCAGAAACACCACAGAGAAAAATGGTACCATGGAAACAATTCATTTATGTTTGGCACAGTGAAGGTTCACTGCCAATTTTTAACAGTATGAATTCATTAACTTTCCAAAGCTAAAAATGAGCTTTGGACATGAGCAGCTTTTCAAAGTAGCTTTTGCTGAGGGTTAGTAGTTCACATAAAATTTCAAAAACCTTTAAGAGTTGGTTGAGTACAGGTAATGTTTAGGAATTCAAATGTGACCCATCATATGATTTTCTAAAAAAGCACCAAGCTAAGACAAGCTATTTGGCTTTATTCACTCAGTTTTTCTTGAGCTAATTTTATGAAAAGAGGATGAGGAATTATATTTTTGTTGCTTGAGTTTAGCTAACAATAAACAATATTATTTTTCCTTCTAATCTTATGAGTCTGGCAGTGGATAAATGCAACAGCAGCTATTAAAGCACTGTTTAAAATTTAAAGTACACAGCAATGTAAGATATAACTGCATTGTTTTTTAACTTGTAAGCATCTGTTATGAGGTCATTTTATTGGGCTAGCCTCACTGGCCAAATACACATTATTTTTATTTTATTTGGTACTAGGGATTGACCCAGGGATGTTTAACCACTGAGCCACATCCCCAGCCATTTTTTACATTTTATTTAGAGATCTCGCTGACTTGCTTAGTGCCTTGCTTTTTGCTGAGGCTGGCTTTGAACTTGCGATTCTCCTACCTCATCCTCCAGAGCTGCTAGGATTACAGGTGTGTGCCACAGCTACCAACTCCAAATATACATTATTGACCATATTAACTCAGTGATATTTTCTTAACTCTTTATGGAAATACATTTATAAGCAAAAATGAACTTTTATATTGCCTGCTAGTTTCTACTACTCTTGTTTGTCTTTTATAATTTAATGCTTATAATAAATAATTTCAATATAAAAAAGTGAAAACTTGGAATATTTTCTCATAAAATCACTAAGATTTCTCCTATTTTATATAAAGAAATGTCTTAATATTACTGCAAATTATTTTTTCAGTTTTAAATAAGTTTTATAAAATAAGATTAACTACTATCAACATTTGAACTAAGAAAGTCAAAGACATTAATGGTTTAAAGAAAGTCCAATATTCATACCCTTGTTCCATGAGATACCTCAACTTACCTCATCTCCTTTCAAAACTTCGGTGCCATCAAATTCACGGGTCTGATTTGTCTTTAATGATACTTCTCTTTCTAGGTTGGCTAACTTCTCCTTGGCTTCCTGCAGTTCCTCAGCTTTGGCTTCTTTTTTACGAGAAATGATGGATGCCTAATTGGGCATTTAATATGAACAAAAGACATATAATAAATTTTCCATTATCTTGTGAAATTACCTATCTTTTAGATCTTATCAAGCTAACTTTTTAGTTTGGCTTCTCCTGACCAGTTCCCTTTTCCTACTCCCCATCATCATCAATTATGTATTTAGCATAAGCATATAATATATACCAAATACCAACCGAAAAACATTTCAGAAGACAAAAGGCCTGACAGATGTCATCAACAAAGAAACAAAAATGTACTAATAAAAACATTAAAGTCTTCTCAACTGCAAATGAAAATACATTCTAGGTAAGTAAACAGAAGCTAACACTGTCAATTGTTTTCCCTTTCACTGGAAGAAAACAAGAATGCTTTATTTTCAGAATTATTACACAGGTCATCTTACCAAATTCAATATCCACACCTTCTTTTTAAAATGAGTTATACTCCACGTATGTATACCTTTATTTTATTTACTTATTTTTATGTGGTGCTGAGGATCGAACCCAGTGCCTTGCATGTGCTAGGCAAGCGCTCTACCACTGAGCCACAACCTCAGCCCCTCAATATCCAGACTTTTTAAAAGAAAGGTTAAAGCCATTTATTATATTTGGAGTATTCTAATAAATAAAATGCAGATTCAAAATCAAACATCTGACTCATCAGAATTATGTTTTGTTAACCTAATCCAAATGGCTGCTCTTAGCCATGAATGCAGCATTTTATTAGCTAGCAACTCTTGGGGGATTTTCCTTAATGAATCATGACCATACTAGTTTAAGAAAAACATCAGCCAAATTGTCTCCCCCCTCTAAAAAAAAAAGAAAGAAAAAAAGAAATAGTCTTTTATCACCTGATATCATTTTTCAAACAGGAAATACAGTAGAATTTTTTAAAGGATTTGCACTAGAGATTCTCCCTCTCCTGTCATATAGTTTTATATATAAAAATAAATAAATAAAATAAAGGTATTGTGTCCATCTACAACGAAAAATATATGTAAAAAAATCAAAGGAAAAACTATAGCGAACAAGCAGTAGCTTTTATAGAAAAACAAAATTAGTCAGAAGACAATAAAAGGACAGTCCTTGCAAACTAACTTTAAATCTGAAAAGTATATTGTTTTTGACTCATTAAAGATTATAAATATTTCATTTAAACCACCTAATATAAGCTTTAATTTAAAAATGGAATTCCACATTTACAGATTAAACAAAAAAGACAAAAAGTGCTCTATCAGGGCTGCAGTTGTAGCTCAGTGATACAGTGATTGCTTCGCATGTATGAGGCACTAGGTTCAATTCTCAGCACCCCATATAAATTAATTAATTAATTAAAGGTCCATCAACAACTAAAAAAAAATATATTTATATATCAAATGTGGTGACAGAGCTTTTTCATTTTTAAAAGGCACTAAGAAAACAGCTTCATCAGGTATACTGCATTTCAAACTTGAACTGGTATCATTGTGGCTTCCCCACTAATTCTTACTTATAATCTGGAGATCAACAATGACCAAAGAACATTTACTCTTCCTTCTGACTTTAAGACTATAGATAACACATCCAGGGGATTTGATGAAGATGTTCACCAATAAGATCACAGATTTCAGTGAGAGGGTCCAAGTATGGTCTTACCTGTTGCCTATATAGTGAGAGTTTGCCTTCAATTGGCTCATTTCTCATCATCTTCTTTTCAATCAGCTGATTAATTTGTGTGTTTATTTCATTTATCTAAAACAGTATGAAAGTGAAAAATGTTAAAACTCTCCCTACAAAGAAAAAAACTCTCCCTGTTACTACACAAAGTGAAATCTGGCCAAAAGCTTTGAATTTTTAGCTCTTACCATCAGTGATTTGATGGGAGAAACAGTTTCATTAATGTTATGAGTGGATTGTTAGGATTACTTTTAGAAACATTTATATTTCATGATATATATTTGTACAATTTGATTATTTTTCATATCTAAACTATCATGAAGTATTTTACATGAAATATTTATTCATTATTATTAAAAAGATGCTTTCTAAAAATCTGAAGTTATCCCCTCACCTGGGTCATGACTTTCAACTCGTTATTAAATGATAAAGCTAATAGGAATTCATGAACTCAGCTGAGAGCTGACATGTATGACATTTAAAACCCTTTATGCACTTAGATCTGTCATTCTTTGATAGCTATCTTCTATCCTAGCCATTAAACCTTTTCAAAATGTAATAAAACTGAATAAATCCTATAGAAGCATATAATTCTTCAACAAATAAAATCAAGACATGGGGCTGGGGTTGTGGCTCAGTGGTAGAGCATTTGCTTAACATGCATGAGGCACTGGGTTTGATCCCCAAAACCACATTAAAAAACAAAAACAAAAACATGGCTTTCAGTATATCTATCCTTTGAAGGGTTGGAATTCTGTTAATTGTATGACTTTAAATTTGATCCAAATCTGATCTGGACATCTAATTTCTCTAAGTGAATTAAAAGAGTAAAATGATCAGAATCACATATTTAATTGTAGTGGTTATTAAGCACATTCAAAGATTAGCAAGTCAAAACCTTTTCATGTTAATTAATTTTAAAAAATATACATTTGATTAATGTTTTATTTCTAGGAAATAAAAATGTAAAATGAAAACAGGTTTCAAGAAAGTTTGGTAATTCCAAGACTGGCAAAAAAGGGTAACAAAAAATATCAGCTCTAGAGAGCTGAGAGTGCAGCTCTGTGATAGAGCACTTGCCTGATATGTACTAGACCTTGAGTTCAATTCTCAGCACTGAAAAGTAAAAAAATAAATAAATAAAAATAAATAAATAAATCAGCCAGGCATGGAAGTGCACACCTGTAATCCCAGTGGCTTGGGAGGCTGAGGCAGGAGGATTGCAAGTTCAAAGCCAGCCTAACAAAAGCAAGGCACTAAGCAAATCAGTGAGACCCTATTGCTAAATAAAATACAAAATTAGGGCTGGGAATGTGGCTCAGTGGTTGAGTGCCCCTGAGTTCAATCCCCAGAACCAAAAAGAAAAGAAAATCAGCTTTAAGTATAGAATTACCATAATATTATGCTTAGAAATAAAAATTAATGATATTCGGGCTGGGGATGTGGCTCAAGCGGTAGCGAACTCGCCTGGCAAAGATGTTCTGTCCACCGAAAACTAAAAAATAAATATTAAAAAAAAAATTAATGATATTCAAAGTACTCTAAAATTTGTCATGTAAATGATATATTATGAATACATAAGCCCATAAGTCAATTCATATGTATTAATTTACATATTGAAGTTATTTAGCTTCCTTATCAGTTGACTGGGTTTTTATAACATCATGGAGATTAAGGAACATAACATTCTATAATTCCTCATAAAGGACAACTCCTCAAAAGAGCTGTCAACTCTTAGCATGGTTGACTTCAGTCCTAACTGGGACACTAAAGAAAGCAGTTCATTTAATTTTCACAGACCTGAGGATGAGATAAAATTGGAGCTATAAAAAGATGATTGTCACTTACTTTAGATTCAAGTTCAAGAAGATCAGAATGGTCCATAGCTGGCTCTGAAACCACTTTTTGTAAAAAATGCAATTCCTTTTTCTTGCTCTCTATTTCTTTAGGAAATTTTTCAGTTACCATATATGAGTTAAATTTTATCTCCTCCTCTAGTCTCTTCATTAAACCTTTCAAAAACAAAATAAGTGAATAATCAGCCTGAAAGAGTAGGTATAGTGATAGTCTGTACACTTTTAAATGTAAGACCTGGACAGTATGGCATATCTATTGAAAGCATTCTGTATATCTAGTATGGTGCATTAAAAGATTGGTCACTGGGCTGCAGTTGGAGCTCAGGGGTACAGCACTTGCCTGGCACATGTGAGGCACTGGGTCTGATCTTCAGTACCACATAAAAACAAATAAATAAAAAATAAAGTGGGGCTGGGTTTGTGGCTCAGTGGTAGAGCACTTGCCTGGGTTCGACTCTCAGCACCACATATAAATAAATGAATAAAATAAAGGTCCATCAACACCTAAAAAATACATGTTTAAAAAAATAAAGGTATAAAAAATTATTTTAAAAAAAGATGGGTCACTGAAATATTTTGATGCTAATTAAAATGATTATGAAAGCAGCAATCTGAATGGAAGAACAAATAATTATAATTATAAAAGTGTGATATTAGGATCTTTCAAACTTTATAAACTAATTTTTTAATATCCCTCAATATGCAAAAATGACATTTGCAGAACTAGACATATTGTTGGATCATATTTTGCCTTCTAAGTTTTTAAGAAATCCATGAACCAGGGCTGGAAATGTAGCTCAGTGGTAAAGGACTTGCATACCATATGGGAAGCCCAGGGTTCAATTCCCAACACCACAAAACAGAAAAAGAAATCCACGAACTAACATGTAAATGAAATCTAACCCAGGTGCTCTTTTATACAAGAAGTTATAAATGCTTTTTTTCTTTTGTAATACTTCTGATGCAGTTTATATTTCTATTCTAATTCATCACAAGCAGTAATTAATATATTATAATTTATCAGTTTCAAACCAATGAAGACATTGCTATAGGTATAAAATCTGGAAAAGAAAAATAAATTATCTACATTCATTAATATTTTAGGTTTGGTAGCTTTTATATTTTAATGTATTAGTTTACAGTTAAGCGTCAACTTAAATTGTATTTTTAAGAGTAAATACTTTTCTTACTTTGGTCAGATGTATGACTATATTGATTTTCAGTGAATAATGATTTTGTTATATAAATTTCCAGCCTAGAAAGCTTTATAAAGTTTATTTCATATCTTTATTATACATTTACAAAATCTGGCTTGACTTTTTTTTTTTTTTACTATTTTGCTTTTTAGTTGTAGTTGGACAAATATCTTTATTTTATTTATTTATTTATTTTTTATATGATGCTGAGGATCAAACCCAGGGCCTTGCACATGCTAGGCAAGAATCACTCTACCATTGAGTCACAACCCCAATCCCTGGCTTGACTTTTTAAAATGCTGGGTTTCCTGTTTAAGTAATCTATATATGTAAATTGCATAATAAATATGGCCCAAAACCTTCAAATATTTTAAGTTCTGTTGTACCAATAAAACATATAAAAATGCACTAATGGCAAATTTACAAGTTTTCTATTCATGCCTTCAACCTTCCCCCTTTTTCAGGATTGAAGAAAGGGAGAGAAAGAAAAGTGTTTAATGAATCACACTATAATAAAAATCAGGTAATCATTCCTAGGTGGTTTCCAATTAAATCTACATTCCAGTTCCTCTGGCTGTCTGGGTGTTAGATGACTAGCTCCTCCATCTTCAGGTTCTTAAATATACCTCACGTAACTAGAGATGCATAAATCAAAGCCTAAAATGTTTTTTTAAAATATTTATTTTTCAGTTATAGGTGGACACAATATCTTTATTTTATTTTTATGTGGTGCTGAGGATAGAATCCGGTGCCTCACGCATGGTAGGCTAGCGCTCTACCTCTGAGCCACAACCCCAGCCTGCTAAAATGTTTTTAAAACATAAAATTCTTCAATTATATTTTTTCCTAAAAATGGTTGCCTGGTGATGGGGAGGACAGAAGACATTACAAAGAGGCAAAAGGGGGTAATAGATAATTATTTTCATTAAGAGTTGATATCTTCATCAATGTATACCTATATCAAAACTTACCAAGTATACACTTTATGTGCAGTTTGTTATATTAATTTTACCTCAATAAAGCTGTTAAAATACTAACGCAGAGTTAACATCAAACTTTAAGTTTTTGAGCTGAGGCTGTAGCTCAGTGGCAGAGTGCTTGCCTAGCATGTGTGAGACACTGGATTTGATCCTCAGAAACACACAAAAATAAATAAATAAAATAAAGGTAAAAAAATAACAAACACTTTTTTAAAATTTAAATTCTTTTATAGAGCTGAAACTAGTCAAATGTTTCTATGCAAAATTTTTAAATCATTATCTTTAAATATCCTGGAGAAAAGAAATATAAAGTCACCAAGATCACAGCAAACTTTTAGATTAAAAATGCTCTGAAAGCTTCTCACTGATCCTGTGTAATTTACTGAATGGTTTCTCTTATGTAATAAATTTCATGAGTGTATAGTATGTACAGTTATATTAACTTCAGTGAATGTTTTATAATATGGCTGTTATGCTACAAAATCACAAATTACATTGTCATACTAAAACTACTTTTTATGTTAATTAAGTAAATAGAAATAAACTCTGCAAACCATTTTTTTGTTGTTATTACAAAAATTAGACACTAAATACCAAAATTAGACAAACATCTGATTAATTTATTCTTTCCCTAGGCTACTGAACAAAACTCTTATCCATTTTCCAGAAAGATGTAAACAAAGCAGGAACTCCTTAACCTCCTATCCCCACTCCCTATCCACCCACAAAATACATATATCACATACATAATGCATTTCTATCTATATTTTCAGCCATTTTTTTCTCACTTGGCCTCCTAACAATGGGAAAGATAATTTTTCTTTGTATCCACAAATTTAATAAATATTCTATTAAGTATTTGGGAGTTGAGAGTTGAGACGTAATTTTGAATGGAAAGAAAAATTATCAATAGGTATTATCAATAATAGGTACTATTTGTAAAACTTATTGGTATTAATTTTAAAACAGCTGTACTTTAATGGATTTCTTTTGAAGATTCATCTTAATTTTTTATAATAAAGATGTAAAGTAACCTTACATCAAAATCAAAGAACATATACTAAACAGATATAAGTTGTCCTATAGAAAAAAAATTTTACTTTTGTGTTGAAAATTAACATTCTCCTAAAAGCAGAAGAAACTTAGGGGCTGGGGTTACAGCTCAGTGGTAACCAAAAGGCTTGCCTTGCAGTGTGAAGCAATGGGTTCGAGAACCACATAAAAGAATAAATAAATAAAATAAAGTTATAAAAAAATAGAAACTTAGTAAATAAAGAATCAAGTGATACCAACAATTAAGTGCATGCTTACTTTCAGTTATTGCTTGAATTAGAATTTATGACTGCACTGAGTGAGATTATGTGGAAAGTCAAAAGTTGACATATATCAACTATTCATCATATAAGAAATATTGTCCTACTTTCTTAAATTTCAATTACGCATGTCTTTTTTCCTTGATTTTTAGGTGTCTCAACTGTAAGATACCATGAAATAGATTACAAATACCATGTTAAACGTAAGATATACGGGCTGGGGATATAGTTCAGTTAATAGAGTGCTTGCCTCACATGCATTAGGTCTTGGGTTCAATCCCCAGCACCAAAAAAAAAAGTTAAGATGTATACCAACCACAAAAACAACTAAAATAAGAAAAAACTGGTGTCTAGAATTAGGGAAACACAATATTATTGAAATATAATTTACATGCCATAGAATTCACCCATTTAGTATATGATTTAATGGCTTTCAGTATAGCACAATCGTGCAACTATAAGCACCATCAATTTTAGAACATTATTATCAATTCCAAGAGAAGTCTCCAAACGCTACAGCAGTTATTTCCTCTCTCTCCAGTTCCCCCCAATCACGCAGCTGTGCTCTGAGCTCTAGACAGCCACTAATTTGATTTCTGTCTTTATGAATTTGCTTATTTTGGACACTTCATATAAATGGGTTCACACAATATGTATGTGGCTGATATCTTTTACTTAGCCATGTTTTTGAGGTTCATACATGCCATAAGCTTCATGGATATATCAATGTTTCATTCTTTTTTTGTGGAAGAATAATACTCCATTGTGTAGATACGCCACATTTTGTTAATTCATTCATTATCTTAGGGACATAAGGGTTGTTTCTTTCTCTCTTTTTTTGGCTATTATGAATAATGTTGCTATGAACATTTGTGTTGAAGTTTTTGTGTGGACATGTGTTTTCAATTCTCGTGGGTATATACCTAAGAATGGAAATGCTGGTTCATATGGTAACTTTTATGTTTAACATTTTGAGGAACTGCTAAGCTGTTTCCCAAAGCAGCTGCATCATTTTGCACTCCCACAAAGCAATACATGAGAGTCCCAATTTTTCCACATTCTTGTCAACACTTGTAATTTTATATGCCTTTTTATTACAGACACTTTACGTATTGCATCTGTAATATTTTATAGATTACTATAAAAAGAGGAATTAACCCTCTATCAGCTAGATATTTATGTTGTAATATCTCTCAAATACAAATGATAGCTTTGTACTACTCTTCCAATGTGTGCGGCCTCCCTCCTAATGAGCTAAAAACTTTCAATATACCTAGGATGGGTTTGGTGGTATGATCTGGGGTATCAGAACAACGTATCATTTGTGTAGACCTATGTAACAGAGCCAGGAATGCCCACATCATTAGTACTGTTATTCTACAAACCAAAACATGAAAAACACTCAGTTTTAAGGGCTTAGTATCTTTTTTTTCTTTATAGCCCTGGTTCTAAAGCAATCATTCCCATTTTTCCATTCATCTTTTTCATAACATCCATTCCAAGTACTTATATAAGTGTACACTGGAGGGCTTTTCTTGCCAGTCATTATCATTTTCTTTGCCCTAACTGAAAAACTGGTCAATTTTTTTTTTTTTTTTTTGAGGGGTGGGTATGAATTTTTTTTTTTACAAAGATGAAACCTTATAGTTGGAAAATGATGCTCCAAAATACTGAGCTATCACTTGATAATAATTAATTCCCATTAATCTACTACTTTCAGGAATATTTTTTAAATAATATTTTATATTGACAGATATTATATAATATTCCACTTACTTTCAGGCTTTGCATCTGCTGCAGCATGGCGCATACTTTTCAGCTGGTTTTGTACTCTTTGCAATCTCTGCACTGCATGAAATAGCTTTAAAATACAATTAGATTTATGACTTGCTTAATGTATTAAAAACTTATCACTCATATAGGCAAACAATAGGAAATACACATAATTCTTTCTTTTTTAAAATGGATTTTAGTTGTAGATGGACACAACATCTTTATTTTATTTATTTATTCTTATGTGGTACTGAGGATTCAACTCAGTGCCTCATGCATGCTAAGCGAGTACTCCACCACTGAGCCTCAGCCCCAGCCTCTACATATACTTCTTATAATATAAAAGGAACAAATATTAAGAGCTAAGAAAATTGCTGTTAAATAAAAAATGTAACTGGTTCTCTCAATTCCTTTTCATGTAAATTTTTTTTTTTTTTTTTTAATCTTTCAGGGCTGGGGTTGTGGCTCAGTGGTAGAGCACGCACCTTGCACATGTGAGGCACTGGGTTAGATCCTCAGCACAACATAAAAATAAATAAAAGTATTGTGTCCATCTACAACCAAAAATATATGTAAAAAAAAAAAATCTTCCAGAAAAATTTTCTGTAGGGCTGGAGTTGTGGCTCAGAGGTAGAGCACTTGCCTAGCGTGAGGCACTGGGTTCAATCCTCAGCAACACATAAAATAAAAAATAAAGATATTGTGCCCACCTGTAACTAAAAAATAAATATTAAAATTTTTTTCTTTAGTTATTTGTTGAATTTGGGGATTAAGGAAAAATATTTGTTAAGAAATAAATGCATCAGGCTTTTCTCATTATAGCAGGTTTTCTTAATCCTAAGAAATGCTAACAATTGCTATCTCAGAATCAAAAACTAATGCTAAATAACCATTCAAGGCTTAGAAAATGCAGATTACTGATGCAGAGAAAGTACTATGCTGCCAAATCAAGCTCCAATACAGCTAAATATCTAAACTTCCAATGTAGTCAAAAATAAAATTGATTTGAATATATATTTTTTAAATGTATATTTATTTTAGATTGAAATGTACCTTTATTTTATTTATTTATATGTGGTGCTGAGACTCGAACCCAGGTAAGCACTCTACCACTGAGCCACAACCCCAGCTCCTGTAATATATATATATATATATATATATATATATATATATATATATAATTTTTAAAAAATCTTTGTTCTATTTATTTATTTTTATGTGGTGCTGAGGATTGAACCCAGTGTCTCATACTTGCTAGGCAAGTGCTGTACCACTATAATATATTTTTATATTAGCCCCTATAATATATTTTTAATGTACAAGTCTACTCAGATTTCAAGATAGATTTTTAATAAATAAAAGTAATACTTTCTGGCCAGATTATTTTTTTCTTGTGATTTTGAACCTGTTCATGATTCACTTATTTGCCACTAGAGTAAAATGTAGATCAGTGGAACAAAAAGGATGTTCCTATAGTCCCAGAATCTAAAGACATCCTTTAGAAATTCTATAAATTTCATGAGCAGTTAATCTTACTGCTTAACATTATAATAAATCTGTAATACTGGAACATGAGCTAAGAATCAACCAAAAAAATATAGATACAAAGTACAGCACCCAAAAGGAGGTATTGTTGTTGCTGTTGGTGCCACAAAATACAATTCTAAAATTCTTTGCTCTTTACATTTGAATTACCAGAAGGAGCAATTTCTTTCATCCTGAGAATACAAACTTTTCGTGGATACCTGATTCTTTTGTTCCTGTTTCTGTTGTGCAAGAAATTCTTCTCTCTCTTTTTCAACTCGAAGTTGCCTTGCTATTTTAAGCATCCGTTGATGATTCTGAACTGTCTCCACCTACAGTAAGGGAATAAGTAGTACATGTTACTGTCAGGTTTGAGAAATAAATTAGCATGTCACGTGACACAGACATCCACTTATCATTTCCTTTTGGTAAACAGTACTCCCTAGAGATGTCAGCAAAGCTCTAGACTCCAGGTCCTTAAAAGTTTTGGGCTACTGCCTACGGAGATTCCCTTTCCCTCAATGTCGTTTGAGTTCATCCTCAGATGTACAACCATGCCTGGCTTAATCTTTATTTGCATTCCTAAATCTTTGCCAGTCCTTAGGACTTCGGGCCAAATTCTACAGTGCTAATTCTTTCCTTACCCTTTTCTTCAAACGTTCAACTCTCTTAATGAGCTGATCCTTTTCTTCTTCCATTGCACTAATATCCTAAAAAGTAGTAAAGAGGACATTAAAAACTTAGAAATGAGATAAGATTTTTATACGATTATGCATCGACCATTTTCATCATTTAGAACCAGAGCAGTAAGGAACAAAAATTCTCTTTTGGACAAAGGGCATTTCTATTTTTCCCTCGGGTTCTTTATGAAGGGTAATTTTTTTGGCAACTTGGTTTTCATCTAGAAAAGCAACTAAAGCAGGTTAAAACGCAGCAAGGTGAAGCTGCCAACTGACACATCTGTGTTCTGATTCCAAATATGGGCACATGATTTTTTAAAGATTCTCTATAATGGAAAGTGTGCAGGTCTAAATACATGAACAACAGCTGCTGACATCCCATCTGCTCTGTTAAATGCCAAACCATGTATTCTGCCAATTTTCCATCAAAATTATTTTTAAGGCTATGGTGATTTTAAGACATAAATTATATCTGTTTTTGCCAACTAACCAATTCTCTCCCTAAAAATAAATCACCTCTCTCTGATTATTAAACTTTTTAAAATATTACATTAAAAATCCAAAATTAAAGAGAAAGAAATGTGGGAATGGACAATACATTCCAAGTAAGAATAAAATCAAGATATTTAAAAATAAGTAAGTAATAAATAAATTACCTTCCTTTTAACCAGTTCCATAATATTTTTCAATGAAAACAAAAATCCTTCCTAAACCTGAAAAAACTAATACAATAATACCAAAGGTAAAATATACATATTAGTCAGTATTGGCAAAATTTGAGAAAATGGGCACTCTCACTCACTACTGGTGGCAGTATATAAAAAATAATATAAGATAAAATAAATGTGCATCCCTTCTAGCTCAATAATGCTACATTTGGGGAATCTATCCTAATAAAATATTCATGAAAAGCCACAGAGTTTTTTTTCACAGACTTTTTAAAAAGGATTCTTACTAACTATATCTAAAATTTGAAAAAAATCTAAATGTCTGAGAATTATTAAATAAACTACATTATATAATGAAAATTATTAAATATTATGTAGAAGAATGTTTAATGGCATGAGAAAAAGTCATGATATGACATTACTTGAAAGAAGTAAATTATAAATTGTATGTATGTACAGTATAATATCAAGGAAAAGATTTAAATATATTTATCAAAATGTCAACAGTGGTTATCTCTAGAACATGGGATTATGAGTGAATTATTTTCTATTTCTATTTCTTATTTAATCACATTTTCTAAACTTACTACAAAGAATATATTCAAGAATACTTTGGTAATAATGAGTGAAATTAAAATATAAACTCCAGGTTCTTTTAACATTTTGGTTTATTCATAGGACATAATGAAGAACAGGAGAGGAATATCAATCATCTTCCATGCTACTTTAAGTAAGTACTTATTGGTCTTTTCTCCCTTACTACATCTGAGTTCATCTTCATTCCTAATATTCAATAAACTCCTATTGAGAACCTACCCTGTGCCAAGCACTGTGATGGAGACTAGGAATATAGGGGCAAATAAGATATACAGTACTTACCGTCATAGCCCTTAAAGGTAATTGGAAGACAGACATTAAAGTAATTAATAAGTGTAATGAGTGCTATAAAAAAAATAATAGAGGTAACTAATCTATTTAATGAATTAGAGAAGGCTTCCCTGAGGAAGCAACTTCTAATGTGTCTAAATTAGAATATAAAAATGGCATTGAAAACTCAGGAATTCTAAAAGCACAAAATCCATACAAGTCAGTATGGTAATAGTTTGAGGAAAGAACTTAAAATGCTTGGTGAAAATATAAAAATATTTTCTAGGGAACATTAATAACATGCATCAAAAGTTGTCAAATTTTTCATGTGATTTAACAAACAATTCCATTTCTAGAATTTATTCTAAGGAAATAATCATAGACATGCCAAAAACATTATGTGGAAAATAATCATAGCATTATCTATAAGAGCAAAAATTGAAAACAAAAAACTAAAAATAGTTAAGTTACCCACATTTGGGAATATAGGTTGATCATGAAAAATCATTTTTTTTAGAAAAACAACAAAGGGACTGTATCCACAATGTAATAATTAAAAGGCAAGATATAAATAAGTATGTATCATGTGATCCCCAATACATACAAGATGATTTTTTTCCTTTTTTTGTTTTTCTGTATATTTTCTACCACATAAAGACTCAACAATCTTTTAAAACCCCTTCTAGTGATTTACCCAGTACATAGAACTTGCTGTAAATTTACCCTGGCCATTTGCTGTCATTAGTCTCCATAAAATCTTAAAACTCATACTGAATTAACGACAAATGAAAATGCAAAATCCAATATTATCCAAATCCAAAAAATTATGTTTTTTTCCTTTACCTTTCTGATTTCTGCTGTAGAAAATCCAGATGTTTTCAGCTGCTCACATTCTTTATGCAAAGTTTTAAAGGCTTCCATCAACTCTTCATACTAAAAGAAGAATGTCATTAAATCATAAATTCTATAATAGGATTACTTTTTTACCTTTTTTTTTTTTTTTTTTAATGGCGCCAGAGACTGAACCTAGGGGCACTCAACCACTGAGCAACATCCCTTTTCTTTCTTTCTTTTTAAATTTAGAAATGGGATATAAGTTGCTTATGGCCTCATTTAGTTGCTGAGGCTGGCTTTGAACTCAAACCTCCTGCCTCAGCCTTCCAAACTGCTGGGATTATAGGCATTACACCAAGCCAGTAGGGATTTCTTAATCAAGCGTTTAAACTTGTAGTGATTATTAAACCATTGTAACAACAGCATTAAAAACACATTCTCAAACATTTATACAGGACACAGAAAAGTACATCTGTACAATGTGGCCAATAAATACCTCTCTAGCTTCATCTCTGGTTACTTTCCCACCTCATACTTTATACTCTACCTATGATAATCTTTTTTCAGCCCCTGGAACATTACATGATCTTATCTCCAGCTTACACACCCTCTCGCTCTGAGAAACTCTATGTCCTCATCCCTAAGTTGAATAACTCTGATTCATCCTACAGGTCTCAGCATAAATATCGTAATTCTCAGAACAGCCTTCTTTAGCCCTGTACCTATCCTATCAGAGTAGATAGCATATAAAGTTATAACAGACAAGTTACTTGTTTGTCTTCTTCCATTAGACAGTGAGAATCAGGAAGACAAGAATCATATCCATTGTGTACACCTTTGTACTCCTGGGACTTACCACAGTGCATAATTCATACAGGTGTTTAATAAATAGTCAAATGAAAAAAATCACAACTTTATCCAATTTTTTTTGAACAATAATACTTTGGGACCAGGTGTGGTGGCACATGCCTATAATTCCAGCTATTCAAGAGGCTGAGATAGGAGGATGGCAAGTTCAAGCCAGGATTGGCAACTTAGCAAGACTGTCTCAAAAATAAAAAGGGCTGGGAATATAGCTCAGTGATAGAGCACCTGTGGGGTCAATCCCCAGTAGCACAAAGAAAGAAAGAAAAAAAAGAATAGGACTTTGGAAGGTCCAGGTGTGCAATCAGTGGTAGAGCACTTTGCCTAGAATGTACAAGACCCTGGGTTGAAATCCCCAAAACCAAAAAAAAAAAAAAAATAGTAGTAGTGAATAGTAGTTTTTAAATGATAATTTCCTGGACAATGTCAGAAAATTAATAATATTTTTCTTGACTGTTCATATCCTATATATCTACAAATTATTTGTTCTAAAACTCTTCATTCAGAAAGAAAGTATGCATTTTTTTAGTCTTTGCTAAATGACCAGTTAAATGTATAAGTTA
The DNA here is from genome assembly GCF_047511675.1 of Marmota flaviventris. Lineage (NCBI taxonomy): Eukaryota > Metazoa > Chordata > Mammalia > Rodentia > Sciuridae > Marmota > Marmota flaviventris. Next base: position 137,434,231 of record NC_092498.1, on the reverse strand, counting down.
TTTTATATATAAACAAATATGTCCTCATTGCCATTCTTTCATTAATTAGCTGGGCAAATTTAGTAAAAACTATGAATAAAATTCCTCTAAGGAAATTAGTTCTTATCAAATTTATTAATGGGGGAATGGAAGGGAGAAGAAAATATTTCATATTTATACTTCTCTTTTTCCTCTATATTACATGGAATCTTCAAAAAGTAGAGAAGGGGTGGTGTCTCATTCTGCTGAGCATCTACTATGACATCTGATATTATCTGCATAACTATTGTCTTAAGAGATCAATACTGACTCTATTTTGAGTGACTACCATGTCTACCCAAAAAAATGAAACATGGATGAAAAAGAAAAACACTCAGTTGATTGTTTTGATTCAATCCAAATGTTGAGCAACATATACAAGCCACTACACAGAATCCTGGGGGAAAACAAAGATGGATAATACATGATACCTGTCTCACCAGACCTCACAATCTACTGGGACAGACAGGCTGCCAAACTACTCATAACAAACTGGCACAAGTCAGTCCAAACGAGTGCTTTGCTATAAAAGTTCAAAACACTAAATGGAGACCTTTTTTTTTTTTTTTTTTAATCAAACTCCTTTTGATTAAAAGATTGGTTTCTTTCTGCAGTCTTTGACCAGCAATGTGCTCTGGGTTCTCAGGACCAGGAACCAGACCAGCCAGAATCCTCAGTAATCAAGAGCTTTAAGAGCATAGGCCAGAACCCAGTGTTACTACAAAACTCTGTGAGAAAAATGCACTGAAACTTCAAACTCCCAGCCTATCTTTACATCTTTTGAGGCTGCAGTGTGGCTTCTTTACCTACTTCCTTGCAGGGGCTCAGCAGTTCCAAAAAGCCTAGGATAAGGTCGATTTACACCATTTATCCTGATGCAATTATTATGATAGCCTGTTTCTATCAAATTTGGATGACAAATTGTACAGTTACCTTACTGATGAACAAAGCTCTCTGCAATTTCAAGCCCAGGATCCTGTCTACTTACAACTACTAAGTAATATTGTGTAGACATGGCAGATTCTGAAATCTTAATTTCAGGGTTTTTACTTCCTATCCATATACTCCTTTTATTACTAAAAAGGTATTTGTGTACAAAAGTCATTATTTTAAGATGTGACTGCAGCTGACTTTAGCTGATATTGTTCTACCTTTGTGCCACCTGGAAATACAGAGACAACAATTAAAAAGAAATTAACGTGTATTTGAATATGCACATCTTGAAATCCATTACAGATAGTTTCAAAATACCAAATTCATGTAATACATACCTGTTTATTGGTGTCAGCCACAGTTTCATCCTGAAGAAACTCATTTGGTACCTCAAGTTTTATTAAAAAACGAGCTAAATATGCTCTTTTCTTCAGTTCACTAGTTCTCTGGAGAAGCCAGTGGAGCACTGGGTAAATTACAGGTTTACTTCCAATCACTAAACCCTGACGGAAGGTACTCCTAAGAAAGATGCACACACAAATGCTTATCAGTGAAACTGGAAGAGTCAGTTTTTGCTCAAAATCTGATTTACAACATCCTGGTTGTTTTCTACAACTACTTTAAAAAGATAAACCCAAGGCTATTCTAAAGTTAATCTTATATTCAGAAATTTGAGCCCCCAATATATCACCAAAGTATCCAAGGAAGTTATGTTGAAACTATTCATACGCATAGTCAGACTTCATTGACTGGGCAGTGTTTGTTTTTTATCTAGGATGACAGATAATGATAAAATGGTATAATGGATTTACCTGACATTTTTTTTGTTTTGTTTTTTAGAGAGAGATTTTTTTTTTTTTTTTTTTTTTTGTAGATGGACACAACACAATGCCTTTATTTTTACGTGGTGCTGAGAATCGAACGGGTCTGCCCGTGCTAGGGGAGTGCTCTACCGCTGAGCCACAATCCCAGCCTCTACCTGACTTTTTTTGGTTAGAGCAAAGAACTGACCCACTTAAGACTTTTGCATGACAAAGTGGTATTAGAAGGTTTAAGACTATTTTAAAATTCAGTGATATCCTCAGGCCATTGAATCAGGGAGATCAAGTATTGTCTAAAATGACTGATTGTGACACCTGAAAGTCAGACGTTAAACCATGATTTTAAGAAAGCAATATATAATTGGGTGCAGTGGTGCCCACCTATAATCCCAATGACTCTGAAAGCTGAAGCAGGAGAATCACAAGTTCAAGACCAGTCCTGGCAACTTAGTGATAGCCTGTCTCAAAATTTAAAAAGTAAATGAATAAAAAGGGCTGGGAGCAATGAAAGAAGCAATATGTGAGGCTGGACACAGTGGCACATGCCAGTAATCCCAGCTGTAAGTTCAGGGTCAGCCTGGTTAATGGAGCAAGACCCTGTCTCAAGATAAAATAAAAAGGGATGAGGGTCTGGGGTTGTTGTAGCTAAGTGGTAGAACACTTGCCTAGCAAATGTGAAGCACTGGGTTCAATTTTCAGTACCACATAAAAATAAATATATAATAAAGGTATTGTGTCCATCTACAACTAAAAATATTAAAAAAAAAAAAAGGGGGGGGGGATAGGGATGTAGCTCAGTGGCAGAGAGCTTGCCTGGCATGTGTGAGGCCCTTGATTCAACCCCTAGCACCACTAAAAAAGAAAAGAAAAGGAATACTTGAGCAGATTCTTACATGTCTGTGGCATTTCCCGGAGGTTTGTATTTAAGGATACCAAGAAGGCTCAACATCCGTTTGGCTGTCTGCTCTGGCATCTCCTCTCTGATATCAACAACTTGCTAACAAATAAAGAAATTAAAAAATATGTCATTGTTACACATTTAACAAAGAACAATATTTAAACTTACTGACAAAATTGTTTTGCTAGAGTATAACAGGCACACTAGTCTCTTCACAAAACAGTATGGGAGCCCCCAGATTCAAATGAAAGCACACACAGTCAGATCAGGATCCATATTAGGAACATTAAGCTTAAAAAAAAAAAAAAAGTCTCCAGTGGAAAAGACCAGTGTATGAGAGACATGAGCTAACTTGCAATACAATAAAACCTTTTGTAAAAGTGTTTTCATTCCAGGGCCAAATCTATTTATGTCTAGAACAGAGAAACAATTTCTAAATAAGGTACAAGTGAATCATTTAAAATTTGAGTTGGTAGAGAAACCTTAAAGATCATTTATTATTACTTTATAGGCATGGAAAATAAGACCCAGAGAGGTTAAGTAATTTGTCCAAGACTCACAGCTATTTAGTGGCAGAAACTGACTGTCTTGCCAACCTTTCCATTATAGAGAAAGAGAAAACTCTTACCTTTGGGTCAATCTCAGCCAGAACATCATTGAGAACTTGTAAAAGTTGCATAGGTTCCAGGGAATCAAATGTGATTAAATTATAGTTCTTCTTAAAAGGCTCCTTATTGAGATTGTCCACAATGAATTTGATTTGATCACTCATAATTGTGTCTTATAACATTAAACTAAAGAGTAAAAAATAGAGGAAACAATGTCTCAATATTGTCAGCAAAAGTTCTGGGGGAAAATCAGAATTAAGTCCATACAAAGTAGACATAAAAGGTATAATTCTGCAGGGCATGTAAAACACTATAAATTCAGGGCTATTTTATTGAAAGAAATTGGAGTATGAAGGCTTTATTAAAAAAGCTGCAGTATATACTATTTTTAACATCAAATGTTTTGGCATATGCCTCAGATATGATAATAATCACCAGAATTAACATGGACAAATGACTAATAAATCCTACCTACATTCATCTCCTACACAGCTCTACAACTTCCACTGAGGGGTTAGCATTTGGTTACAGACAGTCTTCTAATTATTATTTTTTTATTATTAGCAGTTCACATTTTTAAAATAGGGAGATTTTTACACTGAAGTCTAGATGTCCAATTTCTCTTGAAAATCAGATCTGACTTGCCTGGACCTACATTCATGCTTAGCTCTGACCAATTGAAGCTGGTCGAGGGTTCAATCCGCGTACTGGCCACCAAATGCCGCAGTCTGGCTGGGCACAATTCAGGAGCCACTTGTCAAAAGAAACGAACTTTATTTTTAGAACCACACACGCCAAACAAAACTGCTCCTCAGGAAAAACCCTCAGAGCCCAACTGCCACCACCGGCTTCCCACAAGCCTCTCTCACAACCACAAGCCTCTCCACCTCCCCCAATCCTCCTGCTCTTGAGGCCAGTTGGCTGGGTTGCATGGGCGGAGCCAAAAAAGTGGAGTGAGGGCGTAGCCTCAGCATGCACTCTTTAGTGTCAGTATCCACCAAAAACTCTTCACCGGTTTCTGTTATCAGTTTAGCCTGGTAGGCATCAACTCTGCCACCCTGAGTAATTCAAGCCTTCATTTTCTTTTGCTTTCGATGAGGAAAGTCACTAGTCTCCCCTTCTTTCCATTACAAATCATTTGTAGGCTTCTCACATACAAAATAAAAGTCCAACTTCTTGGTCTTCAAGACTTCTAAAACCAAGCTCTACTTAACTTTTCCAACTTCATTTCCAAATTGTTAACTTTCACCCTTTCAAACTTCAGCCCCTTGAAATAGTCATTGCTCCTTATATAGTTTTTCTACTTCTCTATCTTCAGTTAATGTATTCTTTACCTAGAATGCTCCCCCCTTTTCCCCACATCCTGGGTTGCAAATCTCAACCATCTTTCAAGCACTGCCCATGAAATTCAAGTTCAACTTTCTCAAGTTATCTTAGATTCTGCAGCAGAACAAACAGTGCCTGTTGCCAAGCAGACCACACTTCCCTGGCACTTCACTCTCTGGGTAACCTTTTATCTTGTACTAGTTTCTATGTATACATTTTTCCTTTCTGTAAAACTGTAAATTCCATGAGGGTGGTGTTTCTGTCCAATTCCTCTTGTGAACACTCGCTGTATCTAAAACTGACTTCCTTCCACTAGACTGAATGAACTTGTTCACAGGCCTAAGGTCAGGAAAAAAATGGAAGACTAAGTCTAAAATAAATCAGGCTAGTGGTAAAAATGATCACAACTTTGCAAAATATTGAATATTTGATTTCTTAATTGCTGAAACAACTTTACCAAGGTAAGTTGCTTTAACTTAGCAATTACAAAATGAACTGCTAAAAAGAACAAGTTACTTCAGTGCTCCTTATATGTAAAAACCATGAAATGGAAAGATGCCATTTTACTCAAGACATAAGCACGTTGTTCTGAAATGGATTTAATTGGGGGTGTGGAGCTGGATATTCAAAATACATCAACAGGTAAAGATATTACCAACTATAGTTAAAACTAAAAATTAGAGTAATAACAATAAGCCAAAAGAGGACAGATAGGACCTACGTGTCTTATAAATTTGAGATTTCCTTTAAGCTATAAAAGGGAAAAAAAGGGAGCGCATATATATATTTTAATATCTACATTGGAGGCGCACTTTTTCCACGGTTCAAAGTACATTAAGTAAAATTCCACGTCGAAATCTTCACGCGGGCATAATTTTTAATGACTTGAAAATTATCGACATGGCTAGTCTTTGTTTCCTCTTTCAACAACCAAATAAATACTCTGGGTAAACGAGCCAGACGTTCCCGGGTTTCCCCCACCCTCGTCACCCACCCGCTCGCTCGCGGGGGGCAAAGGCGCAGCATCCAGGCAGGCAGCCTGCGCCCGGCGGGCTCTGCGCTCCAAAATGAGCAAACGCAATTACTGCGGCTCCTCCAGGCCGAGTGGCCGCACGGTTCACGAGCGTCACCCACGCGGGCACCGAGGGCCGTGCGGAGAATGAAAACCAGGGCGTGCGTCTCATCGGGCGCAGCGCCCGCCCGGACAGACCCGGCTGACCCGCCGCCTCGAGGAGCTCCAGAAACGGCGTCCCCGGCGCCGCGGGCAGCGGAGAGGGGACCGAGAACCCGCGCCCGGCCAGGCCCTGCGCGGGACTGCCGAGGGCGCCCCCGAGATTCGCCTGCGGGGCAGCGGCCTGCATCCCCGCGAGGCCCAGCGGGGCCCGACCCGCGACTGCGGACTGAACCGCTGCGACCCCCGGCGAGAGGCGGCGCCGGGCCCAGAAGGGAGCGGGAGTTCTCTCCCGTTTCAGGGTTCGGGGGAGCTTCCGACCGCGAGTTGGCGAGGTTACCTCAAATTCTCCTCAAGAAACCACTTCCCCACCCCCCTAAGAGGCACCAGGGCTCCAGCGAGTTCCTAGAGACGAGCTCCTTGGCAACTGTTGCTAGGCCGTGACGGACGTCACTTCCGGCGGCTGGGGCGGGGGAGGCGCGCGCTGGGGGCGGGGCTCGACTGGGAAAGGATGGACAAGTGTCCGGCCCACGTGCAAAGTGGGTTCGCCGCGTTTGAGCCACTGCAGGGAAGAGAGAGCGTTTGGGGTGCTTAGCCTAGTTAGAAATCCTGCAGTAACCTTCCCGAACGTCCTGCAGTGCACAGTTTATAAAGTGCTGTGATAAGATTGACTCATGCTGAATGCCTGTGCTATTTCATTTATTCACTCATTCATTCATTCATTCATTCATCAAACCTGGGTGATGCCTTCTTTGAAGCAGGGCTGGTGGGGTGACGATTTGGATTTGAAGCATTTGGTCCCAGCTTCAAATTTAGGTTTTTGACATAAGCGTTTCCAAAGTAGGTTATACATAGGAACAACCATAGAGAGTCTGGCAGGATTAAAACAAAACACATTCATCATGGAGATTTCAGCCTGTGTCACATTATTGTGTCACATTGCCTATACTGGGAATTTGATTTTTTTTTAATCCAGTAACTTCTTTAATGAGAGCCTGAAAAGAAAAGGCAAGAATAAATGGCTTACAGTTTCCTTTGACTGTAAGGGTCCCGTGAAGCGTCGGAGGAAGAGACCACAAGAGACTGGCTTCATGCAATAAGCAGGAGGGAGTTTATTGAGGATCCAATTCAGCGCGCTGAGGCTCCAGGCAGGCTCGCTCAAGAAGGGAGGGCAGCCCAGAGCCTAGAGCAGAGGTCAAGCAGTGCTTAAGTACACTTTTTGGGGAGGTCGGGGGGCTTTGTATACATCAGAACAAATCATCATGAGGCGCGGGGAAAATTGAACAACAACACCTAAACATGATTAGTTCATTCATTGGCGGGAACAGGTCGGACGGGGGTGATTGGTCACTCCTAAGCGGGGTACACATTCAAACTGATTGGTTTTAGGGCCTAAATGACTTCGTGACAAGTTACACAGAGTCCCAAGTTATTAGACAACCAGGGAGTCAGTGGGAATATTTACTGGGCAGTTCCAGTATTGTCCTAACAGCTACAGGGATTTCAGGTTTTGCAGGTAGCATAGAAACCTAACAATACCTAATCCTTTACATTTTAACTCAGACCTTGCAGCTTAGAAACTTTACAATACCTGGTCTTTTACCCTTTAACTTCAATTTCTTTTACCCTTACATGACCTCTGAGAGGCTTCCTTTGGGCACATGCAGAAACAGAGTAGTTCTTGCAGTCTTGGTGGTTCACATCCTGTGCCATGTGCAGGGAGATCTTTATACCAAGATCATTGATGAGGTTTGTAAGTCTAATGAAAGTCTTCTATAGGGTCTACAAGATATACTAAAATAGACCCCAAAACTGCATTGGCTGTTTTAGGGGAGATTTAGTTAGTGAATAGTATTTTGAACTTATCCCTATTAGACTGGAGACCTCTGTGCTTTGTGATGCCCATTGGCAATTAAAGAGAAGGGGAAAAAATGAAATTCCTCCTACCCTGAAAACTATATTTCCTGCTCAAATATCTTATGAGAAACCAATTGTAGATTTAGCATCAGACTTACAATAACCAAAACTAAAAAAATACATATGCATTGGGCATCTTCTTAACATGTCCTGCTCTGTGCTGGTTGCTGGGAATGCAAGGGAGTTTAGGATTCCCCTGGCTCCTGCCTTCATGAAATCAACGGTCTGGTGCAGGAAAAGAAATGATTAGATGGGCTACAACTTAGAAAATGCTGTAACAAAAGGAGCCAATGATGACAAAGCCCTCACTGAAGGACCCCATATTTATTTGGGGAGGTAAGGTCAAAGGGACAGTACCATCGTGAAAGCTTCCGTCAGACACAGCTGTTTAAGTTCATTAAAAATTGTCCAGACAGAATAAGGGAGAGTTTTTCAGGTAGAGGGAACAGAACATTCCAGGACTGGTCCCATTGCTGGCTGCTTTCTGAGTATTGAGGATTTATCAAAGGAAGATATCCTGCAGGGTGCTTAGAGAAAAACTGAAACTGTTCCCAGCTCACAGATGCTCATGACCAATTAGGGGAGGCAGCAGTGAAATCCTTGAAAATTTAATCGAAATAATCCTGGGAGAAAGAATACCAAATTTGTACAAGGGATTACTAATTAACTGATGATGTTGAGTATGTTAGGAGACACTCCTGGCTTCCTGGGTTTGAATCCTGGGTCTGCCATTGTGTTGGCCTTGGGAAATTTCCTAACCACTCTTGAGTTTTCCCATCTGTAAAATGTGACTAAAATAATGCTTTCCTCAATAGGGGCGATGTCAAGACTGAGTTGATACAGGTAAACACTGAAGCCATTTTTGAATTTTTTGCTTTTCTTTTTTAAAAAATGAAATGGTTAGATTCGCTCCTTCTATAAGGTCTACAAGATATAGGCTATAGAAAAAATGGCTTATCCAGCAGTTTTTAGTCATCCTCCACTTGTCTACAATCCTATGTAAATTTTTAGTAAGCAATGGAATCCACTCTTTGCACTCAAACTTGAATGGATTATATGCTCAATACGGTTTCTCTGGGACACAGGGAAGAATGTGAGGGTGTTCAGCATGCTTCCTGGGATCCTATGTTGAAAAATTTTTATTCCAATTTGAAGCAACAAAGAGAAAGAGACCTGTACACACTGGGTCCCTGCCTATCTATAGGGACCAGATATAAGTCAAAGAAAGATTTACTACCACCTGTGATTCATTTAAGATGAAACCTTGAGTGAATTCACTGGGTAGGGGGAGTCTACTCAGCTACAATTCCATGAAAAGGGGACATTGCTGACTGCATCTCAAGTTCAGCCACCCAAGTGAAGATTCTTCCTTTAAGTGCTACGTTGTCATCTGTGTAAGCCCCCAGTGATGCCTTTTGGCTGAACTGTATCTGACATTTTTAAATAGATGCAGGGAAATTCTAGACAAGTGACAGCTGTTCTGAAAGCTTCCCTTTCCACTCCACTCACTCTCTTCTTTTAACCAGTTTTATTGAGATACACAATTTGCCCAGAATATAAATTCAGTGGTTTCTTGAAGCGTGTGCACAAAGGTGTGCAAATGTTGCCCCTGTCCAATCCCAGAAGATGTTTATTACTCTAGACAGAAACTCTGTACCCTCCCACCATCACCCCGCAGTGTGCAATGGAAAAACTCCCCCTCTCCAGCCCCCAGCAACTACTAATTTATTTTCTGCCTCTACAGATTTGCCTCTTCTGGACATTTCATATAAATGCAATCATAAAACATGTGGCCTTTTGTGTCTGGCTTCTTTCACTAAGTATAATGTTTTTAAGGCCCCTCCATAGTGTAGGATGCATAGCACTTCATTACTTTTTATGACAAAATAATGTTCCACTATATGGATAAACTACATTTGTTTATCCACATATCTGTTGATTGATACCCGTATATACCTTCACCTTCTTATGGATAAGGATTCTATTGGCTAAGTCAGACGGACTTCCTCTTTCAATCTCCTTAACTATGTAGATACTGCAAGAACTAGAAATAGGAAACGTTGTGGGAAACGCCCAAGACATGGATTTTTTTCCTTTTTTTGGTGGTGGTGCTGGGGATTGAACACCCTTGTGCATGCAAGGCTAGCACTCTATCAACTGAGCTATAGCCCCAGACCAAGATGTGGATTCTTCAGCAGTTTTTGGTTGTAATAACAGACCTGCTTGAAACCTGCTCTTCCCTTGCTATTGAAACACTATAATTCTAATTCCATTTTTCAACAGAAGCTCTCGGATAAGACGATGCTGCTTGTGCGGAATGGACTTAAAACATTGACCATCTTTTAGTAGCAGAAAGGGTGAAGAGAATGTGGAAAAGTTTGGAGAGGCTAGAAGCTACCCCTCTAACCTCTTTATTTAACTGTAGATACTGCAAGGATTATCCAAAATTGTGAACCTCTGCTCTGGTTATTTAGAGGGTGCAAAATCACTCCTGGTCACAGTGCTTTTCAAGACTTAGTCTGATATAAGAAAAAAATCAGATAAGGGGTAGAATTTTTCTGTAACTATGAAATCTGGTGTTATTACTTCCTTCAGGTTTGGCTTGATCTAGAAGTTCAGTGATATCATCTTTATATTCTTTCTCCCTCTCTCTGCCTCTCATCTCTACTTTCCTCTGTATAGGTTGCTAGGAACAACAGTTCTACTTTCTGTCAGCCTAGCAATCACTGTAAAAGTAAAATCTTTTGTCCCATAATTCCAGCAAATTCCCAGGGCCAGTGAGAGTTATGTCAGACCACTTTTGAATCAATTGCTATAATTCTGATGGCCAGGATAATAGACTGGGTGAGGGTGACTCCTCCAAAGGAAGGCCCAGATTTGTTACCAGAGGTAGGGATGCTGTTCAAACAAAATCATGAGGTGTCCCATCCAGGTGGCCAGGGTAGGCTGTTGTATCTTAAAAGCTGAATAAGAAAATTCAGAAGAAGAAGAAATGTATCATTTAAAGTTAAATGATACAAATGTGCTCTGATTGTGGGCATATCTGTATTAATGAGAACCTCCTTCCTTTTTGATTTCCTTCCAGTGAATTCTCTGTCTTCCATCAAGCCTTCATTGTGGGCCAGATGAGGTCTTGGTGCAACAGTAGATCCGCCCCGCCCCCTGCTTCCCATGGTAATCTGAGGATGCCATGAACTTCATGTGTCCAGTCCCTTCTCCTTTCAGAACTTCCAAACAAGAACTTTCCTGTGCAGAGTACAGGGAAGCCAAGCCAATTTTCTGTTTTTGGTATTAAATTTAGACCTTTCATCTTGACCATGAGATATTTCTGGATCCTGCACGAGCATTCAGCGAATGCCAGTGTTCAAGATGCTGTCCCATCTGGGTGGCTCTGCACACTACCCACGATATCTCATCTCTGATATCTCATTCTTTCAAGACTTGGGGAAAATGACCCAAACTCAGAAACAAATTCAGAAGTGGGTTATTCCGGTATCCTTTAATTGTTATTTAATGCCTTTGCCATCTAGGTTACCTGGAGATGAAAGAAATTAAATTTAAACGGAAATCCGAATTGATGTTTACAGATATCCTAAATCATCTCTGCCCTGGCAATTTAATCCTGTGAATATGTTTGGTAGCAGAATGTGCTTTCTTAAAAGGTAAAAAGATAAACAATATGTGAAACATTCAAATAAATGGATGCAATTCCAGAGGCCTTTTCAAGGGCATTCCTGGTATTACATCTTTGTCAAATAGGTTTGTTTTTTTTTAATGGCTTTTGTATTTGCAAATAGACTTTGGTTTGCAAAGACTGGAAATCACTGATGAGATTAATGGGCACTATAGAGTAGTCAAGACAACCTGCAGTTCGTATTGATTCCTTGGTTATCAGTCTGGAGGTATGCAGGGTACCCCTCACATTGCCACTGGGATCAAGCCAGAATCATGTCATCACTTGCTGAGTGCTTACCATATATCAGGAGCTTTGCTAAATGCTTCACATGTGTCAGAATTTATCCACATACTAATGTCTGTGTGTACTCCTGTTACCCTATCTTTTGAAACAATTTCCACTGCCTTGCCTTTTGCAGGTGGAAAATCACATGAAGCCGTATTTCGGGTAGTAATTCCATACTTCTTCAGAAGCTGCAGGCCTGTGAAAGCCTGTCTTTCGGAAATAATGTACTGGTTGTCCTCAAGGTGGGGAAGAGAGAGGGGAGGACCTTCAGGTAAAGAGAGAAGAGAGACGCTAAGAAGCTTCCCAGGAAAGGGATGCAACTTGATAAATGCAGAGGGCCCCCTAAGAAGGCAGAAATACTCCAAGCAGGCCACACCATGAGTTCAGGGGCTTCCAGTCTGGTAGAAGCTTTTGTTGTCCCAGGTCTGACATGGAGGCCTCAGTGACATTCAACCTAAAAGGGCCTGCAGCCTGGGATGATGGGTGACCAAACAGCCACAAGGATGGGCCACCGAGTAGTGCCCCAAAGCTTTGCCACTGCAAAAGAACCCGGGGACTTGGCATCTCCCAACGTGTGTCCAAGGTGTGTGTGTGTGTGTCGGGGGACAGGGGGAGGGGTGCTAAAAAATGGAATTACGTTCCTCTCCACCCTAGCAGGACAGGGGCTCAGAAATGGATTTCAATACATTATAAAATAATGTCATTCTTCTTGAAAATTTGAGTCATTGTCTAAAATTGATTACTTCCGTAGGCATCCGTCCAGGGACATGACACTCTCCAGGAAACCGAGGAGAACTTAATAAAGCACTATTTACACAGTGTGGGCAGGCCATAGGGCAACCAACAAGGGACCAGCAACAAAGGCAGTCATCACTGCCCCTGAGCCTGAAGCAAGAAGAGAAGGGACAGGCACCAAAGGGTCAAAGGAGCCCCTGAAAGGAGGGAGCAGCCCTAGGAGCCTCTGCAGGCAGCCAGTCCTACCCTGCACCCTCTCTGATCTCTTGCCTGGTCTTAGTGAAACCCACAGTGAGTCAAAGGGGAAAGGAGCTCCTCTGAGGCCACCCATGCAGATGCCTCCTGGGACAAAGAGGAGGGAAGAAGAGCTCAGAGCAGGGATCTGGAGGGCGAGCTGATCTGTGGTCAGAACAATGGGCCATGAGGCCTTGCAAGGTCAGTCCATCCACCCCACATCTTCCCCTTTCTCTCTGGTAGCTGAAGTTCCAGGCATCACAGTGGGTGGGCCTAAGTCCATCAGACCACCTATGGCTGTGCAGCATCTCAGTAAATCTTCACAACAAACCTGCCCGGACCCTGTGTTTCCCCTCCATTTTATGACTAAGGAAAATGAGGCCTGGGAAGTTAGTAAAGCCACAGAGCTAGTAGCTGGCTGAGCCGAGGTTCGGACAGGAGTCCACCGAACTTCAAGGCCATTTTCACCAACCCATTAAACTGGCTCCAAACCAGTTCCACAGTCTGGAAGAAGGACTAAGTGAGACCCCTGAGCAGGCAGGGGAAGGGATCTCGCTCAGGAGGGCTGTGGTCAACAGCTGGCCGGCTTGCTCTTTGCTTAGGTGCCTCGTCTCTACCCAGGTCGGGCTAATGGTTTGAAATCCAAGCACATAACCAAAGTCAAAGCAGGAGAAGATAGAGAGAAAACACTTAGCCCAGGATGGGAAAAAAAAAAAAAAAGTGTATTTTCATTTCAGATGCCTTTCAAGGGCTTTTTCCCAGCTGAATGTCTGGTGTATTTATAGAATTCAGGGGGAGTACTTAAGGGTAACCAGCAGTGGAGCTGCATTTTGGGCCATCAGGAAACTCAGGATCATGCAGGAAAAGGTTGATGGGAGGGGACAAGAAAAGGCCAAGAACAGCAGGACACAAACGGCTTTGTCCTTCATGCTGCCAAGACCTTCTCATCCTCCTGGGCTGGTGACGTCAAATCAAGGTCTGTGACAGGGCCATAGATGGAATTATAGAATCAAAAGGATGGGCAAGTGGATGGGTGGATAAACAAGTCATGGCCGGTGCACCAAGTAGAAGGTGACTGAGGCATTGATACCGGGCCACGCCACACGCAATCCTTAAAGACACTCGGCTGAGGGAAAGAAGGGGCGCAATGGGGCACGTGTTGTGTGACTCCAGGGCATGAAATACGTAGAGTAGGCAAATTCATAGAGCAGAAAACAGATTGGTGGTTTCTGGGGAACAGGTGGAGGGGTAACGCAAAACAAGTGCTTAAGGGGAACTGAATTTCCTCTTGAGGTGACAAAAACATTACTTTCTTTATTTTCTTTCACCTCTGGAAGTAGAGGTGATGGTTACATAATATCATGAATGTATTTGATGACAATGAATTGTTTCCTTTAAAATGGTTGATTTTATGTCACAGGAATCTTACCTCAATTAAAAAAAATAAAAGGTAGACAGGGTCCCAGGAGGTCAAGCAGGGTACCTCACGCCTTCCACACTGTCTTTACTCCCTACAGCTGAAGTCCCAGGTACTGGGTGACATTCACCTAATTTCATTACTTTCTTTGTTTTGTTTCACCTCCCCAAACAATGGCGTCCTTTATGTTGCAGGAACACCTTGAAGCTGTCCCAGCCTCAGGACCTTTGCACTGCTGTTTTTTCTTCTTTCACCAGGTCTCCATTAGCCTGGCTCCTTCTGCTCATTCAGATCTCAACTCAAAGTTTTCTTTTCCAGTGAGGACTTTCCTGAACCTCTTACTGAAAGTACCCACCCCACCAGTCATTCTCCATCTCTGTATTGGTCACCTTGCTGGCCTCTTAGAGGATATGGAAATCAATTTGGTGGGTCTTGATTAACATTTTTAAAAATCAAACAAGGCCAAGCATCGTGGTGCACACCTGTAATCCCAGCTACTAAAGAGGCTGAGGCAGAGGATTGCAAGTATGACAAGTTCTAAATCAACCTGGGCAACTTAGTGAGACCCTGTCTCAAAATATATATATATGTATATATATGTATATATGTGTGTATGTGTGTGTGTGTGTGTGTATATATATATATATATATACACACACATATATATATATAATATATATTATATATATATTATATATATATTATATATATGTGTGTATATATATATATATATATAGAGAGAGAGAGAGAGATTGAACCCAGGGTCACTTAACCACTAAAGACACATTCCCAGCCTTTTTTATTTTATAACAGAGTCTTGCTAAGTTGCTTAGGGCCTTGCTAAGTTACTGAGTCTGGTCTTGAGCTTGTGATCCTCCTACCTCAGCCTCCTAAGTCACTGGGAGTGTAGGTATATACCACGGAACCTGGCAAAATATAAAATTTTATAAAGGTCTGTGGACGTAGCTCAATGGTAGAGCACCTCTGGGTTCAATTCCTAGTTAAAAAAAAAAAAAAAAAAAAAGAGGGAGGGGAGAAGAAGTTTTTTGCTTCCTAGTAAATTGCTCCAAATGTTTTGACTTAATCAACAATTCCCTGCGCCCCAGCCCCAAGTCTGTGGGTGAGCCAGGCTCAGCTGGGCTGCTCTTCTGCTCCTCACGGATCTTCTGGGGTCACTCACAGGCATCCACTGTGAACTCTGCTGGGGTCAGGTTTCCCTCCTGTCCCAGCTTAGTGCTGGCTGCTATTTCGGTTTCAGGGAACATTCTCATCCCCCATCATTCCATGGTCTGAGCCGAGCTCTGTACTTGTACCATGAGCATGAAAGTGGAAGCCGCCAGGCCTCCTCAAGCCAAGGCCCAGACCAGGCACAGAGTGGCTTCTGCTGCATTGTAGTGGCCAAGGCAAGTTCACAAGAGCTGACCAGATTCCAGGGAAGGAGAGCCGGCCCCCACCTCTTGATGACAGAGCAGCCTGACTGTAGCTATCTTTGCAAATGATCTATGGCGATTGTTTTGTGAAAGTTTTATTCCAGTCTAATGGACATTCATGTGTGTGCGCTGTGGCCCACGATAAACATTTCTTTAAGATATTTTTTTCATAGCACTGAGGGTTCTCTGAACTTTGTTTACTTTATTATATATCTCACCCATTGGAATAGAAACTTCCTGAAGGCAGGATCTTGTCTTGTTCATTGCCATATTTCCAACACCTAACAAGGATTAGCACTTAATAGGTGCTTAATAAACCACTGTTGTTCTTGAGTAGGTTGCTGTTGGATCAGTTATCATTTCTTGGGTGCTAAGCACTGAAAAGTATTATCTCATGTAACTTGTTCTGTACATATTTGAGTGCCTACTGTATGCCAGGCATTATTTGAGCTACTGTTGCAACAATAGGGAATAAAATAGACACTTAATATAGACTCACTATAACACCAGGGGAGAATCGAACAGACAAGGAAACTGTCAGAGTGGTCAGGCACCTTGTCCAAGGTCGCACAACTAATACCTTTACCCTGACACCTGGATCCCCTTCACTCTGCTGTGGTTGTTGGATTTCACCCAGAAATGATCCTACATTGTTACGGGTCTCAACTCCTGCTCTTGCTTCTTGGAAGGATCAAACTCGTACTTCTGGGAATCAGACCCAGGGCAGTGGGAACGAGAAAGTCCCATGACCTCAGAGTCTGTGCTCCCCCCAACGCCCCCCCCCCCATCCATGATGATGGCTCACACCTGGGGTGTTGCAGATTTGAGCCACAGATCTCAGTCACCCCCACTGTCTTATCGACATGTGACATCCCCAAGTGGCTGGGGCCTGCAGGCCCGGTAAAGAATGCAGCCTGGGTAAAAATAAACCTGCCACATTCTTTGGCAGCCCCCTGCCCCTTCCCTCTCTGCAGCCATCCATCCGGGCAGCAGAGTCTGCCAGGGAAGGCAGAGAGGGAGAAATGGGTGGAGGAAGCAAGTGGTGTTGCTGTCCAGCCCTGAGAAAGAGAGGGAGAGAGGGAGGGAGAGGGAGGAGAGGGAGGAGAAGGAGGAGAGGGAGGAGAGGGAGAGAGATCACCTTATATGGGAACATGCGCAGACAATATGTGGCAAGGGCTGAGAGGGCAGCACAGGTCAGATACCAGACAGATGGAAGAAATTAAACATGGACAGAGCGTGTTCCCCGGCCCTGAAAACAGCTCTTGTTTCACAGCATGGCCCCACAAAGCCTGGCCCGGTTTCCTTTTTTTGCCTAAGCCAGCAAGATGTGTGTCCTAAACTCCACAGGACTTTAATTCAGACCCCAGCTCCGTGGCCTGGATGGCAGAGGTCTCAGGCCATTTCTTTGACAAACCAAATTCCTCATTGAAAAGCAAAAGGAAAAGACCTATTTCTCAAGAGTTTTCAATTTCTCTCCAAAGCACACAAGTGAGTGGTTCTTGATTAGATGACTTTTCATTTCTCATTCATTCATTCAAATAATACAGAGGACTGATCCTCATGTTTGGAGCCAGGAGTTGGAAACGCGGTGTTAATGATGGTAATGATAGTTATGGCTCCTTGATCTGCTCTTATTTGATCAATATTTCAACAATTCTTAATGATTTCCTTAGTACCTTCCATGGTCCAGTCATTGATGATACCAGACACAGGTCCACCCCCATGGGGTTTAGAAGGAGACTGAGGGAAGCCGGCAACGTCAGATGTCGAGCAAACGGCCCTACTGGGATCTCACAGTGGCCCTGTGCTGGTCCCATCATGGTCTCCATTGAACCCAGGGGTTTTCGGCCTCACCCTACAGACAGCCAGGGCTGGCTGGGTCCTGGCCATGCATGTGCTGCTCTGTGCGTCACAGGGTATTTGGCAGGATCTCTGGCCTCCACCCACCAGTAGCAGCCACCTCCTTTTCTCCCAGTTGTGACAAACAAAAAAAATGCCTCCATATATTGCCAAGTGTCTCCTGGGGGCAAAGTGGCTTCCAGTTGAGAATCACTGACTCCGCTGATGAGGAAGCAGAGACTCAGTGTGGGTGAAGAAACCTCTTACAGGCCATTCCACTGGTGGGTAGGATCCACACCCGCATTATCTGATTTCAGAACCTATGATCCTCGCCATGACAGTGTGAAGCCCCGTTCGCTTCACAACAGATGGCTGTGAGCTTGGATGGCTGTCAACCTCATTCCACAAAACACACATTCTGTATTCATCCGGATCCTCTGAAAAGCAGATGTCAAGATGGGCTTCCACTTGCAGGAACCCATTGAGGGAATGCCTGTGAGCGCTGGGTGGAAGCAGGAGTGGGTGGGAGAGCCTGAGACTGACATGCAGGTTGCACCTGGGAAGCAGGTGGGAAGGAAGCAATGGGTGGGCGGAGCCTCTGACGGCAGCGCTGTGCAGAGAAGGTTTTGGCTGGGTGGGCCCTGTGGGGCAGGCACCCTTAAGAGGAATCCAAGATCGGGAAGCAAAGGGGCTGCACAAGGACTTGCCCTGTGCTCGGTCCTTGGCTGGGAGCAGCCTGGAAAGCGTGGCCTTGGCATGAAGTTGGCAGATCCAGAGGGACAGGAGGAAGGACGGTGGCCACCAGGCCACATCACCAAAGCATTGTCCAATAGCTGCGTTTACCTTTAGCAACGAGACTAAAAAGGCACCTACAGTGTGGTGGGTGACAGAGACAGTGGGCATCTTGAAGCACTGTCTTGAGGGTTTTTTTTTGTTTTTTTTCAGTACTCTACGACTGAGGAACATCCCTAGTGCCCATCCCTAGTGCCCTCTCCTAGCCTCCACCATACCTGGGCTGTCCAGAGCCTCTGCATGACCTTTAGAGCCAGCTCCAGCTCGATGGCCACCAGTGAGCAGTGAAGAATACAGTCTCCAGGGATGACTTTCCAGTAGCCTGGACAGAAAGGCACTTGGTGAGCCTTTGTTCCCATCTGCATGTCGGGGCTAACCCACCCGATGGCGGGAGGACTGAATGACTGCATGTGAAAGTGTGTGGAATGACTGCACATCTCTTTCCAGAGGAGGGTAGATGAACTGTGTCCATTCCTCAGTATTATAAGAACGTTTCCCAGCCGGCCATTCTCTCCCCCTTCCAACTAGGAGTCATCTCTGCATCTACACAAGAAAGCACTAATGAGCATTTCCATGCCCTAAATTTGACAGATAGCTAAATAGTATTGGATCACAGATTTTTTTTTTTTAAAGGATCCAGCATTAAAAGTTAAGATATTTCATGTAAGAATCTAGGTGGCCAAAAGCAGGATTAAAGACTTGGCATCTCTGCTTTCATTTTGCACCTGTGTCCTTTGCACCTTGGATTCTGGGATAAAGACCTGATGGATGAGCATCCTGTGGGGAATGGAAGCTACCCGGCAGGCAACAGCCACTTTCTTATCATGGACAGGGCTCTGCCGGGCCAATCACCCAGTCACAATGAACCAGACCACACCTGACGGAGATCACCTGTTTGGCAGCTACGAAAAGTCTCCAGCTGTGCAAACCTCCAACCCTTGCCCTCCTTTCCTCCCTATAAATCTTCAAAGTCATCATCAGCTCCTTGAGGTTGGGCTGAGCACAACATAAGGATGTGGGTCCCCTTTTCTTTCTGTTGTAGCCACATTGATTAAAGTTCTCTTCATATTTTCACCATTACCTTTTCTGCTTGATTTTTAGGGTGAGTAGCCAGGCACAATTTGCTGGAAGCCCAGAGCCTGGCCTAGGATTCTGGAACCCCAGAGCCTGGCATAGGACTCTGGTAGCAAAAAGGCTTCCAGCAAGCCTGGCTGGTGGCTCACACCTGTAATCCCAGTGGCTTGGGAGGCTGAGGCAGGAGGATCGCGAGTTCAAAGCCAGTCAGCAATGGTGAGGAGCTAAGCAACTCAGTGAGACCCTGTCTCTAATAAAATACAAAATAGGGCTGGGCATGTGGTTCAGTGATCAAGTGTCCCTGAGTTCAATCCCTGGTACCACCCCCCCTCAAAAAAAAAAAAAAAAAAAAGGCATACAGCAAGCCAGCAGCAATGCAGCTGAATTATGAGCAAGTGAGGGCCTGATGACTACCTTCCCCAAAGCCAGTCTCCCTTTCCTCTCTTTCATATTTTCATCTTTCCTTCTCCTGTGGCCATGTGCTTCTTAGAAGCAGCTGTGAGGCCCAAACCTGTGCTAGAGGTGCACCCAGCCAGGCCTCCTATGCAGTGGAGGATGTCTAGCAGCGTGCCTCGCCTCTATCCAGTAGATGCCTGTAGCATTGCCTCTGCCCCCCACCAACTTGTGATGACCAAAGATGTGTCCAGACATTATCAAGGGTCACCCTGGGGTCAAGTCTAAGAGAACAAGAAGTCCGAAGTCTGCATGCCATCTCATTGCCTTGGTGAGCGGTTGCTTAGGCAGGGCTACACGATCCACTTCTGGCCAGTGAGACCCAAGAGCAAATGGGCTGGGGAGGGTCAATGCTTTGGTAAAGCAATGCTGGAAGACGGTGTCTGGTGGTCCTCAGGGTTTAGCTTCCTTGGGTGTGATGGCTGGAAATGCAGTTACCATTTTGCAGCCAGTGGGGAGTTCACTCAAGGACAAAGGCTTCAGGATGAAGATGAGACACAGAGAGAATCTGCTGATGTTGTTGAGTGGCTGTGGGGAGCACCTTGCTGTTTTCTGAATGTTCCTTAAGTTCAAGTGCTTTAACTCACTTGAGTCTGGTTTTCTGTTATAGTCTCTTACCGGATGCAGGAATCTGTTGGAGACACTGTGCACACAAGCAGATCAAACAACCACCAAAAATAGTGACTGGGCTGTGATTGCGGTATGGGTGTGGGAATCTGGAGTTGGGGAGAGGGTATCCCCTGACAATCTTTTTCTTGCAAACCACCGCTAATCTAAGACTATTCTAGCACCATAAAGAATTGCTAATAACTGGGGCAGGTTCTGAAACGGTGAAAGGGGCTCCATTCCTTTTGTAAAGCAAGGAACAGTAATGTGGACCAGAACCTTCTAACACTTCATCACACCAAAACTGCTGCAAAGCACCAAGTTCTGTTGTCATTAAGCAAATATTTCTCAGAGTCCACTAAACAGCCTCTAAGATGGAGTCAATTAAGAAAGTGCGCAGCCTAGTATCACAACTTCTAGAAGCTTGTTCCCCACTCCCTGAAAATGGGGAAGAATGAGATGAGAATTTCCTGATATTGAGGAGCAGATGTGCTTCATGAACCATAAAGTAGGTATGGGATTATCGATGCTATGCAACCCAGACCCACAGGGATGTGCTCTTATGATTCAAATGGTCTACATTTAGGACGAGGTGTGACCAGCATACCACTCAATGGTTTATATGAAACATTTTTAAGTTTATGCCTCTAGGGATGCTTTCTCAGCTGTACATCATGGCAAGAACTTGTTCTGATTATGCTCTGAGGATAAAACCAAGACTCTTTGAATATTATTTCACCACAATTTTTTTGCCCAGGGTCAGGCAACAGCAGCGCAGACGCCATAGTCAACGTTGGTGCGTTGCTGCCCTCTGCTGGTCAGTACTGGTGCCACAGAGGGTTACGGAGAGGACAGGCTCCTTGGACAGGGAAACCCACACACAGCAAAGCAAGGGATTAGCCCCAGGGCACAGGGCTGGTCAGGGACAGATTGGAGTTTTGAAAATGGCGCTCTCCACTCTGCTTTTTCTGGAA
The DNA here is from genome assembly GCF_047511675.1 of Marmota flaviventris. Classification (NCBI taxonomy): domain Eukaryota; kingdom Metazoa; phylum Chordata; class Mammalia; order Rodentia; family Sciuridae; genus Marmota; species Marmota flaviventris. The sequence goes on along the minus strand of NC_092498.1, from coordinate 137,413,024 downwards.
ACTCTCCATTATGGTGTCATTTTGATTATGCTCTTGGGGGTTTTCTAAATACTGATGGTGATTTTTGTCTCCTTTGCAATGCAAACTGATTTGGCTTCTTCTCTTTTTCTTCATGCCATGGTAGCCACTTGGGATCCTGAGGTCCAAAGTCCTGTCCAATGCTGAGTGCTTTACAAAAAATGGGGGGGGGGGTGTTGCTCTGGAAGAATAGAGTTACTTGAGATTAGGAAGAGTGGAGTGAGGGGAGGGGAGGGGAATGGGGTAGGAAGGAGAGTAGAATAAATCAGACATTATTACCCTTTGTACATACATAACTATACGACTGGGATTCTACATCATGTTTAACCAGAAGAATGAATGAGAAATTATACTCCATTATATATGATGTATCAAAGTACATTCTACTGTCATGTATAACTAAAACAAATTTAAAAATTTAATTAAAAAAACTTAAAAAATTATCATGGATTCTTACTTTGTAAGGGAGGCCAGGAAACTAAAGCTCAGAGAGGTTAAAATACTTGCCTGAGGTCTAACAGCTAGTAAGTACTTAAGCTGGGATCTGAACGCTTGCTTGAAACCTCAGGGTCCACATTCTACCACCAAAAACCAAAAACAAAGCAAAACATCATGGCAACTTGTATTGAATATGTGATTTAGAAGAATCTGTGGTTTTTGAGTGCCCCAAATGGTATTTGCTGGGCAGACACATGATGAAAAGATAGAAGAAGGAAGACTTTTTTGAGCACCTATTATGTGCTGATGATATTCATGTATATTCTCTTCATGAATTCTCCTACTGGCTCAAATGTGATCTTGAAACCTGTCCCTAGTACAGAGACACAGATGAGAAAACTGAGTTTAAAGAGGTTAAGAAGGCTGAGGATATAGCTCAGTAGCAGAGTGATTGCCTAGTATGAATGAGGCCCTGGGTTTAATCCCCAGCCCTGCAAAATAATAAAAAGGTTAAGAAATTTGCCCAAAGTAACTCAGTGAAATAAGCTGGGATTTAGACTCTAATTCCTCTGCTTAGTGTCAGTATCTGAAAATATTATGCTCTTAAAAACATAAGTAAGGAAGCCAGACACAGTGGCACACGCCTGTAATCCCAGAGGCTTTGGAGGCTGAGACAGGATCACAAGTTCGAGGTCAGCCTCAGCAACTTAGCAAGGCCCTAAGAAACTTAAAGAGACCCTGTCTCAAAATAAAAATGGCTGGGAATGTGGCTCAGTGGTAAAGTACCCCTGGGTTCAATTCCTGGTACCAAAAAAAATGAACAAGCAAAAAAGCAACAACATAAGTAGGGGAAAGTATATGGTAGCCTGGTCAGGCTGGAGCACAGGTTTCAGGTATGGCTTGATCATGATGTTCAAATGATGTCATCAGGAACTCTTTCTTTTAAAAAAAAATAGTTTCAAATGGACACAATATCTTTATTTTATTTATTTATTTTTATGTCATGCTGAGGATTGAACCCATTGCCTCACACGTGCTAGGCAAGCGCTCTACCACTGAGCTACAACCCTAGCCCCAGCTCTTCCTGTTTCCTTGGTATTGGTGGCAGGAGTTCTTGGTCATCCTCACTGTGTGGATCCCTGCTTTCAGCAGAGAACATGGTCAACACAATAAGAACTGCATTTCCGGAGCTGAGGTTGTGGCTCAGTGGTAGTGCGCTTGCCTAGCAGGTGTGACACACTGGGTTCGATTCTCAGCACCACATACAAATAAATAAAATAAAGGTCCATCAAAAACTAAAAAATATTAAAAAGAAAAAAAAAAAAAGAACTGCATTTCCCACCTTGCATTGCAGGTAGGTAGAACTGTGTGACTAGTTCTGACCAATGAGCTACAAGTAGAAGTGACAGGTCATGGCCTTGAAATAGGGAACATGCCCTTTCCTTCCCTTTTCTCCTTCCAGTCTTCTGTTTCAATCTGGTCCTGGTGGGGTGTTAGAGTCTGTAAACAAGTCTGGATGGTGCCTGGCATATTGCCAGAGGGAGTGGTTTGTGAAGTAACGCCAGCGAACCAGTAAGTGTGGAGATTCCTTATTGGTTGACTGCTGTATCTAGTTTATGTTAATTAGATAAGCTGTGTGGAATGTATAAATATCGCTCTGGTCCTACAATAAACGGCTCCCACTCCTGCTGTATCAAGGTACACAAGTTGTTCGTCACCCCCTGGTTATTTTGCTGCAGCCGGACTGTGGCAGTGGGGAGCCATTTTGGACTATGCATCTGAGAGCATCACCCTAGAGATGCTAGAGCTGGGTCCTTGGATGAATTCATTGCCTACAGCTGCCATATCACCCCTGGACCATCTTTATGGAGACTCTACGTGAGAAAGAAAGCCACCTCTACCTTACTTAGGCCACCGTTACTTGTGGTCTGTAGTGCGTGTGGTTGAGCTCACAGCCTAACTGATGGAGTGCCTGAGTCCAAACACTCCCACTGTCCGTAGGGAAGAGAAAGGAAAGACATAAAGATGCCACCCCTTGATAAAAGCTGGTTATGAGGCTGCACTACCTCATTTCATCATTGAGACACACCATAAGGTCAGCATTACTGTCCCCTTTTACAGATGAGGAAAGTGAGGTTGAGGGAAGTTAAATAACTTTCTCTGTCACACAGAAGTGGCTGGGTTGAGATGTGAGCTCAGAACCACTTATTCAAATTAGCTCCAGCAAACAATGTTCATAATAAGGACACAGCACTCATGGAATCTTCCAGAAAGACTGTAGCACTGGGTAGGGCAAGAATCAGAGCAGTTCCAGGGACGACAACAATCAGTTAAAGGCCCTTCACTCTTGTGCTCCCCTTTTATGTGATCCCTTTGCAGTCTTGTCCTTAATCTGCATTCTCCATAGTGAAGTCCCAACTGGCCACCAGTGGCCAACAGTCTGGCTCTGTGGGTGGATGTCCACTCTGGTCCAATGAACCAGGACTAAGGATGTGGATGGAGGTTGTTTCAGACTGAGCTGGAAGGGGAAGTTGGGCATGGCTGGAAAGTCTACTCTTCTTTGCTATCATTCAATATTGGAAAGTCAGGTAGTTGAACGTGGGCTCGTCCTTGTCTTCTGAGATCCTCTGTCCAGTCATCATTATCATCAGATCTTTGTTTGTTAACAGCTGCAGTTCACCGAACACTATTGGGGAACAGGCATGGGGCTTCGAATTGATCATCTCGTATTTCCCTTAATGAAAACTGATGGCCAGGGACCTTTCTTCATTGAGATTTCAGAGGTGCACTTTGGGCAAAGCAGTACCTAGGATCACTGGACTTGCTCTCAGTCAGAGAAACTGAGCACCAGGTGGAGCTGAGGACGGAGGTGAGGGACCCACAGGCAGATGCTAAGTGGGAGACGATTCCAGGCACAAGGGAAATGGGGATGCGTAGGGGAAAAGCCAGAGAGAGAGGAAAGCGCCGAGGGGAACTTGATCTGACTGGAGAAGAGACCATGAGAAAAATGGAGTGTTGCAAAGAGCAGGGGACAGTGCAGAGATGGACGCCTGGGCTCCTGGGCCACCCTCCCCTCCCAGCAGATAGCCAGAGCCCAGGTCCTTGCTGCACCCCTTCCTGGGCCTCCAGGGATCCCAAACTTGGCTTCCTCTGGCTCTTTGGCTCTGGTCTCTCTTCCTGTTTGCTGAACCTGCTTTATCCCAGGGTACCATCTCTGTGCCTGGCCCTGGTGACATCACCCCGATCCTGCCTCTTCCACTGGCTTCTGCATCTGGCCCAGAGCCCTTGAGCTGGACTGAGGTATTCTGATGAATGTCACGTCACTGATTTAACAAAACAGTCCCCAGCACGTCAGCATCGTTGATGGGAAGGTGCTGTACATTTGGGGGTGTCACAGAGTGACCCGCGTGGGTGCCCAGAGGGAACTGTAGAAGATGGGATCTCATGGAAGAACAAGAGGGAAGCTGCAGTTGGGCTCTGGAGTCCAGAACTCGGGGGCACTTTCTAGGAGCACCTCTCCAGGGAGCCTTGGACTGGCGGCCTTCCCGCCCCAGCCCAGCCCCAGCTCCCCTCCCCCTCCTCTCCCTCTCTTGGTTTCGTGGCCTCAATTCCCATCTCTTCAGCATGACTTTCCTCTGCTTTCCCCTCTGTGCTCCGTAGCAGAATGTCCCGCTGGGATTTGATGGCTTTCATCTCTGCTCTAATGAGAGAGGAGGTGTCTCATTATTCAGGGAAGACATGTCCTCTCCCCAGGGCAAGGTGTTCAGCTTTGGGGTTAAAAAAGGAGATGCTGTGAGGAGCACGTGGACACTGTGGTGGATTAAATAAGAAAAGAAAAACGACACTTATTTCCTCAAAAACTTGAAATATTGAATCATCATATGATCTAGCAGTTCCGCTGGTGACTATATGTCCCCCAAAGAATTGAAAGCAGGGACAAGAACAGAATTTTGTACATCTTTGTCCACAACAGCCACAAAAAGCAGAAACAAAATGTCCGTGGACAGATGAATGGATAAACGTAACGTGGAATATCCACACAGTGGCATGTTATTATTCCACGTTTAAAATAAGTCGAATTCTAACACATATGCTACCACCTAAATGAGCCTGGAAGATGTATGCCAAGTGAAGCACCCACCCAGACACAAAAGCACAAATATTGCACAATTCCAATTATGTGAGGCTCCTAGAATAGTCAAATTCATAGAGGTGGAGGGTGAAGTTGTGGGTGCCAGGATGGTTTGGGGCAGAGGAACAGAGGGTATTAAGTTGCAGTTTGGGGTAATAAAAAAAGATCTGAAGCCAGGTGCAGTGGCGCATGCCTGTAATCCAAGCTCCTCCTTGGGAGGATGAGGCAGGAGGATCACGAGTTCAAAGCCAGCCTAAGTAATAGTGAGGCGCTAAGCAACTCACTGAGACCCTGCCTCTAAAAAAAAAAAAAAAATATATATATATATATATATATATATATATATATATATATATATATATAACAAAATAGGGCTGGGGATGTTGCTCAGTGGTTGAGTGCCCTGAGTTCAATCCCTGGTATCTCCCCCCAAAAAATCTGGAGATGCATGGTGCTACGGTTTGGATGTGTCTCCCAGGCTCATGGTGGGAGACACATCCACCCTAGTCCCCGGATTCATATGGTATTTGGAGACTGTTAGTGGCTTTATAAGAAGAGGAGGAATGATCCAAGCTAGCTCACTCACTCTGTCTTGTCATGTGATGCCCTTATGAAGCATGGGAAGATCCACAGGATCCAGCCAGATGCCAGCGCCATGTTCTTGAACTTCCCGGCCTCCAGGACTGTGAGCTAAATGAACTTGTATTTTTTTTTTGTCGTTATATTCTTTATAAATTACCCAGTCTCAGGTATTTTGTTATCACAACAGAAAATGGACAATGACAGACAGTGGTGATGGTTGCACAACAGTGGCAATGTGCTTGGCATTACTGAAATGTATACTAAATTATAACAGTAAAGATTACATTATGTGTATTGACCACAATTTTAAAAAAGCTTTTGGTTTCCGGAAAGTTGGAGGTAGCCAACCCATCTGCCATTTGAGTGACAGAATCTCTGTTAGTTGGACTGCAGGAGAAGCTGGCAGAACTCTCAGTGGGGAGAAAGGAAAGGGATCTAGGCTTTGGGTCCACACAAAAGCAGATGCCTGAGCCACACTCCAGTATGGGCATGTTCCAGGGCCCATCTATCACCAGGAGCTGCCAGGGCAAGTGTACCAAGGGAAGGATGACAGGGGGTGACCTGCCAGGTGCTCGACTAAAGCTCCACCCCAGAACCCAGGAAAACTGCCTCTCAGCTTTGCCTATCTCTTGCCTATCTCTGCACGGATGCTGTTCGTCCATCCGTCTGGTCATCTCAAAATGCATTGTTTAAAAATAAGTCAAGTCAAAATGACTTAATGTGAAAACAGAAGTCCCAAGGTAGGGTAGCACCAGAGTCAGTTAACTTCATCCAAGTTCTTTCCAGAGGATGGGCCATCTGAGGACTGGGGATCATTCTGCTCTGCTATCCAGAGTGTGCAGCATTAGAAAGACTGTCCCCTCTCTGGACTCTTTCTTAGGAGTGACCTCTTCCTTTGGAAGTCCCCTAACAAACTCCTCTTGTCAACGTTCCACAACTAAACACTCCAGGTGAACTGGGCTAGTATGAAATAATCACACAGAGACAGAGAAATTTCTTTTTTTTTTTTTTTTTAATGGAACTACCCATTTATTGTAAGCAGCAAAATGAGACTATAACATCAAATCTTACTATATTCTTTATGTCCATTTTGAAAAGATTTTTGTTCAGTATTTTCATGTTCTTGAAATTGTGGGGAAGTAGGGAGGTCAAGAAAGGCCTCAGAGTTACTCAGAACTACTCCAGGCTTTGGACCTCCACTGTACACTTCCGAAACCCCAATTTTCTGTTCATCCAGAGGTGGTTAGACCCAGAAGGGAATAGTATGTCACAACATTCTGGCTCAAACAAGACTAATTTGATACAGAAAGCTGATTTTAACTTTTATAATTAGAAATATCTGTTTGAGAGTTAAAGGTGTACAGCTCAGTAGTAGAGCACATGCTTCATATGTATAGAACCTACATTCAATTCCCAGCACCCCTGCCCCCCACCACCCCAAAATTTCTTTTTTTTTTTCTTTTCTCTTTTTTTAAATTATTTTATTTTTTTTTAGTCATACATGACAGCAGAATGTATTTTGATATAATACATACATGGAATGTACATACATCAATCATAATGTCTATTCTATTCCTTTTTCTTTGGGTCCTGTGACACTCCTCTGACCTTAGGTATCCATGGAAAGAGAGGGAGGAGCACATGCTGAACCCTTTTATTGGGGAGAAGCCATTCAAATGAGGCAAGGGGTGGGATTACAAAGGTACAGGGGAGTGCAGCTCCACCCCTCTGGGTGCCGCCTAATCTAGGGCCACGCCTTGTGGCCCTAGAGCCAGGGAAGAGTCATGGCACTACCTGCCAGCTACAGTGTTCATTCAGATCTCTGTGGTGCGTCAGGTCCTGACTTAAGGTGCCTGCATTTGGAGTGGGATCCTCTCATGCTTCAGTGGCCACACCAGCCTTCATACGCATTGCCTACCGCTGCCCGCAAGAGAATGGGGTTAGCACGACACTCCTAACCCAGAATGGTCATGTTTCCCAAGGGTTGAAACCTGAAGGATATTGGGGATTCTGTTATCAAAGAAAAGGAGAAGGGGTCTCAGATGGGCCACGAGGAGCGTCTGCTACTGATGAGCTTCAGCGATTCATGGACACTTGGGAAGGGCCCTTTGTACTTGCTGTGGGTTAGGAGTATGAGCTCGTCACTCTAAGTCAGAGACAGCTTGTCTATCCAGCTGGTGAGATGAAGAAAGAGAAGGGAGTGGCCTCTGCACATGGAGTTCTCTCTAGCTCCTGTTCTTTTAAGACCTGGATCCTCCCTGACAGCCCCCCACTATAAAGAGGATGCTATCCCTCTCCCGCTCCCATGGCGTCCTCTCTGCTCCCCAAGTGTACCTGCAGAGCCACGGTCCTCTATCTTGAGTAAACTCTGAAGCTTATGGCTCCTGGCTGCACCACCTTCTTCTCTTTGATGATGTCCACTTTCAACCAATCAACCAACCATCAACCCTTTTGCTCAGATGGCCCATCCTCTGGCCCATCCTTCCTCCCACCTCATCGATGACATTGGTGACTAGGAAGCTGACCCAAGACCCAGCCAATCTCCTGGTCCCTACTCTTGTCCTTCCTCATTCCAATGACCTTTGTCTCCATTCTACCTTAACTACCACCTCTCTTGATCAAAGCCCGGCCCCAGTTTCTCTTGGGTCTAACCTTCTCTAAATTCTTCTATTTGCCTGGCCACAGGCTTGGATCCTCTGTTCTCTCCATTATTATAGCCTCATTCTTTGAGCTCCCGAGGCCCCTGGCCCTTCTCCTTCTCCCTCTCAGTACTCTGCTCCTTCTACTTCCTTCCCTGTCCAGCATAGATTCCATGCTCCTTACTTTGGCCATTTTCCTGCCAGTCCCTAGATGATGGATACTGTGAGTGACTCTTCAACAGCCAGTCCAAGCTGGTCGGGGTCATTTCCTGTCTCTTGCCAGGAGAGGAAGAGGGTGTGACTGGCTTTAGCACTAGAGGGTAGGGTGATGGGAGAGAGAAGGATTCTGAAAGATCTCCCAGGGTAGAGACAGAATAATAGATGATCGTTCTTTTTGAGGATGAACTCAACAGAAAGGGGGGGACAGGGCAGAGGGACAGAAAGTCCTGGGTCATTGATAATGGGGTCAAGCCACTAAAGCAACCCCCCTGAAGTTCATCTTCCCCCAGCATATCCTATTCCATACGGTAATACCTTATTTCACATTTTACTTGTGTCAAGCAGTTGGCTCCTTCAGACAAAACCACATGAAATAACATCGTTTTCAATTTGCACCAAAAACCCAATCCTGGATCAATATAAGTTTCCTTTTATTCTGTTTTCCTACCTTTCCTTCATAGACAGATAAAGAAAACCACAGGCCCTTCATCCCCTAGAAATGTCAGGTGCCTCTCTGACCTCCATCATTGGCAGGAAAGCCTCAGTTCCCCCGTCCATCCCCAGACTTGGTGTTTAGGGTTGCAGAATGCCTCAGTTATTGTGTGACACAGCTGTCTTGACTAGGAGATAGATTTGCTTAAGTTCCCAAGGCTAGCACGCAGATCTGGCTCACGTGGCGAGGAGTGGAGGAGGGATCTTGGGGTTAGGATAAATTCAGCATTCACAGGAAGGAGAGAGCAATTATACCCAGAATAATCTGTATGAGCCAAGTCGTTCCCTATGCCTGGGTTGAGTTAGGGGACAAAGAGGAGTGCTCTACCCTGTGTTGTGGGGATGGCAAGACTCAGAGAAAGGTGACTCTGGGGGGGAAGGGAGGCAGAGAAATACAGCCAGCCTTCTGCTCCTGTGTCTTGGCCCTGGCTAGTTGAGGGACGTAACTTGGTTTACACTGTTCCAGGAACAAATGTAAATAACTATAAGAAACACAGATGACACCAGAGATCACAAATCCTAAACCAGCTGAACCACTTGGCAAGTCCTGGAGGGTGACTGGGTGCAGAGGTGGGCAGTGGATGGTGTGGGTAGGCCCAGGCCCCTGTCATCATCTCATCCCAGATACCGTTGTAACAAATGCCAGGTCTCTAAGTCTCAGTGCTGCCTGGAGTTCCTGCTTTTCCTGCTGGCTCTCTGCTCTTGCTCACCATAGCAACTCCTTTGAATTCTCCTCCCTCGGCCTCCTCCTGCCCGGTGCCTCCCCCTTGGCTCTTGTCAGGCAACCCTCCTCCTCACTCACTCAGGAAACGGACCTTTCTCACTCTGCTGCAACTGGACTTGCCTTTCCCTCCCTCCCTCAGACACAGCATGCTCTGTCCAATAGAACTTTCCGCAGTGGTAGCCGTGTTCTGTCCCATCACTATCTGAAAGGTAGCCACTGGCCAGGTGTAGGCATTGAAACAGCTGGTATAACAGGAGGACTGGATTTTTTCACTTCATCTCATTTTAACTAATTTAAATATGAACAGCCATGTGTGGGAGAGGCCACTTACAGACAGCACCTGTATGGTGCAGCTGGAGGAAGACCAGAGTGCCTGGTTTTATGCTAATCCTTGACATCACTAAGCAGGAGACTCCTGACCAATCTATTATACAAATTCTGAATTAGAGCGTGAGACGAAGGGAGAGAGGGTTGGAAAGGCACAAATATAGTGGGGAAAATATTGCTTTGACTTTTTTTAGTCATTGCAATTCTTGAGAGAGAAGCCACGGTGCACTCATGCCATTGCTGCAAAGCCGGCTGGTACTGACACAGACATGGAGTCTGAACAGGAGGAAGGACCAAACACCAACCAGGTAGAGGAGGGTGTGGTGTCCCCACTGGAGAGTTATTTTAAAGGTTATCTTAGCATTTCCTACCTTAGTACAGAATGTGTGTGACTTGCAAGTCCCATTTTGTGTAGTGATTCAGCTCACTTCTGGTAGTTCCATGACATTCCCAATACTGACATAGCTTTTTAAATCTGACAAGTTCAAGTACCACATCCCCCTCCCCCATACAGTTAACCAATGGCTCCGAGATGCTATTTTGGAGTAATTTGTTTCTCTGCTGATTTTAAGTGTTTTTATGGTACACCAAGCTCCCACCTATTTTGGGGTCAGTCTGTCGCCTGCTTACTAGTGCTGCTTTATCTACACAGCTTGGGCCAGGCTCATATGTCCTCTTGTGGCCCCTGGCCATGCTCTTCCTGTGGGCTTTGGCGCATATTGCCTCCTGTTCTTCCTCCCCTCCCGGGGACCTCTGCTTAGTCTGGGCACTGGTCTCCTTCTTCAGCCCCCTCTAGGTCACAGTACCCTTGACCTGGACAGACCCATGGCTCCCTCTGCTCATTCCTCAGTGCAGCCAGAGGGGATTCTGCAAGGGTGCAAATGAGATCCTGCCATGCCCCTCTTTATACACCCGGTACACCCACCGACTGCTCTTAGGATAAATTCCACATTCCTGACACACCTAAGCCTGAATGGGAGTGACCTTCCTCCCCAGCATACATCACCAAGGATCTGGGTGCAAGTAGTTTATTTGGGAGTTGGGCCAGGGAGGAGAAGGTGGACAATGCATGAAGCAGAAAGGGTAGGTGTGACTGGGGACCTCTGGGAGAAGCCCTGGAACTGGGGCATTTAACCAGCAGTGCCCCTGCCTTGGGGCCTCTGTTCTCTGAAGGCCAGCTCTCCCTCCCTTCTGGCCCTCCTCCTGCCTCTCTTTATGAGGGCTGCCCAGATGTCAAGTCCATTCTGTGCCCTACCCATAGCCATATCCAACTGGACCACAGATCAATAGCTAAACCAATCAGATTCACTCCCCTTGGATTCTGGAATTGGTTTGCAGTGAACTGTGGACACCTCACTCTGAAGGCTTTTTGCTCTCAGAGAAGCAGAGAAAGCCAGGGCTGGCAGTGGGTGTCCAGAGAGTCAGAAGAGGGACCACACAGCTACACACAGGAGGAAAAGCAAGCCCAGTGCATGGCAGTTTAGTTTCTGCTTCTAGTAACTGGTTTTCTTGTGGTTGGGCTGCATTTCCTGCACTTGAGTTCTTCCCCCACCCTTTTCTTTCTTTATTACTTTTTGTTTTGTTTTGGTGTGTGGTGCTGGTGATTGAACCCAGGGCCTTGTGCATGTGAGGCAAGCACTCTACCAACTGAGCTATATCCCTAGCCCAAAATCATCACTGTTTTAAGCCAGGAGATTCTGAAGGTGCTTTGTTATTGCTGCATGATCTGCCCTGTCTTGACTGACACGAACACACACACAAAAAAAAATGCTCAGAAAGAATGGCTGGAACTGCTGATTATGGAGAGAAGAGAGCTCTAGAAAGATAAGATGGAATCATGGAAGTTAAAGTTAGAAACCAGGAGAACATGGGACCTTGGAGAGTCATAGAAATCAAACAGAGAAATTGCTCCAAGAAGTATAGAAGGTTGGTGATGCTGAATGTGCCCAGGGGTCAAGTAAAACAAGGAATAAAATATATCCACGAAATCTGGCGACTGAGAGGTTGTTGGCATCCTTACTGAAAACAGCATCGTGCAGTGGTGGTGATGGTGAAATGGGACAGAGGGCTGAAGCAGGAAGGGACAATGGGGAAGATTCAGCGGCAGCGCTGCTCTGAATACTTCCTGCTTATTGAATCATAAGAGGTGTGGCCGTCTGTGTCTGGCTCCTTTTGCTTAGCATGATGTTCTCAAGCTCTCCCGTGTTGTAGAATGTGTCAGCGCTTCTTTCCTTTTTACGGTTAAATCACATTTCTTTGAATATATTAATTGGATGAAACTTTTGATGATCCATTCTTCCATGGAGGGACATTGGACTTGTCTGCCTGGGCAGAGCTGTATGCCTGAGTTTCTGGTGCTCTTGGGAATGCATGAATGAATGAGTGAACAGAGCAGTCCAAGGTCACAGAGTTGTTAGGACACAAAGGCAGGACTGGGGGCCAGGCAGCTAGCCCTCTGGAACCTGCATTCTAACCATCAGGCTTTACTGCCCAGTGCAAGTCCTGTTCATCTCCTAGTTTTATAGATACAGGTTGCTGTGTCACTCAGAGTGCTGGCAGGAAAGCTGTCACATACTCAGGTGGCAAAATGGATGAGGGACCTTTTACAAAGGTGTGGGCAGAGTTAAGAAAAAGCACTGAGGGACAATGGGGCTGGGGCTAGCAGCACCCGGGTAAGGAGGGAGTGGTGGCACCAATATGCATGAGCAGGGAGGGGCCAGGAGACTCACGTCTACCCTCTATTCTCCAGCCTCCTGACCTAGAAGTTAGGGAGGCCCTGATGCAGCTTATCTGGGTGAGAAAGAACAAATTAGCTCAGACTGGAAAAGTAAAAATCTCCCTGGCCATTTACTAGCCTGGAATAACAGGAAAATGGATAAAGTCAGCCATAAAGATAACAGGGAACAATATGTCTCTGCATCTATGAAGTGATAATATCCCCATCCCATCTATGATAGACTGCTGCTTTCTTCCTCCCTGAGAAACACACCCCTCTGAAATCACACACAGTCAGAAACTTGGCTGTTTGCAGCGATATGACTTAGAATGAAATCTTTCACTCTTGCCCTGAGGATCTAAGTCACTCTGACCGAGAGAAGTGCCTCTGTGTGTACCTCAGAGCTTCAGACAAAGGGTTTCTGGATTCAAGGCTCAACATTGATCTTGGCTTTGTTGCTTCTAAGGAAACAGGGCCCTGGGTCCCCTTTGCAATCTATATTTGAAGTTGTCTGCTTTCCTCTGAGCCTATTGAAACGCGACTTCATCTCAACTCCACCTTCCTTGGAATCCTACAGTAGCCTCATCTCCTCCCTTGTTTGGTGATGTCCTGGGCTCCCATGGTGGGGCATCTCCCTCACAGGAAGGTCAAGAAACACAGTGGACTGCCACTTAGTTCCTGGTGATCTGAGGCTGATTGGGCTGTCATGGGTTCACCCCCACCCCAGGGCACAAAGGAGGATGGAGAGTAAATCTAGAGGATCAATTGGGAGAGATTCAGCATAGAAATAAAGTACCCCACCATCCAGAGTATTGTCAAGGACAGGGGAAGGAAAAGGGGACACTTTCATTCAAGAAGTGCTCCTATACATCTGGGGTTGAATAAAGAGCTGTAGAAAGGAATCAATCTGTGAGTGGGGTTTGAGGCAATGGAAAGATCTAGGCTCTTTCCAGAGGCACAATGGAAGTATTGGGTCTCATGACATTTGAAGGGCTGCCCCTTTCTCCCAAATGAAATGAGTTCAAAAAAGCGAAAGGAAAGAGGGGAAAGGGAGAATTCTAAAAATGCCACACTCTGAACACCATCTTTGTGCAGGCGTCTGGGGGAGGCCAGCTGGGGCGGGGTCCTCTGCCAGTCTGTAGGACTTGGTTCTTCTTGTTTATCCCAGTCACAACTGGGGCAGTTGCCAGGGCCCGCCCCCACTCTGCCGTCATTGGAGGAGCTCAAAGTTAAAGGATCCCACTAAGAATCAATACGTTTCATTTTGCGGTTCCTGGGGGGAAGTGGGCAGTCGCCCTGGCCTTGAGCAGGGAACGAGCCTCTCACCATGCCGGCCTGCTGCAGCTGGAGTGAGGTTTTCCAGTATGAGACAAACAAAGTCACCCGGATCCAGAGCGTGAATTATGGCACTATTAAGTGGATCTTGCATGTGATCATCTTTTCCTATGTGTGGTGAGTGGCGCGGGGGTGCGCAAATCTCTGCAGCGAGGAAACCCCAAGGGGCCGTTTCAGGTGCACATCCTGAGTCCACGTGCCTTTCAAGGCTGAGGACCTCCCAGCAAGCCTGGAGGAAGCTGCGCAGGCCGCAGCCGGAGGAAGCCACCGAGGGAGGCGAGTGTGGACTCCATTCAGCTCCAGCCCAAGCCTGCCAGGTGGCGCAGGGCTGGGCATGCCTGGGGAAGGTGGGAACACAGGGCGACACCCTGGATTTCCAGGGAGGAGGCAGGGATTTCAGGTACACCTGGTGATACTGTTGGCGTCTGGATTACCATGCTGAGGGGAAGGAATAGGACCAGGCTTGTAAATGTCTCTGTGGGCTCCCTTTGTTTGTGTTTTGTTTTTTATTCGTGTGTGGGTGTGGTGCTGGGGATCAACCCCAGGGTGTTGTGTCTAGAAACTGCTCTACTACTGAGCCACAACCCCTGCCCCTGCTTTTATTATTTTAAAAACAGTTCATTGAGATTCATACACTGTACAACTTGCTCATTTAAAATGTATAACTCGGTAGTTTTTAGTGTGTTCATAGAGTTGTGCGATTATCACCATAATCAATTTAATACATTTTCCTCTCCCAAAAAGAATCCTACACCCCTCAGCCATCATATCCAGCCCGCCTCCCATACCCCCTCAGCTCCAGGCATCCACTAATCCACTTTCTTTCTCTGTGGATTTACCCATTCTAGATATTTCATATAGATGGAATCATGCAGTGTGTTGTCCTTTGTGACCCACCTTTTTTTCTTTACCATGTTTTCAAATGTTCATCCATGTTGTAGCATGTATCAGTACTTCATGCTCTTTAATGGCTGAATAACAGTCCATTGCATGAATAGGTCACGTTTATTTATCCATTCATCAGTCGATGGACATTAAGGTTGTTTCTCTTTGGGGCCATTGCGAATAATGCGACCATGAACATTTGTGTCTGAGGTGTGGTGGTGTGTTCTCATTTCTCTTGGATGTGCACCTAGGAGTGGGACTGCTGGATCATATGCTAATGACATTTCACCTTCAGAGAAACAGATGGTCCGTTTCCCACAGCTGCTACATGTCTTCACATTTCCACCAGCAGAATGTGAGGATTCCAGTCTCTCCACACCCTCACCAACACTTACTAGTGTGCCTTTTTATTATAGCCAACCTAGTGGGCATGGGGTGGCGTGTCTTTGGGTTTGACTTCCATTTCCCTTAGGGAAATGCCTTATTCTCTGTGGTGGTGGTGGTGGTGGTGCTGCTGCTGCTGATAATGATAAATTGTATCCACACAGGGAAACACTGTAGTGTACTAAGAGAACATCTATTTTATAATCACTTAACCTCTCTGAGCCTGATTCTGCATCTGTTCAAATCATTGTTGTGTCAAACACGGAATGTAGCTGGGTGTGGTGGTGCATATTTGTAATCAGAGACTTGGGAGGCTGAGGCAATAGGATCACAAGTTCAAGGCCAGCCTCAGCAACTTAGCCAGACCCTATCTCAAAAGAAAAAAATAAGAAGTGCTTGAGATGTAGCTCAATTGTATAACAGCCCTGGGTTCAATTCCCCATTACTGAAAAGAGGGGGATAGCACCAAAATCCCTTATGAGCACCATTAACCGGTAGTTATTTTTAAAAATTACAGTTGTGAATGTAATTGGACATCCTGTCCTCTGAGTCTCAAAGTAATCACATCCAGGCTTGGATTTGAGATCTCAGGATGTAGATACAAAATTTTTCCCCCCATCTTTGGGCCTTGGTTCCCTCCTCAATAAAATAGGGATCATTGTTGGGACCATTAAATGGACTAATAAATGCAAAACTGTTAGAGAGATGTGTAGCACATAACAAGCCCCTGTCGGAGTGTTAGTCCTTATTAAAACACCATTGTTAGGATTATCATTATTTATTTCACACAGTTACTATTTAACAAATTTATGTATAATTTTTTTTTTTAAAAGCTAGAGGTCTGGGGTTGTGGCTCAGTGGTAGAGCACTCACCTAGCACGTGCGAGGTGCTGGGTTTGATCTTGAGAACCACAAAAAAATGAATGAATAAAATACTAAACAACTAAAAAATATTTTTTAAAAAAAGCTATAAAAAAGATAACTCTAGGGCCTGTGATTGTGGCTCAGCGGTAGAGCACTCACCTCAGCACCACATTAAAAAAAGGCATTGTGTTGTGTCCATCTACACCTGGGGAATAAATGTTAAAAAAAAAAAAAAAGAGTAAAAAAAAAAAGATAACTCTACACAAAGTGCTTTTCCCCCCACTTTTAAAAAACCTGGTCCAATTAATTATATATGACAGTAGCATGCACTTTGACACATCATACATAAATGGAGTGTAACTTCTCATTCTTCTGGTTGTACATGCTGTAGAATCACACTGGTCATGTAGTCATGTAAGCACATAGAGTAATAATGTCTGATTCATTCTAATATCCTTCCTAACCTCATACCCCCTCCCCTCCCTTGGCTCCTCTCTGTCAAATCCAAAGTAATTCTGTTCTTCCCTAGCCGCCCCCCTATTGTGAATTAGCATCTGCATATCAGAGAAAACATTCAGCCTTTGGTTTGGGGGGATTGGCTTATTTCACTTAACATGATATTCTCCAGCTGTATCCATTTACTGGCCAGTGCCATAATTTCATTCTTCTTTGAGGCTGAGTAATATTCCATTGTGTATATATACCACATTTTCTTTATCTATTCATCTGTTGAAGGGCACCTAGATTGGTTCCATAGTAGAGCTATTGTGAGTTGAGCTATAAATATGGATGTGGCTGTGTCCCTGTAGTATGCTGATTTTAAGTCTTTTGGGTATAAACCGAGGAATGGGATAGCTGGGTCAAATGGCGGTTCCATTCCAAGTTTTCTGAGGAATCTCCATACTGCTTTTCATAATGGTTGCACCAATTTGCAGTCCCACCAGCAATGTATGAATGTGCGTTTTCCTGCACATCCTCGCCAATATTTATTGTTGCTTGTATTCTTGTTAACTGCCACTCTGATTGGAGTGAGATGAAATCTTAGAGTAGTTTTGATTTGCATTTGCATTTCTCTAATTGCTAAAGATGTTGAACATTTTTTCATATATTTGTTGATCGATTGTATTTCTTCTTCTGTGAAGTATCTGTTCAGTTCCTTAGCCCATTTATTGATTGGGTTATTTTTTTTTTTCTGTTAAGCTTTTTGAGTTCCTTATATATCCTAGAGATTAGTGCTCTATCTGAGATGCGTGTGGTAAAGATTTTCTCCCATTCTGTAGGCTCTCTCTTCATGTTATTGTTTCCTTTGTTGAGAAGATTTTTAGTTTGAATCCATCCCATTTATTGGATTCTTGATTTTATTTCTTGCACTTTAAGAGTCTTGTTAAGGAAGTCAGATCCTAGGCAGACGTGGTAAAGATTTAGGCTTACATTTTCCTCTATTGAGCACTAGGTCTCTATTCTTGTGCCTAAGTCTTTGATCCATTTTGAGTTGAGTTTCATGCAGGGTGAGAGATAGGGGTTTAATTTCATTCACAAAATGCTTGTTTTACTGTTTTATTTAAAAATATAAAATCAAAGAAAAAATATTGCTAATTTGCTTTCTTCCTCTTTGTTAATGGAGTATCTATTAACATTTCACCAAATGGGGTCTCATACTCACAGCTTGGGAATGCTGCCTTAAGTCACAGGCAACCAGGACTCAGCCAGCTGTGTTGCGGTAGACCACAGGACTGGGAGAGGTAGTTTGCACCAGGTAGGACAGACCTGGATCACAAGCGGAAGTCCACACAAGCCAAGCTTGCTTAGGACATAGCAGCCAGTGGGGGGCTCTTGGGCTGAAAGGGCAAAGAGCCAGGCTAAGGAAGTAAAGTGAAGCCTCAGTTCTGAGCACGGTGAACAAGGCAGGGGCTGGCTACAGGAGAAATAAGGCAAGAGCCTGATCAGCTTCTTGGTCTCTCCCAACCAAGTCTATATCTGGAGTTGAAGGCAAGGAGGCACCGACGAGAGGCGTCAGGCAGCTCCAGCTTGCTGGGCTGTAGGATCGTGGGGACAGGATGCTGACCAGGACTGTCAGTCAGGGTTTGGGGTAGTAAGTGACAAAAACCTAACTCAAGTTAATCACAAAGCCACCATGTGGGATCTATTGGATCATGAAACTGGGCAATTAAAGAGATGGGGCTGTCCTCAGACAGGAATGAACATGAGTTTAAACTAGGTCACTGGGGTGGAGCTCTCTCCCCGAATCTGTTTGGCTCTACAGATGCTCCTTGGCTTATGACAGAATTATGTCCTGAGAGACCCATTGAAAATTAAAAATATACTAAGTCAAAAATGCATTCAATACACCTATCCTATTGAAGATCACAGCTCAGCAAAGCAGCACACCGTACAGCGCAGTTGTGATCGTGATTGCTGGCTGTCTGGGAGCTGAGGCTCACAGCCTCTGCTCAGCAGCAAGAGACAGTGCTGGGGGCCAGAGCTGTGGCTCAGTGGTAGAGTGCTTGCCTAGTATGTGTGAGGCACTGAGTTCGATTCCCAGCATCACGTAAATATAAACAAATAAAATAAAGGTATTAAGGTATTGTGTTCATCTACAACTAAAAAAAAAAGCTCAGGGAAAAATTATCAAAATTAGAAAAACAGTTTCTACTGAATGCTTATTCATACCATTGTAAAGTCAAAAATCATAAGTCCAATCACTGCTTGGTTGGGGACGGTCTGTATGTGGTTTCCTTCTTGATCAGGCTAAGTAGCAAGATGACATATCCTCACACCCTCTCCAGCAGCTTCAGGGGAACAAACCAATCTCTCCTGACAACTCTGGTAAGAAGGTCCCAAGGAAGACTCTGATTGGTCAGATCTGAGTTAGGGGGTCCCATCCCTAAACCAATCACTATAGCTAAAGGGATGGTGTCTTCTGAATTGTCAGCCTTGGGTCACGTTCTGGCTCCTGTGCCAGGAATTAGGGAGAAGAGGGCAGAGTGAGCCTCCCCTGAACCACTCCCAGTGGATTTGCCTTAAGAAAGAATTCTGTTACCAAAAGAAATGGGAGGAGGAAATGGAGAGGGTACACACAAAAAGACAAATATACCTTACAAGGTCATTTTAAAAGCCAGAAATTCCAGGGACCTCTGAAGACTACTTTGTAGTCCTGGTTTGTCTCAGCCTTGCAGCTGGGCTGTGGAGACTCTGCCTCAGATCATTGCTGAGGCTGGGTCCTTCATATTCTTACCTCAGCCCCTCTCAGTCTCCCTAGGAGCCCTGCTCTCTACTGGCCCATGGGGTCTGCTGACTCATCCTAGTACTTGACCTCTATTTGATTTGCTAGTGACCACCAAGTTATCATCTAAATCAAGCTCCCTAAGAGAGGCTGGACCTCCTCCAGCTGAATAGAAGTGAGGCCACCACAGAGGTGGTGGAGGCATCAGAAGCCAGGGAAGAGCAAATCCAACACAGCCCAGCCCCGGGGGCCCCTGGGAACAGAACTATGAGGAGAATCACCACATGCTCAACCCACCCTTGGTTCTGGGTGATGTGATTGAGTTTGGGGAGCCATGGGGTCAAACAAGACCCACTTCAGGAGGAGACCCCCGTAGGAGGAAAAGACTCCCACCACGTGACACAGAAAACCAAGAGAGTAGTCGTTGGAAGGTCTGGAAGTAAAATAGGAGCAGCAGGAAGGAGGGAATTCTCCAGAACCTGGTGAGAGAGGAGGGAGGAGCAGAGGCCAGGGCACGGAAAGGGCTGGAATCTGACTCTCAGTGCCAAGAGAAGCCTCCGAAGAGTCCGACACGGGAGTGGAACCGACTCACTTGTGTGTCTAAAGACCACTGAGCTGAGTTGGATTGTGTTGGGACAAGAATGAGGTGTAGGGACCAGTGAGAGGCTGCTGAGGTCAGCCAGATGAGAGAAAATGGCGATGGGTGGAATGGGATGTTAGAGTTGGGCAGACGTGGGCCAAGGCGGGATGTGCTCTGGAGATAGGACTGGTGGATTTGCTGGGGGTAAAGGAAGACTTAGGATTCTGGTGGATGATGATGACGATGCCCTCTCCCCCATGTGCAGGACCCGGGAGAGGCGTTGCAGCATTGCCAGGGACATCAAGCCAGAAATGCCCCAACTCCTACCATCGAGCTGCATCCTTTTATTAATGTTGAACATCAAAACATGGAAAAAAACTGAAAATAATATCAAACAACGCCTTAAAAATGCATTGTGCTTTTTTTTTTTTTCTTTCAGTACTGGGGATTGAACTGAGGGTTGCTGTACCCTGACCTTCATCCCCAGGGCTTTTAATTTTTTGCTTTGAGATAGGGTCTCACTAAGTTGCTGAGGCTGGCCTTGAACCTGGATTCTCCTGCCTCAGCATTCTGAGTAGCTGGGATTACAGGCACGCACCCCTGTGCCTGGCAAGTGAGGGCCTTTCAAGTGAATGACTTTTAGGAAAAGCTGCCTGGGGGACTTTTCCTATTTTGCTATTCGGTGGCAGAGGCTTCTGGGTGGACAGGTTTCTGGGGATGGTAGCAACCCTGCCTCCCACCTAGGGATGGACCCTTTCAGCCTTCCTAGGCCATTAGCACAGCCTGAGAAGAGGATTATGAACCACATGGATGTCATCTGGCCAGAGAATATAGTGCCTGAAAGGGGAGTCTAAGGGGTGCTGGAGGAGGGCCAGAGTGTAGACAGCCTTGAGCTCCACCCTGGTATCGGGAGAGCATGGAGAGACATCTCCCTGCACCTCCACATCTCTCTATGAAAATGTTCAAACATAAAAAAAAAAAAAAACATTAAGGGTTTTATACCTATTGTTTCATATTAGAGGAATCATTCTGTGTCAGATGTAATAATACCTGCTGAGCACTGTGAGTGCTTAGCATGTGCCAGGTTCTGTTTTTAACATGAGATGTGGGTTAGCCTATTTGACCTTTGCAGATAATCCTATAAGACTGATTCTTGAAGTGAGCAATCATGACTTGAACACCAGAACTATGTTCAGAGGAATCCCACCTTCCGAGCTCTGTCTCTAATAGAGGTTGCAACTGAATTTCCCAGCCTCCTTTGCAGCTAGGATGTAGCATGAGACCCAAGCTTTTCCAGTCTACATACCATGCAGCACTTAGGTATGTAGGGAACAACATGGGGTGGTAGGTATGAGCAGAATTCAAATTTAAGAACATAAAGTATTGCCTTTTGACCTGGGATCCTCTTTCCAGCACCCCAGGCTTTAGAGGTCCTGCTCTGTTCCTCTTCCAACAGTGAGCTTCCCTGTGGATTATGGGGCATGTGAAGCTGTATTGATTTCTATGTTACTGAACAATAGAATCTAAAGCAGCCCCATAGGTGGAAATCAAGATGTCAGGGCCCTAAGTTCTTGCCTGGAGATGGAGGAAAAAGCCACATCAGAGCTCCTTGGCTGCTGGCAGAATTCAGTTCCTTGAGGCTGTAGGACTGAGAGCCCTGTTTTCTTGCTGGCTATCAGATCCTGAATCCATCTTTATTCCTCACCATGTGGCCCTCCTGGTCCTCAAGCCTCGACAGTGGGAATAATCGTTCTTGGGCTTCACGTGCTTTCCTGGAACCACGTGAAGAAAACTGTCTGCTTTTAAAGAACTCATGTGATTGTGTTGGGCCCAGAAAGATGGTCCTCCTGTTCCAAGGTCAACTGTACCGTGTAACATAACCTAGTCATGGAGGAGAATGTCCATCATAGCCCAAGGTTCTGGGGGTCATGCAGGGTATACACACAAGATGCCGGACATCCTGGGGCCATTGTAGAATTCTGTCATCACAGGGGCAGAATGTGCCCACCCACCCCACTATAGTCCTGGTACCCAAGACACCAGAATTTTCTTCTTAAGTGACCCTGAGCCTCTTTCCAGATTTGGCCTCCTGAAAGCACACCACAGTGCCCATGAGCCTGCTTGTAGGCCCAGGGGTAGCCAGTGGGCAATTCTTGTAGGTGGAAGGCATGGAGGGAGTATGGGCGTGTGGTCTGAGTCATACACATAGTGTGCAGCAGGAGCCAGAAGTGAGATGAGAAGGTGTGAGCTGTGGACCAGGAGCCTCTTTAACCAGCACTTCCATGTTCTAACACAGAATTCTAAGGAGCCTAAGAACTCTAAATTTGAATCTGGCCTTCCATGTTGTAAGGAAGGTATATTTGTCAGGATACATGAGCAAACTCATTTTATTTTAAAGTTTGTTATGGCTTTCAAATGTTTAAACATGATTCCGAGGTGCCTCTGGGGCCTGTACATGCATATGGACCTCTGCTTGTTCTCTTGCCCAGGTATAAGTTTCTTAAGGTTGTTGTAACAAGTAAGTACCAACTTGGTTTCTTAAAACAACAGAAATGTATTCTTCCACAGTTCAGGATGCCAATATTACTGGGCTGAAATCAAAATGTCAGCAGGGCCATAATCCCTCTACAAGTTCTCAGGGAAAATCTGCTCCTGGCCTCTTTAAGCTTCTGCTGGATGCAGGTGTCCCTTGGCTTGTGGCCACATCATTCTAGTCCTCAAGACCAGTGTCTTCCATTCTCTCTCTGCTCTATCTTCCACAGGACCTACTGTGTACATCAAATATCTCTGTGTGTCCCTTTCATGAAGACACATGTGATGGCATTTAGGGTTCACCTGGATAATCCAGGATAAGCTCAACAGTTAATCATATCTACAAAGACTCTTTTCCCTAATAAGATTCCAGGGGTTAGGACTTGATATCTTTGTGGCCATATATGCGGCATACTATAGGAGGTGACCTTGATGGCATCCTCATGCAAGGAGTGGCAGTGGCTGCGATCTGGCACCCATTCCCAAACACTATTGGCATGAGCTGCTCCCTGTTTGTGAGTTCCCACATAAGGGTGGAGCTGTGGCTGCCAGAAATCTTTTTCTAGAACAGCGCCTGCTCCCTGGGTATTGTTCCAGGCTGTGTGGTGTCTGCGCAAAACTGATTCAGCCCTCAGAGATTATGTGAACTGCCTAACATCCTTTAAACTAACTGTTTTTGTCCTTATTTTTTCACAACTTTATTGAGGTATAATTTACATATTATGAGATCACTCAAAATTTTAAGTATGCACTTTAGTGACTTTATGTAACTTTATCAGGTTGTGTGACCATGGCCACAGTTCAGTTTCAACACATTTTGTCACCCCATGAGGACCCCTCATGCCCATTGCCAGCCACTCCCTGCTCCTGCCCCCAGGATTTGCCCATCCCAAGGCAATCGCTGATTTATTCTCTGCCTCTATGGATTTGCCTTTTTTAGATCGTTTTCTTCCTAAACTCAGCAAAATGGATTCAATTATATAGAACTAGAAACCCTGCCAATAGAATTCTCTTTATTATTTTAGAAGAAGGAACAGTGACTCTGATGGTTTAGATACCTTGCCTAAGGTCACCTGGCTAATCAGAGGTAGAGCCGGGACTGGACCTGAGCACCTCACCTAGGTCCCTGCTCTCACTAGAGCAGTGTGGAGAGGGAATGGGACAGGGCAAAACTATAGAGAGGGACACCGTGTAGGGGACTCCTGGGTCACCCAGGTGGGAGTGGGTGGGTGCCTGGGCTGAGGAGGTGACAGTGGTAGAGGAGAAAGGTAGCTAGAGTAGAGAACTTTTAGGAAGATTAGAACAGTATTTGTAATTGAGTAGATGAGGGGGAAGAGGGACATGAGGGTCCAGCAGTGTGCCATGTTCCTGCTTGGTGGTGGAATAATTTCCCAGAATAGGAAATGCAGGGGAAGAAGCCAGTTTGGGGTAGAAGATGAGCTGAGAAACCAAAGGCACCCAGTCCAAGGTGCCTCTGGGACCTGTACAGGCTTATTTTGATGGTATTAGACGCGTGAGTCCAGAGCTGTAGATACAGGTCTCTCTATGGCCAGCATGCAGATGGTACGTAGAACCCCAAGAGGAAGCTGCAGTTGGCCAGCAAGAGAAACAAGGAGCCCTAGAACAGACCTCGAGCAGCACTAACCTTCAGGGGTAGGGAGCACAGAAGTCCCCAGAGGATTTTGAGAATGGAAACCACAGAGATCGAAGAAGTCAAGGGACTGTGGATTCTTGGAAGTTAAGGGAAGAAGAGGGAAGTGGTACCTGGTCACTGGTGTCCACTGCCACTTAGAGTTGTGCAACCATCTCAGGAAGATCAGGCCCACGGCGTGTCTGCTGGATTTAGTGGAAATCACTTGGCAAGGGAGGCCCTGGAGAAGTGGTGGATGTGGGAGCCAGACTAAAGTGGGTGGAGGAGTGAATGGAGATGCGGAAAAGGATGTGGTGACTCACTCTTTCAAAAGACTCGGCTACAGGGGAGCAGAGAGGCATGGAGCAGTGTATAAGAGTGCAGGACTGAGCGAGGGTTTATTTTTAAGATGAGATGTGGTATTTAAATGAAGATGGTGAAGAGACAGGAGAGGAGGGGAGTTGATGGAACAAGTGGAAATCATCCTCATTATCATCGTTATGTTTATTGTCACCAATGAGCAATCACAGGAACGCTTGCTCTGTTCTGAGGCTGCTCTGATTGATAGACCTTTCTTACTTGGAGCCTAGTCCTTTCAGCTCTAAGTCTGACCCCTCTGGTCCCAGCCCTGTCCTGTGTTCCTTCTGCACTCCACATGGCTCTATGCTGCTTGCAACTCTCCTCTCTGCCACACTAATCTCCCTGAGCCCTCAGGCCAGCACCTCCCCACTGTCCAGACCCTTGACTGTTCTGGGGAGACTTAGAAAATTTGAAACAAATCAAAGAATTTTATTTTACCTCTATTTCCCTGGCGAGGGACACTTATGCCATGCCCAAACGACCTTCTGATAGAAGCGCACCAGGCTGTTTGTGGTTCCCATATTTAAGGAAGAATAGCACATCCTATAAATCTGCAAATTGCAAGCAAGCAGGGTTCAAGGGCTGAAAAAAAACAGTGAGCAGAGCAGAGTCAGACGACCGCATCCTGGGTTCAAGCCCAGTTGTGGTTGTACATCCTGGGTTCAAGTGCATTTGCAGATATATGAAGCACAGAAAACCAGTTTTTTAAATAATTCTTAAAAACAGCTTATATAACAGTTTCACACGGGAACCATAAAGATGGAGTCATTGGTTATACTTACTATTTTATTAGTCTCTATATTATTAATCTATAACTTATTAATTGTATTGATTAATTCAGACCATAACATTGACCCTCTCGGCCAAGCCCACGTGGCCACCACCGAGTTTGTGAAGACCCTCCTAAAAGGTGGTGTGCTGGGGCTGGGGCTGGGGCTCAGAGGTAGAGCGCTCGCCTAGCACGTGCAAGGCCCTGGGTTCAATCCTCAGCACCACATAAAAATAAATAAAATAAAGGTATTGTGTCCAATTACAAATAAAAAATAAATATTAAAAAAAAAAGGCGGTGTGCTCACTCTTGCTTTGCTGGTGGAAGCATGAAGTGGTTCTCTGTGGTCTGACAAGGGAGCGGAGATGTAAATGTGTGCGGCCTTTGGCCAGATGTTCCTCCTCAGGAGCTAGCGCCCTGGGTGGGAGAAGATGGAGAAGATGCTTGTGTGAATGTTCCTGGTGACACGGGTGGAGGGCAGACAGTGAGCGCAGTAGTCAGGCCCTGGGCTGGGCATGAGTTAAACAGATGTGAAAGCAATTCACGCTCAGGGCTCTCCTTTCACTTTGGAGCTACCTTTGCTCAGGAAGCCCAGGCTCTCTCAGCTAGAGACAGACTTTGCTGAGAGGCACTTCTTCCTGGCCCAGCTCTGAGAACTGTCTCGCCATGCTGTCCGGGGGCCAGCTCTGCGGGTATAAGTCCGTGAGAGTCCTTCATATCCACAGTGTGTGGGTTGGGATCCTGAAGAACACCTTCCTGGTGGGCACCTGCATCTACATATGGTGAGTCAGGCTGTGAGCCAGCCAAGGGCCACACAGCCCACCTCCCTTCACCTCCCCCTGCCTGTCACTCAGTGTCCCCCTCTTCAGCAGGAATGGCCTATGGGAGCCCCTGGGATGGCCCTGGCTCTTCTCATGTCAGCTTTCTTTCTCGGCCAGATTCTCCCCAGCTCTCCTCTCCCCACATCCATTTACCCATCCTTCCAGGCCCAATTAAATCCCCTGTCCCTCATGCCCTCTTTGTTCCAGGGACCAGAGGCTTTGCCTGCTGCAGAGAACAAGGAACCACAGCTTCTTAGAGCTGAAAGGACATGGGGATTAGTGAGCCCAGAGTTATCCCCTCACTCAGGGATCAAACCCAAGGCCCAGAGAGGTGACATGGCTTATCTGAGTAACCAAGCAAGGGCAAGAGAATACGGCTGGGGAGGTCATGAGTATATTCCTTCCAAAGGGCAGAATATTGTAAACTCTCTTTTGTTCCCTCTTTTTTCTTTGATAAAGCTCTGGCATGTTTTAATTCCTAAAATTTACACATTCCTCATGATACAAAGACAGGTTTCTGATTATGAGACTGTTAGGTTCTATTAAAGCTGATCTAGAACAAGTTGCACATTCTGGAATGAACACAGAGAGAGATCAGAATTGAGCTCCCCCAGTGGTGGGTCAAACTGACCCAGTATTGTTCTGGGACAATATTGCAATGTCCAACTCAAAACACATCATTACATTATCATGTATGTGTTTTGGGGCTGGGGGAGATGTGTTACTGAACAAGTGTTATCTGTGTCACGTGTGCTGACTAGTCCCAAGTCTGGATCTCTAGGCCCAACATATTTTCCCCCCATATCTTCCTTCCTTTCTTTTTCTTTCATTCTTCTCATTATTAAGTTTTGGTTGTACTAAGGATTGAACCCAGGGCTTTGATCATGTCAGGCAGGCACTCTCCCATTGAGCTACATCCCCAGCCCTTGACAATTTTTCTCTCTAAATGAATGTCATAGAAATTCTGGCATGTGTTGTGAATAACGTAGCTCTCATGTGCCACCATGTGATCTAAGAAATAAAACATTACCAACCCAGTTGTGCTCCCTGAAAACCCATCCATCATCCCATTCTTTCCTCTCTCCTTATAAAATCATGCTGAATGTGCTGTTTGCATTCCTTTGTTTGTTTTGATAGTTCTACAGACATGACAATGTCTGTAAAAATATATAGTTTTTAGCTCTTCTTTTTTGAGGTAAAATTCATATAACATAAAATTAACCATGTTAAAGTGAACAAGACCATGGCATTTAGTATATTCACCATGTTTACAACAACCTCCTCTATCTAGTACCCAAATACACTCATTGCCTTAAAAGGAAATATCATATTTATTAAGTGTTACGCTTCATTTCTCACTCCCCTCCCCTCTGGCAAGCACCAGTCTACTCTGTGGATTTACCTTTTCTGAATGTTTCGCATATAAACGGAATCATAGGAGATGACCTTTGTGTCTGGCTTCTTTCACTTAGGAGACAATGTTCTTGAGGTGGAACATTGTTTATCCACACTTTAGCATGTATCAGTACTACGTTCTTTTTTATGGCTGCAGAGTATTCTATTGTATCTGTAGACCGTATTTTGTCTATCCATTCATCATTTGGGTTATTTCTACCTTGTGGCTGTTGTGAATAGCACTGCTATGGACATTCCTGTTTGAGTATTTGTGAGTACACAGCATTGCTTTGGATTTCTTCAGGCTTTTGACCATACTGCAGCTTGCTGTGTTTGCTCGGCATTATTGTGTTACTTCCTCGTTGACCAGGCAGCTCTGGGCAGCTCACTCTTCACTACTGCAGAGCCTCCCATCGTGAATCCAACAATTTATTTATCCACTCAATGTTTGAGAACATTCAGGCTATTTCCAGTTTTCCTCTCACAACGCTGCATGAACATTCTTGTACGTAGCTCCGTGGACCCACGTGTGACAGCTACTCAGGGGCAGATACCTAAGAGTGCCATAGCTGGGCCCTAGAAAATGCCTTTTTCCAAATATACTTGCTGTTGCCAAGCATGGACTGTCTTTTCAGAAGTCTCCTGGCAGGTCTGGCCCATGGCTGTGCGTTATAGTCTCCTGAGGAACATTTAAGAAAGACACAAGTGTCTAACTAACTGCCCAGACTGTCTAAATCAACCTCCAGGGACAGGGCTGGGGAGCTGCGATTCTGAAAGCTCCTGGGTGACTTCACTGCTCAGCCGGGTTGAGAACAGCTGGGAGCGTGTCATGGTCTACTGTGCTTTGGCTTCCCAAGGTCAGCTCAAAGAGGGCGACCCTGGACTTAGACTTATGGCCTGAGAATTTCACTCAGGGGCTGGGCAGAGAGGAGGGACAAAATAAATAGATGCTGAATGTGTAAACAAAGCATTTAAAATAAGCTCTTAATTATTCAGGACAACAAGAGACATGGAAAACAGAAAAATGGGGATAGAATCTATCTGTTTCTTGGCAACACTGGGAATCAAACCCAGGACTTAGGCATGCTGGGCAGGGGTTCCACCACTGAAGGACATCCTTAGCCCTTTTTTAAAAAATTATTATTTTGAGACAGGGTCTTGATAAGTTGCCCAGGCTGGCCTTAAACTAGCAATCCTCCTGCTTCAGCCTGGAGTTACAGGTTATAGGTGTGTGCCACGGTACCAGTCAGAACCTACGATTTTTAATTATTAATTCCACTTATTCCCTCCACCCCACCCCCCACCCCAGCAGTAGGATGGTTGGCTCTTGGCAAAATGTAGACTAATGGTGGACCTCAGTTCTGCCATGAGCTGTGTAACCCTGGGCAAGTTCCTTCGCCTCTCTGAGCCCATTTACTCACCAACAAAAGAGTGGTGATTGCAGTCACTATCTCTTATTGCTGTGAGAATCAAAACAGTTGATACATTTAGAGAACTTGGCATATCTAAGTGCTTGGTAAAGAGGATCTGCTATTATCAGCATTATTGATAAAGCAGGTGGGTTCCTGAAAGCAGGTCAGGCTGCTGACCTGCCAGACACAGTCTTAGATAGGAAGGTGCTGACGTGTTACTGAGCCCAGGACAAAGGTGGTGAAGCAACCTGGAGCTGCACGTTATTACCTGAGAAGCTGTCCTACTAATGCAGATCTATCCTAGGTAACAGTGAAGAAGGAGTGGGGGCCACTGTTTTCTGCAGCAAGGGCCCACCATGCAGCACATGCTACACCAGGGGGTTTGCACACATTATCTCATTTGAGCCTCACAGTGATCCCAGGAGGTAGGTTTAACTATTGTTCCCATTTTGCAGAGAGGGAAAGTGAGTCACCAAGAAGCAGGGCTAGCATTCGAAAGGATGTGGCCTTCAGGGCCTGCATCCCAAATCATGGCCTCAGACCCCCCTGGAGAAAGCCACTGATACCTTTCTGTGTCTGCCACTTAGTTTCGCTTTGGTGAGTGACAAGCTGTACCAGCGGAAAGAGCCTGTCATCAGCTCTGTGCACACCAAGGTGAAAGGGATAGCAGAGGTGACGGCAGAAGTCGTGGAGAACGGGGTGAAGCGCTCAGTGCAGAGCGTCTTCGACACTGCGGATTACACCTTCCCTTTGCAGGTGAGCATCGGCATCCCTGGAAACCATCACCAGGGCCTCGCGCCCTTCCCCTGGGACCTACAGCCCCACTCCAGAAAAATGAACGTTGGCCCTGTTTTAAAAGCTCTGTGAAAATCCCTACTGAGAAAACCTAAAAATTGAAAAACTGGGTCAGATCCAGCAGCTCAAAGAAGATAGTTCTTTGCTCTATCAAGTCCTGTAGGGTTTCTCAAAATAGCAGCGTGTCCTGGTGCATTTCAAACATGGTCTGATTCCCTCTCGCTCTGTGTATACTGACACCTGCACGGCTCTTCAGAACCGGGGCCACTAGGCAGCAAGGTCTGCCTGCATTCTCCAGGGCAAAAAAAAATTGCCGCCTGGAGAGTGCCAGCCTTTCTGCATTGTCTCTGTGGCCTTTTGTCACCAAAAGACTTCCAGGAGGCCATTTTTGGAACATTCATATCCTTTAGACACCAAAGAAGGATGTAGGTGAGAAAGAAGAGCAGGCATGGGTCACAGGGCACAGGTACAGGAGTGTCTTGGCCACCAAGCAGAGAGACTGAAAGCAGAGTTCCCAAAAAGGAGAAATTACAGAGGGGTGTGGGGATGCCCAGGGACAGATGGGGGACAGGAGGAACAAAAGGGCATGTTTGCAGCTGCGGGAGCCATCAAGGCCAAGCCACTATCTGCTTGTTTCTTAACAGTGGGTCGTTAAAATCCAGCCATCGGCCAGCTGGCAGGATGTCCTGTTGCCCTTTCATTAAAGTCTTGGAGAACTGAATAGCCTGCTCAGCTGCGCCCCCACCCCGCCCCCGCCTCCCCAGGTCTCCGGAGTCTCGGTTTAATGGGATTTTATGGTGGCAAGTAAATGAAGGGCCGCTTTTGAGGCTGGATTGGAAATGACTGCTCAATCTGTTTGAATGTTCCCTTGCTCCCCCTCGGCCCAGCAGGACGGCTCCTCCAGCTTTGCTATCAAGCCCCCGGCATAGTCCATGTGCCCACGGACCCTGGTTTCTAGAAGCTTAGAGGGATGCGCCGGGAGCTCAGCAGCAGGCGGGGTCATTGTGATCGAGCTGTTCTGTTCCCTTCTCTCCTCCTTCTGCTCTGCAGGGGAACTCCTTCTTTGTGATGACAAACTTTCTTAAGACAGAAGGCCAAGAGCAGCGGCTGTGCCCTGAGGTAAGGAGGGGACCTGTGGGGGTGGGTGATAAGAGTTCCTGGAGGAGACTGGGAGGGAAGACAAAGGGGGATGAGCCAGGATGTAGTCAGCCCACCGATGTCTACTGAGCACCTGCCTCCGTGAGGTGGGTGGTGAGGTAGGGCGGTAGGTGGAAGAAGGTTGGAAAAGCACTGTAGGTCTCTCCTTGCCTCCAGCTGCAGTGGCCTGGAGACCTGCTCTTTCCCTTGGTAGCTTCCTGGGCATCTCAGCAACATGATTCTTGGCATTTGCAAATCTGATTTCATGTCACTGGAGCCCACAGCTTCTCCTGCCAAGGTCCACCATGAACTGTCTGCAGGGTGGGTCCCAGGGAACAGTGGCAAGCAGCTCGAGATGGCCCATTTCCCCCTCTTCTTAAGAGTTTCCGTTTCTGTATCAGGCCTCCCCACCCCCACCACCCCACACAATCTTCCCACCTCTGTGCTCTTGACCTTCCCCTACCTCCCTCTGGAAAATGTCCTCTCTCCAACTTCACAGTCAGAGTCTGCTCTGTCCAACGGGATGAAAGGCTAGCTCTCTTAAGTTTGTCTGTACCCATGAATCACCACTAGGCCTTACCTGTTCCTCCCCTCTCTGGGGACACACCTGTGCCTTATACCAGGGACCATTCCCAACACTGAGGGAAGCAGCCATGGTGGCCATATCTCCACAGGCCCTCTGCCCACGGGCAGAAGAACCAGCCTGGCCATGCGGGTCCTGACCCATCCCTCTGGTCACGAGGCCTAGTTTTCTGAGTGTCCGGAAGTTCCAGTGAACATGCTTACTCCTTGTACAGTCTTTGTCACCGTGGTACCCAAACTTGGGACCAAACTGACGTACCCTTGGTGTCTATGTCAGTGAGTAGCCCCCTGCAGAGACCTCTGGACATTCGTTTCCCCGTCTCCCCGCGAGCGCCCTGCTCTGAGGAATCAGCCAAAGCCAGCCTGGGTCAACTCACCTTCCTCCGCCCTTCCCAGCAGCACCCAGTCTCCAGGCCAATTGGGAGCCCTAGTTCTCCTTTGCCCTTCAGTCTGGTCACCTCTATGTCACACTCTAACCCCATGTTTTCAAAGACACTTTTCATGTCACTGAGACTTGCAAGAAGTTAAGGACAGCTCAGGGGGAACAGCCCGGGCTCGATGCAGACTGTGAACAGTTCACAGCTTGACTTATTGACCTGGTGACTGCATGGGCGACTTCACTTCTCTGTGCCTTGGTGTGTTCAGAACCTTGCTCTCAAGGTTGCTGAAACAAGTGAGCAGACAGACGCCTGTGACATGACGGTGCATTGTGGCATTCTAAATGGAGCTGTTAGGGTTTAGGGGTTCCTCTGCTGCAGATGGGAGGTCACTCTGAGCAGCTCCAGGGAGGCACTGCTGGCCCAGAGAGCCCCAGAAAAGCTCTCTGGGATTTTAACCAGCTGGTTCGGGTCAGTGTAATGGGACAGTCGCCTCCTCTCTTTGCATGTTGACACCTACTCTATCTCTGGTCATCCCAGGGATCGTGGCCAAGCCCTGGGTGTATGGAGTCCTATATGAGTGAATGTTCCAGTTATCTCTTCAAACCACTCTGAACTTGGTGGGCTTCTCAAAGCCTTGTGTGACTCTCACAGTTCCACGGTGGCCTGGGCTCAGCCAGCGGTTCCTCTGCTGGTCTCACTTGGGGTCTGTGGAGGGGCTACACTCACGAGCAGCTGGTGCTGGCCTTCTTTGGAGGCTCTCCTGGCACCAGGGTATGACTGGGCACCTCTTCCTCTCTGGAGGGTCTGTCCACATGCTCTCTCCAGCAGCGTAGTGACTTAACAGCAGCACTGGGTTCCTAAAGCCCAAACGCAGAAGGTTCCAGGCCCTCAGAAGCCTGAGGCTGGAGCTGGCACTGTGTTACTTGTCCTGCTTCTGCTGGTTCTGCAGTCAGGTCACCCAGCTTCGGAGGGGGCAGGGGAATACTCCACCTCTCAACCTAGACGGTGACCGAGAATTTGTGGCCATCTTTAATCCACATAATACTCACAAAATAAAACTAACTTTTTTCTTAATTTTACAGTTTATTCTGGAAAATAAAAGTGAATCAATTTATCTTCTTTCC
Source organism: Marmota flaviventris (assembly GCF_047511675.1). Classification (NCBI taxonomy): domain Eukaryota; kingdom Metazoa; phylum Chordata; class Mammalia; order Rodentia; family Sciuridae; genus Marmota; species Marmota flaviventris. The sequence continues at coordinate 137,380,529 of NC_092498.1, read as the reverse complement.
TAAGAATTCCTTGCAGTTCATAATGGAAATGTAACTGTCCGTGAGCCACAGAGGTTGATCATTCATTCATTTATTTCATGTTCATCAGACCTACTAAGTGTCAGGCAAAGATATGACCAGGCTTTGTGGTCCAAGGGCTCTTTGAAGGGGTTCATAGCCTCATGGTGGCGGGGGGTCAAAAGGAGAAGAAGCTGGGGGCCTGGAGGGTGACAGAAGGCAGCCTAGGAAGAAAAGAGAACGTGGCAGAGTTTGAAAAGCACAAGCAAAGCTCACTGAGCGGCACTTTGTGCTGAGGCCTTTCTTTGCATAACTCAATAGTCTTCATGGTGACTACGTAGACAAATCTGTCTCCCCTTACAGATGAGGTAACTGAGGCTTAGGGAGCAAGAAAGGGAGCAGCTGTCACTGAAGCCAGATGCACCTGGGTCTTTGCCTTCAATTTCTGAAGAAGCCACAAACTGCCCAGAGGTCCTTGAGCAGAGGCTGTTCCACATTTGTGTCACATTCTGGCCACTCTCAGATTGGCTGGCGCATCTGTTCCAGAGAGTAGAGTCAGATATGCCCAGACCAAGCCATCTTGCTTCTCTTCCTGATTGTGTCCTTCAGCCCTGAGACACAACTGACCTCATTTTCTGTGGCCAGGAGATAGTGCTGGCTGATGACCCCTGTTTCCACATCACCTGCTGCATCTTGGCACCTGTCTGCGTTGCTCAATTCTGAGCCACAGAGCCACCTGGGCCAGGCCACCTGCTCTCCACCTGCAGGGCCATTGCTGAAGGTGGCCCCCTGGCTGCTCTGACATCTGCTATTTACATTCTTATTTGTTTTTATTTTTTATTGAATCCTAATTCACGTACCATAAAGCCCACCACTTTAAAGGAAACAACTTTTTATTCTCTTAGCAACACTATACAACCATCATCACAGATTCCAGAACATGCTCATTTGCAGCCAGTCTCCACTCCTTCCCCCAGTGCCTGGCAGCCACCAAGCTGCTTCCTGTCCCTATGGATGTGCCTATTCCGACATTTCCTGAAATGGAATTGTATAGTTTGTAACATTTGTGTCTGTCTGGCTTCTTCCAATCAGCATCATTTTCAAGGTTTATGCATGACATAGCATGGGTTGGTGTTTCACTCCTTACGGCTGAGTGACAGTCCACGAAGGAATGTACCACATGTCATTTGTCCATTCACCTCTGACAGTCACTTGGCCTGGTCACGCTCTCTGGCCTTTGTGGGCAGTGCTACCATGAGCACTGTGTGTGGGTTTCTGTGTGGCCAGACACGGATTTCTCCATATCTCAATGACACAGTGCCCCTTCCTTCTCCCTGCAGAATCCCACTCGCAGGACACTCTGTTCCTCTGACCGGGGTTGTACAAAGGGCTGGATGGACCCACAAAGCAAAGGTACCTTCTGGGTTTTCTCCTGGAGTCCAGGGTGGGAGGGGATCTGGCACCTTGGTGACATTCACAGTGCCCCATTCAGGTCCTCAGCCTCTGGCTTTACAGCCTTCTTCCACCACCACGAAGCCACAGGTGGACCCGTGTCTGTCCTAGGCCTTGGCCTTCTCCAAGGCTGACCAGCTACAGCCTAGGGACTGGGCTCAATTTCCCAGCCAGAGAAGTTCCTCCGAGCCTGGCCTGCCAGGAGGTGATTGGTGAAAAATCACCTGGCCCATCACATCATCTAAGTATTCTGAACTTTCTCCCTGAAATTCCCCAAGATGGAGCTTAAACTCCCAAGGAACTTGGGGGAAAACCCATACTTGCCTGAAGAATCTCATGCTTTAACTTAAAAAGGTATTAGACAATGCAACAAAAAAATACTGCAAAAAATAATTTAAAAAGAAAACTGTCAGTGGTAATAATGCACACCCTCCCCAGAGGCGTGTGCAAGTGGCTTCTGTTCCATAGTGCACCGTATCTGAGTTGGTATCTGGCCACTTGCCAGTGGCTTGCCGCTCACTGGATCCTCCCTCTCCTCCCCATGCTCGGGAAGGTGAACCATGTTCATTCCATGGCTCTGCACATCCCTTGGCAGGCCGTGTGCCCCGTGGGTGGACTCAGATGCCCACCTGGGGAGCCAAGTGCTAGACCACTGTGCCTGGCGAGAGGAGATGCTGCTCAGCTCCCCTCTTGGGCATCTTTCATCGTAAAGAAGACGAAAGGGCCAACGGAACCCAGATCTCGCTGAGCTGATTCCAGAACACTCCACCCCACGAAGAAATCGCATCCCCATTTGTGGCTACTCTCCACTCCTTCCCCTCAGTGCCTGGCAGCCACCAAGCTGCTTCCTGTCCCTATGGATGTGCCTGGTCCCTTCTAAAGGGCTTACTGTTCAGTGTCATGCTCATCTGCTTTGTCTTGGGGTGAGGATGGGTCCACAGGAGCGGAGGCTGCTGCTTGGGTGGTGTCCATGACGCCTGCCCTGGAGAATGTCCTCCATTCACATCGGAGGCTCTTCACCTCTCGACCCCACAGGGATCCAGACTGGCAGGTGTATAGTGTACAAAGGGAACCAGAAGACCTGTGAAGTTGCTGCCTGGTGTCCCACCGAGGCGGTGGAGGAGAAGCCCCCCCGGTGAGTTGCACGGATGGGGAGCAGACAAGGTGGCCCTCAGCAGTGGCCAGGTGACACCTTGCCAGGGTACTTGGGCTTTTCTTTCCCAGAGCAGCCCGCAAAGCCCTGGGCCTTTCTGCCTCAGGGTCCCCAGGCCAGGCGCACTCTAGGCACAAACCACTGTCCCTGGGAAGTTGGCGCTGTTGTTGATGTGGAGAATAGTTCCGTACCTGCTGGTGCATTACCACTACCCAGAGCACCCTTCCGGGCCACCTCCAGACTCCTCCTCTAGTGCCACGGCAGCGTTTGTTCTGATACACCAGTGTTCATATTGAGTGAGTAAGGGTAGGAAATGGAATGGGAGGAGGGAGAGAAAGAGAAGGGAGGGGAGGCAAGGAATCTTCTCAAACAGTCACCTGACATACAGATTTGGTGGTTCCCTGTATTGATATTTCTCTTTAACACACAGGTTGGGATATTAAATCTTAGAAACCACAAGGGCTGATGCATTTCAGCAGAGAATAGTTAGAAAGACCTGGATTCAAATCTTGCTTCTAGTACACCTTTGCTGTGTGATCTTGGGCAAGTGACTTAACCTTCCTGAGTGGCAGTCTCCTCATCTGTGAAATGAGAATAATAACTGCCCCTACCTCATGAGGTGTTTGTAAGGATTAAATGAAACAATACTTGTGCATTGTGAAGTGAGCCCCATGCCTGGCTTCCACATGCTCACACGCACACGTAAGATCTACCCGGGAAGTGTGCTAGTTTCAGACCAGCACTGTCCAGTAGAACTTCTGCAATGATGGGAAGGCAGTAGCCATGCTGCCCGATGTGGTAGCCACCACTTGAAGTGTGGCTATGATAGGTAAGCAACTGGATTTTAATTAAATTTAAATTTAAATAGCACACATGCCTAGCAGCTACCCAGACCAAAGTGGCTCAGGGCCACTCTCCTAGCATGTGTGGGGCAAGGGAAAAACTGCCTAAGGGGATGTGTAGAAGGCTCAGGCCAAGGTCCCCAATGCCGAGGCAGGGCCGCCCTGTCTGGCCCACAGTTGTTAAACTGGGTTCATTTCTAGGTCAGGGAAGTTTCTTGGTCACAGAAGAAACTGCCCAGCTGTGGGTGGGACATCTTCCCACACCCAAGTGACTCTTAGTTCAAGACAAGGGGCCCCTTTGCTTAGCGCTGGCTTTCAATTCTGACTCTGCCACCAACTCATTCATCAGCTAAATACCGCATGCGTCTCCAGCTGCCTGGCCCTAGGCTGATCTGACAGCTCTCCAGTTTCCGGTGTGCTACATGAATTAGCCAAGATGGCTCATCTTGCCATTCACCATTACCATGTAGTAGGCACTAGATATTTCACATGTGATGATGACTGCTAAGTTTTATGTGAAACACAAGAAGTTCAGGTATGGAGCAGGTCCCAGGGCTCTTTCAGTCTAATAGAAGAGATAAGACACATGCACAGAGATCTGTAATTCAAGATAGAATGTTGTAAATGTCACATGAAAGCAATGAAGAGCTTTGATCCTTAAAGTTTTGGATCCTGTAGTCCTCTGATTGTCAAGAGTGCTGCTCAGGAAGTGTGAGGTTTAGAATGTTCTACAGGTAAGAGTCTAGCACACAGCAGGCATTTGTTGTAAATAAGATTTTTTTCTTTTTTTGATTTTGTTTTGCGGTACTGGGAATTGAACCCAGGGGTGCTCTGCCACTGAACTATGCCCCTGGTCCCATTTTAAATTTTGAGACAGGGACTCACTAAGTTTCTGAGGCTAGTCTCAAACTTGCAATCTTCCTGCCTCAGCCTCCCAAATTGCTGGGATTCCAGTTGTGCACCACCATGCCTGAGAATTTTTTTTTTCAATATAAATGGCAGAAATCCAAATTAACTGACTTCAGAAAGAAAAAAAAAGGGGTGTTACTTTTTGGCTTTTTTTAAAAATATTTTTTATTTGTAGTTGGACACAATACCTCTATTTTATTTGTTTATTTTTATGTGATGCTGAGGATAGAACCCAGCATCTTGCACTGCTAGGGGAGCACTCTACCACTGTGCCCCAACCCCAGCCCCTGGCTTGTGTTTTTGATTCCAGTAAATCAAAAACATCCAGAGGTCCTGGCTTCAGGCAAAGCTTGGTCCAGGCTTCAAATGATGTCAATGAGATTCTCTTTCCTGCTTCCTTCCTCTCCCACCCCTCTCTTAATTATTCTTTCTTTAATTCTGACTTTCCTTGCATTGTGGTCCAGGGAATTCCAAGTTGACACTATCCTTATTACTAACAGTCCAGCAAAAAAAGAGTTTCTCTTTGCCAGTTGTTCCCAGAAATGGTTCTCGTTGGCTTAAATCATGTGACCATCTCTGAACCAACCCAAAGGCCAAGGGGAACGGACCACACTGTTTAGCCAGCCCTGGGTCACATGCCCATGCAGAACCCTAGGAATAGACAGGAAGTAATCATCCCCACAGAACCCTTCTGGATGGCAGTGGAGAGCTGGCTTCTCCAAAGAGAGAAAACTGAGCTTGTACCATCCAAAGGGGAGTAGATGCTGGACAGGCAAAAAGATGGGGTTTGCACACAGAGCTCCCACACACACAACCAACACTGGGTCCTGGGGTAAAAGGCAGGCCATTCTTGGTGCCCTGCCTTTGCCCCTTCCTGTGCTACTCAGACACAGCTGGCAGCAGGGTGCCAGCTGAGCCTTTCTATTCACAGCTAGTGTTCTCCATCTTTCATAAACTGTCAAGTGCAAAAGGGCAGAAATGTTGACAGTTGCTCATCACTGTATCCCACTGCCCAGTTCCAAGCCCAATACCAAAAGCGTTTGCTGAATGAAGGGATGAAAGGATGGTGGGTGGCTTCCTGTCATCTGGAATTTGGTTTCCTCTAACTCACAGAATTGTACACTACTCAGCCTCTAAGAAATGACTAATGCAGTCAGCTGTCTGTCTGTGTGGCCCTGGTCTAAAGGCTGAGGATGCCAGGATTAGAAAACTGTTGTGCCAGCCCTGAAGGAACTCTAGGCCTAGAGAGTCACAGATAGGGGTGTGCTGGAGCTGGCTGGTAGGTTCACAGCCAATTATGCTCAGCCCATCCCAAATTCAAGTTTGTGATATCCCTTTGGTAGTTGGAAACCAGCTATGGTAGGAGTATTTATAGCATGATAATCAGCAAATACATATCAGCCTTTTTTTTCTCCTTAGAGTGATAGATGTTGTCCCGTCCGGCAGGACACATCAACGTGGGCAGCGAACCTAGATGGGGAGGAATGAAGGGACAAGAGACACGAAAGGTGACAGCAAGACAAAAGTTCTGATCAAGCTGCAAACTTTTATTGCTCACACAGGGGTATTTATATGGTGGGGATGGGGAAGCTCTCTTATCGGCAGTTGCTGGATGTCTGCACAAGGTGAGATAACCGCAGGATGTTTCAGGAAGATAGGTTTCAGGAAGATAGGTGGCCGCAGGATGTCTCAGGTGAGATAAGTAGCTGCAGGATGCCTCCCAGGCAGGATGTCTCCCAGGGGGCTGTCAGGCTAATCTTTGAAGGAGAATTTCCTTCTAGTCCCTGACAAGATGTTAAACATTTACCAAAATACCACTGCACGTAACTAAATATACAATTATATCAGAGTGACAGAAGGGACACAGTTGCTATGGGGTCTCAAGAAGGAAGAAATTCTTGGAGAAACTGAAAGCCTTCATAGAGAATTTTGGAAGGTTTTCTCTATTAGATTGCTGCATCCATTTTTCTTATCTCATCCCCAAGGCTAAAGCAGAAAACCAGAAGTCCCTGGTCTCACTGACTCACTGGCGCCCCCTGTCTCTGTGGTCACTGATCCTTATTTCTCTCTCCCAGGCCTGCACTTCTGAGCAGCGCTGAAAACTTCACTGTGCTCATCAAGAACAATATTGACTTCCCTGGCCACAACTATACCACGTAAGTGCCCAGAATGTCTGGTATAGCAGTTACCTACCTACAGCTGTGTAAAAAAGAAACATTCTAGGGCTAGAGTTGTACCTCAGTGATGGAGTGCTTGCCTAGCATGTGTGAAGTACTGGGTTCGATCCTCAGCACGATCTTTTATTCATAAATAAAATAAAGGTATTGTGTCCATCTACAACTAAAAATATTTAAAAAAGAAACCTTCTAAAATGACAAATACTTATTGTCTCTCATTCTGTGGATCAGGAATCTGAAAATGTATTTGCTGGGTGGATCTGGTTCAGGTCCTGGTCTCCTTGGTTAAATTCAGTCTGTCACAAGGCTGCAGTCATCTCTAGGCTCCACTGGGGCTGAAGATTCCCTTCTAGGCTCACTGATATGGTTATTGACAGCAGGCCTCTGTTCCTTACCAAGAGGATCTGACCCTAGGATCACATGTGTTTCCTTAGGACATGGTGGCTAGCAAGCAATTCAGGAAAGTAGTGGCTAGGCATGGTGGTGCACACCTGTAATCCTAGCAGCTCTGGAGGCTGAGTCAGGAGAATCTCAAGTTCAAAGCCAGCCTCAGCCATGGCAAAGCACTAAGTGAGACCCTGTCTCTAAATAAAATCAAATAGGGCTGGGATGTGGCTCGGTGGTCAAGTGCCCCTGAGTTCAATCCCTGGTACCAAAAAAAAAAAAGAGAGAGAGAGAGTGACTAAGTGAAAAAGCAAGTAACTAAGATGGAAGCCACAGTCTTCGGAAGTGGCTTCTGCCATATGCTATTGGTCAGAAAGCCCAAACTTGATACAGTGTGTGGGGCACTTCACAGGGTTCCCAGGAGCAGGGGTCATGAAACCCTCTGTGGAGCCTGGCAGCCACACTGGCTCATTCCAATGAGATGGATCGGTTTCCTAGAAATGTCTGTTTGCTTTCAATTTTGCACAGGAGAAACATCTTGCCAGGGTTGAACATCAGTTGTACCTTTCACAAGACTCAAAATCCACAATGTCCCATTTTCCGGCTAGGAGACATCTTCCAGGAAACAGGAGATAATTTTTCGGAGGTGGCAATCCAGGTGGGTGGACTTGTCTTTATTCAGTGGAGATGGGTGTCAGAGGATGAAAGATGTCAAGAGATGGGCCTGGGGTTGTGGCTCAGTGCCGGCTGCTCACCTTGTGCGGGCTGGGTTTGATCCTCAGAACCACATAGAGAATACATGGATAAAATGGAGTTATCGTGTCCATCTACAACTTAAAAAAAAAAAATGTTAACGGGAAAAAAAAAAAAGATATCAAGAGTTCAGACCCCTGGGCCTAAAAAATATGGCTCAGTTTATTGTGTATTTGCCAGAGGCTACATCTACATCACTTCAGTCATCTAACACTCAATGCTGGGAGGGAGCTGCTTGGTGTTAGCTTCCTGTAGCTGCTGTAACAAATGACCACAAATTGGATGGCTTAAAACAACACACACTTTCTTCTCTTTCTGGAGGGAAGTCCAAAATTATTTTTGCTGATATGAAGTGGAGGTGTCTGCAGGGCCATGCTCCCCCTGGAGGCTCTGGGGAGAAGCACGTCCTCGCCTTTCCCTCTTCTAGGGCTTCCTGCCTTGTGTTTCTTGGTTCTTACTCCCTGCCCCCATCTTCAGAGCCAGCAGTGAGGCACCTTGCTTCAGAGGTCATGCTGGCTCCTTATTCCCTCTCCTTTCACAAAACACTAATCTTCATGAGAGGGAGCATGTATAAAATGAGGCCCCAGGGGTCCAGGATTATCTCCCTAGCTCAAGACCTTAATTTGCTCACACTACCAGAAGTTTCCTCTAGGGATCATGGAGAGAGAATGCAAAAGAGATATTTGGTTAAGTGCTCTGAATTCCAGTTTGACAAGTTCGTTTTGCTTTGTTTGGTGGGGGAGGTTTACTGGGGATTTAACCCAGGGCACTTTACCACGGAGCTACATCCCTTTTTAATTTTTTTTTTTTTTAATTTTAAGACAGTGTCTTGCTAAGTTTCTGAGGGTCTCACCAAATTGCTGAGGGCTGGCCTCAAACATAAAATTTTCCTATCTCAGGCTCCCAAGTGGCTGGGATTACAGGCTTGTGCCACTGTTCCCAGATTCAACTTTATTTTTAATAGGGGCTGGGGGTCATTAAAGGTGTTTGAGTGCAGGAAAGGTTTGTTTAAAATTGTATTTTAGGACTAAGTCTAAGGGTGGCGTGTCCTGGATAAGAGGAAGAACAGGGAGACGCCTTTGGGACTGCCCCAGTATTCTAGCTCACCTTCATGGCTCAGAAACCTTAATCTGCATTTTCCCTTTAAAGAAAAAACCTTTCCTGCAGCGCTGATCCCTGAGCAGGGAGATGTCTGGTGATTGCGTAACCTACTTCCAGCCAACTTAGAGACTGCCTCTTGTTGACTCCCCCAGGGAGGGATCATGGGCATTGAGATCTACTGGGACTGCAACCTGGACAGCTGGTCCCATCGCTGCCGACCCAAATACAGTTTCCGTCGCCTTGATGACAAGACCACCAATGAGTCCCTGTACCCTGGCTACAACTTCAGGTAACAGGGCTTCAGGTCAGACTCTCAGCAGCTGGCCCCAGGGAGCTTCCTGGTGGGGCTGAGCTGCATCCTAGTAGTCAGTCCAGTAGAGCTGGGTGTGAAGTACATTCTTTGTAAATCAAACGCAAAGTTGAGAAACAGAAAAAGGGTGAATTTTCCTTGGTCTGTACCAATTCTTCTGTGAGGCTCATAAGAGATCATAGCACACATATACTTTGGTATTCTATGAGATTTTGTTATTCTTATAATTATTTTTACACCCAGGACACTTCAGATTCCTTGTGGCCATTACACTGACGATCACAACATTCCATGTGGGGTGTACTGACAACATTTCTGCAGCTTAGGAAGGGTCTTGTACAAACCAGGCACTCACCAGCACCTCCCCACCCCTCCCCCGCGGGGGGAAGCCAGGAAAGGTTAAATGATCTGCCCAGTGCCCTCAACTAAGAGCCATACATCTAGGCCAGGTCACCTTATCTCCAAACTAATGCTCCTTCCCTCTCATCTCCTGACTTCCTCACCCATTCCTCCATCACTGAACATTTGGCTATTTTTACTCTTTTTATTTTAAATAACTTTACGTGGACAACTTTGCACAAAAATCTTTATTTGAATTCCAGATTATCTCTTTAGGTAAATTTCTAGAAGCAGAATACTTGGATCAAAGGTTGTGAACATTTTTATCATATACTTTTAGATTTTTGAAAATTTCTATGGCTGTATTTTTAGTTCTAGGATTTTTATTTTATTTTTTTCAAAGTCACCTGCTTCAGTGAGTTCCATTCCTAACTGTGGATTACTCTTTTTGCTCATTCTGTTGTCTAATTCCTCTCACATGGGCCTATCCTCTGAAGGAACTTGGGTGGATTTCTCCCTGTGGATTTTGGGATCTTCGCTGGGGGCTTGTCTTCAGCAGGGATGGCCTCAGGACATTCCTCTGGAGCCATCACTGTCATTTTGTAGTTGTTGCTGTTGGGACTACATGGCAATTATCAACTGTGAGCCAGTTTTTAATTTAATATCTGGGCTTGAGATCTTTTCACTCTACTAAAAGATCAGATTCCTGCTCCCTTACTGTGAGAGCCTTAGCAGCTCCAGTGCCCTTCCCTCTAACTGTGTTCAAATCTAGCTCCTGGGAGTTGGATCAGGTTCAGCGGCTCCTAAGGGTCACATGACTTCAATCCCCACTCACTACCATGTTGAGCAACTGAAAAAGTGTCCTTTTTTGTTTTAAGCACCATAATGATTGGTATTTTAATTTCTCCTGTGCTGCAGATTGAACCCAGGTCCTTGTATGTGTTAGATAAGTTTTCTACCATTGAGCTGCACCCCAGATATTTTATCTTGCACTTTCATGTGTATGGGGAGGGTGATGAGGCTTCTTGTACAGCTGGCTCCTTGGTGTACAATGGGGTTGGGTCCTGATAAACCCATTGTAAGTTGAAAATATCATAGATTGAAAATGTATTGAATATGTACTTAACCAACCAAGGAGCCTAGCTTAGAAACGCCGTACACAGTAGACTATAGGTTGTTTCCCCTCATGACAGTGATGGGGACTCAATGCCACGGCCCAGCACTGAGAGTGTCTCACTGGCCCAGAACAAGATCCAAATCCAAAATCCAGTATGGTTTCTACAGAACACATATGGTTTTCACACCATCATAAGTCAAAAATTCATAAGTGTAACCATTGTAAGCTCAGGCCTCCATCTTGATCAGAAGTCCCTTTTGCATGGTGATGGAGGCTGAATCCAGGGCCTCATCCAGGCTAGGTGGGAACACTTTGAAGCCTTGATGTCATGGGCCACATCTAATCCTCATGTGTGGTGTTTTGAAGTTTCTTTGTAGGGCATGGTGTGTGCCTCTGGTTTCTGGACTTCAACCCTATGAACTCACCCATGGTCTGGTTCCTTTGTACTCCCATGCCCTCCTGCCACCATGGTGTGACTTGTGCCTGTTTGGATCCTCTGCACAGCTCCTGATGCCCCTGCTCCTGACTCTTGCCTGGTAGTGAGCCAATGCCATCCTAACTTAGTTTCCATCTTACCTCCTGTCTGGATCATCTTTTCAGCCTGGTCCCCACAACTCTGTTAGTAACTTGGCCCTAACATGGTCTCCATGACCTATCACTGCCTGTGAGGTGAGACCCTGTTTCAAGAAAAAAAAAAAAAAAGGAACAAACTACTGGTACATGCTACAATATGGATGAATCAGTCCCAACGACATTGAGTGAAAGAAACTAGACTAAATAAGCACATATTTTGTGTCATTTAGATGAAGTTGAAGAAAAGGTAAACTCCATCAATGACGATAGAAGATAGAATAGCAGTTGCTGTGCTGGGGGGCTGCAAGCTGTAGGACTTGGCTTGAAAGGAATATAAGAGAGTTTTATGGGACAAGGGAATGTTCTGGGATAATGGAATTTTGATAGGGATACAGATTATAGGGGACACTTGTTTGTCAAGATTTTTTTTTTTTTTTTGGCAGTACTGGGATTGAACTCATTTGTCAAAACTCATTAAACAGAACCCTTAGGGCTTATGCATTTTCCTGTATGTAAATTAGGTCTCGATAGAACAGGTGGACTAATCCAACTAGACCATTTCTGATGATAAATGCCATCAAGAAAATCAAGCAGGACAGTGTGATGGGGCACAGTGACCAGGGAAGACCCCTCCAAAGCAGGGTGGGTAGGACCCTATGGCATCTTTCCCTTTCTTGAGGACTGTGCTTTCCTAGTTACAAAGACAAACTGTACAGATGAGAACTCAGGTTCTGGGAAGCAACTTGGAAAACATGTTAACATTCAAGAATCAGCTCTCAAAAAGTGTGGCTCAGGCTCAGCATCCCATGGAACTCAGAAATGCACGTTCTTAGGCCCACCCTGATCTATAGAAACAGTCTAGGGGTGGTGCCCAGTGACCTGCATCTTCATGTCTCCATAGGAATCTGCTGCTCATTTGAGTTTGAGAACCATTGATCTAGACCCTGGGTCCTCAAAGTGTGGTCCTGGAACCAGTGTCATGGGCCTCAGTTGGGAGCTTGTTGCTCTGAAGATCATCACAGGGACCCCCCTCACCCAATCAATGAGTGAAAATTTGCACTTGAAGAAGATCCTTAGGAAATTCGTGTGCATATTAAGGTTTGAGAGCTGCTAATATCATCTGGCATCCCAAATGTACTTTCTTCTTAGATTCTTCACCTGACGACATTCTGGCTCTGGCTCTGGAGCTAGGGTGCAAACTTCTTGAGAAAATGAATAAGATGCCTAGTTTATCTGTACCTGCATATGCAAACATGTGTACACACACGTCCCCTCACTGCCTCTGAACCCCCTCCTGGCATATTCGCTGACTCTGGAGGGGTCAAGTAATATTTTATTACTTCATATTTTATTCAAAGCAGCATCATGAACCAGCAGGCAGCCCTTGACGGTGTTTCACCGTACACCTTTGGTGTACTTGTTTTAGCCTGGCAGTATCTTTTTTTTTTTAATGTTTATTTTTTAATTTTTTTTAGGTGGACACAATATCTCTATTTTTTTTTTTTTAATATTTTATTTTTTAGTTTTTGGCGGACACAACATCTTTGTTTGTATGTGGTGCTGAGGATCGAACCCGGGCCGCATGCATGCCAGGCGAGCGCGCTACCGCTTGAGCCACATCCCCAGCCCCTCTATTTTATTTTTATGTGGTGCTGAGGATCGAACCCAATGCCTCACGCATACCAGGCGAGCGCGCTAACACTTGAGCCACATCCCGAGCCCTCTGGCAATATCTTAAAACTTGAGAATACATAAACTTTAAAATTTGTAGAATATAGAAAAATCAGGACTTCCTGCATTTCCTAAAAAATTAAACTATTTAAGAAAACAAAATGTGAATCCTGAGTCCATATTCACCTGACAGCCATGGCTGGAGCTGAGTGTCAGTCCCTCTAGGAAGTGCATATATTTTGGGGGATGTCACTGCCTCCTTGTGCTTCTGGTCTCTTATCTTCATGGCCCCTGTGGGCATTTGAGTTCAAGTTCTCAGAGGTTGACTAATGCTTTCTGCCTCCTCTGGGTCAATGGAGTTTCAGCCATGGCCCTGAAAACAGCTCCTAGTTTAGGTAATTTTTGGATCATCCCCTGCTGCTCTGCTAAATGGGCTTATTGCAATTAGTGAGAAGAGAGGACAGGATCATCGGTCCCCTGGCTGCCCTTCCAGGCTGTATTCTTCACAGTCAGCAGAAGCATGCAAAGCCATGTACCAACCAGACGTCAGCAAATGTCCTCCGAGTCTCTGAGCTAAGCTTAAGAACATCAGCTCCTGGTGGGATGTGAGCTTTCTGAAGCCCCAAGGGGGTTATGACATTGGTTTTCTTTTAGAACAAAGCGTTAGCACATTTGTTGCCTGGAATGAGCACCAAAAGAAATCTTTGGCCAAAAATAAATTGTTGAGATCTGATGGGTAAAAGGAAAAATTATTTTCAAATAGCCATACAAAAGAGAAGGAAATTACATGTTAAATGAAATTTATGAGAAAATGTAACTTTCTAAAACAGAAAGTTAAAGAAGTCAAACAAATTGCAGAATTTTATATTCAACAAAAAGATTCACTGTCAAATATCCATATTCAGTGAACATGTGATTTAGCTGATTTTCAAAAAGTATAAACTAGGACAGGCCCACACTGAATGCATGACGCACTTGTCAGATCTAAAACAATTTGTGTATGTATTAGTATTGTGTGGCTGCTATGACAAATTGCCACAAATTTGAAGGCTTACAACAATAAACATATATTCTCTCACAGACACCAGAAGTCAGAAATCGGGTGTCAGTGGGGCCATAATCCCTCTGAAAGCTCATGGGGAGAATCTTTTTTGCCTCTTATAGCTTCTGGTGGCTCAGGCTTCCCTTATCTTGTACTGCATCACCTCAAGCTCTGCTTCCATCTCCACATGGTTTTCTCCTTTGTATCTGTATGTACTTATTTCATAAGGACTCCAAACATTGGTTTAGGGCCTACCTTAAATCCAGGATAATATCATTTTGAGATCCTTAACTTAATTGCATCTGCAAAGACCCTATTTCCAAATAATATATATACATAGATCCTGAGGTTTGGGACTTGAACTTTTGGTGGGGGCGGGGGGTGGGGGGCGGAAGGCCAGTGCTGGGGGTTGAACCCAAAACCTCATACATCCCAAGCAAGTGCTTTACCACTGAGCTGCAGTTCCAGCCCTTGTTATTTTTGAGACAGGGTATCACTAAATTGCCTATCCTGGCTTTGAACTTACATTCCTCCTGCCTCAGTCTCCTGACTAGCTGGGATTACAGGCCGGCACTACTGAGCCAGTATTCACCCATCACGATGTGCACAACAGCACCCCATCCAGTCCCAGTGATGCTCACAGTGTGGAAACATCTTGCACCTGCTGAAACCACACTTTGGGGTTCAAGCCCAGGAGTTTTCCTTTTGGCCACATTCTTCCCACATGACTGTCACTCCCAGTTTTAGAACCACTGCACCAAGACACTGAAAGCAGAAATTCCAGTACCTACTGTACGATGCTAACTTCTTAGGCATAGGGCCCTAATGCCAGCCCTGGGGTCTGGAGTGGTGATTCAGACTTAGCTTGAGTATTAAAAAAATGAATCACGCAATAGAGAAGGAAGAGCTGTCTTGGAATGGCACAATTAGATGCAAGGAAACTGAAACCCCTCCAGCCAGAAACAGGCATTGAAGTAAGTGCCTGAGAATACCTAACTGGTCTCGACGTCAGATTTTGAGACCTCTAAATAAAGTTTCAGGTGTTTGCACTCTATTTTGGCAGAGCATCTGTCTTCTGTTTTCTTCTCTCCCTACACCTGTAAGTAGATTGTGAATTAATAATTCAGAAAGAAAATACATACCCTTATGTAAAAATAACCAGCACAATGTGGTGAGAGGGAGGGACACACTTAAAAGTTTCCTGAGGCATTTATTTAAGTGTTCCTGAATACTTACAAAAAAATAAAACCTAGTGCTTTTCCTGACTACAGCCCTAATGAGAGCTTCACATTTGGAGTGACTGTGATTTGTGCCAGGCCCTAATTTATGAAGGTGACTGAGTGATGACGTAGAAAGGTCAATGCTGCTGAGAGAAGAACTCAGTACTACATTTCTCAAGAGGCGGAGCAGGCCATGCCACACAGGGAATTGGGGGAGGCTTTGACCCAGAGGGGGTCAAAGGGAAGCAAGGCACAGAAATGCTCGGGTGACTTGGGAAAGGTGGGCAGGGCTGGGAACAGCTGTGCTGACCCTTCCTGGGTGACTGAGGGCATGAGAAAAACAAACACAAAATCCAAGAAAATACAGGAGGACAGAGTGCTGAAGTAAACCTGTTCTCAATCCAAGTAATGAGTGTCTAAAATCCACCACTCCTCCTCCATGTTTTCTCTAGAAGCCAAAACTATTTTTCTTTCTTAGCAATAATCACATCGCTTGAAGTTATTTTTTAATTTCTCAGCTTATTGCTAATCCTGAATTGGTTAAAAATGTGTTCATTTTAATCTTCAATTAAAAGCCGATTTCCTGTCACTCTGAGGTGATGGAAGCAGAGCAGGTAACCTAGGGGTGCTCTGTGGTCTGGGTATTCAGAGAGTATAATTCTCTCTGAATTGTGCTCTTCCCTCTGCCAGTTGCATCAGACCTAGAAGGCACACAAGGAAGATTGGATTGGCTACTGGTTTGGTTTTTCTTTCCGTAAAATTCCAGCACTTTCAAAGAGATCTTTGTAAACATGGATTCTTTTTTTCCTGCAGATACGCCAAGTACTATAAGGAAAACAATGTTGAGAAACGGACTTTGATAAAAGTCTTTGGGATCCGTTTTGACATCCTGGTTTTTGGCACTGTAAGTCTGTCTTTTCCAGCCCTGGGCACCTTCATCCTATGACTGTGTCCCAATTATTGCTGTTGTAGCTCCAGAGAGTGAACCTTTTGAGTCACAGCCATTAGCTAGTGCTGTGCATTTTGCTTGTGGGATAAGAGAAGGGGAAGAAATGTCCTTAGGGTTCTATCCACAGATGAGCCATCTGGAGGGTACAGAATGGGACTGGGAAAAAAATTGTTAAAGAGTCAACAAGAAACAAAGGTAAGAGAGAAAGGGAGAGAGAGAAAGGGAAGGAGGAAAAGAAAAAGGGAGGGAGGGATGGAGGGATGAAGGAAGGAAGGACCCCTACAAAACAGTTTATAGTAATAGAATCCAACTCAAATGGCCTTAGGGGAAACTTTGTTTTGGTTTGTTTTTATTCATATAACTGAAATTCCAGGGGTATTGCAGGCTTCAGATATGGCTGGATCCAGGTATTCGAACAAGATCTTCAGGAATCTGTCTCCCTTTGTCTCTTATTAAATCTGTTCTCCTGTCTAGGCATTGTTCTCAGGCTGGCCATCTCTACGTGGTGGTGTCAGGTAGTCCTGATGTCTTACTAGTTTAGCAACCTCAGGGAAAAAAGAACACACTTTCCCAGGAGTTTCAGGAAAGGATTCAAGCAGCAGACATTGATTCTGACTGGCTCAGTATGGGCCACATACCAGTTGTTGCCCTAATCACTGTGATCAGATTCTGCCATGCTCTCAATGGCTGGTCTTGAATGAGCCTTGACCAGCCTAGGAGCCAGAGGAGAGGGCCCAAATGGAGAGAAATGGTTGTCCAACAGAAAACTGAGGTGCTGGCTCCAGAAGAAGGAGGCAGAGAGTGCTGGACATGAAGACTCAGCAGGTCACCTCGGCACCCTGCTCCACAGCATATGGCTTATGTAATATAGGTTCTTGAACCACAAGAATAAGATAGAGCTGAGAGGATGAAAGGCTATTAAAAAAAGACCACAAGGACACTGCCAGGAAGAGTCAGAGTTTCTGCAGACATTTCTTTCCTTCTGCTCCTGAAGTCACCTCACACTACTTCTAGGGAAGGCTTGTCTGAAATTCTCAACTTGTATGGTCAACAGTGGTTGAATGTATTAGCTTAAAACATCCATGGTCCAGGCAGAGCCTGGACAGCAGAAACAGGACAACAGAATCACACTCCCCATCTGCACTCTGCTGCGTGAGCACACGGGTGCATCTAGAACCCACGACTGCAGGTGACAGCAAGAGAGCTCTGGATCTCAGCTGAGTAACAACCTCACTCTGTTTCCAGGGAGGAAAATTTGACATTATCCAGCTGGTTGTGTACGTCGGATCCACCCTCTCCTACTTTGGTTTGGTAAGAGATTCTCTTTCCCACACTTTAAGAAAATGGTTTGGCCAAAAGAAGTTTCACTACCCTGGTGCTTGTCTGGGTTCCCTCCAGGCCACTGTGTTCATTGACTTTCTCATCAACACTTACTCGAGCACCTTCTGCCGCTCCCATGTGTACCCCTGTTGCAAGTGCTGTGAACCCTGCGCGGTCAACGAGTATTACTACAGGAAGAAGTGTGAGTCCATCGTGGAGCCAAAGCCGGTGAGGCATGCCATGTTTAGGGGATGCCAAGGTCCCCAGAGGTTCTTCTAGGTGGCTAAGAATGCATAACAATTCAGGCCAAATCACAGGTTTAATCCCGTGGTGGTAAGTCCCTGGACTACCCCAGTGACCATTTCTCTGATGAATCTTTGGGTCCCAGGGAAG
This sequence comes from Marmota flaviventris, assembly GCF_047511675.1. Classification (NCBI taxonomy): domain Eukaryota; kingdom Metazoa; phylum Chordata; class Mammalia; order Rodentia; family Sciuridae; genus Marmota; species Marmota flaviventris. The sequence continues at coordinate 137,362,827 of NC_092498.1, read as the reverse complement.
AATAGGAACAAAAACAGAGAAGCTATGAGGCGAAGATAAATTTTTATGGTCCAGGATTTGTCAATTTTGTCATTTATTAAATTGGTACAGTCCCCACAAAATAGCATAGTGACTTTGGAGAACAACGTGGCTGTGACTGGTAACTTTTAAATGAGACATACATTATAGCTGGGGACTTCTACTTCCTCCTCCCCACCCCAGAGAAGCCCTCACATGAGTGCCCAAGGTGTCCACTGCAGCACTGTTTGTGGCCACATACCAGTTGTTGCCCTAATCACTGTGATCAGATTCTGCCATACTCTCAATGGCTGGTTTTGAATGAGCCTTGACCCAGCTATTAATAATTAATAAATGATTATTAGCCACAAAGAAACAGCATCCACCCAGGTGTCCACAGGGTGAACAGTGAAAGAGACTATGATAAACCCAAAGTAATGCCAGGGACATGCTTAAAAGAATGAGGTGACAGTTACAACAGCAGACATTTATATAGCACTAATAAGTGCTGGGTATACATTAGCCCATTTGACCTTCACAGCTACCCTATAAGGTAGGCATCACTGTTATCCCTTTGTATTTGTGAGGAAACTAAGGCACAGGAAGGTCAGAGAATTTGCTCAAAGTCCTACAGCTAGTGAGTGGTGGACAGGAAATTCCAGCTTAGGCAGGCTGGCCTCAGAACGTATGCCTGATCTGCGAAGTTACAGCTACTGGCAAGAGCAGACAGGATACTTAGTTGAGAGGGGGAAAAAAGCAAATGGAAGAACAATATATATGTATGGTATGATATATGTGTTAAAAACAGCAGATACACACATAAACTAATCCACATGTTCTCCATGTATTCCCTCATATTTATTACACGTTTATTTCATATACAAACATATAATCACATATGGGTGTGGACATATGTATATATACAAAAAGGTACTATGGCACACACGAAAGTGGTCACAGTGGATGCTTCTGGAAGAGAGCCTAGGACTGGAGTATAGACACAGGGGATTTCAGCCTCACCTATATAATTTGATTTGGTTAATCTGGACTTTATGATGCAGGTTTGCTAAATTCAACTCCATGATTTCCCCCTAAAGAGAAATCTTGTACCTAAAAACAAAAGGAAAGAGGGTTCCTTTGTTTTTCCCCCATCCAAGAATACTGCTGTCTTTTTCCAGCAGCTGAGTGCACAACTTATTGTCCATTATACATGTGTCCACGACTGAAACGCAAGTTCACTCTTGCAACTAAAAAATAATTGACAGTTCATTATCTGAGATGATATGAAATTTCATAAACATATAAACAATTTAAGTTGCAGTATCAGAACTTCCTGGAGATGCTGAATCTAGAGTAGCCACACCTGACAGAACACCACACAGGAATGTTACCTGGTGTTCAGGGACGCTAAGCGCTGGGCAGTAGGAGGTGGATGGGCTGAGTTTAGTGTTAAGGTGCAAGGGGTTCCAATTCTGATTTGCCTCTAGACTCAGAACTCATTCCTTCTTGCTCAACAAGAGTTTGGGGTTAGCATGTTCAACAGTTTGTCATTTGGTAAATGGGAACAGCTGCCTTTAAATATGTTTAGATAGGCAATTCTTTTTTTTTTTTTTTTTTTTTTAGATAGGCAATTCTTGATAATTCTGTACATAAATGGGTAAACTTCTTAACCTTCTTTTCCTAGACATTAAAGTATGTGTCCTTTGTGGATGAACCCCACATTCGGATGATAGATAAGCAGCTACTTGGGAAAAGTCTACAACATGTCAAGGGCCAAGAAGTCCCAGTAAGTTAAAAGATTTAGTCCTTTTTCTTTTCTTTTTTTAAGAAAATTTACTTTTAAATATAAACACATCTAGAAATCTGTATGAATTTTAACAATTAAACCTATTCATGTAACCAGCACCAGGTTAAAAAATTTAATATTCTCGAGTTAGAGGTGTAGTTAAGCTGTAGAGCTCTTAGCTAGTATGCACAAGGTCCTGGGCTCAGTCCCCAGCTGGGGAATGATATTGGCCAAATTATATTGTAATACTGTTTGCATATATGAATATGTAACAGTGAATTCCACCATTATGTACCATTAAAAATATGGAAAAATAAATAAAAATTGGTCCTTTACCCATTAAAAAATATATATTTCTAGCAGAAGTCCCTTTTATGCCCCTACCTAATGACTACCCTCCCTTAAAAATAGTCATTATCCTGTATTCAAAAATTAGTTTTTCCTGTTGCAGAATTTTATAAAAATTGAAACATAGTTAAGTACTCAGCATCTACTCTGTTCAATGTCTGGCTCTTTTCACTCAACATTATTTTTGTGAGTTATCCATGACCCCGCACAGGGCCCCCCCTGGATCTCACTATTGTATGATTTCTATTTTTTTTAATATCTTTATTTATTTATTTATTTATTTTTATGTGGTGCTGAGGATTGAACCCAGGGACTTGCACGTGCAAGGCGAGCGCTCTACCGCTGAGCCACAACCCCAGCGCACCCCCCCCCGCCACCCCACTCCCTTCTAATTTCTGTTTAGTAAACATCCCACTTAATGTATCCATTCTTCTATCAGTGGACATTTAGGTAATTTCTAGCTGGGGTTAATGCCAATCATGCTGCCATGGTGAACATATGGCACTCTGCAGGGTGACTGCCCAAGAGTGGAAGGCTGAGTCACGAGGCAGACGTATGTTCAGCTTCAGCAGTCGCTAACAAACAGTGCTCCAAAGTGGTGGTTCACATTCTCTCCAGCAGTTCTGGTGGCTAAGCATCTCCACTAGCTTTATTCATTTCCTAGGGTCGCAATAACCAGTTACCACAAACTAGGGTACTTAAAACAATAGAAATTGATTCTGCTGCAGTCGGGAAGCAAGATGTCTGAAATTAGGGTGTTGGCAGGGCCCTGCTCCCTCTGGAGGCTGACGAGAAGGATCCCTCCTTGCTCCTTGTAAACACCCAGCATCTGGTGTTTACAGCACTGGCCAGGACCCCTGGTACATACAGTACCACACAGAAATGGTGACAGCAGGAACCTTTTGTCTCATTCCCTGTCTCAGGAAGAAGGCACTTCCCATTTCACAGTCATTATAGTATTTGTGATAAGGTTTTTGAGAATGTTCTTTCAAAGTAAGAAAATTCCCTACTGGGCCTAGTTTGCTAAGAATTTTCGTCACAGGGCTGGGGATGTAGCAGCTCAGTGGTACAGTACTTGGAGGCCCTGGGTTCCATCCTTAGCACCACAAATTTTTTTTTTTTATCATGAATGGATATTTAATTTTAGAATAAATTTTTTTTCTGCTTCTTTTGAAATGATCCCTGAGGGTTTTTCCCCCATCTGTGATGTGGTAAATTACACTCACTGATTTTCAAATATTAAGCCAACTTTGCATTCTTGAAATAAACTCAATATGAATGTGATATACTATTCTTTGTATTGACAGCACAATTTGATGGAGAGTCTGGCCAATTTCTTTCCATTCTTGTAATGTCCTTGTGGGGACTGAGTAGGAAGTGAATAACTAATTATTCACTGCTTTTGTGTATGTGGTAAAACACATAACATAAAATCAAACATTTTGATCACTTCAAAGTGTATGATTCAGTGATAAGCAGCACAGTCCCAGTTTTGTGCAGTCATCGCTCCAGCTTACTGCAGAACTTTTCATCACCCAAAAGGAAACCTCACCTCCATTGAGCAGCTACTTCCCATACCCATTTCCCATTCCTGTTTGCCTCTGGAAACTACTAACCTACTTTCTATCTCTACTGACTTGACTATTCTAGAAATTTGGAGAGAATGGAATCATACATTCTGTGGTGCTTTGCATCTGGTTTCTTTCACTTAGCATGTTTTCATAGCATGTATCCTACACCTGAACGAACAGAACATATGTTTGTCCACTCGTGGGGTGATGGATACTAGGGTTGTTTCTACCTGTCAGTCATCATGACTAGTGCTCCTGCTAACACTCATGTACAAGAACTGCTCAGTTTTAGTGTCCTTGATTCAGGCCTTCTTTGTCACAAATAACAGACATGACAATGTAGTAGGAAGTGAGGGTCAGGACACCAAGATCTGGAAGCAACACTTTATTAGTGGCACCACAGCCCAGAGGGATAATTCCCAAGTCTGAGCCCAAGCACAGCAGGGCTTTTAGTTTAATACATAAGTAAGTTTGGGGCACATCAAGGCAAGGGGGTTGGTGCAGTTCTATTGGAGGTGTATCTACATTCCTTATATGAGTACAAGCTTGTCAACAGCCCAGGGACTCAGCCCACAAAGCTTAGGGACTTCTACTGCACTAACCCTAAAGGGGGATTGCTCTTTCCCCGCTGCTCTGTTTCCTGCTTCTGCTACTGCAGTTATCTTTTACAGGTACCTGTTAGCAACTGCAAGGTTCTATGGTTAAATGTCAGTAAGCAGAGCTGCTGTGTGTCAGCGTGCAGAACCACAGTTTGTCAGCTCTACAACTTCTAAAGCCTCCATGTTGCTCTATCACTGCAATTACGGCAACTTATCTTGGAGGATAACAAACGGATCTGACAGTAGAGTATCTGGAAGTCCAGGAAAGAGTGGGAATGAGCCAACAGATATTTACTGTTCACTGTGTGCTAAGCATTGTCCTAGGCATCAGGGACTGGTAAACTGACAGGGTCCTGTTTTCATATGAAAGAACAGTAATTAGGTAAACATAAATTATTAAATATAATTTTATAAGTTAGTAAAATTAAAGAATCTGCACCCCAGGCATTGTCACTGCTGACGGGTATGGCAACTTCACTTTTCAGAGACCCCTGATGGACTTCACAGGCCTGACCAAGCTGCCCCTATCTCTGCACGACCCACCCCCCATTCCTGGACAACCAGAGGAGATGCAGCCACTTCGTGAGGAGGCGACTCCTAAATCCAGAGACAGGCCGAGCTGGTGCCAGTGCGGAAGCTGCCTCCCGTCCCAGCTCCCCGAGAGTCGCAGGTGCCTAGAGGAGCTGTGCTGCCGCAGGAAGCCGGGGGCCTGCATCACCACCTCCCAGCTGTTCGGGAAACTGGTGCTGTCCAGACACGCCCTGCAGCTCCTCCTGCTCTACCAGGAGCCCCTGCTGGCCCTGGAGGCGGAGGGCACCAATGATCGATTGCGGCACTGTGCCTATAGGTGCTACACCACCTGGCGCTTTGGCTCCCAGGATGTGGCCGACTTCGCCATCCTGCCCAGCTGCTGCCGCTGGCGGATCCGAAAAGAGTTCCCCAAGAGTGAAGGGCCATACAGTGGTTTCAGGAGTCCTTACTGACGGCACAAGGCTGCAGCAGTCACATTAACATCACTGCTGCTAACACCTACAGCGTCACCTGCAAAGATCTGTGGCCAAATTTTCAGCCAGAGGGAAATGTGCCTTCCTCTCCCACTGCTCTGCACTGCTCTACCAACCAACCCACCAACCTCCACCTGGCCCCAAAGACCAGTGATTCAGATCTAAGTCTCCATTCTGTCTCTAGGAAGTTGTGTGACACCAGTAGACCTTTAACATTTGTATTTCAGTCGCCTTGTCACACAACCTACTATCTTAGAGCTACTGTGAGGACAGACTGAGATGGTGTACGTGGACTGTTGTGAGTGTGTAGAGAGCTTTGCGAACACAGAGCACCTCATCATGAGGTTGGATGGGGATAATATCCAACTAGCAATAAACCCTTGGGGTCCTAGGTGGAGGACCCAGCCAGGATTAAAGGTGCCCACAAACTGTTTGACACTTACCCCTCGAGATCCAAGCTTTCTGTCTCCTTTCCTTGAGTCTAGGAAGCTCTGGGGGCTTTATCAAATAGTGGACGTGATGCTGTGTCAATTTCAAGATGTCAGTCTTAAAAGAGTATGGCAGCTTCCACTTCCTGTCCCTTGGAACTCTTGCTGAGGGGGAAGCCAGCCCCATATGGAATCTGACTGTCCTAAGAACACTCTGCTGGAAGCCCAAGCAGCCGCATGGGGGAGGAAAGTGTCCCCAGCTCATGCCACACAAGCCCAGTCGCCAAGCCTGGGTGAGAAGCAGCCTTCAGGTGATTCCAGACCCTACAGACCTGTGCCTGAAACTGCATGAAACCCCCACGTGAGAAGTGCCCAGTCAACCCAGAGAACCAAGCTGCTGTGTTAAGTCACTAAATTTTTTTTTTAATATTTATTTTTTAGTATTTTTATTTTTTAGTTTTCGGCAGACACAACATCTTTGTTTGTATGTGGTGCTGACAGGCAAGCGCGCTACTGCTTGAGCCACATCCCCAGCCCAAGTCACTAAATTTTTAGGTTGTTTGTTACACAGCCACAGATGCCTGGGAACACAGCCACAGTCCACACCTTCCCTGGTTCTGAGGTTCATAGGGAGCCCCTTGGGAGTATAGGTCTCTGTTGGACAGTTCTAAGAAGGCTGCAGACCAAATCAGGCAACACACCAGCCCAGCCCGGGAAGCCATCAAATCCAGCTGTGTGCTACCCAACACAATGGTCCTATCACTGGAAAAAGCTGCCTTTGTGCCTTAACATCCTAGACTCTGCAATCAGTCAGAATGAGTGCAGCCGGGATGCTGCTTTCAAAGCAACCCACGCCCTAAACGTCACCATTTCTATACATCAACCACCAAGGATATGAAGACAAATAGTCAGGTTTGGGGCCTGTCTCAGGATTTCCTTTCCACGGTTTTGTCATGACCATAGGCTATTTATTTCTAAACAACTATTTCAAAGAATTGTTTAGAAACCACTATGAATAGCATTGAAATACTATGACTGGTGATCTGTGAGTGCTTTTATACTCCAAGACTTTACATTTTGATATTTTTTGAAAAACCAGCAGCTTTCTACTGTATTCATGCAAAATAGCATAAATAAAAACTTTTTTTGAACCAGGGCTTTATCTGGCTTTAAACTCAGGAATCAAATTAATTGTGCCAGATTGAATTTTCCTTTTTGCTACCTTTTCAGGGATATTTTTGTAAAGTTAATTATATATAACTTCATACTTTTTTTTTTTTTTAATGATGGGGATTTGCACATACTAGGCAAACACTCTGTCACTGAGCTAAACCCCAGCCCAAGAACTGAAATGTTTTACTCCAAGAATTCTATGTAAGAATTCTATGTAACAACTGCAGGTTTCCATTCTGATGGCCTTTGACTCTTTCTACCTTATTTTTGGTGCCTTCTTCGCGGTGTGTTTCTATCACTCTGCTGAGGCCCCAGATGGAGCCATAATTTGGAATAGCAAATAATCACTGGATCCTTCTGTTTTCCTTCATCTTCCCCACGGATGCTCTGGGTGCAACATGATGTGCTACTGGACTGTGAAATGTCTGAACTTCCTACAGTACCTGGGATCATATTAGTATTTTTATTTTTAGTCTATTACATACAATATTGTTGCCAAAGGCAACCGAGCGCATATTAGGTAGGCATTAATTTGCCTTAAGTGGGGGGCATTCTTCTATTATGGTACACGCACAGCCTTCACCACTTCCCACTTCATCCTGTGTCAGAGGGAGGAGGTCTGCTTTCCTGCTGTGGACATGCTGACTTTATATAGAACTGATAATGGCTGGGCTTTACTCTCTTAAGGGACTCATTTTTAAATCCTTCCAAATTCTAGATTGGTAATGCAGATATTCTTGATCGTTTTGATAATTCAAAAAAAAATGATGGATAACTTATTTATTTAAACCTTCTTTTTCTGTTTTTTTTTTTCCTTCAGAATATCCCCAAATCAGAGTTAACACATTCATTTTCACATTCACTTAATAAAATATTCATAAAAATGTCACTGGAGACCAATGACAGATAAGACTGCTGCTCTTATGGGGATATAAAAAGATGGACATGAATAAAATGATTCAAGCAAATGCACATTTGCAATTTGTGATGAGTTATGATGAAGAAGGCAAATGATCATTTCAGAGTCTGTAAGAGAAGACTCTAATGTATTTGGGGAGATCATAAAAATCCTTCTTGAGGAAAGAACAAAGTTTAGCTAAAAGCTGACATAAGTACTATTAACTAGGTGAATGGGAGGGAGCATTTTAGGTAGAAAGACTGGCATGTGCAAAGGTCCCAGGGCAGAAAAGCCATAGCAGGTTTGCTGCATTTGAAGAAGACCTATATGACTGTACCCTAAATAGCATGGGGAGTACAGCATGAAACAAGGACTTGTAGGCTACGGTAGAGTTGACTGTATCCAAGGGACAGCCATGAAGGGTTTTAAGCAGGAGCCTGATAAAATCATATTTAATTTTTAAAAGAACTCAGATTGCTATGTGGGAAAGAAATAGGAGTGGTGATAGATCTGGTTTAAACATTCATTTCAGCCTTTCCCACTTCATGAAACGTTTGCCCCAATACGCAGCCAAATGGACTGATTGTCTTTTTTCTCTTCCTCTTGGCAAGTCACGAAAAGATCAGCAGTGAGAGAAAAAGGAGGAAAAGCTTTGGGGAACCTTAATTTTTAGAATATTCCTGTCCCAGCTGGTGGGGATGAGGTCACTTGCTGAGCTTTAGGCCAGAAGCAGGAGTGGACCAAATGGAGAGTCCAAGGTCAGTCAGCAGAACCAATGAGGTGTTCCACCTTGGGGCAGAAGACCTAAAATCAAGGTCTCATGTTACACAGTGCCTCAGCACCCAGGAGAACCAGGAGGCCCTAACAAGCCTTCATACAACTCCTCTCCCCAGTCCTCCCTCGGAAAAGGTCACCTTCTCAGCAGCCTGCCTCATCAAACGGACCAGATGCAGCTCCTGCTTCTCCCATGGAACTGTCCCAGCGAACCAATCACATCCTCCTGTGGTGATACCCTGGTGACACAAAGCCTGCTTCCCACTGGCTCTGCTCACTCACTGTGTTCCCAAGTACTCCTACAGGCACGTGTGTCCTCTGAGCTGTGAGTGTGCATGACTAATAAATGGCTGCCATCTACCTGTCCAGCATCGGGCGTTGTTTGCTCGGCTCCCCCAAAACCCCAGGGTGGGTCCCTCCTCCTCCTCACCAGTGGGGTGAGAAGAGTGATTAAAACATCCTTGAGTCCAGGCCAACCAGGAGCCCTCAAAAATCAGAGGCTGGGCCTGCCTCTGCCCAGGCATTGACAGCACAAAGCCAACGAGGAACCGTGGTCTCGCTGAAATGATCCATCTGCGCCCCTGGGGGCGTCACTCTCTGCTGCTTTTATGTGTCTCAGCCCATATTCAAGTCCCGAGACTTGTCAGTCATCCTGGGAATCCTGGAGGTCCTGATTCCACTCCTCTCTTCTGAATGGACTTGGAAACCACTCTCCTCTTGCCCCTTTGGTCTCCTATTTCTCAGTCCTAGAGGGTTATGAATCACATTTCCTAATAAGTGAGAATCCATAGGGAGGATTCTGCCTTCCTAACATCCTGGGCTCTTTTAATGAATTATCAAGGTCACGCGAGCCTGAGTCTACCTGCATCAGAGGAAGAGAGGAGGTGGCCGACAAGGTGACTTGCCATTTTAACCAAGTAACAGTTACACTGGACCAGCTTGGATAAGGGTCAACGCAAACTGACAGGGCCTGATGAGAGCCTGTTAGTGTGGGGTCACAGGGGTTGACATTTTATTTCCTCCAGCAAATGAGAAGCTCCCATTGGCCAAGAACTCATCTTGATTTTGTGTCCCCTACATGCTTATGTGAACACACGAGTACAGTGGACACTGGACACAGGCCTCCTGGCTCAAATCCTGGCTTGGCCACCTAGCATGGAGCCTCGGGTGGCTCATCATGTCTAACCATGTGAGCGCTTATTATCTAGATGGTATCCAAAGGCCACTCGGGAGCTGTAGACTCATACATCTAGCCAGCTCTGGATATTCTACTCAAATAGTTTAGAGGCATCTTGAACAGGCAGGAGAGAGAAAGCACGGTGTCTGCTCCATCACCCCACCCCCGTATGCGCTTCCAGAACTTCCAAGTCGCAGTTTGTAGTACAACTGCCATTGGCTCAATTTCCCAACCAAAAATGCAGAGCATAGCACCGCCATCCCTCTCCTCCTCCCCATTCTATCAATATTATCAGTTCCTTCAGCAAACACTGACTGACACCCTGGCCCTCGTCAGTGCTAGGGATAAAGAGGAGAGCAGGCCAGGCCCTCCCTCGCCTAGTGGGACAGATGGCAATCCACGCTTAAGGAAGTGGGGGTGAGGATAGCCAGAGACCAAGAATTTCACGAAATGAGCAGGTGCATGACAGGAACGATGGAGTTACCTGGGTCAGGGTCAGGGACACTCTCCAAAGAAGGGACCTTTATGCCTGATGTGAATATCAGGAAGGAGCCAGCTGTGACAAACTGGAGGAAGGGCATTCTGGACAAAGGGACAGAAAAGGCGAAGTGGGAAAGAAACAAGTGTGCCCCAGGAACAGTGAGATGCCAGAGTGCTTGCATGTTTAAGACATGGTCCCTGCCTTCTAAGTTCCGCTGAGGGCACAGGCATGGTGCTCTTCTTACTGCCTCATAGACTACATGATTCCCTGTCACCAAAACAGAAGCTCAAAGAAAGGTGAAATCCACACAGTCAAGCATGATCTCAGCAGCTCTGGAAAGCCTATGAGATGTGAGCGCAGCCTCGCCAGCTGAGGAGCCCGGGACATTCAGTAGGATGGGCAGACGCATGTCTAATAGGCCAGTAGCATGAGCCAGGCCCAGAAAGAAATGGCAGAGTAAATGCAAACACACATGGACCCGAGTCTGCTCCAGGATGGGAAAACTGTGGGCGAGGGCTAAAGAGGGACAGACTGGGAAACCTTCAAAAGAAAAGGGCTGAGGTACGCGAGCCTGTTACAAAGTTGCCAAAGGCCATTCCTGGGCTGACAGGGGACTGGAGGAAAGCAGTGACTTCAGACAGCCGTGGGGATGATGGTCTATCAGAAGTCTGCTGGGATCACATGGGAGTGACTGGTGAGCCCCGTGGACCACTGAATTAGCGTTAGTGATGGAGATGAAGGGAAGAAGCTGGAAAATTACTTTTAAAACTTCCCAAAAGTCCAACAGTAAGAAGTTGGTTAAATAAATGAAGACACTTCCACGTAACAGAGGAGTACACAGCTATTTAACATGATGCCACTAAAGGGCAATTAGGATGTTCGAGGCAGAACACAACACGATGACCCTTTTGGCTTGAGAAGACTGTGAGCCTTAATTAGAACTCTGTTTTTCTTGTTTGTTTTGTTTTTTAATTTTCCTGCAATGATAGTTGTTAAAAACCTTTAACCCTGAATGCACAATTAAGGAAGACGAGAATCACCTAGCTCCTCATTGAAATATATCATGGATAAATACAAATCAGTCTTTCAGAGATGTCAGAAAAGGTTAGTAGCATTTTCTAAAATCCAGAAATTCAACTTAAAAGCCATCTTTTGAGTTTTCCCCTTTGTGATTTGGGACAGGTAGCTCAACAAGACCTGACATGGGACTAGCACTATATTTCTCTTCTCCTTAATTGTAACAAATATATTTTGAATACAAAATCTAATGCTTGAGTTTGGCAGTTCATCAAAAGGTTGAGCACAGAATTGCCACATGGTTCATCAACTTCATTTCTGGACATATGCCCTGAGGAACTGAGAGCAAGCAAATAGGGACCTGTAGCTGAGTGTTCACAGCAGCATATGGACACCAGCCTAAAGGTGGAAACAACTCAACAGATTAATGGATCACAAAATGAAGTCCATCCACAGAGTGGAATGTTACTTGACCACAAAAAGGAACAAGGTTCTAGCTGGGCACAGTGGGGCACAGCTGAAATCTCAGTTACCTGGGAAGCTGAGGCAGGAATACCACAAATTCTAGACCATTCTGACAGCAAGACCCTGTCTCAAAATAAAATTTAAAAGAGGTGGGGATGTAAGCTCACTTGGGGAGTGCTTGCCTAGCAGGTCCTGGGTTCAATCCTCATACCCCTCTAAAAGAAAAGAACGGGGTTCTGAGACATGCTACGGCATGAATGAACCTTGAAAAAATGCTAAGTGAAATCAGCAAGATTCAAAAAAGACAAATATGGTATGATTTCACTGATATGAACTATCTACAACAAACAAATTCAGAGAGGCAGAAGGTTTGAACAGAGATGATCAAAGGTGGAGGGAAATGGGTTGGGAGTTACTCTTTTGTTGGGAGTTACTATTGTTTTACAGACAGGGGATTGAACCCAGGGCCACATGTATGCTAGGCAAGCACTACCACTGAGCTCCATCCCCAGCCACGAGTTAGTATGGTTACAGAGCTCCTGTTTGGGATGATGACAAAGTTCTGGAAATGGACAACGGTGATGGTTGTGCAATACTGTGAATATATTTAATGGCACTAAATTGTATACTTTCAAATGGTTAGAATTGTAATTTCATGTCATGTACATTTACCACAATTTTTTAAATTAAAAAAAAGAAACCCTTTATTGCTTTGACAATTGTGAGATTTTGACATTTTATGTAATAAGAAAAAGATACTGTTTTGCAGTCTTTTAGTCTGTCTCAATTGCAGGCTTGGGTCAGTTTGCTGGTCATATTTCCTTGTGTCCTTAAGGCATATTAACATATCTTGTTAAGAAAATATTCCAGAAACCCAACATGACCAGAAAACCAGGAGAATTTGCCAACAAGAAGGCATAAGCCAGTGGGTGATGGGTATAAATCTAACCTTTGGCTTTCTTAGGGTGAAACGCAAGGCCTGACCCTGCCTGAGGCCCTGACTTTACCACCACTGCACTATTTCTGCTGACCTGAGGGCAACAGGTCTGCATACAGCTTTAGTCAAAGCGCTAAAGCACGAGGACATGAAGCAGGCTTGCATGTGGGAGGGCGCCAGCCCCTGTGCCAGCCAGAGTTGGAGGATTGCCCAGCATAGCCCCTGGACGCGGCCTTTGCTTGCTGTTTCACTTGTGTTATTAGCTCCCGTGTCACCCTGAGAGCAATGGGACTCTGCCTCCAAGGAGGGTGTGTGGGAAACCTGCCATCGCAGGCAACTTACTGGTAATTACTGTGAGTACTGTGCCAGGTGGAGGCTTTTGAAAGTGTCACAGAGGCCCCATCAGAAAAGGGCTGGAACAAGTTGTCCTGGAAGGGAAGGTGGCACCTAAGGGAACTCAGCAAGGGCTGAAGGAGCTGCCTCACAGAAGCAGAGCCAATGTAGACGACAAGCAAAGGGCGAGAGGCTAGACAGCAGAGCGCTTTAGAAGGCAGGGTGTCCCTGTGGGAAACCCACTTTAGGTAAGCTGATCTAGAGCGAGTTGCAGAATAAGTAATGGATGGGGGTGAGTGGGTTTTGCTTTACAAAGGGACTCATAACAAGATAAGAGTCCTTTCAATAGCATTTGAAAAATTATAAAAATCAAGTCTCCTTTTTTAGGACCTTCTCTACCAAAGAGACAGAGGGATGTTCACAGCCCAGCTAGGAAGCTGAGACCACTCTAGAACTCATCTTATCTTTCCTGTTTGCAAGAGGAAAGGATTGAGTACTCTTAATCCCAAGATGCTCTCTTCACTGTATAAAATGAGATCAATGTGTACTTGACATTAAGCTCATGCAAACTGCTTAGCATACCACCTAGTAAATGGGTGCACTGTGTTAGGTAAAATCAAAGTCCACGCCATGACCTTGAAGGCCCAATTTGATCACCTCTGACTACTCCTCAGGACCTCAGCTCACACCCCTGCTCCTGACCCACTATGCTCCTTTCATACTGACCTTCTTTCTCTTCCTAGAACATATCAAGCTCTTCCCCACCTCAGGGCCTTTGCATTTGCTATTCTCTCTGCCTGGAATACTTTTCCCTGAGATTTTTCAGAAAAAAAAAAAAAAAAGGCTCTTTCCTGACATCCAGCTATCAGCTCAAATACATCTTTTTTAAAGAGAGCTATCTCCAAGCTAACAGATACATAGAGAATTCAATACCCAGCCAGGAAGTCCTTTCTCTTAGAGTGCACATGGAACATTTATACAAATAGACTTGCATGTATTTCCTCAGTACATCCCAACATATATTATGATACAGAACAGGTTATCCAACCACAGAAACTAGAAATTCATTTAAAAATAGATTTTAAAATGTTGGGAAATTTACTAGATACATTAGCTATTGCTAAATGACTCTTGGAAATATCTAGAACTGAACAATGAAAATGTTACATGTCAAAACTGGTGGGAGGTGGGTAAATAGCACCTCAAAGGGAGTGTACAGGGGCTAGAGTTGTGGTTCAGTGGTAGAGCACTCATATCACACATGTGAAGCATTGGGTTCAATCCTCAATGCCACATATAAATAAATAAAATAAAGGTATTGCGTCCATCTGCTGAACTTAAAAAAAAAATTTTTAAAAAGGGAGTGTAAAGGGCTGGGGTTGTGGCACAGTGGTAGAGTGCTCACCTAGCACATGTAAGCTCTGGGTTCAATCCTCAGCACCACAAAAAAATAAATAAAATAAAAGTATTGTGTTCAACTACAACTAAAAAAAAAAACAAAGAGGAGTATACAATATTACATACATCTGTCAGGAAACCAGAAAAGTCAGAAAAGAAATAAGTTAAGCATTCAATCTAAAATACTGGAGAAAGGATAACACAACCAGCTGGGAGAAATTTGAGGAAAATAATAAATATTAGGGCAGAAATCAATGAGATGCAGAATACATGAAACAACTAACAAAAGTCCTATGAAAAAAAATCAGTAAGTTGCAAGTCTTGCCAGAGATGTGTCTCAGAAAAAGAAAAAAAAAAAAAAAAGCAATAAACTACAGAATTAAAAGACAGCACAACTCTAGTTAAACAGAATTTTTTTAAATTAAAGTTAAACAGCTTCCCCGATTGCCCTCTTCCCTTCATTGTCTATTGTTGTTCCCTTCATTGTCTGTTGTCTTGGCTTGGAATATAAGCTCCCGAGACAAGGACTTTGCTTGGCTCACAAATAAACACCAAGCCCCAAGAACAGAGTCTTGCACAGGCTCAGCCCGAACAGCTACTCATGAATGCAAGGGTCAACGTCCCCAAAGAGCTGGCGCTGTGAGGCCAGATAAGTCCTTCCTATAGCAGACTTCTGATTGTCTTCGTTGGATCTGCAAAGGTGGAAGGATGCCTGCAAGCCAGACCTGAGAGGAATGGATCTGATGGAATCGATGGCTCAGTGCTACTCCAGGCTACTGCTGGAGCTATTCAAAGAACTAGGAACTTCTGCTATGTAATTTTGCATAACAGGAAGAAAAAAAAAAGAGAGAGAAAAGTGTAGAGAGAGGTGATGGGAGGGGAAGGGAGGGGAGGGAGGAATAGGAAGGGTAGCAGAATACAATAGACACTAATATGGCTGTATATATAAATGTGGCTGTAAAACCAATGTGATACTGCAATCTGTACACGTGGAAAAAAAAGAATTCATACCCCACTTGAATCAAATGTATGATATGTCAAGATCATTGTAATGCTTTGAGCAACTAATAAAAAAAAAAAAAGAAAAAGAAAAAGAAACTAGGAACTTCTGGCTCAGTGAACCACACCTGTGCACAGCCCGGTGTGAAGAGAAAGGAGAGAAACGGTTTGACAGTTCCTTAAAAATTCAAACAAAAGATTATCAGATAATCCAGCAAATCCACTCCTAGATACAAACCCAAGAGAACTGAAAACAGGGATGCAGAAACCTGCACACTCGTGTTCACAGAAGCACTGTTCACTACAGTCAAAGGTGGAAACTGCCCAATGTCCATCAGCAGGTGAAAGGATAAACACAATGTGATATGTTCATACAATGGAGTATTATTCAGCCACAAAAGGGAAGGCGTACTGATCCATGCCACAGTGTGACGAACCTCCAAGACAGTATGCCCAATCAAAGTAGATGGACACAAAAGGTCACACATTTTATGATTCCATTTATAGGAAAAACCCAGGGTAGGTGGTTCCAAAGAAACAGAAAGCTAGGGGCTCAGGAAAAGGTTTGTGGGTATAAGGTCTCCTTTTGGGGTGATAAAAATGTTTTATAACCAGCAGAGGAGCAGCTGCATGACACTGTGAATGTACCAAATGCTACTGAACTGTTCACTTGAAAATGGTTAATTTTCTACTGTACACTTAAAAATTTGTTGAGCCAGACATGGTGGCATATGCCTGTAATCCCAGCAGCTCGGGAGCTGAGGCAGGAGGATCAAAAGTTCAAAGCCAGCCTCAGCAAAAGCAAGGCCCTAAGCATCTCGGTGAGACCCTGTCTCTAAATAAAATACAAAATAGGGCTGGGATGGGGCTCAGTGGTGGAGTGCCCCTTGGTTCAATCCCCTGTACTCCGCCAAAATTAAATTTGTTGAGAATAGATCGTATGTTAACTCTTGAAAAAAAATTAATAAAAAGGTTAATTTTATGTTATACGACTTTTACCTCAATTGAAAGAAAATAAATAAATGAAGAGTAAAGTAGTACTAAAACCCACATTTGGCCAGATGACTTGAGTGTTATAATCAACAGCTAGAGCTCAATATTACTATCCTAGAATAAACTGCCATCATGACACAAGAATAAATCTTGAAATTTTCCCCAAGAGTTTAATTATTACTTCAATTTTATTATTATTTTACAAACCAATTATTTCAATTTGACTTTTCTTATTTAGGAGCATTAACTCCTTAGCACCATCACCTGCTGGACCACTCCTGGGATGGCTCACGTGAACATCTGGATACTGAGGAGACGCTCTTCCAAATGTTCTAATGTGGCACTAAGAGGTTTGTTTGGTTGGCTCTGCCAGGATGGGACATCCCTGATAATGATGTGGCCATCTGCTATGACTGTTATATGTCCCCCCAAAATTCAGGTGTTACCAAAGTGATAGTATCAAGAAGCAGGGTATTTAAGAAGGGATTGGGCCAGAAGGGTACCTCCCTCAGGAATAGAATTGAGCCCTTACAAGAGGCTTCACACAGCATGTGGCTGGCTTGCCCTTCCAGCTGCCACTACTCCAGCACTCAACCTTCATGGCGCCATCTTGGAAGAAGAGAGCAGCCCTCACAGATCCTGCCAGCACCTTGACCTCACACTTTCCAACCTCCAGAACTTTGAGAAATAAATGTCTGTCCTTTATAAACTACCCAGACTGTGGTATTCTGTCACAGGAACGCAAATGGATGAAGCTACCACCAACCTATTAAGTTTTCCTTCCTGCTAGACTGTACCTGACCATGGTAAAGACCTGCTTCTTCTTCTAACTCCATACTTGAAAACTGGATTGATGGTGATGATGTAATTTCATTTAAACAATCCAACAAATTGAAAGCTTTGCACCCTGCTTGAAGATATTTTCTGAATGTTTTCAAAAGCAATTTGATTTCTTTTCATATTTTAAATTTCAAATATCTTTGTATCTATTGCATTATAATTATTATGTAGTCAAAAAAATCTCTCCCGTGTCTGTTAATTGATTTTTCTATCAAACCGTTGGAAAGTTCCTAGATATTACTTTGAAAATAAAAGTTTCCCATCATCTTTATGCTTTTTTCTATTTTAGCAATAATAAATCTAAATGGTATAAACTATTGATAGGCTTTCAACATATAAAGTACCTAAGAATATATTTTTTCCCACTGCAGTTACAACTAGAATGCTCACCTACATTAGAAAGTGAATGTTTACATATGGAAGAATCTAGTGACAAGACTTCCTCAGGTGGATGCTCTGACTGGCAATGACGGTTACTTACATGATGCCCAATCACTGCTCTCCCACAAGTTCAGAGATGCCAGCACTGAGGTTGAAGTAGACATGTGACTACTTGACCTCCAGAGCTGAGTCCAAAACCAAAGCCAAATGGCAGACTTGGGCCAATCAGGGGCTTAGGTTGATTGCGTTTAGTCGCTGGAGGCAGGGAGGGAGGAGGTGAGCATTCTGCATAATTCTCAGGGTAGGAAAGAGGCAACTTTTATCCCTCAACTGACCCAAAGAAAGTGGCTGCAATTTGTCATCCTTCTTCCCACTGAATTTCCTACTGGAGAGAGTGGAATTCACTGGGTGGAAAAAAACAGAAAAGGGGAAGTAAATAAAGAAAGGGTCAGGGTGCTGTGCTCCACAAACACTTCCTGCTGGTTGTGCTGAGAAACTGCCTACCAGGCAGCCTGTACAACTCAGCACAGTTCATGTCACATGAGCCTAACACTTGAGAGTTATAGAACTACTCAGAGGACAGTGCTCTGTTTTTTAACAGCTCCATTTAAGGGTAGAAAAGAATTGGGAAAAACCCCTAGAGAATGCTTTGTGATTTGCTTATGTGAACTTAGATGTTATTCTTATCAATAACACCTCAATAGTTTGGGAGGCTGAAGAGTCTTGGGACCCTTCTCTCTTCAGAGAAGACTAATAACAACTATCATCAACTATTTTTGCATGGTGGATAGAGGGACACACGGTGAACCAGGAAAGGTGAGGAAACTTGCAGAATGTTCTATTGGAACTAATGAGTTTGAGGGTTTTTTGTTTGTTTTGTTTATACCTTTATTTTATTTATTTATTTTATGTGGTGCTGAGGATTGAACCCAGTTTCCTACACGTGCTAGGCAAATGCTCTACCTCTGAACTACACCCCAGCCTAAAGAGTTTGAGTTATGACTTGACTATATAATAGGATTCACTGTACTACTCCCATACAGGTGGTCTTCAAAACAGAAATTGCTGTTCAGAGCCAAAGAAACCTGGATCTCCCATTGGTTTGGATTGAGATCTGCTGGAGACTGTTTATTTGAATAATAATTCAGTAATTGTGGAGGAATGAGAAAGATCAACATATTAACAGTCTATATTCCAGAAAACCCTTTTTTATAAGTCACATAAAAGACATGCCTCTGACTCCTTCTGTTGTTTTGTTTTGATTAAACTTCCCATAAGTTACAACATCACAAGAAATGCAGCTGTAGAGGCCACATTTCTTGGAAAGCCCCCCTGCTTCTTGCAACAGCCCTTTATCCTAAAAGATCCAGTTCAAGTTGAGTTGATCCGGGTTTAGCTACCATCTTGAGGGAAGTATGGATGAGTGAGGGGATGAGGGGTGGGTGTTCACAGCTCTGGACCCCTGCTGCCATGTGCCTTCCTGAAGCCAGTCAGTTTAATCCTTCTAAGTTGGCCAGCTCATCCCATTTGCTCTGGACTTTCTCAGGGTTAGCACTGGAAGCTCCATAGCCTAGGAAACTTCTGGGTCACTGACATACCAGATGGCTGATTACCTGTGTGTTTACTTCCCCTGCTTGAAGCTGTACCACATACAAAAGGCAAGCCTGAGTGGCATTAGTCCCTCTTCCTCTTCAGGCTGTCACCTATCATGGCCTCAGTCTTTCTACCATTGACTAGAACTTGAACCTAGTTACTCCAAAAAGTCATTAAGAATGAGGTGAACATTTCTACACTATATTTAAAAAATCTTTCTTTTCCCATTTTTAAGAGGAAAATGTCTAAATTCATATGAATTAAAGTTCTTTCTTAAGCTGGCACTATAGATTCCTGTTGAAAAGTTAAGTATGCATCTATTTCCATCTTATTTCTATCTTATGAAGGTAGACAGGCTATTTTGAAAAGAAGAATTTCAATTAGAAGATAAATCGAAGAATTTCAGACATACAAATATGTGTATTAACTCAGTCTTCCTGACTTACAGCTTCTAGATGTTTTTCTTTCTCTTTTTCATACACATCACATTTGAGAACTAGTTAGTACAATCCTATAGGAGGAATTCTGAAATTTTGTACAGGTATTTTATGGTGCTCACTATGGTTAGAGGGTGTTCAAGCACTTAGGTAGGGACCAGAGATATATTCCACGCATGAATTGAACATCCTGCAAAAAGAAGGGCTATCCTATATTCGGCTCAACTTTCTTTCTTTTTTCTTTTTTTTTAAGTTATTTTTTTAACGTTTATTTTATTTATTTATTTTTATGTGGTGCTGAGGATCAAACCCAGCATCTCACACATGCTAGGCAAGCACTGTACCGCTCAGCCCCAGCCCCAGTCCCTTGGTTCAACTTTCGAATGTCCACCAGACATTCATGTTGGTTTAAAATAAAACAAAACCCAAAACAGCTTTTTCAATTTATTTAAACCTACAACCTAATTCCATTTAATTTTAGTCACAAATGTAACTACCACAAGAATTTATAACTATCATATATGTCCGGGAAGTGCTATACTATGTTTTGTTCAAAAATTGATAAGAAAAAATTCAATTAAATTTTTCAAAAATAAAATTAAAAACCCAGCAAACTTAACTAAGAACTGTTACCTTACTTCAGGAAATCACATCACCAGCAGCAATATCACATTTAAGTCATTAAGAAATATCATATTTAAGTCACCAAAAAACACATTTGTAAATGTTACACATGAAGTTATTAAGTGCAAATATGTAACACAGTTTTGAGGATTTTCTTTTTCTTTTTCTTATTTTTTGCACTAAGCATTGAAATCAGGGGCATTTTTACCCCTGAGCTACACTTCCAGTCCTTTTTTGCTGCTGCTGTTGTTGTTTTGAAGAGGGGTCTTGCTAAATTGTTGAGCCTGGCCTTGAACTTGCAATCTTTCTGCCTCAGCCTTCTGGGTAGCTGAGATTGCAGGTGTGCATCTCCATGCCCATCTTGGGATTATTTTTAACTAATTTAGACCCTAATACTTTGAAATGGATGGGAGACCTATGAAATATAGAGATGTTCCTAAATTTTTTAAAAGGGTGTTTCTTAAATGTTAATAAGCTTAAAGAGAAAAGTAGAATACTACAATATGCTACATTTTCTGTAACAACAGGGATTGATCTCTCTCACTCATTCACTTCTCTCTCTCTCTCTCTCTCTCTCTCTCTCTCTCTCTCTCTCTCATACACACACACACACACACACACACACACACACACCAAAGTATTTGCAAAAAGAAAACCCAAAAGGATAAAAACAATAAAAATGGCAACCACTGGATGGAGGGTGACAACAGAATGGCAGGAATGGCAATGTGACTTCTCTGAACATCTCTTTTAAATAGTTTTAAACAAAATAAAATATTTTTAAATTAAAAATAACTTTGAATAGTTTGCCTTTGGAACTACATGTTCAACAAACTGAGTAAAAATCACATGTAATTTCACTATACAGTATTGCAATCCTACATTTAAAATATTTTTGTAGCTTGATGAAATCTGTTGTGCAAATCACAAAAATTATTAAATTTCAGTTACTCCTCATTTTCAGTAACACCAATCACTCCCCATAGGGCTAATGACCTCCCCATTGCCTCTCATACTCAGTCTCTTCCTCCATCCATTCTCTATTCTGCTTTGCCTATCAAAGGATGTGGTCTCCAAAGTTTCCTTACATCCTAGAGACTGAAGGTTGAATATGCTGGGATTTCAAGGCACAGTTATAAAAATAAGTCCAGCTTATCTGCAAGAATATTATCCTTCCCATTTTTTCTATTTCAGTAATCTACAATCCCTCCCACCCACACGGTAGGAGGAAACATTTGCAGCTCCTATATCTCATAAAGGACTTGTATGTAGAGTATATAAAGAACTTTTACAGCTTAAAATAAAAAGACAACCCGATGAAAAAAAAATGGGCAAAAAATCTGAACAAGATAGACAAAGAGCCAATAAGCACATGAAAGGAAGCTCAACATCATTACTCATTATGAAAATGCTAACCAAACATGTATCTACACATATACACACATATTTTAAGTACAGGGACATTATATTTCATATTAATTTATTTGAGGACAACTAAAAGGATGTTAGAAAATATTTACCTTTGCAGGGAACAGTGGTGCACATAATTCCAGGTCCTATAATTCCAGGACCCTAGAAGCTGAGGAAGGAGGATCTCAAGTTCAACAAGGCCACCTTGGGCAACTTAGTGAAACCTTGTCTCAAAATAAAAAATGAAAAAGGCTGGGAAATGTAACTCAGTGGTAAAGTGCCCCTGGATTCAATCCTCAGTAACACATACAAATTTTTATTTTTTAGAGAGAGAGAGAGAGAGAGAGAGAGAGAGAATTTTTAAATATTTATTATTTAGTTTTCAGTGGACACAACATCTTTATTTATTTGTATGTGGTGCTGAGGATCGAACCCAGCGCCCCGCGCATGCCAGGCGAGCACGTTACTGCTTGAGCCACATCCCCAGCCCCACACATACAAATTTTTTAAAATTTATTTTTACTTTTTAAGAGATATTGGGTCTGCTGGGTGTGGTGGCACACACCTGTAATCCCAGCAACTAGGGAGGATGAAGCAGGAAGTTCGCCAGTTCAAAGCCAGCCTCAGCAATTAGTGAGGCACTAAGCAACTCAGTGAGATCCTGTCTCTAAATAATATACAAAAAAGGGCTGAGGATGTGGTCAGTGGTTAAGTGCCCCTGAGTTCAATACCCGGTATGAAAAAGAGAGAGAGAGAGAGAGAGAGAGAGAGAGAGAGAGAGATTGGGTCTAACTGACTTTGCAGAAGAATTCAATTAATCAACAAATATATGAAAAAAATGTTCAACATCTGTAGCAATTAGAGAAATGCAAATAAAAACTACACTGAGATTTCATCTCATCCCAGTCAGAATGGCAATTATCAAGAATACAAGCAACAGGGCTGGGGATGTGGCTCAAGCGGTAGTGTGCTCCCCTAGCATGCGTGCGGCCCGGGTTCGATCCTCAGCACCACATACAAACAAAGATGTTGTGTCTGCTGAAAACTAAAAAATAAATGTTAAAACTCTTTCTCTCTAAAAAAAAAAAAAAAAAAAAAAAAAGAATACAAGCAACAGTAAATGTTGGCAAGGATGTGGGGGAAAAGGTATACTCATACATCGCTGGTGGGACTGAAAACTGATGCAACCATTAAGGAAAGTGGTATGGAGATTCCTCAGAAAATCTGGAATGGAACCACCATTTGACCCAGCTATTCCACTCCTCAGTTTATACCCAAAGGACTTAAATCAGCATACTAGAGGGACACAGCCACATCAATGTTTATAGCAGCTCAATTCACAATAACTAAACTATGAAACCAACCTAGGTGTCCTCCAATAGATGAATGGATAAAGAAAATGTGGTATATGTACACCATGGAATATTACTCAACCTTAAAGAAGAATGAAATTATGGCATTTGCTGGCAAATGGATGAAGCTGGAGAATTTCATGCTAAGTGAAATAAGCCAATCCCCAAAACCAAAGGCCAAATGTTTTCTCCGATATCTGGATGCTAATTCACAATAAGCGGGGCGGAATATGCTACAGAATATAGGAACTTTCGATTAAACAGAGGGGGATGAAGGGAGGGGAGTGGGTATGGGGATAGGAAAGATAGTAGAATGAATCAGACATTATCACCCCATGTGCATGTATGGTTACATGACCAGTGTGATGTAGAATACTCCATTTTTGTATGATGTGTCAAAATGCATTTTATTGTCATGTATAACTAATTAGAACAAATAAAAAGAGATATTGGGTTTGACAAGACTGAGATCCACTGATCTACAGGAAGCACAAAGATGATTATCTGATCAGCATGTGACCTTTTAGAGTCAGAGTTTCGTTTCTATGTTTCACAAAATATTCAGTCAAGGACTCATGGAGAAAAACAGAAAATAAATTTATTGATGCATTGTAATGATACATAATAGAATTCACGATGCTATATCTGTAAATGCATGTAGTGTGATCAGTGTCCTTCCCCAGCACCTTCTCTTTCCCTCCCCTCCATCCTCCCTATTCTTCTCTACTAATCTACCTTCTATTATTATCATTTTAATTAGTGCATTTGAATTCATATATACATTAAAATTTTTAAATATTTCTCACTTTTACTTTCTCCTTATTCTTTATTGAAATGTTCTATTTCTGGATGTACAAGTACACATATATTTGCACATGCATCTGTCATTATGTTATAAACTGATAAATTTCACAATATCTGTATGCCATATAAATGAATCTTACCTTTTTAAATGCCTAAACATGTAAACAATTTTTGGTGAAGACATTCAGGAACAAAGAACATGATCTCGCTGGGCTTTTATGGCTAAAAGCCATTGTAACACACATCAGTCTTACCAAGCTCTACAACCTAATGAAGCCTTATGAACACTTGGGTCTGTCTCTGCTGGCCTCTCATGGTCTAAATGGTCCTAGACTGATAAGCTTTTTACAGTTCTCTGCTCTGCTTTTTATAGGGACTTCATTCTTTTTATGGGCCATTTGTTTATTTATTGCTGCTCTTAGTGGCCTCTGGAAATGCCTCTCATTTCATTCTGACTTCCTGCATTCACATAAACATTTGTTTTAATGACTACACTACTGGTGACATTTTTTTCCCATATTTTTTATTGGTGCATTATAATTATATATAACCTTCTGGTGACATTTTTCATCTGTTAGATCTGAGCACCACAGATGTGGTCTTTTCAATTCCAAGTTTCAAAAGGTACCAGTGTAAGTAAATAATAAGTAAGTCTATGTTATTATTAAGGAGTTATCTCCAGGGCAAAGGTGAGCCAGAAGTGCAGAAACAGGAACTGTAAAACTCGGCAGAATCCCCAGAGGCCCTTTTCTTAACCTCACTCACCTCTGCAGCTCTTTGTCCATCTCTTCCATTTTCTCTTCTGTAGACTCTTCTGGCTTCCTCATGAGCAGGATGGTTACTGTTCCAGTCACCTGCAGAGAACAAAGAGCTGCTTTAATCACAATGCCACAGCCAGAGAGAATCAGACTGGCTGGGTTTAAACCACAGACTGGTTGCCACCTGGTCTAATCAGCTATGGCCAGGAGGAATAATGTTCATTGTTTTGTTACCAAAGTTTTATTACCAACTTTCTTCTCCCTGTTTACTGTTACTAGGGAGGTGTCAATCACATGCTAAAACATTTGCTCTTTTAAGATGTACAACTCAGGGACTTTTAGTCTTTTCACAGTTCAGCAACTATCACTGCTGTTTCATTTCCAGAACATTTTTCATCACTCCAAAAGGAAACCTCCCACTCATTAGCAGTCATCTCCCATCCTTCCTTTCTCCTGGCCTCTGGCACCAATAATCTACTTTCAGTTTCTATAGATTGGCCTGTCCTGGATATTTCCTATGAATAGAATCTTACATCGTGTGATCTTTTATCTGGCTTCTTTCAGCATGTTTTCAGGCCCATTCATGGTGTGGCATGGATCTGGACTTATTCATTTTTGTGGCTGAATAGTGCTCCAATGCATGGACAAGCCACATCTTAGCCATTTACTCATTAACAGACATTTAGGCCATTTCCCCTTTGGGGTTATTAAGAATGTAACTGTGAACATTCAAGTCTTTATATGAATGTATCTTTAAGTCTCTGAGGTACAAACTTAGAAGTGGAATTGTTGGCTGCTATGGTAATGTTTAACATTTTTGAAAATTATCAAATTGACTTCCAAAGCAGCTGCACCACTGTGTATTCTCCAGGGATATGTAAGAGTTCCAGTTTCTCTACACTCTTGCCATCTTTTTTTATTGTCCACCTGTTTATTTATTAGAGCCATGTTAGTGGGGATGAAATGATAGCTTGCGAGTGATTTTGATTTTCACTTCCCTAATGACTAATGAGATCAAGCATCTTTTCAGGTCCTATTGACCATTTATATATTTTCTTTGGAGAAACATTTATTGAATTAACTTCTGCCCTTTTTTTAAACTGGGTAGTCATTTCATTGGTGAGTGGTAAGAATTCTTAGGGATTTAAGATATTAGACATTTATGAGACAGATTTATAAATATTTTTTCCCATTCTCTGGGTTGTCTTTTTACTGTCTTGACAGTTTCAATGAAGAACAAAAATTTTATTTAACTTTAACAAAATAGTACAATTTTTTCCTTTAGTTACTTGTGCTTTAGGCATCCTATCTTAAAAAACAGATCTTTGTAATCTAAGGTCACAAAGATCTGCATCTTGTGCAGATCTTCACTGAAGAGTTTCATAATTTGAACTCTGATATTTAGGTCTTTAATCTGTTTTGAGTTAAATTTTTTATGTGGCAGTAAGTAGGAGTCCAACTTCATTATTTTGCATATGAATATTCAGTGGTCCAATGACACTTTTTTTTATTTCTTTTTTAGTTGTAGTTGGACACAGTACCTTTATTTTACTTATTTATTTTTATGTGGTGCTGAGGATCGAACCAAGGGCCTCGCACATGCTAGGTGATCACTCTACCACTGAGCCACAACCCCAGCCCCCAAAGCCACTTGTTGAAGTCTATTCTTTCCTCATTGAACTGTCTTGCACCTTTATTTATTTTTTTTTTTTTTTGCACCTTTATTTAAAGACAATTTCTATTAGAACTAAATTCCCAAAGTTGTTCAACAACTGACTGCACTCAATAGAGCAAGCAACAAAAAAGCAACTAAATGAGATTAGGATATGTGTATTTGAAAAGCCACGTAATCATTTCCTTGTATTTTATATACATACCAAGAATATACTGGCTAGTATAATGGATATGCTGATTGGGTTATGCCAAACTTGCCAAAAGGTATACTTTAAATGTGTGCAGTTTATTGTTCATCAATAATACCTCACTAATGAAGTTTGGTTTTGGTGGTGGCTTTTCCAGCACTGGGGATTGAAACAGGGCCCTGTGCCTGCTAATCACTGAGCTATACTCTCAGGCCCTAAAGTGATTTTTTTTAAAAAAAAAAAAAAGGTAAGCCAAAACTGATGGTGCATACCTATAATTCCAGTAGCTGGGGAGGCAAGAGGATCACAAGTACAAGGTCAGCCTCAGCAACTTAACGAGGCCCTAATCAACTTAGACCCTATCTCAAAATAAAAAATAAAAAAGGACTGGGGATATAGCAAGAGTGTAAATTCAATATTTTATTTCCCTAATCATTTTTCAGGATCAGCCTCTTGGGATTCGTGATGTAACCAACTAGTGATTCTTGAAAACTTTTATATTTCTTTTAACTGATCTTGCTCCAAAATATAAACAAACCACTTGAATTCAGGATTTATAAGGCTGGGGTTAACTCATTACTATGGGATAAATATTAATGAGGGCTGGACATGTGTTCTGATTCTTAAGGAAAACCATTTTTAAGTCATCTCTCAATGAGGACTTAGAAAATGGACTAATCCTTTTCTACATAGCACTCCCAAGTGCACCAGCCATTTTGGCAGAGACTTCAGCCATCTAGCACCTCCATATCCCTAGCATCAAGAATGCTGCAAGCACACACATGCACTTAAATCTATCACCATCTTTCCTGGGACCATTTTGGATTGAGACAGGTGGCATCTTTGTTCCTCCTTCTAATTTAACAATTCTATGTACAGGGGCAGATGCTATCTTTTGAAAATTTTCTTATTAATGCACCTTTTTATATTTGGAAAACATGGTGGTATGGCTTAGGAATCTGACATCCAAATAGTAAACAAAAATTTCTGTCAAAGATTTTGTACAGAATCTACAAACTAAAAAGCAATTGGACTTGGGATGGAGCATCTGCCTAGCATGCACCAGATGTCAGATTCAATCTCCAGCACTGGGAGAGACCCAGGAAGTAAACAAATGGGAACATTTAGGGGAAGCATGGCACACTGTTTGGAAGAAATAGTGCATTGATTTAAAATGATCATTATAAGTCTACAGTGACATGGAAATTGGGAAGTATGAATCGGAAAATGAAAAGGACTTTGATTACAAACTAAGAAATTACCTGCTAGAATTTGCACTGCATGAAGACAGGATGTTTTGCTTGTTCTGTTCCTGGTCAGTACCTGGCACCTGGAAGATACTTATTAATATTTGTTGAAAGCATTAGTGAAACCAATGTTAAACATTTCTGAAAACAAAGCTGAAGGTGTAACAGTGGTCCACTTTATCTTTTGTACATAGCCCTCCTTGCTCTGAGTCTTATTTTTAAAGGGGCATGTGCTTTTCTCTCTTCTCCCCTCTTCCCCTCCCTAACATGAGGGAGACAGTTATCTTTTCTTCCCCTAGTTAATTGTCCTTGAACACACTCACCACAGGAAGGAGATATCTACCAGACGATCTAAGAAGTGAATTTCAACACACCTTCAGGTTGCACCTGGGATCCCCTGTCAGGACACCCCTGGAATGTAGCCTTTTTTGGGGGGAGGGGGTGAGGACAAGGATTGAACTCAGGGGCACTTGACCACTGAGCCACATCCTCAGCCCTATTTTGTGTGGTCTTTGAATAGCTTCTTTTAAAGCCCAGTTCTCCCTGATAGGCAGAAGCACAGCCTCAGGGACAAGAGATCCCTGTGTTTCTCCTTTGCTAGCAAAGCAATAAATCTTTTTTCCTTTTTCTCAAAACTATATCCTCATTATTCAATTGACACTGGGAACCAGGACCCAGCTTTCCAGTGGTTACAAAGGGAACAAACATTCACGTGGAAAACTGTAGTCCCAAGGCAGAACTATGGTGCTTCCCCACTTGCCCTCTATTCTCCAATTCTCCCTAAAACTGTTCTCCATCCAAGGATGGCCACAGAAACACCTCTCCTGGCCCTGACACTTTCTCCTCCGACCTGCAAATAAGGAAGCATGTGACTTGGAGCAGGGATGTTGGTCTGGCTTCAATTCCAGCAGGAGTATTTTACTGGGCATGAGGCTCCAGCCTGGGGCTCTGAGGACACCCAATACTTAGTCTTTTCCCCCAGAGGCTTAGAAAGCAGCTCTGCCCCAGGTCCCCTATAACAGCCTCCTGGTAGGGGCTGTTCTCTACACCCCGGGTCCTCTATGGATGTCACTCTTACCTAGGTCACTAAGGGATCGGCCGTTGCCCCTGAAAGAACCGATGCGAGACAAATCACGGGAGAAGTTCCACTTTATTTCAAAAGGCTATGTGCTTATATAGATCTAAGGATAGGAGGCAGGACTTAGGTAAACGACAGGGTGCTTGTTTATTGGTAAGTTCTTCCAGATATCAGTTCTGGAGCCTACGAAATTAGTTCTTACTGGGCTGGGTTTTCTGCCAGCGGAATTGAAAATTGGCGCTGGTGGAAACGAAGACACAGGAAGAGAAGCTACCTGGGTGCCATGTTAGATAGAGCATATATGACCAACATTTCCCCCTCTTTTGTGTTGTTTTTGGAACAGGGACGTCATTTGACTCTGGCTACTTCCTGCTGAGTAGGGGTGGCGTGGGGCGTTATCCCTGGATGGAGGAGGTTGTTGGGGTTGGTCACCAGCCATTAGGTCTCGTAACAAGGGCTCCAGGAAGCATCGGGAGCGCCAATGTCATGTCAAAATAGCGCTTCCAATATTTCCTAGTGTCCCTGTCATAAGGGGCGTCACCAGCACCTGAAGATGATCAGAGCAAACAAGAACAAGATGAAGATAAGAATTAAAACAAAGGTCAGTTTTCGGTGGGAGTTCCATGCTGGGGGACTGACAGAGAAGAGGCCAAGGGCCATGAGGAGGCTTAAAAGGACATAAAGGCTCAAAAATCCCGGTTGACAGGCTAAGAGATCCTCTGCCATCCTGGATTTTTGTCTCCCGCTGTCCGATGTCCGTCGTTTTTCATTGTGCCTGGTAGTAAGCTTCAGCACTGAGTGAGCTGTTCTCTTGAAGATATTCGGGGTTCATCGGTCATCAGAGGCTGGTAGTTCCTAAGCAGAAGCTGGTTGAAAGTTTGATTAGAAATTTTCTGTAATTGGGTTTGAAGGAACTTCGTTATGCAGGGCAAGAGAGAGCAAAAAAGGAGTATCCCAATAAGGGGCCCCAAGAAAGATAGCAAGTACGTGGCGAGAGAAGATTGGAAGAACCCTGCTATGGGATTAGGGGAGGTGGTTTTGAGCAATTAGGTCGATAATTCCTGCAATTTAACAACATTCTTTTCTATTAGCCCAGACTCATTGATATAGTAGCAACATTCCTCTCTGAGGAACAGGCAAGTACCCCCTTTTTGTGCAGTGAGGAGATCAATCGCCCACAGGTTCTGTAAAGCCACTTGTGCTAATGAGGTAACCTGCTGCTGCAAGGAGCCCAGAGACTCAGCAGTGGTATTGAGCGCTTCTTGCAGTTTTTGTTGAAGGTCATTGGATGCCCACAGAGCATGACCTATAGCTCCACCAGAGAGTCTGAGACTCGCCACTGAGGTTGTTAATGTGAGGCCTACCAGAACCGGCAGAAAGACTGCCCTACTGGTGCGGGAAGGTGGGACCAATTGTCGGAATTCAAAGACAGCTGAGGAACTACAGTAACCAAGAAACAGGTGCTGGAGACATTGGTTGTTGCAGAGGTGGGAGGCCTCTATCAAATTAGTTATATGAGAGCCGAATTAGTGATCATATTACCTTTGGTGGTAAGTAGACCTTGCTCCTTCCAGATTGCAGAATGGGATAATAGAATATGGAAGACATATTTTGAGTCAGTATAAAGGGTGAGGGATTTGCCCTGCGCTAGAAGGCAGGCACGAGTGGTTGCTACAAGTTCGGCCTGTTGGTTGGTGGTTCCTGAAGGCAGAGCTTTGGCTTCTATAATCTCAGTGGCCGAAACAATGGCGTATCCAGAGTAATGAGTGCCATTTTGCCTAAAGGAACTGCCATCAGTGAACCAGATAAGGTCGGGATTGGTGAGTGGTCCCTCAGAAATGGAATAATGACAGGGGAGGAAATCATCCAAGGTTTCTAAGCAATTGTGAACTGGAGCGTCAGGTGTGGAGGTCGTTGGGAGCAGGGAGGCAGGGTTCAGTGTAGGGCAAAAGAGGAAAGTAATATTGGGGTTTTCCAGAAAGGAAGTGAGGAGTGACAGAACTCTGGATGGCGGAAAGGTTATAAGCTAAAAGATCCTTCAAATGGTGTGGGGAATGGATAGTTAAAGGGGCCCCAAAAGTCAGCTTAGAGGCTTCTTTGTGTAAGATTTGTCCAGCAGCCAGAGCTCTTAAGCAAGGGGCCTACCCACGGATGGTAGGATCTAATTGCTTGGACAGATATGCCACAGGTGTGAATGTAGGCCCATAGGTTTGACCCAAGACCCCAAGTGCTTGTCCCCCTTTTTCATGGACATATATATGAAATGGTCTTGAAAGATCGGGAAGGTGAAGGGCAGGTGCCTTTAAGAGGAGTTGCTGAAGTCTGAGGAAGTGGTGGTGGGGGGGAGGAGGCGAGAGGTTCACCAGGGGGTCCCTTTACTAGGTCATACAAGGGTTTGGCTAGAAGAGCATAATTTGGGATCCAGGCCCTAAAATATCCTGCTAGTTCTAGGAATGACAGTATTTCGGCTTTTGTATGAGGCACCGGAAGATTAGAGAGGAGTTACCTCCTATCTAGTGTTATTTCCCTTTTTCCCAGTGCAAGGCAAAAGCCAAGGTAGGGTGACAGTAGACTGGGAAACCTGGGCCTTGTGGGGAGACACCCTATACCCCTTATCTGCCAGGAAATTGAGAAGCTGGGTGGTGTAGGTTTGAGACTGTTCCCAAGAGGAACTACATAGAAGAAGATCATCGACATATTGAAGGAGGGTAGAATCAGGACAGGTGGGGTGGAAGGATGTGAGGTCCTGGGCAAGAACCTGGCCAAAGAGATGGGGACTATCCCTGAATCCCTGCGGAAGGACGGTCCAGGTAAGCTCACGAGAATGGCGGGTGTGAGGATCAGTCCATGTAAAAGCAAAGATATTTTGAGACTCTGAAGACAAGGGAATAGAAAACAAGGCATCCTTTAAATCTAGGACTGAGAAGTGGGTAGTAGTAGCAGGGATCTGAGAGAAGGGTGCAGGGGTTGGAAACTAGCGGATGAATGGGGACCACGGAGGAGTTGACGAGGCAAAGGTCTTGAACCAATCCATAGGACCCGTTGGGTTTCTTAACTGCCAGAATGGGGGTGTTGAAAGGAGAGTGCATAGGCCTGAGATACCCCTTCCATAATAAGTCCTGGATGATGGGTTCTAACCCGAGGAGGGCTGTGGTTGTAAGTGGATATTGTGGTAGATTAATGTATCTTGAAGGGTCCCATAAAACAATATGAAAAGGACTGCATTTAGCCACAGAGGGCGTAGCTGTGTCCCAAACCTCGGGGTTAACTGGTTTAGACAGTCGTGGGAGAGTGCATGATGGAGGTGTATCTGTCCCTAGGATCATCATGAGGAAATGAGAGGCAGGGGAGGTGTGGGGTGATATGTGAATGGTGACCTTCAATAGTGAGAGTATGTCCCTTCCCAGAAGGGGAATGGGGCAATGGGTCATAACGAGAAAGGAGTGTGTTAAGGACAAAAGGGATCCCTGCATATAGCATGATAAGGGGGGAGTTTTTCAAGGGAAAATCTGTTTACCTCCTACCCCGACAATAGGAGTTTTCGAAGGCGTGGTAGGGCCCCAATACTCCCTCAAGACCAAAAAAGTGGCACCAGTATCCAAGAGGAAGGTAATGGAGCGTCCATCCACCAGGAAGGTGACCCTGGGCTCTTGCTTCTTGATGGTTATAGTCGGGAGGGAAGGCCCAGGGCTCTGTCAATCCTCCTCTGCCAAGCCTAGGAGAGGCTGGGGTTACAGGGCGGCTGACCAGCCTCCCCTCTGGGTTGTTGGACAGTCTGACTCCCAATGTCCCCTTTGGTGGCATTTTGGGCAGGTGGTGGAGGGTGTCCTTGGCGAAGGACAAACCTTGGCCCAATGTCCCTCCTTACCACATTTGAAGCAAGCTCCAGGGGGCATCTTATTAGGACGGTGTGGTGATAGCCTTCCCTGAATGACCTGGGCCAACATTTGGAATTTGGTGTTTTCAGCCTTCTGCCTGCGGCATTCACTTTTGTCTTCCCTACCATGGAAAAGCTTGAGAGCGACCGCAAGGATTTTGGTCTGAAGGGTAGCAGGGCCCTGTTCAAGCTTCTTAAGCTTGGCTTTAATGTCAGGGTAGCTTTGGGCCAGAAAATATGTCATTAAGACATGGCGACCGTCAGGGGTTTCTAGGTCAAGGTTTGTGTACTGTTGGAGGGCCTTAGTTAGTCTATCCAGGAATTCTGAAGGTGTTTGTCCTTCTTCTGAATGACCTTCTGCACCTTTTGAAAATTAACGGCCTTGCAGGTGGCCTTCTTCAGGCCTGCCAAGAGGCAGGATGCAAAAAGGTCACGAGAATGCAAACCTCCAGGGGTGTTGTAATCCCATAGAGGATCCTGCTCTGGGACAGCGTGTGGGCCCAAAGGGTGGTTGGGATTGGTTTTATGATTTTCATCGGCCTGGGCTAATTCCCAGACCCGTCGCCTTTCCTCAGGGAGAAGTGTATAGGCCAGGAGCATGTAAATGTCGTGATGAGTGAGGCTATATGGTTGCAGAACCCATTGAAATTCCTGAATGTAAGTGGTGGGGTCAGTGGTGAATGAGCCTAGCTTCCTTTCTAGCTGCATAAGGTCCGACATGGAGAAGGGCACATGTACTCGGATAACACCCTCGGGGCCAGCAACCTCACGAAGGGATGCGATCGTCATGGGGGTGGGAAGGGGTCCCTTGGACCTGGTAACAGGAGGGCTGAAAGAGTCGGTCGGCGATGGACAGGAAGAAGAGGAAGGGGAAGGGGACGAAACAGAAGGCTGAGGATCCATGGGATCAGACGAAGGAGGAGGAGGGGATGGCGGGAGAGGAGGAGCAGGTGGGGCTGAGGGATAAGGTGGGGGTTTGTCTGCCGGGTCAAATGAGGAAGAGTCCACTAGATCAGGAGTGGAAGTAGGTGAAGGGAGGGGGTTGCGAGCAAGGAGAACTTGAGAGGGAGAGCAGGAAAGGCAGAGAGCAGGGTGCTAAGCGAGAAGGCTAAAACCTTCAACGTAGGGAATCGCCTTCCATTTTTTCAGATGCTGGCAGTAGTTAAAACGGTTCCAGAGAAGATTTGGATCTGATGAGTCTTCTAGAGGCCAATGATTGCCATTATCCAGAGGATATGTAGGCCAATCTTGGGTACAGAATTTGATCAGGAGTTTGGGCTTGATGTCTGGTGTGAGAGAGAGTGTGGCTAGATTTTTTATTAGACATTTGAGGGGTGAGGTTTCAGGTATGGACGAGGAGGCGCTCATGTTCACAGAAAGACAGAGAGAAAGAAAGAGACAGAGACAGAGATAGGGAAAGAGAGAGACTTCCGGCCGGAAAAACGATCAGCAAGGGCTAAAAGGGCATCCCCTTCTAAGACCTTGGGGATCGTGGAGACTCTAGGAACAGTCGGGAAATGAGAGGCAGTGAGGGTCGTCACCCAAACTGCAACTCTGGGGGGGGCGGGCAAAAGCCGGAGGCCTCGAAGAACCTAGTACTAGGATTTACTGGTTACAGAAGAAGGAGAAGGAAGAAACAGAGAGGTCTCTCGCCTGAACCCAGAAGCCTCCTACCCCAAAAGAAAACGGGTTGTCAAGAGAGTCCACTACGGCTGTAAAGGCCTTAGTGGGGTGGGTTCTCTCCCCTCTATCTGGCGTCAGGAGTGTGCCAGACGATCATGGTCCCTGTTCTTGCTGTAGCCCATGGAGGATGACAAGCCAGGAGGGGAACTTACCCAAGCCCGATCAGTGGTGGGTGTAAAGAGCCAGCGCCTGAAAAGGTGGACGAGATCAAGATGTCCCGTGGAGCCGGAAATGGGGCTCTGTTAAAATGAGCTCACCCTTCTCCCAGGTTTCGGGAGACAAGTCACCGGAGAAGTTCCACTTTATTTCAAAAGGCTAAGTGCTTATATAGCTCTAAGGATAGGAGGCAGGACTTAGGTAAACGGGCGCTTGTTTATTGGTAAGTTCTTCCAGATGTCAGTTCCAAAGCCTACGAAATTAGTTCTTATTGGGCTGGGTTTTCCGCCGGCTGGATTGAAAATTGGCGCCGAGAAACGGAAACACAGGAAGAGAAGCTGCCTGGGCGCCATGTTAGATAGGGCATATATGACCAACAGCCCCTACCTGACCTCAGCCCTCTTGTGGGGTGGCTCCTTCCAGAAAGAGGACCCTCTTCTCGCTGGCCCCATCCACCAGGGGGACTCTCATTCCATCGAGCCCTTCCCATGGGTCACTACCCACGCCCGCCACGCTGGAGGCTGTCGCCGCGCCCCTGCACCCCTGCCTGCGGTCACTGGTCCCTGAGAGGGAGGTAACCCTTTCCCCCATCCCGGGGGGGTGGTGACGCCTCCCCGGGCCCGCGCCGCCTCCTTCCGGGCCCTCCCCCGCGACGGACGGCGGGGCAGCAGCGGCAGGGCCTCCTGGGCGGGGCTCCGGCGCGGGGACCAGGCGGCGGCGCGCGCGGCGGCAGCCGGGGCCATGGCGGGCTGCTGCGCGGTGCTGGCGGCCTTCCTGTTCGAGTACGACACGCCGCGCATCGTGCTTATCCGCAGCCGTAAAGTGGGGCTCATGAACCGCGGCGTGCAGCTGCTCATCCTGGCCTACGTCATCGGGTGAGCGCGCGGTGGGCCGGAGGGGCCGGGGCGGGGGGGTCCCCGACGGCCGGCAGCGGCTCGGCACGGTGAGCCGCGCGGGCACCCGCCCCCTTCGGCCCGCGCGGTGCACCTGCCCACCCTGGCCGCTTGCGCGGTGCACACACCCAGGCTCGGGCCACCTAGACGGGCTCTGTCCGGGCCTCGGCGACGGGAAGCTGCTTTGATTCAGGGTGCTGAAGGGAAAGCCTGGCTAGACCGTCATCTTGCACGTTTACCTTCCAACTTGCTCCTTGATGGCCCTGGGCTGTGGGAACTTTGCCCTAAACGTCTCAGTTTCCTTTCTTCACTTGCCATTTTGATGACCCGCTGACAAAACCAAGACTTGGGATTTCCATTTGGTTCCTTCTGAGTCTGTGGCTTCCTCTCCTTTCCTTTGATCACTATGCGGTAACCCAAGATAGTGGAGAGGTCGCACTTCCCAAAAGTGTTTAAAGGACACTGTTTTACAGCATTGTTTGGGGCGGAGGGTGTGGATACCTGCTTTAGCATAGTCATTACCCCGGGAGCCGCTTGTGTTTATATATGCCCTGCGGCCTCCCTAAATGTTTGATTTAATTGAATGCACCTGATATAGTGTAATTCAACCCAGGGGAGGAGGTAGCAATTACCTTGCCAGCTGGGCTTTCTTTCAAGGTGGAGCATTATGGTGTCTACAGATGCTGGGTTGACAGATACATCTGCTATGTCACTTTCCTAAAAGGCCTAGAGTAGTGGTCCCCCAAACTGCTCATTGGAACCATTTGGGAATCTATAGAAAAAATTGATTGATGGCTCTCATCCCAGACCTTCGGATTCGGCTATAGAGTATGGCCAACTCCCCAGCTGATTCTTGTGTTCAGCAAAGTTGGCGAATGGGTGACCTGGTGTTTTGCACATTTACCTGATTAGGAAAGATCATCTGAGGAATTTTTGAAAAATAACAGATTCCTCCACCTTGGGGTGAAGTTTGGAATCTGTTTACCCTGCCCAGGGGTATTCACATAGTCTGGTAGTTTGGGCTTCCAGCGTCAATCAGCCCTGCAGCAGCTGGTACTGAGTGTTCAAGAGTATGTCTTGCTGGGGTACAGTTCAGTGGTGAAGTGCATGCTTAGCATGCATGAGGCCCTGGGTTCCATCCCCAGCACCCAAAAAGTTAAAAAATCCAGGTAGAGACTCAACATAAGAACCTCCTGGGCTATACCTGGGTTTGGACTCATTAAGTCTTAGGGATGAAATAGTTCCAGATCTCCCACAATGGTTGTGGTGCATCTCCCCGACAATGGTTGTGATGCACTCCTGCAGAATTTGGGATCAGAAGTTCTAGGCAGCTTTTAGGTCTTAACTTTTGTTCTCATGAGAAGATTGGTTCACTTCTACCTTTGGGTACTTGTAAAATTCTTATACCTTAAAGAAGCCACTAGTCACAGATGGCTATTGAACACTTATCCATTTCTACTCCAAATTGAGATGCACTGGAATTGTAAAAATATACACTGGATTTTGAAGAGTACAAGAAAAAGTAAAATATCACATTGATAACTTTTTGAAATTGATGACTGTTAAAATATTTTAGACATATTGGGCTACCTAAGAATTATTTTTTTCTGTATCTTTTTACTTTTTAATGTGGCCTCTAGAAATTTTTAAATCACACATGGGATTCACCTCATGTTTCTAGTGCAATTCTAATTGCTTCTTGTCCTTTTGGCTAAGATCAAGTGTAGTGCAGTTCTGTGGGGTTCTTAGAGAGTGTTGTCTGCCTTGATTATGAGGGTTTTTAAGCAGCAGTGCCTTGCTTTTAGACATCTTGCTATAATCAGAGCCAACTCTGTTCTGAGGAAAGGGCTTTTTTTTTTTTTTTCCTTTTTAAACTTCCTGATCTAGTTAATCTTGGTGAAACTGGTCTCTTCTCCCAAACAACTATTCCTCATAGAGACTGAACCCACAGTCCCCAGTCATCTAATTCAGTTATCAGTCACATGATGAGGAAATAATCACATGATAATGACTGGTACGGAACAATCTGTCTCTGATTTCGCAACTCCCTGTACTTGGTAGTAAAATAATGATGACCTTCCTATTGAATGGGAGCTTTCCAGCAGCTGAATTTCTAAAAGCCCCAAAGAGGAGGACTTGTCAAGGGAAAAGCCCATCTCTAGGATGGGCAGTGAACTTGGAGATTCCTCAGATCAAATAAACCCATAAATAACCCAGTGTCACACAGCTAATGAGTGGCAGAGTCAGGATTTGAACTTGAATCAGAAGCCCTTAAGCCTCTTCTCTTACCCATGGTGCTCCCTCAAAGAGAATCCCACCTTGACCTTTCAAGGTACTTTTTTTTCCCACAATAACTTTATTTTATTTGTTTATTTTTATGTGGTGCTGAGGATGGAACCCAGTGCCTCACACGTGTGAGGCAGGTGCTCCA
The DNA here is from genome assembly GCF_047511675.1 of Marmota flaviventris. NCBI lineage: Eukaryota > Metazoa > Chordata > Mammalia > Rodentia > Sciuridae > Marmota > Marmota flaviventris. The sequence continues at coordinate 137,325,023 of NC_092498.1, read as the reverse complement.
CCACTAAGCCCCAGCCCCAGCCCCAGCCCCAGCCCCTCAAGGCACTTTTTATAGTAGTTTGTTTCTTTCTCCCAAGAATTCAGGTCACATGTATAATTCTCTTTTCTGAAGTGAGAAGGTTACTGTTATTTTGAGTGATTAAAAATGCAAAAGCATTTGTGGGTTGCGGTTAGGACACCAAAACACACTTTGGAAATAGAGTCTCAGTTCACAGCTCAGCTTGGCTCTAACCGCTCACTAGGCATAACTTTGGCCAAGTGACTAAACCACTCTGGGCCTCAGTTCTTCCCATCTATCATATGGAAATGGTCATAGAGCTTCACCACTGTTATAGAATTAAATGATTTAGTGTATGTCCCATGCATAGAATAATGTTTGTTTCAACCCACCACTGGAACGTTATAGCAACCAAAGCTCCTCCCCACCAGAGCTACTAAACATATGCCACAGACTATTATTACTATTATTTCTAGAATCGAGAAGTGCTAGGATCCACTTCCCTTCCTTAGAAGTACTAGATGCTAAGATTTCAGAATTCACTAGTTTGGGTTACTTGTGGGTTCGTTTGATCAGAGCAGTCTCCAGATGGACTGCCCATCCTAGAGATGGGCTTTTCCCCTGAGGAGTCCTCTTCTTCAGGACTTCTAGAAATTTATCTGCAGTAAAGCTCCCATTCAATTCTTGTTTGACACATGGATGCTCAGGGCAGGATGGCCACCTGTGTGTCTCCATTCCCTCCTCTGTAAATTGGAGATGATAATAATGATATTTGCCTCATGAAGTGGTCAGGATTAAATGAGTTCATACATATAAAGAGTTTAAAGCTGTGCCTGATCCTAAAATCACTCAAGTGGAAACTATTCCTATCACAATGTGTCATCTCTTGGTCATTCCCATAGGCCCCAGTGTATTGAAAATGCTCAAATATCCAATAAAGACAGTATTCATTGAGCTTTTCCTCTGTGATACTGGTGCTTTACCTACACCATCTCATTTATTTCTCACAAAATAAATAAAGGGGCCACTCTTCCCCTCTTGCACAAATGGAGGTGGAGCCTCCAGAGGTTAAGCAGCTTTTGCAAAGTCATAATTAGTAAACAAGGTGGTACTTTCAGCCTCTGGCTGTCAGAGGCTCCCTGGCGTCCATTCAGATTCTCTGGATCCTAATGGCCACTTAAGAGGCCTGTGTTATTTTATAGGTGGGTGTTCGTGTGGGAAAAGGGTTACCAGGAAATGGACTCCGTGGTCAGCTCAGTGACTACCAAGGCCAAAGGCGTGGCTGTGACCAATACTTCTACACTTGGGTTCCGGATCTGGGATGTGGCTGATTATGTGATTCCAGCTCAGGTAGGTCTCCTACTCTGACCTGTCTGATACTGAAGCCTCCAGGTGTTACTTTCTCTGTACTAACTTGTCATGCCTGCTTAATGATCGGTACCCAGGGTTCTAACATCTCTGACACCCAGACCGGTTGTTTTAGCCCCAGAAAGCAGCACAGCCATGTCTCTTTTGGGCTTCAGGTCTAAGGGGTATCATTCAGTCAGCTGTGGCTCTCCAACTCTAAAGTGTGGCTGGCCTCAGATGTCCTTCCATGTGGACATCTTGGTCTGTCTCAAGCTCTAAAAGGTAAGATAGCGAACGTCTTAAATCCTGGGAGAAGTTCACGGAGAAAACAGCACCTTCCCACATTTTGCATTTGCTTTATTATCTTACATCTACAAGGTCAATCATCTCTGTCAGTGTCTACCATAGTTAGAGGCCAAACCGCAGACCAAAAGGAGATACAGGAACAAAGTCAGGGGAGAAACTGATGGTGACATTCTAGTCTCCAGCCCATTAAGCTGCAAGTTAATATTTTGGTCTTTTTTTGTTTTTTTTTTTTGAAGGCGTTGGGGTTTGAACCCAGGGCCTTAGTAGGCAAACACTTCACCACTGAGCCACATCCCCAGCCCCAAGCTGCAAGTTAAATATTGACTCTTTAGCTATGCGCCACACATGGCCAAACCCTACCATACCCCTCCAGATGGCTGATGTGTGCAATGCCCACGGTGGCCAAATTCAGATGAGTTGCCAACTCTCTTTTTTTAATTGGTACACAATTTAAAAAAGGGAAGCAGAGGCTTCAGCAGCTCTCCAATGTGTCCATTCCCCTGCCTTCTCAAGAGAATGGTCTAGTGGGGGTCCAGAGAGAGGCCGGAGCTGATGAGCTTTAAAGGTGCAATGGCGGGGTGGTCCTGGGGACACCTGTCCATGCTCCCCGTGGAGGCATGGCCTCATCCTGGCAAGCTGTGGGACTGTCCTGCCCAGTCTGCTTTAGCCAAGGAAGGAATGAGCCCTGCTTCTGCCCTGAGTGGAAAGGACCGCCCAGCAGCTCTGCCACCTGTCACTCATGGGAGCTGGGGCTGTGTGAGCCCCATGGGGCTCTCTGCTCTCACTGTGTCCTCAGGCTTCTCCATTGAGGGAGCCCAACCACTGCATCTACTTGGCTCATCTTCAGACTGAAGTTTCCCTAAATTTGAAATAGATCAGAGGAAACAAAAAGTAGACCACACTGAATTGTTGGGAGTCCAGCTCAGAGATGCTCAGGAGCAGCCTTCCCTCAACCTGTGACAGGAGTGTGTTTCTCTTCGACACTTTGGGGACATGACCGGGTATCAGGAGAGACTCCCACCTTGGGCCTCCTCTTGTGGCCATTTCCTTGTCTCTGCAGGAAGATACCTACCATTTCGAAAGCTTCTACCACCTTGACATATTGGGGGGTGTCCACAGTGACCTTGGTCCTGAGACGGCTCCCAGAGCTGACTGTTCTTTTCAGGAGTATGAAATGAAATGCTGGACGCTTCTGGCATCTCTTTAAAAAAAAATGCCCATGCCCAGTGGAGGGGAGGGGACCAACCAGAACTTTCTGGGGTCTTTATCTTTAATTCCTTATATTAGGTCCTTATATTAGGAGATCATAATTAGCAATTTTTGTTTGCGGCAGTTCTGGGGATAGAACCCAGGGCTTGCGCACACAAGGCAAGTGCTCGACCACTGAGCCACAGCCCAGCCAGTACTTAGCAACTCAGCCCCAGCAAGTGGCTTTCCAGAAACTGGACCAGTGCTTTGGCACCTTCAGATCTACAAGGAGAAAACAGAACCTTGTCAAGGACAGAAATGTCAGAAATGCCCCTGAACTTCTTCTCTAGAATATTTTATTTCTTTTCAATTATAGTTATAAAAGAAAATTCAATTATAGTTATAAAAGAAAATAAGTCAGGAGGATCTCAAATTCAAAGCCAGCCTCAGCAATGGCAAGGTGCTAAACAACTCAGTGAGACCCTGTCTCTAAATAAAATACAAAAATGGGCTGGGGATGTGGCTCAGTGGTTGAGTGCCCCGGTACCCTCCCTGCTAAAAAAAGAAGTCAAGTTTGAGGCCTTGGGGGCTTTGTGTTTTAATACCTCAGAAGTCATTGGTTGACAGAGCAAGTTTTGAGCTACTATTGGCTCTTTTCCCTTAATAAGTCAAGATCTGTTGAGGATCTGTTTCAGATTGTAGATTCTTTAAAAATTGAGGTAAAATTCACATAACAGGAAAATTAAACTTTTTTTTGCAGGAGGGGAGGGCTTGGAAATTGAACTCAGGGGCATCCTTTTTACTTTTTTTTTTTGAGATAGGGTCTTGCTAATTTGCTGAGGCTGACCTCAAACCTTGCAATCCTCCTTCCTGAGCCTCCTAAGTCACTGGGATTACAGGCATACACTGTGCCCATTAGAGTCCCTATTAGGTTATAAACTCTCACGGGAGAGAACAGGAGACCATAATATTTGCTTTTTTAAATCATCCTATTAAGGAGATACCTAGCTTTTTTAATGTCCCAGCCCGACTCCTCTGAGGGTGATCTGACAAGGCTCCCTCCCTCTCGCCCTCTCTGCAGGAGGAAAACTCCCTCTTCATCATGACCAACATGATCATCACCATGAACCAGACCCAGAGCATCTGTCCCGAGGTAGATGGCTCCTTGGGAAAGCCCTGGGCCTCACACCCCACTCTCCACAGCCCTGAGTGAGTGGCTGGACCACATGGAAATTGTTTTCACTCAATCTCCTTTGTTTAGATTCCTGATAAGACCACTGTGTGCGAATCAGATACGGACTGCACTTCTGGGTCTGCCGACATCCACAGCAATGGTAGGAATGGTTAGTAGTGACCCCTCAGCAGATGCTTAGCCCCAGGAAGGCAGCTCCTGACAAGATCACTGTCTCTACACAGCATCTCTGAAAGAGAAGTCTCAGGGATAAATAAATCCTCCCTATGCCCAGCGGACTGGGGGTGGAGCTCAGATGTAGAGGTGAGCTTAGCATAACTGAGGCCCTGGATTCAATCCCCAGCACCAGAAAAAGATCCCCCCACCATTCTCCAATGCCACACAACCCCGGGTGAGCCTGATGTCAGAAGAGGCCCAGGGACCCTGTGTCATTTGAGTCCCAGAAGCCAGCTCAGATCTTGCTGCATTCTGTGACTTTGTATCACTTTGGTCCTGAGATTGCAAAGCAGAGATGTGGCCAGCACTAAGGCAACCACCTTCCAGTTCCAATTTCTGGACACCCTAAGTCCCAGAATTAGAATCGTTCCAGACTGGCTACATAGGATATTATGGGGGGCTTACTCCCTACCTCACAAAGGGAAGAAATAGCCCCCTGTAGACCTGGCTCCCCATCCCCCCCACAGGAGTCAAGACTGGAAGATGCGTGCCGTTCAATGGGTCAGTGAAGACCTGTGAGGTGGCAGCCTGGTGCCCGGTGGAGGATGACACACATGTGCCAAAGTGAGTTCTGCCTGAGAGTGCCCCCAACCCTGGTTCTCCAACTTGAGGGAGGTGGCAGGGAAGGTTTGGAGGCCGTCTGTGTGCTCTTGGTGTCTGGGTGTCTGGGACAGCGGTCCTTAACCACAGAGCATCAACCTTCAGTGGTGAGGTGAGCCCCAAGTGGTCACTTATGATAAGGGTGCAGTTTGACTTATTGTATGTTAGGACTCCGTTAGTTGCAAATAATTGAGAAGAGACAGATCTCAGTGCTTTATCATGGCTGTGATCAGGGGTACTTCATCATTCAGCTAGCCTAAAAGACCTAGCAGGGTTCAATCTGAGGCTCAGAGACCGTCTGTCCCACATCTGGCCTCTGTCTCTTTCCATGTCAGGTTCATTTGTTGGACCCCTGGCATAGTCCCAGGGGGACCTCCCTTCCTAGCTGTGCAGAGTCTAGACCTGTCCATAATCACGTTCTGGGCTACATCCCTTGATCTGTCACTGTGGCTGGGGGACAGTTTGTTTCTCAGCATGCCTGGGTCACATGTCCACCTCTAGAGTTCGGGCTAGAGTCAGCCTCACCCAAATGACCCAGGCTGAGAGTAGGGGAAGTGTGACTTCCAAAGGAAATCTGAGGTTCCATTACCGGAAAAGGGGGGACAGGAAAATAATAAAAATCTGCCAAAGGGTGTTCTATAAACCAGAGCAGGTTGGGGGTTGCCCTAGGATAACATTCTTCCCAGTTGCAATTTGCTGTAGTTTGAACGGGTGGAGTCTAAGACCTTCCCTTGAGAATTCCTGCTGCCTGGGGCTTTGTCATCCAGAGATCAGACTGAAGGCCAGGGGAGCAGGGAGCTTCTGCAGCTCATCCTGGGCGTAGAAGAAAACATGGAGACTGCTGATGTGGACTAAGGAGTGCAACACTGAAAGGAAGGGAATCCTAGCTTTTCAGAGTCAGAAAGATCTCCCAGAGCTGTGCTTTCCAGCACGGGAGCCACTGGCCAAGTGTGGCTGCTGAGTACTTGAAATGTGGCTGGGTTTTCTTTTGGTGTGAAGTACACTGTAGGATCTGAAATTCATTATGAAAAAAATATATATATAATATGTACTTAATAATATGTTGGCTACATGTAGAAGTAATATTGTGGATATTTTGGGTTATTATATAAAATTAATGTTGTTATTTTTATTTTTAAATGTGGGTACTAGGAAACTTTTAATTATAATGTGGCTTGTAGTGTGCCTCATAGTACATTTATATTGGATAGGGGTATAGAAGATCTAAGTCGGTGTGAGACGATTTTTAAAAGCAAACCGATGCAAGAAATTGCATTGAGTCACATGATGAGAAAGATATTCCTATTTCCATTTTGGGTGGAGTGTCTTTATTACCTGTCACTTGCTTATTTCTATTTCTCACACTGAACAAGCCCCAGATTAGGAATGTTGGGCATAAAATAATATTAACTACATGTTTTAGTAACATTGTTTTTATTTCATTATATTTATTTAAACAATGACGTCTGACCTGATGTGAGTGATTTTTGTGTGTGTGCAGTGCTGGGGATTGAGCCCAGGACCTCATGCATGGTAGGCAAGTGTTCTACATCCCTAGCCCTTTTTAAAAGATTTTTTAAAAATCTTGAGACATGGTCTTGCTGAATTGCCCAAACTGGCTTCAAACTTGTGATCCTCCTGCCTAACCCTCCCAAGAAGCTGGGATTACAGGCACATGTCACCACACCCAGCACAAGTGATATTTTTATGGTCATGAGGGAAAGTTTCATTTCAAAGTAAATATCAATAAAAAATGAGTTAGTCTTAAAGGTGGAATCAACCCAAATGCCTATCAGCAGAAGAATGCATAAACAAATTTTGGTGTGTGCATAGCATAAAATATTACTCAGCCTCATAAAAAGGAATGAAAAAAAAAAGAAGGCAACATACTGTTACTAGAAGTAAAAAATAAAATGCATTCAGATAGCTATGTAATATTTCTAATACACAAACATGATTTACAGTGTCACTTTGTCAAGACAAAAGTGAGGTGCAGCATTTTCCGGCATTTTCTGTTCTCTTCTGCAGAAGCACTAGGTCTAGAGCTGAGTCTAAGCTGGCCTTCTGGATCCTTCCCCTGGGAGGCCCGATGGAGAACCTGAGGGACTGAGAAGCGGGCTGCTGTCTCGCAGCCTCCCTGGAAATCATTCCCTCTTACAATCTAGGTGAATCTTTAAAACATCACTGAGTAAAAGAAAACAGACACAAAGGCCGTATGTTATTTGATTCCATTCATATGAAATGCCCAGAATAGACAGATCTGTAGAGATAGCAGAGTGGGGTCTCAAGGCACTAACTCCCGGGTGGATGTGCAGGTCCTCTGGGGCGATGCAAATGTTCTGGAACTAGATAGAGGTGACGGTTTCCCAACATTGCAGATGCACTAAATGCCACTGAATTGATTGATTCTTAAATAGTGAATTTTATGTTGTGAATTCCACATTGACTTTGTTTTAAAAGGTGAGTTGATCTTAAGTATTGCAGACAGGGTGCAAAGATGTAGGTCCAAAAGCTTTGAAATGGAAAATGACAGATGTTTGCAAAGCTCTGCAGAATCCCTGCCTCTTGAGGGAATGGGGACGCGGAGCCCGAGGGACCTGCATTGCTCGAGGCCTTTTCTTGACAGCAGGTACTCAGCAGCCTTGTCAATGGCCTTGCTCCTGTCTCTCCATTGAAAAGACCACTGATGTCATTTGTAGCTCCGCAATTTACACCTGGCTCAGGGAGCTGCCCCAGCCCCTGAGAAGAAGACTTAGCCCTGCGGTGCCAGATTCTCCCATAGACAAATCCACAAAAGAAACAGAGTCCCCTTGGGACAGGTTCACCTGGTAGTCAGCTGGGAGTCCACATGGCACCATTGGGAGGAGGCAGGTGTGCTGGCGGGGGGGCAGTACTTGTGTACTTTTCAGGTGAGGCCAGGACGCAGCCTGCAGGTGAACTCACCTGTAAAGTCCCATCTTTCTAGCATCCCTTCCCCAGAGCGAGCCTGAAACTGGCAGCGGCCGGGAATGATTTCCAGGGAGGCTGTGAGACAGCAGCCCCCTTCTCAGTCCCTCAGGTTCTCCATCGGCCTCCCAGGGGAAGGATCCAGAAGGCCAGCTTAGACTCAGCTCTAGACCTAGTGCTTCTGTGGAAGAGAACAGAAAATGCCGGAAATGCTGCACCTCACTTTTGTCTTGACAAAGTGACACTGTAAATCATGTCTCTGTGTTAGAAATATTACATAGCTATCTGAATGCATTTTATTTTTTACTTCTAGTAACAGTATGTTGCCTTCTTTTTTTTTTTTTCAGGCCTGCTTTTTTAAAGGCTGCAGAAAACTTCACTCTTTTGGTTAAGAACAACATCTGGTATCCCAAATTTAATTTCAGCAAGTAAGTGGTGGCCACTGTGTGAGTTCACCAGTATCTTGGAGAAACTTCTGGCCCTTCTCTGGGGTTTTCTCACAATGGATTTCTGCTTCCTTCTGGCTCTAGGAGGAATATTCTTCCCAACACCACCACCACCTACCTCAAATCATGCATTTATGATGCCAGGACAGATCCCTTCTGCCCCATATTCCGTCTTGGCAAAATCGTGGAGAACGCAGGACACAGCTTCCAGGACATGGCCGTCGAGGTAGGTGCAGGCCCTGGCTTCTCACAGTCCTGGACATTTCTCGTATCTAAGCCGGCTCTGACGAGAGCCTGGGTGTGTCTTCTTCTGTCCCACAGGGAGGCATCATGGGCATCCAGATCAACTGGGACTGCAACCTGGACCGAGCCGCCTCCTTCTGCCTGCCCAGGTATTCTTTCCGCCGCCTCGATACCCGGGACCTTGACCACAATGTGTCTCCTGGCTACAATTTCAGGTGGGCATGAGCTTGGACCGTCACTCACTATGAAGGGGGGCTGATGGATGAGTTATTCCTCCGTGGGTGCATCTGTGTCTCCAAAGACTAGCACATGGGCAGCACCCCAGGGCAGGCTGCACAGGAAGGCATGTGCTTGGGAGAGCGCTCAAAGCAGGGTCTTGCTCTCAGGTTGAGCCTGCCCCAGGCTCTCGAGGGTGCAGTGGGTGCAGGTTTTAGGCCCAAGAAAGGCCTTTGCTTGTATCTCCTGATGAAAATGCTGTCGCAGGGGCTGAGGATGTGGCTCAAGCGGTAGCGTGCTCGCCTGGCATGCGTGTGGCCCGGGTTCAATCCTCAGCACCACATACCAACAAAGATGTTGTGTCCGCCAAGAACTAAAAAATAAATATTAAAAAAATTCTCTCTCTCTCTCTCTCTCTTTAAAAAAAAAAAAAGAAAGAAAGAAAAGAAAATGCTGTCGCAGTAGTTTCTCTGGGCTGGAGTAACAGAGCTGACTGCCTTGACAGAGATGTGTTCTCTAGGTTCTGGAGGCCAGAAGTAAAAAATGAAGGTGTCTGCAGGGCCAGCCCCCCACTCCCAAGGCTCTAGGCAGGATACTCCCCATCTCTTCCAGCCTCTGATGGCTCTCAGCAATCCTTGGCCTGCAAATGTGTTGCTTCTGTCTGTCTGCACGTGGCCTTCTTCCCTCCATGCATGTTTCTGTGTGTCTTCTTGTGAGAACAGTAGTCATATCAAATTTAGGGCCCATCTGAATCAAGTACGACCTGATCTTTACTAATTGCACCTCCAAGACCCTATTTCCAGTTAGTTATTTACAGTCACATCCATATATTCCGGGTGACATGAATTTTCAGGGAGGCACTATTTAATCCAATGCAGCTAGTCATCTGATAAGAGGGCCAGGAGCATATTTGCCATTTCCTTGAGGCAGCAAAATCGATAGCTGTGTACTTTTTCATATGCCCCTTGAGGAATTTTCCCCAAACGCACTTGCTCCTAAAACCAGGCCCTGCAAGGAACATTGGAATGGATCAGCAGAGGTTTTGTGTTGCTCTTGTCTCCCTCTAGTGGTGGCATGTGGTATCAAATGCACATCGCATTGTCAGAATCTTTGCAGATCCGCAGCAGTCCCTTTGAACCATCCCACTCCCTGGTGGATGGCAGGGCAGGTATTTGAACTCTTCCCTAGGAGTTAGGTTTATGTTGCTCTCTCTACCAGCACACAGTTCTTGTAGAAACCAAAAGCTTGGATCAGAACCCTAGAGCAGAGAGCAGTTGGTGGAGCCTCGGCCAGTACCAGTCCTGTTGAGTCTACCAGGCCTGGACCTCAACATGGAAGCCGTGAACCAGCCAGATCCCAGGCCTCAGGTTTAGGCCTCGGCTCCTGGAGGAATGGGACCACTCTCAGTGATTCTCCCCTCCACCATTCCTTGCTGGTTTTTTGTTTCATTTGTATCTTTGAATTTTATGGCTGAATTAAGACTACTCTGTGAGCAATCACCCATTAAAGTCTAGAATCCAGTAATTTTTATATATTTACACATATGTTCAACCAGTCAGTTTTAGAACATCATCTTCAACTCAGAAACCCCGATCCCTCTAGCTGTCACCCCTCCCACCCCGCAGACATAGGCAACTACCTGTCTACTTTGTGGCTTTGCAGATCTGGACTCCTCTGTTAATGGACTCATACATCATGTGTCTTTTCATGACTGGCTTCTTTCATTTTGCTTCATGTCTTCAAGGTTCATTCATGTTGTAGCAGATAATAAAGCTTCACCTCTTGTTATGGCCAAATAATATTCCATTGTGTGGATGGACCACATTTCATTTCCCTCTTCATCTGTTGATGGATCAGTGGTTCTTAGTTCTTTTTACTTTTTAAAGGTGATGCTAAGTTTTGTGACCACACAATGCAGTCTTGGTGATTGCTGCTGGCTGGCCACATTCTCAGTTAGTGGCCAAGTCCCCTTGAGAGAGGTAGGGAGGTCAGATGTATCAGGAAGGACACTGAGAGCAAGGATATTCAGGCTTATGCTACCTTGTGGAAGGAGAGGGTAAAGACAGAGAGGGGTCTACCTGTGCCTCCAGCACCCTCCCTCTGTAAGAGACTCACTGCATCCTGCTCTAACATCCCTCTCCCCGAACCCTGTGCCTTTCCCTCTGACCTGCCCTATGCCCACAGGTTTGCCAAGTACTACCGGGACCTCACTGGCGTGGAGCAGCGCACGCTCATTAAGGCATATGGTATCCGCTTCGACATCATCGTGTTTGGGAAGGTAGGCCTGCCACCAACTCCCTGTTGGCTGTTGTGGGGACCCCGCAAGGACAGGGGTGTCTTTCTGCCTTGCATCTGCTCTCCCCTACCCCTGTCAGAGCTTTTCCTTTCTTCTTCTGTCACATGCAGGCTGGGAAGTTTGACATCATCCCTACCATGATCAACATCGGCTCCGGCCTGGCGTTGCTGGGTGTGGTGAGTGGTTGGGCCTCCCCAGCAGTCAGCAGCACTTTCTAGTCTAGAGCCTCCAGGCTTCTTTCCTTGCCCATCCCCACCGTCCCTCCTCCCAGACCACTCCCCTCCGGGCTGGGCCGTCCTTCACCCCCAGAGATGAAGGTGCTTTTCCTTCCTATAAGAGATTCCAGACTTCAGGGGGAAGTACACACACAGAGCAGCAGGAGCTAAAGCACCGGGCTCATCCTCTCTACCCTTGCTATGTGCAGGCGACAGTGCTGTGTGACGTCATAGTCCTGTATTGCATGAAGAAGAGATACTACTATCGGGAGAAGAAGTACAAATACGTGGAAGATTACGAGCAGGTGGGCACCTCCTGTGCTCCCTGCAGGCAGGGAGCCTCTTGTCCTGGGGAGGGAAGCCCGGGTCCTGTGCTGCCTGGTATGGCCCTTGGACAGAGGCTGGTGCTGTTCTGGCAGCTGACAACTCATCGCCTCAGGCTGGCAGTCAGATGCCAGCCTCGGCGCCTGCTCCGTCTCTGGACCACCTGTTCTAGTATTTACTTCAGACTCTTCAGAACCTACTTTGGTTTCGATTAGTGATCTCTTGAGTTAGTCATGATAATGGGACCACCTACATCCTCACAGTAAATTCACCTTGCTTAACAAGAAGGGTTAGGTACCCGGTTCTAGAACCAGCTGGAGTCCTCTTGTGAAGGGCTGTCCAGAAGCCCTCAGGAAAAGCTCCCTATTCCTGCCTGCCTCAGATGGTCCAGGGGCAGTGACTGCTGGGTGGACACTGACCTCCTTATCCCTCTTTGCAGGGTCTTGGTGGGGAGACAGGCCAGTGATGCCTACCCGACACCTGGGCTCCCCGAAGCCCTCATCAAGCACAATGAGAAGGAGGGAGAAATGGCTGCTATGTCACCCCAGAGAACATTCCAGATTCTGATTCACTCTCCATAAGTACTAAGGGTTGCCTGGTAGCTCCTACATTTTGTGTGGGGGGGGGTTCATTTGTCCCCTGGGCACAGTGGATTACCAACCAGTGTGTTGTTGGCTGGGGCAAGTTGCTGGGGCCTTCTGCAGGCCCCGGGGCCAGCTTTCCTCAGAAGCTGCAGTCTCCAGCCCTCGCGGACGGGGCCAATCCTGTGAGGCATGGCAACTCCATTCAGGCACTTTGTAAGGAAAAGAAAGCCTCTAGGCTCGTGCTCCCTAGACTTTAGCAGGCCCAGGCTGCTGCTCCTCTCCCCCAAACCAGAAACACTGTCCTTGCAACCATGTTACAGAGTTGGCTCTCTTCCTCTGAGAACAGCTGTGTAGAGATGGTTGAAGATCAAACATTAAAACAAGCGGTTTTTCTTACTTCTCGCATGCCGTCTCCTAGGATGGGCTAGAGCTCTCCTTCCTTCTCTTACTTCAGGGAAGTTAATATGGGATGGGGGAAAGGTGCCCACACATTTGCCTGATGACAAGAACAATTACCGTCGGTTCTGCCCACATGCAACCTTGCAGCGAAGGCCACTTCCTGGAACGGCCAGTCCTAATGGCAGCCTCACAGTCAGCTCGCCTCTCCAAAGAACTCTCCTGGCAACGGCTGCACACACGTCTGCGATAAGCCCCTGCCACCAAACAACTTCTGTTTGGAAATATCTTGCCTGCACTTCTTTTTAGTCTTGCTCCCCTGGGCCTCAGCCCCCCAGCCCCCCAAGGCCATGGCACACATAGCCTGGTTGCAGTCACCTCTGAATAAACCCCTCTGCTGGTATTTCAGGTTGACAATTTCAAGTAAACCCATTTGTTGTCCAGTTCTGTCCTCAGGAAAGGTCTCTGAAACAATCCGTCTCTGCAACTCAGGCATTTCCCCTGCCTGGCTTTTCTCTTAAAGCCTAATTAAGCGTTTTGATCTTCACTGAATTGTAAGTTTTTTTTTTTTTTTTTCCTAGTGGCATCTCACCTGTGCTGGCATTTTTTACATAAGATGGCAGTAGTACACTGTAGGTGGCACAATTTTAGGGAACATGGAAGTGGCTCATCCCCTTCTCTCCGTTTTCTTCCCAAGCCTCCAACCCAAAGCAGGATCACCTGCACCTCTCGGTACACGTGTGACATGGTAACGGAGCTACTTCCCGCTGTAACTTCAACTTCGTGCTTGATTCTGCTTCAGGGGTTCAGGATTCCTCCAAGGGAGGCAGCCTGCCCCTCCCCTTCCCCATGAATCACTTCATTTCCAACTACTCTGGGGAATACTTTAGAAGTACTCTGCTTCAGCAGGAAAAATGATCCACCTGGACTTTTCTTTGGGGGTGGGGGTTGCTAAATACTTTTCAACAATGTCGTGGTTCAGGCCAGGTGTGGTGGCACCTGCCTATAATCCCAGCAATTCAGGAGGCTGGGGCAGGGGGTGGCAAATTTGAGGCCAGTCTCAGAAACTTAGTGAGACCCTGTCCAAAATAAAGGGCTGGGGTTGTAACTCAGTGGCACAGCATGGTTGGGTCACTCTACAGTACCAAGGGGGTGAGGAGCTGATCCATGTGGCCTTTTTTAAAATGCTCATTTGGCACTGGGGATGTGGCTCAGTGGTAAAGCGTTCCTGAGTCCAACAATCCCCAGTACCACCCCCCCCAAAAAAAAGAGTGAGCTAGAATCTTTAGGAATCGTGATATGATCTAAATGTGTCCCAAAAAACTCATGTGTTGGAAACTGAGTCCCCAGTGCAACAGGACAGGGAGGGAGACTGGGTCATAGTCCTCATAAATGGAACTAGGTGCCATATAGAAAGGGCTTGACAAGGAGCTCATCCCCTTGCAGCCCTTCCATCTTCTGGGCACATATGGAAGCAGGGAGCAGCCCTCACCAGACCCCAAACCAGCTAGTTCCTTAATCTTAGACTTCCGAAAAACTAATTTCTGTTCTTTGCAAATTACCCCATCTCAGGCATTCAGTTATAGTAGCACAAACAGACAAAACAAATGGTTTGTCTATTACCCTGCAGCTGAGGAGTAATGGCAGTGGTCTTCTGTAATGGGGGGCTGCATTTGGCCTTCTCTTTTCTGAAATGGAATGCAAAGGCCAGTCGGGGTGATGGATGGGTGTTGGGCAGCACTGCGATTTCACTCACCAGTCTCATCTTGCTTCTGACCATGTCCCTTCTCACTGGCACACCCTGGTGCCATCAGGAGTCTTCTGTGCCCCTGGAGCTCTGCTCCATGATGCACCTGTGTGCACCCCTCCTCCCTTCCCTCAGATTCGCAGTGGGGTCTTGGGATAGCAGCCCCTTGCTCCTGAGTCTTGAAGGCCTGCATTTCAATGCTTTTCTGAAGCAGTGGAATGGGGATTTGTTAGACTTTGCCTGCTGTCCCCTAGTAACAGAAAAATGAAATTTAAAGCCAAGAGAGCACCTCCAAGGACTAGAGCCACACTTGAAATGCAGAGACTCCTCCACCTTTGGCCTGGAGGAGCATCCAGATGCCATCAGAACCAGCAAGCACCAAGACTCAGGACGCCAAAGACCAGGTGCTTTGCTGACAAATTCCAGCCCTTGGACAACCGACTTAACTTTTCTGAGCCTCAGCTCACAGGTGATGATCCTCATTATGAGTTTAATACCCACCTCCTGGGGCGAAGTGTAACAGAGCAGGCCTGGACCACAGGACACATTCCACATGATGGAACTACTCACCTATCTGGCCTCCGCCAGAATCTTGCCCTTACCTGTCCACTAGAGCAGGGCTTCTCAAACTTCAACCTGCAGGTGGGTCACCTGTGAGCGGGTTTAAGCGGGGCCTGGGCATGTGCATTCTGCCCTGCTCTCAAGTGCTGTTGACACAGCTGGTCCTGGAGTCACACTGAGCAGCAGCATATGAAGACATGCCCTAAATCAGGGGTCTGCTGGCTACATTAGCATTGACTGGGACATGTAACCTGCTGTTCACCTAGGGAAGGAGAGCAGACACAAGGACAGATGGACAAAATAAACAACCAACCAAAACCAAAAAAAACCCTGAGGCCCAAACTTTGCACCATTTTGCTGTCTCTTTATTTCAAGTTTACAGAGAAGCTTAATCATTTGTGGAAAAACACCAAAGGCTTATCTTTCTCTTAAGTTCATGTACTTGTAAGTGATAAATACACAGTATTTAACTTTGTACACCTGATAAAAGGAAAATGCATAGTAGAAAGGATCAGGAATAAAACAGAAGCATTGGGCATCGAAGAGATCACAGAATAGAAAAGTCAAAAGTCCCATGAGACTCGGCCCATGAAGCTGAAGAAAAGATGGGACCCATGACTATGAGATCTTCCCTAGCACCTTGGAAGCAAGTGGGGGTCCTGGTTCCACCATCAGCAATGTGAAGCTGCCCTCAGGAAGATGGGTGAGGGCCACAGCCTGGCCCAGCCTCCCCCTGGGCAGGGGTTCTCCTTGTTCCAGAAAGGGTTTGTGGACAGGAGCTCCACCCCATGGAAAGGCCAGAGTAATGGCCTCCACAGGCCCAAATGCCAACAGGGGGGGCTCGATAAGGTTTCTGGGGACCACTGGCCACCTCTGGAATGGACAGGGGAGGTGGAAACAGGCAGAGGAAAAGAAAAGCATGTGGGAGGCTTGTGCTTTCTTCCAGGCCACAGGGCTCACACCACACTGGTCCCAGAGGAGCCAGCAACTCGAGGAAGCACAGGCATCCTTTTTGCCCACTGGAAAAAGCTGCTCCTGACAGCTTCTCCCTTTTCCTGGCCAAGCTGGCTTTTAAAAACTCCACGTTTGTGCTCCAAGAGTGGTGGCCCTAGTGACAGCCATGTCTACTTATGCTTTCCATGAGGAGAGGTTCCTTTCCACAGCTTTCTTTGGTGTTTATTTTAAAAACTAAATAAATAAAAGTTACGGTGTGGACCTCTCCCACCCCACCCACCCAAATGGCTAGATGCTGCCTGGCCACTGGGCTTCCCCATAAGACATCTGGGATGGCGAGTTCATGGTGGGGAGAAATGGCATTGCCCAATGCGGCGTGTAAACACGAGAGGAGTTCTGCAGAGCTCTGCATGCAGCCTGCCCTCCTCGGCCACTCAGCCAGGCAGAGTCCGTGCATGCGGGCTGGGGCTAAGCCTAAGGACTGGCGACTTTAACCACTGCAAGGTGCTTATTGCAAACTCACCAGACCCCATCTGCTACCAGAAGGGGTGGAGCTACTGGGTCATTTCCCCCTAAATTTAAAGCAGAGGGGAGACAAGCGCAAATACTAGGTTACAAAGACAAAGCAAGCAGGCAAGACGACCCTCCTTACACCGGAGTCTGTGCTCTTTGGAACCAGCATTCCCTAATTCTAACTGCTTCTACAACAGCACGCGAAACCTGGCTAAACTACAATCAAGAGCTTAAGAAAATCTATGGAAGCCAAGGAATGCCCAGGCTTTGTGAATGGCTGGGAGGGGACACAGGCTTTGCTTCTGTGTCTGTGCGAAGTCCTTGAACCAAGGCTTATCAAACTGAAACCACAAAAAAAGCAGTCTTCCAAGGCCCGGCACTGAATTTACCTCCCAGGACCAGATCTCAAAGTCCTCCCAGCACAAAGTCCTTCCCACCCCCTTGAACTTCACACTCACCAGTGTGTGGCTCTGGGCAGAGTCACATGCAAACCTCAGCCAAACGTCTCAGCATTGGGAAGTTTCTTTTGGTTGGAAGTCAAAAGATAAAATTTTCAGGCTACAAAAGGGAACTTCCCATGCTAGCACCCAGTTCCTCCATATCCCAAGGAATACTCTGAGTTTCAACAATCTCTAAAAGGGTGATCCAAGGTCACTGTGTGGACCCTACCAAAGCTTTGATGCTAAGGATGATCATTTGTGTCTCAGCCAAGTGAGAGTATTTCCCTCAGAGCCCTCCACAAAGCAGGTAAAGTGTTTGGCTGACTGCCGCGAGTGAGCGGTTAAGATGCAAACAGAACCTCAGCAGGCTCAGGAATACACAGGTCATAAACAAGCTGAGTTGCTAATATACAGGCATTAGGTTTCATCGGCTCTCACTCAGATCACACGGGGAAGCTGTGGCATGTCCTGGAAGCTCTAAATAACCTCTGAACTTCTCTAGAGTTCAGTCTAGTTAGACAATTGAAAATATTTTTGTGTTGAATCATAAGCCATGTAATGTACATGGAAGTGTAGGATTTCACCCTGAAGTTTTTGTAACTGAACAAAGAGATTTACTGGAGCCCAGCCAACTTTTCCAGAAACCCACTTTGAGTGGCAGGTGTAAGGGCGCGCATTCAGTCCTCCAGGCAAACCTCTCCCCCGCCCAGGCTGCTGAAGGCTCCTAGGGCTGGCAAATCCCCTTCAAAAAGCAATTAAACTTCAAGCCCTTTCAGTTTTCCTGACTACAGTTCTAACCATAAAAAAATTTAAAAGTCCTTCTTGCAAATAAGTTGCATTGATGCTCTCTGCAGCTACTGAGGGCTAGCCCTGCTCATCCACGGTTCTGGAAGGAAATTCGGGGTTTGCAGAAGGAGTCGCGAAGCCTTCCTTCCACTCCTCAAATGCAGCATCTGCTCCTCGGCCCCAGTCCTGCTGGAGTCTCCTGCTCATTCCTCTGCGCCGTTCAAACCCCGCACACATTCATTCCCTTGGTATATCTGACATGGTTTTGAAGGATTTTTGGCATAAAAACATTTTTAAAAAGCAATTATCCCAAAACACACGAGGGTTTGGTCTGCAATTCCTCACACCTGCCGGTCCGGCCAGCCAGCGGCCAAGGTCGACGTCACGGAGTCAAGTCTTTTTTTTTTTTTTTTTTTTTTGTCCCCTTTAAAACAATAAAGGAAAAACACATAACCAGAGGTGATGGTCAAGGCTCTACACACGTGCTCAGTTTCCGTAGGACATGCTGCTATGGAAACGCAGGGTGCAGCAGCCCGTGCAGGGCAACATGGCCAGGCATGCGAGGTCGAGCGTCCAGGCAGCTACTCCGGCTCCAGTGCCTCCTCGGGCTGCTGTGGAAGCACATGTGCAGGGGAGCTGGGGCCGGGGGCCCCCCAACTTTCCACGCAGGGACCACCTTTCACAAGAGCACTTCCTCCTCCCCCACGGGGGCTGGCTCGGGGCCCCGGAGGCTGTCTTCGCTGCCTTGCTTCCTGCTCACCGAACAGAAAACCAGCGTTAAGGCCTGGAGAAACCATGGCAGGGCCCTGACCATCGCCCACCACGGGACACCAACTGCCCAGGCGTGCTGCCTCGCACCACCTGCAAAGCGATCACGTCACCTGCCCTTGATCACTTAAATTTTTCCAAGGAGACCGAGTCTTCCATAAATGGGGAAGCAATGCTTGCCCAAAACATAAAACTACAGCAGATGCAAGCAGGAGGTGGGCCCCTCTGTGGGGTGTCCCCAAGGGTTGATAGTCTCACCACCCCCTCCCCAGGAGGCCAAAGCTCATGTAGGGCAGGAACTGTGAGTCCCTGTGGTGAGCTCCTGGTGGGGCAATGGCAGGGCCTGCCCAATTTGGACTGGCACCTAGTGGCATTTTGGAAATGGTCACAACATTGGCCCTAGCTCCCTATACCCAGGCTCAAGGGAAGACCACTTAGGAGGGAAAAGATGGCCCCTCCCTTCTCAGAAGAGGGAGGAAGAGCCCTTCTGTCCCTGAAGAGCCCCCCACCTCACTGGAGCTGCTTGGTGTGACCACTGTGGGTTGAGTCTCAGGTCGTTGGAGGGGAAATCTCTAAGGAAGGGCCCAAGGCCCTCAGCATCCTCAAGCTGAGCATGCCACTCAAAGCTACTGTCCATCATTCCCAGCAAAGACTTGTGTGCCCCTGGCCAGAAGGGAGCCTCTGTCCCTGCCCAGGGGCTGGGAAATCACAGTGCCTATGCATCCCTAGGAAAATCACATTTGCTGGCTTCTTGTTTCTGACAAAGAACAAGATGTAAAGTGCCCAGGGAGGACAGAGCTGTGACTAGCTGTCTGATCAGACCCTTGCTTTCTGCCCTCCGTGCCACCTGCTGGCACCAGCTGGGTCTCACTGCAGACAGCAGGCAGCCCGTGGTCCAGGACCCCCCAGCTCTATAAGCTCCTAGAGCAAGACGTCCTGCCCACAGCTGCCAGCAGGCAACTCCCAGGGTTTCTAGCACCAGAGGTGAGGAAATGAAGCAGCAGCAAAACCCCAAGGGCTAATCTCAGTCTGTTGGTGTCTTGCAATTATGAACTGAAACAGAAAGAAACAATAGAGCCAGGCTTGGTGACGCACGCCTATAATCCCAGTGGTTCAGGAGGCTGAGGCAGGAGGATCCAAAGTTCAAAGCCAGTCTCAGCAACTTAGCAAAGTCCTAAGCAACTTAGCAAGAGCCTGTCTCTAAATAAAATTTTAAAAGGGCTGGGGATATGGCTCAGTGGTTAAGTGCATCTGACTTCAAACCCTGGTCCCCTCCACACCCCACCCCCCAAAAAAGGAAACAACAGACTTGCTCACAGAGGGGAAGCAGCCTTACTTTTGGCAGACCCTAAGAGGGAGACTAAGAAGAGAAAGGCCAAGGAAAGGTCAGCCCATTAGGCTTCTACTATCACACTGTGAGGCTCAAACCAAAGGCCTGCCTAGTCACCGGGCTTCTGGGATATCTGGGAAGAAGACAGGGTCTCGGGCAGCCTTCTAGGGCTGCTGAAGGTCGGACCTGATTGCTAATGCCAATGTGTTTTCCCTGCTTTTGTCTCAAAAGCACATCTCCAAAGCACATCTCCAAAGCAGGGCCCCTCCTAGATTACTGCATAAGCACCTGGCTCATAAGTCAACTTCCCCTTATACACAACTGCATGCAGCATTGTTCACTTTTAACAACTAAAAAATAGAAACAATGTCCATCAATTGATGAATAGATAAACAAAATGTGCTCCATCCAAACAGTGGAATATTATTCAGTGATAAAAAGTAATGAAACACTGATCCATGCTACACCAGGGAGGAACCTAAGAAACATGAGATTAAGTGAAAGAAGCCAGACACAGCCAGGAATGGCAGTGTGACCTGTAACCCCAGCTACTCAGGAGGCTGAGGAAGGTGGATCCCAAGTCTGAGGCCAGCAACTTAGCAAGACCCTATCTCAAAATAAAATTTAAAAAGCAGAGAATGGGGCTGGCTTTGTAGCTCAGTGGTAGAGCACTTGCCTAGCATGTGTGAAGCACTGGGTTTGATTCTCAGCACCACATATAAATAAATAAAACAAAGGTTCATCAACAACTAAAAAAATATTTTTAAAAAATGGAAAAAAAAAAAAAAAAAGAGCCTGCGCACAGGCAGGCAGGCATTACCTTGGGGTCAGACAGGGGCTCCCACTCCCTGGTTGTTTTTTTGCTGGAATTGCCAGAGGGAGGGAAAAGGGAAGTGAGAAGGGGTCACGGGGATACCACACCCCCGTCCCAGAGACAGCAGCTCAGTGGTGAAGAAGTGCTTGCCCAGCTTGTGTGAGGCCCTGGGTTCGTTCCCCAATACCAAAACAACAACAACAACAAAAAAAAACAGACTCAAAAGCATTTATAGAAAATGTCCAGAACAGGCAAATCCATAGAAAACTGCAAGTAGATTAGCAGTTGCTGAGAAATAAGGGAGTTGGGTGGAGACAGCTCAGAGGTATAGGGTTTCTTCTTCTTGGGCTCATAAAAATTGATTGTGATGATGGCTGCATAAGTGTCAATACATTCAAAGTCATTGAACTATATACGTGTGTGTGTGTGTGTGTGTGTGTGTGTGTGTATTCTAGGGATTGAACCCAGGGCCTTGCACATGCTGAGCAGGGGTTCTACCGCTGAGCTGCACCCCCAGCCCCAATGAAGCTATTTTTAACTGCTTGGAGCTGCCAGTGGAGAATCAGCCTGTGGGAACAACACTGGGGTCTCCACCGTGCTGCAGGTACTTGGGGAACGAGCAGTGGTTCTGCCAATCAAAGCTTCCAGTCTTCTAGGGACAAGAATTCTCATCTGTCCTGGGAGGTGCTGGTAACATTGGCATGGAAGTGTGTTTGGAGGAGGGTCGGCCATCCCGGAGAGGAAAAGGCTGAGCTCCTACTCAGGCCACAGGATTCTTATGCCCCTTTGCAACAGGCAGAGGGGACTTATTTTCTACATCTTAAGCCAGCAGACAAGTCACAGGGCGTAGCAGGCCTGATGTGTGCTCTAACCACTGCGCTCAGTAGCGGCAGCCCTGGGCCTGTGACAGAGCTTCAAGGCCATTGCCGTGCACTGAGTATGCAGGGACTGGGTCTAAAGACCAGGGTGAGTTCACGGGCATTCCGGGCGGAGCGCCATGCACCCGCAGCCCCAGCCCACATGCAGGACCCGCCATCGGGCCCAAGCCCCTCGAGGCCCCTGGTTTTGTCCCCAGGTCTGGAGGCCCAAAGTGAGGCTGAGCACAGCAGCCAGGCTGGCAGGAACATGGCCTGGAGAAGATGCCCCCGTGCTCTGCACCTGCCCCCCCCCAGGCCCCCGCAGAGGCTGCGCACAGGCAGGCAGGCGTTACCTTGGGCTCAGACAGGGGCTCCCACTCCCTGGTTGTTTTTTTGCTGGAATTGCCAGAGGGAGGGAAAAGGGAAGTGAGAAGGGGTCACGGGGATACCACCCCCCGCCCCAGAGACAGCAGACCCCAACGCCTACTTCACATGGCCAGTGCCAAGCAGGTGGGTAGACAGCTCTCTGCATTAAGACACAGAGCCCCAGGGCAAGGCCCAGTGCTCGACCATCACACAGCCTAAAACCCCACCCTCTGGGACTGTGCTTCAGGGCAGGGGTGCTGGTTATCAGGAGACCCCCAGTGAAAAGGCCAGACCTCAGTCTGGAGGAGCTCCCGACACAAGGCTATGGGCTGGGCAACGGGAGGAGACCCAAGGCAGGGAGCACAGTGTGCAGGGCGGGTCTCCTGGCCTTTGATTTTGCTCCAGGGATGCCCCGGCCTACCCTCCAGCCCCCACCCTGAGAGGAAGACGGTGAACACTCACAGGAGCAGGTTCCCAGGGGCAGACAGCGAGCGCTCCTCCCGCCGGCTGCCCTCAAATGGGTTCCCGAAGGAGCGTTTCCGAATCATGGTCTTCACCAGGATCTGAAGAGGGAGAGGAGGCGGCAGGTGACTGCTCGGTCACATGGGGAGATTTCAGGCAACAACCTTTCCCTTCCTTCTCCCAGGCCCCCATCAGCTCCCTTGGCTATCCACGGATGGCAGGCCTTTGTGGCGGCCCCCAACATACACCAGCCAGACCCATCCCCACGTCCTATGGGTCCACTCCCCGCTTCCTGGAGGCCAAGTTCAAGTCCAGACTCCTTGGTCTAACATGCAAAGCCTGTCATTATCTAATCCCAGCCTACCTGACCCCACGGACCCCAAGCTCCAGGACAGCTGGCCTACGTGTCCCTTGAGGCACACCTGGCACCATCTGTCTCACCTGAGC
Source organism: Marmota flaviventris (assembly GCF_047511675.1). NCBI lineage: Eukaryota > Metazoa > Chordata > Mammalia > Rodentia > Sciuridae > Marmota > Marmota flaviventris. The sequence continues at coordinate 137,302,466 of NC_092498.1, read as the reverse complement.
TGTTGCTAGGTGGTCCTCCCAGCCCATCAACCTGTCTCATCTTCAAGCCCTTCTTTTCAGGGAAAGCCAGCTGTGACCGCCCCAGTGACAAACCAACCATGTTTCCCCAGGACAGCTCCGGGGGTGGCGTGGGGGAGGGTGCTTTTTTAAAACCGAAATATAATTCACATGCCTTAATTCACCATTTTAAAGCCCAGGAGCATCAGCTCAGAACGCGCCCCACACCAGCTCCAGAATGCTGTGGATGCTCAAGCCCCTCACATAAAACAGCTCAGCGTTTGCACATCTACACACACCCTCTTGATAGGTGTAAGTCATCCAGAGATGGTTTAAAGCCTAACAGAATGGAAATGCTACGTAAATACTGATCTCACCATACCGCTCAGGGAAGGATGAGGGGAAGTCTGGACTATGTTCAATACAGAAGCAACCACTTTCTCTGAACATGTCTGATACATGTTTAAATTCACAGACGTGGAACTCGCAGCTATGGAGGGGCGAGTGTATACAATTCAGTGGCTTTTAGTATTTTCATATCACCATTATCTACTTTTGGAAAAGTTTAGATTACCTCAAAAAAACACATACAAGCCTGGGGTGTAGCTCAGAGGTGGAGCGCTGCCTGGCAATGCAGGGAGAGAAGGAGGAAAGGAGGGAGGGAAGGCCAAACCCAGCAACAGCCACTCTGGGCCCCGACCCTCAGCCCTTTTGGTGTGGGTGCAGACCAGCTCTTCTGGACGTTCCTTGTAAAGGGAATCCCACAATCGCAGCCTCTTGCGTCTGCCTTTCACGGGGCTTGCCCATGTTGTAGCGGGCATCAGTCTCTTTCCTTTTCATGGCCCTATAATGCTCCTGGTGTGGATGGGCTGCACTTTGCTCACCCACCCGTCTGCTGGACATCTGGACAGTTTCTGCTTTTGGGCAGATGCGGACGGTGCCAGGGTGGACGATTGAGTTCATATTTGTGTGTGAACGTGTTTTCGTTCCTCTTAGATAGGCATCTGTAGAACTTCTGGATCCTGTAACTGTACTTAACATTTTGAGGAACTCCCTGAGTGTTTTCTACAAAGCCCGAACCACTCTACACTCCTCCGGTCAGGCACAGCAGGAGCGATTTCTCGGGGGCCTGCATTTTAGTTGAGGATGAGAAACACCCCAGGACAAGGAGACCGCCAGTTCACAGGCTGGTGTGGCGTGAGGGCACAAGGGCACAGAGGCCCTGGTAGGTCCCGCTGAGCCCTGGCCCAGTCCCCTGCCTTGCCCACTCTAGCCAGGACTGGGTAGAGGCTGCCTAGAGGAAAGGCCCCTCCTGGTCCCTCAGCCCTGCCCAGCTTCTTTTCTCTGCTTCTACTACCCCATCTCCCCTCATCTGTCCCCAGCCTTCTTAAAGCCCAGCCGGATCCCCTCAGCCCCTGATTAAGAATCCCTCACCTATAGGAAGTTGGAACTTAGCCTGTAACCATCCAGGGAGCCCTGGAAAGTTCCTTACCAATCACCCTTGGATATTGTCAAAGGAAGCATGGTCACTGAAAGGCCGGGCTCACGCTCCGGAGCATGGTGCCTCTTTAAGCAGGATTATGGATTGACTGAGCTTCTGATTTTTTAAAAGGGTTTGTTGCTAATAATAATCTTTTAAAAACGCTGATTTATCAAAAAGTGGCCAATGTCCATTAGTTGAAGAACAGGTAAACAAAATGTGGTCTACCTATACAATGGAGTATTACTCAGCCACCTGCTGCAGCAAGGATGAGCCCTGAAAAGGGCCACATACGCGTGTGACTCCACTGACATGGAACGTCCAGACAGGACACCTGTACAGAGACAGTAGATCAGCGGTGGCTCGGGAGGAGGGGGAGAAGCGCTGGGGAGGGAGTTCAGGAGTAAGACGCTTCAGAACTATCAAGGTGACAAATGCACAACTCTGTGAACATCATAAATGCCACTGAATTGTTCACTTTGATATAGTTAATGGAACTTCTACCTCAATAGGAGGAAAAAAGAAAAAAAGACAGACGGTTTGAGAATGAAGGTCTCGACCCCAGCCAGGTTCCCACCACCTCCCCTGCCAGCAGGGATTCAGATCCTTCCTACCCTTGGGGTCAAGATTTAATTCTCTATTGCACTGTCTCTGCAGTGCCTTGCTCTGCTTCAGCAGCCCTAACTTTCTAGAAGCTTCTGGCTGGCTGAGCTCCCTCCCAACAGAGGACAGTGCCTGCACTCTTCCCTCTTGCTGGGCTGCCTGCCCCGCTACCCTCTCTTGGCCGGGTCAACACCCTGCCCCTAACTTGTTGCACTTCCACTACTTTCAGGAAGCTATCTCCAACCCACCACCTGGGCCAAGTGTCCCTGCTCCAGGAGCAGCCCCGTGACCCCCATTACACTGTGCCTGTATCTGTTGGTGGTCTCTCCAGGATGGCAGGGGCCATGGTAGGGGCCACATCAGTATTGTTCATCACCACGTCCCTGCCTGAGAAACCGCTCTTAATTTTTAAGAAGTGGTTCCTGAATGGCTAATGCCTACTCCAGACCCCCGGGATCAGGGGCTCTCTCTCAAGAATCTACAGGGGGATGGGGAGGGGTCAGGGCGACAGCCAGGAACAGAACCCATAGTAGGCACAGAGTCCCACACCAGCTGCCTCCCTGGCCACAAGCACGAGATGGGGTGTGGTGCGTGGAAGGGTGGATGAGGGAGAGTGGGTGCAAGTGAGTCTCTACAGTGAAGGTCATGCAGAGGACTAGGCAGGAGGAGACATGGATGAGTCCTGGGGCTCAGGATTTAGAGGGGGACAGGCAAAGTGGGAAGCAGAAGTGAGCAGTGCAAAGCTAGAAGAGGAAGAGCCAGCATCTGGACTCCCCAAGCAGGGAAGCCCCTCCTGCTGGCTTTGCAGGTTCTCAGGTCTCTCCCAGAGCCCAGGGTCCCCTGGCCTGCTGGGGCTGAAGCTGGCCAAATGCACCAGGGCTTTCAAGGTGGCCACAGAGGGCAGCCAGCTAGGACTGTTGCCTGGACCCCAGACCCCTGGATTCTTCCTGGAGCCAGATGCCCGCAGGGGCAGAGGCTTGGTGACTGGGCAGTTCCCACAGTCTCCAAGGTTAAGGCTGAAGAATTCACATTCTGCTTCCTTCTTCCTGTGTCGGGACCCCAAAGTCAAGGCCACAAAAGGGGCTCAGTTCTTCCCAAGCCAAATTGCACCCTCGAGAGTTGGGAAGAACTTTCTGAGGTATGCAGAGAAGAAGCCCATGTCCTGGCTGGGGAACAGCCCACCAGGCCAACGTCACATGCTGGGCTGTCTGCTCTGGAAACTGAAGCTCCAGACAGATGGGAACCTCATTTTATGAGACCTCGGCTCCAGCCCCCATCCCTGGCCCCTGCCCAGTCCTGCTCCTCCTCCTGGCTCCTCTCCCCTGCCATGCTCTGAAAGCAAAAACTCAGGAGGGGCGGTGTGGTCTTGCAGAGGGGCTGCCCCACTCTGGAAACATGGGCCACGGGGCCTCACAGGAGACCGAGGCCAAGGTTGGCAGCTGTGGGCCAGGGGCGGCTCCCAGCCGCTTCCTAACTCTCGGGCCCCACATCTGCTTCCCAGGACTCCGCTGCGTCCTGGCCCTGTCCTCTCCGCCGGCGCGCCTCAGGCTGTCTCGGGCCCTGCTCGTGGTTGGTGGTTCATCTGCCTTACCACGGTCGCCAGGCTGGGAATATGTTTGACAGAATTCTCCACCTCCTCTTCGGTCACCTCGACCAGCGTGCAGTTCTCATCCTCCGATGGCAACGGCTCGGCCCCGTGCCTCGTGACCCAGGGGTGCAGCTTCAACGAATGACAGGATGGGTGAGGGGCAGGTGCAGCCACCTCCCAGAAGGTCCTGCCAGCGAGCGGAGCCAAGAAGGGCATGCAGGAGGGAGCGGCCGGGGCCTGCGGCCAGGCATGCAGGAGAGCTGGTGGGCAGGCCGAGGGCGGGAGTGAGATGGAAGGAAACAGGCAAAAGCCAAGACAAGAATGGGAGGGGCCACAGGGCTGAAAAGCGTTTGGACCCCGCTCTCCATCTGGTCCCAGATCTCGTGTGGCATGGAGGTGACTAGCGCCCATCACTCTGACTGACACCTAGAAGCTCCGCTCAGAGCAGGCGCCATCCTCCGTACTGCAGAGAAGGGAAAATGGTGGCCTGGGGAGGCAGTGAGACCAGCTGGAAGGACATGATCAGGAGGATCCAGGCCAGAGTTGTCCCCAGCCCCTCTCCTCAGGTCCAAGTCCTTCTATGTGACCTTTTGGACTGCCCTCTCTTAAGACACCTTTCAGTGCTAGCCGCCCAGATGCCTAGGAGACCTCAAAGCACATCTCAGGATTCCTAAAGGGCCAGATATGTGCTCGTGGCATTGACAGGCGGGTAGCAGATGGACACAGGTTTCTCTAAAAAGCTTTTTCTGCAACAGGGTAGAATCTGGCAGGTTGAGGAGGTGGAAGTGCTGACAGATTCCCTCCCACTCTCACTACAGTTCCTCAAAGGGACTGGCCCACATCTCTACATTCAAGGTCAAGGAAAGGACCCAGAGTTTTAGCAGCCAGTGTATGGAGAACACAAAGTCCCTAGATCAGCCTGCACAGGGTAGACGCCCCATCAGCCCGAGCCAGTTGGAGCAAGAGCAAGGCTGCCTGGTTGATTGGTCATAGAACCCACAATCACAGTCACAGTGAACACAACCCCCAGAACCTCCTCACTACCCCTTGCCAGCCCCAGCAACCCAGAGGCCCAGGGCATGGGAGGGCTGCGGTATGGAGGAGGGCGTTGTGCTGTGGACAAACGGGCACAGGGCTTGGCCAAGGCGGGGTGGAGCCAAACAATTCCAAGCACAGGATGCAGGCTGAACCCAGGGTGTCAGCCTCGGGGGCCAGCAGTGGCTCCCAGGTACCTTGATTTCCGGCACCACAATCCTTGACTCCGGGTTCTTATCCAACATACGGGTGATCAGGTCCTTCAGGTCCTCAGCTATGTCAGGCCTGGGGGAGGGAGACATGTCAGGGGTGGGAGATAAAATGCACAGGACTGCAAGAAGACTCGAGGAGAGGAAGGACGGATGGGCAACACTCACTGGTCTGGGAACTCCAGGGCCTGACTCTTGATTTTACTGTGTAAACACATGATCCGCTCATCCATGAACGGGCACTGTGAAAAGAGGCCGGGGAGAGAGTAGTGGTGACCAGCTGCCACCTGTGTCCTTCAGAGGCCACCTGTGATGTGTCATTCCCTGTGAGTTACAGGACAGAAGTCAACAGCCCTGGCCCAGTCTGGGGAAGGAGCGTTCCCATCTGCCCAGGGATGTCCTAGGAGGGACAAAAGCAAACACTCTGCTCCCCCCGCAACAGTAACCCAGGCTCTGTGGGAGGCCTTGTGACCAACACTTAATCCACTGTCCCCCCCTACCCAGAATGATCTTCCCAGGGAAACTTGCATGGCTTATTCTCTCTGTAATGCAAGTGACCAATAAGCTCACCTTCCCTGTCCACCCCCACCCCTGCCAACCACTCCCTGTCAGTTCCAGGAGGGCAGGGATTTGCATCTGTCTTGCTCACTGTAGATCCCCCATGTCCAGGACATTCCTTACAGGAAGCAGGGCCTCAGGTCATAAATACTGGATTATCTCTGTCCATCCCCTCAGAAGCCATAAGGAATAATAAGTACTGGGACATAACTCAGTGGAAGAGCGCATGCTCAGCATGTGTTCAAGCCCCAGGACCCAAAAAGAAAAAAAAACAATAAGTATTCTTTTTACTGAGGAGAAAAACATTAGTTTAGAGAGGACACGTGCCAGCTCAGAGTGGGCTTTTCACCTCAATGGGATTTTGCACCACCTCCCAAGTGACAAATCAACTCTCACCAGGTGGAGGGCCTGATCCCATAGAAGCTGGTTGTCTATGCTGGTAAAAAAGAACTCTGGGGCTGGGGATATAGCTCAGTTGGTAGAACGCTTGCCTAGCATGCCCAGGGCTCTGGGTTCAATCCACAGCACAGCACATTGGGAAAAGGTGACACAGAGTCCTGTCCAAGGAAAATGATCTCTTTAAGAGCAATGTGTGGGTAGCAGCGTCCACTGGGCAGAACTCATTAGGAACATAGCACATTTCATTGTATGTAAGTTGTACCTCCAATGGGGGGTGGGGGAAGACCACAGGTAAATATGGAGTTCTAGCCAATGACTGCCTTCTAAAGTACTTGGAAGAACAGTAGAGGTGCTGGCTGGCCATCTTGCAAGGCACTAAAAATTAAGATGGGTGGGGGAATGGAGAGCCACGCGATAAAGTAGGTGTAGTGAGACAGTCACTGTAGACTCTAGTGGCGGGGGTGGGGGTGGGTCCTGGGTGTTTATGCAAAATTTTTTCAATTTTGTCATGTGATTAAAAATTTTCCAATGAAATGCTGGGGGTGGGAGAGGATAGCTACAGACTCCCTTCTGCCTACACAGGACCAGATTCTTAAGCTTTCCTCAACAGGAACACAAGCTCATGGAAGGGAAAATTTCACATTTTTTATTGCTCACATAATCAAACTGAACTTCACAGTTAAAAAGAGAAGCCTCTAAACATCAATAATATTGAAACCACCACTACAACAAGAGTCACAATGACAAAAAAGCAGATTAGCACTCCCTTTGTCAAAAAAAAGTCAAAGGGACTTTTAATTCCCATTCTAATTCTGTCCCTGACAATAGAGTCTCAGCACACGCTGAGGAAAAGAAGCTCAAAGCAATATGAGGCAAAGGAGAAATAAGTGCAGCTATTGATTAGTGACGTCTGTCTGGGGCCCAGGAGTAGGAGAGGTGGTGTGTTTGTTGAGCTTGCCCTAAACTTAGCAATACCTCCAAACTCCAGAGTCTCTGCCAGCTCTTCTGTTCTATCAGACTCTTTTTCAGAAATCTGAGTGTCATATACAGATCTGTACCATGTCTAGGTGGGCTTTCTTTCCAAATTCATGTCTGGCCACAGAGATAAAGAAATTTCAGATGAATAAGTGCTATCTCTCTGCAAAGATGACCATTTGTCCAAAAGGTCAGCCAGTAGCACTCAGGAGACAGGACACCCCACCCTCTTACCTGGCCAAAGACAAAGCAGTACAGCGTCACACCCATGGCCCAAACATCCAAGGCCTGCAAGGAAAAGAGAGCTTGGCAGGTGTGGCCAGGGGCAGGGAAGGGCATCTCCTGCTTTTGCCTGTCCAGCACCATTTAGAGAAGCACCTCTTCTCAGTCCACATAGCTGGGGAGGGTCAGGTCTTGGTCCCCCAATCTTTTTAGAGAGCACATGACCCAGGCATGGCCAAGGAGAGCACTATTCCCCCAATCATTGGATGGTCCAAGGACTGGCACATAACCCACACTTGGCTAATCACAACCAGCCCCAGAGTTCTTGCTCTGCTCTTTAGAAAGAGGAATGCTCTTGCTACTGAGGTTGGTCAGCTGAAAGTAGCCTGGAGCTGCTGGTGCCTGATCCACCCGCAGAGGAAATCAACTCAGGAAAGCAGCCAAAAGCTGGAGAAAGACAAATTCCTATTTGCGTAACTGGCTGGCAGAGCCCAAAGCCACACATGCCCACTCCTCAGCTATATAACCCCAGTGCATTTGCTATTTAAGTTGTATTTGTACCACTTACAACCAAAAGGACCCTAACACAGGTAGATCTCAGCGGTTCAGACAGGTCCAAACCTACCTTCCCAGAGAAGATCTTGCGGGTCTCCGAGAGCGACTCGGGTGCCATGAAGGCAGGTGTGCCCACGGTGTTAGACAGGAGGGCATCACTGCCCTTGAACTCATTGCTCACACCAAAGTCAGCGATCTTGATGTGCCCATCTTCTCCAACCAGGAGGTTGGAAGGCTTGATGTCCCGGTGGATGATCTTCTGGTAGTGTACTGGGTGGGATGGCACCCAGGGAACAGACGGAGCAAGAAACCCCTGTGAGGATCTGCATATGGCCACACAGCTCAGAGACACAGCGTGGCATCACCCTGGTGCCTCCTCTGCCATGGCCCCTGGTCTTTCCCAACCCTCCCCTCCCAAACCTGCTGGGCACCTCCATCCTCTAAAAGGTAAGGTAAGGGGGGAAAGTGTCTTCAAAAGATACTCATTCTCAAAAGGACTCGTTCCCAAAACAGTGACTGCCTACAGCCATTCATAACCACCTGTTAGAATGTGTAACCCCCCTGTCTGTGTGGTTACCAGCACAAACGGAGTTTTCATTGGGTTTGGTACCCTCCTAAGAGCCTCAGGACTCACGCCAGTCAAACACAGTTTCAATTACCAACGGCCAATACTAATTCACCCGAGCAATGATGACCAGAGCAGTCTGATTTGAAGTGTGAACCAAAAAAACAGAACTGAGGACTCGGCTCATCGTTCCTGTCTGGTGTCAGCCAATGGCAATGGACGGTGCTATGGTCTGGAAACCTAGGTGTAGTTTCTGGGGTGGTGATGACGATCATAGTATCAATAAGAACAGAGGGTGTCACTGTTGGGCACCCAGTCCTGGGCTTAGCTCTGTGCTAAGTGGTTCACATTTATCCCAATTAAACTTCAAAATAATCTTATGTGACAGGCAGGGATAACAGTGGAAATGTTTAACAACCAGGAGCAGAAAGGACACCTGCCAATCAGAACCACTGATATAACCACTCAACCCTGCTGAGAAATACTTTGTCTCCATTTTACAGATGAGGAAACTAAGGTTCCGGGAGGTTAACAGGGTCCCCGTCCCAGGGTCCTCGGGAGGAATGAGAGATGAACGAAGGTAATGCCCCAAACAGTGCCTGGTTCACACGAAATTCACTGGAGAAATACTCATAACTACTATTGCTCTTCATTTTCTCTCTTTGTAAGGAAGAGCAGCTTCTGCTTGCCCCCAAGACTGCTCTCCAAAGCCAGCCCTGCTCTGCACTCACACAGTCTGTCTGCTGCCCACTGCCTTGCACACCAGGAGACCCTCCCACTCCCACCCACCAGCTGGGAAGACTGACCACCACCAGGCGTGATGATCCTCCCACGGGCCCCACTTACGGTACTCGATGCCTTTGATCAGATCCTGAAAGTAGAAACGGGCCTGGTCTTCAGACAGGGGTTTGAGGGTGGGCACATCCATCACAGGCCTGAAACGTCAACATGTATGACACACAGATCAGCCCTCGCCCTCTCCCCGCATCAGAGCCCAGCACCACCTCCCTCAGCCTTGAAGGTCACAAAGCCAAGGGCATCACACCTGGGAGCAGGGACCATGCCTGGGAGCAGGGACACTCACCCTTGGTTGACAAGTTCAAACACTGTAAGGAAAAAAAAGGGGTTAGGGTTAGGGGTTAGGGTCAGGGTCAAGGTCAAAGAAGAGAAAGGGGTCAACTGTTACACTGGGAAACTGGAAAACTCCCTCGGGGTGCTCCCCATCTCCCATCCACCTCCAGAAACACCAAGAAGCACACAAAGTGACACTGGGGGACCAGAGAGAGAGAGTCCACAGCACCCAAGCCACTCAATGTCCTGCTTTGCCGAGTTCCCACTGGGAGGCCAAGGACCAGAGATTTCTGTCGTCCCCAGGATCCCAGCCTGGCTTTTTACCTCTAGTGTTCAAAATGGCCAAGGATCCATTGGTGAAGGAAAACAAGGCAGGGGAGAAGGGGAGCAGGACAGGGGCTCCTGGACTCCCTCCTGTCCCTCCACTTGTACCTCGGAGGTTCCAAGAGATAGGACTGATGCTCAACTACGTCCTCTGGTCACTCCCAGGGATTCAGGCACCATAAGCCTGAGTTAAAATAGACCTGCTGCTGGGTGCAGTAGCGCACGCTATAATCCCAGCAGCTTGGGAGGCTGAGGCAGGAGGATCGTGAGTTCAAAGCCAGCCTCAGCAAAAGTGAGGCCCTAAGCAACTCAGTGAGACCCTGTCTCTAAATAAAATACAAAATAGGGCTGGGGATATGGCTCAGTGACTGAGTGCCCCTGAGTTCAATCCCCGGAACCCCCCACCCCCCACCCCCAAAAAAAGACACAGCTGCTGCTGCTTCAGGTTGTGGTGAGAAGCTCCGGCCTTTCCTGCCTCGGTTATTTATGTCTTAACTTGCAAGTTTCATGATTTCTGCACCTTCCTCCCACCCAGCCAGCACCGTAGTCAGCCGGCCTGGGGGAGGCTGGCCTGTTGGAACAGGTTTATTTTCAGTCACCAACAGTTCAGCTACTCTTGGGGTTGAGTGGTGGGTGGGAATTTCCTCTAGAAATACAGGCCGCACAGTCTACCTTTTGAAGGTCAGACCTGTGGTTCAAGTCCCTTCTTGAAACCTATCATCTGGCCCGTCTCCTCAGCACACACGGCTGTGGCTGGAAAGTAAAAGTAACCACGTGGGAATTTTCCCAACTGCTCGACAGCCTGAGCTAGCATGGCTTATCTCCCGCTGTGGCCTCGGTGACACTGCCGCCTCACACAGCCTGGGAAACTCCTCTGTGATGCTTGGGCCACACTCTGTACCCATTCCTCTCTCCAGTCTACTCAAAACCCCACAATGGCACCCTCCCTGCTAAGAGCTCAGAGTCAAAGCCATTTTTGTTGTTGTTTTTTGTTACCAGGGGCACTTAGCCACTGAGCTACATCTAGCCCTTTTTTTATATTCTATTTAGAGACAGGGTCTCACTAAGTTGTTTAGGGCCTTGCTAAATTGCTGAAGCTGGCTTTGAACTCGCAATCCTCCCGTCCCAGCCTCCCAAGCTGCTGGGATTAGAGGTGTGCACCATCATTCTTACAATGGTGTAAAATGCCCTCTGACACCTGGTCCCCACTGTCCTGCCTAAATGTCCCCTCAGAAGCCATTTGAGTTCCCATCCCCCTGACCTGGAACTCCCAGCTCCCCTCACCCTGCTAAGCATTTGTTATTTTTTTATAGTGTTGTCACCTTTAAGGCCTACAGGTAACACTTAGGTGAATGCCAAGGATGAGGAGTTTTGAGTTTGTTCCTGACAAATTGCAATGTTTACTGAATGAACAAATGATCTCCTCAGAAACAGCCCAAAGCCATTTGGAGTTGAGTCTGAGAAAATTACACCAGGGGCACCATTCTAGGCACAAACGACTCTGTCCTATTTCCCTGACCTGCACTCAATCACTTAATAGGTGTACAACTTGGCCAAATATATATGCTATATAAATAATTACATATTTAACTTTTTTAAAAAATTAACTTAGTTTCTAATTTTTTGAGGTTGTTGTAAGTAATAACATTCATGAAATCATGAGTTTAGTGTACTGGTTATAGTTTTTCCTATAGAGTTTTAAATTAAATGCAAAAAAAAAGTTTTTTAAATGTTTTCTATGTGGCACCCAAAATTATCTCATATGCTTTTTGTTTGTTTGGTCCTGGGGATTGAACCTAGGGTTGCTCTACCACTGAGTTACACACCCAGTTCCTTTTTATTTTTTGAGACAGGGTCTTGTTAAGTCACCCAGGCAGGACTTGAACTTGCAATTCTCCCTCCTCAGCCTCCCAAGTAGCTAGCATTACAGGAGCGTACCACTGCACCCAGCGTCTAAACTGTTTCCAAAGGAAGTCTTTAAAAAGTTGTAAGATTCAAATTTGGACCACATTAGATGCTCTCAAAGAACAGGGATAATTCCATTTGGTTCTGGGTCATGTACGAGAATGTCCTTACTATGGGATGCACCCTAAAGTACTCAGGGGCTGGAGTCCTGAGATGTCTGCTACTTTATTTTTGAATGGTTTGGCAAAATAAAGAGACAGAGATGGTTGGAAGACAGCAGGGTAGATAAAAGTCAACTGCTGAACCTGGGGCTATGTAGACAGCGATTCACCGAACAACACCGCCTTCTCTTAGGCCGAATATTCTCATAATAAAAACCTGGGGAGGGCAAGAAAAAAAAGTCCTAGGCAAGAATAGCATCCTTGGAACCGAAGGGCTGCTGCCTTAGGGGAAGTCACACCCTGAGCTCTGTCTTCAAACCAGACTCATTACTTTATGAGCATGCCCTGTGTAGCCCAGGGTCACTGTGTGGCCATCCAGGTGGCCGGCCTGCCACCTCCGCTGCCCTCACCTCCTCAGCCACTCCCCAGGCTGTCCTCTCTGTGCATTCAGAATGCACAGGCTCATCTAGGCCCACCCCAGCCAGGCGTTCCTGGATACAAGGCCTGTCAGTCCGTGCCCCTGGGCCTGACAGTCTGCTGACAGGTCTCAGTGGGTCCTGTCCTTCCTCCCTCATCAGCATTTAGGAGAGCTGACAGGGATGGCTCATGTCCTGGTTTTTGTTTTTGTTTTTTTTTTTTCCTTTAATGGGGTCTCTGAGGACACACCTGAGTCCTTTTATTTCTATGTCCAGTGCTCAAAACCTTTGTTGCCCCTGGCTAAGGACCCAGGTGTCCCGCCCTGGCCTCTCCCTGCTCTACGTTTTCCTTGAACAATATTAATCTCCTGAAGCCTCAGGGCCTTCCCATGGCTGGTCCCTCAGTCTGGAATGCCATTCTCCAAAGGTAACAGGGCTGTGTCCTTGACACTCAAATGCTGAGCGGTCATCTCCTACCTGAGGTGGCCTGCCCACCACTCTCTCTACACTATCTTCCCTGACTACGACAGCTTCGCTTTGAACTCGGGGTGTGGCCTTCTGTAGGGCTCACTGTGGGGCCCAGCCGGACCAGGAAAGGAGAAGCTGCCTTTGGTCAGATGTCCCTGGGCCATGGCTGGGCACTGGCTGCCTTGAAAGGACCCCTGGACACTGGCAGGTGCAGCTGCCTGAGAGCAGCAGAAGGAGAGGGGTCTCTTACCCATGTACAGATGGTCCTCATTGGGGTCATCCAGGACCTATTGGCACAGCCACCAGGAACAGGCCAGGACACGAAGCAGAGGAAAGGACAGAGAGAACCGACATGAGCAGGGAGGAGGCATGGGAGGGTCCCCTCTTCCTAATTAAGATGGAAGGCCCAGGAGGACTCCTCAGAGCGCAAGATCCAAAGAGTGGAAAGTAAGCACCCCCAGCCCAGTCCTCGAGGTTTCCCAGAAAGGAGGTGACCACAGGGAGAGGCAAAGCCTCCTCTGGCACATGTGGGTAAGAATCCAGCCCATCTCCAAGGAGAGACACGGACTGGTCTTCAAGATGAAATTCAGAGCCCATCTGGCACTAGTGGCACCTCCATGAGGTGGCCTTGTCCCTCCCTACCCCAGCAGGAAATGACATTTCCCTGTCCAGAACTGCCTCTCACCAATGGACAGCACAGGGGTAACCACCTCCATTATGTCAGTGGTGTCTGAGGCAGGGCTGGGCACACGGGAGGTGCTCAGAGACACCTCGGGAATAAACAAGCCAACAGAACGGCAGAATCTTGTTGGGCAGAGAGACCAGATACCACAGGACACTAGGGAGAAGGGAGACTTTGCAGGACTCAGGGCCACTTGCAAACCAACTGCCCCTGGAACTTCCTCTAAGATGGCCAATTCCAGCATCAGGGAGTCGAGAGCATGAAGCTTGGCAGCCATGATGGAGGGAGTGACCTGCAGCTGCCATTTCTCTCCTTGGACAGACTAGGCCTCCCACCTCTTCCCACATTCTCCAGCCACCCGAGAATCACCAACAGGCTTGGGAAAGGTGTGCACCCAGGCAGAGCTGGGGTGCACCCAGGCAGAGCTGGGCTGCCCATCTGGAGCCCTGCGCCCCTCCCTGTGGGCAAGTCAGACCCGGGCCTTGCCCACCTAGGGTTTAGGGTCTGTAGGTCCCGGACAAGGTATGGCAGTGGCCTCCCACACACCAAAGGCAGGGATGTGCTCCCCAGGGGCCTCAACCTTGTAATCCTCCTGCCTCAGCCTCCCAAGTTGCTGGGATTACAGGCATGCACCAGAGCATATGGCAAGATTACTGCTGTTTTTAAATCAATCAATCAATAATTTTTAAATGTCTCAGTTTATATTCTTAGAAGTAATATGAATAAATATAACCTACATAGGCCACAGTGATTTGGGCCTTTCAATCATCTTTAAGAGCATAAAGGAGGGCTGGGGTTGTGGCTCAGTGGTAGAGCGCTTGCCTAGCATGTGTGAGGCACTGGGTTCGATTCTCAGCACCACATATGAGTAAATGAATAAAATAAAGGTCCATCAACAACTAAAAAAATATTTAAAAAAAAATAAGAGCATAAAGGAGTCTTGAGATTAAGATTGTAAATACTGCTGACTGCAGCAGGGGTTGGCAAAGGTCAGCCTGCAGGCCAAATGCAGCCTGAATCTGTTTTTGTAAATAAGGTTTTCTTGGAATTTATAGCACATGTGTGTCTGCTTCTGTACCACAACCACCCACAGGAGTGAGCGAAGGCAAACCTGAGTGGCTCTGGACCTCAACGTCTCCATCTGTAAAATGGGAATAAGGAGGGGTGACAGTGACACAAAGTAACAACAGTTAGGGAGCCTGAAGCAAAAGACCACTTGGCTCTGCAGCGCCAGGTGGTGCGACCTGGCTCTCCCTGGAAACCAGTGGCTTCGAAGCATCTGGGTATTCACAAAGCAAGGCCAGACCTCCATGCCTCCATCCTCCACACCCCACCCCACCTCACCTCCACCAGCTTCACCACATTGGGGTGGTCCAGTTTCTTCAGGATGGCGATTTCCTGGTACACCTGCTCAATGGGGCCCCGGGGCTGGATGCAACCTCCAGGGGCAGGACGGGTGCCTCGGGGTGGGGGGCGACCTGCAGGAGACACAAAGGCCGCCCAGGTCAGGGCAGAGAGACTCCCCCCTGCAGAGGGCAGCTGCGGGGGGGGGGGGGGGTGCAAAGGTAGAAGCACTTAGCAGGGCAGGAGCAGCTGCTGCCACCAGGGGCCCTGCAGTGAATGCTGGTGAAGACTCAGCAACAAAGCACCCATCACGCCACAGTATAGAAAAGCTCACGGGAACAACACCTGCGTCACTTCAGTAAATATTCTTAAATGAAAGTGAACACAGAATGTCCGCAGGAGGCCTGGCACTGTCCTCAGGGGGAAGCTCTGGGGAGGGAGGGGACACCATACTTGGGCTCTGTCCTTCCTTGCCCCAGCAGCACACAGGGTGAAGGCCCCGCCCACCGCACTCACGTGGAAAGCCAGCCTGTCGGATCAGCTTCTTCTTGGACAGCACTTTCATCGCCTGCAGAAGAAAGGCCCCAGGTCCAGTTAAAGCAGCAAGGAGCAAATGTGAGGAAAGCCTCCCTCCACCCCAGGCCTGGCGGACCTCCTGGCACCACGACAGCCTCGGGACAAGGCAGTGAGCTCCCCATCAACACAGGGGCCAAGCATCCCTGGGTTCCAAGGAGGCTGGACCTGGAACACAGCTTGAAAACCCCAAGCCTTTGACTCTCTGCCCCTGAATCCAAACGTGAGTGGGCTGCAGGGATGGTGAAGAGGGCTGAGGAAGGACGTCACTGGATGCTCTACACAGGGGAACTGAGGTGCCAAGGAGCACCCCTTGCCAAGGGCACATACTTGGCACCCGCTAGAGCCAGGTGTGAACCCACATTGGACCACCTCCACAGGGGCAATTCGCCCAGCTACTGCCCTTTTCTCAGTGCCACGGAGGAGGCAGAAGCTGCATTACTTCACCTTCCCATCTTGCCCTCTGTCCAACGGGCACCCTGCTTCCTCCCTGAGGTGCTACGAAGATGAGTCCACAGATCTGTCCATCTTCCAGGAAAGTGAGCTTTGCTTTGGATCAGGAGGGGCCCGGGGAGGGGAGTGTGGGTACTCACATAGTACGTGTTGTCGTTCTCATTGTAGGCCAGCTTGACCACGCCATAGGAGCCCTGGATAAAGGGAGATGCCCGTGATACAGCTGCACAATGAGGACCCTGACACACAGGCTGCAAACCACTGCCTATTGGTCAAATGTGCCCTGAAACTGTATTTTGTTGGATCTGCAGTTTCTACAAAGTTTGAATTTAGTTGACAATATTTGAAAAGATTTGATATTAAAAACCCACATTTCTGGCTTCTTTTGAAAAAAGCTGGGAGGTCTAACCACATGTAGATATCATTTCTCTAATGTTCACCATTGATTTCACTATTCCCTACTTTCATACCTAGCCTGCCTTGCTCAGGAACCCTCATTTCCATAATTTAATGCTTTGCCACAGTCCTCACTGCTCTCTAGTATCTTCCATCTCGCATCCACGCCCACTTATATTACTGACTTATTCTCTTCTGGCATTTGGGCTTTTGACCCAGTAATAATACTGTTCTTTGGCTGAAACAAAAGAAAAATACAGATGTGAGAGTAACTTCAGGGGGAAAAAAATCTACTAATGGATGCATACGATCAGTACAGCAATATGGCATTGCTCTGGAAGCTTTCTGAGCTTTTGCAGAAACATTTAATTTTAATATACAAAAATAGAAATACTAGACCATTAAAAAAATACACTAGACTGAGACATCACAGGCAAGACTCCGCTCTTGAAACCTTATCCCTGCCTTTGCTGTACCCCCTTAAATAAATGACGGGAGCCATCTTTTCTCGGTCCAGTTGGTTGCTCCTATTACTAGACGCCCCCTCAGCCTTGCCTCCAAAGACTCCTCTCTCCACTCCCAGCTCCAATAAACTCCTTCCACAGTGTCTGAAATGTCCCTGGTCAAGGTGGAAAGACAGCCCAACTCCTGGGGTATTTACCTTTCCAATTTCATCCTTCAATGTGTACTGATTCAGCTGCACACAGTCCTAGAAAGTAAGTAATTTAAAATTTGTAACAGATACATTTTCCACAAACTGAACCCCCCACACACAAAACCAGGACCCAAATCAAGAAAATAAAAACTCCCAGCTCCCCAGAAACACCTCCCAGGCAGTGTCCCTTCTCCAGAATGACCTCTGTCCTGACACAGATCTTCCTCATTGCTGTGCTTTGTCCAACTGTGATCACACAGGGCTGGAGGGTGCAGCTCAGTGGGAGTGCACATGTTTATTCAGCAGGGCCCTGGGGTGGATCCCCAAACCAGCCCCCCAAAAAAAGGTGGGGGAGAAATCATATAATATGCAGTCTTTAATATCTATTTTTATAAGATCGTTCACACTTTCAAAAAGTAAATTTTAAATTTAAAAAGTATTCATGTGTCAGGTGCAGTAGCACATGCCTGTAATCCCACTGACTCAAGAGGCTAAGGCAAGAGGATTGCAAATTTGAGGCCAGCCTCAGCAACTTAAAAGAAATAATCATGTGAGCTGGGGTTGGGTTCAGTGGTAGAGTGCTCGCCTAGCATATGTGAAGGACTGGGTTAGATTCTCAGCACCACATATAAATTAATAAAATAAAGACCCAATGACAACTAAAAAATATTTTTTTAAAATAAAGAAAGAGGAACGGCAGCATGGTGTCCCGGGCCAAACGACGGGCCTTGGGGAACGGAGCCCCGTGGCCTCCCGGAGACCCCATCCGGCACGACGAAGAAGAAGGGGAGGATGAAGTCGAGGATGAAGACGAAGACGATGAGGATAGTGACGAAGAAGAGGACGAAGACGAGGTCCTTGATGAGGAAGTGAATATTGAATTTGAAGCTTATTCCATCTCAGATAATGATTATGATGGAATTAAGAAATTACTGCAGCAGCTTTTCCTAAAGGCTCCTGTGAACACTGCAGAACTAACAGATCTCTTAATTCAACAGAACCATATTGGAAGTGTGATTAAGCAAACAAATGTTTCAGAAGACAGCGATGATGATGATGCAGATGAAGATGAAATTTTTGGTTTCATAAACCTTTTAAATTTAACTGAAAGAAAGGGTACCCAGTGTGCTGAACAAATTAAAGAGTTGGTTCTAAGCTTCTGTGAGAAGAACTGTGAAAAGAGTGTGGTTGAACAGCTGGACAAGCTTTTAAATGACACCACCAAGCCTGTGGGCTTTCTCCTAAGTGAAAGATTCATTAATGTCCCTCTTCAGATTGCTCTGCCCATGCACCAGCAGCTTCAGAAAGAACTAGTAGAGTCACACAAAACTAATAAGCCATGTGGGAAGTGTTCTTTCTACCTTCTGATTAGTAAGACATTTGTGGAAGCAGGAAAATCCAATTCCAAAAAGAAATGGAGCAACCAGAAGGATGAATTAATGTTTGTAAATGCAGAGGAAGAGTTTTTTTTATGAGAAGGCAGTCCTGAAGTTCAACTACTCAGTGCAAGAGGAGAGCGACACTTGCCTGGGAGGCAGGTGGTCTTTTGATGATATACCATTGAAGCCCTTGCGAACTGTGATGTTAATTCCAGACAGCAAGATGAGTGAAATTATGGATAAACTGAAATATCATCTATCTATCTAGTCCATTTTTCATGGACATTGATGGGCTTATTTTTGTAAAATTACCAGAAAACCCAGTGGAGATTTACTGAAAAACTCATGACTTTATTCATATTTAAGTCCTCTACAAAAGTAGGGTTCTTTTCCATGTGTCTATGACACATTCACAAAATATCTTTTTTTTGGTCAAATTATGAATGGTTGATTAAAAACTTCCACCAAGAAGAAAAACATGGAGTAGTAATTTGAAGAATTCAATAAAACTCCTATTTTTTATTTTTAAATAAATAAATAAATAAAATAAAGAAGTAATCATGCCTACATTGTCATGCAAAAATACAAAGGGGTAAAAAAAAATCTCTGCAAACTTGGAGGTAGACAAAGGTTTCTTAGATCATACACAAAAAGTACAAAACACAAAAGCAAACAAATGATACTTTTGACTTCACTGAAGTCAAAACTTTTGTACCTCAAGACACTATTTTAAAAGGTCTGGTGGTGTAGCTCAGTGGGAGAGCACTGAGCATGTGTGAGGCCCTAGTTTCTATCCCCAGAACTGGGGGGAGAGGGGGTTGGAGAAAAAGAAAAGCCAAGGCCCACACTGGCTGAGAGGATTCATCACACATACATTAGACAAGAAATGAAATCCAAAATAAAAGAACTCTGGATCCTGGACTGGGGACGCAGCTCAGTGGTAGAGTGCTTGCCTACAGTGACGAAGCCCTCTGTTCACTCCCAGCACAGGAAAACAAGCAAACTAAACTCTATGACTCAATAATAGTAAGTCCAACAACCCAATTAAAAAATGGGCAAAAGTTTGAACAGAAATTTCCCCAAAGAAAAATAAAACAAGTGGTCAATAAGCACATGAAAAGATCATTAGTCATCAGGGCAATACACACAAAAGCCACAGGGAGAGGCTGGCAAAAATCAAAACTGAGCAGACCAAGGCTCAGCAAGAATGCAAAGCAGACAAAAGCCTTAGCATTTGGCGGTTTCTTAACACACACCTACCATATGACCCTGCCATGCTGCTCCAGGTCATTTACCCAGGGGAAATGAAAACATGCTTCATTGCTAATGCTCAAAAACTGGAAGTAACCCAAAAGTCCATCAACAGGTGAATGGACAAACTGTGCCTCATTCATATGATGGAAGGATTCTGCATAAAAAGGCACAGCTGATCCACCTGTTCCTCGTACCCACAGGAGATTGATTCCAGGACCCCCTGCAGAAACTGAAATCTGCAGATGCAGAAGTACCCTGCATAAATGGCACAGCATTTGCATGTAACCTCCTTCTTATGCTTTAAATCATCTCCAGGTTGCTTATATGTTTAATGCAATGTAAATGCTATGGAAGTAGCTGTCATGTGGTATTGCTCAGGAAATAATGACGAGTTGGGGGTGGTAACACACTGAGTTCAGATGTACTTTTTTCTTTCCATATATCTTCCACCCCAGGTTGACTGAATCTGCAGCTCTGGGGACCATCACTATACAGAGTAACATGGATAAATTACAAAAAACTAAGCTAAAAAAAAAAAGGGTGCATACTAAATGATCCCACCTCTATAAAATTATAGAACTTGCAAATTAATCTCTAGTGATAAAAGAGCAGATCAGCAGCTACTTGGGAAATGAGAAGTCAAGGAGGACTGAGCTATATCCCAGCACTTGTTAACTGTTTGAGACAGGGTCTCACTAAGTTGCCTGGACTGGCCTCCTGCCTGAGTCTCACAAGTCACTAGGATTACAAGCACTGTCACCATACCCAGCTTTCATTCGTTTTTTTTTTTTTTTTTTTTTTGGTGTGTGTGTGTGTGTGTGTGTGTGTGTGTGTGGTGCTGGGGATCGAACCCAGGGCCTTGTGCATGCGAGGCAAGCACTCTACCAACTGAGCTACATCCCCAGCCCCTCATTCCTTCTTAATATGCTATGTTCAAGTTCCTCCTGTGCACCAGTGCCTGGGCCAGCTGCTGAGGACACAGCGGTGTGGAGGCAGCTCTCAGGGAGCGGCGGCTCCAGCCTGGGGGAGACAGGCAATAACAACCAGAGAAACACACAGGTCATGAGAGGCTGAGGAGCACAGGAAGGAGAGAAAGCAGGGCCACAGGAGAGAGGGCTGGGCTGCTCTGGAGGGGACCCCAGTCCTGACAAGGTCGTTGGATGGAGCTGGCCTTGGTGAGCCAGCAGCAGAGGGCAGGAGAAGGGTGAGGGCAGATCACAGGCCCCGGGAACGCGGTGGGATGTGAGTATGGATTCACCTCCCAGAAGCGATGGTAAGGACCCTAGGAGAAAAGGCTCTGCCTCAACCATGCGGCAGGGGGTCGCCATGAGGGTTCTCTCTCGGGACTGCCATCTCTGTGCACCTGCACACCTGCCAACCCCCAGCACCTGCATCCATCTTTCTTCTTTTCTGGTGCTGCGGCGGGGGCTGGAGCCGGGCAGGAGCATGCGCTCTAGTGCTGAGCCGCACCCCCAGCCCTTGCCTCACTTGGCAGGAGACCCCCTGGCTCTGGAGATGCTCTGGTCACCCTCACACAGGTGGCCTCCCACCCCAGCGTTCCTCACAAGGACGGATGGCAGCTTGAGCAGAGCATTTGGGGCTCCCTCACCCTAGGCTGGGCATTGAGGCTGCTGGGCTCCGTGTGCCCAGGGCTCCCCGAAGCGTCAAGGCCGCTGCCCGCGCGCCTTTGCGGACTTCCTTGCAAGGCGGACTCACTCCCCGCCACCCTGCCAGTTTCCTGGGGTTCCCTCCAGCTCCACGGTTGCACGGGATCCTCCTGGGATGCCCAGCTGACCCAGACACGGCGGTGGCAGCTCACGCACCTGCATCCCTGTGATGGAGACGTGGTGAGACTCTACGGTGGGCCGCCGGGGCAGCCGCGGCGAGGACTGCGGGGAGCTGACGGGCGAGTAGGGCAGGGACGGGTAGATGCAGCGGCCGTTCATGTCCAGGCTGCTGCTGGCCGCCGGCCCACCCTGGGACTGCTCCTGCAGGGACAGCTTGCGACCTGAGAGGTGGGGTCGGGCCTGGGGCCCCGAAGCATCGAGGGGGGCCTCTCGGCCATCGGCCTCCAGGGGCTGGTCCCTGGCCAGGCGGAGGTCCACAGCACCGCCCGGCTCACAGTCGGTGACCACGATGAAAGACTCCATGCCCAAGCGGATGCTCAAGGACGAGAGGCCCCGCAGGGCCTCACAGGGCTTCTGGCCTTCACTACTGCTGCCCCCGCCCCCCAGCTCATCCTGGGGGGCGGCCGGGTCACTGCTGGGCTGGCTAGTGACACATGATGACATGGTGCGTGCAGCCACTTCATCCAAGGGGCCTGGGCTCTCCCATCCGGCAGCAGCGCCACCTGCATAGAAAAAGAGAGTCAGAAAGCAGGGCCTAGGGGCCCAGGCTGGGGCCTAACCTCTGCCTTGGATTCACATCCTAAAAAAAACAAAATTCTGCAAAACATGATGTGATCTAACAGCTGCACTTCCTCCTGATAGGCCCTCCTCATGCACCTCGATGAGGAAGGAGTCCAAATTCAATTCCTGCAGGAGCCAAGTAACCTCCAAGAGAGCACGGGCCCTGCAGAGCTGGCATCTACTTCTGGCTCTACCCAATTGTTGTTTCCTAATTATTTCAAATATTTTTAAACACTGGGTAAGCCAAGTGAAACACTTCCACCTGGCTGCATCCTTCCCAAGGCAATGATCCAGACAGCACTTTACAGTTTACATGTATCAGTATGATGTCATAACACCAGAGGTTGTGAGTCTGCTGTTATATCCCTGTGTTGAGGAACTGAGGCCCAAGAAAGGGAAAAATATTTGTCCAAGGAGTACAAGCAGCTGTCTGGTCTGGCCTAGCCTCAGCAGATGATGCTCAACTGAGAAGTGGGGGTCAGGGTCTCATCAGAGAAAGGACAGTCACCAAGAGAATGGTGTGTGAGCCAGGGGAGTTGGAGGCTGAGGCAGGAGGATTGCAAATTCAAGGCCAGCCTCAGCAACTTAGCAAGATCCTGTCCAAAAAATAAAAAATAAATAAAATGGCCCGGGGATGTAGCTCACTGGCAAAAAGCATCCCAATACCAAAAAAATTAAAAAAAAAAAGGCCAGTGGTGAAAGACTTTGACTTGCATGATTCCATTGATATGAAATTTCTAGAACAGGCAGATCCATAGAGACAGAAAGATGAATGGTTGCCTAGGGCTGAGGAGAACCTGGGGAGGAATCAGGAGTGGCTGCTTAATGAAAGGTGGGGTTTTCTTTTGGGGTGACAAATGTTTTGGATCTAAACAGAGGCAGCAGCTGCATAATCTTATATAAGTGCTAAATGCCCCTGAAGTTTGCTTTAGCTCAGTGGCAGAAAGCTTGTGTAGCATGTACAAGGCTCTGGGTTCCATCCCTACCAACACACACACACACACACACACACACACACACTCACAGATTACTTCCATGTTATGTGAACTTTTATCTTGATTTTTTAAAAAAGAGAATGACACTCTCCCTTAGGCTGCCAGCTCCCTCCACCTCTGGGACAGAAATATTAACCTTTAGTTCATGCGTTTGACAAATTCTGCCGGACAAATGTCACAGGCGCCGCTGGCACTCAGTGAGTACATCACAGCTGTGGCGGCGGTGCCATGCTCATCACCCACACTGGCGGTGAGCACACACAGGAAAAAATGCAAGGGTGGCAGTGCACTGTCCCTGGGCCCTCATGAAACAGTCCTTCCTCCTGAGCGGGGGCACGTGGCAGGGAAAGTCCAGCGAGAAAAGCAGTGAGGGAAACAGCCTCATCCCAGCACTGGCACACACACAGCTCCTGGGGAAAGAACCTCAGTGAACCCAAGCGTGTGCCCAGAGGCTCAGCCTCGTTTACAGTAAGTGGAAATTCAAACTGCAGCGCAGTGGCTGGGTGAGCTGACAGAGCCACTCCTCTCCCTGTCAACACACCCAAGAACTGAAAGCAGGGATTCAAAGGCTCATAAGTCAATGTTCACAGCAGCGTAATCGCGACCTACAATTGCCAAAAGGTGGAGAGAAGGCAGGAAGAGTCCATTGATGGATGAATGGATAAAGAGAATGTGGTGGAACCACCCGAGGGCCATAAAAAGGAAGGAAACTCTAATACTAAGAACCCTGAAGCCACCAGGCTCCACCAAACAAGCTGGTTAC
Organism: Marmota flaviventris; assembly: GCF_047511675.1. Lineage (NCBI taxonomy): Eukaryota > Metazoa > Chordata > Mammalia > Rodentia > Sciuridae > Marmota > Marmota flaviventris. Next base: position 137,279,033 of record NC_092498.1, on the reverse strand, counting down.
TAGGTGAGCGGTCTCACTTCCATGAGGCACCAGCAAGACTCCAGTTGGCAGAGGAAGCAAGCAGAACGCAGGTGACAGGCTGAGCAGGAAATGAGTGACTGCCTCAGGGGCACCAAGTTTCTTCTGGAGATGTTGGAAAGTTCTGAAACTAGATAGTGATGGCCACATGAAACAGTGGATATAGTTAATGCCACCAAATTATAACACTAAAAGTGGTTAAGAGGGTAAATTTTATGTTCCATGAATTTTAGCAAAATTAAGAAGAAAACTAGCCGGGCATGGTGGCACACACCTTTAATCCCAGAGGCTTGGGAGGCTGAGACAGGAGGATCACAAGTTCAAAGCCAGCCTCAGCAAAAACAAGGCACTGAGCAACTCAGTGAGACCCTATCTGTAAATAAAATGCAAAATAGGGCTGGGGATATGGCTCAGTGGTTGGGTGCCCCAAGTTCAATCCCTGGTGCCCTCCCCCTAAAAAAGAATAAAACTACAATCAAAACACATTTCTTTCATCTATCAGATTGGCACGTCTGGCTCAGCTGCAGGGAAGTGGCCGCTTTCATCCAGGGCTGCCAGGGTGTGAACTGGTACCATCCCTATGGAGGGAAATACGTCAGTATTTAAAATTCCAAATGCACACACCTGGGACCTAGCAATCCTGCACCTGGGTATTCCCTCCACAGACAACCTTGCGCATGCAGAAAATGATGTAAACACAACGTGATATTGGCAGTGTGGTTTGAAATGACCACCCCCGGCAAACAAAATGAGGTACATCTATCCTGGGAGAAAAGCGTGCATTTTAAGATAGGTGGTTCTATATATCTTGTGTGAATTAGTGCCGAGACACACTGTTACAGGGAAAAACCGAAGCACTAGTGGCTACTGCTGGCCCAGGAGGAAAGGTCCACACGCATGTCTAGGATGGCACATGCACTGTGGATTTCTGGAAAAATGCACAAGAAGACAGTAACAGGGGTTCCAAGGAGAAATAACTGTTTTGAGGGCAGGGGTACAGTGTGAGGGAATGGCTTTTCACCATCTTTTGTGCCACATGCATACACTCAATATTAAAAAATGTATTTTTATTGTTATTTTTTGGTACCAGGGATTGAACCCAGGGGCACTCAGCCATTGAGCCATATCCCCAACCCTTGTTTTTGTATTTTATTTAGAGACAGGGTCTCACTGAGTTGCTTAGGACCTCGAGAAGTTGAGGTTGGCTTTCAACTCGTGATCCTCTTGCCTCAGCCTCCTGAGCCACTGGGATTACAGACATGCACCACCGTGCCCAGCTCAAAAAACAACAAAAAAAAATTTTTTGGGGGGTGCTGGGGATTGAACTCATGGCCTTGTGCAGGTGGGGCAAGCACTCTACCAACTGAGCTACATCCCCAGCCCTCAAAATTGTATTTTTAAAAGAAATCATCTCCACAGCCCCCACTGTTATGGCTCTGCATATCCTTTTTATGATCCGTCCAGAAGAGGAAAGCAGGGCCCTGGAGTCATACAGCTTGGGATCCTCCTTCTCCTGGCTCACCTTAGCCTCTGGCAACCTCAGTTGTCTTATCTCCAAAATGGGCACCCACCACTAGTCAGAAGCTTCACACAAGCCAGACACTTTGAACCGCTCCTGGCATAGGGTCAGATGCTCGAAAGCTGTTCTCTCAGCTGTACCTGCTGAGCGCCTACTACCCTCTGGGCTGTGGTTGCATGTTCCTGTGATGTACCTAAGGACCTGGAGAGCCCCCTGCTCCTGTGTGTGCTCCCCAACCCTGGCAGTGTGGTCCTTCCTCTCCCCTCCCAGAGCCGCCTCCGACAGGCCACCAGCATTCCTGAAAAGAAGACAGCCTGGCAGCGCCTGGGAAAGTCAATGGAGAATTTTTTTCCTTGCCAACAGAAAAACAATTGCTTATCGATCTCCACTCCAGACCAAGGACACAGAGCCAACCGCCCGTCTCCCTGGCAAGCCAGCATCTGGCCTGGGCCTCCCTCGTGGCCTTTGACGTAGCCTCAGCCTTCAAGGGCTGGAGGAGGGAGAAGTGCCAGCTCACACCTGGGTCAGGGGTCACCATGCTGGAGGGACAGGGGTGTCCAGGCCTCAGGACCCTGGCCTCAGGCACTCACAGGAGACATGTCCAGATGAGACAGCTCCAGCCCCACAGGGTCTATGCCAGTGTTAATGGCTTGGGGGTCACAGATCCTATGAGGATCTGATAAAAGCAGGCACGGTAGCACACGCCTGAAATTCCAGCTGCTTAGGAGGAGGGCCAGGAGGATTGCGAGTTCAAAGCCAGCCTCAGCAACTTAGCAAGATCCTAAGCAACTCAGTGAGACCCTGCCTCTAAATAAAATATAAAAAAGGGCTGGAGATGTGGCTCAGTGGTTGAGGGCCCGGAGTTCAATCCCTGGTACGAAAAAAAAAAAAAAGAAAGAATCTGACAAAAGCTACCAACACTTTCCTCAGCAGAAAAATGTCATACAAAATGACAATAGTGGGCTGGGGCTAGGGCTCCGTGGAGCGCTCACCTAACACGTGTGAGGCATTGGGTTAAATTCTCAACACCACATATAAATAAATGAATAAAATAAAATCCATCAACATCTAAAAAAATACTGAGATGCCTGTCAAAACATACTTATTACAAAAATGTCAGGACTGAATGTCAATAAAATAAAAGAACTGGAAATTCTTTAAAAAAAAAAAGACAATAGCATGAAAACACAATGGTGACATCACGCTGCTGAGCACACACGGGATCAGGCACAGGGCTGACTGCTCTGTCTGGTCAGGTAACGCTCAGAGGACGTTACCTCGGCAAGGGACCAACAGCAAACAGAGTGTTTGATTTCAAGGGGTCCAGGGTTAAGAAGTCCATTCTGCAAAACTGTGTGGGTGTGACAAAATGCTGAGTCCTCACTGCTGTGCCTCCTGTCCCTCCCTGGTCCTTCCCCCAGGAAATCCAAACGAGCCCAGCTCGGAAGGCCTCCCCATGACACTCAGTGTGAGCCGCCAGACCCTTGCTACAGCAGATGGACCGGACCCCAGCCAGAACGAGAATGTTCCTTCCTCTGCCAGGAAGCCAAGTGGCACAAGCCTCCAGGAAATGCTTTCCCATCTCCTGGGGGCTGCTCCCACCCTGTGCCTGCTGCCCTCCAACCGCAGGGCTCCAGGGCAGAGCTCCCAGAGCTGCAGCACAGCAAGAAGCTGGTGGTAGGTTGGGGAGGAGACCCCACCCCAAGGGCACCTTGCTCAGGATCCCTAGGTCCCCTCGTCCCAGGTACTACAGGACAACCAAGAATTCAAAACAAGCCGGGCATGGTCCTGCTTGCCTATAATCCCAGCGGCCTGGGAGGCAAAAGGATCTCAAGTTCAAAACCAGCCTCAGCAAAAGAGAGACACTAAGCAACTCAGTGAGACCCTATCTCTAAATAAATAGAGTGCCCCTGAGATCAATCCCCAGTATCAAAAGAATTCCAAATAGCTTCAAGGATCCTGCCAAGGCCAAGGATGACACTCTCCTTTGAGATAACAGGCTCAGCCAGCCATACCTTCTCTCATCTGAAGAAACTGAGGCCCAAAGAGATCCTAAAAGAAATTTGCTCATTAATTTGTGGGATTTGTTTTCGATCTTGGTTGGTTTGTTTTCCAGTACTGTGGATTGAACCCAGGGCCTCATGCATGCTAAACAAGTGCTCCACCACCAAGGTCCATCCCCAGCCCTTTTTATTTTTTTATTTTGAGGAAGGGCCTGGCTAACTTGCCCAGGCAGGCCTTGAACTTGCGACCCTCCTGCTTCAGCCTCCTGAGTTGCTGGCATTACTGATGTGCTCCATGCCCAGGTCATTTGTTCTTTAACAAGTCATTTTGGAGGACATACTCTGTGCCAGGAAAACCAAACAGAAGTAGTTTCTGCCCTACAGAGACAACAGCCTCTGAAGTAGACAAGCATTTTAAAGAAGGAACACCCGTGATTCCATGAACACACCCTGGGGGAATGCCCGGGGCAGGGCAAGGGGCCCAGGGCAGTGTTTCAGGAAGCAGGGGAGGGAAGGCCTTTCCTGGGGAAACCAGCAACCCCGCAGGCAGAGCAGGTGCTGAGGGGGCAGAACTTGGTCCAGGCAGAGGAAACAGCTTGAATAGGCCCCATAGCCAGAGAGAGGTGGGAGAGTGGAGGGACCAGAAAGGGGTCCAGTGGGGCTGGACAGGAGCCCAGGAGCAGTGCCAGAGAGGAGAGGGAGGCTGGCAGGGCCACAGCTCATAGGAAGCTGAGGAGGAGAGCAGAGGGGCAGTCAGGCAGAGCCACAGCCACCTCTCAGACCTTGCCATCAGGTGACTGTGTCCCCCAGAAAAGATATGCTGGAGCTGGAGCCCTCGGTCCCTCAAAATGTGGCCTTACAGGGAGGCAGGTATTTACAAAGGCATTTAAGTAAAAATGGGGGCCTCTGGGTGAGCCCTAAGCTAACAGGACCCAGGTACTCAGGAAAAAGGGGAAATGTGGACAAAAGACGGGGGTGGGGGAATGCTTCTGCAGGACGAGATGCCGGAGACCAACAGCACCCACCAGAAGCAGGACAAGGGAGGACAGGACCCTCCCTCACATCCCCGTGAAGGGACAAACTCAGCTGCAGCTCAGACCTCTGCCTTCCAGCCTCCAGCACGGGAGACAGTGCACTGCTGCTGCTCAAGCCATCCGGGCCTCGGACTCTGTGTAGCAGCCCCGGGACAGCACCCAGCACCCAACCTGCCCGGGGAGCCAAGAAGCTAGCTGCCTCCACAGGGAGACTCGAGCCTGAGAAGCTCGGCCATGTCAGCTCGGGCAGTGGTGGAATATTCCAGGTTCTGCACCCTGGTTCAGAGTCTTATCAGATCCAGTGACAAGGGCTCATGCACCTTCTCTCCTTGAAACACATTTGGTTTTTGGTACCAGGGATTGAACTCAGGGGCACTCAACCACTGAGCCACATCCCCAGCCCTATTTTGTATTTTACTTAGAGACAGGGTCTCAACTGAGTTGTTTAGTGCCTCGCAGTTGCTGAGGCTGGCTTTGAATCTGCGATCCTCCTGTGTCAGCCTCTTTAGTTGCAGGGATCACAGGCCTGCACCATGGCACCTGGCTCCTTAAAACACTTTTTAGTTGAGGGGCACCGAAACTCACAGTGCCCAAAGACAAAGGTCTTCCCACATGAGACAGCAGGAAAGAGATCTCTGGCTTTTGAGTGCACAGACCCATCACGGTCCCTAGAGCACAAATAATGCAAATGGTGACTCTCAAGTGACATCTGGCTACTGATATGTTTTGCTTGGCATGCACCATGTTTAAAACTATTGGATTGAGAAGGCCAACATTCCAGAGCTAAGAGATTTCAGATAAAAATCAGAATTTCCAGAATCTAAGGCTAGAAATGTAGCTCAATGGTAGAGCGCTTGCCTGGAACACATGAGGCCTTGGGTTGGATTCCCAGCACTGCTAAAAAAAAAAAAAAAAAAAAAAAGGAGCAAAACAAAATTTCCAAAATCTCTAAAAGCATCAGACACTCTGATAGTACTAGGCTGGGTCCCAGCTCTTGGCAGCTTTGGCCAGAGAAACACTCACCAGAGAGTCACAGAACTTACATCCCCCAGTACCCCACCCCAATGTCAGGCTGCAGGCCACGCCCTGTGCCCTTTCCTTATCCTAGGTCCCATGACCTTCCTTACAGGTTTCTGAGTCTGCAGCCCCTGCTTTGAGGGTCACTGGATGACAATGTTACAAGGGCGTGTCTCCATGGTCACCTGCCCCAAACATCTCATTTTGCCGATGAGAAAATGGAGGCTTGTGATGATTTACTAATTTGTCTAAAGTCACACGATGGTTCCAGGCAGAGTAAAATTGCTCTGAGTTTTGTTTAGTTTTGTTTTGAGGTGCAGGGACTTGAACCCGGGGCATCGGGCATGCGAGCCAAGTGCTCAAGCAGTGAGCTACTCCTCTGTCCTGGTCTAATTTCTCAGGAAAGGACTAAACATTACAGGGACAGTCTGGGGATGGCCACATATTGTACCCTGAATAAATCTCAGGCTGGGTCAGAATCCCCAACCAAGGGGAAACACGTGGCCCACACCTCTATCTTCCTGGGACCTCAGCTTGTGTCCAAAGGGGAAAAAGCAAAGGTGTCCTGCCTCAACAGCTCGGAGAAGGAACGCACAGGAAGAGGCAGAGACTCCCGAGTAACTGGAGAGAGCATGGCTTTGTCTCTTGTCTATTGCTGAACTCCAGGGCCTAGAACTTTCTAGGACACCATTGGCATTTGATAAATATTAGCTGGAAGTTATCGTATATTTCATCTGTCCCAAGGCCACTCAGAAGGTCAGAAGTGCTCTTAGCCGGCGTAGAGTCTACATTCCAGTAGTCTGAGAATAGCAGCCCCATTTATGTCTGGGGACCCATCCCTCCATATGAGAAGTGGCCTGTGGAGCTGACCCCACCACCAGCTTCAGGATTCACACATGACTCAACCCTGGCCAGTCTGGCACCAGCTCTGGTCAAGCGATTGAATCAAGATTATATATGTGACCCAACTCAAATCTATTAGGTCTTATTCTGGGATTTTGGGGGGAAGTGTTGAAAAGAATGTCCCTCTTTCTACAGTAACCAGGGGATGGGGAAACTCTGCCTCAGAATGAAGTCAACAGGGAGAAAAGAGAGGCAATAGATGGAGAAGAACTGATTTGGCACAGACATGCCTGAAGCCATATATCCCAGGAGTTTTTAACTGCCTGAGCCAATATATTCCCATTTTTGCTTAAGCCTATTTATGATTAGCTTTCTGTCATGAACCAAGTTCTTTTTTTTTTTTTTCCCCTGTTACCAGGGATTGAGCCAAGAGGCGTTTAACCACCGAGCCACATTCCCAGTCTTTTTTAAAATTTTATTTAGAGACAGGGTCTTGCTACGTTGCTTAGGGCCTTGCTATGTGGCTTAGGGCCTTGCTAAATTGCTGAGACTGGCTTTGAACTTGCCATCCTCCCGCCTCAGCCTTCCAAGCCACTGGGATTACAGGCATGCGCAACGGCACCCAGCAGAAACCAAAGATCTTGACCTACAAGTGACAGAGTTGATTGACAGAAAAGCTTCTTCACTAAGCTTCCTGCAGATATTCAGTTCCTTACATCCTAAGCCCCTCTTTAGGCCAAACTGCTAGGCATAAGCAAGTTCCTTGGCAACCTAGGGACAACCTTCATCTTGACAGGCAGAAGCTAATACTTTCCAAGACTTTTTTTTTTTTTTAATCTTAAAGAAAAAAGAATCAAGGTTGTAAAGGGAAGGGCTGATAAAGAAAATGAGGGAAAGGAACTGGCTAACACGCTCAACACTAGACCCCGAGGTCATGGCAGCACGGCATGCCACGGCTGTAGATGTAGTTATGGCTGACCCTGGTGGCTGCTTGGGGCTGTTCTAAGCCTCTATCACTGTAACCTTCTGAGAGTTAGGCACTGCTATGATCCCTGTTCACCAGTGAGGAAGCTGAAGCAGAGAGAGGCTGAGTGACTAGCCCATGATCGCCCAGCTAATGTCTCCAGAGGGTACAGGTGTGCTCGATCACTAACCAGAAGCCAAGAAAGAACTTCAGCAGGTATCAAGTCAAACCTCCTCAACTGGGTTTAATTTATATTAAAACAAGTTTGGGCTTTTTAAATCTTCAATCCCACCACGCTAACTTAGCTCTCTTCATCTCTTCAAACCTTTGTCCAGATGCATCCCTTGTTAGGAGACCAAACAAGTGGCATGCAGGTGATCTCACACCCTTGCCTCCCTGTGTCTCAAGAGCCTTCACGCACTCACACAGCTCCTGCAATCAATGAACCAAAGGCCAAGAAGGGACTCTGAGACCTGAAAAGGGGAGGCCACCTGGCCAATGCACTGGGCAGGCCCAGGGCTAGGCCCGACAACAACCAGGGGTACTGACCCTGCAGCCCAGTGCAACTAAGGACACTTGATTTGGTCTATAATTAAGTATCATTAGAAGAAGGGGCCAGTCTGAGTCAGGCATCAAAAGCTAGGTGTACACAGGTGGCCCAGCCTTGACGATCCAGGACGCAGGACTGAGTGGCTAAGTATGGGAAGGGAGAGGCAGTGGCAGGAGGGGCCCTTCCCATGCCTTCCACTTCTCCCACAGAATTCCTCCCTGTCTTCCACGGAACCCAAGGAAGCAGCAGAGAAACAAATGGAATTTCAATTTGTAATGGAAAGAAAAAGACTTCCTCTCTAACATTCTGCAACCTGGCAAATCAGAGACAGAGGGGGCCAGCCTGGTGCCCACGGGCATCCGTGCCTTGCCCACCCACAGGCCCTCTCCCTCTCCTTCCCTGCCTTTCGGGAGTGAAGCTTAATCTAGATCCTTCCCTCCCTGCCTCCAGCACAAACTACCCCAGCAGAGAGGGCAAGGAGGGCCCCTGGAACCAGATCTGCAGGGCCGACTCCGTCCCCCACACCTAGAACTGGAGGCCAGAGAAAACGTCTGGGAGGAACCTAAGTAAATTCTCTACCCAATGAACCTTGAAAACAATACCCCAGGTTTGTTTGTTTTCTTTTAATATGGTACTGGGAATTGAACTCAGGGATGCTCTACCACATCTCCAGTCCTTTTTATTTTTTATTTTGAGAAAGGGTCTCCGGCTAAATTGCTTAGGGCTTTGCTAAATGGCTCCGGCTGGCCTTGAATTTACAATCCTCCTGTCTCAGCCTCCAGGGCTGAGATTACAGGCAGGTGTCACCAGGCTGGGCGCCCAATGCACTTTCAAAAGCTCAAAGGGGAATGTGCTCCCCTTCTTGCCCCCCACACCTAACCTCCTTTAAACTCCTCCAACAGAAGTGTGTCTCACACACCACCCACCAAGCCCTCCCCCATGGGCTCAGTTCCTACCACCTGCCAGAGACAAGGGGGCAGAGGGGTAAGATATTGGCCCCTGCTCCACCACCCCCATTTCCTCAAGGGACCATCCATCTCCTTTCCAGGTTGGAATTAGCATTTTTATCTCTGCAACTGCCATCTCTCAACTATTTACAGAAGCCACCAGGATAAAAGAGGCAACATAAAAATAGCAGCTTCCAGGATGGGGTGGGGGTGGGGGCACCACAGAATCTTCTAAGTTTCTTTCTCTCCTTGTCCAAAGGGAAAAGAGGTTTTTCTTTTCCAAAGGGCTCCCCAACAATTCACAGACCACTAACCTGGAAACTCCTTGGGGACAGGGACCAAGTCCCAGTGTGCCTCAGTTCCCCAGGGCAGAATTTGGTCACCAGACCCCCCAAATAGAGGCAACTGACTGAATGATCATGGATCATCATCAAGGTTCCAGAGCCAGGGCTGCAGAGAGGCAGCACCCTGCCCTGCCCTGCCTGCCCCTGTCACTTCCTGGGCTCTGTTTAGTCTTGCAAAATATAAGCCACTCCAAAAAACCAACCCAAACAAAACTCTGGCTTTTTTTCACTGCTTAAAATGTTTCGTAATTGGGAAAAAAAAAATCAGCAACAACAAACACGACTAAAACCAAAAACAGTGGTGGCTAAGATGATCCCTTCCCCATTTTGATCATTGACATCCAGGCAGGGAACCAGGGGCCTGGGGGCTTCCCAAGTCTCAGCGCTCGCCTCAGTTTAAAGAAGGCTTTTTGGGCTGGGATTGTGGCTCAGCAGTAGAGCGCTCGCCTAGCACAGGCGAGACCAGGGTTCAATTCTCAGCACCACATAAAAATAAAGGCATTGTGTTGTGTCCATCTAAAAAAAAAAAAAAGATTTTAAAAAAATAAAGAAAGAAGGATTTTTGTCATTATCGAGGCCCATCAGGGAGGAAAGAAAAATAATAATCTAAAATCTTATTTTTTTTTTTTTGCAAAAAAAAAATTATATATATATATAGCAAAATGATGTAAAGATGGTCCCCATGCTTACCTCCTGGCTCCACCCGAGAGAAAAGGACATGATCTACCAGCATAAGAAGCCCAGGCACCTGAGAGCTCAGGATGGGAAGAGGTGTCAGCAAATTACACAGATCCCAGGGGACCTTGGGCCTGTAGAGTAGCCCTTCTCTAGAAAAGTGCCCAGCACACAGAGAACACTACGCAAAGCCATGGTCCCCCTTCTCTCTGGGACCCCTTCCCATCTTCACAGGAGGCCCGAGGAGCAGCCTGGCCTCCATGGTGTGGTCCCAGGGCTTCCATGGTGTGCCTCCCAGCACCACCACCTGGGAAGACCCGGGACATTCCACACCTGGCCACAGCTCCTGGCACTGGCCATCTGGTGAGGTTTTCTCTACTTTGAGTTGTTACTTCTCTGGAAGAAGTTTCTCGAAATACAGACCCACAAAATCACCGAAGGAATCACCAGGACGGAGTGAAATCTGAGTGTCCTGAGAAGGCGCACCTGAGGACTCAGGGGGCCGTGGGCTGGAGGGGACTGGGTTCTCATGGACAGTCACCAAGTACAACAAGTTATATGATCCACTGTGTGAAAAATCCAGAACAACCAAATCCTAAAGACAGAACATGGGTCAGTGGGGGCCGGGGCGGGGCTGGGGCACTGGGAACAGGAAGGGACTGCTCTACAGTACAGGGTTTTCTTTGGGGATGATGAAAATGTTCTGAAACTACACAGGTTGATGGTGGCCTGGCACCATGAATGTCTTAAAGTGCCACTTGATTGTTCACTTTAAAATGGTTAGATTTATGCTACAGGAATTTTTCCTCGTTACTTTCAAAGAAAGAGCCGGGGATGTAGGTCAGTGGAAAGAGCATGGCTTAACGGGAGTGAGGCCCTGGGTCCAATCCCCGGCAGGAGGGGGAGGGGAGGAGAAGGAGAGGGGGGAGAGGGGAGGGGAGGAGAAGGAGAGGGGGGAGGAGAAGGAGAGGGGGGAGGGGGGAGGGGGAGGGGGGAGGGGGAGGGGGGAGGGGGGAGGGGGAGGGGGAGGGGGGAGGGGGAGGGGGAGGGGAGGGGAGGGGGAGGGGGAGGGGGAGGGGGAGGGGGGAGGGGGAGGGGGAGGGGGAGGGGGAGGGGGGAGGGGGAGATGCCATTTCCCAACTTCCAAGAAAATCCTGGGGTGAAGGTCACTGCAGCGCTGAGCTGCCCCCTGAACCCACCTCCAGCTTCTCTAACCCGCCCAAAGGCGAGCAGCCACGGAAGGAAAAACATCCGAGGAAAAGAGGCTCTGACTCAAAGGAAAATCTGAAATAGCATTTGCCCCAAATCTCCTGGATGGCAAGAGGAAATGAGATCCACATGCTTCCCCCAGCCGCCAGGAGGAGGCGTGTTGGGGAGGGAAGAGGGTGGCAGGTGACCCTGAGCAAGTGACTCAGCCTCTCTGAACAGGTGACTCTAGGGCCCATGTTAAAATTTGAGCTAAAATGCCATGAACTCAGGCTTGCCTGCCCCACCTGGCGTGGCTGTTCCCACTGCAAGTTGCCTGGGCAGCTCCTTCCTCATCCAGGCTGAGGTCCCCAAGTTCTACTCTGAACCAATCTCCACTTTCCAGTCCATTCTTCCAGATTCAGTACACATGACACCTCCCTCAGGGAGCCTGCCCAGATTCACACCCACCAGAAGAAATTTCTCCAGGACTCCCAGGGCCCAGTCCCCCAGCACTTCTTGTTTGTGGTTTCTCAACCGTGGAACTACTGCCATTTAGAGCTGGAGCACTGATCTGCTTAGCGGACAGTTGGAATCCCCACTTCCTGCCTACCAAAAGCCAGGAGTGCTTGGCAACATTCTGACAACCAGAGGTCGCCCCCACACTCCCAGATGCTCACCAGGAGGGTGGCACCGCTCCCCTGATTTGAACTACTGCATAATTATTAGCGAATATATTTGGCTATCAGCCCATTAACAACCTGGAGGCAAAGACAAGCCTGAGGCCATGGGCATCACCACGGGCCTGCGTAGATCTGGGTCCTCACCTGCTGCTTGGTAAACAAGTCTGGCCTACTCACATCCAGGAAGTCTTGTAAAAGCCTCTGCTCTAGAATAGGTGGTAATCTTGATATACCTGCATTGGCTGTGTGACCCTGGGAAAGTTAATTAACCTCTCTTTGTAAGCCTCAATTTACTCATCTCTACAATGGGAATAAAAATTCCTGCCTTGAAGGATTTGGGTAGTCAATACATGAGATAATGCAGGCAGCATGTAGCATAGGATCTCGCACAGAGCAAGAACTCAGTAAATGTTCATTATTAGGAGTGAGCGTGTAGCTTGGTGGTACAGTGCAAGCTTAGCTTGCTCCAACCCCTGAGTTCAATCCCCAGCACTGAGAGAAAAAGTTATTAACATTATTATTATCCTAGGTGGGGGCTCACCAAATGAAGTTATTAATCTGGAAGGAGGGTCTGGGATTCACCTAAAAGCTGTTTATATGGTATGCATTCTATTCATTCTGAAATTGCAGGTTTTGGTTTTAATTTGTGGTGTCAGGGATAGAACTCTGGGCCTCCTGCATGCTCGGCAAGCACTCTACCTCTGAGCCACATCTCCAGCCCCTGCCCCTTCCAAGGAACAAAGGAGCTTCAGGGACAGACACCCTCCCCTCTCTTCTCTGGGGACAGAGCCAGGGGAGGAAGAGTAATGGCAGCACAGACCCAGGGCACCTGAAGTTTCTGCTCTAGGACTAGGGGGCCAGGCCGAAGAAGGCAAAAGTTGCCTGTAGGCAGGTGAGCACTGCTTGTCCCATTCCAGGCCAGTCTGCCCCTCATGATGTTGGCACTGACATGCCCCTACCCAGGCTCCATCCAGGAGGGGCCCAGGTGCCACCTCTCAGCACCAAGTGAGCACAGCCACAGCTGTGAAAACACCCCACTTCCCAAACCCGGCAGGCAGCGGGTGAGGAAAGCCAGAAAAAGCTGCACCCGAAAAGGCTGCACCCGGGTGCAGAGCCCGGCTGGGCCCGGCGCCCCGGACCAGGAGGGTGCCGGGGTGGGCGATTCTCCGCATTCACAGTATGCTGCAGCTCGGAGGTAAATTTAGGTCAAAAGGACCAATTCGACCCGTGAGGTACCGGCTGGGGTGGGGATGGTCAAAGAGCGCACTGAAGAGCAGCAAAGGTCCCCCGGGACCCCACCACGCCTGTCTCTTTCTGCCACCTGGCGCCCAAGTCACCAGGGCCTGGGTTGCCCACGAGACCTGTGAGACCTGCGGGCTGCGGGGGTGGGGATGCTGCAGGTCCGCTGGCCCCCTCCCGCCCTACTCGGGCCGGGTGTCCCCACCTGTCAACGAGAGGCGGGGGCCTAGGCCGCCCCCACGACCCCGGACAGCCCCGGCCCGGTGACCTCAGCACCAAACTCCCGGACTGCCCCTGCCACCGGGACGGGCGCGGCCCAGACAGAGGCCACCGAGGCCCCGGCCTCTCCGAAGACGCTGGGAAAGGGGCGCGGGGGTCCGCATCCCTCCACGTGGCGGGGCGAGGGGCGGCGCACGTGCGGTCCCCTCGGTGCCGGGCACCCGGGACCGGCCTCCCGCTTTGTCTAAATCCGGGCGGTGGTCCCCGCCGCGGGAGGACGAGGGCGTCCTGGGCTGCGGCGGCGGCGTCCCCCGCCCGGCCCGGCCCTCCCCTCCCCCGCTCACCTGGGCTCCGCGCCGCCGCCTCCCGCGCTCAGCGCCCCCGGCTGGACTCTGCTCGGCGCGGCTTGCTCGGCGTAGCGGCGCGCTCCCCTCCGCGGCCCGGGAGGGCGGGGCGGGGGCGGAGGAGCCGCCCGGCCTGTGCGCGGGCGCGGCGCTGCCTCGGGCTGCGAGCCGATTGGCCGCGGCCGCTGGAGTCCTGCGCGGGCCGCGCGCCCGCCGCTGGGCCACGCGCGGGGAGCGGAGGGGAGGGCCGAGGCGGAGGGGAGCGGAGCGAAGGGAGGCCCTCAGCGGAACCGGCCGGTGGCGCCGCGGGAGCGCGGAGAGGCCAGCCCGGCGCTCGGGAGCGCGGCGCTGCCACCTTGCCCCCCGCCCGCAGCGCGCACCTGCCCGGGTCGCCCCTCCGAGGCCGCGGCCCCCAGGGCCAGCAGGGTGCGCTCCCAGCGCTCGCTTTGTTCAGCCAAGCGCCCGGACCGCAGGGCGGCGGCCAAGTGTCAGGAAGTTTCCCCAGCCCGCGGGGAGACCCAGGGTCCTGCCCTGCGGCCCGGCACTAGGCCCGGGCGACGGATGCGGCCCGGGTTTCGGGGCCCACCCATTGGGGAAGCCCCGTTCCGCAGCCGCCTCTCAGCCCACCAGTGCTCCCAGGCCGGCCCTAAAGGCTGAGGGACGTTCTCTCCTAATCCCCCTCCACCCGGATGCACCAACTCCAGGCAACCGTCGAAGTCCTGGTTTTTCCACGAGACTATTTAGAAATGATTGTGAAACACATTCTCTTCCCATCCACTCTCCCCTTTGTGGTGCCCGACTTTGCTGGAACCTTTAAATGTGTTTAGTCTCCCAGCTAGGTAACAGCAGGGCCAGGAGAAGACAGCGGGTGGGACTTCGTGGGATCCCTGGCCCGCCGGCCTTGGGAGATCTGGCAACCCTGACGATCCTGCCGAACAGCCGAAAGGGAAATCTAGAATTGGGTTCAAGCAGGGCGCAGTGGCGCACGCCTGTAATCCCAGCGGCTCGGGAGGCTGAGGTAGGAGGGTTGTGGGTTCAAAACCATCCTCAGCAAAGGCGAGGCGCCAAGCAATTTGGTGACCCCCTGTTTTTTCTAAATAAAATAATAAGTAAAATACAAAATAGGGCTGGGGATGTGGCTCAGTGGTTGAGTGCTCCAGAGTTCAATTCCCGGTACAAAAAAAAAAAATTGAGTTCAGAGGAGAGTCAAGCACAAACTAAAGGTTCAATGCTCTCTTGACAAGTGGATGGATTTCCACACCCCTTCTGTTAAGCTTCTCTGGTATTTCTAGGCTGCACAGACACAAAAAAATTCCAAAGAGATGACAAAGATTCCAACAAGCCTTCCAATGAGATGACCACCTCTTCTGATGCACTTGTTGGTAAGAGCAAAAACCTGGCCACAACCTCCTGAATGTGAATTCTAAGGAATGAATAAACTTCTTACAGTCATTTGGTGGCATACTACAGTTAAAAGGAGTGTGTTAGACTTATCTGTGCCAACAGGAAGAGAGCACACACATACACAAAATGTTGAGTACAAGAGCAAACTACAGAATACAGTATGATGTCATGGCTAGGTGGCCTGTGCCTGTAATCCCAGAGGCTCCGGAGGGTGAGGCAGGAGAATCAAAGCCAGCCTCAGCAAAAGCACGGCCCTAAGCAACTCAGTGGGACCCTGTCTCTAAATAAAATACAAAATAGGGCTGGGAAAGTGGCTCAATGGTGGAGTGCCCCTGAGTTCAATCCCCAGTACCCCCCCCCAAAAAAAATACGGTATGATGCACAATTTATGTATATATTTTTTAAACCCACACTGTGTTGTTTACATACGCATGCTTACATACAATATTTTTTTGAAAGACAAAAGGAATGAATATTAAATTCATGACAGTCTGCCACAAAGAAGGAAGTACAGGACTGGGGTTGTCATTTAGTGTCATTTACTGGGGTTGTCATTTTAGACTCTTATGCAGAAGGCTCTGGATTTGATCCCCAGCACCAAAAAAAAAAAAAAAAAAGGTGGCAGGGGGACAGAGAATGGGACAGGGAGTGTGAGGAACATTGTGAAGTTTCATTCCTTTTATTTATAAATGCATATGAAACAAATGACAAAATATTACCAACAATCAGTTCTGAATGGTGAATGCATAATTCTGTATTTTTATTTTTTTTGGTACTGGAGATTGAGCCCAGGATGCTTAATCATTGAGCCACATCTTCAGCCCTTTTTATTTTATTTGTTTGCTCTCAACATTATTTTATTTAGGGACAGAGTCTCACTAAGTTGCTTAGGGCCTCCCTAAGCTGCTGAGGCTGGCTTTGAACTTGAGATCCCCCTGCTCAGCCTCCTGAGCTTCTGGGATTACAGGCATGTGCCACTATGCCCAGCTTACTTTTCAGGAGACAGGGCCTCA
This sequence comes from Marmota flaviventris, assembly GCF_047511675.1. Classification (NCBI taxonomy): domain Eukaryota; kingdom Metazoa; phylum Chordata; class Mammalia; order Rodentia; family Sciuridae; genus Marmota; species Marmota flaviventris. The sequence goes on along the minus strand of NC_092498.1, from coordinate 137,263,032 downwards.
AATTTGAGGTGTTCCTGCCTCAGCTCCTAAGTCGCTGGAATGACAGGTGAGCACAACCACAACTGGCCATATGTGTGTGTGTGTGTGTATGTGTGTGTATGATTTTTTCCCCAAAAAGTATGTGTTAGGGCTGGTGGGGAATTCCAACCCTTGGAACATTTATAACTCTAAGGTAGAGATCAGCAAACCCTTTTCTGTAAAGAGCAGATAGGAAGTATTTCAGGCTTGTAGGCCATACGCTATCCAAGGAAATGGCTCAACTAACAGCCACAGATAGTGGTACATGAAGAGGTATAATGGGTCCCAATAAAGCTTTATTTATAAATGCTGAAAGTTAAATTTTACGTAATTTTCACGTCATAAAATATTACTATTTTGGAAAGAAAAAAAGTAAAAAAATTACTGTTTTGGTTTTCAACCATTTAAAATGTAAAAACCATTATTAGCTGGTCTTTAAAAAAAAAAATGAGTAGTGTGCCAGATTTGGACCATGGGCAAGAAATACTTTGGCAACCATACTTAACAAAAATAGATTTTGGTGTTTTTTTCCTGTTATTTGTTAAAATATACAATTCCATGTACTTACATTATGTTACTAAATGTCCTATGTTTCATTTCAACACTGTAGCTAATAGGCAAGAATATATCTGTATAAACTTAAAAACCAAGTAAGAAAGGATAAAAAGTGCAGGTAAGAATTTAAACCCGAGTCCAAGATTCACTTCCTCTTGGAAGTTTCCTGAAATGTTATGACCCAGGCCCTCCTTGACTTCTCTGTCTCTCTGATCTACTGAGTTAAAGACTGTACCATTTATTTAATGCTCAGCTACCATCTTGATTCTTTTCTTCTTGACTTGCTTTCTTGTTTCTTTGTAGTGCTGGGGATGGAACCCAGGGCCTCTGCATGCTAGGCAAGTGTACTACCACTGAGCTGCACCTCCAGTCTCACTTGGGGTTCTGACTTGCCAATAGAGCTATAAAAATCTGGCATCTAGGCAGGTACAATACCCAAAACATTTGTTTGCTCTCAACATTGTGATTGAAAGGTGTGATTTGGGAGTCAGACTCAGTTCAAATCCCAGATCCATTAGTTACCAGCTCTGTGAGTTTGGGCAAGTGAGTTGATCTCTCCCAGGTTGGTTTCATCTGCTGTCAAATGGGGATAATAATAGTACCTAGCTCACAGGCTGGGCGTGGGGTTTAAATACCAATAATGTGTGTAAAGATATTAGCTCAGGGCCTAGCGCATAAGTGCTCAATGCTGCTATTAATATACTTAGCACAGGGCTAAAAATCCCATCAATTTATGTGCCTATTTTATTAAAGTGAATTAGAACAAAGTACAGAATATCATAATTGCCTGTCATTGACATTGAGCCCCTCTTAGGATAGGAATCATCCCACACAAAGAAACCATTTTCTTCTTAGAGATAGGATCATAAAAATTAGCTTTGCTTTTTGGGTCTCCCCCTCCAAAAATACCAGAAAATCCTATTCTAAGCAAACAGATCTTGTTGTCCTGACAACATAGATTGTCAAGAAAATAAGTAAACAAAGCTTCTGAATGTTATTTTTAAAGAAAACTTGAACAATACAGGGAGGAGGCAGAAATGTAAGACTTGAAAATTGTCTCGCCCACTAGAATGGCATCATGATCTCCTGCCCAGGCTTTGTCCTTCCTTCCTGTGCTCTTCTGTGTTCTACCTCCCTGGCCTTGAACATCCAGAACCAATCCCAGCAACTCAGGAGGCTGAGATGGAAGGATTGCAAATTCAAGGCCAGCTTCAGCAATTTAGCAAGATTGTCTTAAAATTAAAAAGTCTTGTGCTGGGGATGTGGCTCAAGTGGTAGCGGGCTCACCTGGCATGCCTGCGGCCCGGGTTTGATCCTCAGCACCACATATAAACAAAGATGTTGTGTCCGCCGAAAACTAAAATAAATAAATAAATAAATATTTTTAAAAAAAGATTCTCTCTCTCTCTCTCTCTCCCCCTCCTCTCTTTAAAAAAAAAAAAATTAAAGAGGCTTGGGCTGGGATTGTGGCTCAGTGGTAGAGCGCTCGCCTAGTACAGGCAGGACCCGGGTTCAATCCTCAGCACCACATAAAAATAAAGGCATTGTGTGGTGTCCATCTATACCTAAAAAATATATATATATATTAAAAAAAAAATTAAAGAGCTCAGTGGTAGAGCACTTGCCTAGCATATGTGAGGCACTAGGTTCAATTCTCAGCACTGCATTTAAATAAATAAATTAAAGTCCATTAACAAATATAAAAAATATTTAAAGGGGGGGGGGCTAGAGATGTAGCTCAGTGGTAAAGCATCCCTGGGTTCAATCCTCAGTACCAAAACAAAATGAAAATACCCAAAATGTCAGGGCATTCAAACACTCAAAACAAGTATAAATATCCCAGACATTTAGGTGATTGTAAAGGCAGCCCAGTGGTGAAAGAGGATAGCCTGTGGAGCCTCTAATAACTACAACATGATCTTCATTCTGGTCCCTACCCCTAAGAGGGCTGGGACAGGCTATACTTCCAGTGCTGTTTCCTCACCTGTAAAATGGGGATGGGGACGGCATTGAGTTTACAAGCATTAAAGATGGTATGTGTGAAAATATTTAACATTTTCTGGGTCACATTGGGTACTAGATAAATGATATTAGATGTTCAACAAACTGAAAAAGAATGTTCAGAGAAACTGTTTAGTACTTTTTAAAACTTGAGGAGAAGGCAGCTCCAGGATTAGATGACACACCAAGTAGGTCAGAATCCCAACTCTTCGAGCCACTGGTTCACAGCTTGAGCAAGTGTCTTAACCTCCTTATGCCCAGGTTCTTTATCAATGGAATTAAATGCTGTTGCCCACCTCTTAGGTTTGTGTTCATATGGGAAAAGAAAATTTGCAAATATTAGCTATTGTCATCTACCTCAGGACCAGAAAATCTCAACACCAAACCTATTGGGTAGAGTTCCCACCATGCCCTTTGGGTCAGAAAACCTTTTTCTCCTCTTTTGAGGACATATTCTGAAGGTCTCTGGTATAGACCCAAATGCCTACTGGCTAATAAGCTTCAACCAAGCCCTTTTCCCCTTTAACCAGATGATCAATTCCTACACTCCTCCATTAACCCATCCATAATTATACCATTATATAATTACTCTCTTCTCCCACCAAATGTTCCACCAGAAAAAAAGCTAGTTAGGGGCTGGGTTTGTGGCTCAGTGGTAGAGCACTTGCCTAGCATGCATGAGGCACTGGGGTTTGATCCCAGGCACCACATTAAAAAATACTAATAAAATAAAAGATATTGTGTCCATCTACAATTTTTAAAAAAATGCTGGTTAGCTGTCCACCCAGAAAGTTCTGCATTCTGAGGTCACTTTGATATTTCCACTTTCTATTCAACCCACTATTCCCTCCTGAAGATAGGCTCCGGCCAACAGATCTGTCGACAGCAGGAAACCACAGACCAACTCTGTTAGCTTTGGATTTGAGATTTGCGTCCAGGCCAAAATGAACATGGAGCCAGCTGAAAACATGGATAGTTTGTGGGTGCCAGCCATTTGGAGCTCTGTGCTCTTAAGGGCGTCAATACTTGGCTTAAGACTGTTGCCATTTTGAAATTATTTTGTGTGGGTTTGTGTGTGTGTGCATGCCATATATGAGAACTTTTTTTTTTTTTTTTTTGGTACCAGAGATTGAACCTGGAGTGCTTAACTACTGAGCTACTTCCCCAGCCCATTTTGAGTCAGGGTCTTCACTAAATTGCTGAGGTTAGTTCTGAATTTGTGATCCTGCTGCCTCAGCCTCCCAAGTTGCTGGGATTTATAGGTATATGCCACCACACCTGACTCTGAAATTCTCATTTTTTGTGGGGCGGGGGGTACCAGGGAACTCAGGGGCACTAAACCACTGAACCATATCCTCAGCCCTATTTTGTATTTATTCAGAGACAGGGGCTCACTGAGTTGCTTAGCACTTTGCTTTTTTTTTTTTTTAGTTATAGATGGACATAATACCTTTCATTTTATTTATTTATTTTTAATGTGCTGCTGAAGATAGAACCCAGAGCGAGCACTCTACCACTGAGCCACGATCCCAGCCCAGCTCCTTGCTTTTGCTAAAGCTGGCTTTGAAATCACAATCCTCCTGTCTCAGCCTCCCGAGCCACTGGGATTACAGGTGTGTGCCACTGTACCTGGCCAAGAAATTCTCATTTTTAACAGAGGCTTCACATTTGTATTTCCTTTGTTCCTCACAAATTCCACAGTTGATCCTGGTTGGGTTTGATGATTTCTGGTATTTGATACCTGTGGGATCAGCTAACAACCTGATTCCATTTCTTGGACCTCATTCTGCAGAGGCAGAGTGGTTACAGCCATTTCTTGGATTGGATCTTACTTAAAATGCATTGATCAAAAATAACATCATGGGGGCTAGGGTTGTGGCTTAGTGGTAGAACACTTGCGTTGCATGTGTGAGGCACTGGGTTTGATCCTCAGCAACACATAAAAATAAAGGTACTGTGTCCATCTATAACTAAAAAATTATTTTAAAAACATAACATCATAGGTCTAGGTGATATAGCTCAGTAGTAGAGCTCTTAGCACGAGAGGCCCTGGGTTCCACCCCTAGCAACTCCATATCCCTCCAAAAGACACCAGATGAGAAAATACATTTGAAACAATATAAAAAGAACTATCACTAATAGTAGTTATGTCCTAGAATACTTATTCCTATATAGCCTTTAATGTTTTAATTTTTATCACCTACAAACATATAACTTCCAAATAAATGTAAAGAAATATTTTAAACATCAACACACCAAATTAATGTTTCTACCTCCACACTAAATGTTTCCAGAGAAGTCTTTTGGCCAGAAAACATTCTAATAGATGCGAGTTTTTTTTTCACTACTTCAGAAAGAGCTCTGGAGAGAAACTGTTTCTCATTAGAAACTTTAAATTTAACTGAAAAAGAGGCAAGGACAAAGCTGCAAATTTTGGTTGGTTGTTCGTTGCTTTATCAGGGCTGTATGGGCATAGCTGCAGCCTTGGACTTGAAATACAGGCATTTTTCTGTTCATACTCAATAGGAAATTCATGAACAGACAGCACTAACTGGCCCTGCTCAACTACAGGGATTAATTGTAAATTATGCACACCGTATGTTTGGTGAGAATATCTACACACGTCTGAGCTTTGAACCCTTTCTCAATTTATAATCACCTTTTCATGAATTCCTAGACTTATCAAAAACCCCTTATTTATATAGTTAAATATAGAAAAAGCATACCCATACAAAAGGTATTTAAAAAAGCTAACCCCTAAGAAATGGTTGAAATAGGATCCTTACCATTGGTCTAAAAACCAATTGGGGGGCGGGGTACCAGGGATTGAACTCAGGGACACTTGACCATTTGGTCACATCCTCGGGCCTATTTTGTATTTTATTTAGAGACAGGACCTCACTGAATTGCTTAGTGCCTCGCTGTTGCTGAGGTTGGTTTTGAACTCATGATCCTCCTGCCTCAGCCCCCCAAGCTGCTGGGATTTCATGCATGCCACGCCCACCTTAAAAAACAATTTTTTGAAAGTCATTTTTTTTTTTTTGACAGTGGTGGGGATGACATCTAGGGCATCCTGCATGCTAGGTAAGAGCTACACCCTTAATCTCCGGGGTGGACATGTGCTTATAAGCACATGTGAACCATCAGGCCCACTCAGGCCAACTAAAGGAGAAGGAAAATCCGTTCATTTGCCCTTAACCCTCCTACCAAACATGCATGTGGAAACACTTTATATGCTGCATAAAATTTCCTTCCTCTCAGAAGGAAATCCAAGCCTCATGAAAACCATTGGGGAGACCTGCCCACTCCCCAAGTAGCTCCTCTCTGTTCACATGTGGTAAACAGATTTATATATATAAAGATACATTTGGGGCTGGGTGTGGTGGAACACCCCTGTGATCCCAGTGGCTTAGGAGGCTGAGACAGGAGGATCTCAAATTGATAAGCCAGCTTAGCAATGTCGAGGTGCTAAGCAACTGAGTGAGACCTTGTTTCTAAATAAAAAATACAAAAAATAGGGCTGGGAATGTGGTTCAATCCCCAGTAGCCAAAAAAAAAAAAAAAGATGCACTGTGCATCTTTGATCCTCAGCAACACATAAAAATAAACAAAATTTATTGGCAATTCTGCCCAGAGAGAACCTTATCACAGACACCTGAGCTAATTGGTTGGCAAATCAGCTGTTACATAACAAAAAGTTGGTGTCCTTTGCTACCAAAAGGAAATAAAAGGGGGAATAAAACAAATACATACTTTCTAGCAATCAAAAAAGACCAACTGATCAGAACATAGTTTATTAACAAGACAGGGTGTCATGGATACACCATTGATATGGTGGGTGGAGCACAAAGTCTGTCTTAAACTCTGGCCATAGGCCAGTAGAGATGTGTTCTCTAGAGATGGTTTATCAAAGGCACCCCGTGGGAGGGCAATTCCTGATGCAGCTGTCGGAAGAGCATCGCACACCGGTTCCTCTCCTGTGTCTTCCCCAGGGTGTGGTACAGTCTAGCCTGGAAGTAAACGACGTCCCTAATTCGCTCTTTGCAGTCAACTTTTGCAAAATAGTTCTTGGCTTCGTTGAGGTTCTCGATGGCGGACTCCAGAGCTGATAGAGAGTGGGTAAAAGGTCATACACATTTACTCAATATTTTTCTTTTCTTTCCTTTTTTTTTGGTACTAGGGTTCACCCAGGGGCGCTTTACCATTGAGTCACATCCCCAGCCCTTTTTATTTTTTGAGATAAGGTCTTGCTAAGTTGCTTAGGGCCTTGCTAAATTGCCAAGGCTAGCTTTAAACCTGTGATCCTCCAACCTCAGCCTGGGATTATAGGCATGTGCCACCCCATGCCCGCTTGGTAAAGTATTTTTTAAAAATATTTTTAGTTGTAGATGGACGCCATACATTTTATCTATTTATTTATGTGGTGCTGAGGCTCAAACCCAGTTACTCACATGTGCAAGGCAAGCACTCCACCACTGAGCTACAACCCCAGCCCTCCTTGGTAAGGTTTTAAAACAGATTTTAAGCCTTGGAGGTTAAAATCACCACTCATTTGCCCCTAACCCTCCTACTAAACATGCAGGTGAAAGCACTTTAAAATGCTGTATAAAATTTTAAGGAAATATTTGTGAACACTCAGAACTTACTGTCCCCATTTTAATGTCTTTTCCTCTTCTCAGTCCTAAATTTTAAAAGCTTTCATGAAAATCAGCAATGCCTAACAATCTTTGCACAGTTTCCTACCTTCTGCTTTCTTTGGTGGATCATAGGAAGCTGCTGAAGCCACCTGGCACTTGGCTACTAAGAACATGGCACGGCCTTTGTCCAAGATAGCCCCATCAGCCAGGATGGGCTCGATGGCCATGTGGAGGAGGGTTAAGGCTTGTTCTGGGATTCCAAGGATGAGCTGAAAAAGAAACACCACGGCACTGTACACACCACGGCACTGTACACACCACGCCCACCATGCTGCTGGGAAGAGTGGTTCCTGGCCGTCCTCATGACACTCTAGCTTATTTTCTCCCTGACATATACTGCATTATGGCAGGCACCACACTCCTGCAGTAGGGAGTAGTTACTAACATGTGGAAAAGTTCTGTCTTTACAAAGCTTCAGAATTGATATCCTTTAGATTGGTGATTCTGAGAGTTTGAACTCTATGAATTACTGGGAGGAGAATAACAACTAAGAAAATCTAACTCAAAAAGTGTAGAGTGAAAGAATGGCAAGGGAATTAAAATAATGAACTAGAAAATAGAAAACATCTATTTAACACAAAAGAATGCAATAATGAAGGAACTGTGGTTCAAAGAAGGTATGATATATAGAAACACATAGCAAATTAATTTTTTTTTTATTTTTTTAAGAGAGAATTTTTTAATATTTATTTTTTAGTTTTCGGCGGACACAACATCTTGGTTTGTATGTGGTGCTGAGGATCGAACCCGGGCCGCGCACATGCCAGGCGAGCACGCTACCGCTTGAGCCACATCCCCAGCCCAACACATAGCAAATTAAAAGCAAGTCCTTTATTTACATTCAATGACACTGAGTGACAATGAATATAAATGGATTAAATGAATTAAAAGAAATTCACAGAATTGATTTTAAAAATTATCCAACTATATGGTAAAATGACAGAAAAATATTCAATGCAAACAGTAACCAAAATAGAACTAAGTGTCTATATTAATAATCAAGCAAAATAACCTAGTTCAAAAACTGCTATAAGAGAAAAAGAAGGCCATTATATGCTCATGAAAGGATCAATTTATCAAGATATAACAACTGTAAACATATATACACTACAAAGTCTGAACATATACAAAATCTAAAAATAGGCAGAACCGCAGGTAGAAATAGACAATTCAACAATAAAAGCTAAAGAGAGCTGGGTATGGTGGCGCACACCTATAATCCCATCTGCTCAGGAGGCTCACGAGTTCAAAACCAGCCTTAGCAACAGCGAGGCACGAAGCAACTCAGTGAGACCCTGTCTCTTAAAAAAAAAAGCTCAGAGTGTGCAATATCTCACTTTTCAATAAAATAGTAGATAGAAGATCAGTAAGGAACCAGACGACCTAAACAGACATCTATCAAGCACATCAACAATGATATCAGAATACAAATTCTCAAGTACATATGTAATATTTTCCAGGAGAGACCATATGTTAGGCTACAAAATAACAGTAAATCCCCCCCCCCACACACACACTTTTTGATACCAGGGATTGAACTCAGGGGCACTCAACCACTGAGCCACATCCACAGCCCTATTTTGTATTTTATTTAGAGACAGGGTCTCACAGAGTCGCTTAGGGCCTCACCAATGCTGAGACTGGCTTTGAATTTGCGATCCTACTGTCTTAGCCTCCAGAGCTGTTGGGATTACAGGTGTGCGCCACTGTGGCTGGCACCCCAACATTCCCCTCCTTTCTTTAAATATTTTTATTAGTTGTTCATGGACCTTTATTTTATTTACTTATTTATATGCAGTGCTGAGAATCGAACCCAGTGCCTCGCACATGCTAGACAAGCCCTCTACCACTGAGCCAAAACCCAAGCCCCCAACCTTTTTTTGTGTGTGGTGCTAGGACTAAACCTAGGGCTTCACTCACACGACAAACAACTCAGCAAACTTAAAAAGAATGGAATGATGAAACGACTACATGAAATGAAATTAGAAATTAACAATAGGAGGAAATTAGGAAATTAAAAAATACCTGGAAATTAAACATACCCTTAAATAACCAAAGGAAAAATCACAAGACAAATTAGAAAATGCTCTGAGACATATAAATACACAACTTAACAAACAACTTTTGAAATTTATGAGGTAAAAATTCATGGGATGCAGTTCTCAGGGAAATTTTTAACTGTAAAGGCACACATTACAAAACAAAGATCAAGAAAGATCTCAAATCAACAAGCTAATCTTCCACTTTAAGAAACTAGCAGGAGTAGAGCAAATTAAACTCACAGCTAATAGAGGCAAGGAAATAATGATGTTAGTGGAGACAAAATAGAGAATTAAAAAGCAAGAGAGAATCAATAAAAGTTCGTCCTTCAAAGAGATTAGCAAAATCAACAAACTGAGTCAGACTGACCAAGAAAAAGAAGGCACTGGAATTGATCCTTAGCACCACATAAAAAACAAACAAATAAAAGATTTACAATGGAGCTTTAAAAAAAAGGGAGGGGTTTCCGCCTTTTGGGTCCCCTTCTTCCTCTGGGGGGAAGTATTTTACTTCTACTTCCACTCTTTTACTTCCACTCTAACAACAACAACAAAAAAAGATATCTGAACAGACCTACAGAAAGTAAAGAAATTGGAAGAGGTGGAAAACAAGGAAGAGGAAGGGGTGGTACAGCAGTAATCAAAGAGGCAAGAAAGGGAAGGAAGAAATCGAATCAATAACCAAAAAGAAGCAGTGACAAGGAAAAGGCAGGAGCCAACTCTGCCAAACTTTTAAAGATTTAACACCAGGGCTGGGGTTGTGACTCAGCAGCAAACCGCTCGCCTAGCATGTGCGAGGCCCTGGGCTCCATCCTCAGCACAACATAAAGATAAATAAATAAAAAATAAAGATATTGTGTCCAACTACAACTAAAAAAATAAAAAATAATAATAAAAAAAAAGAGTTAACATCAATTCTCCTCAAATTCTTCCCAAAAACAGAAGAGGAAGACATATTTCCTAACCCATTTTGTGAGGCCATTATTACTTTAATGCCAAATCCAGTGCTGATGGGTTTGGTTTGCTAGTTTTTTCTTGAGAATTTTTGCATAAATATTCATATAGGATTTAAAAAAATTTTTAATATACATTTTTAGTTTTTGATGGATCTTTATTTTATTCATTTATTTGTGTGCAGTGTTGAGGGCTGGGGTTGTAGCTCAGTGGTAGAGCGCTTGAGCACATGTGAGGCACTGGGTTCAATCCTCAGCACCACATAAAAAAATAAATAAAATAATGGTAATATGTCCATTTAAAAAAATATTTTTTTAAAAAAAGAATATATACAGATGGTCAATAAGCTCATGAAAAGATGCTCAACATTACTGGTCAGAAGGGAAGTGAACAGAAGCACAATGATATACCAGTCCACTAGGAAGACGACAGCAATAAAAAAACAGAAAATGACAAGCACTGGCAAGACTGTGGAGATTACATTCTGACCTTGCAGGTTGGAATATAAAATGATGGGATGCAGTCATTATGTACCATTTAGCACCATCTGTGCCAAAAATATTTTGGCAGTTTCTCAAAAAATCTAACTAAATGATGTGACCCAGCAATTCCATCTACCCAAGAGAACAGAAAACAGGTATTCAAACAAAAACTTCCCCTTGAACATGAAGAGCAGTTATTCAGAACATCCAAAAATTGAAAACAATCCAAATGTCCATCATCTGATGCAGGCACAAACAAAATGCAGCCTCTGCATATCATGGAATATGATTCAGACATTAAGAAGGATGAAGCCTCAGAACAGTCTGCTAAGTCAAAGAAGCAAGACACAGAAAGACCACATAATGAAATGTCTCCAATAGCCAAATACACAGAAATAGAAAGCATTAGTGGTTGCCAAGGGCTGGAGGGAAGGAGGGAGGATTCAGGAGTGAATGTTTTTAATATACAGTTTCCTTTTTGTATCATGAAAATAACTCTGGAATTAGACAGTTATAATGGTTGTACAACACTGTCAATATTCTCAAAAATCACTGAATTGTACATTTTTATTTAATATTTTATTTTTTAGTTTTAGTTGGACACAATATTTTTATTTTTATGTGGTGCTGAGAATCGAACCCAGTGCCTCGCGCATGCCAAACGAGCGCTACCACTTGAGCCACATCCCCAGCCCCTGAATTGCATACTTTTAATGGTTAAAATGGTAAATTTATCTTAACTAAGAAATAAGAATCACTGATGAAGTAGGCTTATAATGAACAGATTGCTAGACTCTATCCCTAGAGATTCTGACTCAGGAGATCCAAGACAAGCCCAGGCATGTGGATACTTTTAAAATCTCCCCAGGAATTCTATGAACCTCTGCTTTAGCCAATTCCTCAAGTGATTCCCCTCCCCCGCTCACTTTCTTCCTTCTGCACCAGGGATTTAACTTAGGGGTGATTTACCACTGAGCAACATCTCCAGCCCTTTTTCTCATAAAAAAAAAAAAAAAAAAAAAGAATTTATATATAAATATATAAAAGTTATAGATGGACACAATACCTTTATTTTCATGTGGTGCTGAGGATCAAACCCAGTGTCTCATACTTGCAAGGCAAGTGCTCTACCACTGAGCCACAATCCCAGCCCTTCCGCCCCCCTTTTTTGAGACAGGGTCTTACTTAGGTTCCTGGGGCTGGCCTTGAACTTGCAATCTTCCTGCCTCACTCTCCTGAGTGGCTTGGGATTACAGATGTATGCCACCATGCCTAGCCTCAAGTGGGTTTTACTAGGTATAGGTCCTGCTAGGTATCAAGGGATACAGCCATGAATAGAGAGTCTATCATGGCCTTTACCAGGGGAGAAAAAAAAAAAAAAAAAAAAGACATAAAATATAATCTGATTTTGAAAACTTTTCAGGGGGCTGGGGATGTGGCTCAAGCGGTGGCACGCTCGCCTGGCATGCGTGCGGCCCGGGTTCGATCCTCAGCACCACATACAAACAAAGTTGTTGTGTCCGCCGAGAACTAAAAAATAAATAATAATAAAAAAACTTTTCAGGGCTGAGGTGTAGCTCAGTGTAGAGTATTTGCTTAGTTAGCATCTCAGAGGCTCTAACACACACATAAAAAGAAACAAACTTTCTCAACTCATTTTCTCTCTTTTTTTCTTTTTGCCTAATGAACTTATTGAAATGGAAGGGGTTTTATTTATTTAAATTTGAAGAAATGTTAATATTTGTGTATTTATTACATACAATCTTAGTCTACATTAACAGAGAATTATTTATTTATTTATTTATTTTGTTGCACATGGACACAATGCCTTTATTTTGTTTATTTATTTTTATGTGGTGCTGAGGTTTGAACCCAGTGCCTCACACATGCTAGGCAAGCGCTTTACCATTGAACCATAACTCTAGCACAACTTAGATTTTTGGCGGTGCTGGGGATTGAGCCCAGGGCTTTGTGAATGCGAGGCAAACACTCTACCAACTGAGTGTATCCCCAGCCCCCCTTTTTATTTTTTATTTTGAGAAAAAGTCTTGCTAAGTTGCCCAGACTGGCCTTGATCTAGTGATCCTCTTGCCTCAACCTCCAAATAGCTGGGATCAGAGGTATGGGCCACTACACTGGACCTCTTCTCTATATTCACATTCCTTTGTTGCTAAACCAAGTATCACTCTGTGCCAGCTACTAATTACAATGATGGAAGTGTCCTCACTGAAGAGGTGAGTCCCCTTTACTAAACGCACATATCAGGAAAGTCAGTGCTGCTGGAAAGTGTCACCTTGTCAACGGGTTCACAATTCTACAGGTGTCCTTGGAGGGCTTGCACATGGAGGCTCCCTTTCCAGACTCCACCACTGAGCTACACCTCAGCCCTGAAAATTATTAGCCCTCAATATTACTCTTTTCAATACCAAAAAGTAGTAACAGACTCACCAGTTGTTAAAGCTCAAATGTGCTATAAAAACAGAGATCAGCTTACCTGGGCAAAAGCCAAATTCAGCACAGTTTCGGAGGCCAAGTACTGTAACCGATACTCCTTGGAAAGGGCCAGAGCCTGCAGCAGCACAGGCATCGCAATGGTAGGGGAGGAAGATCGCCAGTACAGCTCTGCCACCGAAAGCAGGACACTACAGCAAAGAGGAAAACATGGGATGAGAAGATCCACCACACCATCTCCATGAAAGGCACAAGAGACCCCTTACCTGATCACCATTTCTGTGTTCTTTAATTTCTGACAGTATGTCAACAATTTTTGTAAAAGCTTGTGTGCCTCTGACATTTGGTTCTGAGCTTGTAGTACAACTGCTTTTCTGAAACAGATTCAAAATAAACACAAGTAGTTCTACTGATGCTTGCAAGTGTTTTAACTATAACCACTTCAGGGGTGAGACTCTGTATTTCCTCAGAGTGTAACCTCCCAAGGGGAAAACTGCCTATTTTAATTTTTTGCTCAAAGAAAAAATACAAACAAAAAACCCTGTATGTGTGTATAAATGTATATGTGCAAGCATATACATGTATATGCACAAACATATATGCCAGAAAAAAGTTTAGAATTACAGTTATCGCAATATTAGTGACTATCTCTGGGACATACTTACTTTCATTTTGTTCATCAATTTTTAAATTTCTGTAAAAAAGTATTTTCTTTAACTAAAGTAAATAAATCAATACACACAGAAAACAAATAAAACTGCACTAAAATTAAGCCATTTAAAAATTATTTTATTCTAGGATTAAAGTTTTCCAACTTTCTTACCTATATACACCTTCTATGCCATTAAGAGCTGTGATTCCTGTGACAAGTGAATCAGCCAAATGATATTTGCCATCATTCATTGCTCTGTCAAATTGTATTTTTTGATCACATAGCATCCATAACTAATAAGGAAAAAAAAAAAATAAGCATCAAATGACAAATGTTAACATTATTAGCCAATGAGGACACAAAAGTATTTTATAAGTATTTACTTAGCAAATATCCTTACTATAATTCACACATATTCCCTTTTTTGAGATTAAAGTTTTATAATATTTCAAGCTTGCATAAAAGCATGAAGAACAAAATAACAAATATTTAACAAATATAAAATAATGTGCCACCAATTAACTTTATCAACTCACATATCGCTTTTATTAGCTCACATATTTACTCCAACACTGTGACATACTATTGGAGTTCTTTGCAAATTCCATTTTCCTCTCACTTTTTCAAGTAGCAAGCACTCAGTTCGGTGTCTGCTATTCCCATTCCTATTCTTTTATAACACATATACTTACCCTTAAGTGCTTATAGTATAAGCCTGTATGTTTTTGTTTCTTTATTTTGTGGTACCAGGGATACAACTCAGGGCCTTACATACTGAGCCATATCCCTTTCCCTTTTTATTTTTTATTTTGAAAGGGCCTCACTAAATTGTTCAGGTTGGCCTAGAACTTTCAATCCTCCTGCCTCAGTGCTGGGATTAGAGGTGTGTGCCACCACACCTGGGGAGCCTGTATTTTTTTGAGCTTTGTACTAAAAATAAATAATATCCTGTATGTGTCCTTTAACAATTTCATTTTTAACTCAATATTATTTTTCTTTCTTTTCTTTTTTTTTTTTTTTTTTTCCTTTTAGGTACTGGGGATTGAACTCAGGGGCACTCAACCACAGAGCCATATCCCCAGCCCTATTTTGTATTTTATTTAGAGACAGAGTCCCACTCGAGTTTTTTAATGCCTTACTTTTACTGAGGCTGGCATTGAACACACGATCCTCCTGTCTCAGACTCCAGAGCTGCTGGGATTACAGGCATATGCCACTACACCTGGCTCAATATTATTTTTCTGAGGGAACATTGTAAAATATCCTGCTTTTTGTTACAGTGGAAAAACATTGTTTTCAGAAGTAAATCCAAGATTATGTGGGTTACCTGGGCATGTTGGGTATTAGGTGGGAATCGTTCCTTCAAGTGCTTTAACACTTCAGCAGCTGCGGCAAAACAGCCCTAAAAATCAAAGGACAGGTTTTGATTCAGATGTGTTGAAACCACAT
Organism: Marmota flaviventris; assembly: GCF_047511675.1. Taxonomy (NCBI): domain Eukaryota; kingdom Metazoa; phylum Chordata; class Mammalia; order Rodentia; family Sciuridae; genus Marmota; species Marmota flaviventris. The sequence goes on along the minus strand of NC_092498.1, from coordinate 137,247,734 downwards.
CTGAACACCACAGGCAGGTCCCACACAGTCCCTTACTCTTGACACAGCCAGCGAGAAGACACTAGGCAGACTGTGGAACTGCATTTCTAAGGGCTGTTCTTTTAAAGGTTCTAATGAATTTCGTTCATTTTCAAAAACATTAAGAAAATTATCATGTAAGATATGTTTTTTTCTAGGAAAAAAATTACAAAATGTGTAAATAGTAAGAAAAGACAAATTACTTTTAATTCCATGAAAGCTAATCACAGTTCATGTGTTGGCATACATACCTCCTTCTAAGCTTCTTTTACTCATATACATATTAAATACATAAATATTCCAAAAATACCTATCTATACATGTTATTTTTGTCAATTATGTATAACACTACCAACGTGGTAGTCACTCAATAAATATTTTTTAATAAATTAATCTTTCCAGTGTCCATAAATGAAACCTGTATCACCATAATATTTTATTAGGCAAATTAATTGTGGTACATCCAAATAACCTTTTAGGTTTGGATATTTTGGTTGCTTTTAATTTTTCCATTTAAAAAATATTACAATGAATATCTTGATGCCCAGTTTGCATGACATCCAATTATTTCCTTAGAATTAAACCACAGAAGTAGAAATGATGGGCATTTTTAAGTTCTTTGATATACGTTAGTAATTACCCTCTACAGCCGCACCAGTATTTTTGTAGCAGCATCCTATCCCTTCTTCCCCCCCTAATAGTTTTGCATCTTGGCCTGATACTGAAAACTACTATTCCATTGTTTAATTCTTCCACAACTAGGTTGAAATTGATTTTTGGTCATTTAGGCCATTTATGCTTTTTCTGTGAATACTATTCATATTATTTTTATACTCATATACTATCAAACCCCAACTCTTATTAGGTAATGCACACTTTGTAAGTGGAAATTACACTGAATTACAATAAAGATCGTTAATATTTGTTCTTATGATTTTAACTGGCCAATCTTTTGTTTTGGTAGTAACGGGGATTGAACCAGGGCTGCTCTCCCACTGAGCTACAACCCCAACCAGTGTTATTTTGACACAGGGTCTCACTAAGTTGCCCAGGCTGGCTTTGAACTTGCGACCATCCTGCTTTAGCCTGTGGTGGGATGACAGATGTGCTATCACACTGGTCTTAATTGGCCAACCTCGCCACGTATTTTCATGACTGTCACAGTGAGCTGAACACATGGATAGAGGTGAGCTGTCAACTTCAGGCCAAGCAGAGACACCCTGAATTGTACACCCAAAACACTCCCATTGTGCCCTGCTACACCCAAGGCTAAGAGAGGACCCAGAACTACTCAGAGAACACAAAAGGGGCTGGCAACCTTAGAAAAAGAACTAACTCCACTCCCTCTGGGTTGCAGCAGGGAGCTCCACGAGCAGTTCAGAGTCCCTAACTACTTTTTTTTTTTAAATATTTATTTTTTAGTTGTAGTTGGACACAATCTTTATTTTTATGTGGTGCTGAGGATTGAACCCAAGGCCTCACACGTGCTGGGCAAGCGCTCTACCACTGAGCCACAATCCCAGCCCCCAGAGTCCCTCATGTCTTTACAGGTTCTACCCAAGCACTGCCACACCAAAAACACAGTGCAGCATCTAGTTTATTTGGAGTTCAGTTTAAAAAGCAAAGGAAATGAAACAGCGACTCATCATAAAGCTGCCTTCTCCACAACAGGCAAAGCTTAATTTCACAGGTGCAAGTCTAACCTGTGTATTTAAAAATGTGACAGTCATCAACCCAGGGAGTATATTCACATGCTTTATGTTCTAAAACTAGAAAAGTCTTTCTAAAGCAGGCAGGAGAAGGGGAGAAAAGGACAGTCTTGAAACAACACTTTAAAGGCGAATTAAATGGCACTGAACTATATCTCAATAGAGCTGTAGATAAAGTCACAGGAGGCTCATGCTAAACATCTGAGTGTTCACTGACTCCCTCATTAACAAGTGCTCCACTTACCCAGGACACAGAATGAAAAACAGTGGTACTGAAAGTTCCAATGCCAATAAGAAGGAAAAAACAAGATGTGGACATGAAACATTCCTGGGGGAAAGTGAACAGCAAGCACTGCTGGTCTGCTCTTTTGACCTGGTATTGCCCAAGATGTGTGGGCACAGGAACAGGAAGGAAGCAGTCCAAGGGCACAGTGGCATCCAAGAGCCAGAGCCCAGCTACTGAAAGGACTAAAGTGCTAAAATGTGTTCAGCAGAGGGGAAGTGTTTCCAGACTTCTGAAAGGGGTGGAAACCACCCTTCAATCTTCACACTGGGATGAAGGAATACTGAGCATTATGAAACAATCTAACAATAATGTACACCACAAAACTATCAAGAAAAATAATGTGATCAAGGAAATGTACTTATAGACACAGTATGTTCAGTGAGATGGAACATACACTAAGATGCAGATAAACAGGCTTCCCAATCTCTCTGTAATCACCCCCCAAAAATTTTCACCACAGGGAAATTTGCTAGAGCAGCATGAGAGATGCTATAATTCATCCCTTTTAAAGAGAATCAAGTAAAATGAGTCTGGCTCTAAGTCAAGGTTATGCTCAATTGCTACTACTCCTCTCTGGGGACAACCAGACTTGACTGCAGACAGGACTGACACATACTGGTAGCAGGCATTGAGCCAGCTCTCTGGACCTCAATCTGTGAAACAGGGGTAATGATAAAGCTGACTTCATGGGCTGGGGCTGTAGCTCAGTGATAGAGTGCTAGCCTCGCATGTATGATGTACCAGGTTCGACTCTCAGCACTACATAAAAATAAATAAATAAATAAATGGTGTCCATCTACAACTTAAAAAAAAAATTGCTGACCTCATGAAGCTACTAGAAGGTTCTATAAGACAATACATAAAATAACAAAGCACTGGCCTGGCACAGAACAAATGTGAACAAATATTAGCTATTATCATTTTAGCTATACATTCATTAGTCTCTTCCCCTCTCATTTAAACACAAACCTGTACTTCACATTTTAATGATTCCTTTTTGTTCTATTTTTTAATGGAACTAGCCAACCTCTTACTTCCTATACTAATGTCAAAAAAAGATCCCAACTTCCAACACATCTTGTAGACTCCACCTTTAAATCTTTTTCCATAAGTGGGATTTCACTTGACTCACAACACCAACGAGACCCATTCAAGACACATGCAATGATTTTTTTAAGCACTAAGGGAGAGAAGTGGCAGATCCTCCAGTACTCCAGAAGCATACTGACCTTACCACCTGTGCTACAATATGGACGTGAAATGTCCCCCAAAGGCCTACATGTTAAGAGGCTTGGTCCCCAGCCTGTAGTGCTGCCGGGAGGTGGCAGAACCTTTAGAAAATGGAGCCTAGTGGAAGGAAGTTAGGTCATTGGAGGCATACCCCTGGATACAACATTTGGACCCACACCCGTCTGTTTCTTGGCTTCTCAGCTTCCATGAGGTAAGGTATATAGACTCCTCCGCTGTGTTTCCACCTTGATGTACGGGACTACTACAGGCCCCAAGAAATAGGGCCAAGTGACCATGGGCTAACCTCTGAAGCCATGAACCAAAATAAATCTTCCCTTCTTTTAAGTTGATTATCTCAGGTATTTTGTCACAGAGACAAAAAGCTAACACAACCTGCCTACCTGCTCTGCGTGTAGCTCTGCAAGATGACAGAGTGCGACAGCAAAGGACTCTGTGTTGTTCTGCTGCACTCCAGAATTCACTGACTCCAGGCTGTTCATGCTCAGCAACATCTGGGCTTGCTGCAGTGCCATAGTGCTGGGTGAGGAGAGGGAACAGGATTTCCCTTCAGACAGCAGGCCCAGACTACCCCTTGGCCATAACCTACAGTTATCTTAAGTGGAAACACAAGGAAATTAACCCCTCTGCAGGCTCGGGCCATGTAGAAGCAACTACCTCCCAACACCAACTCTCCAGCCCTCAAGTCAAGGAGAGCAGAAAAGTATCCTAGATGTAAGGCCCCCCAGGAAATGTGGAGTGGTTACAGCAGAGCTGGGAGCTCCAAGTTCCCAGATCCCCCGCCCCCTACCTCCCCACCCTCGATTTCCCCTGAGGTCACAGAATGCTAATTAGGTTTCACGGGTAAATGCAGACCCGATGCCATCCTGGCACCGGCTGCTCTGGCAATGCAAGCAGTGGCCAGTGTCGGCAGCTGTTTCAGAGCACGCCGTGCCAAAAAATTATCTGAAATACAAAAACAAGACTGGTAAAAGAGGCACTTCCTTTTATTACTGAATTCCTAGAAATAGCAGATTGTCTAGGTAAAAGGCAAGATAGTGACAGGGCTCCAGGATTACAATCTAGTTAAGAAGTTTACTTCCAAGCTAAAGGTGGCTAAGTGGAAGAGGAAAAACATGAGGCTAGAAACATTCCAGACAAAACACCTTGGGTAACAGAATAGGTGCAAGGAATGAAGGACGCTCAACTTGCGGGAGGAAGGCCATGCAACCTACAAACTAGAAGAGAGGTTCTTGTTGCAAAGCAAAGGAGCAAAACGCTTGGGATCAGAAGATCTGCATTTGAGACACTGGTCAACTACATTTGAGATCTTGGGGAAAATGTGTGAACCAGAAGGAGATCACCCATCAGTTATTCACAGAGCAGTTGGCAGGAGTAAATAACGTGCATGGGGAAAAAACCTTGCAAAGGTCGTGCAAACTACAAAATGTTTTCAGATTTTAAAGCATTTTATCTAATCCCCTGCATGAACAACTTCCAAAGGTGGTTAAAAAAAAACCTTGTATGTCTGGCCTTTCATAGAACCAGTGTGCTAGCTCCTGCTAACCTAGATTCCTGTGAATCTGAAGGATTCACACCACCAAGGTCTTGGCAATGTGCCTAAAGACCTACCTGCGGCCATAAAGTCTCCAGATGGCCGTTTTCTGGGCGATGCTGATATCGATGAGCTCCGACAGGCTGTGTTTCCAGTGCAGGAGGTCAGAGTCCTTTAGGGCATCCATCAGTTTGTTGGCAGTCTTCCCAGCAAAAGCTCTCTGTTGAACAAGGGACTGTATTCCCAGGGAGGCGAGGTACTAAGGGGACAGATATACCCACGACCCAAGATAGAGATTACATGACAGAATTTGCTTTGCTCTTCAGAAATGTGGTGGATTTCACATTTCAGCACATGCACAGTGATAGCTCTACTTAAAAGGAGAGTACCTACAACCTGACCTTAACCCTGACCCATGTGAGATGTGTTGCTGAAAAACTAAGGCTGGAAGAGAAGCAGAGGATACACAGGAAAGAGCCAGGGCTTTGGCATTAGGTGAACCTGGACTTAATCACTGCCTCTGCTACTTACTGTGTGACTTAGGGCCAGTCACTTAGCTTCTTAGCTAAGCCTCAGCTTCCTCATCTGTAAAATGGGCATCAAACCTATCATAAAGAATTGTTGTAAGGATTACAATGAAATAATATGTCAAACAGTGCCAGGCACATTAGGTTATAGGAGATCAAAAGAGGATGCCTATCAAGAGCAACAAATTATCTTCTCATTATCTACTAGTATAATCTTCAAGGATGAAAGCTCAACTAGAAAGAGCCAGCTTAAATCCATAGCAAAAATTGAACTTAAGAAATCTATCATTTATTTCAAGGAGCCACTTCATTTCTACCGTGTTAAGTTTCCTTTCTGAGAAGTAAATCACACGGATGATTTACAGACTTAAGAAGCATGTGCGCTAAATGACTGCACATAACCACTTTCGTTTTTACTGAAGATTCTAAAACAGAAGCTTAAGCAGTCCTACTTCCTATGATCCAGTGTGTGGTAAATGTTTCTGAGATAGACTGAGGTTCTTCAAGCAACAGTAATCTCAACTTTCAGTCATTACTACCTCCTGGAAACAGACTATGACCTAGTAATGCCCTCAGTATAGGTCACTGAGGACTATAATTCAGGTCCTTTCCCGTCACTCAAAATGAGAAAGGTCAAATTTGCCTGTCAGGATTACTGGTTCTTGGATTTGAATATGGTTTAAAACAAGGATCAGCAAACTTGTTCTAAAGGATTAGAGAGCAAATAATTTAAGTTTTGCAGGCCATATTTGGTTCCTCTTACGTAATTTGCTATGTCTTTTACTCCACAACCATTTAAAAATGTAAAACCCATTCTTAACTTGAAGGCAATACATAAGCAGGCAGAACACCATATCTGGCCCACAGGCTGTAAAGTTTGCCAACCCCTGGTTTAAAAATAAGACATCCTGGGCTGGGGATATTGATAAATGCTTGCCTAGCACTTGTGAGGCCCTGGGTTTGATCCCCAGCACCACTAAAAAACACCTTTCCTAAAAATCTTCCTAAGTGTCTAGGTGCTAAGTAAATGTTGCTCAATAAACTAAACAAAGATCTCTTAACAAAGCAATAGAGCTTCCACAGATGTTAATAAAAGGAACAGAGAGAAACCTACCAAACAGAATTTAGTAGTTTGATTAATAGTTAAAGTCAGAAAAAACTACTACACGTCATAATACCCGTCCTAACCCTATCACTGGTTCATGACAAAGGTGGGTGGAAAAGAGACAAAGGCTCAACACCACTTATTTAAACAATCTCACAGAAAGATGAGCCTTACCGGTAACCCAAAATGTACTGCTTTCTTCACAGAATGCTCCAGCAGAACATAGCTATCGGATCTCTTCTGCCCCAGCACATAAAGCCAGCTCTGGCAAGAGACAATCACCAAATTATATCATAACATGGCTAATGTTCTAGTGAAATATCAATATGGTCACAAGAATTAAAAAGGGAAAAAATAACCCCCCTAAAATACTCTCACAAATTATGATCCTAAATGAAACCTATCAAACTGAAATAAACAAATCACAGCTTCCTTTGATAGTGGCTGAGTGGCAGGTGTTTCAGAGAAAAGCACAAAGCCCCCAAATGGCCTTTGAGAAATGAGATTCTCAGGTGATCCTCAAATGACTTCTGCTGTTCTAGCTGTATTTCATGATTATATTTACAGAAATGTCTCACCCAGTTACTAGGTGTAACATACATCTTTTTGTTAATGCCAACATTAAATGTTAATGCCAACATTAAATGTGATAGTCGATATTTACTTTTATTGTGGTAAGTTGCATTAAAATATGAAGACAGGAAATGCCCCCAAAGCAGAAAAGGTAAAAACACGGGTTGCCCTTTCTGAACCTCCCACCACCAAAGAAGTTTCCCTTCATTACTGAAGAACTTTGCTCCAACTGCAAAACAACTTGGTTCAAACGAGGCCTTTGGAAGGCCACCTCGACCCATGAGCAAAATCCCAAGACCAGAGGACGGCCTCACCAAACAGTGCTGGAGACACACGTGATCGTTGGACTCCTGGGCAATCCTAATTGCCTCCTGCAGGGCGAGCTCTGCCTGTTGACTAATGACAGACTAAACATTAATAACCATTAACAATTACAAACATGTGCAAACATCGGTAGCAGGAAGTCATCTGTACACAAGTCACTGGAGAGCAGGACTCTGGGCTGGAAGTTATGACTATTTATGGTCGGTTCTCTCGGAGACGTGCCCCAACCTCTGCAGCAGGAAACACCAACAGCAGAGATACAATTTATGTGCCTTCTAAAGTGAATGTCTACTAAAAAGGGAATGAAGGGATGGCTTTTATGTCTGTTTCTAAGATATTTCAGTTGTCAGCCACTGAGAGGAGAGGCAAGGAGAGGGGTAATATTTTACTTTTCACTGCATTCCTTTCTGCATTGTTTGATTTTTTTTAATATGTGCATTTGTTGCTTTTATTAATTTTTCAAAATTAGTTTTTAGAAGTGTTTTGAGGATTCCCCCCACTTTTCTTTTTTTTAATTGTTGATAGGTTGTTTATTTTATTATTTATTTATATACGGTGCTGAGAATCGAACCTTCAGACATGCTAGGTAACAACTCTATACCACTGAGCCACAACCCTAGCCCGAAGATTCTTTTTCCATGAACATCCCTGCCAAATCTGGAATGTCTCTTCCATCCTCTCAATTTCTGTGGACGTCTAGCCAGCTATTCTCAGCTCTGCTGAGCACTCACTTCTGGAAACACCCTGTGTGTTTCGTTAAATATTACTATGTACTACCTTCTACTTACTAAACCTGTATTAATTTTATTTCATCAACCACTTTATAAACCTCTAGATGGTAAAAGCCACATCTTAAATTTTGGCCTTCCCAATGGCAAATTAACAGAACAGAAGCTTTAAAAACACCAGGTTACTAAAGATCTAAAAATAGGACCAGAAATTCTTGGGTGTCACTTACTTAAGGAAAAACATACACAATAAATTTTCTTCCAACATTAGCAAAAGCCTCACATGAGTAATCTGAATTGGGTAGTGCTGAATTTTTTTTTTCTCAATAATTGTTTGTTCAAATAAAGAAACCAAGCAAGGGGCAGTGGCACATGCCTATAATCCCAGTGACTCAGGAGGCTAAGGCAGGAGGATTGCAAATTTGAGACCAACCTGGGAAACTTAAAGACACCCTGTCTCAAAAAAAAAAAGAGAGAGAGGAGCCAGGCGTAGTGGCACACACCTGAAAGAGGCTGAGATAGGAGAATCACGAGTTTAAAGCCAGCCTCAGCCATGGCAAGGCGCTACGCAACTCAAGTGAGACCCTGTCTCTAAATGAAATACAAAACAGAGATGGGGATGTGGCTCAGTGGTTGAGTACCCCTGAGTTCAATCCCCAGTACCAAAGGAAAAAAGAGGAAACCAGATACATTTTACCTACTTTGCACTTCTTTTAAATTCCTTTTAATGTTGCTCTAGAACATAAGCTATTTAAAAGCAAGAAGCATAACTGCACATATAAGCCTTCACAAATATCAGTTGATTTAACTTCATGGAAAATTGATAATCAATAATGTTATGCTTACGGGGGAAAAACACTTTAGGAGAATTATACAGATAGTATTCTAAAACTGGCCTAAAAAGAGATTTTTTCCAAGACAGGAAGAAAATGTAGATTTACAACACAGAAATGTCAAGAAAGTCAAGACAAATCCTAAAGGGATCTTCTGGTTTTCCATTGCTATTAATCAAAAAATCCTAATAAGAGTTTCCAGTAAAAGAGAAGAGACAAATTGGTTACAATATCTGAAATGAATGAGGTGTCTGCTATTTTCCAAATGCCAGAGCAGACAGGTCTGTAGCCTCTGAACAAGGGCTATGTCACTTAGAGTTAAAGCCAAAGTCCTTACCTGGCTTCTAGGACTGCTCTGATCCTGCCAGCTCCCTAAACATATTCCCCTCCTCCTCACTTACAGGATTCCAACCACACTGTTTGCTCCTCAAATGTGCCACATAAACCCTGCCTCGGGGCCTTTACACATGCTCTTTTCACTGACATGAACAGAGCACTCAACTCCCATAAATCCTTTAAACCTCTGTTCAAATGTTAGGTCAACAGAGATCAGAGAAAGCTGAGCTGCTACCCGTTTATAGTGTCCATCTCCTTCATGATAAGCTCCACAACAGGTTGGTTCGTTTCTCACTTCTATATCCCTAGCAGCTGAACTGTGCCTAGTGCATGGTAGATGCTCCACAAATAAAGATCAAGATTTTCAAGAAATCCCCACAATTCTTTTAGTCAAGTGACACAGATTTATACAGGACCATAGATACAGGAAGGGGGGGGGGCAGATGCCTGGACATGAGTAAATTGAGAAGAATGACACATTAATAAAAACCCTCTGCCAGGCATGGTGACACACGCCTGTAATCCCAGCGGCTCAGGAAGATCTTGAGTTCAAAGCCAGCCTCAGCAAAAGCGAGGTGGTAAGCAACTCAGTGAGACCCTGTCTCTAAATAAAACACGAAATAGGGCTGGGGTGTGGCTCAGTGGTTGAGTACTCCTAAATCCAATCCCTGGTACCCACCCCAATAAATAAATAAATAAATCCCTCCTTTTCTCACTTGGATTCATCCAATTTTAGCTGTCTATCCACTGACAATATTGTAAACACAAAGAAATTCTGCAGACCAAAAGATTATTTGTATCTAAGAGGCTGTATACAAATTTCTTTTTAAATTTTTAGTTGTTGATGGACCTTTATTTTATTCATTTATTTATATGTGGTGCTGAGAATTGAATCCAGTGCCTCACACATGCAAGGTCAAGTGCTCTACCACTGAGCCACAACCCCAGCCCTGTATACAAATTTCTGAACACCAGCGAAAGCTTTATGTATTTATTTTTGGATACTGGGGATTAAACTCAGAAATGATTTACAGCTAAGCTATATTATCAGCCCTTTTTTATTTTAAAACAGGATCACACTAAACTGCTAAGGGTCTTTGTCAGTAGACAATTTGAATTTTCCTGCTTGAGTCTCCCAAGTCACTGGGATTACAGGCATGATGCACATGGCAGGAAAGCAGTTTTTAACACAAAAATAAGTTATTGGTGCCAAGTGTAGTGGCACTTGTCTGTAATCCCAGTAGCTTGGGAGCAGGCTGAGAAAGGAGGACCATAAGTTTGAGGCCAGCTTTAGCCACTTAGTGAAAGTCTGTCTCAAAAAAGAAAAAGGCCTGGGGCTGGTAGAGTGCCTGCCTCCCACGTGTGAGGCACTGAATTCGATAATCGGCACCACCTAAAAATAAATAAAGATATTGAAAAAAAAAAGAAAAGAAAAAGACTAGAAATGTGGCTCAGTGTTAAGTACCCCTAGGTTCAATTTCTACAAACCTCCCCCAACCAAAAAAAAAAAAAAAAAAAGAAAGCAAGAAATAAATTATTGGCAAATATTACAAATGGTATTGCTATTATTTATGAATATATAAAATAATGAAAGGTCCTTGCTGCAGGAATGTACCTCAGTGGTAGAGGGAGTGCCATCACACACAGGACACTAAGGGTTCTATCCTCAGCACCACAAACAAGAAAATACAAGACAGACCTTAATCAAGTGGTTATTAAAGCTAGGCAAAGAAAAATTAGTTATTATAAAGTATTATGGAATGTCACAAAATAAGGGAGTTTGGAGTATCCTAAACATTTCCAAGTATCAATCTGCTGTTTGAATTCCCTTGATGACATTCCTGGCCTAAGCCTGAGTACCCCACTAACACCTTTATCAGGAAGTTCTATATAGAGAAATTTGCACCCCCTCCATTGTGGGAACTAAAATCAAGGCCTCACACATGGTAGGCAAGTACTCAATCACTGAGCTACATACCCAGCCCCTTTTCATTTTTTGAGCCAAGGTCTCACTCAGCCTCTCAAGTAGCTGGAACCACTGCACCTGGCATCTACATAAAATGAAGCACTACACCCTTACCTGGTGCTCACCAGCTCTCAACCTTATCTGGCAGCCACATCTCAATCAATCCAAATCTTTTTCACATGACCTTTCACTACCTGAAGATGTTAACAGATACTTGGCTAACATTTTCTCCAGGCTAAATGTTCTTACATCCTTCCCACGTTATTCATGTGTCCTAGCTTTAAATGTCTCAATACTGAAAGACTGTCCCCCACACAAGCTCCAGCTTGTCTACATCTCTTTTGAAACCTGACAACCAAGAAGGACATGGTGGCATGTGTCTGTAATCTCAGGTTTGAGACCAGCCTGGGAAACTCAGCAAGACCCTACCAAAAAATAAAAAAGTTTGAAAGACCTGGGGATGTAGCTTAGTGGTAGAGTGCCCTGGGTTCAGACCCCAGTACCAAAAAATAAAACAAAATCTAACAACCAGAAATTAACAGAATTCCCTGGGTGCTTCCTGGTACTTCTTTATTCTTGAACTTTGAATACCATTCTTCTATTAACACACCCTAATGTCTCTAATCAAAGATGTCTATAGCAGAGATGTAATGGGGAGTGAATCCCAGGGTGTTCAACCACTGAGCCACATCCCCAGCCCTATTTTATATTTTATTTAGAACTAAGGTCTCCCTGACTCAGGTCCTCGCTAAGTTGCTGAGGTTGGCTTTAAACTCACAATCCTCTTGCCTCAGCTTCCCAAACTGCTGGAATTACAGGCAGCAACAGTTTTGTTAAATAGTAAAAAGTCACAGGGTGAGGTGTAGGGGACAATATAACTCATTCAATTGGTAATTTCCTACATTTCACCATTATTCACATCATTTCCTCATTTCCAAAACAGCCTCTGGTGAGTTATTGAAATCTAACTCTATTTACTAAATAATAATTTATTTTCCTATTTTTATACATTAAAAATACAGGTATAGCTTAGCAATAAAATAAACCAGTGTCACCTTACTGGCTTCCTGGACTCCATCCAGAAGCAAACATGTGGCTTTTAGCAAGCATGTGCAGTCTTTCATCCAATAGAGGAAACACTTCCTTTTCTTTTTTTTTTTGGTGCTGTCTGAAACAATTTTTACTTATTTTTATTTAATTCATTTTTGAAAATACTAAAAATGGCTTTTAAAGTCCCATTATTACCTCCAAAAATACCTGCTGGGGATTTCTGGCCTAACTGCCTAATTTCTTTTTCACTGAATGGCTGTGCTGTTCTCAGAAGTAATGAATCCAGAGGCCTGGCACTAAGACAGTAATGCTAAATTGTGACACCAGGGGGCGGACTAGTTAGGTAAAAGGCTTTCATTAACCTGTGCCAGTGCAAAAGGGTCTATTTACTCTTTGAAGTCAGTGAAAAATTAAGTTGAAGACTCTCTTTCTTCTTATTTTTAAAAAAATACAATATTTTTTAAAAGCACATCTCATTAACATTGTTTTTTCAATGTCTGCATGGAAAAAAATCTATAAACTTACTAGTGACCGAAGCGGCAGTGCAAAGCAGCCAGGTTCAGAGCAGCATATCTCAAGCTCCGGCCATAGCCCTCTTCCCCATTACTCTTACTTTCAGCTCCAGTGAGAATCAGGCGGTCAAAATAATGAAGGAGGCTGTGTGTTGAGCTGAAAACATCCTGGACGCGGAGGTTGTTCAAGTAGCTAAGGTAATGCTGAAACAAGAAATAATCCACATTTTTAAAAAATATTTATTTTTTAGTTGTAGTTGGACACAACACCTTTATTTCACTTGTTTATTTTTGTATGTGATGCTGAGGATCAAACCCAGGGTCTCGCACATGCGAGGCGAGCGCTCTACTGCTGAGCCACATCCCCAGCCCCTCCACATTTTTTAAAAAGTTGCTCTTCCTCTGCTGGAATACTATTATGGAGAGCACCATGGGCTGGACACCTGTTATTTCCCCTACCCTTGAGAAAAGTCAAGATTTATCTTATCTTTTCTCAATAGGAGCTAGCACAGTTGCTCCAGAGGGAGTCCACGAATAAAAATTGGAAGTGCCATTACTGTTTGTGTCAATTTTATCCTAAACATACATCCATTAGGCCTCTGATTGCATTAGGATCCATGAATGACACACAAGGGCAGGCCTCACCTAGTTCAGGTATTGAGGAACACTGTGAGCTCAAATCTAAATATCTTAAAATCTAAATTCATTGCAAAGTACAAAACTGATTTTTCTAAATGCCCAAATTAAAACACAGTGAGTTACTGAAATTAAAATTCATTACTTTCTTTTATTTTGAATCACTGAATCAAACTTCTTGCTAATTTACAACAAAGAAAAATGGGCATATTTCCACATATAAATAAACTCTGATGTCAAACCCAGATACTAAGTCAAACTTAGTGAAGAAAAATTTTCAGAGTTAAAAATCCCAAGGAATTAAATTATTAAAATTTAAGGAAAAAACAGCTAGATATGATGTTGCTCGCCTGTAATCCCTGTAACTTGCGGGGCTGAGGCAAGAGGATCACAAGTTTGAGGCAGTCTGGGCATGCAACAAGACTCTGTCTCAGAATAATATAAACAGGGCTGGGATGTAGCTCAGTGGTAGAGCACTCCTGGGTTCAATCCCTAGTATGGGGTGAAATAAGGGGGTGATAAAAATGTTCATAAATGGACGCAGCAGTGCACACCTATAATCCCAGCAATTCAGGAGGCTGAAGCAGGAGGACCACAAATTCAAGGAAAGCCTCAGCAACTTACAAGGCCCTGTCTCAAAATACAAAATAATAAAGGCTAGGGATGTAGCTCAGTGGTTAAGAACCCCTATGTTCAAGTCCCTAGTAAAAAACAAACAGTAACAACAACAATTAAAAAAAAAAAAAAAAAAAAAATGCTGAGGAAAAGAGTTTTTCAGCCCCCAAACCTTTTTTCTTTTTTTTTCTTTTTGGTGGTGCTGGGGATGGAACCCAGGGCCTTGTGCATGCAAGGCAAGCACTCTACCAACTGAGCTATATCCCCAGCCCATGTTTTTTTTCTTTTTTTTTTTTGGTCAGTCTATTCTATCATCATCTGTCCAAAGCTCACATCATCAGAGAGATGACAAATGAAAGAACATCAAAAGCTAAGCAATGCCCTACAGCTAGGTGAGGGTGGGAGGAGCTTTGCAACTTGTGCTGTTTCTTGTCAATATTCTTTGAAGAACTTAGGCCAATGTTAACATTGATCCTCATTTGTGTGGCTATTTAATATACCAAACAGCCTTGACCTTCTTCCATCTCAGCAACAAATTCCAGAAAAGACTCACCGCTTCAGCAAAATCAGGATTAAATTTCAACAAGTTGTTCAATTCTTTCTGCAAGGAAGCTGGAGTGAGGGCTTTAGTCTCATCATTCTTTAACAAAGAAGCCTGAAATTTAAAATGTCAACTCAGTAAAAAGATATGGTTAATTAACACATGAAAATACATACTAACTAGCATCACTTGATGATTTTCTTTTCCACAGAGAGCCCTTAAGGTCCAGTCCTGGTCTCCTCAGTCCTTGCCTTCTGCCCTCACTCCAGGGCCTGACTGGAACACATTCTCCTCCTCACCATCCACATGGCTGCTTCCTCTCCTCAAAACACCAAGTGTCCTGAACACCATTCCCCACCTGCACACCCTTCCCAGGTCTAGCCAACTATGCCCACATCTAGCTCACCCTCCAGGTCCCAATTTAGATTTCAGCTACTTGTTTCTATCACTTTCTAGACTAGGCGAGATCTTACAAGCCTTCTGTACTTTTCCTTCCTGTAGCACCTAATAGAGTACATTAAAATGGCCAGTCTGACCCTTCCCAGAAAGTAAAAGCTCCTTCCAGGCATGCAAAGTGTTTACTTATCCTTCTAACTCCAGTGCTTACTTGCAAAGTGCCCTGTGATATCCAGGTCCCCATCCCACCCTAGTTGTTTCTTATGGGTAATATCAATAACAATTATACAAATCATGTTGCAATAGTTTGGATGTTAAATGTCCACGTGTTAAAGCCTTGGTCCCCAGGTTGGCAATGCTGCAGGAAAACCTTTAAAAGACAAGGCCTATGAATGACTTAGGTCATTCAGAGCATTCCTTTGAAAAGGACAGTAGAATATTGGTCTCTCAGTCTGTTTCCTCAGTCTCTGTTTTCTGGTGAGAGACGTGATCACCAGCATATATTCCTACCAGGATGTGCACCCCTCACTAGAATCCCAAACCAATGGGGCCACCTGATCATGGACTTGAAACTCCCAAACTGTGCCCAAAATAAACCTCTCTTTACCTCCTAAGCAGACTATGTCAGTTATTTCATTACAGTGATGCAAAGCTAATGCATGTGTAGAAAACTAGTTTCAAACTAAATGCTTAATGAGTTTAAAGACAATTTATTCCAATTTTGTCTAGTTTTTGCATAAGTAGTAGCAATTTCTCATTCCACTTTTAATTCATTATATCATTTATAGAAAATTCCAAAACTATGGAAAAGGTACAGAAGAAAAATCTATAATCCAACCACACAAAAATAATATTAATACTCTAATGTATTTTATCCTATTTTTTCCTGTATGAGATTATGAATGTGTGTGCTCATAAGTGGATACGCATGCATAACACATTTTTAACAAGATTAGAATATGACATAATTTTACTTCCTGTTCATAAAATATTAACATTTTAAACTGTCTCAAATAGTCTGAAAATGGTTTCTAAAGAAAAGGTATTCCCTTTCACTCACATTTTATTTTTTTAATATTTATTTTTTAGTTCTCAGCAGACACAACATCTTTGTTTGTATGTGGTGCTGAGGATCGAACCCAGGCTGCACGCATGCCAGGCGTGCGTGCTACCGCCTGAGCCACATCCCCAGCCCTTTCACTCACATTTATTGCAAATGCTTTTACATTTTGTTGCTTGCCTTCTAATTTTGTTAGAACATGTTATGACACAAAGACATTAATTTTTATGCTGAAAAAGCAAATGATCTTCTACTTGTTTTCTTCCCCAGCTTTTATGTTTAGAAAGTCTTTCCCCACCCAGATCAGTTAAAAGTTAATATGTAGTTCCTACTGTTCTAATTAGAGCTTTAAGCGTTCACATTTAACTCTTTAATCCATCTGTAATGTAATGAGATGTGAGGGGGAGAGGAGGATCCAACTGACAAGCATTTTTTTCCTTAGAGTTAACCACTGTGTAGGTGAGCTTTTCTAACCTGTCTGAAATTAACCTGCAGAAGTGAGTACATAAATTTTATCTAGATCTAAATGTTATATCTTCCTGCAGAAAAAAAACTTTTGGGGAGTATGGGGGTATTGGGTATTGAACCCAGGAGTGCTTTGCCACAGGGCCACATCCCTAACCCTTTTCATTCTTTGAGACAAGGGTCTCAAACTTGCCATCCCTCTGACCCAGCCTCCCAAATCACTAGAATTACAGGCATGTACCACTGCATCTAACCACAAAGAAATTAACAAAATCCGAAAAAGCTAGAAAAATAAGACGAAAAATAAAAATTCTATACTGAAAATAACAGAAGAAAAATGTTCAGCTTACATTACCAAGAAAATGAAAACATGTGGCTCAAAAGCAGCAAAAAGAAATGCTTGTATCTGGGCTGGGGTTGTGGCTCAGTGGTAGAGTGCTCGTCCACCATGCATGAGGCACTGGGTTTGATTCTTAGCACCACATAAAAAAGAAATAAAAATACGGTGTCCACCTACAACTAAAAAAAAAAAGTCAAAATAACAATAATAATAATAATAACAACAATAATAATAATAAAAAGGTATATTAAAAAAGAAATACTTATATTAAAGTATACTGGTGTTTGCAACTTGTAATACATCAAAAATAAGAAAGCTGGGTGTGGCTGCACAGGCCTGAAACCCCAGCAATTTGGGAAGCTGAGGCAGGAGGGTCACAAGTTTGAGGCCAGCATGGGCAATTTAGTGAACTATGTCTCAAAATAAAAAATATAAAATAAAAAGGCCTAGGGATGTAGCTCAGCTGTAAAGTGTCCCTAGATTCAATCCCTAGTACTGCAAAAAAATAAAGATGAAATCAGATAGAGGATGGGTAAATATTTATAACTGGCTAAAAGATAGGTAAGTATTTGGTAAACACAAGAAAATATTAACTGTGGGATACAGGTGATGGGCTTACGGGTATTTATAATTTTTTTTGACATTTTTAATATATGAAAAATGTCCATAAAAAACAAACGTTGGGAGAAGGGAAGCACATCTTCTAACTCGTGTGTTTCTGGGCACATACCATTACTAAAGGAACCTGCATTATAATGTTAATACAAAAATAAAATCACAAAAAATAAGGGATACATAGCTACAACTACACTGTTGGTGGAAAAGGTAGAACCAAGAGTCAAGGATAATGCAGATTCACTACTAAACCTCTCAACATCACAGGCATATGCTATAATACAGAATGTCACAAAAATCTTTAAAACTTCATGATAATTTGCAGAATTAACATACCTGCTGAGAAAGAAAAAATTCCGCTTGTTTTTGAGACAGCGGTCCACTGCAAGATACCTCTTCTTCTCTGGAAAACAACAAAAATAGTAATAAATTAAACAAGAGTAAAAATGACAACATTTACAAAATCATAAAGATTTTTGCATAAAGAGTCCAAAAACTTTAAAATAATTCCATCTTCTCAGACATGTAATCGCAAAATGATCCAGCAATTCCACTTCCAGCTATACACCCAAAAGAACTGAAAGGAGGGACTCACGCAAGCAGATATTTGCACACCCATGCTCATACTGGCATTATTCACTACAGTCAAAACATGGAGGCAACCCAAGTGTCCTACAACAGATAAACAAAATATAACATGTACACACAATGAAATGTTATTCAACCTTAAAAAGGGAATTCTGGCATGTGCCTCAACATGGATTAATGAAATAAATCAATCAAAAAAGACCAATCCAGCTGAAAGCAGTGATGTACACCTGTAATCCCAGCAGCTTGGGAGGCTAAGGCAGGAGGATCACAGTTCAAAGCCAGCCTCAGCAAAAGCGAGGTGCTTAGCAACTCAGTGAGACCCTGTCTCTAAATAAAATACAAAATAGGGCTGGGGGATGTGGCTCAGTGGTCAACTGCCCCTTTATTTTTTCCCCCCAGTACCAAAAAAAAAAAAGACCAATACTGTATGATTTCACTTACATGAGGTACATAGGATCATCAAAATAGTAAAAAGCAGAATAGTAGTTGCCAGGGACTTGGGGGGAAGGTGGAATGAAGGGTTATTATTTAATAGGTATAGGTTTTACAAGATAAAAAGAGTTACAGAAGCTGGAAGTATAGCACGCATGAGGCCCAGGGTTCAACCCCAACACCAAAAATCCAAATTATGGAGATGGATGTACTTAATGTCAGTCAGTACACTTTTTACCACTTAAGATGGTCAAGATGATGGGGCTCAGGTGATGGCTCAGCAGTGAAGCGTTTGCCTAGCACGTGCAGGGCCCTGGGTTCGATCCTCAACACCACATAAAAAAACAAAATTAAAAAAAGGTATTGTATCCAACTACAAATAAAAAATAAATATTAAAAAAAAAAAAAAAGAAAGATGGTTAAGATGGCAAATTTTATGTCAGGTGTATTTTACAATAAAAATTTATTGGGGAAAAAAAAAGTGATGTTGAATGACCTGCCAAAGCTCATACAAGATAATCATATAGAAATACAGATCTAAATTCTACACAGCTTCCTTTCTAAAATGCAAATCTACCATATCACCTGTGATGTAAAGCCATTCAGGAATTTCCCACCACCTTGCAAACTGAAGCTTAGCCAGGGAAGAGTGGTGCATTAGGTCCTGCCTCTCCCTCTTACCTACATTCTGGCCCTTACAGGCACCTCAATGCAACAAGACACTGCCACTGCTTCCTCAGCCTCAGTGCTCTTCTCCCAACCACTGTTGTACTTCATACACCATCCATCATTCAGGACTAACTCAAAGGTCATATCCTCCAGGAATTCTTTCTACCATCCCTCACTTGAGCTCCTACCTCTCCTAGTGATGGCCATCACGCCACCTATGCATCACCACCATGGCTGTTCCTCACCTGTGCTGCAGGCAAACACCCAGCACACTCAGTGCCTCCACACACATCAGGCACTCAATGTTTGGGAAATGAATGAATAAAGTTTGTAACTCCTTGCTAGAGAGACAAGATGGTTCTACAATAAAAAGAAGGAAAGAGGCCTTTTCTTGGAAATCACCATTTATTAGCAGTTTAGATTACACAGAACAGATAAACAAGAAGTATACTATTATAAATCTTGACTCCAGGACTGGGGATGTAGTTCAGTGGTAGAGCACCTTCCTACCACGCACAAGAATCTGGTTTCAATCCTCAGCCATGAAAAAACAAACAAAACAAAAAACATCTAGACTTTTTAAAAAAATTCATATTTGCACAAATAAAATTTCATATTGAGAGCAAAGTATGAAAAATATCCCTTTGCCACATGACTCTGAAGAGGATTATATAAGGAAAAAAAAAAAAAAAAACAGGCAGGGTGTGTTGCCACACATCTGTAATCACAGCAATTTGGGAGGCTGAGGCAGGAGGATCCCAAGTTCAAAGTCAGCCTCAGCAACTTAGTGAGGCCCTAAACAATTTATTGAGACCCTGTCTCAAAACAAAAAATAAAAAGGACTGAAGATGTAGCGCAGTGGTATAGCACCCTTGGCTTCATTCTCCAGCACCCAAACAAAAACAAAAACAAAACCTCCAATGCTCAGGCTGTACTATCCTCCACTGCATCCATATCAGTTTGTCCCTGTGTCGGGACACCTAGCTCCCAATCTTAAGAGGTCCTCTCTACAGCTCCCCTACCCCAGTCACTCTATATCCCTGTCTCCCATTTCATTTTTTCACTGCGTTGACACTCTCTGAAACTACATATTTATACTCTATTATCTGTTCAATCCCACATAACTACATAAGGAGAGGGACTTTCTTTGCAGACACACAGCATCTAGCACAGTGCCCCACAGTGCCTTCACAAGAAGCATCCAATAAATACTTGTTGAATAAATTAATGAGTTTGGGAGACTGACATTAAGCCACTGATGAAATACTAGAGAATTCCTACATTTGTGAGGCTCTTGTAAAAGCCCACAGAAGAGGTGGCTGGACTAGCCTGCAGCCTACCAA
The DNA here is from genome assembly GCF_047511675.1 of Marmota flaviventris. Lineage (NCBI taxonomy): Eukaryota > Metazoa > Chordata > Mammalia > Rodentia > Sciuridae > Marmota > Marmota flaviventris. The sequence continues at coordinate 137,227,282 of NC_092498.1, read as the reverse complement.
CCTTCATGACAAGCTCATGTGGTGCAACCCCACAGGTCTCTTCTAGTGCAGTATGCAAGAACTGCAGCATAGTAACAGCAACCCACAAAACACACACACTAACTCTCAGGCTATTTCTTTCATAAATGGATTTTCAAGACACTTGGTAAACATTTATTGACTGAATATTTATCTCCTCACTGCTGAACTAACAGTTGTATTCTCATTTTCAAACAGGAATAATTTCATTGTGAAATGGGAAATCAGCAAGCTATGCAATATTACTTAATGTGCATATTTTTTACCTTTTTAACTTGAATACAAATTTCTAAAGCAAGAAAAATTATTTCCCTGAAGAGTGTTAAAAATATTCTAATAATTATAAGAACAAGAGGGAGAGAAGGAAGGAAGGAAGGAAGGAAAGACTTTCTCAAAATGCAATAAAACATTAGAAAAGATTACAAAAGGGCTAGAGCACTTGCCTGGTATACATGAGGCATTGGGTTCAATTCCCAGCACACACACACAAAAAAATCACAGAAAGAAAAAACTGAAATCTTCCTTCTCATACAGTTAAAAAAAAATACTCTAGGGGCTGGGGTTGTGGCTTAGCAGTAGAGCACTGGTCTAGCGCAGCAAGGCCCTGGATTCGATCCTCAGCACCATATATAAATAAATTAAATAAAGGTATTGTGTCCAACTACAACTAAAAAATAAATATTAAAAAAAGAGGCTTTAAAAAATTCTCTAGCAAAATAATGTTTTGGACAAAGAATAGTACTTGTATTTATGTTCAAATAATACTTCTTTAATTTTCATGATGAAATTCAGTTTCCTAAAGGTGTACTATTTTCTGAAAACATACCTTTATAGTAATTATTATGTTCATAAATGAATTCTTTTTTTTAATATTTATTTCTTAGTGGTAGTTGGACACAATATCTTTATTTTATTTTTATGTAATGCTGAGGTTCAAACTCAGGGCCTCGAATGTGCTAGGCAAGCAATCTACTGCTAAACCACAATCCCAGCCCCATAAATTCTTTTTTTATATTATTATTATTTAATTATAGGTGGACACAATGTCTTTATTTTACTTTATGTGGTGCTGAGGATTGAACCCAGTGCCTCACGCATGCTACCGAGCACTCTACCTCTGAGCCACAATCCCAGCCCCGCCATAAATTCTTAAATCGGGAAAAACAACAAAAAGATGTAGTTAAACCTAATTGAATTAGCACAGGGGGCATACATCTGTAATCCCAACAACTCAGGAGACTGAGGTAAGGAGGAGCCAAAGTTTAAGGCCAGCCCGGACAATTTATCCAGAGCCTGTCATAGAATAAAAATAAAAAGGGCAGCTCAGTGGTAAAAGCACTCCTGGTGTTAATACCCGGTGCATCAACCAACAAAAACTAATTAAATCAGACCAATTTAAGAAAAAGCCAAAATAAAACATGAAAAGTCTAAATTAACATTTCCAAAGAAGTGATGCTTCCCTACTCTAAGCAAACAAAGTACCAGAACAAGGATTACACTATAGCATAGAGGCACTGCTTAGGGGAATTGACTGAAAGAGAAGTTGGAATAATAATAATTAACATTTATTGAACACTATTTACTAACCATAGTTTTAAATACTTAATATAAACTAATTTAATTATTCTAACACTCTTCTGAGGTGGTATGAGCCCCATTTCGTACATGAGGAACTTGAAGCACAGAGAAGGTGAGTAATCTGCCCAGGGTCTCAGAGGGAGTAAGCAGAGAAGCCAGCACCCATACTCAATGGTGTGGTTCCTCAGCCAGACTCAGCCCTAAGCTGCACTCTTTCCACTAGGTAAGAAGCACTTGCAAGCATATGGGGAGAAAAGAGTTTTCAGAAGCACTAACTAGTACTACTTTCTTCTTGGTCCCAGCATACGCTGAACAAATCACATGACAGTACACAGGCCTCTCAGAGACGGAAGGGAAGCATTCTTGTCAATACACAATGTCATCCCTCACCATTCAGGGGGCTAGCCAGCCTACTTAGGGCAGGAGGGGCTCACTGCCCTCAGAGCTCTGCCCTCACTGTATTATACCATTTGTTTACTCTGAGTCTTCCTCACCAGACTGTAGGCTCCTTGAGAGCATGGAATATCTCTGTGTGCGCACCAATACATAAATGCTTTCACCTTCAAGTGCAAGTAGTTCATGTGGAAGGTGGTCCCAGGTACCAGTGCCTGGGGAGAGGGCAAGTATGACAGCAAAAGGAAAGAAGTCAATAAAAAAATGTGTTCCTGGGTCAATTACCAGCGTGGGTAATGGACTATATATTTTGACTCTCTGCTGCCTCCATCCACCACATATTCGCAGACACTATGATAAGCACTGTAAAGACACTATGCTAAGCACAGGGGAAAATATGGTGAAACAAGACAGAGAAAGTTTTTAGCTCTAAAGGTGTGAGAAGGCAGGAGAAAGAGTTAAACAAGTAAGAAAATTTTTAAAAGGCTATCTGGTGGGGCTGGAGATGTGGCTCAAGCGGTAGCGCGCTCGCCTGGCATGCGTGCAGCCCAGGTTCGATCCTCAGCACTACATACAAAGATGTTGTGTCCGCCGAGAACTAAAAAATAAATATTAAAAATTTCTCTCTAAAAAATAAATAAATAAATAAAAGGCTACCTGGTGATGAGAACGATGAAAGAAGTAAAGCTGAAAGTGTTTGGGATGGGGGAGACTCATACCTGGTCAGGGAAGGCCTGTCTGAGGACATAGGAGCTGAATTCTGGATGGTAAAATGAAAAAATTAGGTGAAAAATCAAGAAAGAACATTCCAAGAAACCTGTGACACACTGGTCTGGAGTACTGAAAAAAAACAAAAGAAAGCCAGTGAGACTGCTGAGAGCCGAGGGGAGAGCAAGAGCAAGAGGTTGGAGAAGAGTGCAAGGCTAAATCAGGCAGGCCTGGAGCCATAGCAAACTGGGATTTCTGTCTCTGAATTCCAAGAACAACCAATGAAGGGTTTGGGACAGAAGAGTGCAATGACCTGATTCACACTCTTACAGGTTTCCCAGGAACTGGGTGAAGATGGACTGTAGAGAAACAAGAGACCAGTGAGGACGCTGGTGAAGACGTGCAGTAGAGATCTGGTGCTTGACTCTCAGGGCATTAGTGGTGATGAGAGACACAAACATGATCAGAGCATGCTGGGAAGGAAGGATTGAATGGACCTGCAGAGGGACTGAATTTCAGGGTGAAGGATAGGGAGGAACAAAGGATATCGCTAGTTTCAAGTCTGAACAACTAGGTGAGCAGTGATACCACCTGCCCAATGCCTAAACCTTAGGAGGCATTCAATAAAATTTCACTAAATTAATGATTGTTAATTCACTTTGATATAATGAATGCTACCAGTCACAGCCTCCCAGAAAAGAAACAACACATTGAAACTGGATAATTTCAGTTACCTTACGGACACATCAAGTTCTTCTTTTTCCATTTTTCTTTCTCCTTCCTCTCTACTTGTCAGTTCCATCTCAGTATCCTCCACTGTCTTTTTCTCACCATTTTGGAAGTACTGTTGAAGGGCAGTGTATAGTTTAAACACTTGACTGAAAGAAAGTTTACTGTAGGCCAAGATCATGTGACGCAGAAATAAACCTAAAAAATAAGACCACAGACAAGATGAAAGCATTAACTGAAATCCAGCTACAGGATACCAATGACTATGTGGCACAATCCTTCCTTCACAAGAACCAAAGAGACACTTGCAGGTGCTGTTTCCTCCTCCTGGAATGTTCTTCCCTCATTCTTACAAAGCTCATCTTTCCTTATTTGGGGCTCAGTCCTCCCATCCCAGTTACTCCATTTTCATCCCTCACAGTCTCTATTTTAGTTTCTTTATGGTTGTTTTAAATATCTGAATCATCTTATTTATTTCTTTACTTTTTACCATCTGGTTTCCCCCACCAAAACATCATCTCCATTAAAGAAAAATCAATGTCTACCTTGTATATCCAGAGCCTGGCACAAAGGAGGAGATCAATAAATACCTGATGTTGAGTAATATAAAAATTACCATGCAAAAAAAACCCAGAGAGATGGAGCATGGATACAAAGCTAACAGAAAAGCTTTAAAAAAAAAAAAAAAATATATATATATATATATATCTCCGCATTTTATATACTGTTAACAATAATATATTTTTACTTACCTCTCTTCGTAAGTTTGGTTGGTGACCCTCACTTACAGTTGCACAATGCAGGCAAGTGATCCAGAGAACTGTAAGAAAGAGCTGGCAAACCCTAAAAACCCCAGAACCAGGCTCGGACTCTGACTATTACAGAAAAAACAGAAGGTACTTTTCCATAATTATTCTTAAATTCAATTCTTCAACAGCAAGGCAATAAATACAAACCATAACATGTCTAATATCCCTACTGTTTGTTCACAGATAAAGCGAAGTAAAGGTGTCACTTAGAAAGTTGCTCACTTCAATGAAAATACTCTCTGCTCTTCTTAGAAGAGTTTCATACCTACTACACTTGTTTTGTGAACCTCTGGTTCAGTTCCAGAAAAAGAATCTGAAAGGTCATCAAAAAACTGTTCCATATCCTTCAATTCGCCTTCAGCCATCAGTTTGATTCTGAATGAGAAAAGTGAGGTGTATATTTTAGGAAGGCCCATGCTCCATATTTCTGAAGTATTTCTTCCCACTTTCCATATTCCTGAGTTATCTATTTTAAAGGTGATTGAGAGATTTGTATAAAACAGTAACATGTAAAACAAACTTCATAATCTGAAACGTCACTCCCATATTTCTGAAAAGTAACACTGCTGCTTTCTTTTTTTCTCTTTATATATATATTTTTAGTACCAGGGATTGAGCCCAGGGGTACTCAATCCTGGGCCATATCCCCAGCCGCCTTTTTAAAAATATTTTTATTTAAAGACAGGGTCTTGTTAAGTTGCTGAGGCTGGCTTTGAACTCTCAATCCTCCTGCCTTAGCCTCCCCCAAGATGTTGGGATTACAGGCATGCACCACCATGCCCAGCATCATTGCTGTTTTCTTGATCATAAAATTTATCCAAGTATCAGCCCATAAAAATAAAATTATCTGCAACAATTAAAAAAAAAATGAGGTAGATCCACACAAAATAAAAACTTCAAGGAAAAAAAAAGGCTGCAAAGAAGTATGTTTAATGTATCCATTTTCTTTTAAATTCATTAAAGGTACTTAGGAAAACAACCCTTAGAATAAAGATAACTTTTTTTTTTTTTTGGTGGTACTAGGAATTGAACACGGGATCTTGCATAGGTTTGGCAAATGCTCTATTTTTGAGCTACAACCCAGCCCATTTTAAGTTTTATTTTTAGGGGGAAAAAATGTTTTATTTGCAAAAGAGTCTAAGTTGCCCAACTGATCTCAAACTTTCCATCCTGCTGCCTTAGACTCCCATATTTTACTTAAAAAATTAATTACCACATGCCCTATTGTAATTTTTATCTACCTTGAAATCTTTTCTGTATATACAGAAGAAAATAAAATTTACCTGATCTGTACTGAATTTGCCAGCTGAGGACAAGAGTCTTCAATTAACTTGTATAGTTTTGACAGTGTAATGTCTGGGCCCTGAGGAAGGGAGAAATAGGAAAATTACAGATAAATGTTAAAGACCTGTAGACTGACAAAGAACTACAAACATAAATTCATTTATCGACCTCTCTGCTTTAACAATCATTTCAAACATGAAATATCGAATCAGATTTTTCTTATCTACCTAAAACATTAAACTAATACTTCAAAATTGCTTATTGTCTTTTAGTCAGTAGAATAGTCTAAAATGAAATTTATTAATTTATTGTATGAGGATGTATAATTCCTTCCTTCAAGCTCTGTAATCACAGCAAAACTGTAACTTCTGAGTCCCAGTTTCCTTCATTAGTTAACAGATGTAATAACAATTATCTTCCTTATTTGCAGCAAAGATCAGGTAAGATAATGTAAAGTGCTTTGTAAACTGGAAAACACTATTCAAATGCAGTTACCATTTTTCACAAACATAATCTCATTTGATTCTTTCCCAGACTTGTAAGGCAGGCAGACAGTATTTGCTAAGACCATTAAAAGTACCATGAAGGGGCTGGGGTTGTGACTCAGAGGTAGAGAGCTTGCCTAGCATGCATGAGGCACTAGGTTTGATCCTCAGTACCACAAACAAATAAAATAAAGGTACTGTGTCCACCTATAACTAAAAAATAAATATTTAAAAAAAAAGTACCATAAGAGCATCAAACTTCTGCTATGAAGATTATAATGGGGGGGCTGGGATTGTGGCTCAGCGGTAGAGCACTCGCCTAGCATGCGAAGGGCCCTGGGTTGGATCCTCAGCACCACATAAAAATAAATGGAATAAAGGTATTTTGTGTCCAATTACAACTAAAAAATAATAATAATAAAAAAGATTATAATTGGGGCTGGGGTTGTGGCTCAGTGGTAGCGTGCTTGCTTAGCATGTGTGAGGCACTGGGTTCGATCCTCAGCACCACATAAATAAATAAAATATTGTCCATCTATAACTAAAAAAAAAAAAGATTATAATCTAGGGGCTGGGGTTGTGGCTTAGAGGTAGAGGGCTTGCCTAGCATGTGTGAGGCACTGAGTTCAATCCTCAGCACCACATAAAATAAAGATACTATGTCCACCAATAACTAAAAAATAAACATTTTTTTAAAAAGTTGTATCTAGTTGTATTTTAAAAGCAAACATTGAGTCTTTCTTGAGCAAAAACACAGTGTATACACCAAGTTTAGATGTGGATAATCCAGCAAATCTACTTCAGGGGAAGTTATATTTGGCACACATTGTTTGAAATGAAGAAAAACTGAAAAGAACCTGTAAGTAAAAAAAAAAAAAAAGACTTAATTCATTATAATAAAAAGTTAAACTATGTTGCTTATTTTACTATAAAATATACTGCAATCATTAAAAAGAATATTCAAATGTGCTGACATGAAAATATCTTCAAGACTTGTTAAGTGAAAGGAGCAAGCTGTGGAATAGAAGTAGAATTTATACCAAAAAAAGCAAAATGAAATTAAAAGCACACACATATATTTATATATACCTATAATCATATGCATCTAGACATCTAGAAAGATCCATTCCAAAGTGTTACTCAGCAGATGAATTAATGTTTATAATGATAATCTTTGGAAAGGAAAAGAATTGGAAGGCATGCAGAATTATCATCTTTCCATTGATTTTTGTATTAAATAAAGTTTTTACAAGACACCTTTGTGCATTACTTGAGTGGTTACAATTTAAAATTTGGAGGCTGGGGATAAAGCTCAGTTGGTAGAGTGTTTGTCTTGCATGCACAAGGCCCTGGGTTCAATTCCCAGCACAACTGAAAAAAAGTCAAACAGTAATAAAGGAGCTGTTACTAGAAGAATTATGTATAAACTTTGATTAAAACTACATAGTAGTTAGCCAAGCAAGGAATCAGAAAAAATTCCGGGGGCGGGGGGGGGGGGGACACAACATACGCTAAGGCAGGAAGACGGGATTTAAGATACCAGGATTATTGCTACTTTTCTGTTCTTACTAATTTTAGTATTTTCACTTTTATTTAAAGAACAGGGAGAAATGCACTTATAGTAATAATAATGTGGATAAGACTACAGCCAACAAGTTATAGAGATGCTCTCCCTTTTATTTAACTATGCTGTCCCTTTTATTTAACTAAGCAAGACACTTAAGCACTATGTCCTAGGTTGCCACCTTTTCCAGTTCCCCTCCCCCACAAATTCAGGTGAAGGGATATTTTGTGTGTCTGTGGTACTGAAGATTAAATTCAGAGATGCTTTATCACTGAGCTAGCCTCAACCCTTCTTTTATTATTATTTTTTGAGACAGGGTCTCACTAAACTGGCCTCAAACTCATGATCCTCCTGCCTTAATAGCTAGGATTACAGACCAGCAACACCATGCCCAGCTGTGATGGATTTTCGAACCCCTTATAAAGTATACTGTGTGGCAAAAATGCAATTCAGTATAATTTTGTTAAGTTTATCACTTAAGATCTCATCATTTAGAGGCCCAGGCGCAGATCTGTTTCTGTCACCACTATTCCTCAACAAACAATTGCTCGTACTTCAAGGTCCATGAGCTTAACATTCCATCTTCTCTAAAAAAGGGCAAATCAAACTGGGTGCAGTGGTGCATATCTGTAATCCCAGCAGCTTTGAAGGCTGAGGCAGGATTGTTAGTTCAAAGTCAGCCGCAGCAACTTAGTAAGGCACTTAGCAACTCAGAGAGACCCTGTCTCTAAATAAAATTAAAAAGGGCTGGGGTTGTGGCTCAGTGATTAAGCACCCCTGGGTTCAATCCTCAGTACCAAAAGCAAAAAAAAAAAGTAAATCAGGCTGGGTGTGGTGGTGCACACCTGTAATCCCAGGACTCAGGAGTCTATGTAAAGAGGATAGCAAGTTTGAGGCCAGCCTCAGCAACAAGGCCTGCAGCAATTTATTTTTTTTTTAATATTTATTTATTTAGTTAGTTAGTTAGTTAGTTTTCGGTGGACACAACATCTTTGTTTGTATGTGGTGCTGAGGATCCAACCCGGGCCGCACGCATGCCAGGCGAGCGCGCTACCACTTGAGCCACATCCCCAGCCCCAGCCTGCAGCAATTTAGTGTGATCCTTTCTCAAAATAAAATTTCAAAAAGGGTTCAGGATATGGATCAGTGGTTAAGCATCTCTTGGTTCAATCCCTGGTACAAAAAAAAAAAAAAGGAGTAGGGAATCACATTTCATTCCTTCCAGGAATAACTTCTCAGGCACTTTACAAGGCTTTGGAGAATGCAAGGGTGAATAAAACAGGGCAAGTATTGTGTTCGGATACAATCTAGTGAGGAAACAGACATCAATCACATAAACACACAAATACATGGAAAAAACTACAATTGAGGGGCTGGGATATAGCTCAGTTGGTAGAGTGCTTGCCTCGCATGCACCACAAAAAAAAAAAAACAAAAACAAAAAAACACACAACTGATATAAAACTGAAAGCGTTAAGGAACTTGCTCAAGTGACAGCTAGTTAAGTTGTGGAGCTCCGTGGCGTGAATCTGGAAAATGAAATAGGGTATGTGAAGTGCTGAACACACAATAAATGTTCAGTCTTTGCTCGTTACTAGTTTTATGTCGTTATTACTACTTATTATGGTCCCCTAAGGTAACTCAGCCTGTATGATTCATCTCCGTCTCTGCAAAGCTCAGGACTGTGTAGCTCCACTTTACAGAAGATCTAAGTTGATACCTCTCCCCGCGTCACTCAAATAATACTGGTGGCCAGACGAGAACCTGCAAAATAATGCACGTAAGGCGCCTAGCCCCTACTAAACGCTCATCAAGTGTTAGCTGGCGGGATTTACTACCTTTATTTTTTCACGTTCCTCTAAGGCAGAAAGAGTACTTGATGAACCCCGTGTCCCCAGAACAAGGGCAGTGTCCTGTACAGAGCAGATGTACACTAAGTTTGCTAAATGAGCAGGAGCTAGTGGGCGCCCCTCACCTGCAGCAGCGGCAGGAGTAGCTGGTTGAGCTTCCGCCGCTCCAGGAGGCTGACCGCGCCCTCGCCCGTGCGGCCCATCTCGTTCAGCAGCACCAGTACCGCGATCTTATATGGCGTCACCCAGTCCTTGATGCCGAACACGTTGGCGTGCACCACTCCATTGGTCATCATTGGATTGAAATAGAGGCTCTCGTGGACGCTGGCCATGGCGGCCCTCCGAGACTAAGTCTCGGAGACCCGCCACGCGCAGCGCCCAGCCGACGCCTCACGGCATACCTCAAGCGGGCCTTCACTTCCGCCCGCCAGCCCGTATTTCAGGAAACTGGCATCCTAGCTCTCAGCGGCATGCGGCCGGCCAATCATAGAGCACAGGGGAAGGCTATCACCAATCAGGATATCCAATGGTACAGTGAGGGTGGGGCAAATATGGTGCATCAGGTGACTGATTCCCTACGGAAACAGTTGCCAAAGGAGAGCAGATTCCGGGTCAACATGGGCAGAAAACAAGAATTGTAAAGAAGAGTTGGGGCTTATTGTCCCAGACTGAAAGGATTGAGAGGCTGCCCATTTGTTCATTCAATTTGAAAGCAGTTCAAGTTCGATTTTGAAATGGATGTGTTTAGAAACAATTGAAATTAGCTGGGCTTGGGGCTGGGGCTGGGGCTATAGCTCAGTGGCTGATCACGTGCCTACCATGTTTTTTTTTCAGTATTTTACAAATGCCATTTGCACCCAGCCAAGTCAGGTTACATAATATGTCCTTACGTGAAATAGAACATAAAGAATAACCTTGCCTAATAAACTACAAACTTAATAATGTGGCATTCAAAATCCTCCAAAAGCAACTCCAGCCAATATTTTCAATCCCAGTTTTCATAATTTCCCTTCATCTGCACTTCTCAAGACATTTGGTTCTCTCCAACCTGAATTATTATTACTAATCATTTACCATTCCTAATAGTTTTTATGCCCCTTGAAAGAAAAAAGGATGTATTAATTCTACTTTGGCTACACACAAGCATATACTTGTGCCCAGCTTTTGTTGTCTGAATCCCATTTGTTTATGAATCCAGATGTTAGTAATGAGCAGTGAAATGCAAAACAATATAGCAGGGTCACAGGTTTCTTTGAAATTGCCTTTAATGAACAATGGAGTAACTTGTAGAACAACAACAGGTGTACTAACCTGCGCATAAATAAAGGGAAACAATTAAGAAATACCTGGAGAAAAATAGATCGATGGGGCTAACTTCTGGCAGGGTCCACAGAGGTTAGTGTAGCTGGTGCAAATATCCACGGGAGACAGCTGAGTTCAAGCAGAGGTTTATCAACAGAGAATATCTGCCAGGCTGCCCTTCTTCAAGGCTCAATAGCCTGCTGGAAAAAAAAACTCTTAACTATTTAGTCAAGTACAATGGGGTAGTTAAAAATTAACCCCTCTGGTCCTGAGAGTGTTACCTGGCGTCTTTGCTGTGTTTTCGGTAGTTAGGGACTCTTTGCAGGAGGGCAGATGCTGATTTTCAAAATGAAGTTAATTTGGCCTAAGGACCTAATAGGAGGTCATTGAAAAATTAGGATTTATGGCCATGGGTTTCTCAGTGTATTTCAGAAGGGAACTTTTATTAATGGTGCAAGATTGAGAAGATGAAGTCTGCCTGGTCATTGACCCCAGCACCCACATTAATATAGAATTGACTTGTATGAAGTCCCCCTGAATAGGAAGGTCACCATGACAATTCCAGAGAAGACCCCAGTTGGTCCAAGCCTCCCATGCTGGATGTGAAAGAGGAGTTACAAGTCTGATTGACAAACACTGTGGAAGGTGAAACCCTGGCTCTCAAGGCTAGCATGAAACAGCAATAAATTTGGAGGCAGCATGGTTTCCTTACTGGTTCTCAGCTCAGAGTGTTCTTTGCTCAGGCCTTTCATTTATGATAAAATTCCCTTGCTTGACTTTTCTTTCTTTCTTTCTTTCTTTCTCTCTTCTTCTTCTTCTTTTTGATTTAAATCTTTATTTTTCCATATCTTTATTTTATTTATTTTTATGTGGTGCTGAGGATCAAACCCAGTGTCTCCCATGTGCAAGGCAAGTGCTCTGCCATTGAGCCACAGCCCCAGCCACAGCCCCCTTGCTTGACTTTTCGTGTCTGACTTTAAGTTTTCTTTCTTCAAGACACAGGAACTGGGGTTTGGAGCTTCAGTTCCCCATGCTCTTGGGAGGGAGATACCTATGGGCTGAAAAACAGAGAAAGAAAGCCATTGATGGAAGCTAACTTCTATATCTTGAGAACTCATGCTGGCTTTTTCCAAGGAATTAAATATTTAAATAATCTCTTTCTTTGCCTCAGTTTTATTCCCTCTCCCTTTTATGAAAAAAGCAGAGTTACAAATTCGCAGCTCTCTCAAGATCTTTTTGCATTTTGTACATAGAATTAAATGAAGTTTGACAAAAGATATTTGCGGAATAAACATCTGTCCAACCTGAAAATCCCAAATAGAGACACTTAACAAATGTAAAGAGCCAAATAATTTTACAAAATCCTGAACAATTTTACTACTTGGTAAGATTTCCAAGTCATTCTTTTTTTTTTTTTTTTTTTTTTTTTTTTTTTTGGTGTTGGGGTTTGAACCCAGAGGTTCTTAAGCACTGAGTTACATCCTCAGCAGTTTATTTTTAATTTTTTTAAATTTTTTAGTTGTTAATGGACCTTTTTTAAAAAATTTATTTGTATGTGGTGCTGAGAATCAAACCCAATGCCTCACACATGCTAGGCAAGTGCTCTACCACTGAGCCACAACCCCAGCCCTAGGTTTTATTTTTTATTTTGAGACAAAGTCTTACTAAGTTGCTTAGTACCTCACCTAAGTTGCTGAGGCTGGTTTTGAACTTGTGATCCTCCTGCCTTGGCCTCCCAAGCACTGGGATTATAAGCATGTGCCTCCAGGCCTGGCCATTCATTCATTTAATCAATAAATATGTGCTGAATTTCTATTGTATTCAACCTTTATTCTAGGTGCTAGGAACCAAAAAGGGGTGAATTTCTAGACCAGAAATTGTAAATTGGTGATTTCTGAACCAAATATGGCCTATTTGACATTTTATTTGCCTTACATAATGTTTCCAACACTTAAAATTTGGAAATTTTAGCTCCTTCCTCTCCAATCTGTATGTCCAGCTTCACTAGAAAATTTGGCAACATGGTTTATTCCTAAATGTTAACAATTGACTGGACATAATCAGTCAAATAAATCTTTATTCAAGGCTCTTATCTCCATCTTGTCACAGTCCTCATCATTCTTTATTGTTCTTTTTTTTTTAAAAGAGAGAGAGAGAGAATTTTTTTTTTAATATTTATTTTTTAGTTTTTCGGCAGACACAACATCTTTGTTTGTATGTGGTGCTGAGGATCAAACCTGGACCGCACGCATGCCAGGCAAGCGCGCTACCGCTTGAGCCACATCCCCAGCCCCTCTTTATTGTTCTTTAAGAAAGAACTTGCTTCACACATTTACCCTATGTTACCCATTGACTCAGCTTCATCAGCCACCTTTGAGTTGGGGTAACTCCTGTTTTATACTTCTCTGTTATTCGTATATACAGTAGTCCCCCTTTATCAAGACCTCCAGTAGATGCCTGAAACTTCAGATACTGCCAAATAAAATACACAAGTACAGTGATACCTTGACAGTTCATCTGGCAACAGACAGCTATTATATTACTAACAGGAAGGTAGCCTATACAGAGTGGATACCCAGGACAATAGGATGATTCATGCCTCCATTGGGATGGAGTAGGATGGTAAGAGACATTATCACACTATCCAGTACAGTGCACAATTTTAAATTTATGAATTGTTTATTTCTGGAATTTTCCATTTGATATTTTCAAACCATGTTTGACCATAGGTAATTGAAACTGCAGAAAGCCAAACCACAGATAAGGAGAGACTATTATAGCTGATTTTTTAAGAACATGGTTAATGGCCTAGGTTGTGGCTCAGTGGTAGAGTGTTCTCCTAGCATGTGTGAGGCATTGGGTTCAATCCTCAGCACCACATATAAATAAGTAAAAGGTCTATTGACAACTAAAAAAAGTATTTTAATAAAAAAGGATATGGTTCAATATTATCAAAAGTCTGAAAATATTTTAACTCCTAGAAATTTACTCTATTTCCTTAGAATTATTGAGCATCCTTCTACTATTTTTTCCACGCTTCAGTTATTATGTGCAAAATTTTATAAAATTATTGGTATAAGTAATTACCTCCTCTGATGGACTGTGAGTGCCTCAAGGACAAGGGCTTGTTTTTGCTTTTGTTTTTCATTGTTTGCATCTATGATATGCTCAATTATTGCCAAGATTCATTTGAATCAGAAGGGCTACAAATCCTCAAAATTCACTTAACAAATATTTTGGAGGAAATACGATGTGCTAAACATTGTGTTCAGTTCTAGGAAACAGCAGTGCATATACAAACTATGTACTTGACCTTACAGAGGAAAAACAGTGTCATAGGACACTAGTCTAAAGTACTTTGATGAGGGCTGGGGTTGTGGCTCAGAAGTAGAGCGCTCACCTAGCATGCATGAGGCACTGGGTTCAATCCCCAGCACCACATAAAAATAAAATAAAGATATTGTGTCCACCTAAAACTAAAAACTAAATATATATTTTTTAAAAAGTGCTTTGATGAGCTAGTCTCTGTCTCCACGAGCCTAAGGAGGAACTGTTACTAGAGGTGGAGACTGGCCTCCCTCACACTAACCTTTCAAAGCAGCACTCCAAGGCAATAAAGGAAACAAAGCTTTATAACTTGTAGTGGACTTTAGAACTTGTAGTGGTCTTGTAGTGGACTTTGTTTTGTCTGCCTACCATGCTCTACCATCCTCTTTGCACAGTTACAGAACATTCCCCTCTGGATATAAGGAGGGGTGGGTGGCCCTGCCAGAGCCAATCCAATATTTCTCTGGGATTGCTATACGGTCTCTAGAGAAAGAAGCACTCTCTTCTGAGATTGCTAAACAGGGATGTAGATGCCATATTCTTTGGTGCCTGGAAAAGACCTACTGTAGAGAGACCAAGGCCAATCCACAAAGAGAAACAAAGCAAGGATACTCAGAGAAAATGTAATTCAAGTAGTTTTGTTGTTGTTTGTTTGTTTGTTTTTTGGTACTGAGATTTAATCCAGATTTAACCTTTTACCACTGAACTTAACATCCCCAGCCCTTTTTTAATGTTTTAATTTTTGGGAGGAGGTAACAAGGATTGAACTCAGTGATACTCAACCACTGAGCTACATCCCCACCCCTATTTTTTCATTTCATTTTGAGACAAGGTCTCATTGAGTTGCTTAATGCCTCACTTTTGCTGAGACTGGCTTTGAACTAGCGATCCTCCTGCCTCAGTCTCCAAAATCACTGGGACTACAGGTCTATATAGATTCTTTTTTTTTTTTTTGCCTACCTAGATTTTTGATTGATGAAATAGCACATCTAGAAATCAGAATACTTAAGTATTGGCCTTGAAACTAGCTCTATGATTCAGGGAACCACTTAGTCTTCTCTTGAATGTGGGTTAGACACATTAACAATGAAAGTTTTGGGCTTATCATTTATAAATGGTAAGTGAAGTCCTCTGCAGTGCTAAAATTCTGTGACTTGTTACTCTATTTTTTAAAAAGTTTTTATCATGGGAAAAAAATACATGTAGCATAAAAATTACCATCTTAACAACTTGAAGTGTACAATTCAGCCTTCACATAATGTACAACCTTTACTACTACTTAGTACTGGAACATTTTTGATTACTCCAAAGGTAATAAAAAAAGGAAAATCATATACATTAGGAATAACTCCCCATACCCTCCACTCTCCAGTCCCTGGATACCTTGAGCCACTTATTTTTTATTTTTTGGTAGTTGTAGAAACAGAATGCCTTTATTTATTTATTTTTTTATGTGGTGCTAAGGATCGAGCCCAGTGCCTCACCCATGCTAGGCAAGCACTCTGCCACTGAGCTCCTTTTTTGAGCACTTTTTATCTATGGATATTTAGTATTTGTCTTTGAGATATTTAGTATGAATGGAATCCTACAACATGTGTGCCGCAGTCCGGCTGGGCAAATGACCGGGAGGTGACAAGCAACTTGAAGGTTGAAGCGGGAACTACTTCATTGCAAGTGAACTGAGCGAGAACTCAAAGTAGCGGGCTCCTAAGGTAGCAGAACCGCTTCTCTGCCAGACAGCAGAGGTATATATACTTAACTAATTACACACAGCTTGACTCAATTAACATCATCTAGATACAGCAGTCAGCCAATAAGGAATCCTCATCACCTTAATGGCTCGCTGGCGTTGCTTCACAAACCACTCCTCCTGGCAAAGTGCCAGGCACCATCTTGACTTGATTTGCATCCCCAACACATGTGGCCTTTGGAGTCTGATTTTTTTTAATTTGTATGTGAGGGACAGGCATTGGGGATTGAACCCAGGAGGGCTACGTCCCAACCCTTTGTATTTTATTTTGAGACAGGGTCTCACCTAGGTTGGCTTCAAATTGTTATCCTCCTGCCTCAGCCAAATTGCTGGGATTAGATAAGTACACTACCACACCCAGTCCATCATTACTTCTAATGGATGAATAATATTCCTTTTTTAAAAAAAAAAAAAGAGAGAGTGAGAGAGAGAATTTTAATATTTATTTTTTTTTTTAGTTCTCAGCGGACACAACATCTTTGTTTGTATGTGGTGCTGAGGATCGAACCCGGGCCACACGCATGCCAGGCGAGCACGCTACCGCTTGAGCCACATCCCCAGCCCAGATGAATAATATTCCACTGTGAGGATAAACCACATTCTGTTCATGCACTGATTAGTTGATGGAAATTTGTGAATCATAATGCTATGAACCTACTTTTACAAATTTCAGAAATATTTAATCTTCTCAAAGGGCCACCAAAGAAAATAGTGTTTAACAAAATATAATATTTGAATGGCTGAATTTCAGCAAGTGTGGGTCAAGAGCTTTTGAATATCCCCTAGACTACGCTCCCCTTGGCACATACTAAACAATCAGTACCTATTGGTTGAATTATAATCTACTCTCTGTCTCTATATATTTGCCTATTCTGAACATTTCATATAGGTCTGTTCATACAATGTGTGATCTTTTGTGTCTAGCTTCTTTCCTGTAGCGTAATGTTTCTGAGGTTCATTCATGTTGTAGCATGGACAGTATTTCATTTCTGTTTGTGGCTGAGTAACATTCCAATGTATGAATAGACTACATTTTGTTTACCCATTCATCTGTTAATGGGAACATGGGTTCTTTTTTTAAAAATAATTTTAGTTGTACATGGGCACAATACCTTTATTTATTTATTTTTTCATTTTTTTTTTTATTTGTGTGGGTACTAGGATCAAACCCAGTTCCTCACATGTGCTAGGCAAGCACTCTATGACTGACAACCCCAGCCCCTCATGGGTTCTTTCTACCTTTTCACTATTGTGGATAAAGCCGTTTTGAGCATTCATGTATACTTTTTTGGGTGATCTTCCTTTTGGTTGTTTTGATTTTGTTTTTCGATGTTGCCAGGAATTGAACACAGGGCCTTGTGCTACCAGGCAAGTCATCTACCACTGAGCTACCGCTACCCTTCTCCCAGCCCCTGAAAATATATATATATATATATATATATATATATATATATATATATTTGGTACTGGGACTTGAACTCAGGGTTGCTTACCTTTGAGCCACAGCCAAAAATATTTTATTTAGAGATAGGGTCTCACTGAGTTGCAAGTGCCTCGCTAAGTTGCTGAGGGGATCCTCCTATCTCAGCCTCCCGAGTCACTGGAATTAGAGGCATGTGCCACCGCGCCCGGCAAACATGTTTTCCATTCTCTTGGTTGTATATCTAGAAGTGGAATTTATGGGTCATATGGTAACTCCAAACTAGTCATCCCATTTCACATACCCACCAGCAATGAACGAGGTGGACTATGCATCTAACCGAGGACCTAGCTCGCTATTTAATTGTGCATCATATTCAGAAATATCATGATTATAAAACAAATAAAAGTTATCAATGATTTAAAGACATCCTGAGTCATGGATGCTCAGGGTCATGATTTTCTGTGTCTCTGAACACTACATATCCTGGTGAGGACTGTGGCAAGTAGAGCCCATTTTCCCTGTTGCTGACATGGCATATTCAGCTCCCACCGCAGATGGCAAAGGCAGCATCATCTCAGAACAGCATGCCTTAACTGCTGCTCATCAGATCTAAAACTTCTGGGAGTGACAGACTCTACCCATGGTGGTTGTGCAATTTTAAGACATCACGTTAGAGGAAATGGGCGAGTGCTCTGATTCCTCCAAACAAGGGAAATGTAAGAAAGCCAGTCCTCCTGCGTGCATACAGAAGCACTGCCTTTTGATAATCCAAAAGAATCCAGCTGAAAGGGAAGAAAATAACTCCTATTGAATAAAATGAGCCCTGATTTTGAGAGAGTCAATGAGAGTCTCAATCAATACAGAAGATTCCGGGTTATTAACTGAAATGCTAGGGAAACTTGATCACTAGCTTGGCAAGTATTACTAAGTATTTCCAGATCCAAAGTAACATCCCAGCTTCTCAAACTAAATGGACCCCAATCCCTGGGGAAGGGAATTCTCCTCATTGTCTCTGGACTTCCTATTTCATCCAAAGTGGACATCACCATCTGCAGTTGGAAGGATCAAAGCACAAATCAATTACCTAGAGTTGGGTTTACATTTCTACTCCACCAGGTGACCAGCACGCTGGTTTCATTAAAGAGGTTCGTGGCATAGAAGTTAACTAGTGAGATCAAAATAAAACACACAGACTCAATTACCTTTTTCTATGACCAGGTCCAAGACGGCTCTCCCCTCTGGCTCTCACCTCGAACCACCCGGTGGGGCAGCAAGGATTACTCAGGACTAGCAGGAGAGAGAGAGAGAGCACACCAGGGAGTGGCCTTTTATTGGGGAACAAGAAATTCAGGGGAAAATTCCATCCAATGAAGGTTGAGGGGGGCAGCATTCCAAGGTCAGGGTCAGTGATTGGTCTCAGGATCAGTGGTCAGTCACACCCCCACACGGACAGGCTCTCGCACCTGGAGAGGGTGGGGATAGCTCCGACACAGTTTGGCCAGAATGCCTCACACCCAATCCGGGAGGTGCCCAATCACGTGCGAGAATGGCTTCCCACATTCTACCATCAAATTTTGTCACTTGCTTAGGTGAACCCACTTCCTGTATCTCTTTGGTGATTATGAGCAAAAGATAATTCATAATTTTCACAAGTATATGACTGCACTTACACTCACTTTTCTCTTTTGTTTCTGGGCATCCTGACTTATTCTCAATATCAGAGTAACTGTCAATGTCCAATAGAAGGAAAAACATTATTTGTTTGTTGTTTTTGCTTATTTACGGGATGTTAATTCCTTGCTTTGTAAAACTTTCAGACAGTTCATTTTGAAAGAGTTTCTGGACCTGTGAAGTCTGGTGAATATCTAGTGCCATCAGTGGCAACATATCAGTTCTCTACTCCCACGATAATGCTGTGTGACAACCGTGACAAACTACAGGGGTATAACAATGAGCCTGCTTGCTCACATGTTGGGGCAGCTGGCAAAAGAGCCCTGCTGCTCTTGTTGGGAGGGACTGGCTCACAGATCTGGAGGCTGGCTGATAGATGATCTAAAATGGATGTGGTTAGGTGGCTCTCTTCCTCCAGCCAGCCTCCCCAGGGAGAGTACTTGTGGTAAAGGTGGCTCAGTCCCCAAGTCCTCAGTTCAGTGGTGCCACGCAACAATACTTCTGCCACATTCTGCAAGCTAAAGCATAAGCCAGCCCCGATTCAAGGGTTCCTTAGCGATAGGAACAGCAAGTCACATGTCAAAAAGCCCGGATACAGGGAAAGATGAAGAATTGGGAAAAAAAAAAAATTACAACATACTGAAGATAAGTCCCTGGTAGAGTGCCCCTGAGGTCATCCCCAGCACTAAAAAAAAAAAAAAAAAGAGAGAGAGACAGAGAGAGAGAGAGAGAGAGAAGAAAATACAAGTGAATGATTGTTTCACTCCTTCTAATGGTCTTGAACCACAAAAGCAATTAAGTTGCCAGAGAACATTTCAAATAGTCTGCTCATTTTAAGTTCTTTGAGAGGTATTTTATTCATTGTGTGTGTAGAGCAGAAAGGATGGGAACTTTTTTTTTTTTCAGGAAATTAATTTGTGTCAATTAATTAATAAAAGAATGGACCGCCCCCCCCCCCCTTTTTGCTATGGATTAAACCTAGGGCTTCATGCATATTAGGCAAGTGCTCTAGGTTAAGCCTCTAGCCCCAAGAATTGACATTTTTTTAATATATTTATTTTATTTTTATGTGGTGCTGAGGATTGAACCCAGGGCCTCACACATACTAGACGAGTGCTCTACCGCTGAGCCACAACCCCAGCCCCAAGAATGGACATTTTTTTTAAAAAAAAATTGTTTTAATTAGTTATACAAGACAGTAGAATGCATTTTGACACATCATACACAAATGGAGCACAACTTCTCATTCTTCTGGCTGTACATGGGGCAGAGTCACACTGGTAGTGTAGTCATAAATGTGTATAGGATAATAATGCCCATCTCATTCCACTGTTTTCTCTCCTCCATACCTCCCCTCCCCTCTCCTCACTCCCCTCTGCTCAATCCAAAGTTCTTTCATTCTCTCCTCACCACCATATTATGGATTAGCATCCTCTGTCAGAGAAAACATTTGGCCTTTTTTTTTTTTTTGATTTGGCTTATTTTGCTTAGCATGATATTCTCCAGCCCCATCCATTTGCCAGCAAAAGCCATAATTTCATTCTTCTTTAAGGCTGAGTAATATTCCATTGTGCATATGTATCACATTTTCTTTATCCATTCATTTGTTAAAGGGCATCTAGGTTGGTTCCATAGTTTAGCTATGGTGAATTGAGCTGCTATAATTTTTTTTTAATATTTTTTAGTTGTTGATGGACCTTTATTTTATTTATTTGTATGTGGTGCTGAGAATCGAACCCAGTGCCTCACGCATGCTAGGCAAGCACTTTACCACTGAGCCACAACCCCAGTCCCGAGCTGCTATATATATTGATGTGGCTGTGTCACTGTAGAATGCTGATTTTAAGTCCTTTGGGTATAAACCAAGGAGTTGGATAGCTGAGGCAAATGGTGGTTCCATTCCAAGTTTTCTGAGGAATCTCTATACTGCTTTTCAGAGTGGTTGCAACAATTTTCAGTCCCACCAGCAATGTATGAGTTAACCTTTCCCCCACATTCCTCGCCAACAGTTATTGTTGCTTTTATTCTTGATAATTGCCAAAGAATTAACATTTTTTAAAAAGGAAGAAAGTCTCCAGAGAAGGAACTCATTAACCTAGAGGAAAAGAATTTGTTCAGAGGAAAAGAATTTGTCCATTAAAAATGGACTCATGCGAGAGGTTTGTCGCACGGAGGGTAACACTGCTTATTCAGCAAATCACCCCGCGGCTAGAATCTGCAGCGTGCGCTGGGATAGAGACGCAGGGTTACAGCGCTGCAGTTTCTGCCAGCCGCGCAAGCACCGTACTCAGGGCTGAATTCTGGGTTCGAGACGGGGGAAGGAAGCGGTCCATCTCGGTTCTCCACACCGGTCAGACCACAGAGGAGGCCAGCAGCCACCATGTTGGTAAACTGACGTCACCACCCCTGTTTTCGACTGACCGCAGCTCATTCAGCCATAGAACAGGTAATTTCAGGCTGCAATTCGCCTGCGGCTTGCAGACAGATTGCTAGGGCTCAGCGCCTGGGTACTTCTTAGAACCTGATCTTATCAGAGTGAATACCGAGCGCGGGGCGGCCGAGTTCCGGCTCCCGGAACTTCCCTGGCCCGGGGCTAGGAGCCCGCGGAAACTGCTTCTCGGTCCGGGTCCTGCTGAGGGCCGGTCAGGACTCACCCGGTGCTTTGGTTGCCCGGCAAGGGGAACGAAATGCTGCCATTCGCATAGGATACCAACATGGCAGAGATCTGACGTCTGCAGAAAGCGGCGGAGGAGGGAACTTCATCAATACCAGTGGTGACATAAGCAGTTGGTCTCCTGGTAGGGGGGGTGAGGCACAGTCACCCGAGTCTCCTCAATTTGTCGTCGAGCCAGAGGGAAGGAGCCGGGCCGCCGCCAGCGCCCGGAGCAGGCCCAGCGGCTCGCCAGCGTGGTGACCGCGTGACCCCAATTGGAGAGGGGGCGGAGCGGAGCCGCCACCCGCAACCGCAAGGTGGGCAGACCCGCGACCCAGTGGTACATGGGCGTGGTAGGAGGGGCAGGGCAGAGCCGCCGCCCGCGCCTCCAAGGTAGGCAGACCTACAACAGACCGGCAGATCAGGCCCAGGAGCCTGCCGGCGTGGTACAAACACCACCCTAATTGGAGTAGTGGCAGAGCAGAGTCGCCGCCCGTGCCAGGAACAGGCCCAGCGTCCTGCAGGCGGGGTAGCCACGACACCCTAATTGGAGTAGGGGCAGAGCAGAGCCTCCACCCGTGCCCGAAAGGTGGGCAGATCTGCGACCGACCAGCAGGACAGGCCCAGTGGCCTGCCGGTACGACAGACACGTCACCCCATTTGCAGTAGGGGCAGAGTAGAGCCGCCGCCCGCGCCTGCAGGGTAGGCAAACCTGCAACCGACCGGCGGATCAGGCCCGGTGGCCTGCCGGTGTGGTACACTCGTCACCCCAATTGGAGTAGGGGCAGAACAGAGCCGCCGCCAGCTCCCAGAACAGGCCCAGTGACCTGCCGGTATGGTAGCCATGACACCCCAATTGGAATAAGGAGAGAGCAGAGCCGCCGCCCGCACCTGCAGGAAAGATACGCAAGCAGTATGAAAAGACAAGGAAAGAAAGGACCACAAGCAATGCAGGTCAACGCAACTTTAGAAGAGGTAACAGCTGCAGCAGATGGAATGTCAGATAAAGAATTCAGGATATACATGCTTCAGATGATCTGGAGTATCAAGGAAGACATTAAACAGCAAAATCAGACAATGAAAGATCACTTCGACAACGAATTACGCAAACAAATCCAGGAAGCAAAGGATCAACTATACAGGGAGATAGAGGTTATAAAAAACAAACAAACAGAAATCCTAGAAATGCAGGAAGCAATAAACCAACTTAAAAACTCAATGGAGAATACTACCAGCAGAGTAGAACACTTAGAAGATAGAACATCAGACAATGAAGACAAAGTATTTCAACTGGAAAAGAACATAGACAGCTCAGCAAGACTGTTAAGAAACCATGAGCAGAACATCCAAGAAATATGGGATAACATTAAGAGACCAAACTTAAGAGTCATTGGGATACAGGAAGGTACAGAGCTCCAAACCAAAGGAATGAGAAGTCTATTCAATGAAATAATACAAGAAAACTTCCCAGACTTGAAGAATGAGACAGAACCCCAAATCCTAGAAGCCTACAAGACGCCGAATGTGCAAAATCATAAGAGATCCACACCTAGACACATTATAATGAAGATGCCCAACATACAGAATAAGGAGAGAATTTTAAAAGCTACAAGAGAAAGGAAGCAGATTACATTTAGGGGTAAGCCAATCAGGATAACAGCTGATCTGTCAACACAGACTCTGAAAGCTAGAAGATCCTGGAATAACATATTTCAAACACTGAAAAAAAATGGGTTCCAACCAAGAATTGTGTATCCAGCGAAATTAAGCTTCAGGATGGAGGATGAAATTAAAACCTTCCACGATAAACAAAAGTTTAAAGAATTCGCAGCTAGAAAACCATCTCTTCAAAACATCCTCGCCAAAGCATTACAGGAAGAGGAAATGGAAAATAACAATGAAAACCAACAGTGGGAGGTAGGACAGTAAAGGGGGGGGGAATAATCAAAGAGGAAAACAAACCATGTTTAGTAACAGAAATAAACAAATATGGCTGGAAGAACAACCCATATCTCAATAATAACCCTAAATGTTAATGGCTTAAACTCACCAATTAAGAGACACAGACTAGTAGAATGGATCACAAAACAAGACCCAACAATATGCTGCCTACAGGAGACGCATTTGACAGGAAAAGACATACATAGGCTGAAGGTGAAAGGTTGGGAAAAATCATATCACTCATATGGACTTCGGAAACAAGCAGGAGTGTCCATACTCATATCAAATAAAATAGATTTCAAGCCAAAGTTAATCAAAAGAGATAAAGAGGGACACTACATACTGATTAAGGGAACCATACACCAACAAGACATAACAATCATCAATATTTATGCCCCAAACAATGGTGCAGCTATGTTCGTCAAACAAACTCTTCTCAAGTTCAAGAGTCTAATAGATCACCATACCATAATCATGGGAGACTTCAACACACCTCTCTCGCCACTGGACAGATCTTCCAAACAAAAGTTGAATAAGGAAACTATAGAACTCAATAACACTATTAATAACCTAGACCTAATTGACATATATAGAATATACCACCCAACATCAAGCAGTTACACTTTTTTCTCAGCAGCACATGGATCCTTCTCAAAAATAGATCATATATTATGTCACAGGGCAACTCTTAGACAATATAAAGGAGTAGAGATAATACCATGCATCTTATCTGATCATAATGGAATGAAACTGAAAATCAACGATAAAAGAAGGAAGGAAAAAGCATACATCACTTGGAGAATGAACAATAGGTTACTGAATGATCAATGGGTTATAGAAGACATCAAGAAGGAAATTAAAAAATTCTTAGAGATAAATGAAAACACAGACACAACATATCGGAATCTATGGGACACATTGAAAGCAGTTCTAAGAGGAAAATTCATTGCTTGGAGTTCATTCCTTAAAAAAAGAAAAAACCAACAAATAAATGATCTCATACTTCATCTCAAAATCCTTGAAAAAGAAGAGCAAAACAACAGCAAAAGAAGTAGAAGGCAAGAAATAATTAAAATCAGAGCTGAAATTAATGAAATCGAAACAAAAGAAACAATTGAAAAAATTGACAAAACTAAAAGTTGGTTCTTTGAAAAAATAAACAAAATCAACAGACCCTTAGCGATGCTAGCGAAGAGAAGAAGAGAGAGAACTCAAATTACTAGCATACGGGATGAAAAAGGCAATATCACAACAGACACTTCAGAAATACAGAAGATAATCAAAAACTATTTTGAATCCTTATACTCCAACAAATTAGAAGATAGTGAAGGCATAGATAAATTTCTTAAGTCATATGATCTGCCCAGATTGAGTCAGGAGGATATAGAAAACCTAAACAGACCAATATCAATTGAGGAAATAGAAGAAACCATAAAAAGACTACCAACTAAGAAAAGCCCAGGTCCAGATGGGTATACAGCAGAATTTTACAAAACCTTTAAAGAAGAACTAATACCAATACTTTTCAAGCTACTTCAGGAAATAGAAAAGGAGGGAGAACTTCCAAATTCATTCTATGAGGCCAACATCACCCTGATACCTAAACCAGACAAAGACACTTCAAAGAAAGAAAACTACAGACCAATATCTCTAATGAACCTAGATGCAAAAATCCTCAATAAAATTCTGGCGAATCGGATACAAAAACATATCAAAAAAATTGTACACCATGATCAAGTAGGATTCATCCCAGGGATGCAAGGCTGGTTCAATATACGGAAATCAATAAATGTTATTCACCACATCAATAGACTTAAAAATAAGAACCATATGATCATCTCGATAGATGCGGAAAAAGCATTTGACAAAGTACTGCATCCCTTTATGTTCAAAACTCTAGAAAAACTAGGGATAACAGGAACATACCTCAATATTGTAAAAGCAATCTATGCTAAGCCTCAGGCTAGCATCATTCTGAATGGAGAAAAACTGAAGGCATTCCCTCTAAAATCTGGAACTAGACAGGGATGCCCTCTCTCTCCACTTCTGTTCAACATAGTTCTCGAAACACTGGCCAGAGCAATTAGACAGACGAAAGAAATTAAAGGCATAAAAATAGGAAAAGAAGAACTTAAATTATCACTATTTGCAGATGATATGATTCTATACCTAGCAGACCCAAAAGGCTCTACAAAGAAACTATTAGAGCTAATAAATGAATTCAGCAAAGTGGCAGGATATAAAATCAACACGCATAAATCAAAGGCATTCCTGTATATCAGCGACAAATCCTCTGAGATGGAAATGAGGACAACCACTCCATTCAAAATATCTTCAAAAAAAATAAAATACTTGGGAATCAACCTAACAAAAGAGGTGAAAGACTTATACAATGAAAACTACAGAACCCTAAAGAGAGAAATAGAAGAAGATCTTAGAAGATGGAAAAATATACCCTGTTCATGGATAGGCAGAACTAACATCATCAAAATGGCGATATTACCAGAAGTTCTCTATAGGTTTAATGCAATGCCAATCAAAATCCCAACGGCATTTCTTGTAGAAATAGAGAAAGCAATCATGAAATTCATATGGAAAAATAAAAGACCCAGAATAGCAAAAACAATGCTAAGCAGGAAGTGTGAATCAGGCGGTATAGCGATACCAGACTTCAAACTATACTACAGAGCAATAGTAACAAAAACAGCATGGTACTGGTACCAAAACAGGCGGGTGGACCAATGGTACAGAATAGAGGACACAGAAACCAATCCACAAAACTACAACTATCTTATATTTGATAAAGGGGCTAAAAGCATGCAATGGAGGAAGGATAGCATCTTCAACAAATGGTGCTGGGAAAACTGGAAATCCATATGCAACAAAATGAAACTGAATCCCTTTCTCTCGCCATGCACAAAAGTGAATTCAAAATGGATCAAGGAGCTTGATATCAAATCAGAGACGCGCCGTCTGATAGAAGAAAAAGTTGGCTACGATCTACAGTCGGTGGGGTCGGGCTCCAAATTCCTCAATAGGACACCCATAGCACAAAAGTTAATAACTAGAATCAACAAATGGGACTTACTCAAACTAAAAAGTTTTTTCTCAGCAAAAGAAACAATAAGAGAGGTAAATAGGGAGCCTACACCCTGGGAACAAATCTTTACTCCTCACACTTCAGATAGAGCCCTAATATCCAGAGTATACAAAGAACTCAAAAAATTAGACAATAAGAAAACAAACAACCCAATCAACAAATGGGCCAAGGACCTGAACAGACACTTCTCAGAGGAGGACATACAGTCAATCAACAAGTACATGAAAAAATGCTCACCATCTCTAGCTGTCAGAGAAATGCAAATCAAAACCACCCTAAGATACCATCTCACTCCAGTAAGATTGGCAGCCATTAGGAAGTCAAACAACAACAAGTGCTGGCGAGGATGTGGGGAAAAGGGTACACTTGTACATTGCTGGTGGGACTGCAGATTGGTGCAGCCAATTTGGAAAGCAGTATGGAGATTTCTTGGAAAGCTGGGAATGGAGCCACCATTTGACCCAGCTATTCCCCTTCTTGGTCTATTCCCTAAAGACCTAAAAAGAGCATGCTACAGGGACACTGCTACATCGATGTTCATAGCAGCACAGTTCACAATAGCAAGACTGTGGAACCAACCTAGATGCCCTTCAATAGACGAATGGATAAAAAAAATGTGGCATTTATACACAATGGAGTATTACTCTGCATTAAAAAATGACAAAATCATAGAATTTACAGGGAAATGGATGGCATTAGAGCAGATTATTCTAAGTGAAGCTAGCCAATCCCTAAAAAACAAATGCCAAATGTCTTCTTTGATATAAGGAGAGTAACTAAGAACAGTGTAGGGACGAAGAACAGGAGAAGAAGATTAACATTTAACAGGGATGAGAGGTGGGAGGGAAAGGGAGAGAGAAGGAAAATTGCATGGTAATGGAAGGAGACCCTCAGGGTTATACAGTGGAGGAGGTAGAGAGAGAGGAGGGGAGGGGAGGGGAGAGGTGGGGAGGGGGGAGGGTGGAGGATGGGAAAGGCAGTGGAGCACAACAGACACTAGTATGGCAATTTGTAAATCAATGGATGTGTAACTGATGTGATTCTGCAATCTGTGTATGGGGTGAAGGTGGGAGTTCATAACCCACTTGAATCAAAGTGTGGAATATGATATGTCAAGAAATTTGTAATGTTTTGAACAACCCACAATAAAAAATTAAAAAAAAAAATGGACTCATATTTATGAAATCTTTCCAGCCTGGCTTTCCACCATCCACATGTCTAGAGAAGAATAATCCTGAAAATAGACATTCAGGAAAGCTATTCTTCAACCCAAATGGTATCTCAGGGAAAAAGAGATAAATTTTAATCAGCAAAAGAAAATTTTAGAGTTTTATAATAAAGGACTAGGGATGTAGTTCAGTGTCAGGGTGTTTCTGGATTCAACCCCCAGTTCTGAAAAAAAAAAGTTTTAGAATCATTAAATAAAATATTTAAAAAGGCTGTGGGTATCGCTCAGTTGTTAAGCAGCCCTGGGTTCAATACCTGCTATCAAAAAAAAAAAAAAAAAAGTAATATAGAGCTAGGAGCTAGAGATATAGTTCAGTGATAGAGTGCTTGTTTAGCATGTGCAAGGCCCTGGGTTCAAACCCCAGTACCACAAATAACAACAAATCAATACAAGGTTGTAGTATAAAACTTTAAAAAATATAGGAAAAGGGCTGGGTTTGTGGCTCAGTGGTAGAGCACTTGCCTAGCATGGGTGAGGCACTAGTTTCGATCCTCAGCACCACATAAAAATAAATAAGTAAAATAAAGGCATTGTGTCCACCTGCAACTAAAATTTTTTTAAATACAGGAAAGGATTAAGCAGAAATAGTAAAATTGACTGTCATTCCTCGACCCAGTGATAAATTCCATGTCATTCTGATATTTCCTTTACCTCTGCTCATTGTTCCACATCCACACTTAGAACAACATCTAGCATGCAGTTGGCTTGTAATAATTACTTGTTAAATATCCCAGTTATTGGATTGGATCCCTATTGAGAGAAAGCTAAACCAAGCTAATTCTACCTTAAGAGCAGTTAGAACTCATGCGCAGTGGCCCACACCTGTAATCCCGGCAATTTGGGAGGCTGAGACAGGAGGATCATGAATTTAAAGCCAGCCTCAGCAATTTAGTGAGGCTCTAAGCAACTCAGTGAGACCCTGTCTCTAAATAAAATACAAAATAGGGCTGGGGATGTGGCTCAGTGGTCAAATGCCCTGGTATGTCCCCACGCCTGCCAGAAAAAGCAGTTAGAATATAGGTAATAATTGTGTTAACCCTGTATCTTTTAGTTTTCAATTTTGTGGGACTGAGGAAGTATTATAGAGAAGCCCAAGATTTGGAAGCTACATGAACTTTTTTCTGGCCTCTGGAGCATGGTATAGATTGTCAAGACCCTTTTTAAAATTTTTTTTAAATATTGATAGACCCTTATTTTTATTCATTTATTTATATGTGGTGCTTAGAATTGAATCCAGTGCCTCACACATGCC
This sequence comes from Marmota flaviventris, assembly GCF_047511675.1. Taxonomy (NCBI): domain Eukaryota; kingdom Metazoa; phylum Chordata; class Mammalia; order Rodentia; family Sciuridae; genus Marmota; species Marmota flaviventris. The sequence goes on along the minus strand of NC_092498.1, from coordinate 137,198,217 downwards.
AGGCAATTGTGCTACCACTGAGCCACAGCCCAGCCCGTCAAGACTCTTATTCTATTTGAAAGCTGAGTTCCTTGAGAATAATGAACAAGTCCTTTGATGGTGAATAAATTTTCCAGTGCCTGAAGGAGATCACAAATTATGACTGACAAGAAGTTGTTAAGCAGGTAATTGTGAGGCAACACAATTTTTTTTGTAGAAGCCTGAAATTTTTTTAATATTTATTTTTTTTAGTTGTAGTTAGACACAATACCTTTATTCCATTCATTTATTTTTATGTGGTGCTGAGGATTGAACCCAGGGCCCCCGCGAATGGTAGGCGAGCTAGAGATGATGAGCATTTTTTCATATATTTGTTGATTGATTGTATATTCTCTTCTGAGAAGTGTCTGTTCAGGTCCTCCACCCATTTGTTGATTGGGTTATTTGGAGGTTTTTGGTGCTTAGCTTTTTGAGATCTTTATATATCCTAGAGATTAGTGCTCTATCTGATGTGTGAGGAGTAAAAATTTGCTCCCAGGATGTAGGCTCTCTGTTCACCTCACAGATTGTTTCTTTTGCTGAGAAGAAACTTTTTAGTTTGATTCCATCCCATTTATCGATTCTTGGTTTTAATTCTCAATGTTTATAGCAGTACAATCCTCAATAGCTAAACTGTGGAGCCTACCTAGATGCCCTTAAGTGGATGAATGGGTTAAAAAAAATGTTGGGGCTGGGACTGTGGCTCAGTGGTAGAGTGCCCAACTAGCACGGGCGGGACCCGGGTTCAATCCTCAGCACCACATAAAAATTTAAAAAAATAAAAAAGATGTTGTGTCCACGGAAAAACTGAAGATAAATATTAAAAAATTCTCTCTCTCTCTCTCTCTCTCTCTCTCTCTCTCTCTCTCTCTCTTTCTCTCTCTCTCTCTCTTAAAAAATGTGGCTTATATACACAATGGAATTTTACTCAGCATTAAAAGAGAATAAAATCATGGCATTTGCAGGTAAATGAATGGCACCGGAGAAGATAATGCTAAGTGAAGTTAGCCAATCCCAAAAAACAAATGCCGAATGTTTTCTCTTATAAAAGGAGGCTGACTCATATTGGGGTAGGGAGGGGGAGCATGGGAGGAATAGATGAATTCTAGATAGGAAGAGGGGAGGGAGGGAAAGGGAGGAGGCAGGGGATTAGCAAGGATGGCGGAATGTGATGAACATCATTATCCAAAGTATATGTATGAAGACTGGAGTTGGGTGTCAACATACTTTATATATAAACAGAGATATGAAAAATTGTGGTATATATGTGAAATAAGAATTGTAATGCATGAGGATGTGGCTCAGAGGTAGAGCGCTTGCCTAGCACGTGCGAGGCTCTGGGTTCAATCCTCAGCACCACATAAAAATAAATAAATAAAGGTATTGTGTCCAACTACAACTAAAAAATTAAAAAAAAATAATTGTAATGCAAAAAATGTACATGTATAAAGGAATGAATTGGCATGAACATACTTTATACACAAAGATATGAAAAATTGTGCTCTGGTGAAGGAGTTCCTATACCCGCTGTCTGACAGGGTTACAGCGTGGAACCATTAGGAATGTTAAGTGTTTTGTTTGTGATACTCATGATATGGATAACAGGGCATACGTCAATCAATAATAAAAATTCGTATTGCCTGAGATTGCAGGAAAATTCCCAGAATGAGATTAAGGATACAATGGAGACAAGCCATGAGGTGTGTTTCAATGTCTCTCAGGATACAAACAATGGTGTTATTCCTCAAGCCTGAGCAAGGAGAAATATTTATCCCATGGTTAACAATTTACACTACCCACCCCACCCCCATCTTAAAGCCACAATCTGTACAATAGCCTAGTTACAGAAAAACAATTGCTGTTCCAACAGTACAAAGACCACCATATGTAGCTTATGGTATCCCCCTAGAGGGCAAGAGGCTAATAAAAATACTTTCCCCAACCAATAGACCCTCCTTTGCTTTACGCAGAAACTTATGATGAAAATGGAAAACACATAGTTAATATAAATGACAGATGAGTTGAGGTGTAAAGCCTGCCCTTTAAGTTAAAGATTACAAAGACATAAGAATTGGTGTGCTTTGACCAAGGATAAAGGAAGTTCTTTAAGAAAGCAGTTGAATAGGTCATAGGAAAAAAGGAAATTACCTTGGAAATTAAAAATAGAATAATGTAAAATTAACATAGATATATTTTAGAGGCACTTCAGTAGACTTTCACTACTTTAAGTGTGTTTTACTGGGATTTTAGTTTAGAAGTAAGAAAGCTTACCAATAATCATAAGTATACTTTAAAGTTAAAGGTTAATGAAATAATTATAAGTATGCTTTAAAGTTAGAAGTGAATAATAGGTCAGGAGTCATGTAGTCTAGTTGTGTCGCCTAACACCTAGTGATTGAGGTGAAAATGTGAAAGCTTAATCATGATTGTCTAAGGTTACAGAAAAATATTTTGAACAATGTACTCAATATCTTAGGTAATCAATGTATGTCAGAAAATATTGTAACTATTGAAAATCATGTAAATCAAAAAAGTTTCAGGCTTTGAAGCTATCCATTAACTACCTGAAAAAACACCTGTAAAAAAAAGTATAAAAATAAAGATCCCCCCAGAGGCAAGATGAGATGTCTTCTGAAGGTTGCTCATAACTTGCAACCTGTCATCCTGACTCTTCTTCTTTCGCTGATGCCACTCCTCCTTCGGGACCACCCTGGACCCTCACTCCTCCCGCCGGGGCTGGACCTCAGCAGTACTCTATATGTGTAATAAGAATTGTAATGCATTCCACTGCCGTGTATTTAAAAAAAATAAGACAAAAATCAATAAAACTGGGGCTGGGGATGTGGCTCAAGTGGTAGCGTGCTAGCCTAGCATACGTGCGGCCCGGGTTCGATCCTCAGCACCACATACAAACAAAGATGTTGTGTCTGCCAAATACTGGAAAATAAATATTAAAACTCTCTCTCTCCCTCCCTCTTTCTAAAAAAAAAAATCAATAAAACTAAAAAAAAAAAATGAAAAGAAAATGTTAAAATACAGATTCTGATTTAGTTGGTCTGAGACAGGCTGGGGATGACTAGCAAGTCCCCAGGTGATGTTGAGGTTGCTGGTTCTCTGACCAACTTTGAGAAGTAAGGTACCATCAGGCAATGCTGAAGAATAGCAAAATAGGTGTCTACTATTAAAACCCCAGGGCAATGAATAAATAAATAAGATCTCAGGGTTCTGTGCTATAGATTTAACAGAGGTATTTGGCTGGGTTTCATATGGAGTTATCTCTTTATCTGATCTAAATCATCTCTGTCTATTTTATTTTTAATGTTTATTTTATTTATATGTGGTACTGAAGATCGAACCTAGGGTCTCACACAGGCTAGATGAGTGCTCTACAGCTGAATCACAACCCAGCCCCATCTCTGTCTATTTTTGAAGTGCCAATAAATAGACAAAGCCACAATCATTATTTTCTCTTTCTTCATCTCTTCTTAATTGAGGTGAAATTTTCATAACATGAAATTAACTCATTTCATTTTTAATGGTACTGCATCAAACCCAGGGCCTTGCAGGTGCTAGGCATGGGCTCTGTCAGGGAGCTACACCCTCAGACCAAATAAACCATGTAAAAATGAACAATTCAGCCAAATGTGGTGGTGCACACCTGTAATCCTAGCTACTCAGGAGGCTGAGGCAGGAGGATCATGAGTTTAAGGCCAACCTCATCATTTTAGACAGACCCTATCTCTAAATAAATAAATAAATAGGGCTAGGGATAAAGCTTAGTAGTAGAGTACCCCAGTGTCACAAAAGAAAAAAAAAAGAGCCTTCAGTATGTTTACAACGGGGTGCAACCATGACTTCTATCTTATTCCAAAACATCTGCTTCCTATCTCTATGGATTTACTATTCTGGATACAGTATTCTATATTCAGATGAAAATGTTCTAAAACTTTACATATAAAGGTAGAGGTAATGGTTACATACACTGTGAAGATTCTAAATGCCACTAAATTGCATACTCCATCTGGTTAAAATGATGAACTATATTATGCTATGTGATTTTACCACAGCAAGAAAATATAGACATCTGCACATTCTAGCTAAAGCCTCTTTTTAGTGATTTTTTTTTTTGTATGTAGATGGACAGCTTCCCTTTATTTTGTTCTTTTATGTGGTGCTGAGGATCAAACCCCGTGCCTCACACATGCTACGAAACACTCTACTGCTGAGCCACCACCCCAGCCCCTCTGGTGATTTTAAGAAACTATTCGAGGCCTACATGATGAGGAAACCTAGACTGCTTATCCCCTGAGCCTACTTGTTTTCAGCCAATAAGGCAACAACCCATTTTTACTTATTATTTTCTTGGTACCGGAGATTGAACTCAGGGGCACTCAACTACCAAGTCGCATCCCCAGCCCTTTTTAAAATTTCATTTAGAGACAAGAGCTCACTGAGTTGCTTAGTGCCTCACTAAATTGCTGAGGCTGGCTTTGAACTCGTGATCCTCCTGTCTCAGCCTCCTCAGCGATGGGATCACAGGAGTGGGCCACCACGCCGGCCAACAAGCCATTTTTGATATGACACTCTATGGCAAAGAAATCAAAGATCAAGATCTGCTCCTCAAGGTTTGCAGTCTAATTGGAGAAACAAAATTGTCACATGAGAGCAAACAACCTATCACCAGATAAAAAATAATAATATGTGCAAAATGAAAACAGGTAAACATTAGCATACAGTCCGGGAACTCTCTACATACAGCTTTGAGGATTCTTTCTTCCCTGCATGGAAAGCGATTTTAAAAAATGAACCATGTTGGGCTGGGGATGTGGCTCAAGCGGTAGTGTGCTCGCCTGGCATGCGTGCAGCCCGGGTTCAATCCTCAGCACCACATACAAAGATGTTGTGTCTGCCGAAAACTAAAAAATAAATAAAAAGAAAAAAAACTGAACCATGCAAATCAGGCCAGATAGGCACTTTGTTAACCTATTCAAAATGCAACATCTCTATTCTGAAATCAATGGTGAACTTGCTAGTTCTAATGTACTTTGAAGTGAGGTCCATGTAATTGGACTGCCTGGGTTTGAATGTGGCCTTCCAACTATGTGGGACTTGGGCAACTTCTTATCCCTCTGTACATGAATATCTCAGAGTTATTGCACATGCTGAAAATCACATCCCTTTCAATATATCATGATTCAGACTTTTCAATAATTCAGATAGACATTTTCTGAAACAGCACAAATTATTGAGATTTTATTTGATGTCAAAAGAAACTAGTGTGTTGCTAGGCTAGTGGTACATGCCTGTAATCCCAGTGACTTGAGTGCTAAAGTTGGAGGCCCGCTTTGGCAACATAGTGAGACCCTGCCTCAGAATAAAAAAATAAAGACTGGGGATGTACTTCAGCCGTTAAGTGCCCTTGGGTTCAATCCCCAGTAGCAAAAAACAAAACAAACAAACAAAAAATAATGTGCATTTTTTTCTCTTCCAGGGATTTGAACAAGATTTCTTTTTTGGTACCAGGGATTGAACTCAGGGGCACTAGATCACTGAGCCACATCCCCAGCCCTATTTTGTGTTTTATTTAGAGACAGGGCCTCACTGAGTTGCTTAGTTCCTTGCTTTTGCAGAGTCTGGCTTTGAATTTGTAATTCTCCTGCCTCAGCCTCCGGAGCAGCTGGGATTATAGGCGTGTGCCACTGCTCCTCCGGCTCTTGAGCAAGATTTTTAAAGTCTCTTTCAAAATCAGGTTAAAGGAACCTAGACAGAAAAAAAGAAAGAAAGGAAGAGAGAGAAACACCTCATAAATGGGATGACATCAAATTAAAAAGCTTCTATATGTCAAAAGAAACAAGAATATGAAAAAAGACCTTACAGAATGGGAGAAAATCTGCTACCTACTCTTCAGACCGAGGATTAATATCCAACTATTAAAAAACTTTAAAAAACTTAACAACAAAAATTATCCCCCAAAATAAAAACAAATACCCCTATTAATAAACAGACAAATGAACCAAAAAGTCATTTCTCAAAAGAGGAAATCAAATAGCCAACAAATATATGAAAAAATGTTCAAAATCATGAGCAATTAGGGAAATGCAAATCAAAACTACACTGAGATTTCATCTCCAACCAGAATGGTAGCTATCAAGAGTAAAAACAATAATAAGTGCTGGAGAGGACGTGAAGAAAAAGAAACACTTTTACACTGTTGGTGGGATTGTAAATTAGTACAACCCCTGCGGAAATCAGCATGGAGTTTCCTCAAAAGATTAGGCATGGAACCACCACGTGATCCAGGTATATCACTTCTTGGTATTTATCCTGAAGAATTAAAGTCATCATGTTACAGACACCTGCATACCCATGTTTATAGCAACACAGTTCACAATAGTCAAACTATGGAACCAGTGTAAAAGTCCATCAACAGATGAATGAATAAAGAAAACGTGGTATAGTATGGGTGGTGGTACACGTCTGTAATGCCAGCAGCTGGGGAGGCTGAAGCAGAAGGATCACAAGTTCAAAGCCAGCCTCAGAAAAGCAAGGTGCTAAGCAACTCAGTGAGACCCTGTCTCTAAATAAAATACAAAATAGGGCTGGTGATGTGGCTCAGTGATCGAGTGTCCCTGGGTTCAATCCCTGGTACTAAAAATAAATAAACAAATAATGGGCTGATTATGTGGCTCAGTGGTTAAGTGCCCCTGGGTTCAATGCCTGGGGGTGAGGAAGGTTGGTGGACTAGGTGAATTTGATCAGGAAAAATATTTTAAGTAAAAGATCTGTAATTTGGGGCTGGGGATGTGGCTCAAGCGGTAGCGCGCTCGCCTGGCATGCGTGCGGCCCGGGTTCGATCCTCAGCATCACATACAAACAAAGATGTTGTGTCCGCCGAAAACTAAAAAATAAATATTAAAAATTCTCTCTATATATCTCTATCTCTCTTGCGCTCTCTTAAAAAAAAAAAAAAAAGATCTGTAATTTGGGAAAAGGTAGGGAAGCATAAGAGAACCAAGACTAGAAAGATAGTAGGGTGAGAAAAAAAAAGTTGGCAGCAATTGTCTTATCTGTTCAAAGATTCTGGAAGAATATCCATTTTCTTCTTACATGTTGCGATTAGTCATGTAGCACATAGCCTGGGTGACTTAAACAAAAGAAATGTACTTTCTCCCAGGCTATGAAGGTCAAGGCCAAAGTGCTCGTCAGTGCAGTTTCTCCTGAGGACTCTCTTCCTGGCTTCCTGTCTCCTCACTATGTCCTTACATAGTGGAGAGAGGTTGCTTTTTCCTTCTCTTCTAGGGATATCAATCTTCATCTGTCCTATTAGATCAGGGCTGTCCCCTTATGACCTCATTTGGCCTTAATTACTTCTTAAAGGACACCGTTCTGTTCACAGTATTTTCTGAAATTTTTTTTTGTGTGTGGTGGGGGTAGGTACTGGGAATTGAACCCAAGGGGGTTTTACCACTGAGCTATATCCCCACCTTTTTTATTTTTAATTTTGAAACAGGTTCTCTATAAGTTGTCCAGGCTGGCTTGAACTTGCCATTCTCCTACCTTGGCCACCCAAGCCATGATTATAGGTGTGCTCCGCCATACTCAGCAGCATTTTCCAAGTTTCTGTGAAGAGCATTCATTACTTTTTTGATATGAGTATTTGTTTGTTTGTTTGTTGCAGTGCTAGCCTTTGAATCCCTAGCCTCAAGCATTGCTAGGCAAATACTCTACCACTGAGCTATAAAAGACTGAAATGAAAGGAAAGGGGGTACTCCTAGAGGTACTCAAAGGAGTTGCTGATCCAAAAGAATGTGAAATTACTTCCCTAAGTTAAACATAGGAATAGGGAGCCTTATAAATGCACAAGTCAGAAAGGGGTTCTAATTTGAAGGATAGGGTGGTGAGTTTCTCTGTCTCACCTGAAGTAGGATGAGGTCTCAAGTGCCTGCAAGAGAAGCCATGAAGGCAATCATAAAACAAGGCTTGGGACACTGGATGGTCAGGTTATCTCAGAATTCCCCCAGGAAGTCTATACTCAGGTCAAACCAGCCCTGACCACCCCAGCTAGGATGATTTCTTCCTCTTTGGAATTAATGGAATATCAGTCCTTGCCTCTCATTTGGCACATCTTTTATTTATCCATTCATTCTGAAATAGTTTATGAACATCCTTTGTTCAGTATCACTCAGGGTAGGGAGTGAATAGACCAGATGTGGGGTTCTACAGTGAGTAGGGAGGAAAAGGAAGAGATGAAGAGTAATGGAAGAGCCCCCCGGGGATTTTCCCCCTGACAGATTTCAGACACCTTCAAAATTATGTAGCTGATTGCTAATATGTCTCACACAAACAATAACTATTCCTTCTTCATGCAAAAATTTTTAAAAATGTCAATATAAAATTGAAGATAAAAATGTATATGGCAAACAGGTGCCAAGCATCAGCTGTGAAGAGGTAACTGAGCATCTCATGATTGTCTCCATTGATAATGGAAGTAAACATTTAGCTAATCTCTTAATTCCCCTACAGTCACCCTTGAGCAGTAGGAAAAAGATGGTAATCTTTTGAATTTGATTCTTCCTTTCCAAATACAAATTATCCTGTGAATTTCAATTACAGGACTTTACTACTTTTTTTTTTCCCAGATAAAAGACTGAGGAGGAAATTAATTTGGAAAACATCCTGTCAGGGCTGGGGTTGTGGCTCAGTGGTAGAGTGTACACCTAGCATACTTGAGGCACTGGGTTCAATCCTCAACACCAAATAAATATAAGGATATTGTGTCCACCTAAAACTAAAAAATAAATTAAAAAAAAATAGAATCTGGCTCTCAAAAAAATCCTGTCAATAATTTTCTATATAAACATTAGTGATTAAATAAGCATTGAAAACATAAACATGTTAGGGAAAGTATGAATATTATGACCACACTATATTGAAGAGTTTGTCAAACTTCTCATAAGACCAAAATGAAAGACTAATTTTTTTTTTTTTTGGTACTAGGGATTGAAGTCAGGGGCATTCAACCACTGAGCCACATCCCCAGCCCTATTTTGTAATTTATTTAGAGATAGGGCCTCATCATTGCTGAAGTTGGCTTTGAACTCCTGATCCTCCCAACTCAGCCTCCCCAGCTGCTGGGATTATAGGGGTGCGCCACTGCACCCAGCTGAAACACTAATCCTTTATTTTGTAATTTTTAAAAAATTTGAGATGAAATTCACATAATATGAAATTAACCATTTTAAAGTGATCAATTCAGTGATATTTAATATATTCACCATTTGTACAACTACCATCTATATACTTATTCCAAAATATTTCTATCACCAAAAAATGAAACCCCAGACCCATTAAACCCATTTCTCCACTGAGCTATATCCCCACCCTTTTTATTTTTAATTTTGAAACAGGTTCTCTATAAGTTGTCCAGGCTGGCATAAACTTGCCATCCAACAGTTGGCTTTCTGTCTCTGTGGATCTACCTATTCTGGATAATTGAGACAAATGGATTCATACAGTAGATCATTATGTGTGACTTTTTGTATCTGGCTTCTTTGACTTAACATGTTTCCTATGTCATTCATTTTAGCCTGAGACCCTCGCTGGCTTCATGAAAGAAGATTTGAGCTGTGAGAAAACACTAGGGAGTTTTAAATTAAAGAGACAAGACTCTAATTACCTTTAAACCAGCTCCAGGGGGGCTCCTCCTAGCTCTAGCCTCCAGCCACCTACTGGGGTAGCCAGGTTTACTGAGGAGGCCAGAGAGAGAGAGAGAACACACCAGGGAGTGGACTTTTATTGGGGAACAAAAAATTCTGGGGAAAATCACATCCAATGAAGATTAAGGGGGGGCAGCATCCCAAGGTCAGGGATGACGATTGGGTCTTCCAAGTAGTGGCCAGACACGCCTCTGCACAGACAAGCCCTCGGACCTGGAGAAGGGTGGGGAAAGCTCTGACACAGCTGTGTCTAAGCGCCTCTCACACAGCCAGGGAGGTAACTCAAATCACGTGCAAGGATGGCCTCCCACAATTCATGTTGAAACGTGTATCTGTACTTCATTCTTTTTATGGCTGCATAGTATTCCATAATGTATCTACAACAACTTTTTATTTCATTCATCAAGTGATGGACACTTGTGTTACATTTATCTTTTTGGCTATTATTTTTAGTGCTGCAAAGAATTTTTACAAACAAGGACTTGAGTAGCTGTTTTCAATTTTGGGGGTATATATCTAGGAATGGAATTGGTAATTCTTTAAAAATTTCCTATTACTCTTAGAATACAGCATAGCCTAGGCCTAAGCTGCTTGATGAATGATTTTTTTTTTTTTGACAGAAGCAAATTTTTTTAGCAGGGTAGAGCGATTTTGTACATCAACAGCTACAGTCTGACATATTCATCAGACAGTAAAAAAAAATTCTCAAGAGATCTACATGCAATATACATGTTTTTTAGAGATTTTTTTAAGTTGTAGTTGGACACGATGCCTTTATTTTATTTATTATTATGTGGTGCTGAGGATCAAACCCAGAACCTTGCATGTGCTAGACGAGCACTCTATTGCTGAGCCATAACCCCAGCCCCATGCATACAATATATTTAAGAATATATTCGAACTGAATGTGGTAAAGCTCACCTGTAATCTCAGCCTGGGAAATTTAGTAAGACACTGTCTAAATATAAATAAATAAAACTATGTTTGAAAATGTAGTTGTTAAGTTGTTGTTGTTGTTTGGGGTATCAGGGATTGAACCCAGGGGCATTTAACCACTGAACTATATCCCTAGTCCTATTTTTTTATTTTGAGACAGGGTCTTGCTAACCTGCTTAGGGCTTTGCTAAATTGCCAAGGCTGTCTTATGAACTTGTGATCCTCCTGCTTCAGCCTCCCAAGTTGCTGGATTTACAGGCATGAACTAACACTCACAGCCACTTGTTAAGTTTTGACAGTCATAGGAGCTGTGTGTGTGTGTGTGTGTGTGTGTGTGTGTGTGTTGCTGGGGATTGAACCCAGGACCTTGTACATTCAAGGCAAGCACTCTACCAACTGAGCTATATCCCCAGCCCAAGGAGCTACCTTTTCATATTCAAGAATCAGTTCCATGGGGTGGGGGGACAGGGGTGGATTAGATGAACTCTAGATGGGGCAAAGAGAAGGGAGGGGAAGGGAGGGGGCATGGGGGTAGAATGAGATGGACATCATTACTCTAAGTACATGTATGAAGACACAAATGGTGTGACTCTACTTTGTGTACAAATACAGCTATGAAAAATTGTGCTCCATATGTGCAATAAGAATTGTAATGCCTTCTGTTGTCATATATAACAAGTTTAAAAAAAATAAAATAAAAAAAGAATCAGTTCCAAACCAGTCACTGTTGAAAGCATGTTTATTTATTACAACATGACTAGCCACTCTTATATATGCAGACAATAACAAATTTAGCTTGGTAAAAAAAAAAAGGTTCAATTCAAGACAAATAATGCATAATTTCATTACATACAGAATCTAAAGAAATTGAACTCCTAGAACAGAGAGCAGAAAGTTGATTGACAGGAGATGGGGGTAGGAAAAATAGGGGGGGGATCAATGACACAAAGTTTCAGTTACAAGAGGAATAAGTTTTGGACATCAAACATGGTAACTCTACTTAATAATAATAAATTATAAATATGAAATTTGCTAAGAAAGTAGATTCTAAGTGTTCTTACCACATACATACATACATACACACAGGAAAGTAATTCAAAGAGATGATGGACATGTTAAATAGCTTGATTGTGATGATCATTATACAATGTATATCAAAACATCACATTGTACACCTTGAGTATATACAATTTATTTGTCCATTATACTCTAATAAAGATGGGGAAAACGTAAAAGAAAAAATAATCAGCTCTACCCAAGATAAAGGAGACACAAACCAAAAGAGGAAAGATGGTATTAGTTAGATGCAATATTAGCCAAGATTTAAATAAACTGATAAATAAGTGATAATCATGGCACAAGAATCATGTCTGCTGGGTGCAAGCTTCTAATCCTAGCTACTCGGAAGGCTGAGGCAAGAGGATCTTAAGTTTGAAGGAGCCTGGGCAATTTAGGGAGATCTAGTCTCAAAATAAAATTCAAAAAGAGTGCACACCTGGAATCCCAGTGACTCAGGAAGCTAAGACAGGAGGATCCTAAATTCAAAGCCAGCCTAGACAAAGTAGCAAGACCCTGTCTCAAAATAAAAAATAAAAACAGCTGGGGATGTAGCTCAGTGGTGGAGTATTCCTGGGTTCAAGCCCCAGCATTAAATTTAAAAAAAGAAAGAATTGATTCCTTTCTTTGTAAAATTGATAGGTTGACAGGAATGCAAATTGATACAAACTTTCCCTGGACAAAATCTACAGTGCTTATCAAATCCCTAAGAAAGGTTTATATTCTTTGAGCCTATTATCCTTTCTGGGATTTAATTTAAGAGAAAAATCATGAATATTTATGATAATTTATGAATTCATCATTCATTGAAGTGTTCATTAAAATGAAAAATTGGAAGCTATCTAGAATCTATAAATAGAGATTTAGTGACATGAATTATGGTTCATTCACATGAAGGAATATGGTGAAGCCAAATTATTTTGTAGGCAATATGTAATGACTTGGAATAATGTCTGTTTCATGATATATTTTTAAAGAGAAAATAATATGTACACTACAATACTAAAATTTTCCAAATAGATCTATGCATAGAAAAAAGTCAGCTTCCCTGCTCTAGAATATGGAAATAATAATATGCATCTCATGTAAAGATTACAAGAATAAAATAAAAATATCCAAGTTCTAATGCTTCATATAGTGCTTAGGTTATTTAAAGAACTCAGTAATTAATTTATATATATATATATATATATATATATATATATATAGAGAGAGAGAGAGAGAGAGAGAGAGAGAGAGAGAGAGAGAGAGACATACATACATACATACATAAAGATATTACAGACAGAGTCTCACTCTGTTGCTCAGCCTGGTCTCAGACTTAGGGCTCAAATGATATTACTGCCTCAGCCTCCTGAGCAGCTGGAACTACAGGTGTGAACCACTCAGTAAATTTAGTAAATGTTAACTATTGCTATTGTAGTTGTGGAAGGATGTACATCAACATGCTAACAGAAGTTATCTTTAAGTGGTGGACTTGTGAGTGATTTTTAATTTTCTTTTGCATGCTTTTCAGTAGTTTTCACAATTAACATTTTAATTTCATAATCAGAAAAAAATAAAGAAAGCATTAAAAGAAAAACATTAAGACTTTATAGCCATATAAGACTTTATAGCCATCTTTTCAATCAATATAATTCTGTTCAGGATAAATCCCACTTTCTTGGGAGAGTAATTCCATAGCAGATACCATAAAGTTTGAATATTTTTGGAACGTCATTCTGGTCTTTGCTAGTCTCTCTTCAGGAAAGAGTAGATGCAAACAGCCAATGGAAAAATACTTCTATTAAGTCAGTTCTACACACACACACACACACACACACACACACAGGAATGCAGATTGAACCCAGGGATGCTCTGCTACTAAACTACATCTCCAGCTCTTTTTATTTTTATTTTGAGGCAGAGTCTCTTTGAGTTGCCCAGGCTGGCCTTGAGCTTGAGATCCTCCTGTCTCAACCTCCTGAGCAGGGGGATTACAGGCATGAGCCATCATGCCCAGCTTCTCCACAATATTTATATTTTTATTCTTAGACATAAAATAAAACGTTCAGAGCACTCCTTTAGAGGCTTGTCAAGAATTTTAGAAACTCAGGGATTATGACAGATCTGGACATTCCTCTCCCTACCTCCCATTAAGTACTAGGAACTAAAAAACTCAATGATGAGTCATCATTTACAGAAAAAACAAAAAGCAAGAGAGTTGGATTATATCATTTCGACGCCCTTTTTACCTATTCTAGTGACTCTATATGACTCAGTCAGGCATTTAAGGTCAATTGAAAGATATTTTTTTCAGAGTGACTTGAAACGTGGATTTTTCTGAATCTAAGTATTGGAGTTTCAGTTTTGAGACTTTCAAGTTCACACCCAGAAATAAAAGTGTCAAGAGAAAATTCCAAGAACTTTTCTTTGGTTTTCACTTCCAATGCATGTAGTTAAAAAGAAACCGTTCACAGAAAGGTTCCTCTATTTAACCATCGTTGGGTATGGTGTGAAAGCCCCAAATTTCCCAGCCTTTTAGTTGGGTGAGACTGGCAACATTTTCAGCCAATGAAACAGCTCCTATTTCTCAGCCACAGTGATTGGTCCACAGTGATTGACCCTTGTTGGACCAATCAGAAGCAACCAGATTCAGTTCTGTGGGTTCTTTATACATTCTTTCCCATTAAAGGAGACTGGGTACGGTTGTGGCTTCGGAGCGGGGACCTCTCCTCTAGACTCTTGCTTGGGAAAACCTACTTGGAACTGCGAATCTGAGAAATAAATCGAGTCCTGGTTGCAGTGTGAAAGCGCAAGATTAAGCTTGGCCTAAACGAGTGTTGCTGAATTGGCCTGTTTAGGCAGTTCTTCACCCCCTGTTTTTGGTGCAAGCATCTTTGATTCATAATTTGTATCGGTCACTTAAAACTAAACAATTCTAACTGACATAGAAGGAAAGAGTGTACAAAATTCATAATTAATTATAATTAATTATAATGAAACTACACTGGATAATATTTTTTCAAATATTTATTTTTTAGTTATAAGTGAACACAATATCTTTATTTTGCTTTATGTGGTGCTGAGGATCGAACTCCATGCCCCACGCATGCGAGGGGAGCGCTCTACCACTGAGCTACAAACCCAGACCCTACACTTGATAATTTAAAATCAAATAGAACTCTTTCCTTACATTGATAATGTACGTATTTCTCCACCTGTGGTTCTTTGAACAGTAAGCTGTATTATAAATAATCTTAACATTCTTCTCTCTCTTTTTTTATTTTTTTTTCTTTAATTGTAGTTGGACACAATACCTTTATTTTATTTATTTTTATATGGTGCTGAGGACCAGACCTAGCACCTCACATAGCTAGGCGAGTGGTCTACCGCTGAACCACAACTCCAGCCCCTTGAGTCTATTCTTATGCACTGTTACAAGCAACCTAACCTGGGTTCATTCTCAGCAACAAAAATAAATTTAAAATAGGCTTAACGTAGAACTCATCCTACTTCAGTATTTTTTCCAAGTGTCAAATGGTGGGATAATTAGCCGTTCAAATAAAAGAGGCCATTCTAAAGAACTAACTCAATAGAATTGAGGCAGTTAAAACAAAAACATCTTCAATGTAAGGCTCGAAGAGCTATATGTTGGAAATCTTACCAACAGTGCTTGGAAGAAAAAAGCTATTTTATTTTAGCACAGACATAGTCAGATGTGAATATGATATTTGGAAATATCATTCAAATTCATGGTTTATAATCATGGTATATAAAATTGCTGCAAGTATTGTGTCCCTAGAAGGCATAAGGGTTTCAGAATGAGGCTGGATAAAAGCTTGACATTTTGGGGAGCAATTGTGAGGCATGTATATATTCTTGTATGACTGTAAATGAATGTGATGATGGAGAAGAGTACTAATTTTTTTTTTTATGTTGTACAACCTGAAACTGGAATTTTTAAGGCAACTCTACTTATTACGACCTAATAAGTAGAGTTGCCTTAAAAATAATGTTTTTAATAATGTTTGCCTTGTTCCTTTATCAGTTTATTTAATGTTTGTATTTCAATGTATTTGTCCAATTTGGCTATAAATGGGCAAGAGCGTCAGCCTGTCTGCCTTGGATTGTAAACTGCTGGGGGGGAGAGGCAAGGTTTAGCTAATTTTCTCTGTGAATCATTTACTATGACACAGCAGGGCACACAATTATGGATTTAATAAGGGTGTTGATTTTGATCTTTAGAATGATGCTTAGTCCCATTTATTATCTTCTTGATCCTGCCAGCACTTCTAAGAGTGTGGGGAAAGTTGACTTGATGTACTTTTAATACATTGTGATCCCTGGAAACTTATATTAAATAGGATAACTGAGATCTACAGTGATGTCTATTGGTAAATGCCTGAAGTTTTATATTTTCACTCTTCTGTAGCTGTTTGATGTGATATATATATATATATATATATATATATATATATATATATATATATTTATTTAGAAACTTGAATGTTTTAAATTTTGATTCACTTCATATGAAACTCAAAAGTTGTGTTATTCAAAGTGATAGCTTTTAAATAGAGAATTACAAAACTTATTTTGACTTTTACCAATTGTTATTGGAAATAGAATACTTACCCTGACATTTAAAAAATATTTATTAATATGATTATGGTTATTCTTGGTTTTTTATAATTATTTTTTGTTGATGGACCTTTATCTTATTGATATATAGTGCTGGGATTTGAACTCAGTACCTCACACATGCAGGCAAGTGCTCTACCGCTGAGCCACAACCCCAGCCCCTGATTATGGTTATTCTTGATTGGAACCAGAGTTTTTTTGCATGCTAGACAAGCACTCTATCCCTAAATTACAACCCTAGCTTCTTTCCACATCCCCACCCCCACCAAAAAAAAAAAAAAAAAAAAAGAAAGGAAAAAGAAACCAAAGGGTTAAAACAGGAAGAGACAAAGTCCAATGTATGGTATAGGAAGTTAATTTGTCCACAAGGTGGGAAATGGATTGGCAGAGAGCTAGACTAACGGAGGGAGGCAGGAGACAGGCGCCCTTGCAAGAGGTGTGGCCTGAGCAAAGTTCAGGGGCCAAGGGAATGGAGAAGTGGCTCAATGTGAGTGGCACATACGGGATAGAGTTGCCTGGATATGGGATTTATGGAGAAAGTGAAAGATGACTCCCAGATCCTTGGTATGGATTCCATATACCAAGATAAGGCACTCAGAAAAAGCAGCAGAGTAGGAGGGAGGTGGGGCAATGAGAGGGTGGATTTGATGGGCAGCTGAAGATGTGGATGGTTAGGGCATAGGACATTGTTGATAGGTCTAGACTTGGGGGCTGGAGGTGTGGCTCAGTGGCAGAACATTTGCCTAGCATGTGTGAGTCCTGGGTTTGATCCCCAGTACTAACAAAACAAAACAAAAAAACAAATCTAATCAAAACAAAATACCCAGATCTAGACTTGGACTTGGACTTCCTGAGAATGATTACAGTGTCTGGAGCGTCAGGGCCCGCTGGATGAGGTCCTCCAGGGAGAATCTGTAGAGTGAGAAGTAGAAAGGCCCAAAGAATTTGTATGAAGACCACAATTCAAAGGGTGGATGGAGGAGATCGAGAAGAAAATGGCAGAGAGAGAGAGAGAGAGAGACAGAGAGACAAAAGAGTAGATGACAAAAATATACAAGGGAGGAGAGTCATTGTTTGCATATTTGATGATTGTTTGCATCAGTAATTCTCAACTGGAGTGACTTTGCCTTTTAGGGCACATTTGGCAATGTCTGTGGACATTTAAAATTATCACAACAGGCAGCGGGGCGGGTGTGCTACTGGAATCTAGTTTTTAGAGGTAGGGATGGTGCTTAATATCCTAGAATTCACAGGATGGCCCCTCCCTTCTCAACAAAGTATTAGTATTGCCAAGATTGAGAAATCCTGGTGAAAAGTTCATATTTTCCTTACTTAGTATAATGCTGTGTGCAGCATTATTCAGAACCTTATTATTTTGCTTTATAGTAGCTAACAATCTGTTATATGTCAGGTACTATTGAAAGCACCTTAAAAAACAAACACTTAGCTAGATATACACCTGTAATTCTAGCAATTGGGGGGGCCAAGGCCAGAGAATGACAATTCTGAGGTTGGCTTCAGCAACTTAGCAAGGCTCTAAGCAACTTAGTGAGACACTAACTCAAAATAAAAAATAAAAGGGGATGTGTTTCAGTGATAAAGCACACCGAATTCAATCCTCAGTACAAAAAAAAAAAAATCTTAATTACACAGGGAAAGTATTCTGACCCTGCATTTATTTCATGGAGGTGAATTGTTTCTCAATACTCTTCAGTGTTTACAATCACCATTAAGAGATTGTGAATTCAGATTTACTGTACAAGAATGAACTTGTTATGCAAGATCTCTTTATTAGAAGAATAGAAGTACAAGTGAACCTGACATTGGACTGGGGATAAGAGAGTTGGCAGCTATTCTAACTTTCATCATTGTTCACTGCTCACTGTGAAGACAGTTCAGTGGTGGTTCAATTTCCCAAGATATGAAAAAAAGAAAACTATCCTGTTCTCCCTACTAAGAAGGATTATGGAGGGGGAGCATGAAAATTGTCTCTACCTTATTTTTTTTTTTTACTCTCTGGAAACCACTTTAAAATTCTGTTTCTGTTTCATTTTCAGTAATCTTCAAACATTCAGCAAAGTTGAAGACATAGGTTCCCAGTTAATAATCCTTAACTCCATTTTTCAGATGGAAAAATTTAAGGTAGAAAATTACATGTTCAAGGCAACAAAGTGGGCTGGGGATGTGGCTCAAGCGGTAGCGCGCTCGCCTGGCATGCATGCGGCCCAGGTTCAATCCTCAGCACCACATACAAACAAAGATGTTGTGTCCGCCGAAAACTAAAAAATAAATATTAAAAAACTCTCTCTCTCTCTCTTAAAAAAAAAAAAGGCAACAAAGTAATTCACTGGCAGAATTCCAAAAAGATTCCATGAGCCCAGACCAAAATGATTCTCTAGAACTGCAGAGATGGTTTTCTAAAGTGCAATAAGTGTTGTTGAAACCATTTTTAACGTAGTGGAATTTGATCCAACAACCCAGCCAGGATTCAGATGAGACATGATTGAAGAGATACATTTTCATTCTACCAATGAATACACTTTTTATGACTTGTCCACAACCTTGCCATTTGCAAATTTAGGCTAAACTATGTTGGTCTTTTAAATCATGATAGTTAAGCAATGGCTACAAAGATGAATCACCATGACTAGGTTAAATAGTTATATTTGTGAAAGTGACCAAGGACAAATAGAACACAGTGAACTAGCTTCAATTCTCAAATACTTTCATTTGGCTCATATCTAGGCAACCAGAGTCATGCACCCATCTAATGATGCAATTAAACTCAGATGAGGGGTGGGTGGGGAGTGGGTAGAGAGACACAAGTTCTGGAGATGAGACAAGAATGGCAGAATATAGAGAACTGTTAAAACTGGGAGATGGGTACATGGGGGTTTCATTATAATCTATCTACTTCATATATATTTGAAATTTTCCAAACTAAGAGTTTAGTGCAGCAAGTTGTTAACCAACTTCGCAAATGCATTACTTTTATTGAAATTGTGTGATGTTTAAAAGCAAAAATATTTGTCAATCTTCAGGTCTCCACTCCAAATAGTTAAGAATTTTTTTTTTTTAAGTTTTCCAGGTGATTTAACCATTCAATAAGAATATATTTTTAAAATACTTTTATTTGTTGATAGTCTAAGAGTTTGGCAGTTTTTTTTATCTTTATTTTGTTTATTTATTTTTATGTGGTGCTGAGGATCGAACTCAGGGCCTCACATGTGTGAGGCTAGCGCTCTACCACTGAGCCCCAGCCCCAGCCCCAGCCAGTAGTTAAGAATTTTGAACTAATGTGTACCCTATTAATTTCCTTATGACTTTCAAATAATTATCATATTTTTTTCTAATCTTCCAGAAAAAAAATAATTCATTCAGACAGTTACTGAGATCTTGTTTTATGCTAGGCACAGATCTATGTGTTGGGTGAAAGGACACTAGCAAAGTTCAAGGACCACACCACACACCAGAATCCCAAGCAAGAGATTTATTGTCAGAAGCATGGAGCAAATTGACAAGGCTGTCCATCCGAGCATAGCAAGCAGCCTATCGGCACTCACAGAACAGCTTTAAATTTCACAACCACGCTAAGGGGTTACATTATGGGCTGGAGTGGGGTCCACCCTTTAGCAGACACATGTTCTTATGGGAGGCTAAGCACAGTCCTCAGAATCTCTAGATAAAATGGCTCCTAGGGCTGGGTTTGTGGCTCAGTGGTGGAACACTTGACTAGAATGTGAGAGGCATTGGGTTCAATTCTCAGCACCATACATAAGTAAATAAATGAAATAAAGGCCTATCAGCAACTAAAAAAGTATTTTTTTAAAAAATGCTCCTAAACAGAAACTTAGAGGAGTCCCTAGAAAAAATGGCTCCTGCCTAAAATGGCGGACCTAATGCCAATATTCATCTGATGCCAATATTGGGGACAAAGATAATACAAAATTTTCCCAAGAATTGCATTGTTTTAAACTGTCCCCCAATACTCCTTGCCTTCGTTGTTTTAGTAGTTTTTCTGTGGCCATTCTTCAGCTGCATTAAATTTTTATATTGGTGTAAATCAATGGTAGTGTGCCTAGCATGCCCAAGCCCCTGAGTTCAATCCCCAGCATCAAAACAAAATGAAACAAATTTCATGTTGTTTTTTGATATTATTATCTTTTAAAAATATTTTTTAGTTGTAGTTGGATGCCATTGAGAAACTGATGTGACTCCATTTTTGAAAAACCAGCCTGTACCTCAGAGCAGGGCCTGTCCAAAGTGTGTGTGGGGTGACCCTTGTCCTTGAAAAACCTATTTCTAGGTACATAAGTTACCCTGCTGGGTCATTTGTATGTACCAGATGTCCTTGACTCAGCAAATGCAAGTTCCTGAAAAGACCAAAAGAATGCCTGAGGCCTAATTTCAGACCATAGCAACAACCAGAGTGAGACAGGGATAATACGTGAAATATCAAGTAGCCCTCCCAGTAGTTCTGGTGATTGATAACATGATTAGGCAACCCTGAAAGTTTAGCATATACACTCTGGCAACCCCTCATGGTGGCCCAAACCAATCAGTTCAAATGTATGTACCACTTGAACTAACCAATCACCCTTACCCAACTTGTTCCCGCCACTGAATGTGCTAATCAATGTTAAGAGTTGTTGTTTGATTTTCCTACAGTGTGAAATGATTTGCTGTGTGATGTTGTGACGCATAGAGTATCCCTGAAAAACCTATAAATCCTTACTGAACTAAGGGTCAGAAACTGTTGTGAGTCCAGGCTTGAGCTTGCAATAAAGACTCTTATGTGATTGCATCGGATTCGGCTTCTGGAGGTCTATTGGGGTCCCAGGAATCTGGCATTACATCATACCTTTTATTTTTATGTGGTGCTGAGGATCAAACCCAGGGTCTCCCACATGCTAGGCAAATGCTCTACCACTGAGCCACAACCTCAGCCCCATAATGATATTATTGAAAGGAAAGCAAGGAACCGGGAGACGGGCGAGCAAGAGATGAAACACAGAGACCAGGCAGAGATACACATAGTTTGTCACAGCTGACAAGTAAAAGCCATCTCTCCATAGATGTAGAGAGGCAACACAGGCTTGGGGTTTGAGACTTTTATGGGAGGGGGGGCTCAGGGATTAGAGCTGGATGGGCCCCAATGTGGGCCGTTAAGGGTGGTTTCGGTATGAGGGAATGGTGGACCTTTCTCTGAAAGATCCTTGGGTGGGAAAGCAAAACTTTTTCTTAAGATGGCAGCTGTCACTTAAAGATGGCCATCCAGATGCTAAGCAAGGGCCTTACAATTATTATTGTAACTACTTTATTGATGTATAATTCACATAGCATAGAATTCACTTATTTAGATTTCACAATCCAATTTTTACTATATTCACAGAGTTTGGCAACCATTCCCACAGCCAATTTTAGAACATTTTCCTCATCCAAAAAGAAATGTGAGCTAGCCAGTAGTGCATGCCTGTAATCTCAACTACTTGGGAGGCTAAAGCTGGAAGATTCAAAGTTCATGGCTGGTGAAGCCAGAATTAGACAGGCAGTCAGTATAGATAGGTAAATCTGGCATTACAGGGCAACTTAATAAGACTGTCTAAAAAACTTGAAAAAGGGTTGGGGTAAAAGTTGGGCATAGTGGTGTAATGCCAGATTCGTGAGACCCCAATAGACCTCCAGGAGCCGTATCCGATCCAATCATACAAGAGTCTTTATTGCAACTGGAGCCTGGACTCACAACCGTCTGCAATGCAGCGGTGCCAAGGAGTGAGTCCTGATTCTTAGTTCAGTGAGGATTTATAGTTTTTTTGGGGGGATACTCTATGCGTCACAACATCACACAGCAAATCATTTCACACCATAGGAAGTCAAACAACAACTCTTACATTGATTAGCACATTCATTGGCAGGGACCAGTCAGGTAAGGGTGATTGGTTAGTTCAAATGGTGGATACATTTGAACTGATTGGTTTGGGCCAAGAGGGGTTGCAAGAGTGTATAATGCTAAACTTGCAAGGTCAAGGGTCATCCCCCCTCCTTTGGACAGGCCCTGCTCTGAGGTATAGGCTGTTTTTTCAAAACTGGAGTCACATCAGTTTCTCAGAACATCAATTTAAAATGGCACCTGGGATTTGAGAGCCCTTGGTTGTCCAAGTGTTTTCAATAAGTCTTGTTCTTAAAGGCTTAGCCTACTACTTGCAGTTTGGCTGCTAGAGGAGACCCTAGGTCATTATCATCCAGTGGGCACAGTGAACCCAGATTTAAAGACAGGTCGTTAGTGTAGTTGGGTAAATGCAGTCTAATATCCAGTACGATAAAGAATATGGAAACCATATTGAGACTGGAGTCCAAAAAGAAGATAGAGTCCTATGTGAGCCCAGGAAACCAGAACAACACCTGGGGAAATTGAAATGTTAATGTCTCCAAGGCTTAGGGCCCATCTTAAAGAACTGTCAATGAAGTAGCTCTCAGCAAACAGGGACGTGCTAATCAAACCACCCCAGGCCCTCCCTGCCCAGATTACTCCTCTGTGCCCAGTTGTTCCACCAATTTCCCACCTTTTGGCCTTCTCACCTGCATTCTATCACTGCAGGAAAACAAAGGACAGGAATGTGGGGGGACTAAAAGAAGACCTTACATATAAAAAAGGGAGGATCTCCTCTTTCCATGAATTCCTCCTTTCCGGTCCCCTTCTTCCTGGGGCGGGGGGGCGGTCTTTTCTGCTACCCTTTAATAAAGCCTTCCACTTTCCACTCTACACTTGCCTCCAGTGCTTCTCTCATATTATACTTGAGCATTTGGGAAGTAAGGATTGGTAAACAGCGGTAACAACAAGGCAGTGTTACCACCAGTTATCAGTGACAGTTCTGCTCCCTCAGGTGTTGAAATTTGAGAACAATAGAGAAGTACCCCAGGCAAGCACATAAATCAGGGTTTATTTAAAAAGGGGTAACAAACACCTCTCCTGGGAGGGAGAAGAGGGCCATAGCTGGTATCCCCAGAACCGAAGTGTTCTGCCCTTGGTATGTGTCTTAGGCTTCCTTTGTTCTCCTGCTCTCTTCCCCTTATCTTTTTCCTTCGGTGTACATAACTAGGCCCAGCAAATGCTCCGTGAGATGGCCAAAAGGTGTGAAACAAGTGGGAAGGACAGGGTGGAGCAGCCCAGGACACATTAATTAACAACTTTTATCACTCTCTGTAGGGAGGGGCCATTCCTGGGACTGGTTACCTTAGTAACAGGTAGGAGCAGGGGCAGGTTCTTGATAAGGGTGGAGGAAGAGCACAGAAGGAATTAACATTTCAATCCCTCAGAGTACAGTCTCCCCCAACTTCCCCAACTCAAATTGGCCTCCTTGATCCGCCCAATTCCTGCCTCAGCAGGTCAGGCAGGAGGAGTGGGAGGAAGACCTGAGGCCTTGCTCTGAGGTTTTAACAAAAGCCTTCCAACCTTAGGCGTTTTCATATTCACCACAGCCCTTTCAGCCCTCCGCGCCCCGTAAACTTGACCCACCCACTCCAGAAAGCCCACTCTGCAAAAGCAGGGCCCTCAGGTGACGTTAACTTCCATTTCAGTCTCCTAAGAAGGAGGGTATGGAAAACCCCTTCCGCCACGCCCACACTCGCCCATCTGGGCTTAGGACGGAGCAGAGTCCTCCTGGGTCCGCCCGCCTGCGCTGGAGGCCCCACCCCTCCCTGACCCTTCATTGGCTCTGTTGACCGGCCCCCCTAGCTTTGGCTTTCTATTGGTCAACAAGGCCGCCGCTCAGCTTTCTTCCCGGGGCGTGCGGCGAGCGTGACCACGCCCCTTACGTTCGGACGCTAGGTCGCCTCGGGAGGCGGCGTAATCACCGCCTAGGAGGAAGGAGGTCGGCTCTTCGAGGAGCTGCTATGGTGTTGAGTTCCCCGGGAGCGCCGACCGAGCCGAGGCGTTCGCTGCCATGAAGGTGAGCGGTTGGTGGAGCTGGGCAGGCCCTCCTCGCCCCTCCTGTACGAGAGGAGGGCCTCCTTACTTTCTGCTTTAGCGGGTACCCCACCGGCTCCTTGGAGACCTCTGCGGAGGGTGGTCGCCGGCCGGCGACTGGGGCCCTGGGTTGGAGCCTGGTCTCCCGGACCCTCGAGCTCGCATGAGCGAGCCTTAAGGAGCCGGGAGAGGCCGTGTGGGCCCAGCGCAGAGAAGGGCTTTCTTTGGGGGCAGGAGGCAGGACCAGTAGTGCTCGCTTCAGCCCTCCGTGGCTTTGCCCACTGCATGCCCTCTCCCTCCCCGAGTCCTTGAACTAACCCAAATGTCGGGAACCTCACGGGACCAAAAGGAAAAAGAGTGCCGGGAGTGAGGAGGCTGGGGCCAGGCTTACAGGCTAGAAATGCCTGGGGTAGGGGATCCCACCCTCAAGGAGTTCTTGGTAGGCTTAACGTTGGGACGGTGACCTGGAGCGCCAGCAAGGTAGATGTGGCTGCATTGCCACTAGGTACGCAGCAAGTAATTTGACAGCTTTTCTCCCAGGTGGGAGTGAGAGCGTGGGAGCATCACTGATGAGAAGTTTAAGAAAAGGGGGCAGAGGGGAAATTCTGGCCTACTTTTCAGAGACGATTCTCTCAACTTGGTCGCTGAGAGTTCTAAAGGGCTTCTCCATATAGCGATCAATTCAGGTATTGATTTATTTAACGAACTCAGATGAAGTGGGATGAGTCATAAGGTGGTGATACGCTTCCAGACATGGACGGTTTCATTAATCTCAATGAACTGTGCTTGATGTGGGTAAAGAAAATAACAGTGAGCTGTTTGTTAGGTTAACTACCTTCATAAAGCCTCGAAGTTTTACTGTGGAAGATTGAAAAGGGATAGGGACAAGTGGGTAGGGACATTCAGTAAATATTTTGTTGAACACTCTCTGTTTTGGCCAAGAGGAAGATATGGTGAATAGGAATATTTCAAAATACAGTCTCATCCTTAGTAAAGAAGGATTTTGCCAATCGAAAGGGAAAAGACATTCGCTTGGCAGCTAATTACATTTCAAGGCAGAATGATCTAAGTTATCTCCCCCCCCCCCCCCCCCCCCCCCCCCCCCCCCGCCAAAACAAAACAAAACTCAACTCAGAGGCAGGAAAAGATACCTCTGACTGCAGGAAACAAGATTTTTGGAATAGGTAACTTTTGAACTGTGCCTTGAGGTATGAAGATATTATAAGAGTATTTATAATTCCCATTTTAGTTATAAAATATTTCAACTTCAGATACCTATTAAAATATCTAGATATATTTTATTTCCTGAAAATCATTATCTTACTGTTAAGATTTAAAATCAAAGCAGGGAAAAAAGACAATAATAAATCAGGGGTCTCATACATATACCTCAAAAATATCATTGACTTGTTAATGTAAAGTTTTTATTTTTAATATTTTTTTAGTTGTTGATGTTTATTTTATTTGATATGTGGTGCTGAGAATCCAACCCAGTTTCTCACACATACTAGGCAAGTGCTCTACCAGTGAGCTACAACACCAGCCCACCTAATGTTAAGTTTGTGCCCTCTCAAGGAACTAGATAGATATGGAAGGAGAATTAGGAATAGGCCCAGTGTTGAAATTTTTAAGTATGTTCTTTAAAAACAAGTGTTTTTGAACTTAAGTGGAAGATACTGCTAGGTGGAAATTTTTAGAATCAGTTAAATGGCATTTGGAAACGTAGAAAAGATATTTTCTGAAGCACATTGCAAACTTGGGTAGTTATATATCTATGCAAGATGATAGGAATCTAGCTTTCATTTTTTGTTTTGTGAAACTGGATTTACAAAATTTAGGATTGGACTTTTTTTTTTTTCCTTAAATTATTGAAACTGTGTAATTGTGGATATTATTATCTGTAGATTTCTGGGAAAGACCAGTGACTCCTGATGTCATGGAATGGTAACATGAATATTCATGTAAGCAAATACTTTGTATTTATTTATTTTTTTAGTTGTAGTTGGACACAATATCTTTATTTAGTTAATTTATTTATTTATATGTGGTGCTGAGGATTGAACCACAGCCTGGCATGTGCTAGGCGAGCGCTCTACCGCTGAGCCACAACCCCAGCCCCCCCCACATGTAAGCACATAATTTGAGTTAGGATTAAAGTTACTTCAAAAGCTAAGTGACTAGATAAATACATCTTCATTCAATCCCAGGAATATGTGGAATGCATGTATTCTTTTATTTTTTTGATTTGTTTAGAAACTGATGTTTTGGCATCAGTTTACTTCTTACATGTAAGTAACTGTTTAACTCTAGAATTCATCTGCTTACCTCCCCACAATGGATTGTTTTAAAAATCTAAATTGGTGTCATATGTTAATTTGATTTTGCTTCTCCTTTCTGTGTTTCCAAGTTTATATTGATCTCATCCTTAATTGTGCTAATCACATTCATTATTCCTAGCTCAAAATGAGTTGTCAAGGATAAAGTAATCTACTAACTGTAATTTCCTGTTTTTTTTTTTTTTTTTTTCTCTGAAAGGAGGGGGAGTGGTGCTAAGGGTCAAGTGTACTGTTTTAAAAGACAAAAACCCAACATGAGGAAGGCAACATTTATGGTTTATACATGCTTTACCATTAAAAAAAATCTATCAACTTGACCAATATCTTGCCTACAAATATTACATTTTAAAGGCCAACATCTGTTTTAGGATATAGCATTTTTTTTTTTTTTGTGGTATAGGGTTGGATATTTTATTGTTAAAAAGGCGGAGTTCCTATGTGTTGTATTTCATTTGAAGCAGCAATTTGAGTAAGAAGTCCTTTTACATTCTAAGGACTATGTTTCTCAAGTGGCTCTAAATAGGGTAAAGATTTTGTTTATCTCAACTACTTTTTTTCTGTTTCTTTTTAACTTCTCTAGGTAGGTTTAACTGTCCTGAAATTTAAACTATAAAATGTGTTCTTTTATATCACTGGTTCAAAGATTTGAAACATCTTTTTCTTATTTTTTAACACAAGTGCATTCACTGAACTTTAGAAAATTAAAAGTTGTCCAGAATTTAAAACAGAACCCATAGTTAATGAGTTCTTAATAATAGCTGAGAAAATTAATATTCCTGAATATGAAACTTTTATGTTCATTTTTAAGATAACTGTAAAAATATTACTGCATTTAGATTTAGAATTTTCGTAAGCAAAGTAGTACATTATTACTGTTGTTTACTTAATCAAAAACAAATGACTTAGATTATTTTGTTTTTATACCTAACTTTCCCTGCCCTCTGTGCATGTGTCCTCCCTCCAGTGTCAGTCTTCATGGAACCTACCATCTTTTTTCTAATTCTTTATTCTAAATAGTCTGGGTGGTTAGTATTACATTTGATGGAATCATTAAAAGGGCTCCTATGCTAATGCAATTGAGAATAGGATCCAAAATTTGTAGTAAACTTCAGTTAATTCTTTAGATTATTTTGAAATATTTTTACATGGATTCTAAAAGGACATTAGATCATGCACACAATCAAAAACTGCAGAACCTGAGGCCATTTGAAAACTGGCACTCTGCCACAAAGAGGGCTGGGCTATTGCTCTTATAAACAAACAGAACATATTTCCTCTTGGTTTAGTTGACTGAAATAATGATTCAGAATGAGTTTGTATTGTTTGAGTCTAATGAACCTGAGAGAGTACTTATAACATTGGTGGTCTATTGTTGTGGAAACCACAGTGCTGGCAACTGTCACCTTCATCCAAATTATATGG
Organism: Marmota flaviventris; assembly: GCF_047511675.1. NCBI lineage: Eukaryota > Metazoa > Chordata > Mammalia > Rodentia > Sciuridae > Marmota > Marmota flaviventris. Next base: position 137,170,144 of record NC_092498.1, on the reverse strand, counting down.
GCTTGTAGGTAGTACCTTCCTTTTGCTCCTGCAGAGGGGTAGGACAGTTTGTGAACACTTTTAGCCTTCCTGCTACCTGGAGAATATAGAGGAACTTTGATGTTGGTGAATTTGAGTGAAGGACTAAGTATGCTTGGCTCAGTACATTCAGGATGAGCTCACATCTGCCCTCTGAGAGAAGATGACATTTTGGTTTCCATCAGCTAGCTAGGTGTTAAGCTGCCCTTGATTAATTATGCCAGTGGCTAAAAGGCATATTAAGACCAGTTAGTTGGCTGCACAGCTGAAGTCATGTTCTCCAATTGGTGTTTTCAGTACAAAAGCAAACATTTTAATTTCCATTTGTTTCTTTGTTCACATTGGGAGTTATGGGTATGAGCTGCTTTAAAATCTTGGTGCCTGGGCTTTGGAAAAAAAAAAAAAAGGCCAGAAATGTCATTGGATGCTAGAATAACATAAAGAAAACTAATTGTTAGGGGCACTTCAGGTGGGTTTTAGAATTTCTTACTACAAACTATGTAAGTTTTTAAATGATGTCTGGTTCTTAACTGATGCACAAGACAGGAAACCATGGTCTCATGACTGATCTATCAGGACCAATTTTGGTCAAATGGTTTAGATAGGAAATAAGCTGCAAACACAGCTAAATTCCCTGAGGTTGGGATTTTGTGCCAGGCATAAAATATTATGTTTCAAACTACATTCATAGTCAAGGGAGGGAATTTAGCATCTCTGTAGATTGCTGTTCTAACATCTTGGACTCGTGATGTAGCCTATATAGCCCTGCTGTCAACCATGGCCCTGAGTAGGGCATGTGAGTCCCAATCAAGACTTAATTTCTAGTGATCCTGATTTTGGTTTTTTTTAATACTCTTTTAAAATTATTATTATTTTTATTTGTTCTAATTAGTTATATAGGACAGTACAATGCATTTGACACATTGTACACAAATGGAGCATGACTTCCATGTCTGTGCATGGTGCTGAGTCACACACAGTATTTATGGGTTGGTGTAGATAGGGTAATAATGTCTGTCTCATTCTACTGTCCTTCCCATCCTTACTGCCCCACCCCTCACCTCACTCCCCCCTTCCAAATCCAAAATTCCTTCATTCTCCCCCAACCCCCTGCCCAACCCCGACTTTGGCTTCACAAATAGAATAGTAATTTTTTTTTTTTTTTTTTGTAGTGAGAATTGAACTCAGAGTGCTCTACCACTGAGCCACAACCCTTACCCTTTTTTGTTTATTTGTTGGTGCCAGGGATTGAACCCAGAGGCACTTAACCACTGAGCCCCCATCATCAGCCCTTTTTTTTTTTTAATATTTATTTTTCAGTTTTCGGCGGACACAACATCTTTGTTTGTATGTGGTGCTGAGGATGGAACCCGGGCCGCGCGCATGCCAGGCGAGTGCGCTACGGCTTGAGCCACATCCCCAGCCCCTTATCATCAGCCCTTTTAAAAAATATATTTTATTTTAAGACAGGGTCTTGCTAAGTTATTTAGGGTCTCGCTGTATTGAATTTGCCATCCTCCTGCTTCAGCCTCCCAAGTTACTGGGATTATAGACATGTGCCTGCGCCCGGCTCATTTTGTTTTATTTTGAAACAGGAACTCAGTTCCTGAGGCTGTCCTTGAACTTGCAATCTTCTTGTCTTAGCCTCCGGAGTTGCTGTGATTACAAGTGTGCATCACTGTGCCTGGAAAAATGAAACATTTAAAGGGGAGCCAGGTAGATGAGTTCAAGCCTGGGAATATTTTTCTTTTGGGTGGATTCTTAACTACTTAACGATGAAGGACAAAAAATAGTTTAAACAGTAGGATTGTGCTCAGGGCTGCTTTACTACCAAGCTATATCTTTTGCCCTTTTTTATTTTTACCACAGGGTCTTGTTGAGTTGCCCAGGATGTGATCCTTCTGCCTTAGCTTCCTGAGTAGCTGGAATTGTAGGAAAGCATCACCATGCCTGCCAATGGCTGCTTTTGACACACCCTGAAAGTCACACTTTCTCTCTATAGTGCAGATTTCATACGCCAAAACATGCATGAGTGTTAGGAAACAAAAGCTTGGGTAAAGAGTGAGTTAAATGAAGAAAATCACCAATTTTCAGCAAAAGTAAGAGGGGAAAGGAACTAACTTAATCAGATTAAGTTAAAAAAGCTGAGCATTTCTGCATGGACGGGGGGAAACTGGACTGCAGGCATGGCTGAGGTATTTGTCTCAGAAAGGTAGAGGCACAGGCTTCAGAAGTACCTGTGGCCCCTTTTGTTCAGTAGTCTGTGGATGGTGATTTTCCAGTGGAAATAGTATAAGCAGGAAGGAGAAATCTTTAGACTGAATATCCTTGACTTTAATTTTTTTTTTTTTAGTTGTAGATTGATATAATACCTTTATTTATTTTTATGTGGTGCTGAGGATCAAACCCTGTGTTTCACACATGTGAGGCAAGCGCTGTACCACCGTGCCCCAGTCCCAGCTTTTGACCTTTTAACTTTGGCTGTATATCAAAATCACCTGCTTAGGTTTTTTTTTTTTGGCCCAGGATGAACCTCAGACCAGCAAAATCAGTCTCTAGGACTGAGACCCAGGCATCAGGATTTTTTAAAGGATCCCTTGATGAGTCCATGCAGCCAAGATGGAAAACCTCTCCCTGTCTTAGGGCAGTTTCATAGCCTTAGGCAGTTCTTACCAAGAGGCAGTGACCAGTCCCTGAGGTACAGGACTAAAACTACTCCAGAGTTGGGGAGGTCAAATCACTAATGAAATTACTTCCATTACCACACCAGGATGCCAGTAAAATGGGGTTTAATAGGGAAGTGGAAATAAGTTTTTCAAACACACTTAACGGTAAAGAAAGGTATTTCACATAAAACTGGTGATTGGGGCCTCCGTTTCAAATTTCTGAACTATCAAGAAGGTTGGAGTGTTGCAAATGCTACTTTGAAGATGAGAGCCGTGCATACATGGATACCTTTCAGTATTCTAAGAGTATGCTCTTTTTTTTTTCAATTTTTAATTTTTTTTAAGAGATAATTTTTAATATTTATTTTTTAGTTTTCGGCAGACACAACATCTTTGTTTGTATGTGGTGCTGAGGATCGAACCTGGGCCGCATGCATGCCAGGCGAGCGCGCTACCGCTTGAGCCACAACTCCAGCCCTAAGAGTATGCTCTTAATGTATGACTTATTATTGGTCTATTTTGTCCAAATTTAAATTCACAGATCCTAATGAGGCTGCAACCTATATTTTCCAGTGTTGTTTTTTCTCCTTCTCCCCGACCCCCTTTTGTACCAGGGATTGAACTTGGGGGGCACTCAACCACTGAGCCGCATCCCCAGCCCTATTTTGTATTTTATTTAGAGAGAGCGTCTCACTGAATTCCTCAGCACCTTGCTTTTACTGAGGCTGGCTTTGAACTAGCAATCCTCCTGCCTCAGCCTTCCAAGCTGCTGGGATTCCACACTGTGCCCAGCTTCTTCTTTTATTCTGTGATGTCTTTGGCTAACAGCAGTAAAGTACATCTACACTGCACTGAGTATTGGGTTAGAGCAACATACTCCTGCCTGGGATATTCTGGAGGTTGTCTTGGGCTTTTTTGTTTTTAAATCTGGAGATGGCTGAGGGGAGTTAAAAGTATTCTTTTTTGTTATTTTCTTTTTGGGGATGTAGAGGAAATTCCCATATTCTTGTAGAAATATGAGGAATGGGACAACATTGTTACCTTCTAATACTGACCTCTACACAGAGATTCCACCTGTTTTCCCCAAATAAATTCTCTGTTCCCTTCACTAGATCTGTGTAGATAAAAAAAACGTTTTTAGCCTGAAGAATTTTTTTTTTGAGACAGAGAGAATTTATATATATATATATATATATATATATATATATATATATATATATATATATATATATATATATATATTTTAGTTTTTTGGCGGACACAACATCTTTGTTTTTGTATGTGGTGCTGAGGATCGAACCTGGGCAGCATGCATGCCAGGCAAGCGTGCTACCGCTTGAGCCGCATCCCCAGCCCTAGCCTGAAGAATTTTGATGATCATTCTCATTAACATAGTTTGAACATTATATCCTTCCTTAACTTGTAAGATTGTCTCTGGTAGAAAGGGTGAAGTATGACTTTTTAGAAGTACTGCCTTTAAAAGGGAGTTTCATTGAGGTTTTCACCTGTTAAATCATGATCTCTTTTACCTTAATTGTTCTTTACAAGAAAACAATTTGAACCACTTAATAGTGTGCAAAATTTAAATAATGTTACATTGCCTGTAAAGAGGGAATACAAAGAAACCTTTTGCACAGGTGTCAGCCATATGGAACTAGAGTCCTTGGGAGAAAGAAGGTTGTGGTCAAGGAAACATCATAGGGGAATGAGAAGGGGGATAAAAGCAAATAGGCCTCCTAGCTCATCAGTAGCTATATTAGCAGGAGGCTAAAGCTTCCTGAAGACTTTGCTTCTTTTGACTTCTATAATGAAGTGAAATTTGCCCAGTGGCAGTTCTGCAGGTGTATTCCCTCCTTTCTCCCAAAATTATGTGCAATTTGAATTTTTTAAAAACAATATGTTTTCAATAGTTTTAACAGGGCTTACTTTTTTCTTTTATTATTTTTTAAAATATTTTTTAAAATAAAGGTATTGGACACAATACCTTTATTTTTATGTGGTGTTGAGGATCAAACACAGACAGAGCTTCACACATGCTAGGCAAGCACTCTACCTCTCAGCCATGACTGTAGCTCCCTATTTTCTTTTTATTTAACAAGATCTGAGTGTTTTCAATGCCAAATATTCTTTGGTAATACCAGAAGATTATCTTTCCAAATAGCTTGAAATTTTGGTGCCTAGAGGAATGCAGGTTGAGCTTCTCTTATCCAAAATGCTTGGGATTGAAAGTCTTTCAGATTTTGGTGTTGTCTCTGGAGGCTTCACCTGTTAAGTGTCTCCTATTCAAAAATCCTATGAGCATCTCTTATTAGAAAATTCAAAATCTGAAACTTCTTGAGCATCACGTTGGTGATTTCAAAATTTCAGATTAGAGATGCTCATCTCTAGATGTGAGAACTGTGTTAGTTACCCCACCAGAGTGGCATTCCCTGGGGATCCCAGACAGCCCAGGTTCCACTTAGCTTTAAACTGTGGCACTTGTGTTCCTTTTCAGGCGGGTGCCACATCTATGTGGGCTTCGTGCTGTGGGCTGCTGAATGAAGTCATGGGAACCGGAGCTGTCAGGGGCCAGCAGTCAGGATTTGCAGGAGGCACTGGTCCTTTCAGATTTACACCAAACTCTGATTTTTCCACCTACCCACCAGCAACTCCGGAAGGGCCTAATATAGTTTGCAAAGCCTGTGGACTTTCATTTTCAGTCTTTAGAAAGAAGGTGAGTTGGATGACTTGTTACATACAAGACATATGGGATAAGAATTATTAATCATAGTTTATTTTGAATAGGTAATGAATTTTTTTTCTTATAAAAATATGAAAACTTGGTCCCATTGATTTTTTTTTTTTTTTTTCCCATTTAGAGAGGTATGCAGTCAGGGATTATATTTCTGTCGAGTGTTCTACATAGACATTGTTATGTGTCACATTGTCAGGCATCCTTTTGTCTGAACTTTGACCTGTTTGTACCATTTCATTCTTCCTGATGACACTTATTTTTTTGAAGCAAGAGATTTAATTAATCTGCAGTTTCATTCAGAGATGATTTACTGTAATTCCGATCTCAAGTTTCAAAAAATTTGTCTCTAACCATGCTCTTAACTCACACGAAGAAATGAGTGTAATAAGCTAAGTGCTGTTTAGAGGCTAAACATAAAATGGGCTTAAATTCAGCTCTTTTCACTTTTCTTTGATCTTCATTTCAATCTTTTGAATATGCAGACAAAAAACTGTTAGCTTATGAGAACAGTGCACCAGGCAGAAGTGGCTACAGCTGAGTCTGTGAAGTTCTCTAGGGCATTGGTGTGGGTTGTGATTAAGGCCACGTAGGTGACAGGTTCCTGGATTAGTGGGTCCTCTCTTGAATTGACTTGGAAAGATTGGTTGCCTTTCTCTTCATTCTCTGTGGGATTCTTTTTTCCTCATCTTGAAGTGAGGAAGTCCTTCACATGGGAGACCAGGCAGAGTGTGTGGCTGTGCACTCCATGTGGTTCAAGTCAGCTGTGTTCTGCTAATTACATGTTTGCACCAAGGGGCGGGAAGGTTTTAATTCATTAACACAAGAGTGTCTGTTTTCCTTAAAGTGCAGTATTTGAACTTCACTGAATCTAGACTGCCTTGGCATCGACCGTGTTGATTTTTGTGGCTTTTGGAACATTAAAATTCCTGTGAAAATGGTGCCACAGGGGATTTCATAAGAACTAAAATTTAAATTTTAATAAAGGCAAGAATAAGGCATGGTTTTCATAATAGCTTGTATCTTGCTATCATTAAATGCTTCCCTTCTGTCTCTTCAGCATGTGTGTTGTGACTGCAAGAAGGATTTTTGCTCCGTTTGTTCAGTCCCGCAAGAAAATCACCGTAGATGTTCTACTTGTCACTTATTACAAGAGACGGCCTTCCAGCGCCCTCAGTTGATGCGACTAAAAGTGAAGGATCTTCGGCAGTATCTCATTCTTAGAAACATACCAATAGATACTTGTCGAGAGAAGGAAGACTTGGTAGATCTAGTACTGTGCCACCATGGACTAGGCTCTGAGGATGACCTGGACACAAGCAGTCTGAATTCTTCACAGTCCCAGACTTCTAGCTTTTTTACACAGTCATTTTTTTCAAACTACACCGCCCCCTCTGCTACCGTGTCTTCCTTTCAGGGGGAGCTTATGGATGGAGACGGCACCTCCAGATCTGGAGCACTGGCACAGGTACGAGAGGGTGATAGATTGCTGGGGTCCCTGCATGCTTACTCTTGGCCATATTTGGTGGCCTTTAGTGCCTGATGACTTCAGATAAACCGGAAGTTAGGATTTGGAGCAGTGTTTCCGCACCCAGCTGAATTGGCACTTGCAGCCTCTCCCGCTGCATGTGGTCTTTTGTGTAGATACAGGGTGGCCCCAGGGTCCACTGCCTGGAGAGTCCAAAAATAGCTCGTGGATTTCTTGACCTTACTTCAGCACTAAATAGTACTGACAGAAGCTGGGCATGGCGGCATACCTAGGTCATTCCAGCTACACTGGAGGCCAAGGCAGGAGGATTGCAAATTTAGACCAACCTGGGCACCTTATCTCAAAATATAAAATAAAAAAGGGCTGGGGGTGTAGCTAAGTGGTAGAATGCCCAGTGTTCAATCCCCAATGCCAGACACACACACACACACACACAAGTGATGACTGAAAAAGCAGCATGTACATATTTGCATGACTATTTGTATAAGTGTCAGTAACCATAGAAATAATCAGTACAGTAAATTAATCTGATGCCCCCTCTCTTGACATTAGTGAAATTGTTCCTAGTTTAGATACTGAAAGAGCCATCTAAGTAGAAAAATGTAGTTATTTGCTAATTTTAATTTGAATATTATCCCAATGAGATTCTTGAACATCCTGGTTGAATAACATGTAAAGACTTGTAGTGGATATTCCCTGGTGTGTGAGTGATTATAAAATGTTGAATTAAGCCCGGCATAGTAACATTCACCTATAATTCTGCTACTTGGGAGACTGAGGCAGGATGATTGGGAGGTTGAGGCTAGAGGCTAGCCTGGGCAACTTATGAAGACATTTTTCAAAAATCTCCGAAAATAAAATGATTTTTTTCCACATTTAATTTTCATCCCTGAAGAAAGGGGTTTTTGTTTTGTTTTTTTTGGGGGGGTGAGGGGTACTGGTGATTGTACTCGGGTACTTGATCACTGAGACGTATCCCCAGACCTATTTTTTTTTTAACCTTTTTTGTTGTTTTTGTGCTGAGGATTGAACCCAGGACCTGTACATGTGAGTGCATGTGAGTCAAGCACTCTACCAACTGAGCTATATCCCCTGTTGTAGATGGACACAATATTTGTTTTATTTATTTATTTTATGTGGTGCTGAGTATCGAACCCAGGACCTCATGCATGCGAGGCAAGTGCGCTACCACTGAGCCACATCCCCAGTGACAGGGTCTCACTGAGTTGCTTAGCACTTTGCTTTTGCTGAGTCTGGCTTTGAATTTGTGATCTTCCTGCCTCAGCTTCCTGAGCTGCTGGGATTACAGGTGTGTGACACCACACCCAGCAAGAAAGGGGTTATTAAAAGTAGATTTTTTCATCTGTATTTTACTCAAAAATAAGTCCAAGCTGAGAGATTTTATTATTTTCTCAAATAAGAACTGGCATAATAAGACTTTTGTATCCTTTTTGGGAATAAGATGCCATTTGGGAGATGTGGGTGGTTGGATGCTACAGTATAGTACCTATGAGTCAGTCAATTGGGAATTGACCTAGACTATTGTAGAACTGTGGTCGAAATATATTGAGAGAAAAGATGTGCAATGTGTAGTGGCACGTGCCTGTAATCCCAGTAGCCTGGAGGACTGATGCAGGAGGAAGACAATGGCAAGATCCAGGTCAGCCTCAGTAACTTAGTGAGACACCCTGTCTTTAAAAAAAAAAAAAAAGGCCTGAAGGTATAGCTTAGTGGTCGAACCTCAGTGTTCAAGAATAGGGCTGGGGCTCAGTGGCAGAGCGCTTGCCTAGCACATGTGAGGCACTGGGTACAATCCTTGGCACCACATAAAAGTAAGTAATTAAAGGTATTGTATCCATCTACTCTAAACAAACAAAAAACAAAAAAGTTTTGAAAGGCATATGATCAAAATTAAAGGGATTTCTGTTTTCCTTAAAGCAGACTGATTGTTGAGGATTTTTAAAAACTAGAACCAGCACAAACACTCTGAAGCATATTAGAAAGCCTTCTTTGGAATTAGAAGTGTGACTTAGTAGGATTGAGACCTTTCAAATTGGATGCTTATGACATTGGGGCGGATCCTGGTCAAATTAGCTTTCTTTGTTCAGTTAAACTAGCCTTTTGCATCTTGTAGTGCTACCCCTTATCCTTGGTGGCTTTGGCATTCCATGATGGGATGTTTCTCAGGGAATTAGTCCTTTGGTTTTATTACAAATTCTCCCCCTCCCTCCCCCCTCCCCACGAATTTGTTTCCACATAACTTGATGGAATATAAATTCTTCTTAATATTTTTTAGTTGTACTTGGACACAATACCTTTATTTTATTATTTTTATGTGGTGCTGAGGATTGAACCCAGTGTCTTACACATGCTAGGCAAGCTCTCTACCACTGAGCCCCAGCCCCAACCTGGAAAGTAAATTCTTTAGTCATGTGGGGCCCAACTCTGTGGGAGGGGCAGCAGCATTGAGGATCCAGAGAAGATGTGGAGTGTGCAAGGTATTTGGGTCATCCTTTTTTTTTTCCCCCCTCAGTACTGAGGATGGAATCCAGGGGTACTGTATTGTTTTTATTGTGAGATAGGGTCTAAGTTGCGTTGGGCCTCCTTGCTAGATTATGGAGGCTGGCCTGGAACTTGTGATCCTCCTGCCTCAGGCCCCTGAAACACTAGCATTACAGGAGTGCCCCCATCAGGCCCAGGCCCAGGCCCATTTTGAATCATTCTTGAGGATGATCAGTGGAAAGCTTTTCTCTAGTGATAAATATGGGTTGATAATGTTAGGAAAACATGATTCCTGACCTAATCAGATGCATCATGTGTATAGGTACAAAGTGAAATAGCTTCAGCAAACACAGAAGACGATGATGATGATGATGACGATGACGAGGATGATGAGGAAGAAGAAGAAGAAAATAATTTGCAGGATCGGGTGAGACCACTTATAAAATTTTTCCCTGGGGGCTATGGTGGTAGCTCAGTGGTAAAGCACTTGCTTTACATGTGTGAGGCCCTGGGTTCAACACTCAGCACCACATTAAAAACGATAAGTAAGTACAATTAAAGATATTGTGTCCATCTACAATAACAAAAAAATTTTCCCCAAGGGCTGGGGACATAGTTATAGTACATTGCTTGCCTAGCATGCCTGAGGCCCTAGGTTTGATATCCAGCACAACCCCCCCCCCCCAAAAAAAAATTGCTTTCCTAATATTTGTGAGCCAGCAGGAAGGGCAGGTGCCCATATAGACTTCTCTAGGATAGCACTGGTTTGAATGTAAGACAGTACATTAAAACCCTTCAAGGACTTCTGAGAAGTCTAGGAATCCCCAGTGGGGATTGTCTGGTAAAAGGGGTCTGGACTCGTGGGAACAGAGGTAATGGGACACTCTGATTTCAGACCCTTGGGCTCTCCAAGAAGCGAGTGAGAGCTTCGCTGTCTGACCTGTCAAGCCTTGAAGAGGTGGAGGGGATGAGTGTGCGCCAGCTGAAGGAAATCCTGGCTCGGAATTTTGTCAACTATTCTGGCTGTTGTGAAAAATGGGAACTGGTAGAGAAAGTTAACCGGTTATACAAAGAGAATGAAGAAAACCAAAAGTCATGTAGGTTTATTTTTTCTTTTTTTTCCCCTATAGTATCTTTCCTTAGGCTTTAAAAAATGGGGTTGTGTCAGATTTAGTTTTGGGAAAACTATTTACTTTTTATTGAATCTGAATTAATTATATGAGCCTGTTTATAGAATTGTTAGTAAGCTCATCATGTGATGTTGCTCTGAGACCACCCTTACCAAGTGTGTTCAAGAAATTATTTGTTGACTTGAAAGGTCCTTTCATCACTCTTGTCATCTTAGTGTTAATCTTAAATCCTGGCTGTGATATGGCATCCATTGACGTTTATGTACAGAATAGGCAGGAAGTCTTTAGGCACATCTACTTCCAGGGCAGTGCCACAGTGGCAGGCTCAGGAACCAGTCCACAGAAGCTTTAGAGGTTGGAGGCCGCTGGCTGAGGAATGGCATCCTGGCAGTGTAAATCCCTGCACGGTGCTTGGTAGACATGCGCGGAAGCCCCACCCTCAAGTTTTTGGTGTAGGAAACCATGACATGTGGCTGAAGAGTCTTTTTTGGTTAACTGTTTAATTTAACCCTAGGTCAGTCTGTTTGGTGGACACGTATTTTGTTTTGAGCACAGCTGGGACTTTCCTAGCTTGACTGTCTTGACGCCACTTATGCCAAGATTGACCCAAACAGTCTGTACTCATAACCTGCTGCTGGACTATTTCCTTTCTTGGGCCCATAAGTTGTAAAGAGTTGGAAGGAACCTTCCTACCCAGGAGAGGGGGCCAAGGCCCAGATTCCAATCTTACCTGAGTCCTCAGATGCCTGCTCATCTGCCATTTTACGCTATACATCTTCTCTGTAGGTCCACACCAGTCATGGACCATGAACTAAGACCCCACATTACAAGATCTCTTGACATTGCAGGCTGTGAAGTTTATTTGTCTTAAATCAAAATATTTCAGTCCTTCAAGCTTGAATTCTGGTTCTGTTCTAACCATGTTTCCCATTCCTCGCCTCTCTGACCTGTAGAAAGGGAAGCCTCCAAACTTCTAGCTGTAGGGTCAAATCTCAGCTGAGGTTAACTTTTTAAAACTCATTCATTGCCTTTCTTACTCAGAGCCTGGATTTTCTCAAAACCTGAGTATGGGTCATGGAGCCAGAAAGGTCCATCTTGTTTTAGGTAGATGGACTCCCAAGAATAAAATGGCAAAAGTATTTCTAGGGTTGTGGCTCAGTGGTAGAGCACTTGCCTAACATGGGTGAGGCACAGGGTTTGATCCTCAGTACCACATAAAAAACAAGTAAAAATAAAAGTTAAATTCTAAAAAAACTTTTAAAAAGTATTTCTAAGGCCAAGACAGGAGATGTAGCTTACTGGTAAAGCATTCCTGGGTTTAATCCCCAATACTAAAAAGAAAATAAAGGGAAGTCGGGGGAAAGAGGCTCTTTTTTTCTACTGAGATGAAATTTCAAAGTGGCCTGACGCCTAGTCAAGTGCATGGTGTTGCATATCTGTCATCTCAGCAACTGGAGAGGCTGAGGCAGGAGGACTGCGAGTTTCAGGCCAGCCTGAGGAACTTAGACCCTATTAAGTAAGATAAAGTATTAACAAATAAAAAGGGGGGCTGAGGAATATAGCTCAGTTGGTAGAGTGCTTGCCTTACATGCATAAGGCCCTAGCACCCCACCCACTAAAAAAATAATAAATAAAGGACTGGGGATGAAGCAGGTGGTAGAGTGCTTTGGGCTTAATCGCCAGTACTACCAAAAAAGGGGGGAAAACCCATTGTGGCCTGACTCCGGTGGGCCACATATAGAAGGCCAGGCTGGGGTTTAAGTTTCTTTTTTCTAAGTATAGAGTCAATATGTCCTTATGAAAACACCTTAAATTACACCAAGATATAAAATAGAAATAAGTAGCTGACATTCGTTGTGCATCTTACCTGGCCCTAAACACAAAACCTTGAGATGTAGACACTGCGATTTCTAATGAAAAGAACCAAAGTACACAGAAGTCAGGGATGGTTTCTTGTACAGCACTGTGCTGGTATCGGGCCTGCGATGGTCACTCAGCAGGTGGGCAGTGCAGCAGGGCAGGAGGCCTGGTCCACATCTCCAGCTCTGTTGCCTTTCAGATGGTGAGCGGCTGCAGCTGCAGGACGAGGAAGACGACAGTCTGTGCCGCATCTGCATGGATGCTGTCATCGATTGTGTCCTACTGGAATGTGGGCACATGGTCACCTGCACCAAGTGCGGCAAGCGCATGAGTGAGTGTCCCATCTGCCGCCAGTACGTGGTGCGAGCTGTGCACGTGTTCAAGTCCTGAAACCAAGGTTCTCCCCAGTGGGACACGCACCCCCAAACTCCATCCCAAACATTTCAATGCACAGAAGGGACTGGAAACTTACTGTTCAAAGGCAGAAGCTATTTTTAAAAATTATTTTCACTACTTATTGGGGGCATAAAGTTTCATCCTAAGTTGAAGAAACATTGGTCCGCGCCATGAGCCTGCCTGCGATCACGAGCTTCCTAGGTTTTACGGGGTTCTGTCACATTTCCCTCGTGAGCGCTAGTTGTTGAAGTCAGACTGTTGACACGTGGGCATCAGCTCCTGCTCTCTGGTGAATACTTACCCCATTCTTGTTTCCTTTTGATCCTATGTTGGAAACTTCTGTTCTCTTTGGGTGAGGTGAGCTCACTGTCCACAGTGGCTCATGTGGAACGTGCTAAGCAGCGGCCCCTTTGAATGTTCAGTTTATTAGTCATGTATATTTTAAATGCTAATATTTGATGAATGTAAGTTTCCACATTATTGCCATTTCTGGGTTTAAACATAATTGGGAACAACTGACATTCTGGTCACCTGTCAGGGCCTTAGATGAAACATGTCCATTTTTGTTTAGGTGCAGCTTTTTATGCTGTGCCTAGCTTCTTACATTAGGAGTGTGTGTGCTTGATTTTTTTCTTAATGTGTAATCAGTTTACACTGTTTTGTATAGTGAAGGTGTATTTTTAGTGCTACCTGCTAGCTAATTTCAACATTAAGAATAAAATTAGATTTAAAGGAAATGTTTTTGTTTACATCGTCTCAAGTCGGTTCCTGATTCATTTGCATACAGTCTGAATGGTATCTGCAACCTGGTCTAGCATCCTCTTCAGAATAAATGAGTGCACCTTCAAAGATGTCATAACAAATTGCAATGCTTATCTTTGCTGCTTACTTACCAGAAAGGTCAAGTACTGTTTAGCTGTTTGTTAAAATCGGGTGTTATGCTAGATGCTGTGTAGTTTCCAGCAGTTCTCAGTATCAGACTGGATAGATAGCGCCCGAGAAGTTAAAGGACTGTACAGAATCTCAGTTAAAATGTGGCTGTAGCTGGGTATGGTGGCACACACCTGTAATCCCAGCAGCTCAGGAGGCTGAGACAGGAGCAGCTTAGCGAGACACTGTCTAAATAAAATACAAAACAGGGCTGAAGATGTGGCCCAGTGGTTGAGTGCCCCTGAGTTCAATCCCTGGTACCCCCCCCCCCAAAAAAAAAGGTGGCTGTATCAGGATCTGGGGTGTTGTTTAGTGGTAGAGCACCCTGTAAGCATGCACAAGGCCTGGGCTCCATCTGATACTATGAGGGGGGAAAAAAGACGGTTATGTCAGAATAATTCGAACCTAGCTTGGATGTCAGTTTCTTTTAACCTTTTCAATACCACACAGCAAATAAGAAACTTCAGATAATTATGTTTCTTTCCTTAGGTCCGGTTTGAATCAGGGTGTGTTTTTGGTTGATCCCAGCTGTGGATTCTTCCTATTGGTAGGGGGCAGATGTTTTTAGAAATGGCCAACTTAAAAAAATCTCCAGGTTTTTTTTTTTTTTTTTTTTTTTGACTATGAAGCTGGTAACTCATGCCCTCATGTACTGGGGGATCTACTAGTAGACCTGAAAATAGCTTTGAACTTAGGGCTGAAAATTTGGCTAAGTGAAGAAAAACATGCCTTTCTGCCCTTTTTTCCCCCCTTATCAAGGCCCTGAGGGTATTTTCAAATGCTGAACCCAGGCTATGTATCTATGTATGCTATAGCTTTGTTGCCCATTCCCTGCCACAGCTGCAGGGGCACTGGCACCTGGTCTACATTTCAAGAGTGAACTCTTGAAATTTAATATCATCCCCACCCCCCGGCCCTGCAAATCTCTAACTTGGTGGTGGGAAGCCTTTAAATTCAGGCCAGCAAATGATGGTACACAAATTCAGATTTAGTTACATGTTAGCTTAAAACATGCTTCTTATTCTTCACTTTTGGATTTATATAGTTGGACACAATACATCTGTTTTATTTATTTTTATGTGGTGCTGAGGATTGAACCCGGGCTCTGCATGTGCTAGGTGAGCGCTCTACCACTGAGCCATAACCCCAGCCCAAATGGTGGATTTATTATTATTATTTTTTTAAGGTAGTGCTGAGATCACTTGGTTTAGTGACAAACTGACAGAGATGTTTAGTGCAACAGGCTTGACAAAGAACAGACAGCCCTTTTGTATCTGTGGATTCAACTGAGGAGTAAAAATATTTGAAATATTATACTAAACATGTACAGATGTACAGACTACTTTTTCCTTGTCATTAGTTCCAAAACAATTAGTTGTTACACGTTAACAACTATTATGTAGCATTTACATTGCATTAGGTATTATAAGCCATCCCTAGTGACTTGGAATATATAGGAGGATGTGTGCAAGTTATGTGCACACGGTGCACCATTTACTAAGGAACTTGAGCCACTGCAGACACCAAGGGATGGCTGCTAACTTGTGTGGCAGAAGGCCAGTCATTTCCCCTGCAAGTTGCATGGTTTAACTGGCATACCATGCATCTTTACATTAATTCTTTGATTAGGTAATGTCACATGGATAAAATTCTGCAGGTCCACACTGGAATATAGTGAAGTGCCCTTATCCTCCTTTTTTTAAAAAAAATATTTTTTAGTTGTTGATGACCTCTATTTTATTTATTTTTATGTGATGCTGAGAATCAAACCTAGTGCCTCACGCATGCTAGGCAAGCTCGCTAACACTGAGCCACAACCCCATCCCCCTTATCCTTCACAGTGAAGAGGGTAGTCATTTGAAGCTCCACTGTACTTTCCTTCATCAGCATCAAGTTCCCTAGAGATAGGACCTCTCCCCTGATGTGGGAAGCTATGGTTTAGTACAGCGAGTGCAGTCAAGCATGTGACTCTTTCACTATTTCATCTGCCCTGTGTGGGCCTACAGCTGTTGGCAGCAGGTAGCTTAGGCTGGCTTCACCCTAAGTTTATTTTTTTTTTTAATGGAAAGATTTATTTTTAGAGAGAGAGAGAATTATTTATTTTTTAGTTTTCGGTGGACACAACATCTTTATTTGTATGTGATGCTGAGGATTGAACCCAGGCCGCATGCACACCAGGCGAGCACGCTACCGCTTAAGCCACATCTCCATCCCACCCTAAGCTTATTTTTAAAAGGTCTGTACAGAGACCTTGGATTTGCATTGGGGTGAATCTCACCAGGCTGTTTAGTACTCTTGTGGCAAGCTCACCTATGGCCTGTCTTGCATGCCTAGAATATGTCAGGACATTGCTGTGTGTCCCTATGATGGCGTGGATCCCTAGCAAGTGGCAATCCTGCCACAGGTGCGCCTCGTAGACCTGTGTGCTTCGAGAGTCCTTATGGGAGAGGTACTGCCTTCTAACATGGAACTCTGCTATATTTTAAGCAGTCACAGCTGCAGCCCTGAGCCTCAATGTTGGCTGCTAACAAATGAATACAAGGACCTCTGAAAACCACTATTACTCTTAAAGCTATTTCCCAAGGAAGAGAATAACCCAAGTAGCAAGGAAACTATTATTTGCAAGTTCAGAGAACTAAGGCTACTAAGAAACAGAACCTGTGTCTCTCCATCATGAACCATCAGGACGAGCAAAGATAAATTACACTTTTATAAATAAACCAGAGTGTTTACCAATCTTAATTCTGTTAAGTGGACCACCGAGTTATAGGGTGCAATGGCTTCAGTGTCATTTTGCCACAATGGCATAATAAGGTAAAGGAGGGTAAATAAAAAATTGGACTGTTGCTGGGCATGGTGGCACACACCTGTGAGGCGTGAGGCAGGGGAGGCTGAGGCAAGAGGATAACAAGTTCAAGGCTACCCTGTCTCAAAAAGGGATGGGGACATAGCTCAGTGGTAAAGTACCCTGGGTCTCATCCCCAGTATTGCAAAACTGGACTATTAGCAGGAAGGGCTTGTCTAAGGGGGACAAGGTTTTATGTTCTTGACTATTGAGAAAAGAAGTTGGTTATCCTCCCCATCTTCAGATTCTCCACAGCAGTTATTTCTGTACATGATTATGAGGTTACAAGACCCTACTTAAAAAAAATTAAGTGATCTAAAATTATTTCTAAGAAGCCAAGTGTGGTGGTGCACACTTATAATCCTGGCAATTGGGAGGCTGAGGTAGGGGTATTACAAATTCAAGGCCAGCCTCAGCAACTTAGACCCTGTCTCAAAATGAAATATAAACATTGGGGCTCAGTGGTTAAGAAGCACTGTGTTCAATCCTTTACCAAAATTAAGAAAAAAACCCCAAGTGTCCTCTCTAGCTACTTTGCAGGAGGGGAACCTCTCCTTGAGTTGTCTCCTGTGGGAGATTTTTTTTTTAATATTTATTTTTAAGTTTTAGGTGGACACAATATCTTTATTTTACATTTATGTGGTGCTGAGGATCGAAACCAGTATCTCGTGCATACTAGGCGAGCTCTCTACCACTGAGCCACAACCCCAGCCCCGTGTCTCCTGTGGGAGATTTGAGGAGATGATGCCCAACCCCCACAAATCTTGGAAACTTCTACGGATAGGTAAGCAGCCATGGAAGTTGTTGTACAGATATGGCAAGAGGCCTCCACACAGGTGAGCTGCCCTGCCCCTTAGGGAAAGTCTTTTCCTTAATTTTTATATTTGGCCATATTACTTTATAGTCCAGAAACAGCTGAAGGAAAAAAAAATCATGTACTCTGAGGCTGCTATACTTTTCAAATTAAAGAGAAATTATATTGATCTACAGACCCTGGGCTTTCCAATTAAAATTCCTAGTCCTCTCCTCAAACAAAAACCCCCGAACACACAGATTTTTTTTTTTTTTACAACTATTTATACAAATTCAACAAAGGTAAAATCGCGTCAGGGAAAGTCTAGGAAACACCACCATACGACAATGGCACTTCTGAATGCAGAACATTACAACTAGGAAACAGCCAGGTTACGAACCTAAATGAGAACTCAACTCACACTTCAAAGGAGAGGAAAAAAGGAAAAGAGGCTGTGTGGGCGCATTTATTCTACTTCTTGTTTCACGGTATAAATTAGATCTATGTAGAGTACAAGAGCTCATGCTGGAGCAAAACCCTCCTGAGTGCAAAGGCTGAAGTCTGATTTGTAAAATTTCAGAAAAAGGTGAATTCTCTACAGAGGAAACTGGGCAGAGTGTCTTACTTCGACTGTAATTTACATCTGTCCACATCATGCTCTTGTAACTTCTTGACATACCAAGCAGGCTCCACTTCCAGTTAAACATGCTTTTAAGTGGAAGGTCTTGGCCCACTCTGTCAGATCTGGGCACATTTGTAGATGAGTTCTTTGTGTTGATGAAGTACAGGTTAAGTTCTCTCCTACCTGAAGGAAACCAGGAAAGTTGGCAATCTCGAAACAATAAAAACACTGGTATGCATTCAAACCTTGCATAAATAACTTTTAAACAATTTGTACAAAAATAGTTCTGCATAATGTAAGATGTAACAAAACCAACCAAACAAAATGTGTCAAGACGGCAGCAGATGTGGTGTGTGGTCCACTTTATATTGACACCAAAAACCTCAGCATTTCAAGGAACAAGGTGTCCAAATCAAAAACACCACAGGGGGTGGGGTAGGGAGAACCCCTAAAGCTCATGCTTCAAAGAAAATTCCTCCAAAGCCCATCTTCCTGCAACGGGAATGTCTTCTTGTAAAGGCCGCTTAACTGTGGTCCAGAAAGCAGTGCAGTTACAATGCAGAAAGACCAGAGGGAAGAGTCTGGCTCACACATCCCCAAATGGGTGGCTTCTCCCTTGGCAAGACTTGCAAAATGGAATCGTTCTATGGTCTGTTGTTCCAAGTTCCATGAGAAATAAAAGCCCTCGTGTTTTGTGAAGTCTTTCCCCTCCCTGGCTGCGCCCACCCCCACCTACCCCATATTTACATACTTGTCCTTGGACTAACTCAGTTTTTGCAGGAGTTTTTCTTCCACTTGCCCAAACTGGACACTCACAGACATTTCAGCTATGAACTGCTCACAGCCTTCCTTGGTGACTTGCTTGCAGTACCTCAGGTCAATATGACAGATATTTCCACAGCGTTTGAAGAAGGACAGGCACTGATCAGTGACCTTATTGCAGTCTACAGGGAAGACAAAATTATGTTAAAAAAGAAAATGTGAGGTGGGGGAAAAGGTGCATTGTACAAAGGCTGCTCCTGGCACTCTACAGTGGATCCAGGCACAGCTCTCTCACATGCAGCCTCTGATGCCCTAAAACAAAATGTATTTGCTTAAAATTTTTCTTCTTCAAATGGGCAATGGTTTCATCCACCAACTATAAAGGGTTCATTCGGACTGGGCTGGGGATGTAGAGCATTTGCCTAGAATGTACAAGGCCCTTAGGTTCCATCCCCAGTACCACTGGGGGAAAAAAAAAAAAACAGTATATCAAGTAAAAACCACTTAGACCACAGAGCTGCCTCTTCATGTACACTCAAGTAAATCTATCTATGCTGTCAAGAAGCTTTTTTCCATCTAATATACTGTTGAGTACTTTTCTATGTGCATTATTGTATACTCATCTGCCTGTTCCCTTTCAGATAATGCTCAGGGGGACATTGCTGGATCAGAGAGAATATTCTGTAAGGTCATCTTGGGATCCTCCTTTGCCTCCTGGTTCATTTCCCCTGTTTTTTTTTTTTTTTAATTCTGAATGTCTACCTGTGAAGAAGGATATGCCCAATATGCTGGAAGGGGATGGAGAGGTTCTGTCCAGAGAATAAATCAGAATGTATAACCCTAAACCACATAAGGCACCCCCCTTCAGCTACATATGTCCATCAATTTATACTTTCTATTTTCCTTGAAAACTGAATCCACAGTCAATTGCCTTAAATGTCAGTCAACATCTGAGATTCACCATATAGCAAAAGGAATGATTTCTTTTGGGGCAAATTAAATGGAGGAGATAATGATTCCTACCTTCCTCTAAATGGTGTCAAGCCAAGCTTTCAATTCTGCAAATACTTCAACAAAATTGATACAGGCGCATTAAAATAAGTTGGAAACCATAAACAGAACATGGGGACAATGTGCTATCTTTTATACATATAAGCTGTCCTATAAAGAGAACATAGGGCAAATGATCCCTGGGATGCTGGGACATGTAAAGAGAACTCATAAAGGCAGTGGGAATTCATGAATGGGGAATAGGTGGTGCTGAGAGGCTGTCTACACCACCTGCAGAGACACTGACAATGAAAGTTGGGCAATTAGTGAAGGTGGGAGAACTGACAAGGACCCTGGCAAAAAGATATTTTCTCTAGGGCAATCCCTTAATCTAACTAATCCTTCAAAAATGTTCCCCCAAGAGAGCCATATCCCCAGTCCTATTTTGTATTTTCTTTATAGACAGGGTCTCACAGAGTTGCTCAGCGCCTCACCTTTTGCTGAGGCTGGCTTTGAACTTGCGTTCCTCCTGCCTCAGCCTCCCCAGCCACTGGGATTACAGGTGCCCTGATCACTTTATAATCTTGTACAAAAGTCAAAGGAAGGATATTATATATGCTAACATATTATTCCTTCAGAAAAAGATGCCCTCAAAACAATACTTGATTCATTTTAAGTGTAAAGATAAGGATTTTAGCAGTGATAAAATATGCTTGTTTTTGCTACTCAAAATTTGACATGAGGCCCTATATTGAACAGGTCTTTTTCCCTGAGATCCAGTTATCCTTAGATGGCAAGAGTTGCTTACGGGTGTTCACCTAACCCGGACAATATGAGCAAACTCCATGGATGACCAGCTAACCAGGGGCTCTAGTGTCAGCTGGTAGGGTGCACCTGTCTGTGGAAGTCTGAGAAACGAATCTGGAGGAAGTCTAATACACAAAAAGAACCTCCCCACAAGAGTCCTTTCTATTCAGCTTTCTGAAGCCTTTGGGCTTCAGCTTCAGGGATTTTTTTTTTTTAAACCAAGGGGGCTGGGGTTGTGGTAGGGAGCTTGCCTCGCACGTGTGAGGCCCTGGGTTCAATCCTCAGCTCCACATAAAGATAAATATGTTGTGTCCATCTATAACTAAAAAATATTTAAAAAAACAAAACACCTCCCAAAAAAACCCAAGAGCCAAGGAGCATGCTGGCTGCCATATGATCCTCCAAGGAGGTGTGAAGGCTGTCTGCAGGAGCCAGATAAGCACAACAGAAAGGTAAGCATCAAGACACAACTGAGGCCACTCGACAGCTGCAGGACTTGTCCAGCAGGCCTCTCTAGCTAGGGGACCATTTCATGGGATGAGTGGTGATGGCAGTTGGGGTGGGGGTACAACTGGACAGCTCTGGAAGGACCCCCTTCAGGAGGAAGGTGGGTGAGTCTGGAAGATTCTCAGGAGGACTCAAGGGAGGGGTCTAAAAAAGGTGCCTGAGTGTGTCAACAATGGCAGCTAGGAGAAGGGACTGCCTACAGCAGGTGGGGCCATTCTCTGGTGTAATGGACTCTGACCAGCAGTTCCAAGGCTGGGAACTCACCCTAAAGAACACAGTATACGATTATCACCTGTGATGTTTTCTTGTCAAAAATATCCACATTGAATTTAAGCAAGTCTACAGTTCACAGGAAAAATGAAAATACAACAAGCTAAATACCACAAAGTCAACAAATTCTGAATGTGCACATTCTTCTAAGAAAACCGTATAAAGACTAGGGGGACTGTAAGGCTTTTTAATTTTTTTTTTGATGGCTTTTATTCATTTATTTATATGCAGTGCTTAGAATCAAACCCAGTACCTTGCACATGTGAGGTAAGTGCTCTACCACTGAGCCACAACCCCAACCCTTCAAAAGTAGTTTTTTTAAAAAAATATTTTTAGTTGTTGTAGATGAACACAATACCTTTGTTTTATTTTTATGTGGTGCTGAAGATTGAACCCAGTGCCTCACCTGTGCTAGGCAAGCACTCTACCACTGAGCCACAACCCCAGCCCTAAGCAGCTGTTTTGATAATGATTTTTTAAAAAAATATTTATTTTTTAGTTTTTTAGGCGGACACAATATTTTTTTTAATTTAATTTTTAATTTTTTTTTCAGACACAATATATTTTTTCATTTTTATTTGGTGCTGAGAATCAAATCCAGGGCCTCACACATGCTAGGCGAGCACGCTACCACTTGAGCCACATCCCCAGCCCAGATAATGATTTTTTTTTTAAAGGGCTGGAGATAGAACCCAGGGTGTCATGCATGCTGGCAAGTGTTATCACTGAGCCAGACCCCCACCCCACGTTCCTTATCTAAGGATAGCTAACTGAAAACAGGAAGAGGCCTGTTGAATATGGGGGCCCTTCACCATGAATAGTGGAAAACAAAAATATATGGAAATAAGCATATTTTATCAAATAGGCAAAATCCCTCTCATATTTACACTTTTCTTCATTTGACTTGCAGAGTCAGCCATCTTGGTATGTTTGAGGGATTAATTAGAAGAGTAAGCAATGCCTTTAAAAAAGTTAGAGGTTACTTGAAGAATATTTTTGGTGCATCTCCTTTTTGACAGTTTTCCTGTCTTCAGTCTCACTGAAGAAAAGGCTACATTTGGTGATTTTTAATCTTTTTAGGTGTGGGACTATTGTTGTAGTCTTTAATCTTAGCAAATATACACAGAAGTATTTAAAGATGTTTAGGGGTGAAATGATGTTTGTAAACCTTCAAACAACTAAAAAGAAAAAATATGTAGAAAAAGCACGTGTGACACAATATCTACAACTGCTGCATCTAGCTGGAAGGAAATGTTTCAATTGTACCATTTTCCAGTATGTTTGGACGTGTTCAAAATACAGAACTGGTGGTGTGAGGAACTCTATGGATAGGTGAAGAAAGATGTTTTTCCTCAACTTTTTTAATGTGAAAAGTAGAAGAGTCCAATGAAAGTAAGCTGAAATTAAGAGATACAAACCTCCAGTAGTACAGTCTATAATAAAGAAGCGTTCCTACATGATAACAAAATTCTAGACAAAACATTAAGTGTAAAAAGTAATAAATAAAAATGATCTGTTTGCAGATGACATGATCTTACACAAAGAAAAGAAAACTAATGATTCTACCCAAGAGGTGTGGGGGAGAGATCTTTTTTTTTTTTTTTCTAATAAACTAAAATTCAACAAAGTTGCAGGATACAAAAACCACACAAAAACTAACACCAATGAACAATTATGAAAGGAAATTAAGAAAACAAACATTCACAATAGCATCAAAAAGAAGCAAAAAGGGGCTGGGGATGTGGCTCATGTGGTAGCGCACTTGCCTAGCATGCGTGAGGCACTGGGTTCAATTCTCAGCACCACATAAAAACAAAGATATTGTATCCACCTAAAACTAAAAAATAAATATTAAAAAAAAGAAGCAAAACTTAGAAATAAATTTAAACAAGGAAGTGAAAGACTTGTACATTGAAAACCATAGAGCAGTGCTGAAATTAAAGATACATAAATAAAAATATTCCATCTTCATGGACTGTTCATGGATTAGAAGACTTAATACTGTGAAGATATCAGAGAGATCTATAAATGCAATGAAATTGCTATAAAATCCCCAATGTGTTTTTTGCAGAAATAGAAAAATCCATCCCCAAATTGATGTGCAATGCAATGGACTTGAAATTGCCCAAAACTCTTGAAAAAACTAGTTTAGGAGACTCTTGCTCCCATTTTGAAACTTAGCTGCAAAGCTAAAGCAATCAAAACACTTGGTACTGGTATAAGGATACCATAATCGAGAACTCAAAAACAAACTCTTGACTGTAGAGTCAAATGATTTTTGACAAGGGTGTCAACACCGTTCAACAAGGGAACAGACAGTCTTTCCAATAAACGATACTAAGAAAACTGAATATCCATATGCAAAAGCATGAAGCTAGACTCTACCATACACCATATACAAAAATTTAACTCAAAATGACCTAAACATAAAACGTAAAGCTGTAAAACTCTTCTAAAACAGAAAATCTTCATAAGATTTGGAAAAAGATTTGGGAAAAGGAGGAAAAAATTGGCCTTCATCAAAATTTAAAACTATTCTATGTAAATGACACTGTTATAAGAGTGACAAAACCACCCAAAGAATGGGAGGAAATATTTGCAAATCATTACCATCTGATAAGAGGTTAATATTCAGAATACATAAAGAACTAGACAACCTGATTAAAAAAAAATGAACCCTGAAAGCATTATACCAAGTGAAATAAACCAGTCAGCCATAAGAAGGACTGGATGATTCCACTTCTATGGGGTATGTATAGGAGTGGAATGGAGTGTTTAGGGGGACTGGGGTTCTGCCCAATGGGTATGCTTTTTTAAAAAAATTTTATGTTTTTTTTTTTTTTTCTTGTAGTTGGACAGCATGCCTTTATTTTATTTGTTCTTATTTCTATGTGGTGCTGAGGATTGAACCCAGTGCCTTACATGTGCTAGGCAAGCGTTCTGCCACTGAGCTACAAACCCAGCATAGCCTTTTTGACTGAGTGATGAAAAAATTCTGAAAATGGATCGTGGTGATGGTTAAAAAACTGAATGTATTTCATGTCACTGAACTGTATACCTAAACATGGTTAAAAGGATCAATTTATTTACATATTACAATAAAATTATTTTGAAAGCTAGCTACAATACATAAAAACTTAGCAGGTTTAAAAAAGCTGAACCCTACTCCTAATCCTAAACTTATTCCTAAATGTCTGAGAAGAAAGCAGGGAAACACCTCCAAGGGATTTGGTACTAATTTCTTAGAAAGCACTGTTTTAACAGAGTCAACACATATATCAGAAGAGGAGGTAAACATGGGATTAGAAGCAGGATGACTGGCTGAGAATCTGTTTAAGGAACAATAAGATGCCCAGATTTCCTCCTCAGCAGAAGACAGGCCACCATGCACAGATATAGGGCTACCTACTCAAAAATGGGAACTAAGCAAAAATTTACCTAGTCACTGGTGATAACCCCAACCTCCTTCCCCATGCCCAGCCCAAGAACACTGGTAGCTCAGCCTACACCCTCCAGTTTGGAGATCAAGGAGTCTCTGGTGACCCTGATCAACTTTAGAGGAAGACAAAATCTGGTGTCTGGGTTTCTACAAAGAAACCACCAATGAAGATGACCCTTTAACGGCTGTCCATAGCAGGTGAACTCCAATCATCTGCCCAGAGTGTCTGGTCACCCTTGACTAGACAAGCAACTGAGTGTCAACTCTCAATCTCAGGACAGCCTCTTATGAATATAGCTTGTGAAATTAAAAATATGGCCACCATTTGTGTTTGATCAATATAAACAGAAATTTCACATGGCTCAATCTACATGACAGTAGAAATGGAAAACTCACTGTATAAATTATATGACAAAAGAGAAGAAAACTGCTAGAAAACAGCAAATAGATACAGAGGTGGAAAATAAGAAGAAAAATGGATGATATCAGGAGTAGGACAGAAAGAAACAGAAGGGGAAAACAATAAGAAGAAATTCAAGAAATTTTTCTAGAATTGAAGAACATATGTTTCTAGATCGAAAGGGCTGATGAGTGTTTAGTGTGATAAATCAGACTCAAGCCAAGGCTCATCATCAAAAATTATGAGACAAAGACAACTTCTATAATCTTCCCATGAGAGAAAAGAGATTCACTGATGGATGAAGAACCAAATAGTTTTGGATCAGGCATGTGGATCTGGAGGACAGTAGAACAATGCTGCTCACTCGCTGAAGCAACATGGCTCCCAAGCTAGAGCTCTAGACCTAGCTGAATTACCAACAAAATGTAAGGTCTAATAAGGACATGTGTCCTCTACCCAATGAGAGTCAACCACAAAAGATGATATGGGATCAAGGAAGGAGGGCGTCCAACAAAGGCAGAAACCCGAGGGGATGATGGTAAAAGACCCAGGATGACAGCGGTACAGCAGAGGTAGCCAGTCCCGGTGGAAGCAGGAATCCAAACAGGAAAAAAGAAAGGGAGGATAAAATGGTGGCCAGAGGGGAGGTCTGGTTGTGGGATTGATGAGTTTGTGTGGGGTAAAAGATTATTCTGTTCTGTTGTTTAGTTTGCTTAGAAACCAACCAAATAAAAATGAAACATTTAACTCTAGGAAACCCAAAAACAATTGATACAGGAAAGGAAGTTTACTCACAATCCACTATGTGGCTCAACAGTGACCAATACTCGCATGGTCATAATAAATAATAGTAACTTAACCAAAAACTAGAAAGAAAAGAAAAAAAGGGTGGTGGTGGGGTGCTAAGAGGATGCAACAGCAGTAAATCTTCATGTTCTGTAATAGCCAGTTAATAAAGACTAATGTCTAAATGGAAATGGCAGTAGAGGGGCTCACTCTGGAATATGGGGGTAAATACTGGAATAGAGAACTCGAGCTAAAGGATTGCCTCAGAGGGAAAATGGGAGGTGGGGCAGAAGCAAAGAACTGCCTTGAGCATTCAAAAAAAAACTTCCAGGTTGAAATATGGCCCAGGTGAGAGCAGCTAGAATTTCAGTGTCATTTATCATGAGATCAGATCCTCCAACCATATTTGTGGATCATGAACATGTCAACTGCAATCTATTTTGTGGCAGAGACTTATTTTATAATTAACTAGTTATAATGGTGGGAGAGGGGGGAAAAAAACACCAGAAGAGACTACAGAAATATACCTTAATATACTTCTTGGCTAATAACAAGAATGCAGAGCTCCATCTGTGTGTAGTGAGATGAAAAGGTGACTTCAATGTATTATGGTGGAAAGATAAAATACCCAGAGATGATTTATACACACATACCCCCACCCCCTATACTTCCTGAACTACACTATTTAGGGGAGGGGATTTAGATGGAGATCTTTGCTACACACCCACAGTAACTAAGCCAGAACACGAAGAGTCACATCAAGCACTGAGAACAAGACACCTTCTAGCCCTTCTCCAAAAGGCAGGTCCAACACCAGTCCAGGCCAATGAATGGAGCTTCAATCCGGTGCCTCTAAGGAGAAACCTCTTTTCAGCACAGCTCTTTTCTTTGCCTCTAGGAGTGGGACAATCCCTGTCACCAAAATTTCATGAGGAAAGGAATGGTATCCTAGGTACAGTGGGATCTCACCCGGCAGGCAGGCCTGGTGTGCAGCATGGATGGTAGGGGGTGTTCATCTGGCATGAACCAGGATGTAAAGACAGACAAACAGTGAACCCTGAAGAAGCAAAACCCCAAATGGAGTCATGTCAAAATGGAACTTAAATGAAGTGAGGGTATGCTTTAATATTTAATAATTTCACGGGAGAAAAAAAATAAAGATTTAAGTTTCTATTTCTTTCTTTTTCTTTAAATCTCATCCAAATGTGACACCCCAACCCAAGCCATCCTAAGCTATCAAACCAACACTGCATTAGATGAGTAAGGACAGGCAGCACCACCTCTTGGCTACTGCACCATACATACAGCCAAGCTCCCAGTCCTTCAGAACCAACTCCCGCCCCATTAGTAAGTGAAGGAGTGAGGATTCCATGGTGTGACAGTCAGACAAGGAACAACAATGGAACTAACTGAAGTTTTTTTTTCTCTCCAACAACAGGCCCTAGATAGCAGGGCCATGAGGAGTACACACAACAACAACAAAGGCAGAGACTGTTCCACTGCTTCCGCCTGGCCACTGGTCTCTAGATAGAAGCCCTGTCACTGTGGTCCTTGCCCCATGCCTACTGCTGTCCCCCTACCCTGGCTGGAAGGCATCAACTCAGTTGTACCACCTTCAGGAAGTTATCCCTAGCCTGTATGTTGGGTTAGAAGCCACTGCCATATGCTCTTACTGCTATCAATACTATTTTTTTTGGTAGCTGTTACTGCAATTCCAGCAGGGACTTACGTATGAGTCTCCCCTAGACCAGGCTGTCTCACTCCCTGGTGTGCCCTAGCACCTAACGCTGATAAGAGTGGGCACACCATTTTCAACAAACATGAAACTCCCACTGTGTTCTGTAGACTTGTGAGGAGGGGGAACCTCACCTGACAGGTTGATCTCGGTTAGAGAGTCTCGGGTGGTGGTGCCAACAGCGGTAAGCAAGTTGATGGACTGGTCGGTGACGTGGTTACAATAACTAAGGTGGAGTTTGGAGAGCAGGGGCATGTGGCGGATGATGAGCCGCAGGGAGACATCTGTGATGTCCAGCCCTGCCAGGCGCAGCTCCACGATGTTCCGGAGCTTACTCCGATTGTCCATCTGACCTGGTGGGGCAGGAAGGAAAGGGGCAACCTGTCAACCTGACAGGAGATCAGGTCATACTGACATGACTTTAAAAGGCCTACAGACAGATATAACAGTTAAATTTCATTTAGCCACAAAGTGCTTCCTCCTAAAACCAGAATTCTAACATTTAAAAGTCAGGAGTCTACATAAAGAGTCAATTTCCAGATTAAAGAGTTAATTTCCAGATTTTCTAGAAAAAGCAGAAGATCTAGAAACCTGAACCAACATTTCACTCAGCGGCAATCAGCCAAATGAAACAAGGTGGCCCAGCATCGCTGCCCCCAGTACCTTGGGCACCATGTAAGCTGTGAGAGTCAATGATCCAGACAGTGAACTGGGAGTGGGCTGTGCTACAAGCTCTTCTCCAACCACCTGACCCGGAGGCTCAAAGAGGTCAAGCCAGCAAGAGGCAAGTTAATATGGAAGTAGCCAGAGTGTGCTGAGCCCCAGGTGCAGAGTCTTGGCACATGCAAAGGAGCCTCTGCCTTCTCCTGGATCCCCTCTGTGCCCAATGCTGACTGAGAACACAGCAGCAGGGACTCTTCCCTGTGTCCTCTAGAGAAGGGCTGACGCTAGAGGAGGCTTCAGGACACATCACAGGATCCAATGGCACAAGTCACCCCATCCACAGGACCCCCTGGCACAGTTCTGGACTGGAACTTACCTGGCCTGTTATCTGTAGGTGGAGACAGGAGATCCCGCATCTGGGCATCCTTTAGTCCTTCTACCCACTGGACATCCAGAGTCCGGAGCAATGGACAACTGGAGCTACAGAGGGCTGAGACTGCGATCCACGAGCAGCCCGACAGCACCAAGTCTCGGAGCCCTGGAGGGACAGGAAAGGAGTCATGGGCCAGGTGATACACTCCAGCACCCCTGGCTTCCCACTCGGGTCCCTGGCCCAGGGCTCACCAGGCAACCGGTTGATGAGCCAGCTCAGCTGCTTCTTGGAGATATTGGTCCAGCTGAGGTCGAGGGAGACAGGCTGTCGCCGGATGATGCCGCTCAGCATCAGGGGCGTGATGGACTTGCAGTGGTTCAAGTCGATGCGGGTCCATAACCGCTTATCGCAGCACCTGAGGGCCCAGCAGGAAGGACAGCATCAGAGATGGGGGCTCATTTGGGGAGCCCCTGCATGGCCACCAAACCCAAACAGGAATCTCTTCTCTGCACCTTTCTGTTTAGCACTCATCTTGTCCACACGTGGACACCTCTGCTCTGATGGCCACAGGCCGTCAGTGGAAGTAGCTGGCATCCACTCTCCAAGTATTTCCTGCAGGCCTTACTACATTCTCTAAACCACCCTGTGAAGCAGGTATCATGCCTATTCATACATGAGGGTGAGAACTTGGCCAAGGCTACAAAGTTGATAAATGTCAAGCTGGGTCTAAAGCTGGTACTGGCACCCCTTGCTCTTAACCTAGGCTAACTCTAGGGACAAGGACTCCACTTGGTCTTTACTGAGCTGCAGAGAGTTAAATCAGGAAAGAACAGGCTGACAGGAAGTCCTTGGTGGACAACAATTAAGCTCTATCAGGGCTCGGCAGGAGAGAGTACCATAAGTGACTAGAGTGGGATACACGCCCAAACGGGCCATTCCAGGCTGAGCCAAGCCTTAACCAAGAGCCTAACACAGGGAAGCCCCTCACCAGCGGTTCCAGGTCCTGCAGACCCGCATGCAGACACACAGGTCTTGGTGGCTGAGGTAGCTGAAGACGGCCATCCACACCTCCCTGTGCATGACATGGGCTGCCCCATCATCCAGGGGCAGCGAGTCGGGTGGGGGGCTGATAGGGGGTGGCCGGATCACGTGGCGCTCCATCTGGATGCACTTGGGCGGGGACACGGAGGGTGGGGGCCGGGAGATGACTCGGGGTGGGCTGCGCAGGCTGGGCCCCAATGGGTGCCTCAATTCCCGTGGGGTGCCATTGAGCCCCTTGCTGAAGCGGTGGGGGCGCTCACAGAGGCCCAGGGGCCGCTTGGGTTCCTCGTTCTCACTCTCAGGTTCTGACTTGATGGGCTGGTGGTTCTCATGGGCCAGGCTGCTCTCTGTCTTTTGGATCTCATGGTTGAGCTCCTTGCTCAGCTCCTTGCTCAGCTCCTTGTTGGGAAGCCGCCGTTTCCGGCGCATCTTCACCTTTTTCTTCTCCTCTGGGCCCTCAGCCCCCTCATTGCTAGGCCCAGCCGTGGGCGAGCTGGAGCGTGAGTGGTCACTCTCCCTGGTCTTGGGGGGCGCCTCAGGCAGATCATCCTCTGGTTCCTGCTTGAAGCGCCTGAGGGGCTTATTGGCCATCCGGTCTTCTGAGTTTTTCCAGGATCTCCGCTACGGAAGAGAGGAGCCAAGGGCCAGTGGTCAACCCATACGGTTCTGTGTGGTGCCCACCCCAGAAACTCCCAACCCTTTGCCACGGGACTCATGAACCACCAAGGTGCTGCCTATACCTCTGACAGCTGGGAATGGGCTGGGAGCACAGGGAGGAAGGGGAGATGGTACCTTTTTCCTGAAAAGTTTATCTTCTTTGCCAGGTTTTAGCTGTCATGAGGAAGAAAGGATGCAGTTTGCTCATGGGTTAGAGGAAGCCAGTCCCCTCTACATCCAGCCCCACCACAAGCCCAGACTCCAGAGCAGGGGCTGGAGGGATGCCTTTCCCACAAATGCCATTTCCTCCTTCCCATCTGACTTTCAGTGGACCTTGACTGCTGCTTTCAAGGAGGAAGCTGGAAGTAGAGTAAGGCCAGCTGTTCCCACCCAGCTGACATCCCAACCCAGAGAGACCCAGAGAATGTAGTCACCCATCACGTTAGCCTCGGCTCCAGGAGCGCAGGCCTACGAATATCTCACAGTGGGCTGGAGCCAGGAGGTTCCATGTGCCACCTTGTGGCCAGTGAAGGCAAGGCCAGTGGGTGGAGCAGGGCCACCAGGATCCTCAGAGGTTCCGGAGATTTCAGGGTTTCCTGGGCAGCCGCGCCTTCAGCTTTGATCCCAACCAACCAAGGCTCTCCTCAGAGAGCTCCCATAGACCTTGGGGCTAGACCTTGGGACCAAGGGACAAGGTGGGGGACAGCCCAGGACTCGCAAGTCCCCATGGCCTGGGGTGGGGAGGGGCATGGGAGCACCTGCTGCTGGAAGTAAGTGAGACTGGATCTCCACCAAGGGCTGAGGCTGCTGCCTAGAGGGGGCCTCGGCGAGAGGTGAGAGGAGGAACCGGGGGACGTTTGAAGCGTCGAGGCCTAAAGGGGGTGGGAAGAGGAGTGACTTGCTGTTTTTTTCTCCCTTCTTTTGGGATGGGCTCTCAGGACTTGGGTGACCTGCTCAGGGCAACAAGAGGCCAGGATCCCGAGTTCTACCCATTGCCCATCCCTTCCCCCACCCTCCACCCTGCACCCAGGACAGCCAGGCCAACCCTCCACTGCCCAGGGCCTGCCCATTCGTACTCGTTTGCGTCCACTCAGCTCTTGGGGCTTCTCATATTTCCTCTTCCTCCTTAGGTGTACATCATCAGATTTTCGGCGCAGGATGCCATCAGGGGGCACCTTCTTGGGGTGCTCGTCTGACCTACGCCGGGGAGCCTCTTCACACTCACTCCTCCGCTTGACAGGCTCTGGTCCTTCCTTGTTATCCCGGTTCATCTTCTGCTCCTTGAGCAGGGAGCCAGGCAGGTTGGAGGCATATTTAAAGCCAGGGCCACGCTTTTGCTTGTAGGCCAAAAAGAGAGAAGAAACAACCCCACTGTATATCTTTGGACTTGCTCTTCCTCCTCCCCAGGCTGCCGCACCCCACCTGCCTGACCACCCAGGGACAGGCTGGTCCTGACAAGGCCCAGCCTGGCCCCGCCCGCCCGCCCCTCTCCGAAGATCACGACTTGGTGCCCGCACTCACTTTCCCGGTCTTGCCGGCATGGTTACACTTGGGACACTCCCAGCAGTTTGGAAGTTCGTCGTTGACCACACCCTCTGACTCCTTAATCTGGAAGGACAGGCCAGGACTCAGCAGGCAGAGAAGGTTGCTGAGATGGGGCCTTGAGACACAGGGTCGCTGTGTCTTCAACCCCTCCCAAAAGCCATGTTCGTCCCATTTATATAGCCAAAAGAAAATACAGCGGTACAGAGCTGGTTGAGATGGGTAGTTCTAGGTTCAGATGCTCACCCTTCTGCCTCTGAATGGCTCAGCCATCCTGAGCCAAGCACCTCATTTCTGTGGCCCAGTTCCCTGGACCATGAGATGGAGTTTGAGTGCCCTTCTCACTGGGATTTGAGAAAATTCAATGAGGGTAGAACAGCTCAGGGTCTGATACACGGGACTTTGTGCAGGTTGAATCCTGTGTATGAGCTGAGGCAGAAGAGAAATGACCAGGCATTTAACAGGAAGGGCTAACTTCCAAAGCCTTAGAACTCACAGCACCCCTGCCAAGAGGGGTATGTGTGACAGAAGGAGAGAAAGGCAAGTGAGGTAGGAGACTGACACAGAGCTGAAGGACTGTCCTCGGCAGACCCCGCCCCGCCACGGGTTCTGACACTGTATTGTCTTGGCACAGAGGGCACAGCCCAGAGTGGGCTCTTCCTTTCCAAGATAGAACCTGCTTCCTGAATCAGGCAGGCACAGAGGTCACCCAGAAGGTAGTCCTGCCCTCGACACACCAAGGGAACCGGTTCCTGGTGCAGAGGCACAAAAAGGCAGCCATCTGTCATTCAGGATCCACCCTCCCTGGCCCAGGCATGGTTCTCCCAAAAGCCAGGAGCCAGGACTCCAGGGAGCAGCCACCTCAGGTTTCTGCCTCTGGCCAAGGTGCAAACAAGTAGCCCATGTCTTCTGTCTGCTAAAATGCTGGGATCCCTCTGTGAGTCTGAGGTACTAGAAGGTGTTGTGGTGATGGGTTCTTTCCCCTAGGAAACTGCTCCTGACTCTTCTTGCCCTGGGCTCATCACTTGATACAGAATCCCCCAGATTCAGGGTCCTCTAGGAATTCAACATGCTACCTGCATCCCACCACGTCACCAGTGCTCTCCAGGAAGGAAATCTAATCCCACCCCACCATGCCATCACCACCAGACACCCCAGGGTGGGGTGAGGAGATGCATGCCCAGTGCCCACAGGGTCACTTACCTTAAGGCATCCAGGATGGATGATCTCATTGCAGATGGAGCACTCCATGAGCATGAGGTTAAACTTGCTCTCTTCCTCTTCCACTGTGTCCTCCTTCCCCGCCTCGCCACACACAAGACACACAGCAGTGTGGGGCAGCACTGGCTGAGGAGCCGGGAGACACACAAGTCAGCAGGAAGGGAAGAAAGACCCTCCTGAGGACCAAGTCAAGGGCACTGAGCTACTCTCCTGTGCCTGCCAGGAGACTCCAGAAAGCTGGCCCAGGCACATTCATTCATCCATACACTTACCAGATTGTTACCTCTACATGCCAGTCACTCTGTAAGAGCTAGGAACATAGCAATGAACAAGACAGATCAATCTCTCTGCCATCCTGAGCTCTCAGGTAAGGAAGGCCCACAGAATGAAGAATAATGGAGTACGTTAGATGGAACAAGAAATACCAGGGAAAACCAGGGGAAAAATAGAAGGGGGACTGATTTTAAATGTGGAAGTCTCCCATTTGGAAAAGACTGAAGGAGGTGGGGTGTGAGCCTAGTCCAGATGCCCAGAGGGCTGAGGCTTGCCTCACCAGCAGGTATCAGAGCTCAGTCCACAGTATGGAGGTCCCTAAGACCTTTACAGGGAAAGGCTGTGAGGTCAAAATTGTCTTTAGAACAAAAGTTAAAAATACTTTTCCCTCTGCAATGTGTTGATTTTTGCACGGATGGTGCAAAAGCACTGGTGGATGAAGCTGCTGGCTCCTCAGCACCAGCAGGCAGGCAGGTCCAGCTGTCCCGGGAGTTGCTGAGGACTTGGGGCCAAGTGCACAACGAAAAGATCACCAGCTCCATTTAGGACTTTCTGTGATTTTATGAAAACTTCAACCCTTGAGCATACACCTTCTCACACAGGAAGGACACACACAGCACTTCTGCACACTGAGGGACCTTACTGAAGGACATATTCATGTGGCTTATCTTGTGAGCTCAACTGACCACTTTCTCCAAAGAACGTCATTTTTTTTACTTGAAATAAAGACTGAATAAACCACTGGATACTGGTGCATTTTCTTGAAGACAAAAGAAGTAAAAATCTGTTGTTTCCAGGGGAGGAGGAGGGAAAAAAAAAATGCAGCACTTGGTACAAACAACAAAATTCAAGTATTTGAGGGAAAATGAGACGTTTGGAAAACTTACATGAGCCATCGTGAACTGGAAGGCTTCCCAACACTGAAAGGCTTTTCTGATGAGATTAGGAGTGGTATTACCAAATGTCACACATCTATATATCTATAGATAAATAATATAATGGCATGTGCCAATATTTTGGGAAATCTGCCTCAGTGAATCAATATTTTCCAAGTGACCAATGAATAATGTTACAACATACTGCATGAGCAAGATGAGCTACTCAAAGGGCAAGAATAATGACTTGTAATGTAACAGTATGAAAAGTCCTTGATACAGTTTCAGACTCCACATTGCAACTAACCTTTAAGTAACTGCCACCCATTTTGGTGGAGTATAAGAGTATCCATGATTATGAAATGAAGGCTTTTAATATACCCCTCCCTTATCCAACTACTTATTTGTATAAAGCTGGATTTCCCTCATTCTCCTTCTAAAATAACACATCCCAACAGATGAAATATACAAGCAAACATGAAAATCCAGGTACTTTCTAATGAACTACACTTAAAAGATTAATAAACAATGTCTTCTTCCTCTAGTTATTTTAGTTTTAGAAAATGTAATTGGTCTTCAAAAAATGTTATTTTGGTTACTATATAATGGGTTTTTATTTTTAAAATGAACTTAAAACATTTTTAAAATTTTCTGTTTTAATTTTATTATTTTTTTAGGTAACACGAGATTTATCTTTATTTTTAATCCAAGAAACAAGTTCCTTCAAAATTGTGACTCCTCAAAAGTTTCTATTCAAGAAGTGGAAAATGTTACCCATCTATGACAGACTCATTTGAAGTGAAGGCTTGAAATGATTTCCACCAAGTCACAGGCTGAGGTAAAGAGTTCCATGCCTACCACCTCTTAGGCTAGCCCCACAGTAGCTCCCAAACCTGTAGTGATTTTTTTTCCCTTTTTTTTTTTTTGGGGGGGGGGGTATTTTTAGGTACACATGACAGCACAGTGTATTTTGACATATTAAACATACACGGAGTATAACATCTAATTAGGATCCCATTCTTGTGTTTATACATGATGTGCAGCTTCACTAGTTGTATATTCATGAATCAGTTTTAATTTTTAAAATAGCAAATGTCAGTAAGTAAATACTTCACATGAAAACAAGAGCTCTTTGGGGTCTTTGTAATTTTTAAGTCCACAAAGTTTGAGCGCTATGTACCCCTCCCTAAGGAGAGGGGCCAGCTTAGACCTACTCTCCTTTATGTTCTTGCCTGGCCTCCTACACCCATTAGTACCTGCAATGTAGCAAAACCACACAGTTTTTATTAAACTACTTCAAATAAGCTTGGATATACTCCACCAATAAGTGTGCTGGGGATGAACCCAGCCAGGGCCTTATGTAGGATAGGCAAGCGCTCTACCACTGAGTCACACCCCCAGCCCAAAATGTCTACAAAATGGCATGAATACTTGAACTCAAATAGAACACAAAAGACAAGAGCATCATCAATTGTTCAACAAATACTTAGGGAACACCTGCTACAGCCTGATCCAAGGTACCCAAGGGGCACAAGAACTAGCAGACAGCTGCTCCCCTGCAGACACCTGGGAAGACAAAGACATAACTCACTGAAATTCAAAGGAACATGGAAAAGTTATATTCAAGGGCTACCTGAAGCAGCAGAGGCTTACTTCTGCAGGACAAGAAAGGCAGAAGGAACCTCAAGGTGAACAAGGCCAGAGAAGGCTGTGCAAGAAAACTTCAGCATGGGGAGCAGGTCAGAAAATAGACCCCCATAGAAATTGTAGTTAGGGTGAAGAACACCTATGATGTAAGAAGAGAGTCTGAGACAGGGGACTGACTTGAGATGGGTGAGAGGAAGCACCAAAGGGGAAACTACTGTAGAAATTCATAAGGGAGCCCACCCAAGGCAGGGAGAGCAAGGCCCTGAAGGAAGCCACTGGGGACAGGGAACCAAAGCAGGGAGGCTGGCACATCAAGAGAGAAGGACCACAGAAGGGGTCGGAGGCAGATAGGTCACATGTGGGCAAAACGTGGGATACTGAAAGGCAGAAAGACTGAAAGAACTGTCAGAAGGGCTTGAGAAGCCAGAAGTAGCCGAACAAGAGACAAGCAGAGTCGGGGTACTCTCTACCAACATGATCAAACAGGCCGGGCCTCCTGGCTGCAAAGATAAGGTGGCATACAGCACAGGTCTCCTGTGACAACTAGGTCCAGGGCAAGGGGAAGAGAAAAGATAATCATGTCTTCACTGCCAATAGGCTAAGTTTTAGGTGATACCGTCCTCAAAGCTAACAGTCTCTATAGGCAAACCCCTTAAAATCCTGACAGAATCCAATGGGTCACCTGAACCCTCTTCTCCAGAAAAATGCACATATACACAGACAAAAATCTGTATTTAATCTAGGGGATTAATACTCAGAATAAATAAAAGACTTGTATAGCTCATCAACAGAATACCAAAAAATCCTACTAAAAAAGGGGCAAAGGACTTTAAATAGCATTTCTCCAAAGAGGATACAAAAACAGCCAAGAAGTACATGAAAAGGTTCAAGGGGTGGCACACACCTGTAACCCAAGCTATCAGAGGCTGAGGCATGAGAATCACAAGCTGGAGGCTAGTCTGGGCAACTCAGCAAGACCCTGTCTCAAAATAAAAACTGAAAGGGTTGGGATATAGTGCTTGCCTAGGATGTACGAGGCCCTGAGTTCAATCTCCTATGATCCCTCTCCCCTACCAAAATTCTGTCAGAAGTTACAACAGAGAAGAACCTTGAGGATATTATACTAAGTGAAACAGGCCAGTCACAAAAGACAAACACTGCATGGTCCTGCTAAAATGAGGCATCTAGATTAGTTAAACTCTTAGCATCTGAAAATAGAATTGTGGTTGCTGGGGGCTATGCAGAGGGAAAAGGGCAGTAGTTGTTCAATGGCTGCAGGGTTTTGGTTTTAAAAGATGAAAATGGTCTATCCAGGCATGGCGGTGCACATCTATAATCCCAGCAACTCAGAAGGCTGAGCCAGGAGGATCTAAGTTGAGGCAACTGGGCAACTTAGCTGGAGATGTAGCTCTGGAAAAGTATCCCTGGGTTCAATCCCAGTATCCCCCCCCCCAAAAAAAAAAGTTTTAGAGATCAGCTACACAATAATGTGCATATATGGTTACCGCCACCTTGTACTTAGACATGTTAAGGCGGTAAATCTTATGATATACGTTTTTTGACCACAAAAACACAAGCAGAGTTATGTATGCAGGGTGAAGGGAAAATGCGGCTGGGTTTGGAGGGACATCAGTACTTAGGGAGAAAGGGCTCATCCTTTGTCAGGCTGGGCCTACAGATGAGCTCACCAAGGCTAAGGAATCCTGCCTCTCCAGCTGAGCTGGCTTTTCAGGGAGCAGGGGGATGATCACTCCCACAGGGAGGACCACTGGGCCTCAGGGAGCAGTGCTCCAGGGAAGGCAAAGTGTGTGGGCATGCAGAGGAGGGAATTGAGAGCAAATCCCTTGCCAGTCCACACCAAGGTGCCAAAGGCTGCATCCACCGCCTGATCCAGGTAAGGCCAGTAGCCCTGGGCCACACTGGAAGAAGTGGCAAGGCAGTCTGTAGGGTCCTAGCTCCGGGGGCTCCATATCACTCCTCTTTGGGACAACTCCCTCAGGAGGGACACTAACCTTCTACATAGACTTCTGTCTCTGAGGGAAGGATAGGAAGAAGAACAGGCCCAGAACCTTTAAGAACTGGACCATAAATGTTGGCTACAGGGTCAGAGATAGGACAGGCTATCCAGACAACTTCAATGGGAGGGACTTTGAGGTTCCTGGCTACCTCAGAAAGGGAGGAGTTACAAGACCACCAGACTATGAAGACACAAGAGCCTGACGTGTGTTCAGCAATGGGGGGTCTGAAAGGAGCCCTGGCTTGAGCCCCCTCCTGCCCACCGAAAACACCTCTTGGATGGACAGGCCAATGAGCAGAGAGTCATAAAGGGCTGAGGCAGCGGGGCAACCCAGGACCCGCAGCTAAGAGCGGCACTCACCGCGATGCACTGCCGCATGATGCAGCTCTGCTTCATCCGCCCTGGGCCCCCGAACTTCTTCATGTCCTTGCAGAAGTGGCACTCTCCGCACTCGGTCCGCAGGCAGGCCTCGCACTTGCGGCATCGCGTCCGGCGCCTGCGAGCTCCTGCTGTGGTCCTGTTGGCGGCCAATTTCACCGCGGAGGCTGGGCCCAGCTTGCCCTTGGGCCGACCCACCGCCCGGTTCTGCAGGAGAACAGACAGGATGGATGAAATGGGAGGCTACCAGGGTGGCCGGTCCCCTAGGAGAGAGTATGAGCTGTATCTCCCAGAAAGAGATGCTGAAGCCCTAAGCCCTGGGGACCTCAGAACGTGATCTTATTTAGAGAAAGGGGCCCTAGAGAGGTAATTAGGCTCAAGAAAATCATGAAGGTGAATCCTAACCCTGTATGACTGGTGTCCTTCTGAAAAGGGAGAAATCTGGACACAGGCAGACACACCCGGTGGGAACACATGTGAAGACATAAGGAGAAGTGGCCATGTGACTGCAGTCTTGTCTATAAGCCAAGAGACACCAAGTATTGTGGGCCAAAACCAGAAGTTGGAGAAACAAGGAAGGTTCCTTCACTAGAGCCTTTAGAGCAAGCTTGTCCCTGCCAGCCAATACCTTGAATTCAGGCTTCTGGCCTCCAGAACTGAGAGCTTAGGTCTGTTAGGACAGCTCTAGGAAACTTACAGGGACCCCCCACACACACACCTCTGCTGGCAGCGCACTCTGCCTCAAGACCTTTCAGGTCCCACACTCAGGACAGGGCCCCACACACCCCTCTAGCTTCCCTCTATCTGCAGCCAGGCTGTGCTTCCCCAGAAAGGCTGCATGGGGCCAGAAGTTGTCCTCTGTTCCCTGTGCCAGGAACACCAGTCCCCTCCCCATAGTACCTGGTTAATCTACACATTCTGCAGGACCAGCTCATACACTACTTTCTTTTGGAAGCCCCCCCCCCCGCCCACCTGTGCTGCATTCGGTGCCCCTGCCATGGGCCCTGTCACAGCACTCATGACTGGTAAGCATCTGCCTCCAGCTGGTCTTCCCTCTGAGGTGGGGCACGGGAGGGAGCTCAAACACTGCTATATTTCTATGAGACGGCCTGTCACCCCAACCCCTGGGAAAACAGGAACCTGAAGGGCCCCTAAGTACTGAGACCCTCCCTAAATGGGAAAATAGAACAGGTCACAGAAAATGGAGTTAAATTCTTAACAATGAAAGAGAGCTGTAGTTCCTGCCTCCAGTTCCCACATGCTGACCCCAGCCCCCGAGCCTCCTGCAAACTCAGGAAGCATGGTGGAACTGCTAGGACACTATCCACCAAGGATATGAGGTGGGAGAGTTAGTCCTGTCTGAAGCATCCTTCTCAAGAACACAACTTTGCTGGGACACAGTCCTCTGTATGGCACACGCTGCATTTACATCGAAACCCTCTAATTGGCATCCAATGCTAAAGCCTGTTTTAGTCAACTAACCCCCCCCCTTCAGTATGGTGCTATCCTTTCAACTTTCATTGTTTATCATACTTGGAGGGGGAACCCCAATCCTTCTGTTAAAACTCCAGAGAGTTGTAACTGTACCCTGTACCAGTGAAAAGGGTCTTCCTTCCAGAAACCCCGTCCCATAACACAAACAAATCCCCAGAGTCAAAATAAATCCCCTGGGGTCAGAGGCAATGCCATTAGTATGAAAGGTGCAACGAGAGGCACAGACAATATGGCTACTCCAAAGCAGAAGCCCCAGGAGTCTCCCCCTCTCCATGCAGCCAACCATGCTCTCTTTTCCCCCTAACAAAGCCCTGTTATCAACTCAGTCCTCAAAACATTGAAACCTAGGAAATGACCTTAGCTTTTTGAGAGCCTCAAATAGGTAGAGCACATAGAAGGTAGAGCACAGTCCAGATCTAAGGACAAAACCTGAAGGAAAGGGCTCAAACTTAGAACTTTAGAGCAGGAGAAGGCAAAGACTAGCTGCCTTGGTGAAAAACTGAAGAAATTCCAGAAGTCCAAAGGAATGTCTGGTATCAAGGGCCAGGGAGGCCAAAGGGGCTCACCTTCCCTTGCTTCCCAAAGCACATTCCCATCCAAAGAAGAACATTTCCAACCTATGGAAAACAAATCTGCCTGGACTTCACTGGCAGCTGAGACATTCTGGAAAACGACAAAGCAGATGACAGGCAATGCTTTGAAAGAAATCCTGTTTCCAAAGGTCGCTACTGTGCCCGCCAAATCAAGCTAGAAAAGCTTCCTCTGTGGTCACCAGTTGTCAGGAAGAAACTGAGCAATGGTGAAGTATAGGAGCTAATAAAAACCAATGAAAGGGGCCAGGGTTGTAGCTCAGTGGTAGAGCACTTGCCTAGCGCGAGTGAGGCACGGGATTGATTCCCCGGCACCACATAAAAATATACAAAACAAAAATGGAAAAAAATCAACAGGTGAGAAAGCCATTAGAGGGTCTCCATTAAAAAGTCCATTAAGAACCATCCAGGAAATCTGGAGAAGGTAGAATAATAGATAATAGTGACACCCAAAGAATAAAAAGGAAGGTGAATTGGTCAAAGTCATCTCAT
Organism: Marmota flaviventris; assembly: GCF_047511675.1. Lineage (NCBI taxonomy): Eukaryota > Metazoa > Chordata > Mammalia > Rodentia > Sciuridae > Marmota > Marmota flaviventris. The sequence goes on along the minus strand of NC_092498.1, from coordinate 137,129,203 downwards.
TCTGTCATGAAGCTTTTATCCTAATAACTTTGGTGTGCTACCCAAAATTTCAAACACCTAACTTGGCCCAGTAAAAGAAAGGATGGCAACCAGACATTCACTCACAAACATGCAGCTCAACCCAAGGCCACTTTCCCAACTCAAAAATTGGAAAATTCTGGGCTAGGGATATAGCTCAGTTGGTAGAGTGCTTGCCTTACATGCACAAGGCCCTGGGTTCGATCCCCAGCACCACACACACACACACACACAAAAAAAAAAAGGAAAATTCTGGAACATACACTTTAGTATTCCAACATCATTTCTCTCCATGGCAACTCAAAAGCATCTCCATTAAAGGAAAAATTATCAAGGTCATTCACTCATTCAATCAAAACTTGTGTCCCTCCCAGATAGTGTCCTCTAGAAAACTTATGGGTATAACCTCCTCAATCCCTCATCTCAAAAGTACTGTGCCATGGTACACACCTGTAATCCCAGTGACTCAGGATGCTAAGGCAAGAGAATCGGAAGGTCAAAGCCCTCCTCAGCAACTTAGTGAGACTGTCTCAAAATAAAAAGATAAAAAGGTTTGGGGATGTGGCTCAGTGTTGGAGCACACACGAAGCATTGGAAAGGTTCTGGGTTCAATTCCCTGAACACATAAAAATACATACACAAAAGGAAAAAAGCAGAGGACTCAAACTTCCCGATTTCACAATTTATTACAAAGGTCCAGTAAACCAGACAGTAAGACACAAATACAAACAGATTGATGGAGATAGATCCGAGTCCAGAAATAAACTCACTTTTTTGACCAACTGATTTTCAATAAGGGATGGGTGCCAAAATAATTCAGTGGGGGAAAGAATGACCTTTTCAACATATGGTGCTGAGATAAATGGACATCCACATGCAAAAGAATGAAGGTAGAACCCTACCTCACACCATGTACAAAAATTACCTAAAAAATGGATCAAAGCCAGACATGGTAGCACATGCCTGTAATCCCAGTGGCTCAGGAGACTGAGACAGGAAGATCATGAGTTCAAAGCCAGCCTCAGCAAAAATGAGGTGCCAAGAAACTCAGTGAGACCCTGTATCAAAATAGATAAAAATCTTCATGACTTCAAATTGTCTTGGATACGACACCAAAAGCACCAGTAGCAAAAAAAAAAAAAGTAAATTAGATTTTACCAAAGGACACTACATGATTAAAGAGCCCATCAAATGGGAGAACATATTTGCAAATCATCTATCTAGTAAAGGGCTTGAATCCACAATATAAAAAGAACTCTAACAACTCAGCAATAAAAAGACAAAAATGCCAACTTAAAAATGGGCCAAGGATTGAAATAGCTATTTCTCCCAAAGATATACAAACAGCCAATAAGTACATGAAAAGACACTTAACACCACTAGCCAATAGAGTGTGCAATCTGCACTTGGGATTCATTCATTAACCCCCTCATTCACACATTCACCCACCTACCCACCCACTCAAATGCTTTCTGGCTGTGAATTATATGCCAGATTCAATGCTAAATGCTGGGACTACAGAGATGAGTAAAATGCGTTCCCTACTCTTAAAGGCCTGAAAGACATGTGACCACATAAATACAATGCAGTGTGACTATGAGATTACAAGCTAATGCTGATTGAAGTACTAGTCAGTCTTCAATATTCGTATCAACAACCAATGAGGTAGGAATTACTATTATCTCCATTTATAAATGAGGAAACTGAGGCATCTGCCCAATGTCACACTGCCAATAAATGAAGAAGTTGAAATATGAGCCCAGGCAGATATGAGATATGGAGGTAGATATGACCCCAGCTCAGAGGGAAGGCAGGTTGGGAAAAGTACCCCAGACCACAGGAGTTGGTGATTAGGTAGACCTCAGAGGGAGAACAGGCCAAGGCTGGGGGTGGGGTTAGAATGGATATTCTGGTCAGAGGGAAGAGTAAGACAGAGATGTGAAACTACATGACACAGTCAAGGAACTGCATACAGCTCAACAGAGCTGCTGGAAAACAGCTCTGAGGCAGCAGGAACCTAACCTGCAGGGCCTCATATGCCACACTAGGGAAATGCACCCTGTACAACTATGTGACAAGGCCTAATGCACAAGAGCAATAGGACTGTGTTCTGGCAAGCAGTGTGGGAAATGTATATTTTTTGGGTAGTGAACGAAAGGCAGATCAGCTGAAGATTATGAAGGTATGAACAGAAGCAACAGACAGGGCGACAGGGGAGCATGATTCAGGAGACATCTTAGGGCTCAGTGGCAGAGCGCTTGCCAAGCTTCTGCAAGGCCCTGAGTTCAACCCCTAACACCATAAAAACAAAACAAACAAACAGGAAATATTTTAAAGACGACCTAGTTTTAGACTCAAGTAACTTGAGGGAATGTGGGAATGCAGACAAGATAAATCTTGGAAGACTGAGATTTTTAGCTGCAGGAGCATGGGGGCTCAGGAAAGGAGGGAAACAGTGACTCTGGAGTGGACCTGTGGACTCTAAAGGACACAAGGGACACCCAAGGAGGGTGGGGAGCCAAGCTAAGATACACATCTGGGAATCAACATCACATAGGTGGTTAGACTCATGAGGCTGTTTGGGGAAATGGGCAGAGTTAAGAGACTCATGGAACCCCTCAAGACTGAAAATATTCAAGATGAAGGCAGGAAAGGCTGCCCAAAGGGCAGAGAAGCAGCAGGAGGTGGTGCTATGACAAGGGCTTGGGAAGAGTCTCCAGAAGGGAGTAGTCAGGAGTTTCTACTTCGAGAGAATGAGGAAAACAATAAAACTTAACTGAATGCTTTTACAGTTAAGACAGTTTTAAGTTTCTCACCCAACTACCCCTAAGGACAACACACCTTTAGCCCTAGGGTTTCTCTGAACATACTAATGTTGCTTCCTGCTGCACGGAATTACTTCAACACTGTCTGTCTTCAAATCCTCCCACATAATGGACATCCCAGAAAAGCCTGGATTTGACCAGAGTCGCAGGCCCTGAACACACCTGCCAGATTCCAGGGAAGGCTCTGGTTTATTTATGTACTGACTGTAGGGAGGAAGAGAATAAAAACACAAGAATTACCAAAACACCCAGGGGACGGGGACCTCAGGAGAATCTGAGGAAAGATAAGGACTTCTTCCCCAGAAAAATGCAGATGGGCACCAAATTCACCAAATTTTTACACACATTTTTGGGAAGGTTCAGGGACCTCTACTTTAAAATTTTACTATTTAAGAAGCTATGGTGGGTAACGCAGTAGTATCACCACATAAATTTCTGAGGGATTCTCTTCTCCATAATTCACCAATTCTTACTATTTTCAATGACAAGTTGCAGTCATTTTTATTGAGGGGGAAAAAAGAAAGCAATTTTCACTTCAGGGTTAAAAAACACATACTCCAAGATAGAACAAAAATTCTTACCAACAGAGCTTCTTTAAGGTGGGGGTGGGGGTGGGTCCCGGTGCAACTTTCACCTCCCCAACATGGAAAGCAGAGCTTAAGAATTTTCCAACACATTCTGTACCACAGGTGCACACCAGCAGAGTAGGCAAGGAACCCCCTACCAACGTGGCTCAGTGGCCATTATCCCCTGCTATTCTATAGGCTGTGACCCTTGGGAGAACCCAGGATGCTAAGGGAGGGCATGGGGTAGAGTCCAGCCCAGCAGGGCAGGCCCGATACTGCCCAGGACTGAACACTAGTCTCAGGTGGGGATGAGAGAAGAGCAGACTTTCGTGGTGGCACAGCCAGAACTCTGATGAGGAATGGGCACCAGAGCTTCACCAGTAGCAGGATGGCCAGAGCAATACCAACTCCCCTGGAGGGCCTGTGGTTCAGCAGGTGGCTGATACTCATGTACTTCCACATCCAGGACTTGCACCACTTCCTCATAAAGTGCCTTTTCCTTTGGTGCCAAACCCATCAAGAGCATAGGGTGAGGCTGGCAGACAGAGAGACTCAGAGAAGAGCCATGTCTAGGGCCTATGATGCAGAAAGTTGCAAATGCCTTTGAGATTCTCAGGGGAAGCACCTCTTTTCAGGCCCCAAATCTCTCAAGTGGGAAAAACTGCAGTGGAAAGTGGGGGAAGCAAAGGGTACTGAGCCACAGCCTGGAGTGTCCCCATGTGTAGGGTACTTAAGCAGACAAAATCTCTGAGACTGAGAAAAACTGCTGCTCACTTGCTGGGCTTGGACGTCATCTTCCTCAATTAACCTAAGTGGAAAAAAAATCATCTTAAACTGAATATCAAAATCCAGGGAGTATTTCTGTTGCTAAACACCATGGATGTTCCCAACCTGGCAGACCCATGGGAACAGGAGGAAAACTACCTGGCTACAGGAGTCCAGGTACCCTCCTAATGGCAGTCTTGCTTGGAAGCATCAGAATTTAAAAACATTTTTTAAAGCCCAGACATGTAAGTCTTATCCTGTGCAGTGTTAAAAATTTTATCTACCACAGACCAGAGGGTGGGATCAAATTTTAATAAACAGGTAAGAAGCCATGCACAGTGGTGCACACTTGCAATCCCAGCTACTTGGGAGGCTGAGGCAGGATAGCTCAAGGCCAGCCTGGGCAAGGTAGTAAAACCATGTCTTAAAATATTAAAAAAAAAAAAAAAAAGGGGGGGGGGGCTGGGGGTGTAGCTCAAGTGGTAGAGCATTCCTGGATTCAATCACAAGTACCACAAAAACAAAACAAAACAAAAATAGGTAAAAGGAAGCTCAGTCTTGACACACCAAATCCTAATGGACACTGAACACCAACATCCTATGAATGACCAGATGCCACAGGAAAGGTCAACTGTTGGCAGGTGAGGTGGACTCAAATCATACTGCAAATGTTCAAACCAAGTACTGAGGTGTGAAGGACGTAACAAGAATCTGAGAGCCATTCACACACCGTGCTACTGAAGCAACAGAAGTTCCAAGTCAAAAATCACTTGAATGCCCCTGGGTTAATCCAGCCAAAAGACCAGTGAAATTCAGGAACACTCAGAAGGTACACACGCTGAAAAATGTACAGCACAGCCAAGAAACCAAAAGAAAAAAAATTAACTTTGTTAAATAAAACCACTTAACAATATGCATGATACGATTTAAGTGCAGCCTATGTGGTACTTCCTCAATGACGCCTAATGTTAGGAAAGAAGAGTTCCCACATATTTTATTAAACATTCCAAAACATCTTTATTTCACTAAGGAAATGCATCAGGATTATAAACAAGCATCTTATTCACCCAGTCTGTCCAATGCCCGAAAGATAACCCATCCTGTTAATTCCTTGCACAAGTCTACCTGGCCTGCGTCTTGTTACAACTATTATTTTGCACATTATACTTGGTAAAACCACAACTTTCTTCCCCCACATCCTAAACACGAACCTTCCCGGAGTAAATCCACGCCGTAAACACACCCAGGGCTTTGTTTTACACATAGATTTCTCGTCCTGGTCCCGAGAGATGTCCCTTTCCTTCCAAACCCCACCGAGGCCGAAGCCTGCCATCTGGGGTCAGGGCTTCCTCCGCTGCCGCCTCCCGGGCGCACTCGCCGGGTTCCGGATGGCCCGCGCCGGCCGCGGCTCGCACCCCTTCCTGTCTCCGCTGCCCACGGCGGGCGGGCGGCGAGCGCGCGGCGCCCAGACAAAAGCTCGGGCCGTCGGGCCCACGGGCCGCGGGCGTCCTCCAGGCAGAGGCCGAGGGTCCCGGCGCAACTTTGCCAACGGGGAAGAAGGAGGCACCGGCGCCCGCAGGTCCGGGTGCGCCCGGGGCGCCGGCACGCGCGTGGGCCGCGGGAGAGGGCGCCAGGGAGGGCGCGGCGCAACCCGCGGCCGCCCGCAACTTGCCCGCGGGCCGTGGCCCGCGCCCCGCAGGCCGGCCCGACGGCGAGGCCCGGCGGCCCACATTGTCCCCGCGGCGCCCGGCGGCCACCCGCGCGCACGCTCGCCCGCACACGCCCCCTGCCCGGGCCGGCTGCGGGGCCCGCCCGCCGCGTTCCTCCACGCCCCGCTCCGGCCGGGCCCTGGCGGCTCCGCCGCCGGCGGCTGCAAAACTTTCTCCTCATCGCCGCAGCGGCGGCGTCGCGGCCGCCTCGGCGCGTCAGGCAGGCGGTCGGGAGGTCTGGCGGCGGGTCCCTCCCTCAGCCCCACCCCGGGCCGCCGACCTGGTCCGGCTCCGATTCATAGTCGTCGTCCTCGGCGCTCACGGACATGGCCATGGCTCATGGTGGGCCCAGGCTCGCGCGCGCTGACATGGCTGGAGCGGCGCCGCCGCCGCCGCCCGCCGGGAGCAGGCTCGGCTCGCCCTGGCTCGGGCTCGGGCTCGGGCTCGGGCTCCCGCTGCCGCGAGGAGGGAGCCGCCGCGCGCCTCGCACGCCCGCGCGGGAGGGGGCGGGAGGGGCCGGCGCGGGGAGGGCCGGGGTGCTCATGCATATGCATGAGGCGAGCCAGGAAGGGGCTGGCCCCCCGGGCGGGCGGGCCAATGGCGCGGCTGCGGCGCTCGGGCCGCACACAAAGGGAGACCGGCCTGCGGTGACACGGGGGCGGGCCCGCCGAGGGCGGCCCCTCGCGGCCGGCGCGCGGGGACTGGGGCTGCGTGGGGGCGTGCCCCGTGCGCCGCGGGATGCACATGGGTGGCTGCACGCCGCCGCCGCTGCAACAGGAAATGCACGCCCGGCCTGGGGTGGGGTCTTTTGTGTAGTCCTGCGGGGCGTTGCACTGGAGCCCCGGGCGCACGGGCCACCGGGGGGCGGCCCCGCGCGCGATGCCAGGCGCGGGTCTCTACGCCCCCTGCAGCGGGCACACGGGCTACCGGATTTGCAGACGCTCCGGGATCAGAACCTGATGCCTGAGTCTGAGCGTCCTCTACCCAGAGCCTGCGGGCGGGCCTGCCTGGATAAAATCCGAGGACCTGGTTTCCCAGGACGCGGGTGGTTGGGCTAAGCGGCCCTCTGGACGCTACCCTTCTGCCTCAGGTTTGCGTTTCATGGAGGAGATTCAACATCAAACATGGAGTGGTGCAACCTGCAGCTCTCAGACTTCGGAGCTGTCAGAACGGCCCGGACTCTGCCCTGAGGTGGGCGCCCCACCCTCTTGGACAGGAACCTGGATACTTTCCTCCTAAGCTTAGGAGTCGACCTCAGGGGGGTTGAGGGCGCTGCAGACTAGAGCCCAGTGCTCCTAGGAAACTGGCAGGTCCCTAGGCTGGCCTGGAAGGTGTGGGTTTCTAAATCTTAAACCCTGAAGGTTCCCTGTGCCTACTTCAAAAGCAGCCCACTCCTGCAGAAAATTGTCACTAGAAATCCAGATTGATATTCATTGCAAAGGAAGTCTATCCAGCACTTATGCCAGCAATCCTTACTGTGAAAGAGTTCATGACACCCTGAATGGCTAATGATGTTAGGTCAAAACCGTAGTTAAACATCACCTATGGAGCAGGATGACTTAGCTGGACAGATGGCACACATATCATCCATCCATCTATGTGATGTGCACACCTGCACCTCAGTTGCTCCACCTATGAAATGGGAAGGATTTATGGAGAGATGGGTAGCCTCTGTAAGAGATCAGAGGCTATTCCAAGAATAAACCTATTAGCTGTGAAATCTAGTGATCAACTCTGCAATGATCATCCAACTGTTACTCATGCCTAGGCCACTGGTCAAGAAATTCAGAGAACAGAAGGGCCTGTAAGCTGGTCATGGCCTGGGCTTTTAAAAAGGAAGAATGTGTGTGGAGACCTTATAAATAAAACTTGGAAGGCTTCTAACAGAGTCGGCAGGAGTGAATAAGCAAGCAGGGATGTCAGTTTTACTGAGTGGATTTTAAAGTCTGAAATTTATACACCTAATGACACTAGGGAAAAAAACCCAGCACACTTGCTCTTTACTGAAACATCTCTCTTCTCAGTTTCCTTCCTAACCTCTTTTATTTTTCACAGTCCACTCAAAGTTACAATGAGAACAGCAGCAAAAGAATACTACCCTTTCCCGAAAGGTAACCAACTTTTTAAAAGCTATTTTGTCTGGGCTGAAGTCTATCTCTGAGCTCTTAGGGACCACTCCATCTAGGAAGAAGCCTTCTGAAGAAATTGGAAGGGTCTGATAAAATGTTAATCATTGGGCTGGGGGGCAGAGAGCTAGCAAGCTCAAGCCCCTGGGTTCAATTCCCAGCACTACAACAAACAAAAAAACAACTAACCATACTTTCCCTTCATTATAATTGGTCCAACCTGCAAGGGGACAGAGACATCCAGATGATATGATACATCATGACAAAAGTCTGGAAGCAGGAATTTATTTCACAGGTCTCTCCCGTTACGAATCAGGAATGCAAATTATTTAATAGAATTGTCCTTTGAGGACTCTCAAAAGCTCACTCCTGTATTTAAGGCAGTAAAATGGCACTGGCACAGTTCGATGATCATGGTTCAAAGAAGAGAAAAAGTGTGGACAAACAGAAGCTGCACAGAATACAAACACCCTTCTCTATAGCATTTCAGAGCTACCTTACCAGACTGCCCCCCCCAACTTCATGGATAAGGAAATGGAAGGCCCCAAATTATGAAACAGCTCTCAAGCCCAGGGTCCCTTATGTAACACCATCAGAGACAGCACCCCTCCTAGAGTGCAGGCAATAATAACAGCTAATAGTAACTAAGCAGGCTTAAGGGCTAGACCTGGCACTGTGCAACGGTCATGATCTCATTGAGATTACAGGCAGGTATGGTTTAAACCACCCTGTGAGCTGTGGATAGTTGTCCAGATAAGTGAAAGGACCTGAATCTGACCCTGTGGGCCACCCCTGCCTGGGCTGTTCACCATGCCACTCCACTGTCTCATGCCAGAGTCAAGAGTAGAGGATGCCAAATAAGATCAGTGTCATAACTGAAGTGACACACTCAAGACTTAGGAAATTCTGTATTCTTGGTTTAAATCCAATTCCAAGGTGGGCAGGTATGGCTTGGATGGCGAGCCTGCTGTCTGATCTGCCAGGATCAATGGTGGAACCAGGAAGATATGATTAGGACTTGACAATGTGATGGGTCCTCTCTAAACATTGAGAAGGTGCCTGCTAGCCACTATCCTAACACCTCCCACAAATTTTCTCTGACACTGGCCAAAAGCTTCTTCCCTCCTCTATCTGTCTCAACCAAGTTTCCTTTAGTTATCTGGTCTGTACAATTATCCAACATCTGTTTTGTATTGATAATGTTTTGGACTGTATGTAAAATGCAAATTATGCTACCCCCTGCCTGGCACAATTGCCACCTTAAAATGCCTTGTTTATGCTGAGCCTTCAGCTGGTCCTTTGTGAAACCCTCTTGATCTCAACAAGGATTTGACCCTAAGGACTGAAAGCTCTCCCTGCTCACAAAGCCAAAACTTCCTGATGTTCTTAGAAAGAGCTCCCCAAAGCGGATGCCACCCAGTTGTACTTGCCCTGAGCCAGGAGGATCCAGAACTTTCAACATGTGGTAAGGAAATAAACAAGGACAGATGCCAAGTCCTCCTTGGTCACACCTGCCACCCACTTTCCTGCTTTCTCTGGATGTCACTTAATTTTCTGGACTGCCTATCAGATCATGAGACCTCAGGAATGGCCCCTGGTTGCCCAGAGGTTCTGCCCAGACACCCTTGTCCCAAGGACAGGGACAGACAATATGCTAAGATGAAAAGAGAGAAGTAGTATAATACCCAAAGCAGGGAGGGCTGTATGTACATGGTAGTATAGCCATGATATGGAGTATGATGCAGCAGCCTCTATGCCCAGCCTCTAATCCCAGCAGCTCAGGAGCTGAGACAGGAGGATCTCAAGTTCAAAGCCAGCCTCGGTAAGGGTAAGGCGTTAAGTAACTCAGTGAGAAGCTGTCTCTAATAAAATACAAAAATTGGCAACTGGGGTTGTGGCTTAGTGGTAGAGCATTTACCTAGCGTATGTGAGGCACTGGGTTCAATTCTCAGCGCATATGTAACTGAATAAATCAATAAAAATCTAAGGAATGAATCTTTTAAAAAAAAATACAAAAATTGGGCTGGGGATGTGGCTCAATGGTTGAGTGCCCCTGAGTTCAATCCCTGGTATCCCCCCTCCCCACAAAAAGAAGAAGTTACAGAAAAGTATGCACAAAATGTATCACTTTATATTAAATATGCATCTATAAATATGATACTATATATTCTGTTGATTCATATTTGGTATATGTATGTTAATTTACAGTAAAACACCTGGAAACATCAATTCCAAATTAATTACAATGAAGAAAGAATTAGGGTAATGAGTGAGGATAAGGTCAGAACTGGGAGAGACGGTACAGGAGGATTTTGGTCTATATGCAATGTTTCATTACTCTTAATAATTCAGATACTGGGCTGGGAATGTGGCTCAAGCAGTAGCGCGCTCGCCTGGCATGCGTGTGGCCCGAATTCAATCCTCAGCACCACATACAAACAAAGATGTTGTGTCTGCTGAAAACTGAAAAATAAATATTAAAAAAAATCTCTCTCTCTCTTTAAAAAAAAATAATTCAGATATTCACGAATTCTTTTTAATGTTAAAGTAATAAGCCAGTATGAAGGTTTATTCATATTCTCCTTTATTTTTCCCATAAAAAAAGGGAGGAAAGGCCAGTGCGGTGGTGCACACCTGTGATCCCAGTGGCTTGGGTGGCTGAGGCAGGAAGATTGCAAGTTCAAAGTTAGCCTCAGTAACTTAGTGAGGCCCTAAGCAACATAGTGAGAAACTGTATCTAAATAAATAAAACATAAGAAGGGCTGGGGATGTGGCTCAGTGGTTAGGTGCCCCTGGGTTCAACCCCTTGTACCCCCCCCAAAAAAAAAAAAAAACAAATAAATAAAAGAAAGAAAAGATCACCATCATCCCAAGGACAAGTATTCCCCCCCGCCCTGATAACACAGCACCTTTAGTGATCCCTCTTAATCCCCATCCTCTCCTAACCCCTAGAATGGACAGGGGACAGGCAGACTAGTCAAAGCCTGGATCTGGGCTTACCAAAGCTGGAGGGTCTCTCCAGTTTGTGTCCCCTTTCCTTGTATCCACGTCCCAAAGAATGGTATCTTCTTTCTTTTCATCTTAGCCACAGCCAAAGCTTGTGAAATTATTTTCCAGAGATTCAGGACAGGGAAAGAGAATCAATTCTCTTTGTGTCAAGTCCAATGACTACCCTCCTGAGCCAATGAACACCGTTTGCAAACGAGTCCCTTAGGAGGGGACAGAAATGACAGAGCATGCCTGCAGAAGACCACTTCATGACACAAATCAAAATTCATGCTTAGCAAGCAGTAGAGAATGCACTCCAGTTATTTTACTGTACTTTAGCATTTGTCTCTCTGTTTTTCAATAGGTTTTCCTCTGTCTTATTAGCAAAAGCAAAAGGTCTTTTGGGGAGTTATTCTTCAAAGCTAACAGGAGGAAGAGGAATTTTAAAATTTCATCTTGTAAGAAGTTAGGACGGTAGGGTTACTTGGATTGGTTCACCTGTGTGCTTTGACAGACCAGGGATTGCGGTGAATTCTATTAAGGAAATTACTAACACTATTTAATTGCTTTTTATATTCCCCTTGGGGAGTCATTCCATGAGCATTTAAAAACTTGTCATATGGGTCCCTCTACACAACTGAGCTTTCTGTTTAGTGGGGGTTCCTCTCCTAATCATGTCTCCTTCATCACAAAATCAACCAATAAATATTCACTTGCACTGGAAGATGTGTGAGCATGCACAGGATGTTTTAAAAATCAGGTCATTTAACAGGCGACTGGAATTGATCTGAGAAACGTTTCTCTACCATCTACCTCATTTTCGATGCCTTCTCTAACCTTAGAAAGTTACTTTCCTTCTTTATTCATTTCCCACCAAACTCCACACCAAGGATGAATGCTCACACAATTTGAATGAAACTAATGAGTTCATTTTACGTCCCCCTCCAGGTGCTGGGGGTATAACTGAGGGCAGAGTATGAGGCCTCAGTTCTAACCCAAAACTATAAAGAAAGAAGAAAAAAATATATAGGTATACAAGATTTTTTATGTGTGTGTGTGTGTGTGTTCATTTATTTATTTACAGACCATAGCTCCCCCTTGGTTTCCCTGTTAACTGGAATGCCCATCACACTGTCTCCCTGCCAACCCCTGGGGAAAAAAAAAAAAAAAAAAAAAGACCTTGAAGAAACAGGATCTAAAGTTCTATGGAACTTGGGACTCCAAAGATCACTCCAAATAGGATGGTACAGGAAACAGAAAAGGAGCAGAACTGTAAGTAAAATATGTTGATCACTTACAGCCCAAAGCTGGACACCTCTCAAATGCTCATCAGCTGATAAATGGATGAACAAAGCTTGGCCTGGCCCTACAGAGGAGCACGATTCAACTCTAACCAGCAAGGCTGCACTGAGGGGTGCTACAACGCCATGAGCCTTGAGACTGTGATCCTGAGCGAAAGAAGCCCAGCACAGAAGACCATGTACTGTGTGATCCTGTGTTTATGAACTGTCCACAGAAGGCAAATCCACAGAGGCAGAAAGCAGACTAGTGGGTGCCAGGGGACAGGGGAAGGGGGAGTAGGATGGACAGATGATGGGTCCAGGGTTTCCTTTAAAGGATGATGAAAATATCTGGATTTAGATAGAAATGGTCATGTGACATTGAAAATGTACTAAATGTACCAAATTGTTCACTTTGAAATGGTTAATTTCATGTTAAGTAAATTTTCCTTCCAAAACAGGCATATTGTCCATGTATATGCATACACAATATATACATATCCATATATACATTCTTTCTTCAGTATCCACGTTTTCCTAGCTTATTAGCTAAACTGGCCAAAATGGAGGCAAAAAAACTTAGGAATGAGGATTAGTTCTGATCACCACTGAGGGCCTCCTCCACCCCAAGGTCTTTGAATGAACTTCCTTTGTTTTCCAAAGGTGGGGGCCATCTCCCTAGGGCTCTAACAACACCATTCCCATTCCTATTCCTATTCCCATTCCTGAAAGGAACCCAGCTAAGAAGGTAAGCTTTACAACCATACCAAAGCATAGCTGAATCACCTCTTAAAGAGCTGCTAACAGTCACTGTGGGGAGCCGGAAGGGCTCAGACTACACTTGCAGGTCTCAAATACACACAGGTCACTACAGCTAGGAGCCAGGATAGGAGAACACATCCTCACACAAGCACTGTATCTCCCTCCTCCCTCTCCCTCTCTCTCCCTCTCTCTCTCTCTCTCTCTTTCTCTCTCTCTCTTTCCTGTTATGGGCCTTTCTTTGTTTACCATTATTATGCTTTGTCTTTAAAAATGGCTCCAATAGGCCAATCTGCCTCATCTATGAAAATCCATGAATTTATGATGACAGTCATCAAAACAGAAAGAGCTTCACCAATCTCAACTGTCACTATATGAAGCAGCCACTAAACTAAACAAAACCTTTGAAAATTGGCATTTAAAGAAGAAAAAAATAGGGGCTGGGGATGTGGCTCAAGCGGTAGCGCACTTGCCTGGCATGCGTGAGGCCCGGGGTTCGATCCTCAGCACCACATACAAACAAAGATATTGTGTCTGCTGAAAACTTAAAAAAAAAAAAAAAAAAAAAAAGGAGGAAAAAAATAATCAAACATGCCTACTGCCTTTCCAGGAGGAATGTATTTTAGGGTAACCCTGATCAATGAAGGAACGCTCTGCAAAAGAATGTCCCCTGATTCATAGGCAAAAATGGTACGCTTCAAAAATCATTTTCATCTCCTGATAAAATAATTGATAGAAGAAATAATGATCAAGGGCTGGGGATGTGGCTCGGGCGGTAGCACGCTCGCCTGGCGTGCGTGCGGCCCGGGTTCGATCCTCAGCACCACATACAAACAAAGATGTTGTGTCCGCCAAGAACTAAGAAATGAATATTAAAAAAAAAAAATTCTCTCTCTCCTCTCTCTCTCTTTAAAAAAAAAAAAAGAAATAATGATCAAGAAATATTGAAGCCAGCGCTGGGAGCGGAGGTGTACACCTGTAATGGCTTGAGATGCGAAGGCAGGAGGGTCTGAAGTTCAAGCCTAGCCCCAGCAATTTAGCAAGGTCCTGTATTTAAAAAAAGGCTGGAGGGGCTGGGGTTGTGGCTCGGTGGTACAGCACTTGCCTAGCATGTGTGTGAGGCACTGGGTTCAGTTCTCAGCACCAAATAAAAACAAATAAATAAAATTAAATGTATTATCCACAACTAAAAAAAATTTAAAAAAAGAAAGGCTGGATGGAATGTGGGTTGGTGGTAAAGCACTGACTGATTTCAATTCCCAGAATCTCCCTGCCTAAAAGAAGTACTGAAGCCAGCAATGAATGGTTGGCAGTAGGGGAAAGAGGAAGGGTAGCAGGAGCCCAATGAAACCCCATCCAGATTCTCTGGAAGAGAAGAACATTCACTAAATAATGAAGGCTCATACTGCCATTGTCTTAACTATAATATTTACTTTAAACAAGACTTTTGATCAAATTTCCAGCTTGCAGAAATTGAGAGATAAGTGAGTTAAATGACACCATGAGGTCACACAAACAAATGCAAAAAGTGGGATGGTCTAGAAGACATGTGGCTTTGTGTCTTCTGCAAACTGCCATGCTGAGAAAAGTCTAGATGAAAAGAGAGAATCAAGAACTGATTCAATGTGTTGTCCTAGATTGGATTCTGATGTGAAAAAAGCAGTTGTAAAAGATTATCTGGAAGGTCTGAGTATGACTAGGCATTAGGCAGTACCAAGGAATTATAAATTGTGTTAGGTGTCATAATGTTATTTTGGCTATATAGAAAATCTTTCCCCTTTTTTGCTGGGCAAGGTGGCGCACACCTGTAATCCCAGCAGCTCAGGAGGCTGAGACAGGAGGTTTGGGAGTTCAAAGCCAGCCTCAACAAAAGCGAGGCGCTAAGCAACTCAGTGAGACCCTGTCTCTAAGATTACAAATTCAACAGCCTCAGCAACTTAGTGAGGCTGTCTCAGAATAGAAAAAAAAAAAAAAAGAAGGACTGGGAATGTGGTTCAGTGGTTAAGTGCTTCTGGGTTCAATTCCCAGTAACCCCCCCAACAAAAGTAACACCAAAAGTAACCACCCTTTCACACCCATTAAAATGGCAATTGTCAGGAAGAAAAAAAAGAAAGAATATAAAGAGTATTGGTGAGGATGTGGAAAAATTGGAACCCTTGTGCACTTTGGCAGGAATGGAAAATAGTGTAGCCATTACGGAATGGTCAGACAGTCCTTTAAGTTAAACACAGAATTATCATGTGACCTGACAATTACACCTGTGGGCATATACCAAGAGAATAGAAACAAGAACTCAAAAAGATGTTTGTGGTAGAAGAGACTCAAGTGTCCACGGACAGACGAACTGATCAACAAAATGCGGTACTTACACACACGCAAGGCATTCAAACCGTGGAATTCGGCCTTGAAAACAGAAACTCTGTCACAGGCTACAAAGTAGAGGAACCTTGGGAATGAAATAAGCCAGGAGAAGTGGAGATGGCTGTAGGAGTCCACCTATACGCGGTCACCAGAGCTGTCAAACACTTAGGGTCAGAAAGTGGAATGGTGGACAGGGAATGGGGTGGGGGAATAGGGTGTGATAGGGACAGAGGTTCTGTTTGGGAGATGGAACCTGTCAATGTTCAATGTCAATGTACTTAATGAGGCTGAACTGTGCACCTAAAGATGGTTATATTATGTGTATTTCATCACAATTTACAAAAATGTGATAAAAAAGAAATAATAGTACCCCTGCCAGAAAATGAGTTAAGAATACCCATGCTCCTTCCCAGACCTGCTCTGTCACCTGTCTGATCAACTAAATGAAAGAAAAAAGAAGCTACATGGCAAAGAAATGAATAATAAAATAAAACTTCCTTTTATGCACGAGATTCCCCAGAAACTTCCTTAATGCTTTGCTGCTGAGTTATTTGCATTGATATTTTCAGCGATTTCCAGCAGGTTTGACGGTCACTATAACTCCTCACCCACTTCCTTCCTTGCATCAAACGCATTCATCTTCCCCACCTTTGATAAATGAAGCCAAATCAGGTGAGACTTTGGGGGCTGGGGGTGCAGTTCAGCGGCAGAGCACAGAAATGGCATGCTCATGCTTACCACACTCAAGGCCCGGGGTTCCAGCCCCAGCACCGTAAAACAAATATATGAATCTCCCCTGTCTTCACCCAATCTTACCCTTTTTGTCTTTACATCACATAAATTGGGAGGATTATCTAAAGGTATCAGGAGACCAAACACATACCCATCTTCATGACAACTTATTTGCAATATAGATGGCATTTGATGACTCATCCCCAAAGTTTAAAGGGCTTGTCTTTGTAATGGCAAATAATCACCTCTAGTGCCAGCAGGCTTTCTAATAACTCCATCAAAGGCAGAAACATTCAGTATCTCAGTGGCTCTCCGAGAATCTGTCCCTGGCATTATTAACACAGACAGCTGAGCAGGTTATCAGAAAGAAAAAAGAAACCCATGTCTACAGACTTTAATTATAGGTTATTTCAGCTGAACTCCATCTTGAAGTTCCAATAACATGGTACTAAAAGATACAAATAATGTTGGCTGAAAAAAATCCCAGGCGCGATAAGATCTTTCCAAGTCCAGTAAGATAAAGGGAAATGCCTCAATTTGAGAGACAAGAGGGGCTAGGAAGTTAGAGGTGTCTTCTTACTTCTCTTCCAATTAATGTTTTTTTAGCAGCTGGTTGGGAGTAGGACACAAAAGTTCAAGTATGGATGGAGTAAGTTAAGTCACCAAAGAGAATACAGAAGCATCCAGAAGCAGTGGAAACAAGAACAGAGATGAGGGGTGGAGCTATAGGTCAGTTGGTAGAGGGCTTGCCTTGCACACAACAAGGCCCTAAGTTCGATTCCCAGCACTCAGGGGGAAAAAAGAAAAAGAACAGAGATGAGGCTGAGTTTGACTTCATCTTTTAAAAACTTTAGGAGAATTGTGCTATCGAGTTCATTCATTCATTTAAATATCTCCCAGGCCTTGCTACATTGCAAGAAATCTTGCATTAATAGGATATAAAATGGACAAGGAAAAAAATACATAAGAAGAGCTCTAACCTCAAAAGCTAGGGGACACCGAGGACAGGTTATGTTGACAGTGAACATACAGAGGAGAATGTGGAAATTGAAAGGGAAAAGAAATGGGGGAAATCTATCCATCAGGATCTTGGCAGGAATTAGAGGGTTAATGCTCATGGAAGAGAGTGTAACAGAAGCTGGAGATGGGGCTGGGGATGTGGCTCAAGCGGTAGCGCACTCGCCTGGCATGCGTGCGGCCCGGGTTCGATCCTCAGCACCACATACAAATAAAGATGTTGTGTCCGCCGAAAACTAAACAATAAATATTAAAAAAAAAAAAAAAAAAGAAGAAGCTGGAGATGCACCCTAAGCCAAGGGACAATGATGAGCCATTACCCAATGAGAAAGAGAGCGCAACTGTTAACAGAAGAGTTGAGCAGGTCACATGGTAGAAGCTGTGGTCTTCCACAGTAGGAAACAGTCCACCTGCAATGATCCTATAGGAAGGAGGCTGGGAAAATGGACACTTCCCTCCATCTCCTCCTACCTTCTCTCTCCTGGTAGTGCCTCCGGCCCACTAGCTGTACTCAGCCAGAAGCCAAAGGCAGGGAAGCCCTTTGCTGTAGCCCACAGAGCAGGTGAAGGAGGAATTTGGCTGGGCCTGGAGTGGAAGGATCTGTTCATGAGGAAAGGAGGAGGATGTTTTTGAGAAGAGGAATAGTTGGCGGGCAAGGAAAAGGAAACTGTGGAGAATCTGGTTCTGCTGCATGGGAGGGAAGACAAGAAGAGGCAATCCTGAGCACCTGAAGTAGAGCTCCAGCTGGTGACGTGGGCACCCCAGGATAGGCCCGGGACTCAAAATGTGATTTTAAAGAAGATGGAGATTCAATAACAAGGGATGACTGTGTTAGCCTCAGAAACTCCCATGGTGTATTCTAATCCCTGGAACTGCTTAAGATGACTGTGCTCAGACAACTCCACAGATCTGACTAAGTTGAAATGATCACCCTCCGTCAGGGTGATCAGAACCCAACGACAGGAGTCCTTATATGATGAGGAAATTAGGACCAAGATGCATCCAGAGGGGAGCTGATGCAGACACATAGGAAGGTGAGGGTCAAACACAGACCAAGCAAGGACCGGCCTGGAGATCTTCCCTCCCAGCCCTCAGCAGGAACCAGCCCTGTCGACACCTAGAACTGCTGTCATTTAAGCCACATGGTCTATGGTTCTCTGCTACAGTGGCCCTGGCTAACTAACAAGGGTGTGATCAGATCTAAACTTGGGAAGTTTAGACAGAAAGCTGGGAGATAGGAGACTGGAAGCAAAGCTGCCATTCCATCTTAAGGATGTTGAAAATCATCCCATGTTCGAGTTTCCAGGTAGAAACGAGGACACTAACCCCAAGTACCTCCTGTCTCAGTAAATGGAACACGGGGGAGCCATGGAACACTTCCCCCTACCCCAAGAGCAAAATAAATCAACTCTGGTCCTGTCCATCCACCCCCAATATGCCAGCACCCATTCTCTTGATCACCACTTGCCACCACCCTAAACCAGTCCAGACCTGTAGCCACAGTCTCCTAACTGGCCAACTGCTCCCAGGTGCCCCAACTTCAAACTGTTCTCAATCTTCCCCACTCAGGAGTGCTCCCCCACTGGGCTACAGCCCTTTCTATGCTAGTTTTTAAGAAGTTTCAGTTTCCCTCCCAGGGGAGGGAAGAAGCAGGAGTAAGTGTGAAATGGTCCAGCGTTTGAATCCGGTGCATCATTGGTGGTTACAGCTGCGCAGCATGGTGAATGTCAACACCAGCTAAGCGTACACTTGACAATGCTTAAAACGGAACTTTTATGCAACATATACTTTATCACAATTCATAAAAATTCATCTCTTCAGAGTATAATCCTTCTAATTATGTACTTATTTGTGTGCCTGACATAAAAACTCTAAGTTCTATGAGGACAAGGAAATCTTCTTCATCCAATACCTAACCCAGGACTGTACAGAGGTAAAGGCTAGTCACTCATCCATTTGGGAAGGCAAGCAATGAAGAATCACAGCTGATTCTCTGAACTCGTGGCTGCTGCATTCTATAAAATCACTCCAAACACTGCATTAGTGAACACCAGGCTGTCACTCCAAGGGAAGATACAGAATTAGGTGCCTTCCAGTCTCTGGTCCCAACATTTTCCTCAATCAATGTATCACCTTGTTTTTTGTGTTTCTCTTTGAAGGCGCCTTTTAAATATATATTGCTGATCCATTACATTGAACTTGGGACCAACAGCGCCACAACCCTTGCCTGAAGGAGGCTCATCGAACACCTAGCTTCTCTGCACTGCAGAACCTCCTTGCACTTGGTAACAACAGACACCAACCGCCACAGCTCGGGGGGCATTTTGAACAGTGAAATCACCAACCAAAAAAAAAAAAAAAAAAACCCTAAAATTTTGAAAAATGGGACACCTGGAAAAGGATACTTCTTTACAGTATGAGACCTACAAACAGAAGGCAGAGCACTGCCTGCTCAGCCCCGCTGCAATGCACCTGTCATCTGGCTCATGTGCATGTCTGCAAGTGATCACAAAAGCACTCCAAATATTGGTTTGGGGGCAACAGATGAATTTTATGGAATAGGTGAGTTCACAAATATAAAATCCATAAATGATGAGCCTTGACTGTACTTGAAAGTACGCCCCAACCTTGCTGATCCCAAGGCTGGAAATCTCACTTGCAGAGAGTCGGCAGGTAAAACTACCGCCCGTTCTGCCTCCGTCTGTCTCACACATGTTGTGAGACTCCAGAGACTTCCACTTTCTGGCTTCAGATCACCCCCCTTAGAAGGGCCTGAAGAGGGCATTGATGGGACCCTGGTCAGCAGACTTGCCAGCAGGTACAAAATACTATGGTTTCTCACTAGCAAATCTGGACCTGGAGTCGAAATCAACTGCCGGAGGCCTGAGTCTCAGCTCTTGAGGAACTTGGATGCTACAGCATGGTTCAGGGATGTCCCCTAATGGCCCATGGGTTAGAGGCTTGGTCCCCTGCGTGGCGTTCTGAGAAGGTGATGGAAACTTAAAGAAGTGGGGTTTAGTGGGCAGTCTTCTGGTCTCTGGGGCTGTGCCCTTGAGGGGGATGTTAAGACCTGGCCCCTTCCTCTCTCTCTCCCACTTCAGCCACGAGGGGAACAGCTTTGCTCCACCTGGGCCAGGATGCACTACCTCAGCATGGGCCCAAAGCAATGGGGACAAGTGATCATGGCCTGGGAACTCCAATACTGTGAGCCAAATAAACTCTCCCTCTTTTTAAGTCAACAGTCTAGGTATCTGTTACCCTCACGGAAGTTGACACATGGGGTTTCCCTTTACCACCGACAACTTCTTCTCAACTGGGTTTTTCTGTAGTTGATGTTCATATGTGAAAGTCCTACAGGTCGCAGATCAGGAGCCCCTCACCACACCCTGCCTGGGTCGGCTTGCTTTGCCTGCCTTTCTTAGCCCTCTTGGGCTCCTCTGTTCTGGCCCAGCTACTTCTGTCACCTCTTCCTTGCATGTTGAACTACACTGTCTTTCTCAGAGGTCACTCTCCTAACAGACTTTCACAAGGCCTGTCCAGCTCCCTGGAGGCTGCAGGGACAGGGCACCTGAAACCCCTGGTCCTTCACATCCATTCCTCCTACCTGGACCCCACAGCAGAGCGTGTGGCCTTGGCCACCTCAAGCCCCAGGGGCAGAAGCTAAAGCACAAGCTAAAGGGCCTGGGGCTTCTCGGGCTGGGCCAATGTGGCAGGGATGAAGGAGAAATGGCTTTTTTAAACCAGTCCCCTCCTCCCAGGAAACATCAATCCACTTCAGCAAAACTACAACTATTTCAAAGAAATTAAGCCATCAAAGTACCCACTTGAGATTAAGTTTTGTACAGGCAATTTGTAGTCTAGGGATGCAATCTGTCTCTGCACCCTTCCCCCTCCCTTTGGTTTTCTCTATTTCCGTCAGGAGCTGGAGGGGGGCCGATTCAGGGTTACCGATTACATATAAATCATAATTCTAAAAAATTACAATAGCTACCAGTATAATTTTTTACAATGGTAGGCTGATACTACAGAAGCATCTCACAGGCAGCATCTCACAGGGATCCTGCCAGGACCACTCAATGAGCCCCTTTAACAGATGAATAAACTGGGGCTGAGACTTATCCTTTAGAATAATTAATCAATCCTCAGGTGCATCTGACCCCAAAGCACATCCAGGTTATACATGAGAATGACCTGGAAGCTTTTAGAAAGTCTAGATTCCCAGGCCTCACTTCAAATCTACTGGATCACAATGTCCGGGGCAGATCCCAGGAAATTATATTTTTAATTTTTTTGTTGGGGGAGGTACTGGAGATTGAACTCAAGGGCACTGGACCACTGAGTCACATCCTTAGCCCTATTTTGTATTTTTATTTAGAGAAAGGGTCTCATGGAGTTGCTTAGCACCTTGCTGTTACTGAGGCTGACTTTGAACTTGCAATCCTCCTGTCTCATCCTCTTGAGCCACTGGGATAACAGGCATGCACCACCATGTCTGGCAGGAAGTTATATTTTTAAAACAAGGTCCCCAGATGAAGGGGATGCCACCAGTCTAAGGACTGGTCATCATTAGACCACACGCCTTCCTAGGAAATGATGAACCCTGAGTAGGGGACGTGAAAGGGCAGCCACTGCCACAGTTGCCCCTCCTCATCATCAACTGTACATTGTCAACTTAATGACTCTGTGACAGGAATTGAGAGGAGGACACGTGTGAGACAGGAAGTACACGGGGCCTCACACTGAATGATGTGCCTCCTCTTCTGGGACAGGCCACGTGTCACATCTGAGAGACCCCAGCTGGATCAGGCCTCCCAGATCTCCCTGCCCCACTGTTGAGGAAGGGGAAGAGAAACATACCAAAACCATGGGTGGCAGGGCAGCAGGTGGTGTGTCGCTTCCTCCTGTAGCCTGCAATGTCCCCATAAGAAAGCTGATCCAGTAACTACTGAAGAGGGCTGTCCCCACATCCCCTGCCAGAGCACTTGTCCTACACACCCCAACCCCTCTGCTCCTTTGCTCCAGAAAAACTGCCAATAATTTAAATTCAAGTGGCACCTGCTTTGGCCACTGGTGACGACGGATTAAGAACCAGCTGCCTCCATAGGCTCACCTGCCAGCACAGCCCTGGCCCAGCTCCTCTCCTTCCCCAGTCTACTCCTCTGGGAAAGATCCAGCAAGATCCAGGAGAAGCGACCGGCTGAAGCAGTTCAGCTTGCTAATAAGGCCAAGGTCAGAGGCCGGGCTTCAAATAAGCCCAGCTCCCTTCCTTTGCCTCTGGGGTCACAGACAGGGCCCCGAAAATCCTGCCACCTGGTCATAAAAGGAAGCGGCTAGAGTGTAGACAGATCAAAACAAATCCAACGCCACTCGTGAAAACAGCCAATCGGGTGAATGGTGATGGATGGTGACTCGATGGCATCTCAGATTTGAAGGACATCGCATCAGAAATGACCTCAGAGCCTAATCAGTTCCAGAAAAGGGCTTCGTTCTCCTGGGGGCAAGGTGGGAGATCAAAGCATTTCTTGCTAATCACCATTGGGCATTAATTACTTGTTAAGAAACCCGACCCGAGAGCAGAACCCATTCTGGGAAGCCTCATGGAGCACCCTTGATCTTTCAACCCAACCTGCATCAAATTGGGAGGAAGCAGACTGCAACCCTGGGAACCCAGAGACCCCGGGCGGCCCAGGCAGCCAGTCGTTCAGTTACTTCTTCCTTTCCTGTTAACTTTTTAACCCCACCAGCCAGGAAGTGCAGAAACATAATGCCTTCCCCTCCCCACGCCTCCGCCACCTTTCATTAGGTTCTCACAGCAGGCAGATGGGGACAAACACCTCACTACTTACAAGCCGTGTGGCTTGAGGCATACTCCTAAACCTCTCTGAGCCCCTTGGTTTCCTTGACTGGACTGCGCAGCTGAGACTATCCACCTCCTGCCCTCATTGTAAAGATAAAGAAAATCTAAAAAACTGCATCTAAAACTTGATGCAGGGTTGGAGGTGTAGCTCAGTAGTAAAGCCTTGCCTAGCATGGGTGAGGCTCTGGTTCCATCTGGTTCCAAAGAAAGACAAAAAAAGAAAAAAAGGGCTGGGGTTGTGGCTCAGTGGCAGATCACTTGCCTAGCACATGTGAGGCACTGGGTTCGATCCTCAGCATCACATTAAAAAAAAAAAGGAAACAAAAACTAAATAAAGGTATTATGTCCATGTACAACTAAAAAATTAAAGAAAGAGAGAGAAACAAAACAAAATGGTCTATCCATACAATGGGATATTATTTGGCCATAGAAGGAGGAGGACTAATCCATGCTTCATCACGGTAGACCTCGAAAACATTAGGCAAAATGAAAACAGTCAGATACAACAGGTCACCTCCTGCATAAGTTCACTTATAAGAAATGGGCACCACAGGCAAACCCATGAATGAAAATAGAAAGTAGATCAGAGGTAGAAGGAGACCACGGGGGAGGGGCTGAGCAATGATGAGGTTCCCTTTTCCTTTGTGGTGCTGAGGGTGGAACTTGGGGCCTCACACACCCCAGGCAAGGGCTCTCTGCCACTGAGCTACATCCCCAGCCCCAACTGATGAGGTTTCTTTTGGGGGTATAAACATGACCATAGATCATGGCGATGGTCATACAAATCTTTGAATGTGCCAAGAAAACACTGTTTTATTACACTACAAAAAAAGTGCTGTTGGACACCCCCTGTCCTCCCTCCTCCCTCCCACCACTTCTTCCCCACCTAGCCCTTGATCCTCCCTGCAGCGTTGACCAACCAGCCAGGCTGAACTGTGCCCACTGAGTGTTTGGGAACCCACCCTCCCCAGGAATCCCAGAGAAGGTCTGTGCCACCAGAAGCCATCTTCCTGACCTAAGCTTTTGGAGAAAAGGGAAAAGAGGTTTGTTTGTGTTTTTCCTGCCTATAAAGCCCTTGGAGGGTGGGGTTAGGGTCTCAGCTCCAGACAGGGCCAGTTGTCTGCCTGAAGTGATTCAGGGGTCCACTGGGGCCCCTTTATTAATTCTGACAGTGGATGAAGGTGGGTTTGTCCTTTCAAAATCTTTTGTTCCACACTCTAGTGCCCCTCCTGGAGCAACTGCCAGCTAGGAGGGACCCGGGTGTGGGGGACAGGCAAAGCCTTGCTTACCTCTTTAGACTCAACACACCTATGGCCCAGCCCATTGGTTTCAAGATGCTGTGCTGCAAGCTGTTTGTGGTCTGATAAACGGCATATGCTATTGCACACACAGGGGAAGGCGAGTTTGTAACCCTGCGCACCTCCACAAGCTGGTAAGAGGGGAAGCCCTTTCCACTCCTACCTCCACATGGGGTCCCACTGAGCTTCAGAGAGAACTCACACCCACAAGTAATGGGCTCCTTTCCAGGCAATTCCACACCCAGAAATACATCCTCTAAGGAGATAATCAAACAAAAGTGAATCATCTAGAATAGCACTATCCAAAAGAGATACAAATAAGGTGAGCCACATATGTACTTCTCAACTTTTTTAGCCACGTTTTAAAAAGATAAAAAGAAACAGAAGAAATGAATCATTTTTTTTTGTTGAACCAATATATCAGAAATATTGCCTTTTCAACTAGGGTTACCAGATCCAGCAACTAAAAATACAGTGTGTACGTCATGACATTCCAGGTAAATGAGTTTTGAAGATAGTTATATCCCATGCAACATTTGGGATATACTTATACTAAAAAAAAATTTTTATCTTATTTGTTTATCTAAAATCCACACTTGGGCTTGGGGTTGTAGCTCAAGGGTTGAACGCTTGCCTTGCATGCATGAGGCACTGGGTTCGACCCTCAGCACCACATAAAAAAATAAATAAATAAAATAAAGATTTTGTGTCCATCTACAACTAAAAAAATATTTTAAAATAAAAATAAAATTCACACTTATTTACTTTTATTTGTTGGCACTGGGGATTGAACCCACAAGCACCTTAACATTGAGCTACATCCCCAACCTATTCTAATTCTTTTTCTATTTGAGACAGGGTCTTTACTAAGTTGCCCAGGCTATGCTCCTGCCCCAGCCTCCCAAGTAGCTGGGATTACAATTTAAGCCTAAACTTCTTCTTACACATGAGGAAAGTCAGGTTCAGGAAGCTTATGTAACTTGCCCAAGAAAATGGCAAACTGAGTGTATTTGGATGGATGGTAGATGGAATCATCCGTGCACAACCCACCCCACATGGCCTTTGGAGGGATGGACAGCAATATATCATTGGCTTCTCTGAAGGGTGGATTTTGAGACGGACATCCACCGACCATCAAGCACTGACTTATTCCAATAAGTGACTTTACCTTTTTAAACCTCAGTTCCCTTTTCTGTAAAATGAAAGTCACTATGATCTAGCCCCCTGACCTGCTGAAGTCCAGATAAAACAAAGAATGCAGAGGAGTAGACAGCAGCAACTTGCTCCTAATAAGTTTCATTGATGTAAATGTTATCATTCTTCCTAGTCTCTTCATCCTTTCCTGTTTGATTAGACATTTTTATGTGCAGCACTGATCAGTTAAATGAAGATAAAAAAAATTATGTTCAAAAGAAGGGAAAACAGTCCATGGAGCAGCTGGACGAAAAGGGATGATGGAAAGAAAGAGGTAAAGGAGAGTGAATGAGATTAAAATCCACTTAAAGACAAAGTGAGACATTGCTTCCCCGCAATTATCTGGGTGACCACCAGGGGGCACTGCTTGCAGCTTTCACAGCTAGGTAAAAAAGCCCTTTCAGAAAACAAAAACTTGCGATGAACAAACATATCACTGAGATCATTCAATTCATGATAATTGGGGTGCTCTCTCCCAAGAGCCCCCTGAAAAAGATGCCAACATTCACAGAAGGTGTCAAAGGCAGTGGACAATGTTCTCCCCAATGTGAGCAGTTTGCGTCTTACCTTTGGAGTCTTCTTTGGCCAACTGACTACAGGGACACCAGTGATGGCCAGATTAGGGTCGTCATCTGCATGTTCCTTCAGGACATTCTGTGGCCAAACAAAGAAACCATATTAGCCCAGGGTGAGGGGCGGTGTTTGAAAGGGGCTGAAGGCTGGACCTAACCCAGCAGAAGACTGAAAACTCTATACACACACACACACACACACATCAGTGCCTATCTACCACCATCCACTGTGCAATAACCAAGTCACCAGGGTTCCCTGGGGTCCACAAAATACACAATATCCTCTGGGTTCAGTGGTACACACCTGTAATTCCAGTGGCTCAGGAGGCTGAGGCAGGAGGATCCCATGTTCGAAGTCAGCCTCAGCAACTTAGTGAGACCATCTCAAAATAAAAAATTAAAAAGGGCTGGGGAAGTGGCTCACTGGTTATGTGCCCCTACCTCTGGTACCAAAAAAAAAAAAAAAGAATGAGGATGGAATCCCCCAGACAAATGCTGGCAGAGAAGTGGGCTGTGTTGGACACACCAGGAGGGGTCTCCAATGTAGTGCACTGTGTCCATTCCTTTGTTAGCAATTTTAAGGTTCTGCACAGGTAACTGATTCTACCAGATTTTGGCCTTATGTGCAACTGACTTTAGAACCTCTTTCAGGTGTAAGATGCCATTCTACTGGGTAGCCCTAACTTGCAGCTGAGATGACCAAGACTCAGAAAAGCTCAAAAGACTTGGATGCCACCTCAGGCAAGGAAGGGCAGGGCCCCGAACCCTGCCTTCTGGTACCCGACTTTCTGCCCCATGAAATGTGGATATGTTTGGCAGAATCCACAGCACACCTGATAAAACATGTGTAAGGACACTGGCCTGTTGTTACAGGCCATGAATTCTAGATTGTGCTACTAGGACATTTAAGAACAGAATAAATCACACATGAGCACTTAACAGGAATAACAGAGGAACCCAAGATAAATGCAGACAAAGATCATTTTAACTCACTTTCTCTAATCCACTTCACCAGAAATGACTCCAATTCAGTTCTGATTTACTTTATTTACTGTCCTATTTTCTCGATTGTCATTTGGTTTCCTCATTTTTCAAGATGTGCTTAATAACATCTCAGACCCGCACAAAGAACTCCCTCCACTTCCCATAGGAGGCCGTGACAGCACCAGCACGTTGGTGGAGGGAGCTGGCTCTAGGTCTGGATGTCTAAGTTCAGATTCCAGCGCAGGCACATGCAGCTTTCTTGAAGCCCCTTGGTCAACATCAATGACATGAAAGCTTGATTCACTGGTATGAACCCAAGGCCCAGCACAATGACTGCAGTAAGCTTTCAGGAAGTGAAATTTAAAAGAAAGCAAGCCACAAATCTCAAAAGAAAAAAACTGACCAGTATTCCTCAAAACAGTCCAGGTCTTCAAAAACAAGGAAAGGCTGAGAAACTATCACAGTTCAGAAAAGCCTAAGGAGACTAAATTCAAGATGGTATCCCAAGTGGGATCCTGGGACAGAAAAAAGGACATTAGGTAAAAACTGAGGATATGTGCCAGGCACGGTGGTACACCTGTACTCCCAGTGACTCAGGAGGCTGAGGTAGGAAGATCGCAAGTTCAGTCAGCCTGGGCAACTAAGCAAGACCCTCAGCAACTTATAAAATTAAAAAATAAAATGGGCTGGGGATGTGGCGTAGAGGTTAAGATTCTCTGGGTTCAGTCCCCAGGACCACACACAGTTGCTCCTTGGTATCCATGAGGACTGGTTCCAAGATGTCCCATGGATACCAAAATCTATGAATTTGAAAAATCCATGAATGTTCAACTCCCATATAAAAAGTGTTGCCAGGTGAGAGGGGTGCAGGGAGAGCCTTGCGGGTACAGGGCTGCACCTTTTGCTGAATGATGACAGTAAGAAGTTCTGAGTATGTTCTCTATTCAGACGACTATAAAAACTGTCTCATGTCACTCTCATTTGACACCTGTGACCACTCTAGGACAGGGACTGTCATTTCCAAGTCACATATGAGGAAACTGAGAGATTTAGATAGATGAAGACAACTGTCCATGACCACAGAGCTAGTAAGAGGTGGAACATGGCTGAATCCTGATGGAGAAAAGCATGGGGGCGTGTAGCTCAGTTCTAGGGCATTTGCCTGGCATGCGTGAGGCCCTGGGCTCATCCCCAGTACCCCCCCACCCCCCCACACACAAATGGTGATATCATTTAGCCTATATTAGCTTACATAAAATTAAAAAAAAAAAAAAAGAGTAGGGAGAAGCCCATGTTCAGAGCAGGGCTATTCGTAATAGCCAAAAAGAAGGGGTTACAGTGGTGGATGAATAGATACATGAAATGTCGTCTATCCATACAACAGAATATTATTCAGCCTAAAAAAGGAAAATTCTAACCCGTGCTTCAACCTAGATGAACCATGAGGACAGACAAAAAAGGACCAAGGCTTTATGATTCTACTTACATGCAAGACCTGGAACAGGCAAATGTACAGAATGTTGCCAGGGGCCGGGGAGATGCAGAGTAAGGCCTTAATGTTTCATGCATACAGAGTTTCAATTTCAGTTGTACAAAAAG
Organism: Marmota flaviventris; assembly: GCF_047511675.1. Classification (NCBI taxonomy): domain Eukaryota; kingdom Metazoa; phylum Chordata; class Mammalia; order Rodentia; family Sciuridae; genus Marmota; species Marmota flaviventris. The sequence goes on along the minus strand of NC_092498.1, from coordinate 137,100,553 downwards.
GGAACATACTTAAGGCCACGGAGCTGCCACCTGACTGTGTCAGGATGGCCAATTTAATATTATGGTTCTTACTACAATTTTTACAAAGTGGTGAGGGCAGTAAGGATTCTAAGCCATGGACTCAGAAGTTCTAGAAAGCACAGGGTAGGGACATGATACTTCCCTAGTTGAATTGTTACTATAATATCTGGGGGGTGGGGGTGGGGAATGGTCTTCTCTGAAGACCTGGGGTCAAGTTCTGCAATTTATGCTTCCTACAGTCTCATCAGGGATAGAACACTGACATCAACTGTGAAGCCACCCATAATTTCGTTACCATTCTTAGGAGCTGTTCAAATCCCTGCTCTGCATAACAATGTAATCCTATCTGTGAGGCAAGACTGATTCTCCGGCTGGGGATGTGGCTCAAGCGGTGGCGCTTGCCTGGCATGCATGCGGCCCGGGTTCGATCCTCAGCACCACATACAAACAAAGATGTTGTGTCCGCTGAAAACTAAAAAATAAATATTAAAATTCTCTCTTTAAAAAAAAAAAAAAAGAATGATTCTCCCCACTTCAAGAGAGGTTAAGTGACTTGCCCACGGTCACATAGCTAGGAGGTGGTAGAACTTGGAGTTATCAACTAAAACAAAGGAACAAAACAAAACAAAAAAACCCAAATCACTAAAACTTGGGAGGCCAAGTTGGGAGGATTACAAAGGCCAAGTTGGGCAACTTAAGAGGCCATGTCTCAATAGTTTTAAAAACGGATGGAGATGTGGCTCAGTGGTAGAGTGTTTGCCTCACATGCAGGAGGCCCTAAATTCAATCCACAGCACCCGCTTCCCTGCAAAATCTTTTAAGGATGAAAACCTCAAAGGCCTCCGGGATCCAGGCAGTAAGGCGAAAAATGTACATGGACTAAGACAAAAAGAGTGGTGAAGCCTGTCCAAACTGGAGACCACGTGCCCCATTTAAAGGAGTCACTGGCTGGGCTGGGGCTGTATTCCCCAGCAGAGCGCTTGCCTAACACATAGTGAGGCAGGGGTTCAATCCTTAGCTCTACGTAAAAATAAATAAATACAATAAAGGCCTTCTGCCCACCCACAACTACCAAGAAATTAAAAATAAAGAAAGTCACAGTCTACTCAATTCCAGCCTACTCACTTCCCATGGATAGGAAAGCCCCACCGGATCTCTGATTTTTTTCCAAAGAAAACAAAGATCTAGAGTTTTACTTGAAATCTCTGTATTTTAAAATGTTGAAAAATTTAAAAAATATTTCTATTTTAGTAGATGGACACAATATCTTTATTATGCTTATTCATTTTTATGTGTTGCTGAGGATCAAACCCAGTACCTCACATATGCTAGGCAGGCGCTCTACCACTGAGCCACAAGCCCAGCCGGTTGAAATTTAATTTAAAAAAAAAAAAAAAAAAAATCAACCAGTGTAAGTCGAGTGTATGGCTGAAAACAATGCCGACTCGCCTTGTATTCTTTGCGTTTCCCTCTGAATTGTCTCAAGATTTCTTGTGATTTCAGTGTCAGAGATGAAGTCAGTAACTCACAAGCACAGAGGCAGAGGGAAGACTGGTTACAAAAAGTTATTACTGAATTAAGTATGGATAATAACTAATAAATAATGATCAATAATAATTTATTTTTATGTATATACATATTTGTGTGTATATATGTATGCATATGTGTGCATGTGTGTGTGTGTGTATATATATAAAATATATAATTTTTTTTTTTTTAAACTTCCTCCTGGAGTAGAATTCTCTCTAAGTACTTCAGGGAGACAGTCCTCTCTCCACATGTGGGCCTGTGTGGCCACCAGGGGGTGCTCTTGGCTCTTCCCTCAAGGAAGTATTTTCTTTTGTAGGTGACATGTGGGATGGGTATCCTAATAGGAGATTTTATCTTTGAGAAATAGACTGTTGTGGAGGGAATCATGCCACTGGCTTCCCTAGGCTCTGCCTGAATTTATACATTCCCTGGGGCTCTTGGAAGCATGGTACAAGCAGGCAGGTTGCCTGCAGCTCAGTCTCCTAAGCCTTCAAGCCTCAGGCTGGGAAAAGCCCAGGGCTGGCCCTCTCTGCTGGAAACTGCCCCATGTTTGACCCATGGAAGAGAACCACAGACCATGGATGGCTGGGCTTTGGCTCCCCCTTATGCCAACTTCTCTCAAAGAGCTTAATTAGTTAAAAATGGATTCGGCCCGCTGCTCCCCAGGGTGGGGTGTTAATAATTAGAAACTCCATCTATGCAGTGACTAAAAATACCACCACTGTGATAACAAGGCAGAGGCAGGCCGCAGGAAAGCAGCACCAACCCGGCTGGTAAAAGAGAGAGCAGCTGGGAACCCAGCTGCCTCAGGGGTACCCGCCCCCCTGCCAGCAAGAGCCAGTGCCAGGCATTAATGTACCTTGGCTCTCTGGGCACCTCCCTCTGTTCCAGCCTAACCATCTTGTGCCTGCCCCTAAAAACCATCTGTAGTGGGTTGAATTGTGCCCCCTGTCCAAAAGACAAAAGTGAATGCAAGCTTACTTGGAAAAAGTATCTTTCTTTGCAAATGGAATGGCTACCTATGAATCAGGTGTGGAGTTTGCCTAGGTATCTGAATCTGAGCCCTGGGTCCCTGTCTTCTCTCCTTTGTTCTCCTGAGATTTCATGGCTTGTTCTGTAATCAAACTGGAAGCCAGTCCCCTACCACTGGTTCCGGGCCTTTTGGTTTCTCTGAAGTGGTTAAGGCAACAGGGGGCTGGGGCTGCAGCTCAGTGGTAGAGCCTGTGCTTAGCAGGTACGAGGCCCGGGGCTCAGTCCCCAAGCAGAACAAGAAAATAAAAAAATAAAAAAATAAAGAATCCAGAAATGGATGTCTGGGCTCTGTGCCTCATTGTTTTGTAAATCAGCAGGATCTGAGAGGGACAGCTTAAGCGAGAAGGTATGTTCCAGAATCAGGACTCGATGGTCCCAAGAGAAAAAGCTAAGCACGTCTGTTCTCTATGGTCCTGAGTTTTGTCACAGGCTCTTCCACGTGACTCTAGGCCAGCCTGTTTTCATTCCATGGTGAAATAATGATACAAACAACATCAATTCTAGTTTACTGCACATTTGGCCCAGCGTGAAGGCTTTACACCTGTCAACCCTGACGCAGGTATTCCTGTGTGCTCCCCAAGGGCACCCAGCTCAGGATGGATGGCACAGGGAATTCCACCTCCCTCCAGAACTTTTTTTTTTTTTTAATATTTTTTCTAGTTGTAGTTGGACACAATACCTTTATTTTATTTATTTATTTTTATGTGGTGCTGAGGATCAAACCCAGAGCCTCACACATGCTAGGTGAGCTCTCTACTACTGACCCATATTCCCAGGCCAATAACGTACTCTTAATTTAGGATTATTTTCATATTATGTTTGGAGTTTGATATAAGAACAGTACAACCAATCTCAATTTGGGTGTTAAGAAAGAAAAAAAAAAAAAACACTTGAGGCTGGGGTTGTGGCTCAGTGGTAGTGTTTGCCTGGCACGTGTGAGGCACTCGAATCAATCCTCAGTACCACATAAAAAATTAAATAAAGGTATTATGTCCACCTACAACTAAATGTTCTTAAAAATTTTAAAAATAAGGGCTGGGGATGTGGCTCAAGCGGTAGCGCGCTCGCCTGGCATACGTGCGGCTTGGGTTCGATCCTCAGCACCACATACAAACAAAGATGTTATGTCCGCCAATAACTAAAAAATAAATATTAAAATTCTCTCTCTTTAAAAAAAAAGAGAGAGAGAGAGAGTGTTTCTAGGTTATTTGCAAATTCTCTGCCATTCATACAAGGAGCTAGAGCATCCGTGGATCTGGTGTCTGTGGGGGCCTGGAACCAACCTCCCAGGGATTGCAATGGACGCTGAATGTGTTTAAATACGTGGCGGTGAGAAGAAAACTCTAGAAGTCATCCTTTTGATGGTTAGTTACCTGCCGGATGTGAGAAAAGGGGGATATTTTCTATCCTCAGATGCTAATTATATGTTAAATCTTTTATTTGGATCATGTAATACTGTCATGCTTACAACTTGACAAAAATATTGGGGAGGGGAGGTACAAAGGGCCTTGCTAAGTTGCCGAGAGTTGCTGAGGCTGGCTTTGAATTCTCCATTCTCCTGCCTCAGCCTCCCAAGCTGCTGGGATCACAGGCATGTCCCACCCGTACCAGGCCACAGAAATAATTTTTAGAAGCAAATGTCATAATTTAGAACTGAGTCACAATAAAATATCCAGAATAGGTAAACCCGGACAGAAAGCTGGTTGAGGTTGGAGGTGGGAAGTGATCTCTAATGGGCATGGGATTCTGTTTGAGGTGCTGAAAAGGTTCTGGAACTAGACAGAGGTGACAGTTCCACTATATTGTGAATGTACTTAACACCGCTGAGCTGGACACTTAAAATGGTAAAACTTGTGCTTGCTGTATTTTCCTACAATTAAAAAAAAAATTACAAATGAAACAAAACAAAACCAACAAAAAGAGGCGGGGGGGGGGGGGGGGGGTGGTAAAAGCCAAAACTAGCCATCAAGGAACTGAACCAGAGTCAGAAAGAGCCCCTCCAATCCCAGGGACTCTAGTCACTATGAGCCACCGTGAGCAGTACCTCTGAGATTCCAGAGGAAGACAGAGGACAGGGACTATTTTCTGGAACACAAGCCAAAGATCGAAACTAGTCAATCACCAGGGAGAACCACCTCTGACCAGAAGCAGGAATCATTCAACAACAGCAGTGGACGTGGGCATCAGCAGTGACTTCTGTCTCCAATCCAATTCCTGAGCTGTGTGTCTTCCCCCCCACCCCACCTCAACCAAGGCCAAAGAATCCCCACCATCTAAGAGAAAACTAAAGAGACGAGAGCACACAACTGGGAAGAAGGGGCTGCCCACTTTCTGTGACAACAGTTCCCAAGGTGAGTCCCAGGTTCAGAACCTTGTCAGGGTTTGTGGGATAGTGAAGAGCAAATGGCCTGTCCAGACAACCAGGAACTCTCCGCTCTTGAAGACGACTAGACTCGCCTTCCCCTCGCAGGCACCTGACCACAGAGCATTGAGACATTAGGGGAACTTCTGTTTTCCTGGGGCCCTAAGGAGGGTAGTGCACCCAGTTTACAAGCTCTTTAGCCTGAAAGAGCCGCTCAGACAATGCTCAGGAATATAAATATCTCTAGAGACAGTTAAGTTCAATAAATGAGCTAAGCGGCTAGGGTGTGTGAAAAAGAGACTTCGCAAAACTAATGGTAAGCAGCAAGTGACACTCAGGGAAACAGTAGGGAGTGGTGGGGACTGGGACACACAGGGTCAACTGCTACCCTCCTGTGATTGCAGTCAACGAGGAACGTGGACCAGGAAACTTATATAACTCCCCATCTTTTTTTCTTTCTTTTTCTGGCACCAGGAATTGAGCCCAAGGGTACTTAACCACTAAGCCACATCCCTAGTCCTTTTTTACATTTTATTTAGAGACTGGGTCTCACTAAGTTGCTTAGGGCCTCGCTAAGTTGCTGAGGCTGGCTTTGAACTGGTGATCCTCCTGCCTCAGCCTCCAGAGATACTGGTATTACAGGCCTGCACCATTGGCACCCAGCTCCATATTTCTTAATGTTGGCAGCTATTTACAAACTATGTTTCATACTCTGTAGGCCAAATGCAATGCCTGGAGTCTAGATTTGACCCCAGGAGCTGCCGATATACAACTTATATTCTTGGACCAAATCTGTTGCTTGTTCTGTAGAGAAGACCAAGCAGCCACCTCGGTATCTCCCTGAATGTTGGTGACCTCTTGAGAAGTGAGAAAATCTCTTTCTGTATATCCACTAAAACAAAACAGTATGGCAACAGCGGGCACACGCCCCCCCTCCCCGACCCATTGAACAGCAAGTGTAGCCTAGGCCAGTTACTTATAATCTCTCTTGTTCCTCAATTGTCTCATCTGTAAGATGAAGATAATAAAAGTAGCTCAGTGGTAGAGCACTTGCCTAGCATGTGTGAAGGACTGGGTTTGATCTTTGGCACGACTGGGTTTGATCTTTGGCACCATATAAAAATAAAGAGTATTATTGTCCATTTACAACTAAAAAAAAATTTTTTTAAATCATCTTTTTTTTTTTTTTTTTTGTAGATGGATACAACATAATGCCTTTATTTTTATGTGGTGCTGAGAATCGAACCCAGGTCCTGCTCATGCTAGGCATGAGCTCTACTGCTGAGCCACAATTCCAGCCCTTTAAATAATCTTTAAGAAAAAAAAGTACCACCTAGGGTTGCTAGTTTACACACAGAAACACCTGCACTACATGCAGTCACTGATAGAATCACACACACAATCATGAGCTGCCACTGAACCTCAGGGCAGGGCACTGGGCTCTTTGCATTTTGTCTAAGCCCCTGCCTGCCCCAGGCTTCCTCCACAGCATCAAGAGGTCTAGGCTGGATCCAGCCTTAGAGATACATCTGGAGGTACAGGTGAGGGCCAGAGGCGGGGCCAAGTCTCATCTCCAGAAAGAAATCTGACCACTCAGCTACTAGGATAGGACACATGAGGTATTTTATAATAATAATAAAAATTAAAAAGGGGGTTTTTCCAAAAGTACAGACCATTTCTTCTTCAGATGAATCAGTTTTTAAACCATTTGCAATATTTCCAGAACCCAATGCCATTCATTATTTTATGATTGATGAAAATACCTTTGTTTTCATTTTAAGGGATCTCAGAAGGAAAAAAAAGTAGCCACATGAAAGAATCCTAAGGTTTCCTTTAGGAAATCTAACATTAAATAGGGCTGGGGATGTGGCTAAGTGGTAGAGTGCCCACCTAGCATTCACAAGGCATTGAGTTCGATCCTCAACACCACATAAATGTAAAATAAAGATATTGTGTCCACCTAAAACTGAAAAATAAATATTAAAAAAAAAAAAGGCTGGGGTTGTGGCTCAGTGGTAGAGTGCCTGCCTAGCATGTGTGAGGCACTGGGTTCGATTCTCAGCACAACATATAAACATATAAACAAATAAATAAATAAAGGTCCATCAATAACTAATAAAAAATTTTTTAAAAAAGCACATTTAGAGCCAGATACCATGGCACATGCCTGTAATCCCAGCATCTCAGGGGCTGAGATAGGAAGATTTCAAGTTCAAGAACAGCTTCAGCAACTTAGAGCATGTCTCAAAATAAAATTTAAAAAGGACTGGGGATATAGCTCAGCGGATAGTGCCTGCCAAGCATACATTAGGCCCCAACTTTGATCCCCACTACCACAAATGAATTTTTAAAAAAGCACAGTTAGGAATGGGGGTGTAATTCAGTGGTAGAGCTACTGGGTGAAGGGTTGGGAGAGGGCATAGACGACACACAGCAAGATTAGGAAATGGGCTTAGGAGCCCAAGATCTTTCACTCCAGGAATGGGCTTAGGAGCCCAAGATATCTCTCTGTCTGTCTCTCTCTCTCTTTATTTTTATTTTTTTTAAATCAAGTCTTGCCATTTTTTTTTAAGACTTTTTTTTTAAGTTGTAGATGGGCACAATACCTTTATTTATTTATATGGTGCTGAGGATCGAACCCAGTGCCTCACGCAAGCGAGACAAGCGCTCTACCACTGAGCCACAACCCTAGCCTGAGTCCAAGATCTCTTAATGTTGCATGGAAAATTTTATAAATTTTTGGAGGGTGGAGAGTTTTATTTTCATAAAACTCTTAAGAGGTCAGCAACCGGGCTTGGGATGTGGCTCAAGCGGTAGCGCGCTTGCCTGGCATGCGTGCGGCCCGGGTTCGATCCTCAGCACCACATACAGACAAAGATGTTGTGTCCGCCAAATACTAAAAAATAAATATTAAAAAAAAAAAAGAGGTCAGCAACCTCCAAAACTCATAAAGTTAATGAAAAAGACCCATTCACAAGTAAAGATCTGCTGGGAGGGGTGGGCGCAGGGGAGGATAAGAGGAAAGTGGGGCAGGGATCATGAACTGAAATAGATTTCCATGCATGTGGCTTACTCTTAGAGCACCTGCTTGGTATGCAGGAGGCCTTGGGTTCAATCCCCAGCACCGCAAAAAATAAAACAAGGTTGGAGTTAGGGGTTTTGTACACCAGCACCCTCTACTGATAGCACCTGCCAGGCTACCTGATGCAGATCCCAGGTCTTTGACCCCCAAAGTTCAGTCCTTGGTCAGTGAGCCCCTCGATGGCAGGAACAGTACTAATAGTTCTGTACCCCAGGGCCCAACACAATGTTTCCTGAAAGAACAAATGTACGACCAATTCCTAAAGAAGAGGCAAGTTCAGTTTGCAGCCCCAGAAGGCAGGTGGCTTTCCCTGGGCATCAGACATTGTAGGAGGAAGCCCAAATGTCTCTGCAGCCTTACACCAGAGCCTTAGCCACACTGAGACAGGAGGCAGTTCTGTGTGGTTGGATACTCTCTCCTGCATCCTCATATCTGAGACTTCCCTTAACCTCTCTGAGCCTATACCCTCATTGGTTAAATGAAGATGAAAACAAAGACCTCTGAACCTCAGGCCATCATGTGGTAACCACATTAGCTGGAAGAAGACCACTGGGATATACAACCTATTCACATGACACAGATACACACTCCAGGGAACCAGCCACAGTGGCAAGTCCTTTTGACCAGGAGGGAGAAACCAAATTACTGCCACACTCAACCCCTCAGCCAGCAAGACCTCAGCCTTCCAACAAGTACAATGAAAGAATCTGCTGCCAACCACAGAGCCAGCTGCTACCAGGAAGTCCCTCTGCAGCCATTAATGGTGACCCCTGCTCAGGTGCCCTAGGCAGTCCTGCCTGGACAGAGGCCCTCCTTGCACTTGGGTGATCCTCTGAACATGTGCACTAAGCCATCCTGAGCCAAGCTGCCTGCTGTCACAATGGAAAGAACCTGCCCATCTCCCCAGCCATGACCCCTGCCCACCTTCACGCCCTCCAGGAGGGCCTGGGGGTCCTCGATGCCCTCGGGGACACACTTCTTGTTCTCTGGGAGGGACTCAAGTTTCTCCACCAGGGCTTTCAGGCCCTTCAGTTCAAATTCGGTGAGGTGGGTCCATTTGGTGGAGACCTCGGTGGCAGGAGAGCCGCTGGGTGTCTTGGGGTAGTCTATGGGCATCGTGGTAGACTTCACGCTGTCCTCTGACTCATTGGACAAAGTCCTTTTGAGGAACTGCATGGCAGGTGCTTTAGGCTTCTTGCCAAGGTTCTCCTGCTCCTCAGAGGGGGTGCTGGTGGGGGAGGCAGGGCCATCCGCTGGCAGCTTGGGCACCTTATCTGCCCCATCCCCCTCCTCCTCCTTCTCCTCCTCCTGGGGCTGCTGCTCACAGGACTCTTCCTCCATGTCCAACCAGGAATCAGATGAGAAGCCGTCTATGCTGGCCTTTCTTGGGGCATCTGCAGGGGTAAGACAGACAATGATCACCAACCCCTGTGGAAGTTCTGGAACTCCTTTCTCTACACCCCCCGCCCCCACTGTAGAAATCAGCCTTCTCTGAAGATCCTGAGGACCTCCACCTCCCGACCTCCAGAAAGACTGTGGTTAGCTGGACGTAGGTTCACATCCCAACTCTGCTTCTTCCTGGCTATGTGTTGAGAGAGGTTGTTTCACCCCTCTCATCATAACTGGCAATTTATTGAGTGTATAAAAAAGACCATGTGTCATCTGATGCCAATGGTATGAAAAGTCCCTAATGATCCTGGCACAGTGGCACACACCTATAGTCCCAGCCACCTGGGAGGCTGAGATAGGACTGCAAGTTTAAGGCCAGCCTCAGCCACTTGAAGAGGCCCTAAGCAACTCAGTGAGACCCTGTCTTTAAATAAATACAAAAAAGTGGGTGCAGAGGCTGTAGCTCAGTGGTAAAGTGCTTGCCTCGCATGGAGGCACTCGGCTCAATCTTCAGCACCACATAAAAATAAATAAAGATACTGTGTGTTCATCTTAAACTAAATAAATTTTTTTAAAAATACAAAAAATGGCTGGGGATGTGGCTCAGTGGTTAAGTGCCTCTGGGTTTAATCCAGAGTCCCTAATGTATAAATCTCTACAGACAAGAAAGTAGATTAGTTCTTGGTGCAATGGCACACATCTGTTATCCCAGTAACTCGACAGGCTGAGGCAGGAGGATCACAAGTAAGGATCATAACAGCAAGATCCTGTCTCAAAAAAAAATTTAAAATGGTCTGGGGGTGTAGCTCAGTGGTAGACTGCTTAACCAGCATGCATGGGGCCCTGGGTTTAATCCCCAGCACTGCAGAAACGAAGAAGGAAAAAATTATAATAATATAGTAGATTAGTAGTTGCCTAGGGCTGGGGTATAGAAGGAGAGATAAGGAGATGAAAGCTAAATGGCACTGCTTTCTTTTTGGGTGATGAAAATGTTGTAAAACTAATTGTGGTGACAGTTGTTCACACACGTGTGAATCTACTAAAATCCACTGAACTACACACGTTAAATGGGTAAATCATATGATATGTGAACCTCATCCCAATAGAGCTGTTTTAAAAACACAAGGTGTATGGGCTGGGGATGTAGCTCACTTGGTAGAGTGCTTGCCTAGAATGCATAAGGCCCTGGGTTCAATCCCCAGCACCACACATACAAAAAACTGCAAGGTGTGGACTGAGGGTGTAGCACAGTGCTGCTGTGCTTGCCATCATGCACCCAGTCCTGGGTTTGATCCCCAGCCCCACAGGAAGAGGGGGGGGGGAAGGCAGCTGGGCTCTGTGGCCCACACCTGCAATCCCAGCTACTTGGGAGACCGAGACAGAAGAACTGAAAGTTCCAGGCCAGCCTAGCAATTAGCAAGACCCTGTTTCAAAATAAATAGCTAGGGATGCAGTGGCAGAGCACCATGGATTTGATCCTCAGTCCCAGTACCGCACAGAGGAAACTAAATACAAGGCGAAGGTTGAGGATTAATCAAGCAGCACCGAGCCAGCTCCAGCATGCAAGTGTCAGACGATAAACCAGATGCCTCCCTAACTCCTCTCCCTCTCTTTGGCAGAGGCGCCAGAAGGGCCAGGGGCAAAACAGTGGCAAGAAAATGTAAACCAAAAGTGGGCACTGATTACCCAAACAGCCTCGGGAGTCCTCTGTTTCTGCTAACAGAACGAGAAATGTTCTTCTATTACCCTAAATATCCAAAAGCAAGAGAACAGACCCTCTGTTTCCAGGTTTGGGAACTGCCACAAAATCAGAAGTCCTTCCACTCTCCCCAGCCTCTGGACCCCACAGGAGCAGGTAGCTGCTGCAGTCACTGCGGACATCCTGCTATTTCTGGGTTATTTCCCATCTCTCCTGCGCAGCTGGAAGCCCCCAGAAGAGAAAGTTGTGAGGCTTCAGGATTTTCCAACACACCTGATATTGCCATCACCTGACGTGAACAAGACTCTCAACAGTTCCCACAGACAAAGCTGACATCCCAGGTGGCAAATGAATGCTACCCTGTAATGATCCCAGCAGGAACATTCGTTGCCATTCCATGCCCAGCCTGAACCCCCACAAGTCAGCAAGGATGGGAGCCAAAGAAGCAGAGGAAGAAAGCTTATGGGGGCGCGTGAATGTGCTACACATCGGAGATTGCAGGAGAAATCACGAGACCTTAGGAGAGACGAACCAATCTCACATCTGAGATGGGATATATGACATCCAGGAAAACCCCTCAGCACTAGCAGCTCAGCAACACAGATGGGAAGAATTGTGCTGTTCCTACATATTGCAGGTCACGGCTCACTGTCACTGCTAGACACAACTCCAGAGCTGGCATCTATGAGTCAAGACTCAAGGATAACCTGGGTGTGGTGGCGCACGCCTTAATCTAGCCATTTGGGAGGCAGAGAGGCAGGAGGACTACAGGTTCGAGGCTAATCTTAGCAACTTAGGGAGATCCTTGTGTCAAAAAAATAAAAAGGGCTGGGAATGTAGCTCAATGGTAAAGTACCCTGAATTCAATCCCCAATACCAAAAAAAAAAAAAAAAAAAAGATTAAAAAACAGCCATGCAGCAGGGATGATGTCCCTTTAAGTACCAGTGGCCATGCAGGGCACAGCAGCTGCAGTTCTGAACACTCCACTGTACCTCCAAGCTAGCTTCGCCACCACTGCTGCAGCACAAAGGCAGCCTGGATTGTGTGGAAGGCCTGCGCACGGGTCTGCTCAGTTAGAGCAAAACCCAACCCCCAGGGAGTGTCTGTATGGGGGTGTCAGCTGGTGACCACAGGGGAAGAAAAAGAACCAGGATTCTTTGCTCTGTGGGACGGTCCTGCTTCTGTAACCTGCTGGTGACCTGCTACTCCCCCCATCTGCATAGCCGTGAGTTGGAGGTGACAAAGTGACTCCTTGGGGGTCATGGGTTCTTTTTCTTGGCTTCTGTATTCCAGTTGAGAACCTGGCAAGGTTGCCTTCCCCTGAGGGACGTCTAGGATTCTGCCCAACACTCTGGCTCAAAAGAATCCCCTGAATCCCAGACTGTCCCCAGTCCCCAATGAAGAGACAACTCTTGCCCCAGCCATGAGGGCTGTCCGAGGGCTCTGGGGGTCACTCACCAACGAGCATGGACTCTCTCTGGTATTCCTGAGTGAGGTAGGAGCGCTGAGTCACACAGTACACATATCTCTCCAACACATACCAGCACATCTCATAGTAGAAGGGGTAACGGAACTTGGGCTGCACCTAGAAGCAGAGACCAGGTGGGCACAGGTCAGTTTCCGAGGGCCACGGGGACAGGAGGGAGAGAAGCAGGGGCAGGTTCCATAGGTTGGGGTCACTCTTATCATCTTAGCAAGAGCACTAATGGCGGCAGGGAAAAATGGGGGGTGTCACTGGAGGGGAGGAGGGAGGCAGGCGCTGGAAGGGAGGATGCCAGCAGCATGCACCGATGAGGCAGAGGAAGAAGCCTGGGTGAGGGCAACGCTTCAGAGGTCCCCAGGCTGCACACCCGGGAAGGTGGAGGGCTTGACTTTGTGCTTCTGTGAGATGCAGGCAAACAGAGCTGTCCCCTGCCCTGCTGACAGTGGCTATGGGAATCTGTAGGTGGGAGCCCAGCCTGACCCCAGCTTACAACATACATGGGCTCCTTGTTCTAGAATGTTCTTGCACAGACTCTGCTGTCTCTCCCTCCCCATTTAAAGGGAGAAACCCACCCCAAGCCTTACCCATCGGCAGACAGGCTATGGAACACCTTCCTCCTGCACTCTGGGAGGGAGGCTGTGGGGAGAACCAATGATGATGGGGTATGGCCTCACCTACCTCCAGGGGCGGGGGCCTCAGGTGTCCACCTCCTGCTCCTCCCCACACCACCTGTACTGCCCCAGCCTGTATTGCTACCAAGGGCTCCCTAGGGCACAAGTCCCTGGCATGACGCAGACATCCTGACACCAGGGCGCACACACCTGGAAGTCCACATGGAGGGCCCCCTTGGATGTTTCTTATGGGGGGAAGTAAAGGTGAGAGAGTGGATGGAATCTAAAAGGTTTGGCTCCCCAGGGGTGGGGGGAATTCCGATGGGTGGCAGTGCGGGATCTGCACAGTGGAAATAGCAGCAGAAGATGGGAAGGAAGCAATACCCTGGCACAGAGAAGCCTTCTGGAAACTGCATCCTGAGTGGGTGAGGAAAGAGCAAGGATGTTGAGGGTGGTCCCCATCTCTCACGGCAGGGCCCTCTTCTCCAGACACTACACGGGGGTCTTGCTTGACCGTGCTCGCCCCTGGCCTGCTCTCTAGCTCTCTTGCCAAGGGTCTGTCTGTGCCAGTCAGAAACCCCCTCACCTCTTTCACCCACCAGGAACTCAGGGAGTTGGAGGTTAAGCAAACACGCTCTGCCAGCCCAGCTCCCCTGTCTGCTGACAATACAAGCGCAGCGCTCTACCTCTGGGATGGAGACAGATACAAGCACACCTGCTGTTCTCCAGGCACCCACCTGGAAAAGCTCCCACCTGCCCTCTGCTCCTTGCCCTTGCCTGCTAGCTTAGTTTCTGAGGCCTCCCATTGGGTCCATTTGCACTCCCTGCCTCTGGTGGGTGGTATGCTTTGGAATGAGGTCATGGCCGTCGCATGCTTTCCAGCTCCTTGGGGAGATGCATGGAGGTGGGATCATAACCTAGCGTTTTCCTTGGCTCCAGCTACTTTCTGAGAAGCCCAGTTTTATTGCTGTGGTATTAATCTTTTTGCACAGTTACTGGATCCATGTCCCCTGGAGATTACAAAAGAGAGGGGCTCTTCAGCATGAAGCAGACCTTGACCACCTGTGACAAAGGGTTTGGGGGTCTTCAGCTCCTCCCCCCCATTGGAATTTTGAAACAAATCACCAATCCCTCAAATGCAAGCTGAGGAGACAGGCTCTCACTGGTATATCTTTACTTGACTGGTAAAACTCTGAGTTCATTTTGACTTTTCAAATTTTTTTGGACATCATCCAAGCCACTGTGCCAATGGATGAGCACTATGATGCCTGAGAATCTTCCTAGATTAGGAAAAAAAAAACAAAAACATGGAGGGGCTGTATTTCAGGAGGGGAAGATAAATCTCCCCTCTTTGTTGCTGAACCCAAGGGAAACCAGCTGGGTGAAAATAAATGCTGATGAAGGAATTTGAGGGGTTTTTTTGTTTTTTGTTTTTATTTTTAATTTTTTTTTCCAAGAGAGGAGACTGAGCAGAACAAAATTTGCAAAGAGTTGACTTACAAACGGATTGTCGCCTTCCACCCTTCGCCTTCAAAAGGTTTCAGCCACATGCCTGGGAACATTAAACACACGATTGCTCAATATTATTTGGTGACAAACTCGGAGCCTCACCAAACTGAGTTGTTAACTGACCTCAGTCCAAAATGCAGGGCAAGGCAGTCAGAAAAGGCATGCACTGCGGGGTGATCGCAAGGTTCAATTTGAGTTCCAAAGGCCCATTCGAGGGGCACCTGGCCTGAGCCCCACTTTGGAGGCCTCAGTCATCTGAGATCTGAACGGCCTTTGGAGATGACAGCCGAGGTGTCTCAGTGCATCTAGAACTCCCAGGTCTCAAGGAGTTGCACAAGTCAAACACAAGGGTGGGTGGAAGTGCCTTAAAATTTGTTTTTCTCCTGGAAAAAAAAATCAATGGGGGGAAAAAATCCAATGGTGGGGGGGTAGGGAGGGGGAGAGGAAGGGTAAATTATTTGCAATTTCCAAACAGATTTGCTGGCTGCGAGGGAATGGATATGTCGGCATTACCTTTTCTGGGAAGGCTGCTTTCACTAAAGCCATTAGCAGGGGGAAAAAAAAGATAAGTATAAGAGACGCAGCAGTTTGATGAGTGATCATTTGGACCATCCCTGTCCCTTATTAACCTAACCGGATTTAAAAGCGCATCGTGATCATGACATTATCTTAGAAGACCAGCATATCGCATCCATACCAGGACACTTCGTCCATCTTTCTTATCTTCAGAGTGGGGAGGGAGTGGAAATCCACCAGGCACTAAGGCTGTACCTGACCTGCCACCTTACTGGCAGTGACACTGCCAGGTGAGGTCACCTACCATCCAGCCCAGAAAAATTACAACAGTGAGAGCAAGACATGACCTCCTGGAGAATCTCAGGGCTTTCCAGTCGGGATGAGGGTCCCCCATCTTCAGCCACAAAGGCAAATTCCTTTTCTAACATAAACCTACATCACGGGCCTTTTAGTCTGAGAGTCCTCCGGCCCACCTCCTGCATGTGGTTTCCACAAGCAAAGCCAGGTTTAAGGACTTTTGGAAAAACTACTTTTTATTTATTCATTCCTTTGCGGTGCTGGGGATTGAACCCAGGGCCTTATACATGCTAGGCAAGTGCTCCACCACTGAGCTATATCCCCAGCCCGGGAAAAACTATTTTTAAATGATGATAACCTTCTTAAGGGAGCTCAGGGGGATGCAAAGAATTAAGCTGTAGCGAGCTGACAAGGAGCCCTGGCATTTTATCTGGCTTCCAGGACTCTCTCTGCAGTGCCTTTTGTCTGCCTTGGCTCCTAAGACATAAACAATTGAGCCTTGTAGCCAAGCCCCTCTCCAAAGACCAGAAATCAAAGCAGATTAAAAAGCCTGCCGCTGGTTCCAGCCCAGCCTGCCCGTCAGCCTGTCCCCATCCCCCCATCTGGCAACCTGCTCCAAGGAAACCAGATGGGGTGCCCACTCAGAGGACAGGGACAGGGGGTCTTGGGGGAGGGGCCCTGCCACACATCTCAATATGGACACAATATTCCACAAGAGCTAAGCGTGAAGCCTGCCTCCTGCCTTGAGCACCGCCAGTGGGGGAGGGAGCTGGCTTCTCTGGGAATGATGGGGCCCAGATCCTCTGAGATACATACTCAGATTCCCAGGGGAGGGGACGGCTGCCCAGCAAGTTGCCAAAGTCTTTAGAAATCCCAGCCTGACTCTGGCTTTCAGGAATTGCCTGGAAAGTCCTAAGCTTGACCTCCCGCTCTAGATTGTTCTGTTTCTATCCACACCTGCTGGTATGCTCACAAATTGGCCTGCTCTTCAGGGCCAAAGAACAGTTGGCCTGAGCCCCAGACAGCACTGACCCAGACTGTGAAACACCACTTGGGCCTCAACTGTGCCTTCCCCTGGACAGCCCAGAGTAGCACACTCCAGATCAGGGCTGGGCTGGTCTTTCCAGACCAGGACAGGAGGGTAGGGTGGGTGACAGAGGGGAGAAAGCCCACAAACAAGGGGTTTGCACAGAGTCACAGAACCCAGTGTCTGAAGACCTGGGCATCACAGGCAGCAAATACACCAGCTACAAATGTCCACATGCCCTTGGAGTATGCATGACTGCCCACCAGGGCTTTGGGTCGTCTCCAGAGAACCTCTGGACCAGGCCCCTCCACATCAGGACTATTGAAGGGGTCCGGTTCACATAGTGGCTAAGACTTTGACTCAAGGATGTGATTCCATGAAGAAGACCTGGGCCTGAAAAAAAGATCAGGAAGATGGACTTGGCCCAGAGCTGCTCTTTTGTGAGATGCTTCTTTAGGGTCCAGGCACATCAATGCCTCTCTGAGGCCAAAAAGAGGTAACTCCAAGGCAAATCCCAAGAAGAAAGGGTACCATCTACCCCCACAATGGAGGGTGCTGAGCCCTAAGAAGGAACGATGCATTGATACACATGGCAGTGTAGGGTGACCTTGAAAACACCATGTAAAGTGAGAGCCAGACACAAAAGAACACATATTGTCCAATTCCATTTATAGCCAATGTCCAGAATAGGCAAATCCATACAGAGAGTTGATTGGGGGCTGTTGGAGCAGAATGGGTGGGATAGGGAGTGACAGCTGATGGGTACGAGGTTTCTTTTTAGGGCGATGAAATGTTCTGGAACTAGCGGCGATGGTTACACAATGTTGTGAAGATACTAAAAACCCCGATTTGTGCACTTTGAATGTAGATTTTATGGTTATATGAATTATATCTCAAAAGAAACATTGAAATAGCCATGTTAAAAAGAGAGAGAGAGAGAGAGAAAGAGAGAGAGAGAGAAAGAGAGAAAGAAATGGCCCCTCTTTGCCCCAGGGATCCAGTTTCCAACCCTTGGTCTTGTCTCAGATACCTGGGGACGCTTGCTCAAGCCCCAGAATGGGGAAAGCGGGTGGTAAGTTCCCAGCCACCTGAGCTCTGTAGGGGAAACTCAAGGAACACAGGACACACATAGACCCTTGGTCCTGGGGCATGGGTTGGGGAAACCCGATATAAGAGAAATTGTCACTGTCAAAGGCAGAGGAAAGCCTTGGCCTCAAAGACCTTGAAATGTCCCCAGTAGGCACTGAGACTAGCTCGGAGAGGGGACCTGGGGGAATTCAGGCTTCCTCTCCATCAGATTTCAGGTCCCCAGGGAGAAGGCATAGCCAATAATTCCTGAATTTGGACCAGGGTAGACCCTCTTTCCAAGACCTCCAAACATCAGCAACAATAAGATCCCCCAGCCCCTCACACCCCCTTCCTCACAGGAGAAGAAAAGGGCTAAGTTCCTGATATCTTATGCTGTTTTCTCAAGAGATACTTCCTCTTCCACAAGGAGGCTTGGCTGCCTTTTGTCTGGAGATGATCAAAAAACTTGAGGGACTCTTTGGGGATACCCTCCCCTCCACCCTGTAAGACTACAATCCAGGCCTGGCTCAAGACAGGGAGTAAGAGGGAAAGGGGGACTGCAGAGGACTTCATAATGGTTGGCACCACCACCACCACCCCCAGGAGAGAAGGAAGCCTCCTTACCCGGGTTCTGTCCTCGATCTCGTAGATCCGCAGCTGCATGGGCACGTTGAAGCTATGCAGGATGTTCCCACCGAACACCAGGGAGTCTACGGGGGTGTAGACTGCGTGGATCCAACCTGGGGTGCAGAGGGTAAAGGAAGATGAGCCTCCAGTCCCCTGGCGACTCCTCTCCACCCAAGGCCTGAGGGAGGGAAAGATGGCACTCAGGAGGGCCTGGGGGTGCCACGAGTGTGTGCCTAGGGCTGGGAGAATTCCAACACAGAGAGATAGTTGGTGTAGAAAGCCAAGACTCCTGGTTAGCTTAGAGGAACTGGGCTGGCAGCCACAGTGGCCCCTGGCTACTTCTAGTCAGGTGGTAGAAGCTGCAGACCAAGCCCGACCTCGAGGACCTTGAGGGCCAAGTCTTTCTCCTGGGACCCCGCTATGGCAGCCAATAGAGAGTCAGGCCCTGTTCCCAGCTTCCACGCTGGCTAGGCAGCTGGAAACACCCCTCCCAGGCTGCACATCTGTCCCGAGCCTTTTTCTCATCATTGCCACAAGCACCAGGACAGCTCAGAGCCACAACAAAGGAGTGATATCTTGCCAGAGAGGCAGGACCCAGACACTTTCCTCTGCAGAGTACAACTTGTCACTGAATCCTCCAGGCACATTTCCAGGTGGCCTCCTTCGCCACACGATGCCTGCGCCCCATCTCAGCTCTGCTTCCACTCGGCCCCCGATGCTGAGCGGCCTGACAGGCCTCTTTCCTGCAGACTGCAGCTTCAACAGCATGGGCCCTGGCTGTTCATCTCCCTGGGATCCCAGGCCACAGCCCCACAGTCACCACAGTAAGGATACTGAAATACTCACTTGTGCCAGGCACAGCCTCAAGGCTTTCCAGACCTTTCCTCGGCTCATTAATTCTCCCAGAAGCCCTCTCAAAGACATGTATTCAACCCGAATACACGAAGAAACCAAGGCACAGAAAAGTCAAGTCACCGTGGGGATTTTGAACCCAGGCAGTCAGCCTCTGCTTGATCCCGCTAGGGACAAAGAAAGATGCAGAATTCATCCAACAGCCACCCCTCAGTTCAGGCTGGCCATCCTGCCAAGCGCCTGAGAGACCGACATGGCTCCAGGTTGCCAGATAGAGGCAAAGTGAGGGGCTAGAGAGCTTTGCATCGAGTCCAATTCACAGATGCTGAAACTGAGGCTCAGAGGAGGCCAGCCACTCGCTGAGCAAAGTCGCAGCTGACAAGAGAAGCAGCTCCCTTTTTAGCTGGGAAGTCCCAGGGGACAGGCATGGAAACACACAGGAGAGGCAAAAGGAGAAACACGGTGAGAAATAAGAGACAGAGGCAGAGACAAGGGCAGACAGAAGCAGAACAAGCCCCAGTGGGAGACAGAGGGAGGTCAGTCGGAGGGGAGGGGGCAAGTGGGCAAGGGCAGCAGCCACCCAAGACTCTTCTCCCGTCCATCTGTGTGCCTAATTCTGTTTCTTTTTTGGTTTTGTTCAGTTTGTTTGCTTTTGCAGCGCTGGGAATCAAACCTAGGGCCTCGCACTTGCTAGGCAAGCGCTGTACCACTGAACTGCACCCCCAAACCCTATGTGCCTAAGTCTTTTACTCAAAGGAAAATGACAGGGAGAGACCCAATCTGCCTCTCCCCACAAGCCCAAGCAGTTGAGTCGCTCCCCTGTGAGCTGTGACACGCCAGCCCTGAGTCATAGGCGGCCACCGCTGCTAGGAGCAGAGCCGCCACCTGGGAAGAGCATAGGGAGGCTGAGACCTCAGCTGGACACTCGGCTGCTGGCCCTTCCTACCAGGGCAGACCTGGCGGTCCTCAGGGGAGAGCAAGGGAAAGATGGTGTAGGAGGCAGCCACCCCCAGGCATAGGAACAGAGGCTTCCCTTTACCAGCCCGGCTCTGCCTTTCACTCCCAGGCTCCGGCTTGGCCATCAAATGCAGCTACTCCGTGGGCCAGGTGTGCCACTGCAAGCCACCTGGGCCCTCATACCCTCTGTGCAGAAAGACAAAGGCTGCGCCTCTGAAAGGCCTCGGCCCCTATAGTTCTTCAATCTCCAGCCTCTGCTGCCTGCCGGCTGCTCTTCCTGGTCTCACACTTCCTCCCGTGCCCACCTCCCTCCCTCCACAAAGCCCAACCCAGTGGCTGGTGTTCCAGGCTGCCCCCATCCCTGATCACCGTGTGACAGGAGCATGCGACTGCCCCCTCCCCTGGCCTCAGTGTCCTGCCTGACAAGAAGGAGAGCACTCCCTTCCTGGTGGAGAACTCACTGTGTAGGGAATGTGTCACTGATTGTGATGTTCTTGCCAATCACGAGGGTCTGGGAAAGGCTGGCACACATGGAAATCCGTATTAATCAGCCTCGGACTCTCCCTATTCTCCTGGCAGGTGGAGCCGCAGACGCACCTGGCTTATATCCATGAGCCCAATGTGTGAGCAAAGAGGGAAACAGACGGGAGTTGCCACTGCAGGAAGGGAATCTGCACACCCCAACATTTGAGGGATTCTGGAAGCTTCTTCTGACCCCAGGGCTCCCTGGTAGGTCAGGTGGCCTGCCCTGGATTACAGTGGCTGCTGAATCCCTCCCCCGCCTGCTCACATCTGCCTCACTGCCCAAATGCTGGCCTCAGGAAGAACCCAGGAGGAGAAACCACAGCCGTCATGAGCCCCATCCTTGCCTACCCTCCCAACGGCAGCCCGCTCGTAACAATGCTCCAGGAAATCTGAGAGCAGGTGTCCCGGGCTGGTGGCTGGACAGGGGAGGCTGGCATCTGCCATCGGTTTTCAGTCCAGAGCCATCAGCAATATGATGGCAATAAACAGAGGCTATTCAGGCCAAGTGACAAGGGACAGATGCACTCATGGAAGGAGAGCAGCAATCCACAAAACCCACCGCCAGGCTGATCTCTAGGACCTGAGGGGGCCAAGAAGGGCAGTGAAGGCATAAGGAGTCTTACCCACAACGGATATTCAGGATTCAGAATCAAAAGCCCCCTCCGTACAGCTGCCTCCTCCAGTGGAGGTGCTTCACACAGAGGTTCATGACCCACAGAGGCCCATGACCTACAGAGGCCCATGACCCACCGGGGCCCTGGCTTCACTCCTGAGCACTTATGAGCATCCTGTGTAGGGTCAGGCCCTGGGTGGGCCCTGGGGCTGCCAACATGAAGTGAGGACCTTGTAGCTGGTAGCAGTAACCCAAACTGGCACACCACGGACTGTATCAGATCCAGGGACATGTTTAGTTTGATTCAACTCATGTTACAAAATGAAGAAATTTCATGACACAAGGGGTCGAACGGCTTCTCAGTCACCTATCAACAGTCTTCCTCTCCCAGGCAGCTCTCCAGGACTGTCCAGGAATGAGGCTTGAAGAATGAACAGCCCTGACCACAGCCCCTCAGACACAAGCCAAAAAGTTCAATCACATCTCACAAAAAATACTGCACCATTTAAAATCTTCCTAACTCATCAGTGTCCCATGGGCTTTCAGAGAACTGAAGAGAACTTACTCAAGGACAGATTGGGGGGGGGGGGGGCGGGGATTGAGGGTAGCATGAGGTGAGACAAGCACCTAAAGTCACACCAGGGGACAGAACACCCAGGTCAGAAGCAGGAAATGCCCAAATTAGATTCTCCAGTAAGGAAAAGCTCGTCTCAGGAGGCTGCCAACCCTTCCTGGAATCCCCAAGGCTCCCTCTCCACCCGAAGCCACAACCAACTACCCCAAATCTCAGATGTGGGTGTGTCATGGCTCACAGGGTGTGGACACAAGAGAAAATCTGAAGTCCCCAGAGGAGCCAAAACATTTGTCTATGTCCTGTGGGTCTTTTGATTTTCACTGGTTGGCAATAGAATGAGAAAACTAAAGATGGCATAGATTTTCATACACATGAAACTACCAGAATTAAAGTACCATCCCTTATTCTCTAGTTTCTTCCTGTCGTCTGTGCTCATCCGCACCTTCTGCATCTACACTTTCAACCAACTGCAGATCAAAACTATCCAAACAAATTGCATCTGTACTGAACATACACAGACAAGGCTTTCCTTGTCATTATCCCTTAAACAATACCGCATAGCAACTGTTGGCACAGCGTTGACCCTGCTCTGGGTACCGTCAGTCATCTGGAGACAGAGTTTGGTATCCACCGAGGGTACTAGAACCAACCACCAGGGATGTCAAGGTGGGGCTGCATGTCACCTGCTTTACTGCAGGAATGGTCATGAAACAGCAGGATTACATGAGTAGGTTTTTTGCTCTTGGTTTTGTTGGGTTTTGCAGTGCTGGGGATTGTGCGCTCTAGACAGGTGCTCTACCACGGAGATACAGCCCTCGTGTTTTTAATTCATGTCCATCTTTAGCAAAATTGTAATTCTATATCAGATCCCAACTTTTTTTTTTTTAATTCATTGGTCCAACAAATGATGCCTGGGGACCACCGATTTATTTTGTTACCACCCCTCCCACACCACCACCAGGAGGCAGGTGGTAAATTCCAATGGTCTCTTATCTTCTCTTTCTCTAACTTTCTTTCTTTCTTCTTTTTTTTTTTTTTTTCCTTGTACCAGAGATTGAACTCAAGGGTGCTTAACCAATGAACTACATCCTCAGCTCTTTTTATTTATTTTTTTTATTTCTGAGACAAAATCTCACTAAATTGCTTAGGGCCTTGCTATGTTTTTACTGGGGTCTAACCCTTGCTTGCTGGGGTTCAAATCCACATCTCTTCCAGCCCTCAAGACAGTTATATACCTTCTGTGGCTGTGATGCTTCCCAGGACCTTCCCCAACGAGTGGAAGTCACCAGTCAACAGAATGACCAGCCCCCTCCCAGTTCTGCACAGGGCAGGAGCTGAGGGAACAGGGATGGGAGGGATCTCAAGGGTCCCAGAGTTCAGTCCCAGGACACCACTCCCTCTGTAGAGATGCAATAGTTGAGGCACAGAGATAGGAAGGTCACAGAGAGTGACCAGGGCTGTGTGTGTCCCCCCCACACCCCACAACACCTGCATGGGCTGGAGCACACTCCAGGACCCACCTCCTGCCCAAGGCTCCACGCCACTCTGCAGGGTCCACATACCTGCTGCCCACCAAGTGCTATCCCTTCTGTCTCAAGCAGGGGCCTGGGGCCACGGTAACAGAGTCACCCCCGCTGAACCCTGCCACCCCCAATTCCCACATTTTCCTAATAGGGCAGTCTCCACCTTCTGCCCAATCTGCTAGAAGAGCTCTGATGTGCAGGCCCTTCCTCCACTGTGAGAACTACTGCCACAACCACAGCCCTCCTGCTCCACGGCCAGACCCAAGGTCAATGTGCAGCAACCTAAGTGTAGCCAGTCCATGCAATGGATCTCCGTGGTCTCAAGGATACCCTTATCCTCTGGTACACACTTCCACCCAGTGGCAGTTCCCCTAATCTCCTTGAGACACCGATAGCTACTTTCTACTTGTATATCTTCAGTGGCGGAGACCTCACTACCTACACACAGAGCAAGTCATCCCAGCACCACTCAGCTATACCTTCTTCCAGGAGACAATCCTTCACCTGGCTAACTATAGTTACCACACATCTGTTTCTCAGGTTACCTGATGTGGTTTCTAGATTCCTTTCTCTTAATATTAACCTCCCCTCCAAAGTATAATGACCAAGAGGTACACAACCTCCCACATGTGGCCTGACTCCTTCACTCTATGCATGGTTGGACTGTAACCTATCTCAACCTGGATAGAATGCTTGTGTTAATGCAGCCCAAGACCTAGAACATGACTCCTAGGTCTTCAGCCACATCCACTAGTGACTCAGCCTATAACCAGCCAAAAGCCTTCAGTCCATCTCCAAAGAACGGCAGGCAGGTAGATCTCAGCTTACTCAGTCCTCACAACCACCCTGAAGCCCTACTCCCATTCCACAGATGGGAGCAGAGGCATAGAGAGGCAGTCACAGCTCATGAGCAACACAGCCACAATTTCAACTGACACTATTCACTGCACTTCCCCAGAACTTGCATCCCAAATATATGGGGTGCACCCACCACGGCACCTAATGGGTCGCTGTCATCATCTCACACAGAAATCTCCTGAGGAAGTCCCAGGGAAGACATGAAGAGTTCCCCCAAGGCAGGGCCTGAGGCCTTCTCAAGGATAGACATTCTAGCCCATAGGCACAGACATGTAGGTTACATCTTTCCCAGCACCTGAAGCCCACTACCCTCGGGAACTACACGCTACATAGCCAATCAAACCCGCCAGGCCCTCCCTCGGCCTCAAACCCTGTTGAGGCCACTGGGCTGCAGAACGTGGCTCTGAAAGCTGGGGGAGCCAGTGGCAGACCAGAGCCCAGGGCCAGCCACGCCAGAACCTACCGGAAGGGATGAAAAACGTGTAGCCCTGCTTCAGCTCAATTCTTTGGCATCGTTCCACACGGTCTCCCAGGAAGATGTCGCTCTGTTTGCCTGACAGCACCCACTCCTCATACAGCGCCAAGTTGTGCAGGGTTGGTGGGATCAGCCAAAAGATCTTGGGAGGAAAAGATGTCATCAGCCAGTCTCCGATTTCTTCCAGGCCCTGACACAATCCAGGCAGCCTCACCTGCCTGGGGGGGGGGGGGGGAGCAAGGAGGGGAGAGGCTTCATCCCCCAAGCCCCTGGGTCCCCTCCAAGATCAGGTCTAAAGGGCCTCTGAGGAAGCAGGGAGGACTCAGATCAGCTTTAGGGCATCTCCATTCCCGCTGAAATGCCAGGAGAGGAATACTGTCTGTGCTGAGGGCGTAGGGGCACATCCTCTTGAGCCACAGAGAATGGGAGGTGGGGGAAGGAGAGGAAGGGAATTTCCTAAGTTGTATGATAAAATGGCCCAATAAATAAACCCAGCTTGCTCTCACTTTGGAGAAGGAGAAAAAAACATCTGGAATCAAGTGGGTTGACTTCCTCCCAGACTCTCTTCCAACATGTTCTCTCAAAACAAATGCACATGCTGACCCAGACAAGCAGGGAGGCACACGGACATTCTCCAGAGGCACCCACATCCGTGCAGGGACACCTACATCCGCACATGGACACCTATATCCGCACTTGGACACACACACAGAAGAGACCCATTGGGAGCACCCTGAACGCACACCCCCCCCTCCCGGCTCAGGTGGTATAAAGCATTTTTGAGGCAGGTGCTGCTGGCACTAGACTCTGAAGTTGAAAGATCCCTGGGCTGGAGCTTATTGGAAGTCAAGCTCAGCTCCAAACTGGCTGAAGGTGCTCAGGACACTGAACTGGGCAAGTGGGAGGGAATGGATAACCCGACATTATGCCAAACAACTGGTAGCATTGACCTTGCCCTCCAGAAGGAGGCAGAGAGTCCACAGATGGTCCTAGGAGATGGAGTGGCCCTGAAAGTACTCACGGGGCAGGGCTGGCTAGAGGAAAGGTGCAAAAGGAAGGGGACAGGTAAGTGAGCCCTCTGTGCTCAAAGAGTGAGAGACACACAGACAATTGGAGAATCATCGGAACTCACCTTCCCACCCCGGAAAACATGGTACCACACGGAAGTGCCTCCAAAGTCGATGTGGAAATCAGTGAAACAGCCCTTCACGCTCATCAGACAATACCTGCAGCACAGAAGAGGGGAGGGGACAGGAATTTAATGCAGTCGCAGGAGGTGGGCAACCCTTCAGAGCTGTCTGACCTGGTGCCTTTTATACATGCTGATGCTGGGAAATTTCCTTTCCTTTTTTTAAAATTCAAATCTACATGGGAGTTCCCCCAGAGGGGATGCCCCTGTGATCAGGTGACAAACCTCAATCATAGGCCACCAAACCCCCAAGACTGGGGATGGCATTATTTTTTTTAAGGGGGGGTGGTACTGGGGATTGAACTCAGGGGCACTCAACCACTGAGCCACATCCCTAGCACTTTCTTGTAATTTTACTTAGAGACAGGGTCTCACTGAGTTGCTTAGCACCTAGCTGTTGCTGAAGCTGGATTTGAATTCATGATCCTCCTGCCTCAGCTTCCCGAGCTGCTGGAATTACAGGCGTGCGCCATGGCACCCAGCTGGGGATGACATTTTTGTTGTCAGGTTTCTGAGAGTGGTGGCTACCCACAGACTCCTTCATTGTCAGTGTCCACCTCTGCCCCACCCCCAACCAACTAAGAGGCTTTCTCTCTGCTCTTTCACAGCTCTGATACCCACAGTTCTCCCAATCTGCCAGCCCCCCCTATAGCAGCTGGGCCCCCTGGAATTCAGTTGTAAACCACCTGCATAGCTTGCCAATTACTAGTTCCCATTCATCTCACTCACTCGACCAGTGGGCCAGCCCCCAGTGAGACAGGGCACTGAGAGAAATGAACAAGAATGCATAAGACCCTGTGGATGGAGCAAGGCACAGACAGGGACAGCGACGTGGCAAGAGGATCTGCAACTCCAAGTAAGCGACGCAGCTAGAAGCCAAGAGGGACAGGCCATGAAGGCCCACACAGTGTGATACCACCTATGAAATGTCCTAAGAAGGCAAATCCACAGAGGCAGCAGATAGATGGGTGGGGGCCAGGGGCTGGGGTGGGCGGAATGGGGAACAACGCTAATGAGTGCAGGGGTTCACACTGGTTCTAAAATTGATTGTGGTTGCACAACTCTGTGAACACACTGAAACCACTGGACAGCACACTTTTCACGGGTGAATGGTATGGGAATTTTATCTCAATAAAGCCGTTTAGAAAAAAAAGAAAGTGAAGAGATTTAACAGAAGCCCTGGGGGTGTTGGCTAGGCAGGGAGGGGGAGAGGAGCTGGACCTCCAGGCTGGGGTGGAGGGCATATGCTGGGGGGAAGAAGGACCGCCAGAGGCTTCCCTCCCTCCCGAGCCCCAGGGAGAGCCAGAGTCCACCCTTCCTGACAGGATCACACCAGTCCCTCTCCTCTGCTGCCTTCCTAGGGGTGGGCAGAGCTTGAGGAGGGGGCACAGAGCAGGCTTCCAAGTCCAGGCCTGGAGGACAACAATGCCAGGGCCCCCCACCACCACTCACCCCTTCCCACAAGAGCCCTGGATGGCACAGATGGGGGCAGCCTCCCCTCTGCTCACGCCCATGCACCTTGGCACCTCCAGAGGCCCGCGCACACGCTTACCCCACTGACCTCTTTTCCCTGCTGCACTTTGCTTTTCATGGTTTGGGGACGAGGGGAGGAATGGGGCGGGGACGGGCTGGGAGGAGCCAGCAGCAAGCCAGAGTGGAGAGAATGGGGGCATGGGGCTGGGCTGGTTAGCAGGCGGCAGGGCTGGGCCCCTCCTGCTGGCTGCCTTGTGCACCTTGCGTTCAGGTGGACCTGGGGCTCGGCAGTATGCAGGCAGCGTGCCCCGCGTCCCTCCTCCGGATAGGCTGGAAGGAGCCTTAACCATGTGTCTGCAGGAGGCTGACAAATCAGAAGGCCTTCCCGTACATCAGAGCCCCGCTGCCTAGCAACCCCATCGGAGGGGTGTAGTTGACAGCCCAGGACGCAGGCTGTCACGAAGCTGGCACTAGGGCTGCTGAAGTCCTCACTCTGGGTTCCACGCCCTCCTGCCTATCCGCCCTGGGCCAGGCGCATCCCCAGACTGAAGGCCTCTGAGAGCCTCTT
This sequence comes from Marmota flaviventris, assembly GCF_047511675.1. NCBI lineage: Eukaryota > Metazoa > Chordata > Mammalia > Rodentia > Sciuridae > Marmota > Marmota flaviventris. The sequence continues at coordinate 137,072,692 of NC_092498.1, read as the reverse complement.
CTCTCCAAGGAATGGGGGGGTCCTGAAGCCCTCACTCACCCCACCCCCACGGACACCACCGGCCTCTTCTAAGCACCACTTCAAAATATTAGTCCTCATTTCCCTAAAACCACCTCTTCATCTAGGTTTGGTTTTTCCTTTTCTTTTTTTAATCTAACCTTGGTTTCCACCCCCTCCAGGCCTCAGCTGAACAGTTTAGAGAAAACAATTTAAGTGAGTGCAGGGTGGAGCCGGGGAACCTGCGAGCTGCCTTCAGACTGCAGCTAGAACCCACCAAGGGTGCCCACAGCAGAGGACAGGAAGGGTGTTTGGCTCCCCAGCTCCGTGCCCCATGACTGCCTGGCCCAAAATCCTCACCCAGACTCAGCTCAACCTCAGCCCCCAGCCCTAACCTCCACAGCACGTGGAAAATGGGGATTCCTGACTGCTGTGTGCAGGGAAAGTTATCCAAGTTGAGTCTGTGTCTGATCTGCTTTCAGGGTCACCCTCCAGCATCAGCGGAGGCCCCTTGGGGCCAAGGGAGGCCACTTCCAGACCAGCCTCTCCTGAAGTGGCCCCTCCTCCTGATGTCCCTCATTTCCTGGCAGCCAGCCCTGGGCTGCCCCTCCCACCCTGTGATTGCGAGCCTTAGAACAGCCAGGGTGGCTGTGACAGGGTGGTTTTGCCCTGGCCCCTACAGGCCACCCCAGACTCCAGCCTGCACCGACTTGGGGCTCCCCACTCGCTCCTGCTCGCTCTGGCGTGACGCCTTTGCACTGACCTCTACAGCTTCCTCTTCCCAAGCACACCGCAGTCACATGGGCACCCCGGCTTGGTGCCACGGCCGCTGAGCTCTCCCCGCCGCCCGCCCGCCCGGCTTCCGCAACAGTCTCGGGGGCCCCCTGCCCGGACAACCTCCCACCCGAACGCCCCTGCCCAGGTGGCTTCCGTGCAGGAGGGCACCCAAGTTGGCGACTGAAAATCGGGAGCCCCCCTCCAGCTGAGCCCTTGAGGGGTTCCCGCCCTCCAAGGCCCGAGGTGGCGGGGAAGGAGGGGGCGCTGCACCTGCAGCAGCAACTTCGGGGTGCGCTGCCTGGGGCTGCGCGGGCGGGCCGCCTCACCCAGCCCTTTCCCCTCCAACTTAAAGAAACTCCCCCTGGGTGGCCCAGCCGCTGTCCCCTCGGGCAAAGGTCTGGCGGGGAGGGCCCTGGAAAGCTGTCACCGGGTGGCGGGCTGGAGGCGCCGCGCGGGCGCGAACACATACACTCCACACTTGCACCCGCCCCGGGAGACACAAAGAGCAGCTCCGCGACGCCGGCCGCGCAGCCTGCGGGCTGGAGGCCACCCACACCCCGCCCGGAGCGCCACAAAGGAGCGGGCGCAGCGCAGGGACGCCCGCCCGGCCCGCCCGCGGTTACCCTCGGCGGCGGCGGCGCGGCTCCCGGGCGTCCCCTTCGGCGGCGGAGGCTCGACGCGCGCCCGGCCCCGGCGGCGACGGGAGCCGAGCCCCCTCCACGGCGCTGCCAGGCCCCGGCCGAGGACGCTGGGGCCCTCGCGCGCCGCCTTCCTTCCTCGGGGAGCCGGGCGCAGCCTGCGCTCATCCCCGCGCTGAAACTGAACACCCGCGCGGCGCGGCCGCCGCCAGGGAGGCGGAGGGAGGCCGCGGCGGCGACGGGGAAGCGCACCCGGCCAGCGCCAGGGGACGCCGCCGCCGCCCACGGCCGCCCCCTGGCCCGGGCTGGGCGGCGGCACGAGGTTAGCTCTCCCGGCAGCCGCTTGGCCTGGGTTTTCCCGGAGTGTAGACGCCACCCTGCTGCTGGGGTGACGACCAGCAAAGCAACCTTATTTAAATGTACACCTCCAGGCACAGATGAAGGAAGCAGTTCTACGGGATCAAGGAGTGTCAGATCCAGAGCAGCAGCCAAGAAAGGAAGGATGAGGCTCTGACCCTTAAGAGAATAAGAGACCCTAAGAGGCTAAGAGCTGTGTGACCTAGAGCAGCTTACTTTCCTTCTCTGAGCCATTTCCTGATCCTTCTAACATGGAACGAGGTGACCTGAATGAAGTTCAACTGTGCATTCTATGAGACTCCCCTTACCTGACCTCTTAGCTTGTAACTCTACAGAATTATGCAAATTGTGACAAATACCCATTAACCAGAACGGTGATACTTAGATTATTTAATCCAAACTTCACAACAACTGTATGAGGTCATTTCCAGGGCCCCCATCTTTCAGAAGCAGAGGATAACTGGTAGTTTCTCATCTTGGTCACCGAGACTGTTAGGTGGTAAGGCTTACCTGTCACCGGTGTTGGGGTCTGTCACGCCTTCTGCCTGGCAAATCCCAATTCTAACTTACAGTGTAGAAGATGCAGTCGAACCTCAACCACTGGCTTCGGGCTGAAGGAGGTGATCCAACTCAAATCACAAGTCCCACCCTACAGGTCACCAGGGTCACCGCCCTCCCACCCTGTCCCCACACCCTTCCCCTGAACCACAAGGAGGCAGGAGACAGTCTTCTGCAGGGGCAGGAACCAAGCTTCTTTGGCCAAACACCATTCACTGGGGCTCCCCAGCAATATTAATAGGCTCCAGTTATATAATCGGTAATAATAACGCAACTATTAACACACATGATCTCATTTCATTTTGGGGATGCAAATACTGAAGCCATTTCAAAGTGGTCAATGACCTGGGCAGGGAGCTGCTTCCTGGTGATGTTAATGGCCAATTCCACTTTTAATACATGACAGTGTGCTCTGCCCATGAGATTAGACTATCAACTCTCTGTAACTGGTTGGATTTTCTTAGCAGGTATATGTTTTGCCTATTTAAAAGAAAAATTAACAACTCTGAGAAATGGTCTCCATCTTAGATTTGGGCAACAATCACTGGGAGGTATCCTTCAGCAAGAATTTTGTCACACTTATGAAACGGATGTGGGGTTAAATAAGTCAACAGAGGAGACCACCCTAACAGCTGGACCATGCTGTCCACGTGAAAGATTTATCTTTTAGAGTCACAAAAGCCTCAGCTCCTTGCTGACAGGGACCATATCTGGTTCCTCTGTGTAAGTGCAGCACCCAGCAACAACCCTATCGTTATTCTAATCAGCTGTGCAACCTCAGACAGCCTTCCCCTTTCAGAAACTTGGCATCCCCATCTGTAGAACTAGTCAAGAGCCTCTAACTGGTGGCCTCAAGGGTCACACCAGGATGTATTAGCTTTGGTGAGCAATGCTTTTGCAAAAAAAGAATTTCTAAAGGCCTGCCTCTCTAGTTATCCACAAGCCCCACCAGTCTCTATTGTCTTACACTCACCTGCTATGTTATCTGCACTGAACCATTATGAACTTCAGTTTCTTTATCTGCAAAATAAGGATACTACATCTGCCAACAGGATTGCTGAGATAGTCACACCAGTATCTAACACAGAATGTTGGTGCACACCTATCTGGACAGAGAATGGTAGAGAGGTAGGAAAAAGAAATCAGGAATCCAAAGGCCTGGGGTGTGGCCCACAACTTCCTCCCTATTTGACACTGGCAGCCTCTTAAGCCAGTTTCCCTGCCTGATGGGACACAGGGGTGAAGCCAGCAAATGCAGATGATGAGAGGCAGTCTTGGAGTTAAAAAGTGAATGTGGTTGTGGAGAAAAGCTCTATACCGACATGAGGGAGGGCAGACTAACAGCAGAGGATGCCAGGGTCCAATAGGCCACAGGGGCAAACATTCTGTCCCACGTGGGGACGGCACTCCACACTTCACATCCACTCCCACACCAAGGCAGGGAGGCAGGATAGGGATGACAGAACCCCCACTTTGCAGAAGGTAAAACTGAGTCTCCAAATAAAAGATGAAAGATTTGCAGGGTCCGGAGAATGGCTGAAGCAGAATGGCTCATGCCTGTAATCCCAGACCAGAGAATGGCAGAAACAGCCCCTGCAAGTTGCTCAACCCAATGCCCATTTTCATCCTTTCAGCTTCTCACCCATATAGTTCCCCCCAGTTTTTCCTACCAGTCCCATAAAATAAGGAAAAAAGGAGAGGTTTGCATTTAACTCTCAAACATATGCGCCAAACATATGCTTTACGTGAAGTCCCCTTTCGGCTGGGATTCTGAGTTCCTTCGCTGCTTCTTGGCCCACAGCATATCTTCATTTCACCAGCAAACCTCATTTCTGCAAACCCTGGTGTTATGGGAGCAGCAGAGAAGGGAGGAGACTCCTTAATACCTTTCTGGAATGCATTACAATGCCCAGTCCTTCTTAGTGAAAAAGGTACACCTATGTCATAAGGGATTGTGAAGGCTTTGAAATGTGTCCACACATTCTTCGAGGCTCCTCTCTTCAAGAGGTAGAACTAAATTCCTACCCCCTTGAGTATGGGCCAGACTAATTAACAGAAGACAGCACAAGCAAACAGGATGTGACTTTCAAAATTAGGTCATGAAAAGCACTGTATCCCCCTCCTTGGTCTTTCTTGAACCACTCATTCTGGGGAAATAGCTGTCAGTCACAAGGATGTTCAAGTGAACCTGTGCAGAGATCCATGTAGCAAAAAACTGAGGTCTCCTGCCAATAGTCATGTAAATGCTCATCTTGGAAGTGAATCCTTCAATCTCCCCATTAAACCTTTAAATAAATGCAACCCAGGCATAAGACTTTGTTTTTGTTTTTGCAGTACTGGGCAATTGAATCTAGTGGAGTTCTATCACTGAGCCATGCCCAGCTCTTTGAATTTTGAGACAGAGTCTTGCTAAATTGCTAAGGCTGGCCTCAAAATTGTGATCCTCCTGCCTCAGCCTCCAGAATAGCTGGGATTACAGGGTGCTCCACTATGCCCATCAGACCTAAGTCTTGACACAGATCATAAGAGACCCTGGGCCAAATTTATCCTACTAAGTTATTTTCAGATTTCTGATCTACAATTGTTTTAAGCTGCTAAATTTTTTTTTAGCTGTGAAGTTTTAGGGTCATGGTTATGTATCAATAAAGAGCTAAAGCAGCTGAGCACCGTGGCTCATGCCTGTAATCCCAGACACTAGGAGGCAGAAGGATTACAGGCTCCAGGCCAGCCTGGGCAACTTAATGAGACCCTATCTCAAAATAAAAGATAAAAAGGGCTGGGGATGTGGCTCAGTGATTAAGTGTCCCTAAATTCAATCCCCAATACCACCAAAACAAACAAAAATAATGCAAGGATAGTACCAAATAATTATCAATTGCTTAGACATAAAAGGAATTTCAAGACAAACAATTTAAAGAATTTCTATAGGGTACAGATGGAGATAGAGGAAATGCCAAGATGCAGATCAATTGGATCACCACCCATCATTCTCTTTCCCCTTCATCCTGCTTTATGTTTTTGTTCTTGTTTGTTTGTTTGTTTGTTGCACTGTGGAATGAATCCAGGGGTACTTTACCACTGAGCCACATCCCTAGCCCTTTTAATTTTTTTTTATTTTGAGACAGGGTCTCACTAAGTTGCTTAGGGCCTCACTAATTGCCCAAGCTGAACTTGAACTTGTGATTCTCTTGCCTCAGACTTCTAAATAGCTAGTACAGGTGTGCGCCCGCCTGCCCTGCCTGCTTTATGTCTCTTTGAGACACTTAGCAACAAATTATTCCCCAGCTCCGAACTCTCTGAACACCCTCCGTGAGAACGGGACTTGACTCTATTCATTGTGATCTATCAACCACTTAGAGAAGTGTCTGGCACCATAACATACATCAGCATACTCTTTACAAACCCTTTGTCTCCCAAGGTTGCAAGTACTCCCAAAACCCGCTGAAATTCCTAAAGCACCCCCAGACCACAAGTGAACAGCATAAATCCTGGAGCTAGGGCGCAAGCAGCAGTGCCTCGCACTCCCCCTCCGCGCCCCGCAAACCTTTGATTCGGGAGGACCAGCAGCTGTCTCTGCTCCGCGGGCGCCTCCAGCAAGGAAGCTCTGCGATTTCCAGAAACAATGTCATTTTAATTAAATTCCACAAAACCATTCCACACGGTCCCAGAGGACTTTATCGTGGTAGGATTTTTACCTTGCTTATGAACATCTGAAATCAGCATTCTTTTCAGCCAAACAAATGGATTATTTCCAAGGTGACAATTTCCTTCCTAACAAGGTTCAAATCCTGTAACAAGTTTCGGTGGCTGCTGACAGAGTTTGGAAATCTATTTGCTACACCATGCCTCAAAGACGTGTGGTCCTAGCAAACTGTGAGCCCGGTTTTTTTTTGGTCCTTAGAGAAGGATTTTTTGGTCCTTAGAGAGGATTCGAAATTGTTTATAGAGCTTGCTATTTAAAGGAATCTCAGGAAGATAAGGCAGACCTTAACTGATATCTACATCCCCCAGTGCTACCTATTTTACTTCCTAAATACATGTCCAAGTGTCCTCTCCTTTCTTCTCTCCCTGCCCGATCCTTGTCTATCTAGGCCAGACAGTGGCCTCCCCCCATCTGCTTGGCCCCGCCCACTTCAATCTACATAGAGGAGAATTTGCAGAATAAAACCCTGAACACATCCTGCCCACTTAGAACCTCAGAGGTTTCTGAGTCTTTTGGGGGGAAATTGGGGCATCAGGCTCTATTCAGTCTGGCTCTTTACAAACCCTTTGTCTCCCAAGGTTGCAAATACTCCCAAAACCCTGCTCCCATATCCACAGCTGTCCCCTTGTCCCTCCCAAACCATCCTAGCTCCTCTGTACCCAGCCAGAAAACCCCTCAGTCCTCATCATCTAAGGAGCCCCCTAAACCCTTTAGAACCCAGTGCAGAATTCCTTGCCTGACCTCCCTGACCAGGTAGTCCCCTGGTGCCAGTGCCAAAGTGGTACTTTGCCTGGTGGCTTCATCCCAAATGCAAGCATCCAAGTGTTGTCTCTCGTTACAGGATTAACACCTGTCTCCCCATAAACTACACTTCATGTGGGCAGAGGCCTCATCAGCCCCCCACCCACACACAGTGTCCCCAGTGCCCAGCACCAGTCAGGGGCTCAGTACGTGGTTGCTGAATGAATCAATCAAATGATTGATTCCCTTCCTCTCTTCCCTTCCTCCATCCCTCCCCCTCCTCCCACTGCCACCATCCCCTAAAGCCCAGGTTAGCCTCTCCTCCTGAGGACTTCAGCCCAGATTCCTCCTTCCCTGTCCTCCTCCCAAGAATCTGCTTCCCGGGGCCCAGGATCAGAGCCACAGGGTAGTAGCCTGGTGCTGCAGGGCACTTTCTCCACAGGGTGGGGCCCTTAGTCTTTTTTTCCTCTATTTCCCCTCCCAGGGGCTCTGGCTGCAGTCAGAAAAAAACAGAATTGGAAACAAACTCTGCTACTCTTCCTCCCCGCCTCGAGCCAGGTCTCTCTTATGGATGCAACTCTGTCCAAGTGATGTATGGAGCTTCAGCCTGAAGGGGGAGGAGAAATGTCTAGGAAGCAATTAGAGAAGGGGGTGGAGGGGGGTTGCTGAAAGCAAAACCTTTAGAAGCCCAGGACCAATTGGCCTCCCCTAGGAAGCCTGGCACGCACTCTGCATTCAAGACACAGCACTGAATGGAAGGCGGAGGGATGGAAAGTTCACAGCCTGTAAGCTCTGAGGGTATTGCAGCAGCTCTTCTAGGAAGCCCAGCTCTGGCTGCGACAGCCAGCAAATCCTTCCCCTTTAAGGGATGGAAACAGAGGGCCTGAGCTGGTGGAAATCCCAAAGGTGACTTCTTCTGCCCAGAGATCCATTTATCAAGTCCCTGTACATGGAGAGGCCCAGAGGTGCGGCTGCTGGGGTTGAACATCAATCACAGGCTATGCCGCTGGTCATGCTGTGTCTAGCAAGGTCTCTGCTATTGACCAGGGTCACCTTCCCTGACCTGCACCAACCCCCTGCTAGGAGGGCACCCTCTAAGATACTTCTGGTGAATAAGATGACTCCAATTTCTGCTCAGGAAAGGTTCTTCTGGGTCAGAGATCCCAGGTCTCAACGCCAAGGAAAAGAGAAACACTAGACCCCCCTCCCCTGCTCTGGCCTCAAACAGTGTCCACTGTGGACAGGTCCCCCTTAAAACGCCCATTCGAGGACACGCTGTCACATGGAGGGAGTAGACCAAGCTTTGCACAAATGTGCGTGCGCGCGCGCGCACGCACACACACACACACACATAGGTGTACATGGAATCTTCCCTTCTTGTCCCAACTGTGGCCCAGCCCAGGCCCTTCAGCTCTGAAGGAGGTCAGTTGCAAAGTGACACTCAAATTCATGTGGACAGCCAGGCATCCCCCTGCTGGCCTCCCCAAGCTGGGGGCTACCCCTTCTTTTCCCCACCAACCAGGCCGTCTTACTTCTTTACTTTCGGGTACTTCATCTCTGCGATGGCGTTGGTGGCTTCCGTCTGCTTCTCCTTCAGGTGCTGGGGCCACATATTGTCCACCCAGTCCACCAGGTCCACCTGAAACCCAGGCCACTCAGTGTTCCTGGCCCCACTACCAGGTCAGAAGTAAATGCCCCCTCTGCTCCAGGGACGGCTCTGGTTGCCTTGAGCTGCTGCCCCCATCCACTCCATCCCATCCTCCTGCCTCAGTCTGCACAGAAGGCAAAACCCTGCTCCCAACATCTCCTCCCTGGCACCCAGGGGACCAGCCTTGGCCACACCCATGCCAGCCATTCCCAACTTAGGAGCAGGGCGGGAAGGAAGGGGACCATGGCAGGTGCCGGGACAGCCACAGCCAGACTTACTACAGTGGGGCGCTTGACCAGGTGCTCCAGCTTGGTGTGGCTGAACTCCAGGCTGATGACGTTGTACAGTTTGTCCCGCTGTGCCTCAGGCGTCTCATAGTAGCGCACGAATTGGGACATGCTCATCTCCGTGCCTTTCTGGGTGTTCACGTCCATCACATCTACCAGCCGCCGGCTCCCTGGGGACACAATCCACATGCTGGTCACTCCTGTCTGCACAGGACCTTCTTGGAAGCCCCCCACAAAACAACACCTGCTCCTCCTCCAGGGGTCCCATTCTCCTAAGCTCTGCTCCATGTCTGCTTAATGCCCTTTTCCTGACCCGACCTCTCTCCACCCTGTCTGCCTCCCTCCACCAGAGTGGCATCCCATGACTGCTTCCTAAGGTGTCCTCAATGGCTTCCTAAAGGACCTGCAGACCAACCCTCCCACTGAGCACCACCTGCTGCGCTGACGAACTCTTGAGGCACTCTCCACCCCTTCTGAGACTCATTTTGTTTCTTTGTGACATGGGAACAAACTGTCTCTAGAACTTCAGCCACACAGGGAAGAATGAGAGAGGGGAGAGAAGTACTGGGAAAGGGGAGAAAACACACACAACACAGACTGCCGAGTTCAAGATGACTTACTAAGGAGGCTGGCACCTCCTGCGTGTCACAGGCACAAGGAGCATTACGGCTCTTATCTTATCTTATCTGGAAAGACCCCCAACTCCCCAGCAGCTCAGTGGCAAATGCATGGTCCATGGAGACTCAGAAATACTGAACAAAACAAAACAAGGGCTGGAGTTGTGGCTCAGTGGCAGATCGCTTGCCTCGCATGCGTGAGGCCCTGGGTTCGATCCTCAGCACCACATGAAAATAGATAAAAATGAAGATATTGTGTTCATCTACAACTAAAAGAAATAAAAGTGGGCTGGGTACAACGGCACATGCCTATACTGTAATCTCAGCAACATGGGAGGATAAGGCAGAAGAATCACAAGTTCAAGGTCACCCCGGCAACTCAGCAAGACTCTCGAAAGAGTGGTCCTGGGTTCAATCCTCAGTACGGGGATGGGGGAGGGGGAATGAAACAAGTGACCCCTTATTCACAGCTGCTGCAAAACTTTATGGGTACCCTCACTAGGGGTCAGCAAATGACAGTCCCAGGGCCAATCCGGCCCATTGCCTAGGACAGCTCACAAGCTAAGAATGTTTTTTACATTTTTAAATGCAATGGTGAAAATAAAAAAAGTATTATTTCTTGATGTGAAAACTATATGAAATTCAAATTCTCAAGGGAACATATAAAATTTGCTTGGTACCCAGCCATGCTCCTTGGCTTCCATATTGTCTAGGGCCACTAGCATGTTCCAAGGGTGGAGCTGAATAGTTGAGACAAAAAGCACATGGCTTGCAAAGCCTGAAATGTTTACTCTTTGGCTCTTTACAGAGAAAAGTGTGCCGGTCCTTGAAATAAGACGAAACTTTGAATTAACATGGATGCTGATATGGGTTGACAGTCTCATCTCTCCTCAAAAAAAAAAAAGCCAATCTCATCCTGTTCACTGCTACATGCCCAGCTCTGGTCTCAGAACTTGCCCTAGAACAGGCCTTTGGTCAATATTTGTTGAATAAATAAACACAGTGCCATTCACACAGTAGGAACTAAATCATAAAATTAACCTCTTACGCGTGTAGCAGAACGTAGGTGTTCTAAGTTTGCGTTCAAGGTCTAATTTTCACAACCAAATTTCACAATTTGTTCTTGTCTTACAAAGGGGGAAACCAAGGCCCACAGAGTAACTGATTCCATTCCACGGAAGACAACCATGCACACTCACTGAGCATGATCCCACCCTCTACAGAGCTCTCATGGCCCCAGCTCTACGAGGTGGAACTTCAGTGACACTTATTTGATAGATGAGAAATTGAAGCCCAGACAACTATCTCGATGTAGAATGTCCAGTTCGTGAGTGACAGCTGACATGTGAAGCCAATCCTATCAAATACCAGAGCCTGGGCTCTTATCCTACATCCTGGAATAAACACTGTGCACTCTGATTACATGCTAAAACACAACAAAACAGAAAGAACCCCAGACTTCAGTGGTCAGGCTTCCCAGCCTAGACATCCTGGGAAGCTGATCCAAAAGACAGCTCTGCATCTGGAGGGTGTGGATCCACCAGGGGGCATCCCTGGTCTTTGCTGGAAATCCTGGCTACTATCTTGGCAGCACTGGTCCTTCCTTAAACCAGAGTAACTGAAATAGGTGGGCTCCATTCAGGTTTTCTGGGAGGCCTACCTGACAGAGAATCTGCTGCTTGAGCCCCCAAGGCCTCCCCCTTCTCTGGACAGTCTACCATTTCTGCCCACCTCTCAGCCCTAACCTTGCTCAAGGTCAAGTTCAAGAAGGTTGCTGGGGAGGTCAGAGATAAGATTAAGATAAAGATCCTAAAATCACAGCCCCGGGGCTAGGGATGTGGCTCAAGCAGTAGTGCACTTGCCTGGCATGCATGGGGTGCTGGGTTTGATCCTCAGCACCACATAAAAATAAAATAAAGATGTTGTGTCCACCGAGAACTAAAAAATAAATATTGAAAAATTCTCTCTCTCTCTCTCTCTCTCTTTTTCTCTCTCTCTCTTTCTCTCAAAATAAAATAAAATAAAATCACAGCCCCAACTGGGTGTGGTGGTGCACACCTATAATTCCAGCAACTGGGGAGGCTGAAGGATCACAAGTAGCCTCAGCTACTTAGTGAGGCCCTTAGCGAATTAGTGAGACCCTTTCTCACAATAAAAGTAAAAGTACTAAGAATGTGGCTCAGTGGTTAAGCAACTCGGGGTTCAATCCCAGTACCAAAAAATAAAATAAAATGAAATAAAATCATAACCCCAGAGTCAGTATGGAAGGCCAGAATTCAGCTGCCCAGGCCAGCACCACACTAAGATGCATGAATCCAAATTCCAGCTGGACTTCCAACTATGCCTTGGATCACTTAGCATCTCTTAGTGTAAGTTTCCCTGCCTATAATACAGGAACAAAAATAGTAGCCAACCCAGGGGTTGTCCTGAGATGAAATGATTTAATACATTAAATACAAGCAGTGCCTGCAGGGAAGGTAGTATTACCTAATCAGTCAATTTCATTTATAATTAGTTATCCCCTAGTATCTGAGAGAGTATCTGAGAGTTTCAGGAATCCCCCCACAAAGACACCAAAATCCAAGAATGCTAAAGTCCCTATATAAAGTGACACTGTATTTACATTTAAGGTATGCCCATCCTCCCATATACATTAAATCATATTCTTTATACTTAAAATTTTTTATAGTTGTAGATGGAAAGAATGCCTTTATTTATTTATTTATTTTTATGTGGCGCTAAGGATCGAATCTCATACAGGCTAGGCAAGTGCTCTGCCACGGAGTTACAGCCCCAGCCCTAAATCATATTCTTATAATACCTAATACAATGTAAATACTGTGCACATCATCCATATACCACACTATTTAGGGAATAATGACTTAGCCCCTGTCCAGCGTGGGCTACCAAACCAGGGTCACTCAGGTCACCGGGGTGACATGAAATCACCACACAGACACACAAAATACCTTTTTCATGGCCCACCTCCAGCCTCAAGCTCCCACAAGGTGGGCAAAGAAAAACAGGGGAGGCTGAAGAGAGAGAGAGAGAGAGAGAGAGAGAGAGAGGGCACGTCCTGAAGCTTGGCTTTTATTGGGGAGAGCTACTCGATGGAACATTCTGTCCAAAAAAGTGGCAGGGGTAGGATTATAACACACAGGTGGGTGTAACTCAACCCATCAGGGGATGCCCACCCTCAGGGCTGCACCTTTCTATGCCAGCAGAGGTTAAGTCGACAGGCATTACAGGGGGTGCAATGCCAGTCCAGTACCTCCTGGCTCAGGACTTCAAGCTGTGTGTAAAACTCCTTCCTATTCAGGGTGGCCCCCGAAAAATGACCAAAGAAATTCTGTACATGTTCAATATGGACCCCATTTTTTTCTAGCATATTTAATCCATGTTGGGTTCAATCTGCAGATGAAGAACCCACAGGTAACAAGGGTCAACTAACTACACAGGTGGAGAAATTGGGGTGATATGAAGCTTACACAGCTGCCTAACATCAAAACCAGTGAAATCTGTGCCCTCCAGTCTCACTGGACTGACCACTTAGGATCCTAAAACAACCATGATAGCTAATAAATGGCAGTTTTTTGTTGTTGTTTTTGGTACTGGGGGTTTAACCCAGGGGCACTTTACCACTGACAAAAATCCCCAGCCCTCTTTGTTTTTTTGAGACAGGGTCTCATCCCAATAACTTGGGAAGCTGAGAATTACAAGTTTGAGGCCAGCCTGAGCAACTTAGAGACACCCTATCTCAAAATAAAAAATATAAAAAAGGGCTGGGAATGGTAGTGTGTCCCTGTGTTCAATTCTGATACCAAAAAAAAAGATTTATTACTAAACTGTAGGAATACTTATGAATACATGGTACGATGATTATTTAAAATATGGTTCCATTATTTAAAAATTAAAAATGTCTCAAAGGGCTGGGGATGTGGCTCAAACGGTAGCACGCTTGCCTGGCATGCGTGCGGCCCGGGTTCAATCCTCAGCACCACATACAAAAAAGATGTTGTGTCCGCCAAAAACTAAAAAATAAATATTAAAAAAAATTCTCTCTCTCTCTAAAAAAAAAAAAAAATGTCTCAAAGCTAGTCTCAGCCACTGAGAGAGGCCCTAAGCAACTTAGTGAGATCTTGTCTCAAAATAAAAAATAAAAAGGGCTGGGGATGTAGATCAGTGATAGAGGATTTATTTAGCGGGCACAAAGCCCTAGTACTACACAAAGAAAATAAATTAAGTACGGACACAGGCTACAACATAGGCAAGCCTCAAAAACATTATGCACAGTCAAAGAAGCCAAACACGAAAAGCCACATGCTGCATGACACCATTTATGTAAAATGTCCCGAACAGGGAAATCCATAGAGATAAAAAGTGGATGGGAGCCGGGGGTGGTGGCTCACGCCTGTAATCCCAGAAGCCCAAAGCTCTGTAGGCTGAGGCAGGAGGAACACAAGTTCAAAGCCAGCCTCAGCAACTTAGCAAGGTCCTAGGCAACTCAGTGAGATCCAGTCTTTAAACAAAATATAAAAAAGAGCTGGGGATGTGGCTCAGTAGTTAAGCACCTCTGGGTTCAATCCCCAGTACCAAAAAAAAAAAGAAAGAAAGATAAAAAGAACAGGGATGGGAGTGGAGGAAGGTGGTTGCTTAATAGATCCGAGGTCTCCTTTTGGGGTGATGGTGGTGGCTGCACAACACTGTAATGTACTGGATGCCACTGAATTGTTCAGTTTAAAATGGTTAATTTTTATCTCATGTGAGTTCCATAAGTTATTTTTAAATAGAGAAATTTCAAACATTAATTTTAAATCCCATAAAATCCCTCCACTCAACAGTTAAGGAGTCAAAGCTTCAGCTACAACAAGAGCAAGAACTTCATGTCTCCTAGTCTCTGTATTTTTCCTTAATTGTTTCTGGGGTGTGGATCTCTCCTCTCCGCAGGGCTCAAGAACTTGGGTAGCCACTGACTGTCCCAAATCATCTCTCCAAAGAAACTTCACCCCCAACCCCAGGCATGTGTTTGGGTTCCATTCTTCACAACTTGAACCTGCAGCTTGGGAACACATTCCGGTGGCAAGTGCTAGGCCAGGAAATGAGAAACATAATCAAGGAATGGAAGAATCTAGCAGTGGCCCCTAAATATATGTCCACCCAGAGCCTAAAATAGCACCCTATTTGGAAAAAGGGTCCATGCAGATATAACTGAGGAAAGGATCTCAGATGAGATCATGTCAGATTCAGGGGAGGCCCTAAACCCAATGACTAGTGTCCATTATAGGAAGGCCATGTGAAGACAGACGGAGATTGGAATGATGTGTCCCTGTGCCAAGAAATCCTGGAGTCATCAAAAGCTAGAAGGGGAAAAGACGGTTGCTAAAAGCCATCAGAGGGAACCAAAACTGCCAGCATCTTGCTCTGGACTTGTAGTCTCCAAAAACTAAGCAAGAATAAAATTCTGTTGTTTGAGGCCCCCTGCCCCACCAGTACGTGGCCCTGTTATGGCAGTCCAAGGAAGAGAATACAAGGACAGCAGCCACCTCTAGAACAAGGAGGACCTCATGGCAATGTCCAAGGAATGTTAAGATTTCTTAACTTGGATGGCAGGTATTATTTTAGTATTTTTCTTCAAAGTCTTCAATATATGTCATCAATTTTGCATTCTACAGACCCCAGAGTGTCATACACCCCTGAGAATGGGAGATTCACACCCTAGAAACAGTGAAGGAGTCAAACTTCAGCTATTTTAGGTTCCACAGGCCACAGGATAAGATCTTTAGACAAGGCGCTTCAGTTTCCTTATCTGCAACATGCAGATAAGAACACCTTCCTGGGGCTGGGAGGATAGCTCAGTTGGTAGAGCACTTGCCCAGCCTGCACAAGGCCCTGGGTTCAATCCCCAGCACCACCACCAAAAAAAAGAACACCTTCCTAAAAAAAAAAAAAAAGTTATAAAAAATATTATGATTTAAAAAGTAATATATATTCAGAATGTTACTGCTGGAATCAAATGAAAGGCCTTTCAGAGCACCAAATAGCATCTTGCTGCACAGAAGTTACAGATCTGTACACAGAACATGCCTTTCTGTCTCTACCAAGCCAAAACAAGATTGCACGGACCCCTCCCTTCACTTCCAGGACAATTATGATTCACCAGCCTGGTTCCCAAAGTTGCACAAATAAATATAATTAAGAAAACCAATGCCCGGTAAATATAAAATTTTGACCATCCTGAAAAGATAGGTCATTCCCTTCAATGTTTTTCTCAAGTTAGGATTATATATAATGCCAATTTATATACAACCCAAATCAAAGATAACTACAATAAAGATTTCAAAAAATAGGCCAGACACAGTGGCACACACTTGATCCCAAATACTTGAAAGGCTGAGGCAGCCCAAATCTAGTTCTAAAATAATCTTCTAAAAGCAATGTAAATTTATCAATTTTACTACTGTATTTTATATATATATATATATATATATATATATATATATATATATATATATCTCATAGATATATATACACACTCATGTGATTATATAATA
Organism: Marmota flaviventris; assembly: GCF_047511675.1. Lineage (NCBI taxonomy): Eukaryota > Metazoa > Chordata > Mammalia > Rodentia > Sciuridae > Marmota > Marmota flaviventris. Next base: position 137,056,818 of record NC_092498.1, on the reverse strand, counting down.
CATGTAACAAGTATATATGAATATATAAATATATCATATATGCAAGTATTAATATTTGTTATATATACATACATTCAGAGTTAAATGTCATATATCTAGTTTTTTATGATTAACACAAAGCAATGTACAAATTACTGATATCTTAAAACATCTATGGGGCTGAGGTGTGGCTCAAGGGTAGAGCGAAGGCTTAGCACGCTCAAGGCCCTGGAGAATTTCAATATTTATTTTTCAGTTTTTGGCGTACACAACATCTTTGTTTGTATGTGGTGCTGAGGATCGAACCCGGGTCACACGCATGCCAGGCGAGCGCGCTACCGCTTGAGCCACATCCCCAGCCCTAATAAAATGTGCTTTCAAATAAATGTATACCTTGTGTATCTGTGATGATGTCCCAGGTATATTCCCTTCCACAAACTCACAAATATTAATCCACAAGTTATTATTTTCAATCTTTGTCCAAATGTGAACCAAAAAAGTATTCAAGATTCATCAGGCACTCAAATATCCGATAAATCCAAGAATAAATGATAAATCATATTTTGTGAAAAAGGGAAACAACAACAAGAAGTGTTGGCGAGGATGCAGGGGGAAAAGGTACACGCGTACATTGCTGGTGGGACTGCAAATTGGTGCAGTCAATATGGAAAGCAGCATGAAGATTCCTTAGAAATCTGGGAATGGAACCACCATTTGAAGCAGCTATCCCTCTCCTTGGACTACACCCAAAGGACTTAAAAATAGCATACTATAGGGACACAGCCATATCAATGTTTATAGCAGCACAATTCACAATAGCCAAACTGTGGAACCAACTTAGATGCCCTTCAGTGGATGAATGGATAAAAAATATATATATATGGTATATATAAACAATGGAATTTTACTCAGAGAACAAATTCACGGCATCTGGGCTGGGGATGTGGCTCGAGTGGTTGCGCGCTCACCTAGCATGCGTGGGGCACTGGGTTCAATCCTCACCACCATATAAAAATAAAATAAAGATACTGTGTTCACCTAAAACTAAAAAATAAATATATATTTTTTTTAAATCATGGCATTTGCAGGTAAATGGAAGGCATTGTAGAAGATAATGCTAAGTACAGTTAGCCAATACCAAAAAAACAAATGCTGAATGTTTTCTTTGATATAAGGAGGCTGACTCATAGTGGGGTAGGGAGGGGGAACATGGGAGGAATAGATGAATTCTAGATAGGCAAGAGGAGAGGGAGGGAAAGGGAGGAGGCAGGGGATTAGCAAGGATGGTGGAATGTGATGGACGTCATTATCCAAAGTACATGTATGAAGACAGGAATTGGGTGTCAACCTACTTTATATACAAACAGAGATATGAAAAATTGTGGTATATATGTGTAATAGGAATTATAATGCAAAAAAAAAGTACATGAATAAAGACATGAATTGGTGTGAAAATACTTGATATACAAAGATATGAAAAATTGTGCTCTATATGTGTAATAGGAATTGTAATGCATTCTGCTGTCGTGTATTTTAAAAATAAAACACAATCAATTTTAAAAAGTTTCTAATAAAAAAAAAGAAAAAGGGAAACAGTTTGGGGTTAGGGCTATGGCTCAGTAGTACAGCACTTGCCTGGCACACATGAGCCCTGAGTTCCATCCCTAGCACCATGAAAAATAAATAAATAAAAGGTTTAGTGGTATCATTTAGTTACAAGGAGATAGTCATTTACAAAATTGTACATCACCACCCTCAAAATGTTATTTATTTTTTGTGTCAAGGTTTCAAAAAAAATAAATAAATGCTTCAGTAATAACAAAAACAAAACAAAAGCCAAAACTAAAATTAGAAAGAAAAACTATTTCACAATGCTAGTTGTGAAACTGACTGAGATGACCCATATAAAATGCTAGATGTTTCAATCCCTGGCACAAAAAAAATAATTAATTAATTTAATGTACTTGATAAATAAGTGTTGAACACACAGAAGGGGGAATCGGCTCCCCCTTCCCAGGCCAACCGGGTTTCCTCTGGTCTGCTAATGTGTCTTTGGTGACTTCTGCACCTCCAAAGGTCTTAGGAGTAGAATGCCCATGCCCCAAAGTGACACATTCAAGTCCAAACCTCTGACACCTGTGAGTGTGACCTTGTTTGAAAACAGGATCATTACAGAAGTCAGAAAACCAAAATGAAGTCACTCTGGATTGGAGTAGGCCCCAAACAAGTGACTGGTGGCCCTGTGAGAAAACAAGGGAACTTTGTACGCAGACACACAGAAGGAAGACAGCCATGTGAGCCACGTGAGGAGGAGGCCGAGACTGGTGAGATGCAGCCACCAGCCAAGGGACCTGGGAGTAGCCAATAGTCACCAGCAGCTGGAGGAGGCAGGTCCTCCTCAGAACACCTGTATTTCAGACTATGAGAAGATAAACTTCTACGGTTTTTGTTTTGTTTTGTTTTTTCATAGTTGTAGATGGACAGCATACCTTTATTTTATTTGTTTATTTTTATGTGGTGCTGATGATTGAACCCAGTGCCTCACCCGTGCAAGACGAGTGCTCTGCCACTGAGCTACAGCACCAACACTTCTGTGGTCTTTTGTTATTGTTTTTGTTGTTGTTTGTTTTTGGTACTGGGGATTGAATCCAGGGACACTTTACCACTGAGTGACATCCCCAGCCCTTTTTTTTTTTACTTCCAGACAGGGTCTCAGTGAGTTGCTTAGGGTCTTGCTAAATTGCTGGGGCTGGCTTTGAACTTACAATCCTCCTGCCTCAGCCTCCTAAACTGCTGCGATTACAGGCGTGTGCCAGGGGGCCCAGCAAACTTATGTGGTCTTAAGCCACCCAGTATGTACTGTTTGGCAGCCTAGGAAACCAATAAAAGGGCTGATGAAGGGATTACTGGAAAAGTCTACAAGCCTCATAAATGTCAAGTATTCAGGCTCCCCCAGGAGCCTAGCACAAACTGGAATGGGGCAGACATGCCATATATGAAAACTTTGTGAATAGTAGCTTCACAAAGAGAAAAATGAGATCACATAGATGACATGATAACATTTGGCCCTCAACATGTGTTTTCTGTTGTTTTGTGGAGCTGGGGGTTGAACTCAGGGCCTCACACATGCTAGGTAAAACTCTACAATTGAGCCACATCCCCAGTATGCGTGTTCCCTCGCTCTCTGTCTTTTCAAAATTGAATCCAGAGGCATAGCATCACTGAGCTATAGCCACAGCACTTTTTATTTTGAACACATCTCTCACTAAGTTGTCCAACCTGGCCTCGAACTTGTGATGCTCCTGCCTCAGCCTCCCTCCTGAGCTGTTGGTATTACAGGCATGCACACCTTCACCCAGTTATTCAATACAAGTTTTTTGTCTCTTGTTTCTTGTCTCTCTCTCCTACCATTCTGTAAGCACTGTGGAGTTGGATCTGTCTAGCTCATTCCTCTATTCCAGATTTCCAGATTGGATCTCAGTAAATCTCTGATTAATGAATCAATGCATTCTTTTTATTGACTCTTATGTCCCGCCTAGTGTATCCCACATGACTTCACATGTAAATTACAGATGACCTGAGGAAATGGCCTGAGGACCTGTGGGTGGGTGTGCATAGCCCCGCCTGGGCAAGGAAGACAACCCCATCACTACTGCTGAGAAAATACCCAGCGGTCCTGAGCACCCAGGAGCCCCAGCCCTGGAACCAGTAGACTAAACATAGAAAGACAGACACCATTTTACTCTTGGGGGCACTAAGCAGGCCCCCAGACCCCCCATTGCAATCCCTGGTCTCCCTTGCCCTCTCCCTGCCCTCTGCTCCTCTGTAGCTTTCCACAGTCACAGAGGCCACTGGGAACCAAAGCTGGAAGACTCCTCCCCAGCCAGCCAAGGTCCCCAGCTGACCTCACCTCTCAGCCTGCCCTACTCACTGATGACAGAGGAATCAGGACTTGGAGTGGCTGAACTCAGTCACATTCCTCTTCAGACCAGGGAAGGGTGGTGGGGAGCAGCAGCTGGGACAGAATGACAGCACTGGGAGCAGAAGGCTGGGACACTTTGTTCTAAGAATAGCTTACTAGTGTGCTGAGCGGTCCATTCAGCTCCCCAGGTGACCTAGAAGTCACAGTCCTTGGGAGGGGTCAGGGTGAGAAAGAGAAAGAAGTAGCTTCTGTGGTGCTCTGGGCTCCATGGACCACCCAGGCCCCCAGGGAAAGGAATGCACCAGTAAACAGCTAGAGCAGCGGGCAGGTTCCAGCCCTGGCAGGCAGCAGGAAACGCAGGCAAGACGGCAGCTGCCTGCGGAGGCAGGTGATTTGGGTAGAAGCAACCATGGATTTCGGAGTCTCATCTGGGGTAAGGGCCAATTCTAGACCAAAAGGCAGATATGGGGGAGTTTCTCTCCACAGACAGATCCCAGCCAATGAATGACAAAGGAGTGACAAAATTAGATCGTCACCACTGTGATGATGCTGAGGAACTGGTGCTGAGCATCAAAGACTGCTAACATCAGAGGGAGAACGAGACCTGACATTTCCTGCCTCCTGAAGGAGAGCAGAACACCAACCATGAAGCAGTCCTGCCAGACAGGAGTGAATGAGAGAAAGAGAAAGACACACTTGAACTGGGCTTTTCTTTTCCTCCTTTTTTTTTTTTTGGCGGTACAAGGCATTGAGCATGCAAGGTAATGTTCTACCTGAGCTACCCCTCAAGAGGGACACCTTGAATCTGCAACCATCACATGCAACTATCAATTCACAGGAACATCAGAAAATAGGGCATGTTAAACAACTCTCCGGGATGCCATCAGGAGAACCCAGGAGGTACCAGAGACTTCTCAACCAATCAGAGTAGTGAGCTTACTAATATTCTGATTCATATGACTGTCAAAAAGAAGGAGAAGGAGGAGGAGGAGAAGGAAGAGGAGGAGGAGGAGGAGAAAGAAAAAAACTGGCATATATTAGGGTCTGTAATATACTTAGCCACCTATCCTGTCTGGGTCTATGGAAAGAACCGGGAAGCTCTGAAAACAGATGAGTGTCACAGGTAGACCCAAAGGGAAAGAGGAGCTCTTTCTCCCCTGTACATGAACTTACTGGCAGCCAGGGTAGAGGCATGGGTGCCTGACCTCTTCCCATAATCAAGGCCCACAGGAGGCCACGGAATGCACCAAGGGTTCCTCCAGGAAGAGCACCCAGGCCAGTGCCAAGAGCCCTGGTCTGAGTTCTAGTCCCAACAACCCACAGACCCTTTCCTAGGCCTCAGTTGCCCCCTGGATAAAGCAGGAAGAAGCGACCTTTATACACCACCCCCACCCTTTGCAAGAGAACTGTTTCTTCCAACAGAAGCTTTGACAAAATTCAAATTCATAAATAAAAACAAGCAGCTCAGGCTGGAACAGGAGGTAGGGACTTCAGAATTGGACCAGATTCCCGGGACTTCCCTTTGAAAATCACTGGATTAGGTCATTTTTAGGTCCTTTCTCTAGGCTGACAAACTGACTTTTAGTCTAGTTCCTGAATACTCATTTCATTTCTCATCAGGGTTGACTAGAGGGAATTTGGGGAAGACCTGGAGGCTTGCCTGAGAGACCACGACAGCCAATGGAGCCCACCAGCCCTTCTGTCTGGTCCACCTTCACAAAGGGCCAGGTGTTTGAGCAAGAGGCTCAGCACTGGGGGAGGAGGTAAGTGCCCCAAAGGGACAGATTATTGGGATGGGAAAAGTCACCCCTGGAGCAGGTGACAGGGAAAAGCTGCCCATTGGAACCAGTAAAGAATCCATATAACTGGAACTCTTAGGCCCTGAAATCACTGTGTTCCTGGGGAAGCATTCCACCTCCAAGCAAATCCTGGAGTTCCTAAGTAGGCCAGCAGTTTCCCGCTCATCTCCCTCTGAGTTTCCCAGGCTGTGCATACATCCAACAGACCAGCTACAGGAACTGATCCATGGCCCTGTGGCCCTTGCTTTGAAGGCTCCATCAGTCAGCTCCAAGAGCCAAGGACTTGGAGCCAGAGGACGCTGCTCAAAGTCACCTTGAAGGCTAACAGGAAGCACACACAAGCACTGACACCAAACTCCCCCTCAGACCCGCTCTTGAGAAAGGTCACAGAGCTGTTCCCCTTCACAGTCCTGGCATGCTGTCATCCCAGGCTTCTGGTCTGGGTTTACATCCTGCTCCTTGGGAGTAGCTCCTCACCAATCTAACACTAGCAGCATGTGTTAGGGAGGTCACCGGCCCCAGGTTCAAATCCCTCTCCACCCTACTGTTTCTAGCAGTGAGGCCTTGGGTATGACCCTGAACCCCTCTGGGCCTCAGTTTCCTCATCTGTAAAATGGAGATAAAATCCTGGCACTATCATGGAAAGCACTTGGTAAACTTGATAGCAGGGGATCTCTTGAGGATATGGTCCCAAACTGAGGGCTTAAATGCACTGGAAAGAAAAAGCATTGAGGCCAGGAGTCACTGCACAAAAAGAACAAGCCTCCTCAAGCTGAGTCCTCAGTTTCCTCATTATGAAAGGAGAGGATGGGTGTCACCGTGCCCAGATGTTCCCCAGGCCCCAATGCCTTCAGGCTCCTCATCTCAGCACCTATTTGCTTTTGTTGTTGTTTTTGTTCTTTTACAGAACATGGAATTAGATCTAGGGCTCTATACCACTGAGCCCTTTTTACTTATATTTTATTTGAGACAAAGTCTCACTAAGTTGCTGGCCTCGAACTTGCAATCCTCCTGCCTCACTCAGCCTCCTGTGTAGCTGAGACTATTAAGGATGTGCCATCATGACCAGCATCTTGGGCACCTTTTCAAATGACCCCAGGACTGCTGTCTGTGCTGCAAAACCCTGACCCTCATGGGTGGCCTAAGGGGACACAAACATAGACTGACAAATCTTGGCTAAACCCAACCAAGCAAGGACATCCACCAAGTTACCCAAGACAACAAGGGAAACCTGGATGATTCGAGGCTGAGACCCAGCTGCAGGGCTGTGCGGAAGTTGAGACAGTAGAAGCTGCCGTCAGTCAGACCCGGGAACAAACTGTTCTTCCACTCACTACCTACACGATCGTGGACAAGAAACTGTGAGCCTCAGGGTTTGTTTTTGGTGCTTTTATGGTGATGGGCACCAAAGCCCAGGGACTCATGCATGCCAGGCAAGCACTCCACCACCAAGCTATATCCCCTAGCCCTAAGCCTCAGTGTGGTTTTTTAAATATTTTTTAGTTGTAGATGGACATAATACCTTTATTTATTTGTTTATTTTATGTGGTGCTGATGATTGAACCTAGCACCTCACACGTAACAGGCAAGTGCTCCACCACTGAGCCACAACCTCAGCCCCTTAAGCCTTGTTTTTGACATCTATAAAATGGGAGTGGGGCCAGGTGCTGTGGTGCATGCCTGTAATCCCAGCAGCTCGAGAGGCTAAGGCAGGAGGATCATGAGTTCAAAGCCAGCCTCAGCAACAGCGAGGCGCTAAGCAACTCAGTGAGTCCCTGTCTCTAAATAAAATACAAAACAGGGCTGGGGATGTGGCTCAGTGGTCAAGTGCCCCTGATGTTCAATCCCCAGTACAAAAAATAAAATTAAATTTAAATAAATAAAATGGGAATGGAAACGGGGCATAGCTCAATGGTAGAGAGCTTGCCCTAGGTTCAATCCCCAGCACCATTGGAAAAAAACAAGACTACGGCAGAAGGATCACAAGTTCAAGGCCAGCCTCAGCAACTAAATGAGACCCTGTGTCAAAATGAAAAAGGTTGAGGATGTAGCTAAATGGAAAGCACCCCTGAGGTTTCAATCCCTAGTACTAAGGGGAAAAAAAAAAAAAAAAAAAAGTCGGGGGGTGTGTGGCATTGGCTTCAGGATAGGCAGATGGACAAATGGAGCAAATTAGAGCATCCAGAAACAGCCCCCACCAATGCGGCCACCTGATACATGAGAAAAGAGCACTCCAGGGCCACGAGGACAGGGGATCCTTTTCAGTAATGGTGCTGGGTCAACTGGATATCCATATGGAGAGATAAAAGAATTTTGACCCCTATCTCCTACCAAACATGAAAATCAATTCCAGATGAACTACACATTTAAATGTAAGGGTTCAGGGCTGGGATGTAGCTCAGTAATAGAGCACTTGCCTAGCATGCGTGAGGCCCTGGGTTCAATCCCAGCACCACAGGAAAAAAAAAAGTCTCAAACAATAAAGCTTTTTGAAAAAAAAAATGTGAACATCTTTGTGACCTTGGAATAAGCAAACATTTTTACAAGACACAAGAAAAACTAAAGAATCGAGCAAAGCTAAGTAGTATCTGTTAAAATTAAGAACTTTGAGCTAGGCACAGTGGTGTACCCTATTATCCCAGAGACTCAGGAGGCTGAGACAGGAGGATCAAAAGTTCAAAGCCAGCCTTAGCAACTTAGCGAGACCCAAATCAACTTACTGAGACCCTGTCTCAGAATAAAATATAAAAAGGACTGGAGATGTTGCTGGTGGTAAAGCACCACTGGGTTAAATTCCTACGACTCTAATACCCCTTCAAGAACTTCTGCTGGGTATAGTGGCATGCTCCTGTAATCCCAATTTACTTGGGAGACTGAGGCAGGAGGATTACTTGAGCCCAGGAGCCCAAGGTCAGTCTGGGCAACATAGCAAAATCCTGTCTCAAAAAAGAAAATTTTCCAGCGACTCAGGAGGCTAAAGCAGGAGATCGAAAGTTCAAAGCCAGTCTGGGCAACTTAGTGAGGCACTTAGCAACTCAGCAAGACTCTGTCTCTAAATAAAATACAAAAAGGGTTGGGGATGTGGCTCAGTGGTAGAGCACTTGCCTAAGCATGGGTGAAGCAGTGGGTTCAATTCTCAGCACCACATATAAATAAATGAAATAAAGAAAGGTTCACTGACAATTTAAAAAAATTATTAAAGGGGGGGGGGCTGGGGATGTGGCTCAGTGGTTAAGCACCCCTGTGTTCAATCCCCAGTATCAAAAAAAAAAAAAAGATTTTTTAGGGGGATGGGGTATGGTTCAGTGGTAGAGTGCTTGCCAAGCATGGGTGAGGCCCTGGGCTCAATCACCAGCACCACAAAAATAACAAATAATAGATAGCAGCCATGTATGATAGCACACGCCTATAATCCCAGCAATTAAGAAGCCTGAAGCAGGAGATTCCACATTCAAAGCCAGCTTCTATAAGACCCTCAGCCACTTACTGAGAACCTGTCTCAAAACAAAAAATAAACAGGTCTGTGGGTATGGGTGTAGCCCCTGGGTTTAATCCCCAGCAAAAAAAGAAAAGAAAGAAAAAAGATTATTAAAAGACAATCCATAAAGTTAGAGAAGATTCTTAAAGACAGATATCCAATAAAGAACTCATATCCAGAATACATAAAAATCCTTATGTAAAAGGCTAAATCTTGTCTTCCCCCCAAATTCATATATTGAAGTGCTAACCTAAGGGAGTCAGAAGTAGGCAAAAAATTTCTTGAACAAGACACAAAAAATCGGGGGCTGGGGATATAGCTCAGACCGTAGAGTGCTTTCCTGTCATGCACAAGGCCCTGAGTTCAATCCCCAGCACCACCAAAAAAAAAAAAAAAAAAAAATTTCAAAAAATCTGAATGGATTTGCTGAGTGCAGTGGTACCTGCCTGTCATCCCTGCAACTCATGGGGGGAACAGGGCTGAGGCAGGAATATCCCGAGTCCAAGGCCAGGATCAGCAATTGAGTAAGACCCTGTCTCTAAATAAAAATGAAAAGGTATAGGAATGTAGCTCAAAAGTAGAATAAAGGGGTCAATCCCCAGAACTGCAAAAGAAAAAAAAAAAAATCAAGAAAAGATACATTGTCTCTCTTAAAAATTAAAATAAAGAATTCGGGCCAGGGCCAGGCAGAGGCCTGTAATACAAGCCTCTTGGGAGGCTGAAGCAGGAGAATCACAAGCTCAAAACCAGCCTCAGCAACTTAGTGAGATCCTAAACAACTTAGCAAGACCCACTCAAAATAAAAACTAAAAAGGGCTGAACAGGCTGGGGATGTGGCTCAGTGGTTAAGCAACCCTGGGTTCGATCCCTGGTACCAAAAAAAACTTATGCCAGGCACACACCTGTAGTCCCAAATTACCCAGGGGAACCCACGAATGTAACTTTGTTTGGGAATAGGGTCATTAAATAGGTAATTAAGTGAAAATGAAGTCTTTAGGGCAGGCCCTCATCCAAAAACTATTGGTACTCTAAGAAGAGGAGACTAAGACAAAGATACATGTAGAGGGAAAACTATGTGAATCAGGGACAAAATAGACAACAGGCCAAGGAGAGAGACTTGAAAGAAACCAGACTTCCAGCTTCCAAAACTGTGAGAAAATGAATTTCTATTATTGAAGGCCCCCCAGTCTATGGTACATTGTTAGAGCAACTCTAGCAAATTAATATACTCTCCAATCAATAAGCACCTGTTCCAAGCATGGGGGGCACACACCTGTAATCCCAGTTACTCAAATTCAAGGCCAGCCTGTGCAATTCAGGGAGACCCTATATTAAATAAAAGGGGCTGTGGTGTAGTTCAGTGAACAGCACTCGCCGAGCATACCTGAGGCTGAGATCAATTCCAAAAAATTACCCAAAAAAAAAAAAAAAAAAAATAGTAATGAAACATAAAATTACCAAAAAATAGTAATGAAATATAAAATATAAAAATAGGGCTGGGGTTGTGGCTTACTGGTAGAGTGCTTGCCTGCATGTGTGAGGCACTGGGTTTGGTTTGCAGCACCACATATAAACAAATAAATTAAAGGTCCATTGACAACTAAAAAAAACATAGTATCTATTTAAAGTAATGGGGAAAAGGCTTGATCAAATATCTCACAAAAGAGCATATCCAAGGCCAGGCAAGATGGTTCATGCCTGTAATCCCAGTGGCTGAGACAGGAGGATCGCAAGTTCAAAGCCAGCCTCAGCAACAGCAAGGCGTAACCAACTCAGTGAGACCCTGTCTCTAAATAAAATACAAAAATATAGGGCTGGGGATGTGGCTATGTTGAGTGCTCCTGAGTTCAATCCCTGGTACCTAATAAATAAATAAATAAATAAATAAATAAATAAATAAATATATTTTTAAAAAGGCAGAGGGGTGCTGGAGATGTAGCTTAGTGGTTAAATATCCCTGAGCTCAATCCCCAGTGCCAAAAAATAAAAAATTAAAAAAGAGCATATCAAAATAGTCATTAAGCTCTGACATGGAGTTCAATTACATCAGTCATTAATGAAACACCAAAAATCACAGTGAGGGACTGGGGTTGTGGTTCAGCGGTAGAGCACTCGCCTAGCAGTGCAAGGCCCTGGGTTCGATCCTCAGCACCACATAAAAATAAATAAATAAAATAAAGGTATATATTAAAAAAAAAAAAAAACACAGTGAGACACAACTCCATACCCACCAACAGGGGAGTGCAGCTAAAATAAGAATAATGACACTAATTCCTTAGGACAATTATTTGACAGCATCAACTAAAACTGAATATACATATATACTCTATGCCCAATGATAGTTCATGCATATATTTACCAAAAATCATGTTCTATAATGTTCTCAGGAACACTCTAGATATAGCCTTAAACTGACTGGTACCCAGGTACCCATCAACTGTAGAACGAATAAATTGTAAAATATTCGCATAATGGAAAACTACACAGAAATAAATAGACACAACAAATGTAGATGAATCTCATAAAAACAAGGTTGATTGCCACGCATGGTGGTGCACACCTGTAATCCCAGAGGCTCGGGAGGCTGAGACAGGAGTACCATGAGTTCAAAGCCAGCCTCGGCAACAGTGAGGCACTAAGCAACTCAGTAAGATACTGTCTCTAAATAAAATTCAAAAAAAGGCTGGGGATGTGGCTCAGTAGTTGAGTACCCCTGAGTTCAATCCCGAGTACCCCCAAAATAAATAAACAAACAGGGCTAGGGATGTGGCTCAGTAGCTAAGCACCCTTGGGTTCAATCCCTGTTACCAAAAAGAAAAAGAAAAAAGGAAAATGTGGACAAAGTTGAGTGACAAGAAGTCAAAAGAAAAGAGGACATTCAGTGTGATTCCACTGACATAAAGTAGGAAAACAACAGAACTCATTCCTGCCATCAGGGTGACAGGAGGGGAGGGGCCAGATTAAAGCACAAGAGGATTCTGGTGTACTGGTTCCCTGGCTGTTTGTTTAGTTAAAATGACTCAAGTGGCCAGGCATGGTGGTGCCCGCCTATGGTCCCAGCTGCTCAGGTGGCTAAAATGTTTGAGTCCAGCCTGAGCAACTTAACAAGACCCTGTCTCAAAAAAAAAAAAGCTTTTTTTCAAGGGTTGGGGATGTAGCTCATTGGTGGAGCACTTGCTTACTGTGGGCAAAGCCCTGGGTTCAATCCTTGACAGTGGAAAAAAAAAAAAAATAATGGATACAGTTACTGTATGTGCACCTATCTATACATACATTTTGCTTAAATTAAAAAGTATTGTTTTGGGGGGCTGGGGTTGTAGCTCAGTGGTGGAACACTTGCCCAGCACATGTGAGGCCCTGAGTTCGATCCTGGCACCAAATAAAAATGAATAAATAAACAAAACAAAGCTATTGTGTCCATCTACAAATAAAAAATTTAAAAAACTAAAAAGCGTTTGGCTGGGGTTGTGGCTCAGCGGTACAGCACTCACCTTGCACGTGCGAGACCCTGGGTTCGATCCTCAGCACCACATAAAAATAAATAAGTGAAATAAAGGTATTGTGTCCAACTACAACTAAAAAATAAAATATTTTTTTTAAAAAGTGGTTTTTTTTTTTTTTTTTTTTAATGTAGTATTATAGAAACGGAAAGTGTTTTTTGGGTTTTTTTTCCCCCTTGTGTTATTGGAGATTGAACTCAGGGCCTCATACTTAACTATATCTCCAGCCCCTTTTTAAATTTCATTGAGACAAGGTCTCAATAAATTGCCCAGGCTGGCTTCTCCTCCTGCCTCAGCTCCCAAAGCACTGGATCACAGGCTTGAGTCACAGTGCGTGACAGTGTGCCTTTGCAGTTCCACTCAGGAGACTGAAGCGGGAGGATCATCTGAGCCCAGTATCTCAAGCCCAACTTGAGCAACATAGCAAGATCCTGTTTATAGAAATAAAAGACAGGGAGCTACAAGCTGATGGCTTATAAAGAAAGCCTGAGGGGGTGGGGTTGTGGCTCAGAGGTACAGCACTCCTCTACCAAACGTGAGGCACTGGGTTTGATCCCCAGCACCACATAAAAATAAAATAAAGATATTGTGTCCAGGGCTGGGGATGTGGCTCAAGCGGTAACGCGCTTGCCTGGCACGTGCTGGGCGCTGGGTTCAATCCTCAACACCACATAAAAAATAAAATAAAATAAAGATGCTGTGTCCACCGAAAACTAAAAAAAAAGAACATTAAAAAAAAAGATATTGTGTCCACCTATAACTAAAAAATAATTTTTTTAAAAAAAGAAAAGCCTGAGAAGAGTCTAAGACCCACACTGTGGCCCCTAAAGCTAGCCATGCACCTTTCTAAAACAGTCACCTGGTTGGGCCAGCCTCCCCATACTGCCCTCTCGAGCAAAACTCTTGGTTTATGTTAGGGACACTTCTGTCACCCAGCAACCCTGGAGAACTGTTGCTTCCCCAACTCAGTCGTTGACCTGGGCCCCCATTCTACTCTGGGGTTGTGCTAGGTCTATCAGAGCCAAGCCAGAGACGCTGCGTGGAAGTCTGTGGGTCGAGGAAGGAGGACCCTGAGCTGGTAGGATGTGAACCTTGAGCCGCTGGCTGTAGCTCTTTACATGGAGAGAACCTTCCTGAAAACCAAAGAGACAGAGGAAGCAAATCAGGACACAAAAAGCAGGCAACCTCCTGGGATCATCTTGGAGCACCTAAGCCTAGATGTGCCTGCGGATTACGCCCCAGATGTATGTAAATCAGTAAGTTTCGTTTTGCTTAGGCCAGCTTGAATGACATTTGTCACCCCCATCAAATGTGCCTATCACCACTCTCCAAAAGCCTGTGCACACTCAGAGATAAAAATGGACATTTTTAATACCCCAAATTGGCTACAGCCACTCACACCCCTCACAGCGTCAAGTGCACCATACCTTCCCAAAGCACCAAGAGACATGGGGCTGGCTTACTGTTCATGCTTTCTGTACCTTCCTAGAAAATTCTAGCACTGGCAAGGATGTTGGGACCATCTTACTAGACCCTTCTGTATCCTCCGTGAGAAGAACGAGGCTCAAGGGAAGAGACTGCCTGGGCACATCCAGAGCGAAACAAAACCTCAAAAGGCTTGAGAAGCTGTTCAAAAGGGCCAGGCAGGCAATGTTATTTAAGAAAGCTTGCTGGGCTGGGGATGTGGCTCAAGCGGTAGCGCGCTCGCCTGGCATGCGTGCGGCCCGGGTTTGATCCTCAGCACCACATACAAACAAAGATGTTGTGTCTGCCAAAAACTTAAAAAATATGTATATATTAAAAAAAAAATTCTCTCTCTCTCTCCTCTATCTTAAAAAAAAAAAAAAAGAAAGAAAGAAAGCAGCGGTGCACACCTGCAATCCCAATGACAAGGGAGGCCGAAGGTTCACAAGTTCAAGGCTAGTCTGGGCAATTTAACAAGACCCTGTTTCAAAATAAAAAAGGGCTGGGGAGGTTGATCAGTGCAAGAGCAATCCTGGATTCAATCCCTAATATGGGGAATAGGGGCAGGAAGGGGGAAGCAAGCTGCATTTATTAAGGTTGTCATGTTGCTTCAACCCCAGGTTTGAGAACTTGGCTTTCGTATTTGCTCATAGACATTATAATAAATAAAAATAGGGCCTCATCTGGCATAAAGCTATGCATTCATTCATTCATTTTCTTATAATCCTTCTTCAAGACACACTCTGATAATTAGCTTCATTATCAGATAAAGAAATTGAGACCTAGTCAAGTTACCTTGCCCCAAATCACTCAGTTAAGTAGCAAAGGTAACTTCAAAGCAAGGTTGTCAAATAACAAAGGCTTGGCTGAGTTGGAAGCACCAGGCCAAGTTCCTGTGCATAGAGTTGATTTAAAAGGTGCACTGTCCCATCTTCTGCCCTTGATGGAATAGTTTTTCCCCTTCAGCTCTGATATTCACTTCTTTAACATATTTAGTAATCCAGCTTTAAAAAAAATAAAAATTGCCAGGCACAGTGGCACACACTTGTAATCCTAGTGACTTGGGAGACTGAGGCAGGAGGATTTCAAGCTTGAGGGCAGTCTCAGCAACTTAGCAAGATACTTGTCTCAAAAATTTATTATTTTACTTATTACTTATTAAACCCAGGGATGCTTAACCACTGAGCCACATCCCCAACCCTTTTTATTTTTTACTTTGAGGAGGATCTTCACTAAGTTGCTGAGGGACTTGCTAATTGCTGAGGTTGAATTTTCGACCCTCTAGCCTCTGGAGCTGTTGAGATTATAGGCATATACTACTGCACCCAGCTCAAAAAAAATTTTTTTTTAAAGGGACTGGGGATATAGCCCAGTGGTAGAGCATCCCTAGATTAAATCCCCAGTACTTTGGGGTGGGGGAGAAGCAGAAAATAATAAGTGTTGGTGAGGATAAGGAGAAATGAGAACCCTCATACATAGCTTATGAGAGTGTACAATGGCATAGCTGCTGCAGGAAGCCAGGCTAATAGTTCCTCAGAAGTTTAACACCGTCACCGTATGCTGTGGTTTATATGTCCTGCAGAAGTTCTCCGATGCAGCAGTATTGGGAGGTGGAAACTAGTGGAAAGTGTTTGGGTCATGGGAACGAAGTCCTCATGGTTAGATTAATGCTTTCCTCATGGCACTGGATTAGTTACCATGATAGAGGTTAAACGCTATGATGCTCTCACCAGAAGCCAAGCAGATGCCAACATCATGCTCTTGAACTTCCCAGCCTCCAGAACCATGAATCAAAATAAACCTCTCTTCTTTGTAAATTATCCAGTCTCAGGTATTCTGTTATAGCAACAGAAAATGGACTAAACCACCACATGACTCAGCAATTCCACTCCTCAGTACTACAGAGAATCAAGAGAAATGAAAATGTATGTTTATACAAAACCTTGTATGTGAATATTCCTTGCATTATTCATAACTGCCAAAAATGGAAACAACCAAAATGTGTATTAATGCATGAATGAATAAACAAAACATGGTCAATCCATACAATGGAATATCATTCAGCCATTAAGGGTTGGGGATGCAGGCTGGGATTGTATCTCAGTAGTAGCATGCTCGCCTAGCATGCATGAGGCACTGGGTTTGATCCTCAGCACCACATAAATATAAAATAAAATATTTTAAAAAAAAAAAAAAAGGGTTGGGGATACAACCCCAAATGTGTTAGATAAGTTAAGAATGCATGCATAGGATGCAAAAGGTTCTGGGTTCCATCCCTACTACCAAAAAAAGGAATGAAGCACTGATTCATGCTGCCACATGGATGAGCCTTGCATACATGTTGAGTGAAAGCACCCAGTCACAAAAGGTCTGCATTATTTGATTCCAGCCCATAATCCCAGTCACTCTGGAGGCTGAGGCAGGAGGAGCACAAGTTCTAGGCCAGTCTGGGCAACTTAGCAAGACTATCTCAAAATGAAAAAATAAAAAGGGTTAGGGATATAGCTTAGCAGACAGCAGTCCTGGGTTCCATCCCCAGCTCTGCAAAAAAATCAATGTCAAGGCAAATCCATACAAAAAAATCATGAGATTAGGAGCCACCAAGGGATGGAGGGAGAAGCGAACTGGGAGGTGCAGGGTTTATTTTTAAGATGATGAAAGTGGTTTGGAAATAGTGGTGATGTTTGTACAATATTGTGAATATACTAAAGTGAAATGTACCCTTGGAGATGGCTAAATGGTGAATTTCATAGTGTGAGAATTTAGGGTTAAGCCATTGTTATTCAAATCACATGTTACCCCCTGTGCCCTACTTTTAATCTCCCTAGGGGCTTCCCATCACACTAAGAGTCAAATTCAAATTCCCTGCCGGGGCCTACAAGGACCTAATGACTTAGCCCTGCAACTTCCACCACCTCTTCCATTGCTTGCCCCCTCACTCATTCAGGTCCTCCACACACCGAGCTTATCCTCACCTCTTAGCATTTGCACTTGCTCATCTCTCAACCTATAATGTATTAGAATGTTCTTTCAGGGAGCTGGTGGTAGAGCGCTTGCCTACCAAGTGGGAGACCCTGGGATAAATCCCCAGAACTACCAAAAAAAGAAAAGACCTGGGGATGTGGCTCAGTGGTAGAGTGCTTGCCTAGCATTCAGGAGGCCCTGGGTTTGATGACTAGACCTGACTCCCCCACCCCTGCAGGGAAAAAAAAAAAAGTGCTTTAGAATGTTCTTTCCCATGGCTGATTCTTGCCAATCAGGTCTTGTTCAAATGCCCTCCCCAGACACTGAGAGGACCGCCCTGACCACCCTGCCTAAAATAATGCCCCACATTAAGGGTGGCAACAGTTCTGATCACTATTAGAAAATATATGTAGTTTACTTCTTTATTGCTGGTTGCTATAACCAAAAGGGCAGGAACCATATCTGTCATATTCAAGACCACCATGTCGGCAAGAAAAGATTTTCTGGAAATAATGGATTTAATGGAAGACTTCCTTTAAGATCTGAAATGCCACCTGCTGCCCAATCCAGAGTTCAGAGCACCAAGTCCTCAGCCACACTCTGCAGGTGCCCAGGGAGTTAACAGGCATTTGCTGAGCACAGAGTGCCAAGCCCCACCCAAGGCTTGTCTAGAACCCTGAAGAAGCAGGAGGACTAATCCCTCCCCCAGAAAGCCTGAAAGCCTTTAGGGGTCACAAAACGCCCAGTGTTTACCCAGCAACTCACAAACAAACACACAGCAGAGATCTAAGATTGCATTGCTGACACCCAAGCTGGAGGCTAGGGTCCAAATCAGCCTCATAAAAGCATGTAATGGCAAACACACTCTGATCCAGGCCTTCTCAGGACTTTGCAATCTGACCTGTTCTCCACAATGAGACGGTTGCAGCTCACACCTGCCCCTGCCCCTTCCCAAGGGGACTTTCTTTTTAGAGGCAGTTAAAAGTCTAAATGGGCAGGTGATAGTGAAAGCCTCTCCCTTTTCCCTTCTCCTGTTCCTGGTTCCTCAGCATCTCTGAATCACACACACAGCCAGCAACTTACCCACTAGGAGTTTGACATCTCGGACTGTGAAATCAGGATCAGGCATCCTAGAAAAAGAAGCACAGACACTGGTGAGAAGCCAGAAACAACAGAGCCAGACTCTACCCTGCCCAGGGTGAAGCCATTTTTCCAAGTGGGGTCCTTGCTCTCTGTTTGGAATCCAAAATGAGATAACCTGGATAGAGGGCAGTGGATCAGGTAGTACCTCAAGGGAGGGTCACCCAGAACCATGGTGCCCCTTCCCCACCCCTAGAGGTACATCACACCTAAATCTCAGCCGGTACTGTGCCTGCCTATAATTCCAGTGACTTAGGAGGCTGAGGCAGGAAGATCACAGTTCAAAGCAAGGCTCAACAAATTAGCGAGACCTTAAACCACTTAGTGAGACTCTGCCTCAAAATAAAAAAGGGATAGTAATTTTGCTCAGTGGCTAAGCACCCCTAGATTCAATCCCTAGTATCAAAAAACAAAAACATAACAACAAAAAAAAAAACTCTGAACCTCAGCAGAGAATCGGACATCTACCTACCACCCCACCCTCACTTCTGCGGGAAAGACTCAAGTGTGGTGTCAAGGGCCAAACACCGGCTTTCTTTCTAGGGACAGCCCTCTCTGTGTCTCTTTCTCCCTCTAAAAAAAATACTCTCCACAGTTGTATGGAAAGTGGAAAGAACCTCTTTAAGTTCAGAGGGAAAAGAAGACAGACATTAGACCATTTCCAGGAATTTGATAACCCTGCTACAATGATTATGGGAACTATTAACTAACAGAGATGCTGAAGGTTTACTTTCCACTCCTAGGAGCATGACTGGTGAGCAAGTCCAGCTTCAGAGGCTGGAAAGGAGATGGCCTAGGATGACACCCTGAGCCTCCTCCTCTGTCCCTGCCCAAGGGGCAGAAACCTGTTCTTCCAGCCTGGCTCTGATCTCTCCCCCACCTGGAGCTCTGGTAGATCTCAGCCAGAATATAAACCAGACACAGTGGCAGGCAAAGAAAGGGGAAACGCTGGTGCCCAGGGAAATATACCCTCCATGGAAGGGAGCCATTTCCCATACACTAGCTAACATAGCTCAGGGTCTGCCAGTTTCTTGGTTCAGAGTTGAGGAGCAGGACAGGTACGATTCTTGGTAAGAGGTTGCAATGTGAAGCCAGATGGATCAGGGCAGAAGTCATCACTGTTCAAGTACCCTAAGTCCTCTCTGCCCAAATTCCTAAAAAAGACCAATCTTTAGAGAGCTTTCCCCTTGGTCAGGGCTTGAACAAGGAGCCGCTATTCCCAGATCATGAAAAAAAAGTTCCCTTGATGATGAGCGGCAGGAAGAAGGTAGAAGAAATCCACCCAAGCTAGAAATTGAGTTAGGGAGGAAGACAGGGGAGAGGCAATTAGTGTCAGCAACTTACTTAATTCCTAGTCCGTCCTTTTCTCGAAATATCAGGGGAACCCTGAGAGCTTCTCTCTGTACGTACTCATAGTTGAAATCTGTTTGGATATTTGAATTAAAACAAGTTGGTTAAGTTATTCAGGAGCAAATGAACCACGAGCCATTGGTGAGGGGAAGAAAAAATGGCAAAGGAAGGGAGTGAGGGGGTGCTAGAGGGAGGCCTGACCTCAGTGGCAGAAGCTCCCTGGAAAATGACAGGGAAATGGCAGGGCCTAGTCCGAGAGAAGCCATGCCAGCGATCGCTCCTTTGCCTACTCAGTCATTCTCTGCATGCCCCACGGGTCCGAACTTGTCAATGAACAGCCCAAGACTAGCCAGGGTTGGGGAGGAGACTTATAAAGAGTCCCACACTGAAAGAGACCCAGCTAGTGCTGAGAAAGGGGGACAGACAGGAAAACGCATCCCTGGCTGAGCTCAGAGAGTAAAGGGACTGCAGAACTGAAGAATGCCACCTGGGAGGATCTGAAGCCCCAGAGAGGAGGCTGGGAGGAGGGCTCTCATTGTAGCTGAGCATCAGTGAAAATCTTATTGTAATATCCTGCATCGTGAAGGGGAGGG
The DNA here is from genome assembly GCF_047511675.1 of Marmota flaviventris. NCBI lineage: Eukaryota > Metazoa > Chordata > Mammalia > Rodentia > Sciuridae > Marmota > Marmota flaviventris. The sequence continues at coordinate 137,036,629 of NC_092498.1, read as the reverse complement.
GGGGAAGCCGGTTTCCCTGGAAACTGTGTATTTGGTGCCAAAATAACTAGGGAACTGGGCACAGCTTTGTTGTCTTCATAGTGAAATTCTGTCGGAGCCATCACACCGCTTGCTTCCACTGGATCACCAAGAAGGATGCTCTCCAGGTAGGCTGCACAGAGCAGGCACAGCAAGGCCCAAGAAAAATCCACTGGGTAATTTCCTAACTGGGATTTGTCTGGTAGAGACCCCCAAATCTTTATCCAAAGCCCTGGAGAATGAAGGGGGCCTTTGATTAATTTCTTTCCTTCCTCAATTCTCCCCAAAAATCAATGAATCTGACCCAAACACAGCCCTAAATATGGAGGTGAGGGGAGCTGATATCAAACCCCCCCAAAGTCCAAATCACGTCCCCCAAGACCTCAGGTGACTAAAGTATCCCACAAGGCTACAGGGCCTCTCTGACTGGTCTGAAGTGAGAGAAGAGTCCCGGGGCCACTGAAGGCTGCGGCCCCTGGCGAACAGTTCACTAGGGCCTTGGGGGAGGAGGCCAAAGCTACTGGCTCAGAAAAGAGAACAAAACCATGGCAGGGAAAGCCCTGACCTCAGTGGCTCAGATCCCCAGGGGCTCACAGTGAATGGGGATTCCTAAGGATTTAAAGGAAGGGAAGTTTAAGAAGCTTCTATTTTTGAATCCAGGCGAAGGGCTCCTTCTGTTTCTCAGCTCCTCCCTCAACTTTTGGGACCAGATCTGAATTAACTAGTGAAACCCTAAGGCCCGGTCCTTTGAAAGGATCCAGGACAGCAAATTTAAGGATGCCATTTAGAGCCCCTGGCTGGTAACCTTCCCTGCCAACACACCCAAAGCCCTGCACTACCCCACCCCCAGCTTCAACTTCCTCAAATGAGCCTGAGAAAAAGTGCTGAAATCCTAGGCTGAGGATTCCTGACAAATGACTAGGAAAAGTTTACATACTGTTTTCTCATAGACTCTGCCAAATGACTCTATAAAATGGGGGGAAGAAAGGAGAGAAATTAAAATCCCATTTATGTGCAGAAAATTTACATGCAGTTAGGACTGGCACCCTGCTCTAGGACCAAACAGGCTAGAAAAAATATCTTCTTCCCTCCCCACATTTCTCCCCAACACCACCAGAGCCCAGGGGGGCAACAAGCACAAAAGAGAAAATTCAAAAATGCAAAGCCAGAAAGATCTCTCCTCCAGGCCAACTCAAGGCCTAGCCACTCATCCAGAACCCACAGGGAAGCACCTTCCGGCTGTCAGCTCCTGGAGAGGGAAGGGTTTCCAAGAAGGTGGGGAAATACAAAATAGAAACTGAGTAACTGAAAGGACACCCAAACAGCTGAGAGGAGAAGAAAAAAAAAAAAAAAATGAATACCATACCCCAGGAAGGCCTGGGGTGAGAAAGGGCATCTCCAAAACCCTCACCCCACAGGCCCTGTGGAAATCCAGGCTGCAGGGTTGGGTGGGTCATGGCTCCAAAAGCCTCAGACCCAAGCAGAAGCAACACCCCAAATCTGTCTGGAGGACACCCTGAGACACTCTTACTAGGAAGGTCAGGGAGAAAGGCAGGCCTTGCTAGATCTCAGGCTAGGCTGTACTCTGGCACCCTGAGCTTCCCCAACTTCTGCTCCAACTGGGGAGGGTTCACAGGAGACAGACAAGCCTCAGGCATGGGAAGAGACCCTATTTCCCCTAGAAGTGCCCCAAGACTTTACCAGGGAACAGGAATCTCTCAGCCTTAAGCCTGAGGGGAAGTCACCCATATCCCCTACTCCAGCTTCAAACTGTCAACGCTGCAGGCCTCAAGCTTAGGTGGCAATTCAGACCAACAACCCTGAGCGCACCTCCCCAGGCCTATAACGGGATGCGAGATGCACTCCAGAGACCCCAAGCCTGAGGAGGTGTAACCCCAATAACTCAAGACGTTCCATCACCAGCTCCTAACTAACAGAGCCCGAGAAAACAGTGGTTTAGGAGGCTTCGAGTCTGGGGGGCCTCACCCCGATGTCTCAGGAGGACCCCAGAATGAGGCTCCTCCAGTCAGGCGACTGCACCTTGGGCAGAGCACAACCGGCTGAGGAGGTGGAGGACGCGGCGCTCACGCCCTCCTTCGGTCCGACTGTCTGTTCCCAGGTCCCTCAGTCCATCAGCCCTCTGGTTCTGTCCACCGTGGTGCTGGTGGTGGGCAGAAGCCAGGCCTAGGCCTGCGCCCGGCCCCCTTCCCGCCTGCCCTCCTCCCTCGCCACCCCACCCCACCCCCCCCAGTGCTCGGCCTCGTTTCGTCACCGGATCCCCTGGAATGGGGGACGCGGGCGCGAAATACGAACCCAGCCACCGGCAGCTCCCTCCCCACGTGCGCGCGGCCCGCGGTGCGGAGGACGGCCAGGGGAGGGGGCGCCTCACCTTTGCCCTCCATGGCGTGCACGAAGTCCCCCTGGTACAGCTGGCTGCGCAGCTTCTCTTCCAGGCTGAATCCGCGGACGCTGACAATCTCCTCCACGTCCGACAAGTCTTCGTTCTCGTCGTATCTCTGGCGATCAATCGGGCGCTGCGAGGATCCAACCAGAGAGCCCGCGATATTATTGTAGGAACTGGGGGATCGCCTCTTACCCCGGGCCAACACGAACAGGTGCAGGAGTGCACGCCCCCTGTACCCCACCATTGCAATCTGAGCAACTTTGCGCAAATGCCAAAGATGCTGAAAAGCAGGAAAAGGAGAGGGGCCCACACCCCCAGGGTCCTACTGCGCCCTACACGACGAAGCACTCTCCTCCTGCATCTTTGGAAGCCATGGAAAGGGTATCTAGGGACTCTCCCACGTCCCCCATCCCCGTGATGTGTTGAGCTTTGCCCACTCAGCCGGGAGCCTGGTTATGTAACCCGCAAAGGGGGCTCCGGACACGAGCTGGCGGGGCAGATGTAGGCCCCGGGAGGAGCCGCTGCAGCTCCGGGCTCGGCGGTAACAGCCGCCCCGGCCGCCGTGGAGGCAGAGCCGGGAAGCCGGAACCGGGGCCGGCGGCGTTTCTAAGGCTGGAGCCGCTCCCGAGCTACCGGGGAAGCTGAAAAGCTGAAATGGAAGGGCTGAGACCCCAGCCGCCCCCGCCGATCGCCCGCCAGTACGAGAAGAGGAGGTGAGGGGAGGAGGTGAGGGGCTTGGGAGGGGGAGAGGCAGACGGCCCGCCACAAAGCTCCCATCGGAGACCCCAAAACGCACCAGCAGCTGCCTCATCTCCCCACGAGCGCGCGCGCACACTCACTTCCTAAGGAGACTCCCCCACCACTCCCCGCATCCCCCTACCTCCTCCCTCCACCGCCCAGCGCCCGGCGCGGCAGCCCCCCAGATTCCGGGCGAACCCCCAGCCCGCTTACCACCCCCTACACCTTTCCAAGCTACCATCTCCCCACTTAAGTGTCTGAGACTCTGAGCCTCACAAGGGACTGGAGGAGTAAGCTGCTTGCTTCCTTTTGCATGCAATTTATTATTTTTTTCCGGTCCTCTTGTAAAATACAGAAAAGGAAAGAAAAGGCAGCAAGAAACAACCGAAAAAAAAATAGAGCTATCATATACCAGATACAGATTTGGAAAAAAAAAAAAAAAAGCTACACACCAATCTTCTTCCAGAGTCTTTCTCTGCCTCCATTTTTTTAGGAGAGTTCACCAATTAATTGTCAACACTCCTGCCCCCTGCATTTTGGCGGAGGGGGGAAGGAGGGAAGACCAAAGAAAACAAACCAAAAAATAAATAAATAAAGCAAGCCAGAGCCGAGATCTACAAAGTTTTGCACCAACACTTAGGCAGATCCGTTTGCAAAGTCCTAGGAAACCATTTTCAGCAGTTGTGGGGGGGGGAGGCGTCGACGTCATAATCCCCGGAACGTAAACATTGTTGCCGATCGCGCTCTGAGCCCGCGGCCGGGCTAGTTGGGGGGGCACTCGGCCCGGGATGGGGGGGCGGGGGCAGCGGCCCGAGGAGGTGTGGGACTGGGAGGGAGCCCGCGAGGCACCGGGCGCCGTTAGCGCCCTGGCATCGCTGTTTTGTTGTTGGGTCACGAGTGCGCCTCTGCACGCAGGCGCCGCCGCCGCCCGGGAGTTGTGTGCAGAGCTGACTTTTGGAGGGCTGAGTTGCAGGCGACTGGCGCATCCCGGAGATGGCGGGGCAGGGAGGGAGGGAAGGAGGAGGGGGTGGGGAGGGAGGTGCAGATTTGCACGGCTGGCCTCAGCGGGAGGCGCGGAAATGCAAGCCGAGCAAGCTGGCGTGAAAGCCCCCGGGCCCTGGCACCCCCAAAACGACCCCCCACCTCAGTCCCTGCCCCCACTGCCCACGGCTGCCCTTCTTCCTTTTCCTTCATCCACCCTACCCCACAACTTGCGTTGGCGACCCAAATTCAAAGCATTTGGGGTATATATATATATATATATATATATATATATATATATATTTTTTTTTTTTTTTTTTTTTTTTTTTTGCTATGTAACTGCAAGTCTTTTTGGGGAGGAGGGACAACCCTGTTTAGACCCCCATTTGCGAACCCGCCAAATGGAGGACGCATTTGATGGGCTCAGAAATAAAATTAGTACAGCTCCATATCTGCATGGACTCAATACTTTTAAACTCTCGGACTGAAAGATAAGAACACACACACACAGGTACAGGAAATACAGCCAGATCGGAGCCTTTTCAGACCGCAGGTGACCGGAAGACGTTGCCTTTCATTCATTCATTCTGCTCGCCTCCGTGGAGTTCTTCACTAGCCTACGATCCCTGAAAGAGAAGTTGGACTTTTTTTTTTTTTTTTTTTTTTTAAGGTCCTTGCGCCCGCCCAGTGGAGAAAATTGATGCTCTGGAAGGAAATACTCAGAGAATCGGATCTAGCGTCTCCTAACGCAGCTCGCAAACAAGCGAAAGGTAAGCCCTGGTTGGTTGTTGACAGGAGAAGAGTTGTGGAAAGGCATGTGGCTCTTGGGATGGGATACGAAAACCTTAAGCGCACCTGGACTGATTCTATATGACTTTAGCGGAGATGTGGCCACCCTCTAAGCATATATAGAATGTCATTAGGTCCGGGAGTTCTCCCATGTCCCCCTTCCCAATGCTTGTGACAACCTCCAGAGTTGTCCTGTAATTCATCATGAACACGGAGAAACGCTTTACTCCAGACCAACTCTTGTGTCCTGCAAGGCCTGGTCTTAGGGGTTAAATCTCCTGATAAGATGACATAGCACCTGGACTACAATAAGGGACATAGTAGGTGCTCACAGCTGGTGTCCACTTGCTATTTTATTTCTGCCCCTAATCCTGTGGGCTAGTTGAAGCAGATCATTTTGCAAATTGGGAAACTGAGGCTCAGAGAAATTATGAAACTGGATGACTACTCAGCCTTCAGTCATTCCCATGTAACAGGCCATTAGACCTGGGGATGCGTCCCTCACTCACCTTAATTCACTGTCATTTCATTCTTGTAGTTTTTGTTTTGTTTTGTTTTTTTCATGTGACCCCAAAGACTAATCTTTAAAGTTTGTTTTACTCTGTGTTCACTAGCTGTAAAAATCTTTTAAAGTAGGTATTAAGCTAGCAAACACCAAACTTTTGTCTCCAAACTGAAATGGCCTATGTTGGTTCTGCTACATCCAATCGACAGCCCTTTGTATGTGGCGGGCTCTTTAGCCCTCTATCAAGAAGTGGGACTATTTTATTTGCTTCTGTCTTGAGAAAGAGAGAACCCTTTCAGGGAAACCATCTTGAAATTCCCTATTTTGCAAATGATGAAACTGGGACTCAGGAAGGCAAAGCCACTTTTACCCAAGATCATACAGTTTTCCTGTGGGCTATTGGGGTTCCAATTGGAACCTGGCTTGTCTATCACATGCCTTTTCTGATATTAACCAGGGTCACTGCTCCCACATAATGAAAAAACAAAACCAAAACACTCAAAGGAGGGCTTCCGGGCTGGAGGGTGGTGAGAAGTGAATTAAGTGAAATAAAACAAAATTGGCAAGTAGGATGCAGGATCTTCGTCCTTCACCTTTTTTCCCTGGGATTCCTCTCTCCTCATGTGGCTTCCTGGTGTCCCTCCAAAAGCTGGCACTAGGAAAATGATGGGGGGGGGGGGGCAGCCACCTTAGTGTGAAAACAGTTAAGCCTATATATCACCTCTATGGGGAGTTCCTGGCCTGTCAGAGCAGGAAGGGGTTGACTAGTCACCTAATTTAATCCCCTCCCTTTACAAACCTCGAGGAAACCGCAAACCCCAGAGAAGAATGGGCCAGCCAGGGGCTTGTTCCCCTTTGACTCCCCCAGAATGCCTATCCTGCTGCTGGGCCCTAAGTGGTCACTCCATAAATGTTGGGCCCTTGATGGATCACCTTCCCCAGCATATTTGCATTTTCTCTTTATCAGTAATTGGCAGATGAAAGGCTTTGTCCTCCTGTTGAAAGAATTCCAAGCATTTGCTGAAAGTGGGGGAGGAGGTTATTTTGGGCCAAAGGGGGAAGGGCCAAGACCCTTGAGCTCCAGCTTGGCTGATTGTCCCTGAGGAGCTGAGAGTAGGTGAGGGAGGGCACAGAAGCTGAAGGTGCTTATTTAAAAGATGAACTTTTTTTGTAGGAAAACACCAGGCCAATTGCATTGGAAATTAAATAATAATGACTTTCCTGGACTCTCCGGGAGTGTTCTTGCAACAGTAGTCAAATCCTGCCTATTATCCCCATTCATTCATTTCTTCCATCCTCAAAGGTTGATGGTGCAGCTCTGTGCCCAAAGACTGAGAAGACAGGAAAGACAAAAGAAGAAACAGCTAAACTTCCAGGCATACTCCAGGCAGGGGCTGGAGAAGGACTAACAACTTCCCAAGGAAGAGGCTGACTCTGGATGGAGCCCTCAGAAATCAGAATCCAGGATTTGGGGCTATTAAGACACTGAAGCTCCTGACTTTTGAGAATTTAATATGCCTTCAAGCAAAGTCCCTCACATTTGCTATCTCTTTGAATGCTTGCCAAAACTCTTTTTTTTTTTTTTCTTTTTTTTAAAGAGAGAGGGAGAGAGAGAGAGAAAGAATTTTAATATGTATTTTTTAGTTATCGGCGGACACAACATCTTTGTATGTGGTGCTGAGGATCGAACCCGGGCCGCACGCATGCCAGGCAAGCGCGCTACCGCTTGAGCCACATCCCAGCCCCCTTGCTCCTCTTAAGGAGGAGCAATGGTATAATTCCTTACTTCTATAGCTGAGGCTCAAAGAATTGTCAATTACTTGGCCAAATTTGACAGCTGTGAAATAACCGTAACAGGATTTGAACCCAGACCTTGTAGGAATCCAGGGCCCAAGGACTGACCACTCTGTAAGCCCCTTGCAGGGCTGTGCCATACAACCAGATAATGGAAATATTGTACATTTGCAATTGTTTTCTCTAGCCACATCTTGCTATTGAGCCCCTGAAATATGGATACTGGGCTTAAAGAATTAAAATATTTATTTATTTTTGGTACTGGGAATTTAACAAAGGAGCACTTTATCACTAAGCTACATCCCCAACCCTTTTTCATTTTTATTTTGCGATGGAGTCTCACTAAGTTGCTGAGGCCAGCCTCCCTAGTCACTGGGATTATTTGCTTGTACCACTGAACCTGTCAAGGAATTGAATTTTAAATTGTGCATGTGTATGTGATGTGTGCATGTTCTGAGGGTTGAACCCAGGGCCTCAGGCATGCTGATCGCTGCTCCACCATTGATCTACACCTGCAGTCCAATTTTTAATTAAAAAATTAAAACTGCCCCAGAGTGTTTTCCAACATTTGTCTTAATGTGCTTACTAAGCTATATATACACATCAAGGTCTGATTTGGCTTCCGGGAAACATTTGTGGAATGAGTGAAAGGTCCATACGGGAAAGAAGTTACTAATATCAGTAACCCCTGGAAGAGGACATCTGGTACAATGTGAGTGTCTATAATGTTAGCCTTTAAACCACTTACTCTGAGAGCCTGCCAGGAACATGGTACTGTATGGGAGCCTGAAGATACAAGTGGATATTAGACTGGCCCACCTGCCCAAATCTCTCAAGGACAAATAATTGGTGATGAAGCAGGAATCCTAAGACCTGGGTAGCCACTTCCAGACATACATTCCAGGGACAGACCAGGCCTGGTGACTCACACCTATAATCCCAGCTGCTCAGAGGCTGAGGCAGGGGGATCACACATTCTAGGCCAGCCTCTATAACTTAGTGAGACTCCATCTCAAAAAAAAAAAAAAAAGAAGGTAGGGCTTGGAATGTAGCTCAGTAGTAGAGCACATACCTAGTGTGCCCAGGGCTCTATTCCCATCACTAAAATAACAATAATAATAATAATCAGCAAGATAACTATTATATGTGTAGAATTTCCTTTGGAAAGACCAAAAAAGGTTGCGGGGTGCCGGGTAGAACTGGAGAAAAATTAAAAGGAACTATTCTTTAGTAGAATGTCAGATTTTACCACATGTATATATGGCTGTTGCCTGATTTTGAACCATACAAATTCAAGTGTTATTTTTTTCACCAGTACTGGGGATTGAAGCCAGGGGCACCCCACCACTGAACTACCTCCATTTTCATTTTTTTTTTTTTTAATCTTTGAGACAGGGTTTGGATAAGTTGCCGAGGCTGATCTGGAACTTAAGATCTTCTGCGTCAGCATCCTGAGATGCAGGTGTATGCCACCTTGCCCAGCCCTTTCACTACTTCTTTTTTTTTTCTTTGTGGGGGGCAGTTTAATGGGGCAATGAATCCCCCAAGGGCATTCTGCCACTGAGCTAAACCCCGACCCAGTCCCTTTTATTTTATTTATTTTAGTTGTAGATAGACACAGTACCTTTATTCATTTTTATGTGGTGGTAAGGATCAAATCCAGTGCCTCACATGTTCTAGGCAAGCACTCCACCACTGAGCCACAACCCCAGCACGCCCCCCCCCCCCCCCTTTATTTTTTATTTTGAGACAGGGTCTCTCAGTTGCTGAAGGTCTAGCTAAATTACCCAGGCTTGGAATTTTCAATTCTTCTGCCTTGGCTCCCTCAAATTATAGGGTGTGCCATCACACCTGCCTGAGTTAATTTCATTTTACATGTTATAGTGCCTTTTGAATTTCATATTTTTTTTTTAAGTGTTGCCTACTCAAAAATGAATTCTAGGAATAGCTTAGAGGTAAAGCACTTGCCTAGAATGCATAAGGCCCTGGGTTCAATCCCAGCATCTCAATAAAAAGGAAAAAGAAAGATGTAGAAAATAAAAAGCATTACCAAATCTTAAAAGAGTTTTGTCCCATTTTATAAGACTTTTATTAACTTTATCCTGGGGAGACAACAGATGGTGACATTTCTGTTAAAGTGATTGTTCTCAAATAACTTTTTTGTTTGTTTGTTGTTGGGTTGGTTGCTTTCTATTTTTTTTCTTTTCTTTTTAATTTGTTCCTTTTGTATTAAAGTGGAAAAGTAAGAAAGAACAAATTAGGGGCTGGGATTGTGGTTTAGTGGTAGAGCACTTGCCTAGCATGTGTGAGGCACTGGGTTCCATCCTCAGCACCGCATAAAAATAAATAAAGGTACTGTGTCCATCTACAACTAAAAAAAAAAAAAAAAAGAAAAAGAAAAAAAAAATAATATACAGAGACCAATCTTCAGGCCTTAACTATTTTGGGAAGCTTGATTTTCTATTTAAAATTCAGCATTTCATATTCTCTCTCTTCCTATGTGAGGATTGGAAAGAACCTTGGAAATAACAGGTGAGTTAATTAAAGGGTTAATGCCAGGAAGCGAGTCATAAAAGTTCAAAGATTCTTTTATAAACTTACATCTTTGGATTGATGAACAAGTGTGTGAGCCAATAGAAATAAAAATCCAGGCATTACTTCATCGTGCTCAATTGTCATTGGCTGACAATCCCTGAGAGATGGACCAGAGGGCTGGCAGTTAACCCTTTCAGGGTGGAGCTTGCCCTCTGCATTCATTTTAATTTCAAAGATGAAGCAGGGACAGAAGAAAAGTCTAGAAGAGTCCTCAGATCCTCAAGTGCCAAGTTTGGATCTAACCTCAGAAGGCAGACTTTACCTAGCAAAGAAATACTCAGGGACAAATTTTCTGGAGAAAAAAAAGTTTTGAACTTTTAAAATGGAGAAATGAGCTGACCTTGCCGAGTGGGAGGAGAGGGGAGGAGAGAAGTTTGATGCACCTTTTGTGCTGTCAGAACAGAGACCTAGGTTGGAGACGATTCCATTAATCTTGCAAAGTGATCAGTCACTGAGAGGATTGAATTGCATTTCCTGCCCAAAGATGTAGAGACAGATGACCTTTGCAGCAGCCCTCAGACCCCCAGCTCACAGCTGGAGAGAGGATGTGTCAGCATCTACTTTCGGGTCTCACCCTGCCCTTTGTTCAAAATTCAAGCCCTTTGTGTTGGAGCTGCTCAGGGGTTTTGGTCGTTGTTGATGCTGCTGATTTTTTTAACCGCCCACATCTTGAGACTTCTGAGAAGCAAACTCTCTATCTGGCAGAAGATAATATCTGGAGGTGCCCCAAAGAGAGAACCGGAACAGACATGGGGAATTTTGAGAGGCCATTGGACCTTTTGGCTTTAATTACTGCCCTTTCCTGGGCTCCCTGAGTGCTGCAGGATGAACCGATGGAACCAGGAGTCCAGCAGAACTAATCATGCCTCAGGTTTAGACGGTTCTGTTAAAAAAAGCTTTGAGTACATTACCCCCATGTAAGAGGCATTGCTAAAACAAAAGCATTTGCATAAAGAAAACATTCTAAATTCCCCAACAGTGAGCTACCAGACTTTGAACAAAAATGCTTAAACTGAGTCTCAGTTTCCTGTCTGTGAAATCAGGGTGGTGATAATGCAATGGCTTGGGGATTGTCTTCATTCACATGAAGAGGACCACCTGGCTTCCATGACCCTGACAAGGAGCTTCCCCTAACAGGTTAGCTGTCCCCAAGTTGAAGGCTGAGGGGGAAGACTGCCTGAGAGGGATGGCAGAGCCCTGATTCCCCAGCAGGGCTCCTTCCAAACCTGACCATGCTGTGCTATGGATTTGGAAAAATGTGCTCCTTTTTCCGCCTTTAGGCCTTTGCACATGCTAATCCTGTCCCCCACTCTGTCCTACCCTCCAAACCAATGGCTTCTCCTGGAATCTGCTTAGATAGAGCCTCTTTTCCTTCCCCCTCCTATCACTGATCACATTACTGGCTTTGCTAGATATCCTTGGGGGTGAGGGGGAGGCAATTCCAGGACCCCCTGCGGATTCCCAAACCCAAGGATGCTCATATCTGTTTTATAAAATGGCATAGCATAGAGCCAGGCTCTGTGGAGCACACCTGTGATCCCAGCGGCTAGGCTGAGACAGGAGGATCATCAACAGTGAGGCGCTAAGCAACTCAGTGAGACTCTGTCTCTAAATAAAATATAAAAAAGGGCTGGGATGTGGCTCAGTGGCTGAGTGAGTGCCCCCTGAGTTCAATCTCTGGTACCCCTTAAAAATAAATAAAATGGCACATCGTTAACATAACCTACCCACATCATCCCATCCTCTCCTAGCCTTTAAATCATCTTGAATACTTAATAACTAAACACTATGTAAATAGTTGTTAACACTTGCATTGTTTAGGGAATAATGACAAAGGGGGAGAGTAGGGAAAGGAAAGAAAACTGCAGAAGTCTCCAGATGAAGTTTTTTTTTTTTTAATAACTATTTTTAGTTGTAGATGGATACAATACCTTTATTTTGCTGCTTATTTATTTATTTATTTATTTTAATGTAGCACTGGGGATGGAACCCAGTGCCTCACATGTGCTAGGCAGGCACTCTACCACTGAACCACAACTCCAGCCCCAGATGGAGATTTTTGTGATGTTTTCTAGGGATGGGGATAAAGGACAGTGGTGGAGGGTGTTGGGGGTCCTGGGTTCCATCCCCAGAACCACTAAAAAAAAAAAAAAATTCCATCCTCAGATGCTGAACCTGCATATAGGGAAAGCTGACCATATATACAGACGTATATTCTCGTCTGTGTTCTCACTAAACAGGGATCTCTGGGAGGGCAGGGACTCCACCTTCCCTTTCTTTGCATCTTCTACCTCACATAGCATCACTGTGTACTTACTCTAAAAACCCTTGTTGAATGGTGGCCCAGCACCCCGCGGGATAGCTCCTCCACCAAACTGCTCACCCTTGCACAAATCTAAAAGTCACAGTGTTGAAGATTTTCTTTTTCATGGCTTAACCATATTATAATGCCCTTTGCAGATGATGTCAGTGGCTCTTTAACCCTTCTCTCAATGACGTTAATTAGCCAGTTCTACATGAAGCGTGACCTTGATTCATACACAGAGCAGCCTTAGTAGGAAACCCCTCCTCTTCACCTGGCAGCACCTCTTCCTGGCAGAAATAAGGGCTTCCCCTCCCCGGTGAGGATGAAATGTCTTGAATGAGGACCCTGGCTCTTCTCTCTAGCCCCAAGAAATCTCTGACACCACCTCCTGCAAATAAATGGAGAGCTGGCAAGTTCTTGCAGATTCTCCTCACAGTAAACTTCTCTCTGGGAAGGAACCTGTGTTCACCACCTAACATCTGTCGTTAAAAGGCAAAGTCCCTGAGAATATTGACCTCCTCCATCTTATTACTGTCTTCAGCCCTTAGGACCTGCCTCCTGAAACTACTAAAAAAAAAAAAAAATTATTGAATGAATGAGTAAATTCCTCTAATGCCAAACTGTATTTCTTTTCAACTAAACCTTAAAGTGTACCTCTTTGAAGAAGATACAAATGTTCTTGGAGGCACTCTTGAAGTACAAAAGACTAATGTTAGTGTGTAGAGTAGGGAAGAGGAATGATGCTATACACCTATCTAGCTCCACAGCCCAGGATGTTCCACACACTGCCTCCATGGATCATGAGATCAGTTGGGCAGAAATTGAGCTACAAGGTCACCTGGAGGCAGAGGACCAACTATCCTCACCTCCAGTTGAAACCTGTACACTTGCACCCTGCATCCTCCACCAGGACCCCCAACCTACAAGTACTGAGTGGGAGAGGAGAGGCCACACTATTGCCATATGGCAAAGGCATCCCTAGGGCCAGGCCTGGAATTAATCACTGGACCCCTGGGGTCTCCCTACCTGTGGCCTGAGGGCTACAGACAGAGGGCTAAAGGAGCAAGAAGCAGGGCCAGCTAGGGCAGACTGGGGGCCTTGCTGCAGGGAGAATTCGACTCTGGAAACTGTAGTTGTCATGCACCTTGGTTCCTTTTCCTGCCCTCCTTTTCCCTGAAGCAGTGGTCATATTCTCTTTTGTTTTTTTTTGGTCCTGGGGATTGTACTACTGGCCTACATCTCCAGCCCTAATTTTTTTTTCTGACTTTTTTATTTTGGGACAAGTTCTCCCTAAATTGCCCAGGCTGGCCTCAAACCTACAATCTTCCTGCCTCGCTCCCAAAGAGCTGGGATTACAGGTGTGCACACTGTGCCCATCGCCATCAGTCATTTATGTATTTTACTTTTTTTAATTCTTTTTCTACTAGGATGTCAACTCCACAAAGCAGGAACTTTATTGTTTTGTGTATCTCTAATTCCCAGCCCCCAAACCAGAGCTTGGAACATTATAGGTTGTCAGTAAATATTTTTGGAATAAAATGAATAGAGTTGATAAGTGCCCAGTAATGATAGACATCGTTGATTATCTATGACAATATTATGATTAAGAACTCAGTATCAGGGGCTGAGGTTGTAGCTCAGTGGCAGAGCACTCGTCTAGCACACATGAGGCACTGGGTTCAATCCTCAGCACCACATAAAAATAAAGTAAAGATATTGTGTTCACTTATAACTAAAAATATATATATATATATTTTTTAATAAAGAACTCAGTATCACTAGGCGCAGTGGCACATGCCTTTAGTTCTAGCTATTCAGGAGGCTGAGACAGGAGGATTACAAGTGTGAGGTCAACGTGGGCAACTTATCAAGACCCTGTGTCCAAAACATAGGGCTGGGGGTGCAGCTCAGTGGTAGAGCACTTACCTCACACGTGAGGAGCCCTGAGTTCAATCCCCAGTATTGCAAATAAATAAATAAATAAATAATAACAACAACAATAACCTTTAGAATCTTTAGTCTCTGGATTAACTGAAATTAGTATAATTGGGACAGAAGAAATGTAGCATAATAAAATAAGCGGTACAAATCAGGAGCTCTGGCTGAGAAGGCCTGTCTGTACCATTTACTTCCTCTGTGCAGCCTGGAATGACAGACCTCACCTTCTTGAGGCTTAGTTTTCTTACCTGTGAAATGGAGGTAACAAGAGAACTTCCTAGGTAGGATATGAGAATGTGTGAGAGGGCAAATGTAAAGCATTTAGCAGGGTTCCTGACATATAATAAGTGCTCAACAAACACACCATTGTTATTATAGTAATAGTCTAGAGGGGACCTCTGAGTTAAACAGTTGCTAAGCACTTAAATATGCTATGCTCGGGGCTGGAGATGTGGCTCAAGCGGTAGCGCGCTCGCCTGGCATGCGTGCGGCCCGGGTTCGATCCTCAGCACCACATACAAACAAAGATGTTGTGTCCGCCAAATACTAAAAAATAAATATTAAAAAATTCAAAAAAAAAATATGCTATGCTCTAGCAAGCTCAGTGTTTATTGATGTGAATCTGTAAGCCCACAAGAGAGAGAACATCTTGGCCCCAGTAGATACTAAGTATCTGGGAGGAGCCGGGCACAGTGGCACAGGCCTGTAATCCCAGTAGCTTGGGAGGCTGAGACAGTATAATCCCGAGTTCAAAGCCAGTTTCGGCAATGGTGAGGCGCTAAGCAACTCAGTGAGACCCTGTCTTTAATAAAATACAGAATAGGGCTGGGGATGTAGCTCAGTGGTTGAGTGTCCCTGAGTTCAATCCCTGATACAAAAAAAAAAAAAAAATCCTGGAATATTTGACAGATCGTTCTGTGTATGTTCAAATATGGGCATAATGAATCCCACTATTACATATAATGCATCAAAAAGTAAATAAATACCCACAAAATGCTGGAAAAGTTACATAATGAATTCAAGGAAGAGTGAACAGAACAGCTAGTAGACTCATGTCTTGCCCACTATGCATGCCAGGCACAGTGTTGGGTGCTGCAGACTGAGCAGTGAGCTGAAGCAAACATAGAAGCCACTGCTTTTAGGGAATACAATTTGGTGGAGAAGAGAGACATTGTTCCAACAGTTGCACAGATAGATGGAACATTGCAACTGCTAAGTATCACAACGGAGTAATATACATGGATTTTGGGGGGGCATGGTACTAGGTATCAAACCCAAGACCTCCTGTATGCTAGGTGAGTTCTGTACCACTGAGCTACATCCCCAGCAGAAGTAGTAGGTGATACTTTTTTGATACTTTTTCTTTTCCATTTTTTTTTTTCTTTGGCACTGGTGATTGAACCCAGGGGCGCTTTACCACTGAACTATTCCCCATCCCTTTTTATTTTTTATTTTGAGACAGGGCCTTGCTAAGTTACCCAGGCTAGTCTCAAACTTGCAATTCTGCCTCAGCTTCCCAAAGGTCTGGGATTACAGGTATGTACTACCATCCCCGGCAATATATGGTACTTTGAGGTCCATAATATAAGAGGAGGTTATGTGGTCTGCAGCTGGCGGGGAAGTTAGGGAAAACTGTTCAAGGAGACCTGGCTAAGAGAGAAGAGAAGAGTTTAGCTAGACTGCTGCTGGGAAAATGCCCTTAGCAGAGACAAATAACAAATGCAGAGGCCTTGTGATTGGTTGCCCATGTAACCAGAGTACAGTGAGCTGAGGGAGGGGTCAAGAGTGAGACTAGAAAAACAAGTAGGCACTTTGGGAACTACCTGGGCCATATCCAGTAAAGCTGAAGATGCGTGTCACCTAGGATCTAGCAGTTAGTCTGCTAAGAACACTCTAGAGGAGACGCAAGTCACTGGGAAACATGGACAAGGAGGCTGGTCCTAGTAGCATCCTTTGCAAATATCAAAAACATGAACCAGGCACTGGGTTCGATCCTCAGCAAACACATAAAAATAAATAAAATAAAGGCATTGTGTAAAAAAAAAAAAAAAAAAAAAGAACCAGCTTAAATGCTTGTAAACAGCAGAGTGCACAAATTGTAGAGTATTTCTTAAGCATGGAATCCTCCTCAGAAAATAGTCCCAGTCAAAAGTGTCCGGAGTGCAGTGCCAGGGAAGGAGAGTAAAGCAACAGGAAGGTACTGAGGACAGGCCATACCTATGGTGGCACCTAAGGAGGAAAAGGGGGAGAATTTATCCATTGGTTCCTGGTCAAAGGTTTACTCCATGATGTGTGAACTGCCTCCTACTTCAGGATTCACTGGGTAAATCTGCTAGGCCCCTTAGCACTTCACACTTCAGCCAGCAGAGGAGCCCCAGCCATAGTTAAGAGGCATTTAACACTGACTGTGGCAGGTTGGCCAAAGTCCATAGAACTGGTCACCTTCCCAGGGTCCTGGAACAAGTGGCCAGGAGAGCTCACCTGAAGAAGGGGAGGTATGAGCAGAAACTGCAACTGGTGCGAAGGCATCCACATGGGTGACTTGACCAAAAATCTTGAACAAAAAGTCAAGTTGCAGCTGAGCAAGGTGGTGCATCTCTGGAGGCTGAGGTAGGAGGAGTGATAGTTCAAAGCCAGCCTCAGCAAATTAGTGAGACCCTGTCTCAAAAAAAAAATACATCTGGGGATATAGCTCAGGTAGAGTGCTTGTCTTGCATGCACAAGGCTCTGGGTTCAATCCCCAGCACCACAAAAAATATAAATAAAAAGTGCAGGCATTGTAGTTTAGTGGTTAAGCACCTCTGGGTTCAATCCCTAATAATGGGGTGGTGGGGAGGTCAGGTTGCAGAAGTCCATTTGGAACTGAATCATACATGACAGAAATTTCTCTCTCTCAGTTCTGGGGGCTGGGATGTCCAGGATGAATGCATCATCAGCTTGGGTCTTTGGTGTTGACTCAGATGGCACCCTGTTGCTATGTCTTCATGTTGGAAGTGGTCTAGTTAGTCCTCCCTCACCCAAACTATTTTATTTTGTTTTTGGTACCAGGAATTGAACTCAGGGGCCCTTGACCACTGAGCCACATCCCCAGCCCTTTTTTGTATTTTATTTAGAGACAGGGTCTTACTGAATTGCTTAGTGCTTTGCCATTGCTGAGGCTGGGTTTGAAGTCTGGATCCTCCTGCCTCAGCCTTCCAAGCCCCTAGATTATAGGCATGCACCACCATGCCCAGCTACCCAGCCTCTTTATAAAGGCACCAACCCCCTTCATGAGGACAAAATCCTCATGATTTAATCACTTCCTAAATGTCCGAATATTATCACATTGGATATTGTATTCTGACATAGGATTTTGGTCTAATATCACATTCACACTGTAATGGTATGTATGGTTTAAAAATTAATAATTCATTGTGATCACCAACAGCTTAAGAGAACATTGCCAGTTTCGTAGCAGTTCAAAAACAGCCCAGTGTAAAATGGTAACTATTGGGGGTGATAGATGTGTTCATCCATGAGACCAGAGTAATCAGTACACAATATATATGTACATTGCACACACTGGAATATACACAATTTTACCAAATAAGAAATAGGGCTTGGGCTGAGGTTGTGGCTCAGTGGCAGAGAGCTCGCCTAGCATGTGTTTCATCCCTGGCACCACAAAAAAAGAAATAAATGAACAAAATTTAAAAAGAACAAGCAAATGGACAAAATAAACTATGAAAAAGCAAGTGCTAGGGGTGTGGCCCTGTATTAGAGCACATACTTAGCATGCACAAGCTCCTGGGTTGCATCTGCAGCACCAAACAAAAACAAGGGGACAATCAATAAGAGGTAAATAACAAAACTCAGCATGGCAGCTGTTTCCAGGGGTTAGCAAGAGGAGACTAGGGTGGGGCCATGGACAATTTCAAAGAAAGATGCTGGTACTGCTACAGTGGTGCTGGGGGTGTAGCTCAGTGTTAAAGATTGGGTTCCCAGGGGCAAGGGGCTTTGAAAGGGGTGGCTTAATAAGGAATGCTCCACAAATTTGCCCATAGTCCTTTCTCAAGGGCCCTGCTCTCTTGTTTGTGTCATTCCAATTTTAGTATTTGTGCTACTAAAGGGACCACTGTTGTTTGTGTGTGTGACAAAATATATTTAACAAATTTACTATTTTAACCATTTATTAAAGGTTTATTTGGGTTCATTGTTTTGCAAGTTTCAAGAGGGAGAGAGAGAATTTTAATATTTATTTTTTAGTTTTCGGCGGGCGGACACAACATCTTTGTATGTGGTGCTGAGGATGGAACCCGGGCCGCACCCGCACGCATGCCAGGCGAGCGCGCTACCACTTGAGCCACATCCCCAGCCCTATTTTAACCATTTTTAAATGTGCTTTTTGGTGGCATTAAGTATATTTGCATTGTCCTACAACCTTCACATCAATCTGCAGAACTTTTTCATCTTAGGGGGCTAGAGATATAGCTCAGTTGGTAGAGTACTTGCCTCACATGCACAAGGCCCTGGGTTCAATCCCCAGCACACACCAGTAAATAAATAAAACCTTTTCATCTTTCCAAACAGAAATTCTGTCCACATTAAACATTTGACTGTCCAAGATTCCTCCTCCCCAGTCTCAGGTTCCCACAATTCTACTTTCTGTCTCTACAAAGCTCTAGGGATTTCACATAACTGGAATCATATTTGTCCTTCCTGTCTGGCTTATCTCACTTAGCATGTCTTCAGGGTTTATCCATATGGTAGCATGTGTCAGGATTTCCTTTTTGAGGCTAAATATTCCATTGTAAAGATGGACCCCAAGTTATTTTTTCATCCATCCATTGAGGAATTTGGGCTATTTCCACCTTTGCAGCTGTTGTGAAAAACACTGCTATGAAACTGGCAATGTTCTCTCTCTCTCTCTGTTTTTTTTTTTTTTTGAGAGAAAGAGGGAGAATTTTTTATTTATTTATTTATTTAGTTTTTGGCAGATACAACATCTTTTCATTTGTATGTGGTGCTGAGGATCGAACCCGGGCATGCCAGGCGAGCGTGCTAACGCTTGAGCCACATCCCCAGCCCGCAAAGTTCTCTTAAGCTGGTGGTGATCACAGTGAATTATTATTTTTTTAAACCATACATATGTTTATATCCTAATGTTTAAGCTTAGTGCTTGTGATGTTTTAAATATATGTTCTTCATCACAGTTTCCTGGCATAAGACTTCTTAAATCCTTGGAATCTCCAAAGTGGTTGTCTTTTTATATGCTGATGAGTTGGCTAGAGGCTGACCATTCCTAAGTAGCTTCAGGAAGGGGGCTGGTTAAGAAAAGACCCAGGAAGGCTTACAGGGTGGGGACTTTCAGCCCTACTCCCATAACCTGGAAGGAGAGAGGGATGAGGGGCTGAAGGTTAAGTTGATCACCAAGGGCCAGGGATTTGATCCATCATGCCTATGTAATGAAGTCTCCTGTAAAAAGAACAAAAAGGGGACTGGAGAGGTAGCTCAGTCAGTTGGTGGAGTCTTGCCTAGCATGCACAAGGCCCTGGGTTCAGTCCCCAGCACCACCAAAACAATCAAAAAGGGGCTAAGGATGGGGGAGAGTGGCCTAGGAGCTTCCTGCCAGGCACAAGACCCTTGGTTCCAACTCCAGCTATGGAAAACAAAAACCCCAAAAGGTCAGCTTTGACCCTGGCACCAGATCTAGATTCAATCCCCAGGGCACAAAATAAAAGAAAAAAGAAGACAAAAGGGCTGAGGGTGTAGGTCAGTGGTAAAATACTTGGCCTAGCATATCTATAGGAGGCCATCAGAGGGGAGGGAAGTATGGCCCCGCCCCCCCCAAAGCTTTGTGCCCAGGGGCACTTAACCACTGAGCCACATCTCCAGCCCTTTTTGTTGTTTTTTTTTTTTTTAATATTTATTTTTTGGTTTTTGGCGGACACAACATCTTCGTTTGTATGTGGTGTTGAGGATCGAACCCGGGCCGCACGCATGCCAGGCGAGCGCACTACCGCTTGAGCCACATCCTCAGCCCCTCCAGCCCTTTTTGTATTTTATGTAAAGACAGGGTCTCCCTGAGTTGCTTAGAGCTTCACTAAGTTGCTGAGGCTGGCTTTGAATTTTGAATTTGTGATCCTCCTGCCTCAGCCTCTTGAGCTGCTAGGATTACAGGCATGCACCACCACACCTGGCTCACTACCTCTATACTTTAAAAAAGAATTAATTTCCTATTATAAAATCCAGGCAAGTGGTTTAAACAAGAAAGAAGAGTAAAAAATCCATTCCCCACCAATCCCCAGCACTGGGGCTCAAACCCAGGGCCTTGCACATGCTAGGCAAATGCATGAGCTACATCCACTGAGCTATATCCCTAGTCCTTTTGAAACAGGGTCTCACAAACAGGGTCTCAATCTTCATACTTCAGGTCCCTGAGTATGCTTGCCTCAAATTCTTTATTTGATACCTGGAAAAGTCAGGCCAAATAGAGGGTGGGCAGCCTACTGGGCTGCAGCCTTACCACCAGCAGCATCAGTATAGACCTCAGCTGCTGCCCTCTCGCCAAGTGAGAGGAAAGTGCAGTACTCAGAGCCCAGACCTTGATGGAGATTGAGCTACACAGGCAGAGGTGCCAGGGGATGGCCAAGCAAATGAAAGGGACTGGTAGGACCTCACCTTCAAAGAGCTGTTTCCAGGAGAAAAGATAAGTTTCTGAGAAAGGTACCTGGCAGTACAAGGTGATAAGGGGCCCTCTGTACTCTGAACACACCCACATTATAGCCTTTATCTTTGTATGTGAGAGTTATTTATTTACAGGCATTTCAGCAGGAAGACCAGGGACTCCTCAGGGGCACTCATTCATTCAGACATTTACTGAGCTACTATATACCCAGGCATTGATTGGGGACAGTGACATCCAGTAGATGCTTGATAAAATGTACATTGCATTGAATAAGTTCACACTCATCATTCAACAGTCATTTGATACATGCTGCTCAGATTGAATAAGTAATACGTGAATCAATCACTTCTATCAGGCTTGGCACAGTGGGCATTTAATAAATTTGAATTGACTGGGAATAGCAGTACACACCTGTAACCCCAGCTACTCAGGAGACTGAGACAGCCTCCCAAGTTTGAGGCCAGTCTAGATCTTGGAATTTAAAACCCTGGAATTTTTTTACAGAGGGATGGGGGTATAGTTGGGTGTCTATTGTGCATAAGGGCCCTGGGTTGGATTTCCAGTACTTCAAAAAAAAAAAAAATCAAATTAATGGGCTGGGGTTGTGGCTCAGCATTAGAGTTGTTGTTTTTTTTTTTTTTTTTTTTAAAGAGAGAGTGGGAGAGAGAGAGAGAGAGAGAGAGAGAATTTTTTAATATTTATTTTTTAGTTCTCGGCAGACACAACATCTTTGTTTGTATGTGGTGCTGAGGATCGAACCTGGGCCGCACGCATGCCAGGCGAGCATGCTACCGCTTGAGCCACATCCCCAGCCCTAGAGTTCTTGCCTAGCATGTGCGAGGCCCTGGGTTTGATCCTCAGCACCACATAAAAAAATAAATAAACAAAAAATAAAGGTATTGTGTACAACTAAAAAATAAACATTTAGGGCTGGGGATGTGGCTCAAGCAGTAGTGCGCTCGCCTGGCATGCGTGCGGCCCGGGTTCGATCCTCAGCACCACATACAAAAAAAAAAACAAAAGATGTTATGTCCGCCGAAAAACTAAAAATATAAATGTTAAAAAAATTCTCTCTCTCTCAAAATAAATAAATAAATAAATAGAAAGAAATAAAATAAAATAAATATATGATGAATTGCATGTAGGAATTAATTACAGGAGGCCTGACATGCAATAAGCTCTCAACTGTTGCATGATCCTGCATTTCTGTCCTACTTCATCCTGATTCTGAGTCCCAGACACTTGAACTCAGAGACCAAATTGGAAGTCCAAGCCAGCCGGCCGGCTGTTCACCCACATGTACATACACACATACTGCCATCCATCCACCTGCTCACTCATCCATCCATCCACCCTCCCTGCCACTTGTCCATCCTTCCATTCATCTACTCACGCACACATAAACCCATACATCTACCCTTCCTTCCATCCACCCACTGAGCACTGATCAAGAGACCAGCGTACCAGTCACTGGGGAGACAGTAATGAACAAGGCAAGGGAGAGTTTTTCTCTCATGTTCACATCCTGATAAACAAAAATGTTAAAGGCATGTAACAAAAAGGACTTATGTTGACACTAAGTAAACTGAGGTGATGAGAGAGAGGAGGCCAGAGGGAGGGTCAGCAAGATGGATTCACCAGGGAAAGGCCTGTCTGAGAGGGTGACTGCTGAGCCAACCTCTAGAAGGGAAGAAGCCAACTGTTTGTTGTTGTTGTTGTTTTGAGGCGGGGTACAAGGGATTGAACTCAGGGGCACTTGACCACCGAACCACATCCTCAGCCCTATTTTGTGTTTTATTTAGAGATAAGGTCTCACTGAGTTGCTTAGCACCTCGCTGTTGCTGAGGCTGGCTTTGAACCTGTGATCCTCCTGTCTCAGCCTCCAGAGCCACTGGGATTACAGGTATGTGCTCTGCACCCAGCTCCAGTTTTTAAGTCCAAGATGCAGCAGGTGAGGACCTGCTTCCTGATTCACAGGGGTACCTTCTTGCTAGATGCTTATGTGGTGGAAGGGATGAGGGTTCCTGGGGCCTCTTTTATAAGGATCTAAATCTCCCTCATGAGGTTCCACCCTCATGACCTATTCACCACCCAAGGGCCTTACCTACTAATAATCTGCCTTTCGGAATTAGGCTTCAACATATGAGTTTTAGGGGGACCATAAACATAAACATCCAGTGTATTCTGTAACAATCTGGGGAAAGAACATTACAGGCACAGGGAATCATACACATCAAGGCCTTGAGATAATAATGAACTTGACCTGTGGAAAGAAAAATGAGGGCAATGAGGGCACCTGCGTAAGAGAGGGAGAGAGGAAGGAGACTATGGTTTGGGGACATAGTAAAAGGCTTAGATCAGACAGATCTTCCCAGGTAAGGAGCTTGGGTGGGGCTTCCAAAATATAGCAGGCTAAATGATGGTCTTGTGCTATCCATGTCCTATTCCCTAGAATCTGTGACTACGTGATATTATATGGAAAAAGGGCTTTGCAGCTGTGAAGGATCTCAAGATGTGGAGATTATCCTGGGCTTAATGTCATCACAAGTGTCCATGCAAGAGGTAGACAGAAAGGGAGGTGGGATGATGGAAACAGAGACCGGAGTGGTGTGCTTTGAAGATACAGGAAGGCGCCACAAGCCAAGGACCACTGGCATCCGCTAGAAGGTGAGAAAGGTAAGGAACTGAGTTTTCCTTTTAGAGCCTCCAGAAGGAGCCAGCCCTGCCATCACCTTAATTTTAGCCCTTGCCAATTCATGTTGGACTTCTGACTTCCAGAAGGCTTAAGGGAATAAATTGGTGTTGTGTTGAGCCATTACATTTGTGATCAGTTGTTACAGCAGCAATAGGAAACTAATACAACCAGAGAAGGGACGTGATGATGTGTAGGTTATTGATTTTTCTGGCTGCTGTTACAGAATTGGCTTTAGGAGGATCAAGAGTAACCAGAGTCTGGGGGCAGGTGACAGCAGATATGTGGATGAGCAGCAATGGCAGCCTGGATGAGAAGGAAGAAGCTGGAGGAAGGAGCTCAGATTTTAAGGTGTTAAGTGCCTAAGCTGGCTAGATCTTCTGGTGGTTGGATGTGGTGGGAAAGGGCACAGTGAAGGAACAGGGTGTCTCTGGTAATGAGCACTCCAATTTCCCCTCTTTCCCTGGGGCCTCACACAGCCACCCTGTGCTCGACAGGCTGTTCCCTGGACGCCCAGCGTTTTTATGTGATTATCCTGGAACAGCTCTCCGGGAAATAAATGCCCTCGGTCTAAAAGGCTTTTATGAGCCAGGGCAGGGGATTAAAGGCGGCCAGGCTGTGGAGAAATCCCAGGGTCAGGAGACGGCCGAGCACCGAGACTTTTAATCTAAACCTTAAACGTTTTTATTTTTCACTCCCTGAACTCAGGGTGTCACTTTAAATACATGTTTGGCAACATCAGCTGTTCTATTTTTCTTTTTAATTATACAAAGAGAGATCCTGGGAATGGCTCAGCCCCAGGCTGGGGGAGGCAAGTGAAGTTTGGCAACCGCAGTTGGAGGCAGAGGCACCAACTAAAAATTGAGTGGATTTAAAATCCTTTTGAGAGGGAGCAAGGAGCCCAAACTTCCAACTACCCAGAACCTGGAGTGGCCTACCCTGAGTCAGGACTTCTAAAAAGAGTCTGATAAACTCACCAGCTTAGAATGGACATAGGACAGATGAATGCATCTCTAGGATAAAAATATCACCCACGCTTGCACTGTGTCTGTACCTTGAATTTATTCCCAGGCCCCTCCTTGCTTGCTTCCTGAGTGGAAAACAGTTCACACCATCGGTCATTCCTCAGCATCCACACTGCCTACCATGTGCCAGGCACTGAGCCAAACCATTAATGTGCATTCTCTCCTTTTATGTACACAACTGATCTGTGTGAGTAGGTGCTATTAGTATGCTTGATTCTAGATGGGAAATCTGAGGCTCGATAGAGTAAATTGAACCTTACTCCCTAGGGCTGGGGCTGGGTTTCTTTGACCTCAAATGCATTCCTTGCCTTTCCTCTGCTGTCCTCTGGACCACAGGAAGGCCAACCCTTGGAGCGGCCAAATCAGGAGACTTACTGAGCCTACCTGGTGTCTCCAATCCCTCCTGGGTCCAGAAACGCCGCCTCCTGTCTCCATCCTTCTAGCAGTCGGAGTGATGGTAGACCCCCTGCTCTTGCTAATTTGTAGGGGCTTCCCCTCTGGTTTGCCCCCCTCCACAGGCCTTCCACAGCCTGTGGGGCAGCTCTGTATTAATTCCTCTCTTCTGGTACCTCTTTTTCCTAGTTGGAGTCTCAAGAATATATGGCCTTTGGTAAAATCAGATAAGCCAATTCATTGGGTTTGGAATGAGGCAGTCCTCCTTCTCTGAGCACAGTATATCCCGCAAGAGGGAAAAGAGTAGCTACCACTTATTGAGCGCTGTACTGAATGCCAGACAAATGTTCTTTCGTGGAATACTCAATCCCTGTTGCCAGTTGACAGATGGGGCTTTGAGAGGTTGGGTTGCTTGCACAGTTATAAACTGTGGCACAATTATAAACTGTCAAATCAGGGGTTCAAATCCAGGTGAGCCTTGATCCAAAGTCTGTGGTTTTCTAATCTCTCTTGATATTCTGAACACACTGGCAGCCCCGGCCCACAAACACGCTAAGATTCCACTTCCTTGGCTGACTAAGGCCCCACCCAGCTCACTTACTTACAGAAATCTCTAAATGCTGCTATAACAGCCCTTCATGTCACAACCTAGGGGCTTTGAACTACAGAAATTTATTGTCCCCTAGTTCTGGAGACCAGAAGTCTGAAATCAGCTGATATCTATAGCCATACCAGTGAAGTTGCACGATCTTGCCCAAAATCAGTGTATCAGCAGGACCTCATGCTCTGAGGGGTTAAGGAGAAGATCTACCTGTTCAGGCTTTTCTCCCAGCTTCTGGTAGCCTCCAGTGTTCCTTGTCTTATAGACAGCTCTCTTATCCAATGTCTGTCTCCTCACATCGCCTTCCTCTGGGTGTGTCTGCCTATTGTTTTGTTGTTGTTGTTTCTTTGTTTTCTGTACTGGTGTTAGAACTCAGGGGCACTTTACCACTAAGTTACATTCTCAGCCCTTTATATTTTTTATTCTGGGACAGGGTCTTGTTAAATTGCTGAGGCTGGTCTTGAACTTGGAATCCTCCTGCCTCAGCCTCCTGAGTTGCTGGGATTACAGGCCTGCACCACTGTGCCCAGCTTCTAGGAAGACATTTAATCCTGCTGATGTCCCACCCCTTTAAAGGATACCTGATATTCCTCAATATCACCAAAATATTCACTGATAAAATTTATTCCAATATTTTACTACAAAACATATATAAAGGATTTAACACTGCTAATTTTGAAAAAGAACAAAATTGAAAGACTTACCTCTACTTCAAGATTTATTTAATTAAATTTTTTTTTTTTTTAATTTTGCCAGGCACAGTGGTGCATACCTATAATCTCAGTGGCTTGGAAGGCTGAGGCAGGAGGATCACAGGTTCAAAGCTCTAAGCAACTTCGTGAGACTCTGTCTCTAAATAAAAAATAAAAATAGGGCTTGAGATGTGGCTCAGTTGTGAAGCACCTCTAGGTCCAATCCCTGTACAAAAAAAAAAAAAAAAAATCAGTTTGATTGGGAAGACGAGACAGAGGATCACAAGTTTGAGGCCAGCCTGGTCAACTTAGTGAGATCTTGTCTTAAAAGACTGGGGATGGGCCAGGGTTGTGGATCAGTGGTAGAGCACTTGCCTAGCATGCATGAGATACTGGGTTTGATCCCAGGAACCACATAAAAATAAACAAATAAAATAAAGGTATTGTGTCCATCTACAACTACAAAAATATTTATTAAAAAAAAGAAAAAAGAAAAAAGATTGGGGATGCAGCTCAGTAGTAGAGCACCCACCTAGCATGCATCAGGCCCTGGTTCAATCCCTAGTACTTCTCCCCACACACCAAAAAAAAAGGTATAGGTACAAACCCATGAACCCAGACATTTTTCTGATAGGGGCTGGGGTATGGGTCTGGACTGAGCCCTACCAGTTGAAGAACTGGGGAGCAGGAGGCAAAGCATACGTTCCCCACAGAATGGTCTCTAAACTCCCAGTCCAGAGAATCCTTTTGAGATCAACACAGACACAAAACCTAATTATGAATTTTGCACTAGTCCCTTGATAGTCTCTAAATTTTATTTTTAAATATCTTTTTTTGTAGTTGTAAATGGATACAATACTTTTATTTTATTTATTTATCTTTATGTGGTGCTGAGGATCAAACCCAGGGCCTCATATATGCTAGGCAAGTGCTCTATCACTGAGCCACAACCTCAGTCCTTTTTTTCTTTTTTTTGGTACCAGGAATTGAACTCCACAGCACTTACCACTGAGACACATCCCCAGCTCTATTTTGCATTTTATTTAGAGACAGGGTCTCACTGAGTTGCTTATTGCCTTGCTTTTGCTGAGGCTGGCTTTGAACTTGTGATCCTCCTATCTCAGCCTCCTTAGCTGCTAGGATCACAGGCATGTGCCACCGTGCCAGGCTCTAAATTTTTTTCTAGCCTTTTAACCCCAATTCATTGACTATGAAAATCTGGCTCATTCAGAACTGCCTTCCAATGTGAAGCTGGCACCGGGGTAGGGTGGCAGAAGGATTTCACACATTCTATGTGACACATATAGGGACTTGCTGACAGGGAGGCTGATATCAGCTCCACAGGACAAGTCTTGAACCATTAGAAACAACTGATACACACATGATGGCTTTCAGAATGAGTGAGCTTCCCATCACCTCAGGTATACAAGTACTATTCTGCAAGAGTAGAAGATCAAGAAATGGTGGCTCTTTTATTATTACTAATTGGGGGGGAGGGGTTCTAGCTTTAGAGCAGTGAGAAGAGTCAAGCCATCATAATGGCTCCAAGAAAGCATGCCTTTTGAACAAAATGTAAGTGGACATTTCTTTGAGAACTTGTTGGGCAAGAGGAGCCAGAGGGGGGCTGGGGATGTGGCTCAAGTGGTAGCGCGCTCGCCTGGCATGCGTGCGGCCCGGGTTCGATCCTCAGTACCACATAGAAACAAAGATGTTGTGTCGGCCGAAAACTGAAAAATAAATATTAAAAAATTAAAAAAAAAAAAAAGAGGAGCCAGAGGGTTTCTCCAGAGCTGGATATCAGATTGACCTCTGCTGAATATCTGAGTGAAGGCTTGGGCGTCCAACTTTGGGGTCCACGAGTAGATATCTGTAATATCTCATCTTTGCTTAGAGAATCAGGGCTCAGAGAGGTTGGGTAATTTGTCCAAGGTCACATTGCAACTGAGCAGCCAATGGGACACACAACCTTCAGCACCATAAAAGACTCAAAATACTTGAACCCTAAATACCATCTAGTTCAGTGGTTCTCAGACTTTGACTGAAAAAGTTGCTAAAGTTAAACTGCTTGGATGGGTTTTCATTACTTGCATTTTAACAAACATACCTTTGGAAACTCTGATGTTGGGGACAGGGATGATCAAGGTTGCTGTGAAGTTCCGGATTCTGGAAACCCATCAACTGGGTTAAAAGACCTATCCTACTACTTCTTCTGGGCCTCATTTTTCTCATCTGTAAAATGGTGACATTAACACCATGGGATTATTGTGAAGAATTCCCAAGTTTAATGTAACATATTTAGTAAAATAATAAACTAAATAATTTGGTATTAGATAACATAATCTTACATATTTAATATGTTACAGTGCTTAGAATAGTGCCTGTCATTAGGAAGCACTAGTTTAGTGATAACTACTTTTTTACCCCACGTGAAGGAGAACTTGCTACCTCCCAAGGCAGCTCATGACACCTTTGATCAGCCCTGGACTGTGGCCATTGGTCAGCATGGGCCAGATAGCCACAGTCCTTTCAGTTGGATTTCTATAACCTTGTGCATAGTTGGTTGAAAATATTTTATTTGGCTTTTTCAGATGTAAGCCCCCAAAGGACAAGAGCACACCTCCAAGCCATAAGGGGGAGCCATGCGTGATGAAGGCATTGCAGGAATTGGAAGTCTAGATTTTGTGTCCTTTGGCAAGGTGCTCTCCCCCTCTCTCTGTCTGAGGTCTCAGTTTCTCCATTTGTTAAATATGGGTTTGGTGCATCTGGCTCTAACAAGGTCAAGTTATTACAAACTGGCCCTTGAGCACTCTGAGACAGGAGGCAGACCCTCCCAGACCCTCCCCATGGGGTTGAACCTAGGTCCTCACACATGCTCTATCCCAAAGCTATATCCTGGCCCTTTTTATTATTTCTGATTTGTGCAAATGATGAGATTCAAAACTAGAAACTTAGAAGAGGGGGAAGGGAATGATGTAGGAACTTGAAAAGAAAACCATCCTCACTCCCTTTCTGAATCACCACTCCCAGGTTCTTTTGTTCCTCCTCAGTCAGCAAATCTCTGCTCTTGGCTTTCAGTCTCTTCCCCCTCCAGACCTCAGACCCCATCCACCTCTGGATATTGTGTATCCCCAGATGGGGTTTCTCTGTAATAAGGGACATTCATTATTTTATTCATTGAACTGCTTTCTTTTGGGAAGCATAAACTCCACTCTCAGGAAGGTCTTCTGCCAGTGGGGAACAGGGACAAACAGGGCAACAAATAAGCAAGCTAGGTGACTTCAGATACTGTGGTGATCAGAGGTATGAAGGGAAAACATCAGAGTGAACAACCAATGGGCTGCTTGGTTAGGGAAAGTCTCTACAGGTGATATCTGAACTGAGACAAAGGGAAGGAGTAACAAGTACAAAGACTCCCAGAGAAACAAGCCCAGAGGGGTGAGACTTCAAATCCCAAGTTTCCAATCTTCATAAAAACACGGAGGGCCGAGTCTGGAGCAATCCCAGAAACTTGGGAAGAGGGGGGCCTTCAGTCTTATCCCATAATGCGGTTGGGTTGAGGGCCGCCCTCTAGTGGTAACAATAGTAAAATGTCACATTTGCAGACCTGGAATGCCACATGCCGGTGACTTTATGGGCTAATTCTGTCAGGCTAATTCAGTCTTGTTTCTCTCACATTTATTCACTCAACAAATATTTCCTGAGTGCTGAGTATGTGCCAAGGGGTCTTCTCAAATGCTAGGGCTAGAAGCTGTGAAGTCAATAGGTTTCTGCCCTGGAACTGATATCCTAGCTGGCAATTCTTAAGCCCAGTACTCTGCCTCTGCTCACCTCTTCCCCACTCCCCACCAAGGAAAATTGGCTTTCTAACGCTCCAACAGCCAGAGAGCTCAACTTCAGAGTGTTTCTTTTGCAGTTCCCTTCCCCCTGGAGTGCTAGGCCCTGGCTCTGCATTGCTGGCTCAGGTATCAGCTCAAATGTGACCTAGTCAAAAAGGTGTGTACTTATTGTCTGGCCCCCAAATATAAAATTCCACGAAGGTTATCATTTTCTTGGAATCCCTCAGCTTCACACTTTTCTTAATGTGTACTCAGAAGACACCTATTGAATGGGTTTGAGAGTTCACTGTTAGGAAACTTATTAATGGGGTACTGCCAGGCCCAATGCGTGTCAGATGCTTGAAAGTGTAAGCCAAAATAAATTAAAAGCTCCTAACATTCTAAAATTTAAACGGCATCCCTGGTACTACCCCTCCTTACCCTATTTTATATTTTCCCACACATTTACAACCTTCTAAAGTATTGAAATGTACTTATCAGTGTTTGTGTGTCTCTGCCGCTAGAATGTGAGCTCCAAGAGAGCAAGGGATTTTTGTCTCTTGTTCACCAGCCTACCTGTCCTTAGCGCCAGGAACAGTGTTGGCACCCAGTAGGCATTCAATAAACACCGAAACAACTTCAGACCTCAGCTTGCTGTTTTTCCAACAGACTTTGCGCCACCTTGTTCCAAGGGGGAAACGTGCCTCAGAAGGCGCTCAAAGGTGACCTTAGACGGCTCGACCCAGGAGTCTGAGCTCTGGGAGCAGGGCCATAGCACAGCTGCGAAGGGACACGCCAAGAGCAGGAGCGCAGCAAAGCCTACGGACTTGTGGCGCTTCCAGGAAGAGGCGCGGACACGAGCAGCTGCGCGCCCGCGGCTGTGGGCGGTGCCATCAGAGGCGGTGGGTCACATGACCCGCGAAGGCGACGCCCACCCAGTGGTGGGCGGGGGCCCAGTGGGAGGGACGCATGCAAATAACGCCGGGGCGGCGGCCAATCGCTGTACGCGCCGAGGGTCCGGACCGGGACGGGACGCTGGCCCGCGCGCAGGCTCGGGTCGCGACCGCCTGGGGCTTTGGCGAGCGGCGCGACAGGCCTGAGAGCTGGAGCTGCAGCTGCTTACTACACCTCCTCCTTGTCCTGTGCGGCGGGCCGGGAGAGGCCGGGCCCGCGTGGGGGGCAGGCGGCGGTGCGGCGGGGGCCGCGACCGCTGCCTTCGCAGGCGCCCGGGCCGGCCCGCGCCTTTGCAGCGTGCTCCATGCATCCGGAGCCCGCCCCGCCCCCGAGCAGCAGCAACCCGGAGCTTCCCCTCAGCGGCGGCAGCACCACCAGCGGCAGCCGCCGGAGCCGCCGCCGCAGCGGGGACGGGGAGCCCCCGGGTGCCCCACCGCCGCCGTCCGCCGTCAGCTATCCGGACTGGATCGGCCAGAGTTACTCCGAGGTGATGAGCCTCAACGAGCACTCGATGCAGGCGCTGTCCTGGCGTAAGCTCTATTTGAGCCGCGCCAAGCTCAAAGCCTCCAGCCGGACCTCGGCTCTGCTCTCCGGCTTCGCCATGGTGAGCTCGGGCCGCCCTGCCCTCCCCCCTCCTGCTCCGGCCGCTCCCGCCCGCAGCCCCGACGGGGCCCACTGGGGAGCAGGCTGGGCGGGCCGCGGTGAGGGGAAGAGCTGGGAGAAGCCGTCGTGGACGCGAGAGGGGGGCCAGAGGCGCTGGACGTGAGGAGAGGTGGGCGACAAGGGACACCCGATGTGGGGTGGTGACAAGTCGTGCAGGTGTTCAGGGATACAGGTGCCTTAACCAGAGCAAGTAGGGTGCAGCAAATGGGAAAGGGACATAGCACGAATGATGCGTCCCCAAAGTTAGGTCTGTAAGAATACCACCCCGCGTGATGAGTCAGGGAAAAAGGAGGAACTTAGAGCGTCCGACCTATTTGGGGGCAGATATCCGGAGGTGAGGATAGGGAGACCCCGGAGCTGTCTTGTGCCCCAACAGCTGAGGCCGGAAGGTGTTGGCTATATTCTTTTATCAACTAGTAGAGGGGATTTCCTGACACCCTTTTTTTCCGCCCCACTTTCCGAGAGCCTCAGCCTGGGAGTTTGACAACCACTTTCCACCCTCAGTTTCTTCTCCTGAAACTAGCCACTGAGTCACTGGGTGTGGGGGACGAGGTGGGACATGTTCCCCTTGAACAGGCTCTTCTTTGATTGCAGGCATGTTTTCCTCTCCTTTGATCCCAAGGGGCTGAAGTGAGAAGCCTCTGTGTGGGGTGGGGAAGGCTGCAGATTTGGCCCCAGAAGTGGCTCTGGGGATACCTTCAGGCCTGGGATCTTGGCATTTCTCTGGGACAGGATACTGCATAACCACTACATCATTATTGCTTTCAGTGACATCAGCCTGCATTAATGGAGCCTAACCCCCCACCCCAGCACTCCTGCCTCCCCTATGATGAGCTAAGCCCTTGGCCTTGAGGATGGGAGTGGCTGCACCCTGATGTTTTCTTGGGAAGGGAGTGTGTGGCTGGGTCTCTCCTTGTGCTCTACAAACAAGTGGGTCAGTGCAGCAGAGCCCAGAGTACACTGGGCCACAGTGGAAAGGCCAGGAGATTAGGGGTCAGGAAGCAGCTCTTCAGCTTTGCCACTTGCTGCCTGTGTGACTTCAGGCAAACCACTATCCCCTCTAGACATTATTTATTTATTATCTTTTTTAGCACTGGGAATTGAACCTAGGGCCTTGTACATGCTAAGTGAGCACTTTACCACTGAGCTACATTCCCAGCCCTTTTTAATTAAAAAAAAAAAAAAAATCTTTATTTTATTTATTTATTTTTATGTGGGGCTGAGGATCAAACCCAGGGCCTCAAACCTGCTAGGCAAGCACTATCATGCCGAGCCACAATCACAGCCCTAATTTTTTAAAAAATATTTTTAGTTGTAGATGGATACAATATATTTATTTTATTTAATTTATTTATATGCAATGCTGAGGATTGAACCAAGTGCTTCACAGGTGCTAGGCAAGTGCTCTACCAGTGAGCCACAACCCCAGCCCCCCCAACCCCCTTTATAATTTTTATTTTGAGACAGGGTCAGTTTAAGTCGTGATCTTCCTGACTACCACCCCAGCCCTGAATCTTGATTTCTTTTTTCTTTTTTTGTGGTGCTGGGGATTGAACCCAGAGCCTTGTACATGTGAGGCAAGCACTCTACCAAGCCCCTGGATCTTGATTTCTGAAATGATAAAAAGATTTCTCTTCCCAATTGAGAATGAAATTGAGGGATCCCTTAAGAGGAGATCTGAGAGAGGAGAGTAAAGGGGGAGATCTCGAATTTTTTTGTTTAGGACAAAATGATGGAATTCTGTTCTATCAGTCTCAAATTCTAAGTGACCAGTTTGTCTTGTGCCTAAAGAATCTCTTAAGAGGG
Organism: Marmota flaviventris; assembly: GCF_047511675.1. Taxonomy (NCBI): domain Eukaryota; kingdom Metazoa; phylum Chordata; class Mammalia; order Rodentia; family Sciuridae; genus Marmota; species Marmota flaviventris. The sequence goes on along the minus strand of NC_092498.1, from coordinate 137,003,254 downwards.
GCTGGGGGTATAACTCAGTTGGTAAAGTGCTTGTCTCACAAGGGCTGAACTCTGAACAAGGCCCTGGGTTCAACCCCCAGCACCAAAAAAAAAAAAAATCTCTTAAAAATAGTTGACTTTTCAGGGCTGGGATTATGGCTCAGCAGCGGAGCGCTTGCCTCGCACGTGTGGGACCCTGGGTTCGATCCTCAGCACCACATAAAAATAAATAAGTGAAATAAAGGTATTGTGTCCAACTACAACTAAAAAATAAATATAAAAAAAAAAAAGAATAGTTGACTTTACAGAACACTCACTGTGTGCAGGTTCCCTCCCCCCTAACCTCACTCCTCAGCAATCTCTTGATTTTTTTTTTTTTTAAGACACAACATCTTTATTTGTATGTGGTGCTGAGGATCGAACCCAGGGCCGCACGCATGCCAGGCGAGCACGCTACCACTTGAGCCACATCCCCAGCCCAATCTCTTGATTTTTGTCAAGAGACTTTCCCAAGGCCACACAGCTAGTGTGGTGGAGCTGGATTTGAACCCAGGTCTGCTGGTGCACAAAGCTCTGATCAGTGTCCAGCTAGTGACATGGTAGGACCAGGCTTAGGGAAAAGAAAGAGCAAAACAGTTTCTTTGAAACCAAAGAAAGTTTTTTTCAACTTATGGGGAGGGAGCCACCAGTTGTCAGCTTTTCCCTGCACCGCTCTGGGTTTGAGATGGTGGGATGCCTGTTCCCTTTTCCTTGGGGTTATAAATCATAGTTGCCCCAGACACCTTCTCACCCCAGTACAGGTGAGGACCCGATGGGTAATACTTTCTGGCTTCTCAAATTCTCTTCCTCCTGACGAAAACAGGCCTTCTTCCTCTTGCTAAAAAACAAGTACAGGGGAAGTCGAGAGGCAGGCAACAGTGATCCTTGGGTGGGCCTTGACTCACCCACACTGTCTCTTAGGACCTTTATTTTCCTCAGCCTGTGTGGAGAAGGCTTCCTAGCGCTGCTGAAGGAACCCCCCAAGTTCTGCAGGCAGGGAAGGGCTGAACTCTGGGACAGCCTCCATTCTGGGGCAGCAGTTACCAAAGGGTAACTGTGTTTACCCCGCAGCCCGAATTCTATGGGAGAGATCTGGGTGCAGGGTGGGTGGTCTGACCGTTCCCCACCCTCACCAATACCACCCGGTCCTTGAGTGAGCCTCAGAGAAGAAGGGGTGCCTGGCAGTCCCGACACCATGGCAACAGAATGACAAGTTTCCTGGATTACTCTCCCTTGGCCTATGAGTCAGCACAACCAGCTTCCTGCCCCCAGAGGGCTTCCTTCCTACAGACCCGGAAAATCTAGGAGCTAACATGACCTTTGAACTCTAGGAGGCAGGAGAGTTTCCTAGAATGCCAAATTTACCTGCTCACCAGGTGAGGTTGAGGGGGGATCTTCCAAAAAGCCTGGCAAGAATTCAATGATTCCCTATTCAGGGGAGAGGCCTGGCCCAGTGCCCAAAAGTGTTGGGGATAGGCCTGGGGACCCAGGGCAAGATGCTTTACTGCTTTGAAGCCAGTTTTCTCATGTATACAAAAGTGGAAAGAGTCTCCTCTCGACTACCATAAGGATTCATTTTAAGGCCAGACTGGGCCCTTGAAGCATTGAAGACTTTCAGCATCTGATGATGTACACTTTGGTTGGACGCTGTCTGGTTGGTAGACAGGGTTCCGGCTCCCGACAGCATTTCTACAAGCAACCACCTGTTCATAGAAATGTACCTGGGCTCTGCTAATACAAAACAAGGGCCCCTGGGCCAGGTGTGGTGGCGCATACCTGTAATCCCAGCAGTTTGGGAGGCTGAGGCAGGAGGATCACAAGTTCAAAGCCAGCTTTAGCAAAAGCAAGGTGCTAAGCAACTCAGTGAGACCCTGTTTCCAAATAAAATACAAAATAGGGCTGGGGATGTGGCTCAGTGGCCTAGTACCCCTGAGTTCAAGCTCAGGTACCGCCCTCTCCCCCAAAAAAGAGGGGCCCTGGATCTGAGGGTATCCTTGGGGACGTTGCTTCATGCCTCTGTGTGTCAGTCACCTCTCAGCCACAGGTAAACCAGTCCCAGCTTGTCCCTGTCCCCTGCAGGAGTGTGGTAAGCAGGCGTGGTGATCCAGTCCACTGGGGAGGGCAGGCTGTAACGTTAGCCTAAGCAGACCATAATTGGGAAGGTCGCCCTGCTGCCGTAAACAAAATGCTTTCCACGACCTGGGATCAATTATCTTTGGATTATCTGCCTCCTCAAATTCTCTGCCTGCCAGCACCCTTTGTTCCCAGGTTCCAAAGCAGGTTCAGAAGTTGGGATTCCTGTGAAAATAAGCTGGAAGGAAGCACTCAAATCACGAGATGTTAGTGAGCCTCCAGGACATGATTGGCGTTCAGAGGGCATGGAGATGAGCAAGAAATGACTATTTCCACTCAGTCCTAATCCCCGGGAGTAATGGTTACTGCTGTGGTTGACTGGGCTCTTGCACTCAGCTAGATAGTGCCAGATGCTCCAAGTGTATCATCTAGCTTTCTATAGCCTGCTAAAGGTTGGTGGTCATCCCAGATGAATCATTTGCCTGAGGTCACCTGACTGGGAAGCCACAGAGCCTTGGGATTATGATAGAGGAAGAGAGGAAACATCCAAGAGTTGTAGGAAGACAGAGCTGAGAAGCTATGTAGTAGAGGAAAGCGGAAACGTTGACTCTAGCCAGGCAACTTGGGTTCAAGTCCCAGGTCTGTCTCTTATGACTGTGAGACCCTAGAGAAATCACTTAAACTCTCTGGGCCTAAGTTTCCTCACACTTGTAATCCCAGGTAATGGGAAGGCTGAGGCAGGAGGATCTCAAGTTCAAAGCCAATCTGGACAATTTCACAAAACCCTGTCTCAAAATAAAAAGGGCTGGAGGTGGTAAAGTTCCTCCTCATTTGATTCCCCAGTATCACCAATAAAAAGTGCTGGGGATAAAGCTCAATGGTACAAGGCCTGCATGTACAAAGGCCCTGCTAGGTTCTTTCCCATCTTCCACCAAAAAAGCAGGAATAAATAGTGCCAACCTCATCGGGGTGAGGATTCACTGAGTTAGTGTATGCAAGGCACTTCCATACAGTACCTGACTTGTTATCCAGGACTTGCTTATCCTTGTACTCATGGTGTCAGGGCTGCTCCTAAAAATTGAGTTGGAAAAATGGGATTGCAGCTGTACCTTGAGGATGGCAGAGTTAGGGCTTGGAGAAGAGCCCTCTAGCCAGGCAATGGCAGGAACCGTTACAGAATTGAGAAGTTACAGTCTCAGGGAGAAGCAGGGATATGGCTGAGGTTGTGGGTGTGTACTATGATGAAGGACCTTTGGTTGGCTGTTGAAGAAGCTTAAACTCTTTGCAGGCAGTGGGGAGCCATCAAAGGTTTTCAAGGAGTTGCGTGAATTCTGTGATACTAACAACGAAGGTGGTTACTATTTACCAAATCCCTGTTGTGCCAGGCATGAGTCCCAACCCTTTCCTTTCATTCTTGTTTAATCCTCACAATAGGTCTTCAAAATGTGTTCTGTAGACAGGAGGTTGAGATCACTAGCTAGGAGGACTGAAGCGCTGGTCTGATTGTAGTCTTCTCTCCTTTCCCATCCTCTTGCCTCACGCTGCTCAGCGGATTGAGACCTGGGTCCTTGGAATCTTCCAGATTCTCAGTTCTGCATGCTAGATTTATACTCTGGGCTGTGTGTAGATGGAATTTTGCTGAATGCCTCAAGAGGAAGGTGTCCTCCACCCAGCAGAGAAACCTTTTGTAAAACTTCACAAATGCCCCTGTGGCCTGTTTCTGGAGTTCTCAGTGAGGAGCAGTATAGAGAGCCCTGCGGCTGCTGGGTCCCTGGCTGGGAAAGAGGGCATTGACGGCAGAGGTGGGGGTAGAGTTCCTTGGAGGAAGGAAACCGAATGTAAAATTTAAACATAAGTCAGCAGATTTCCCTCTGATGGAACTTTTAAATGCCCTTTAATGTACTCACCGAAATGTCAGACTGATCAGATGGGTAGAGTCTTGTGGGACTGTGATTGGACAGTTAGTTGCCTTCAGGGAGCATGGAGCTAACCCAGGGATGGCCAGCCTGTCTGCAAAGGGCAGTTCACTAGCTCTCAGGGGTAACCACTCAACATTGCCATTGGCCAGAGGCTATATGTAAATTATAGACGTGGCTTATGCCAATAAAATTTTACTTATGCTGTGGTCTCCAGACTTTTTTTTTTTTTTTTTTTTGGTGCTGGTATTCAAACCCAGGGCCTCAACCATACTAGGCAGGTGTTCTACCACTGAGCTACACCTTCAGCCCCAGTCTCCAAATTTTTGAGCATATATTCCTAACAAAGAACTTTAGCACTTAGCCTCACCAATTTATAAGGAAATAAATGATATATGTGCTGTAATATGTAAGTATAAGAATACAGAATAAATGTGGAAAGGACAAGGTAAATAATCAGTAAGTGTCATAGAAGGTCTAATAGGATGTTCTGTTTCCCAGGGGATCACCTGTGATTGTCCTCCAGACACTTTGGAGACCCTGGGCTGAAATGGTTAAAGTCAGGCCTTCGTGTTTATATTCCTTCAGCCTCCTTTTATTGAGACCTATAGTGGAAAGTAGAGGGAGCAAGACTTTTTTTTTTTTTTTTTTTGCCCTATACTGGGGATGAACCCAGGGCCTCACATGTGCTGGGCAAGTGCTCTACCACTTAGCTATACCCCCTTTTTTACATTTTATTTTGAAGCCACATCTAAGTTGCTGAGATTGGCCTGGAGCTTGTGATCCTCCTGTCTCAGCCTCTGAAGTAGCTGGAATTAGAGGCGTGTGACAGCACACTGAACTAATTCCATTTTTAGGACATAGTTGGTAAATGTGGCAAAGGGATAGCATTGATTGAAGGCACTTCACACGTCTGGAAATATTTAAGTGTTTAGTGCCTGTCATCCTAATATCCTCACTACTAGGTAGGGATCTTGCTGTCTATTCTCTAATTCCTCTCTAGCAGAGGTACATAGTTTTTTTTTTTTTTTTTTTCTTTTTTTTTTAAATATTTATTTAATTACTTTTAGTTTTCGGCAGATACAACATGTTCTTTTGTATGTGGTGCTGAGGATCGAACCCGGGCTGCACGCATGCCAGGCGAGCGCGTTACCGCTTGAGCCACATCCCCAACCCAGGTACATAGTTTTTTAGACAGGTAACTATTTTCCCTGAATGAACAAATGGCCCTGGTCCTCCTCACCTGGGGTCCAGGGACAGCTGTGACTTGGAGACTTGGAAGATAATATCCACACATTCTTTTTTTTTTTGGTCAGTGATTGAACCCAGGGGTGCTCAATTGAGCCACATGCCCAGTCCTTTATATATATATATATATATATATATATATATATATATTTTTTTTTTTTTTTTTTTTTTAATTTAGAGACAGGATCTCGCTGAGTTGCTTAGGGCCTCACTAAGTTGCTGGTTTTGAACTCGGGATCCTCTTGACTCAGCCTCCTGAGCCACTGGGATCACAGGCATGCACCACCACGCCTGGCTGCAAATTCAGTTTTTTCAAATGAAGCAAGAATTAAATGAAACAGCAGCAGCGTGCGCCCGTGTCTTGTAAGAACAGGCTATTGGCATGCTTCAAGGATAAGCGGTGTTTGGTAGAACTTTCATTTCTATTATAAAAGTGTGTGTATTTATAGAAACATTTGGGACTAGTAGGCTGTGTTAGTCAAAAGAGTTTGTAGAGCTGGGGATGTAGCTCAGTGGTACAGCACTTGCCTAGCATGCGTGAGGCCCTGGGTTTAATCCCCAGCACCAAAGAAAGAAAGAAAAAAAAAAAGAGTTTATAGACCACTGACTGAGGTCTTGGGCTGTAGCTGCCCACCCTCCTAAAAGGTTAACAAGAGAAGGCCTAGCTAGGGAGAGAAAAGTCATTTCCCCCCCATCTGTGGGTGCTGGGATTAGGCCAGTTATGAGAGAAGGATTGCCTCAGAGGGACCTGGACCACCAGGTGCCCCAGGTCTCCATAGAGCCCAGCAGGAATGAGGAGGGGTGGCTGGCATTCAGGTGGGGTGGGCAAACTCCTGGCCAAGTCATGTCAGTCAGGCCCTGCCCTCTGCAGGGTCATGTAATCCTTTAGGGGCCTCATTTAAGGCTTGGCATCTCCAGCAGGGATCCCTGGACCAGAGTGAGGTGGGGCTGGTGGTCTTTCCCCGTTCCTATCCCAAGGAAGCCCGGTGTGTCCAGGTTCAAAGAGGCTCATGACTGGCTGGCTGGGAGCTGTTTATTTTGGGTTTATGGGCCCAGCTCTCGGGCTATATTTACCTTGTGAAGCTGCATGCAATCTGATCTGATCTGGTGTCTCTGGGACTCCTCTGGGGCCCTGACAGTCAGCTGCCAGATTCTGTGAGGTCCCCCTGACTTTACTCTCCCCACCCATGGGGACATTTCCCAAGCAGGAAGCTTTCTGGAAAAAGCAACCACTTTTATGCCTGTGAATAGTTTCCATCGAGGTCTATGATTGACGCCAACTGTTCTTTCTTCTCAACTCTGAGTCCTTTGTTGTAGGCAGCCCCATGGCATTGAACTTGGTTCCAAATGTGACAGTGGTACATTCAGCCTACCTGTGCAGCCGGAGTTCTAGGAACGGTAGAGTCCAGTGAGGTAATGGGGTTTCTTCCGGAACACAGGAAGAGGCCCCTTCCTCTTCCTCAGAGGGCCCAGCCTCTCCTCAGCCTAAGGCCTGAGGAGGGCTGGCTAGTTTTGGCATTTCCAGGCTGGGTGTGTCCCAGCAGCTGCAGAAAACTTAGTTTTCTGGCGGTGGAGGCCATGGGTATGACAAATGGTGTGGAGTGGGCTCTGTCCTGCAGAGGTGGCCATCTGGCCAGGTGTGGTACAAGGTACACATTCTCCTTGTGCCAGGGTTGGGCGACCTGGCTACCTCACATGGGGCAGGTAAGGTCCAGAGTGAGGGGCGGAATTGGGGCATGTGGGCTCAGCCCCCTCCGGCCCCAGGCCAGAGTGTCCGGGAGCTATTTCTCTTCCGCTTCAAGCTGTTTTTTCTTTTTAACTAAGATTTATTGAGCTTCTCCTGTGGCTGGTCCTATGCTAAACATTTAGACGTCAAAACCTCATTTAACCTCCTCGGCAGCCGCACTCTGTGATTCCCGTTGCTCACAGGCTTCCAAGAGGCTTGGAGTTGGGATCCCCCATACAGCAGCCAGGGAGCTCTTGGGGACAGCTGATCTCACTTCTCGGAGCCTCAGTTTCCTCATTTGTACAGGAAGAATAATGGTATTACTAAGAATCGTCAACATTTAAGTTTATTACATGCCAGGTCTCGTTCAAATGGCTCTCTTCATTAACTTTAGAGTGACCATAAGGAGTGGGCCCCTATTTTATAGATGCAGAAACTGGGTCACACAGAGGTTGAAATACTTGTCTAAGGTCACCAGCTTTGTAAATGAAGGTGCCAGTTTCACACCCAGCTGTGGGTCTGGGTGCTGAAGGATTCTCTAGAGGGGGAGATACATGACCTGGAGGTGGCTGGGATGCAGGGGAGGTACCAGGTGGGGAGCAGATTGAGAGTTAACTGTACTCATCCCTTCCGCCAGAGACACCCCAGTGCCTGGCTTAGGGCCTGACCTACCTGAGGACGCTAGACATTCCCATTGAGTAGATCAGTAACTAGTGGACCTGGGGCAAACCAGCTGCAGGTCCCCTATTTGTCCTTTCTGAGGTTTCAGGTTTCAGGACAACAGGCCAAAACAGGAAGAGGAAGTGTGGGGAGGTGGCAGGAGGCCTGGCTGCAGAGGGTGCCCCCACTTTTCCAGGTGTGGGCAGCCTGGGGGTAGAGCAAGGAGCCTTGGAATATGGCCCTTGATCTGCTTGCCCTGGTGGCCTGCCTTGCTGCCTCAGTCCCTCACCCGCATGGGCTGAGATGCCTAACACCCTCACCCGCATGGATTAGGAGTGCTCAGCGTTGGCTTTAGGCCACCAATGATCTTAAAAGAAAAACAGTCAAAATCCTGATGGCACTGCCCCAAATTTACATGAGTTTGAACTGTTTTGTAAACTCGCTGGCTGAAAAGTATATATCCCTGTCAGATATGGGAATTCTCAGGCACAAGTCTGTGAATCCCATTGAAAAGGTCCTTGAGGATATAAACTGGGTGTTTTGAAGTCGTCCATCCCTTTTCACCATCCTCAAAGGTCAGCTCTAGACTGACCTTAATCCTGCTGCTTCCCTCCCTTACAGACAGGGCAGAGTCTTTACCAGTGCGCCAGGTAGAAGCAGGAGCCAGGTGTGCTGACTGGCCTTGCTGCTCTCTGGCTAATCCTGCTCCTCCATCTGGAGGCTAGAGACCCCGCCGGGGGTTAGAGGGGGATTTCAGGAAGAGACAGTGGGTTTTTAGGGTGAAGTTTTCAAACTGAACTCACTTTTTGTGCCATTCTATTGTGTGCCTGGTACTAAGTAGGTCACATGGATTAATTCAGTCCTCCTGACAACCCTCTGAGGCCTGTGCTATTATTCCCATTTCACAGAAGTGGAAACTAAGGCATAGAAAGTTGAAGGAAACTGCCAGAGTCACACAGCCTAATTAAGGGAGAGGAATCAGGGTTCAAAGCCAGGCAGCCTGACAGAGGAGACTGGTGAGGAGGAAGGAGCCCACCCCGCTACCTAGAGGTGCACGGAACTCAGTGTGTGGGGCAGGCCACTGTGAGGCTAATGGTACAAGGTACACATTCTCCTTGTGCCAGGGTTGGGCGACCTGGCTACCTCACATGGGGCAGGTAAGGTCCAGAGTGAGGGGCAGAATTGGGCCTATATATTTTTGGGGTATGCTTCAGCATCATACACCCCCTCTTTGAGCCTGCGACACACACAGTCGCTTTGTAAAGAGCCCTGTCTTTAACTGGGCCTGGTGGTGCGCTGCTGTCATCCCAGCCACTCTGGAAGCTGAGGTAGAAGAATTGCAAGTTCAAAGCCAGCCTCCACAACTTGGTGAGACTTTCAACAATGTAGCCAGACCCTCTCAAATATTACAAAAGGGGTTGGGGGCATGGTTCATTAGTAGAGCACCCCTGGATTAAATCCCCAGTACCACGAAAAAAAGACGCTTCCTCTGATGTTATTGTCACTGGTGCCTGCTGCTCCCGTCCTTCCCGCTGAGCAGGCAGACCCTGGCAGCCTGCCTGCTGCCCGCTGCCTCTGGCCCAGATCTGATGAACTGGCTCCTTCACATAGGGGTGATTGGCAAAGCCCAGGTGAGAAGAGCAAGTAGCAGGCCTGGAGCATGCCCTTGGTGACCCCAGATCCACAGGTCTCCAAGAACTGGAGGGCAACCAGTGCATTGCCCTGGAGCTGGGCAGGAGAAGGCCTTGGGACACCAGGGTTGAGTGTCTCTCTTCTGGGAACCTCTTGGTTCCTTGTTGGTCTGTGCACTGTGTTCTCAGAAGGGGCCTGAGGAGGGAGGGCCTTCACCTCTCCATCCCCCAACCTGTTCCTTGTCCCAAGAGCAGGGTGTAAAGGAGAAGCCTTGCTTGATGTGAGAGTTGATGCCAACAGAGATGGTGATGGTTACCTCTCTTTTTTTTTTTGGTGGTATGCTGGGGATTGAACCCACAGCCTCGACCATGCTAGGCAAGCATTCTACCACTGAGCCCTAGCACCAGCCCCTATATATTTTTTTTGATCATGGTAAAATATGCACAATCTAAAACTTAACCATTTTGTCCATTCATGGTGATTGGTTGGTAATGTCATTTGAGAGGTGTTTATCATGTACCAGGTACTCTCACTTAATTGTTAAAGTAATTCTTTGCATTAATATGATAGCCCTATTTATAGGTAATAAAGTTGAGGCTCTGACAGGTTAAGTGACTTGCCAAGGGACACACAGCTGATGAGCTCCAGGCTTGCTTTCTTCACCAGTTCTTTTTGCTACTTATTTGTGGTGCTGAAGATTGAACCCAGGACCTTATGCATGCGAGGCCAGCACTCTACCAACTGAGCTATGTCTCCAGCCCCTCTTTCTGCTACCTCAAAACCAAGTGGGTAGGCTTCATTATCCCCATTATATACATATGGAAACAAGCTCAGAGAGGCAAGTGACTGGCCCAGGGTCCCATAGCCTGATGAGAGGAGAGGCAGGATTACTTATTTTTATTTTTTTTAGTTGGGGTTGGACACAATACCTTTATTTTATTTATTTATTTGTATGTGGTGCTGAGGATCAAACCCAGGGTCTCGCACGTGCAAGGCGAGTGCCTCTACTGCTAAGCTACAACCCCAGCCCAACTTATTTTTATTTTTAATTGATTTTTTTTCTTTCTTCCTTTTTCTTTTCTTTTTTTTTTTGTTTGATTGGGTCTCACTGAGCTGCCCAGGCTGTTTTCAGATGGCTCTCCGCCTCAGTGTCCGGGTACCTGGGACGACAAGTGTTCACCACCATGCCTGGCTTTGGGGAGGCCAGATGTGCGTGTGGTTCATTCAGTCCTGCCACTCACCCTGCTGTCTCTCTCCCCCAGGTGGCCATGGTGGAGGTGCAGCTGGATGCTGACCACGACTACCCGCCAGGGCTGCTCATTGCCTTCAGTGCTTGCACCACAGTGCTGGTGGCCGTGCACCTGTTCGCACTCATGATCAGCACCTGCATCCTGCCCAACATTGAGGCCGTGAGCAACGTGCACAACCTCAATTCCGTCAAGGAGTCACCCCACGAGCGCATGCATCGCCACATCGAGCTAGCCTGGGCCTTCTCCACTGTCATTGGCACGCTGCTGTTCCTGGCTGAGGTGGTGCTGCTCTGCTGGGTCAAGTTCTTGCCCCTCAAGAAACAGCCAGGCCAGCCGCGCCCCACCAGCAAGCCCTCACCCAGCGGTGTGGCCACCAACGTAAGCAGTGGCATCACCCCGGGTCAGGCAGCAGCTATCGCCTCTACCACTATCATGGTCCCCTTTGGCCTGGTCTTTATCGTCTTTGCTGTCCATTTCTACCGCTCCCTGGTCAGCCATAAGACGGACCGACAGTTCCAGGAGCTCAACGAGCTGGCTGAGTTTGCCCGCTTACAGGACCAGCTGGACCACAGAGGGGACCACCCCCTGACGCCTGGCAGCCACTATGCCTAAGCCCTCCTGCTGGGCCCTTCAGAGCTTTGGCCTTATGCCCTTCCCCATGACCTTGTCCTGCCCCAGCTTTGAGGACAGCCTGCAGGAGGCCGGGCTTGGTCAGGGCACAGAGTAGAGGGAAGGGGCTTTTTAAACAAGAAATTACTGCACTTTGAGACTTTCCTCTAAGAGAGCAAGCACTTCCTGTTCTTCCAGCTCCGGGGCCACCTCCTGGTAAGAGGCAGTGGAGGCCAGAGTGGGGACAGATGCTCTCTTTGTCCCTATTCCATCACTGTGCCAGTGCCAGCCGGATGCTTCCTGTCCTCTCCGTCTCATCCTCCCTCCCCATTGAGTGTCAAATGTGTGCATGTGTGTTAGCACATAAATATACTCATAAGGGACACCTCTTCCTTGTGTCTGTATTTGTTGTGTCCTGGTTCCGAAGTCAGGCAAGCCTCTAAACAGTTTTTAAAATATTTTGGAGGGGTTGGAACGTAGCTCAATGGCAGAGTGCTTACCTAGCATTTGTGAGACCCAGGGTTTGATCCCTAGCACCAGAGAAAAATATAAAGTAAGTTTTTAAGTTTTTTGTGTCTGTGTCTATACGTATGTGTGGTACTGGGGATGGAACCTAGGGTCTATCTATCTATCTCTTTATTTATTTATTTTGAGGAGGTACTGGGGATTGAACTAGGGGCACTCAATTACTGAGCCACATCCCCAGTCCTTTTTTATATTTTATTTAGAGACAGGATCTCACTGAGTTGCTTAGCACCTCACTAAATTGCTGAGGCTGGCTTTGAACTCACAATCCTCCTGCCTCCAACTCCTGAGCCGCTGGGATTACAGGCGCCCAGCCTCTACTTTTTTTTTTTTTTTTTTTTCCCCTAGAACTCTTTGGAACCTGCAGAAAACCTGTATAAATAGTAACTAAAATATGTATAGTCATTTCTTTTTATTTGAGGTAGTTGCATTCTATAAATCACCATGAACTTCAGGTGAGCAGTACTGAGCCATTGCTCCTAGGGAAAATCCAGGGTTGGTTGCCTGCCAGCCTCTGGTATGATATTTTTGTCATTTAATGAAAACATTACCTTGTTTTAGGTATAATTCTATTTAAAGACATATTTTTATTGTTGATTCATTACCACTGAACTTACAGCCAACAGCAGCATTAAGTCATGCCTAAACAAAGCTTATTTAACACACATGTTGTCTCTGTAAGAGACATTATCACCTTGTGTTTAGGAATGCTAGACAGATTTCTAATACTGTATTTGGGAATCTTTTCTTTTTGTGCTGGGGATTGAACCAGGGCCTTAGCCTCACTCCTCTACCACTGAACTACTATATCCTCAGCCCACTGGGGACCATTTTAAATAGCAGGATCAAAATGTAACACTAAATATTAAACTGTGACGCTGGACACAGTGGTATACACTTGTAATCCCAGCTACTTAAGAGACTGAGGGAAGAGGATCTCAAGTTCCAGGCCAGCCTGGGTGACTTAGCAAGACCCTGTCTCAAAATGAAATGGAAAAAGAGCTGGGGATGTACCCTGGTAGCGTACCTGGGTTACATCCCTAATACTGCGAAGAAGAAGAAGAATAAAAAGACGCTTGTTTTCGGTAGAAGCAGAAACTAGAACAAGGCAGTGTTAGGCAGTATTTTTCTTCTTGTTAGACCTCAGCAGGTAGGCAAGTTCACAAATACTGAGACCACAAATGAGGCTGGACTGCATAAATCCCCCAACCCCATGTCATATCCTTTAGTTGTTTAACATTCATGTTCGGTTTCCCACTTATCCCAGGAATGAATGCCCTTTCTGATGATGCTTTTTCCAATCCTGAACCATGCATAGCAATGAATCATCCTGTCTTAACCTCCTTTAGTTTGGAACAGGTTCTCAGCCTTTCTTGTCTTCTGTAATATTAACATTTTCAGAGTCCAAGCCTGTGGTTTTATGTAGAATGTCCTTATCAGTTTGGTTTCTCTAATATTTTCTCATTATTTTTTAAATTACAATCAGGGTGTGTGTTTTGGCAGAAATAGTGTATAAGTGAGATGGTGTCAGGACCCTTTTAAAACAAACAAGCAAAAATGTTAGTTCACCATTCACTGATATATCCATCAACTCATTTAATCCTGAGCATCCTTACCAGACACCAGGCAGGTTCAGACTAGGAAAAGTCTTGCTCAGAAACTGGGTCTGCGCAAAAGTCCTACCTGGGCTTATTCTGGTTTTGCTTGAAGAATGGGAAGATGCAGGAGCACTGGGCTTACCTTGCAGAGAAGCAGCAGGAGCTGAGTTGCCACCACCCTCTCTCTCCAGGGCCTATTTTTATCACAGTCTCCACCTCTTTTTATTTCATTCTTTCTTTTTTTTAATATTTTAGTTGTAGATAGACACATAGCGTTATTTTATTTATTTATTTTTATGTGGTGCTGAGAATCGAACCCAGTGCCTCACACACTCTACCACTGAGGCAAATACTCTTAAACTGAGCCACAACCCCAGCCCCTCCACCTCTCCCTCTTGTCCCACACCAGGCCAGGTTCACTTGTTACTTGCCTGGCCCCAATAGGCCCTGAGTTTGAGATTTCAGAAACTCAGTATGTAAAGTGGTTTTAGAAAGTGCTTGGCTAGTCAGGCATGATGGTGCATCCCTATAATCCCAGTGGCGGCTCCAGAGGCTGAGGCAGGAGGATCACAAATTCAAGGGCAGCCTCAGTAATTTAGCAAGGCCCTAAGCAACTTAGTGAGACCCTGTCTCAAAATTTTAAAAAGGGGGGCTGGGGTTGTGGCTCAGTGGTAGAGTGCTTGCCTAGCATGCATGAGGCACTGGGTTCAATCCCCAGGACCACATAAATGTAAAATAAAGATATTGTGTCCACCTAAAACAAAACAAAACAAAAAAATAAGTGTTAAAAAAAAATTTTTTTTTAAAGGCTGGGGATGTGGCTTAGTAGTTAAGTGTCCCTCCTTTTAACCCTGATACCAAGAAAAAAAGGCGGGGGGGTGCTCTGGCTGAAATAAAAGTTGGGTGGGGCATTGGTAAGCCTAATACTCATCTCCCTCCTATGACTTCACATTCACCCTGCACCCTAAGATCTCTACTTCACTACTTCTGCAGAGACCCAGGATTTGGCGGTAGTCATTTCTGCTGTGATCCTATAGTCTTAGATTCGCTTTCCTAAACTTGCCTGGACTCAAGAATCCCTGGACTAGCTTGCAGGATGCAGATTTCCAAGTCCCCACCCCCAGGAGATTCTGATTCAAGTTGGTTTGGGTGTGTCTCTGGAACTATTTCTAATAAGCACCCCAGGTGTCTCACACCCAGGCAACTTGGGCAAGATTCATAGTTAAGAGCAGTCTGGAGCTGGGTGTAGCTCAGTGGTAGAGCACCTGCTTAGCATCTGTGAGGCCCTGGGTTCCATCCCCAGCATCCAAGTAAATTAATAAGATCACAGTCCTTTAGTTACAATTTTATTTATATTTTGAAAACAGCAGATAATACATTCACAGGGTTCCAAATATAACAGTGAAAAGTTGCTCTCACCCCTGTTCCCAGATCCTCTGTTCTCCCCAGAGATGACCATTATTGCCAGTTTTGGCTCCTGCCTAGCACTATTTTATACATAAACACACCTTCCCTCCTCCAGCTTTTTCTAAAACAAAATGGTAACCTTCTATACATACTCTCCCATGCCTTGAAAGCAGATAGATTAAAGTTTAGGCACAGTACTAGCTTGATGACATATGAACCTCCCTCAGTTTCCTCCTCTAAAATGGAATTAATAATAGCAGGACAACTCACAAGTCTGGGTAAAGTCACTTGGAGAGTAGGCACAGGAAGTTGTTGACACAGGCCTGGGCATAGGATAAACACTCTGTATCTGGTAGTTGATTCTATATCCTGTGATGGCCAGCCTTGATTCTGATGTCTATTACAGACAGAACCACACCCTGGGTCAAGCCACTTAGGATGCAGGGGGCAGGGAGCATCTTTACTGAGCTTTTTACTATATACCTAGCACATCCTGAGGGCTTTACAAGCATCACTGGATTTCAGTGCTTCTCCACCTCGACACTGTTGACCTGGGATGAACAGCTCTCCGGTAGCATTCTTACATTGTAGCGTATTGAGCAGCATCCCTAGTCTCTACCCGCCAGACCCCAGTAGCATGCTTCACTAATCATGACAGCTCGAAATGTCTCCAGACATTATCAAATGTCTGAGGTGCTGGGGATAAAAAAAAATCTCACCTGATCTTAAAACCACTGCTTGGTTCCATCCTTGTAGTAACGAACCACAGTAACCCTGGCAGCTAAGTCTTGTTCTGACCCAGGTTACAGGTGAGGAAGCCCAGAAAACAGAGTTTGGGTGATACTCCCAAGAAGACACAATTCACGCCCAGGCAGGCTAGCTCTAGGGTGCATTAAGCAAGATTCCCTCTTATCGCTCAGGAATGCTGCCTACCTTAGAATTCTGCAGAACTCTTCCTGGGCACATGGTCCACAGTTAACCTCAATACATGCTATTGCATCAAGGCCTCCAAACACTCCTGTGAAGTTTCTAAATTTGATTTTACAGATAGAGCAAAACTAAGGCCACTAGCTTAGGGATCCATGGCCAGAAGATCAGGGGTTCTTGTCTTCAGCTCCACATCAGAAACCCTTGGGGAACTCTTTGAATGCCTAGGCCTCATCCTAGATGGGACTCCCTGGCAATGGGACCTGGGCACCCACAGCTTTTATTTATTAGGTAATTTATTTAGGTACTGGGAAGGGAACCCAGGGTGCTTCACCACTGAGCTACACTCCCAGTCCTTTTTTTTTTTTTGAGGGTCTTGTTAAGTTGCTGAGGCTGGCCTCAAACTTGAGATCCTCCTGCCTCAGCCTCCCAAGTTGCTGTATTATAGGTGTGTGCCACTGCACCAGGCTGTCCATAGCTTTTAACGTTTCCATGGATTCCAAGATTGAGAGCTTCTGTGTGACATTGAGAAGGTGGGTCAGGCTTTAATACCAAATCTTGGTGGCCAGTGTGGTAGAATGCAGGTTCATCCTCCTCTCTGGACTGTCTGAGAGGTCAGAGACCAGGAATCCTGTGATTTTCTCTACCCAGAAATTCATGCAACGATGAGGCAGTCTTGCCCTCCTCCGTCTGACATCTTTCTGAGCTTTCCCACCCCTTCCTCATACCACAGACCCTGGGCTAAGGCCACCAGGTTCTTTATTCTCATGCACTCAAAGATGAGGTCATAGGATGAAAGACTGAATGAAAGTCCCAAAAGTCAGCTGGTCCCCCCTATCAGCAAAGAATGACCTAATGCTGGGAGGAGTGCCCTCTGAGGGTGCCAAGGGCATGCCCAGAGTCGCTGCTTGCTCCTCCAGCAGGAGCCGCACCAGTCTGAGCAGTTGGGTGACATGGCTTGAGTTTCTCCTGAGCCTTGACACTCTCTCTGCAGGGGTGGGGGAGACATGGAGCTGGCATTTGAAAAACATAATGCCCTTTCCTCAAGCCTCACTTACACCCACTCCAGGAGGAGCTACCCCTGGACAAGGCCCCATCACACAGATGTGCAAATGGAGGCTTGGGACCCACTCTCCTCACCTCAAGGGCATTTAGGAGTGAGGGAACCACCTAACTCCAGCCCAGTGCCCACCCCAGCAAAGCCCAGCATGCAAGAGGGAAGATTCAGGCAGGACTGGAATGCACTGGTCTCCAGGGACATGGGTTTTGAAGGGGAGGAACCAAAAAGGACCACCTGGACCACAGGAGGCAGGAAACCTGCCTTCTCTGGTCTTGCCCCGCAGCCCTTTGGAGACCCTAAAAGACCTGTGCATCCTTCTGGTCCCTGGAGCTGCCTCAACCTCTTCAAAGGTGTCAAGTGTGGCCACCTCCTCACCTGGCATCAATCTCCTTCTTTTTCTGTCTTCTGGAACATGGCCAAGGCTTCCTTCAGCACACCATCAGGGTCTAGAAGTTTGACCTGGAGGGAAGCAGCCAGGGTTTGGTTTGGGGAGCATGGGAGTCGCCTTGCTGGGGATGCCCTCCCTGCCTGAAAACAGAACCTCATCAGTTCCCTGGCTGAGCGGGGTCAGGGGCTCCTTTCTTTCTCTCTGGGTGTGGCTGCAGGTCCCTGGGAAGCGACTCACCTCAGGAATAGGGAACCGAGTTGGCTCAGGGACTTCATCACGGCCAAAGTCGATCATGGTGCCACACTTGGCCACATCGTCCACCCAGAAACCTTCAAACAGCTGACCATGGTCCAGGTAGAAGAAACGCCCTTGTCCATTCTTCATGCCTCTCTCCCAGAAACCCTCATAGCGGTTCCCATTCTCTGGGGAAATGATAGGGAGGTGAGGATGCTGGGAATATCAAACCAGCCTGAGCCCGGCGTGGTTGTGCATCCTGTAATCCCAGCCACTCAGGAGGCTGAGGCAGAAGGATCACAAGTTCAAAGCTGACCTCAGCAACTTAGCAAGGCTCTAAACTACTCAGTGAGATCCTGTCTCTAAATAAAATATTTAAAAGGGGCTGGGGATGTGGCTCAGTGGTTAAGCACCCTGGGTTCAACCCTCCCGTACACTTCTGCCTAAGGCAGGAGGATTTTAAGTTCAAGGCTAGCCTCAGCAATTCAGCAAGACCCTCAGCTACTTAGTGAGACCCTGTGTCAAAACAAGAATAAAAAGAACCGGGCTGTAGCTGAGTAGTATAGGGCAGCTGAATTCAATCCCAAGTTTAAAATTTAAAAAATTCAGCACTTACTAATAGGTTTCAGCCTCCACGCTAAGGCATTTTACAAACATACATCTCATTTGACCTTCACAATAATCCCAGAAAGTTTTATTTTATTTTATTTTGATGGTAAGGATCAAACTCAGGGCCTTGTACATGCTAAGCATGCACTCTGCCACTGAGCTATAACCCTAGAATGATTTTAATTTTTATCTACAAGTTATGGACAAGGAAATCAAAGCACAGTTCAAGCAAATCACCTGAGGTCCTAGCACTTGTACAAGCTCAGGACAAGTTCTCAAACCAGGCAGGTTGTCCCAGAGTCCAGGCCAAGGGAATGAACCACTTAGCTGGGCATGGTGGCAAAGGCCTGTAATTTCAGCTATTTGAGAGGCTAAGGCAAGAGGACTACAAGTTCAAGGTCAGCCTGGGCAATTTAGTGAGACAAAAGACCAGGATATAGCTCAGTGATAAAGCATCTGCCTAGCATGTCAGGCCAAGGGATCAACTCCCAGCACTCAATTTATATATATATATAGAAAGAGAGAGAGCGAGAGAATCTTTATTTATTTATTTATTTATTTTTTTAGTTCTCGGCGGACACAACATCTTTGTTTGTATGTGGTGCTGAGGATCGAACCCGGGCCGCACGCATGCCAGTCGAGCACGCTACCGCTTGAGCCACATCCCCAGCCCAACTCCCAGCACTCAAAAAAAAAAAAAAAAAAGGAAGGAAGGATACACTTAAGGATACACTCACACTGGCAGGCCACAGCAGGTTATTCACAGAGGGTGTTTAGGCTCACAGCTGGGGTGTGGGGAAGACTAGAAAGACAGAAAAAATGGCCCACCTAACCTTCCCAGTGGCCCTGATGCCTCAGCTTGGCTGACTCTCACTGGAAATTAGAATCTTGTGGGGCTGGGGATGTGGCTCAAGCGATAGCGCGCTTGCCTGGCATGCATGCCAGGTTCGATCCTCAGCACCACATACAAACAAAGATGTTGTGTCCTCCGGAAACTGAAAATAAATATTGAAATTCTCTCTCTCTCTCTATCTCTCTCTCTCTCTTTAAAAAAAAAACAACATGGGGAATATAGCTCAGTTGGTAGAGTTCTTGCCTTGCATGCACAAAGCCCTGGGTTCAATCCCCAGCACCACCAAATAAATAAACAAAAATAAAAAGGTGTGGGGACTTATCTTAGTGGTAAAGTATTCCTGGGTTCAATGCCCAGTACCAAGAAAAAAAAAGGACTTTTTGTAAAGTTCTTAGAACTTTACAAAGACTGATGACTGACTCATCTTCCCCCTACACAACTCTATGAAATGGATACTGCTATTATCCCTATTTTACAGATGAGGAAACTGAGGCACAGAGAGGTGAAGTCACTTGCCCAAGCTGATACACCTAGTGCTAGAAAGAAAGGAAGCAGGTATTGAGAATAATGAGAAGAACCTCACAAAGGGGGAGATACTGCAAACATCTAAGGGAAAGCATTCCAGACTAGCGCAAGGTCCCAGTATGGGAGCCGGGCATGGTGGGGCATGCAGGTGAAACTAGAGGGGTGTGAGGGCAAAAACCACACAAAGGAACTTGAACTCAGTTTGAGTTCATAGCAACAGAGAGCTATGATAGATTTTAAAACAGATGAGATCCAATTTATGCCTTTAAAAGCTCAAATCGTCAGGCATGGTGGTGCACATGGGTAATCCCAGTAACTCCAGAGGCCCAGGCAGAAGGATTGAAAGTTCCAGGCTGGCCTGTGCAATTTAGCGAGACCCAGTCTCAAAAAATAAAAAACAAAAAAGAGTGGAATGCAGCTCAGTAGTAGAGTGCCCCTGGGTTCCACCCCAATACTTAAACAAACAAAAAAACCTCGTTCTGGTTCCTATGCATAGACAAGACTGAAGATTAAGTCCTGGCCCACTGTGTTTTTCACTAGTAATTAGTGAAAATTAATTATTGCTTGACGTGCCCTTCTCAAGCTCACTGCAACTCTGGCTCTCCCTCTTCCTCAGGTTGGCCTTCCGAATGTTCAATATCACCGACTCTTGGAGGCATTGCCTGACCCAAGTTCTTTGCCATTTCCCAACACACCTTCCTGTTTTTTAAGAATTCCTTAGGACCTTTGACCCATAACTAAAAGCCTGTATGACCTTGAGCAAAGGACTTTGCTTCTCTGTAACTTCTGTGATTAGAGCTTCCAATTCACAGGATTGTTGTGAGGATTAAATGAACTCCGTGCTATGATTACTATGGCAATAAAAAATTGTGTTATTTATCTGCTTATAGTTATGCTCCCTTATTAGAGCATAGGATCCAACAGAGAGAAGGATCCAGGCACCTTAAGCCCTTATCCCGCTAAGGGGCGCGGCCAGCGGCCATCAGGGCGTCAGGGGCGTGGCCACAGGGCATTGGGCGTGGCTTGCTGGGGTGAGGCGGAGCCAGCGTTGGGGCGTGGTCAGAAGGTGGGGCGGGCCCAGCTTTGGGGCGGGCCCGGCAGGGGCGGAGCACTCACTCAGGCGCAGCATGCCCTCCCCGTCCGGCTTGTCCTTCCACCACTGGCCCTCATAGATGTCTCCGTTGCTGTAGTACATTCGGCCCCACCCGCAGCGCTGGTTGCTACACCACTCGCCCTCGTAAAACTCCTTGGGTCCGAAAAACTGGACCCCATAGCCCTGAAAGCACAAAAATGTTTCTGTTCACAGAGCCCCCACCACAAGAGAAGCGCATCACCTTCCCAGGCACCAAGCCACCCACCTGAGCTCTGTCCTCGCTCAGCTCTCTATCCAAGCGGAGGGAGGGCCACACCTTGAAAGACCTCAGACTGTCCACTTCTCTCTGTCCCTCTGCTACCCCTGCACGCAGCCCACCATCCCCTCTCCCTCCCTTCAGATCCCCTTCCATCCTCGTCTACCGTCCTTCAGCAGCCAGGGCACCCTTCCCCCACCCCACTGTACTGCTGGGGTTGGAACCCAGGGGTGCTCTACCACTGAGTTACATCCTTGGCCCTTTTAATTTTTTTTTTTTTTTTTTGAGACAGAATCTTGTTAAGTTGCCCAGACTGCCCTCGAACTTGTGATCCTTCTGCCTCAGCTTCCTGAATCAGTAGGACTGCAGGTGTCCAGCCACCAAGTCTCCCTTGCCATACTGTCTCCATGTGGCTTAAAATGAAGATTCCTCCAAGTCTGTGAAAATAACTTGAGGGAACCTGTCCCTGTTTGGGAGTTCATGGCTCTTCTGACTGGCTTCTATCCCCTTCTTCCTTTCTTGTGCCATGGCCAAGGGTGTGGCTCTACATTTTGTTCCCAGTTTCCTACCCTCCCCTTTTATCCAGGCCCAGTATCCCCCAAAAGGGGAATTCTCAGAAGAGATGCCCAGGGAAAAGAAAGGCAGGAAATGACGAGGAGGAGGGTGGAGGAGACCTCAGCCTGGCCTGACAGGCCTGTGGTCTCCTTGGAGCCCCAGGGTTTCATGGGCTCCTCCCTGGGCCCGCTCCTCTTGCTTCCTGTTTCCTGGGTTTTGTTCTGAAATGCTTTGACCCTTGCTAGGCAAGCACTCTACCACTGAGCCACAACCCAGCCCCCCCAGTCTTATCTCTTAACAACTACATGACCATTAGTGGCCAGGTTTTCTAGAACATGCCTAGAAAACAGTTCTAAACACACAAGGAGACCTATCTCCTACTAATCCAGCCACACCACCACTCCCACCTTCCAGATTACAATCCAATCAATATGGTTTTCATACCAGCCATGTTCCTGCCTCAGGGCCTTTACACTTGTGTGTCCTTTGTCTAGAACACTCTTCTCCAGGGGGTCTTTCCCAATGTAGGTCACACTCCCTGGGCTCCAGACTCTTACACACTGGCTCTCTCACACTCAGCAGGTATCAGACCCACCTCCACCCAGGGCATGCTGGGAACCACACTCACAGATTTCTTATCCTCTTTCCACCAGCC
Organism: Marmota flaviventris; assembly: GCF_047511675.1. NCBI lineage: Eukaryota > Metazoa > Chordata > Mammalia > Rodentia > Sciuridae > Marmota > Marmota flaviventris. The sequence continues at coordinate 136,981,437 of NC_092498.1, read as the reverse complement.
GGAGTAGACTCTCTGGTACTTTCTACTTCCTTTTTCAGGAAGGCTGAGGGTGCCATAGCCATCTCGCTTCCCAAACTTCCAGTCCCCTTCATAGATGGCTCCATTCTTCTTCCAGACCTGTGTTCCCTTCCCTGGTGACACATAGATGGGTCAACACTGCAGACATGGCCACCCTGGGGCTGGAGGCTGTGTGCCCGGACAGGCCTCAGGGACCCCTACACTGGCAATTCTCCAGGCCTAGGACAGGGCCTGCACCTCCTCTCTAGACTGCCAGAGCCCAGGAGAACCCCAGGAAAGCTCCATTTCTGCAAAGAGCTGTTCTCTGACAGCCTTTTGCCCTAAAGCCCAACTGATATAGCAAACCCCAAGGAGAAATCTACCCCTTCAGTGTTTCAGCCTCATCTCTTAAATATATACATATATGTGTGTGTGTATGTGTGTGTACACATATATATGTGTGTATGTTGTAGATGGACCCAACACCCTAATTTTACTTATTTATTTATTTATTTTTGGTACCAGGGATTGAACTCAGGGACACTTGACCACTGAGCCACATCCCCAGCCTTATTTTGTATTTTATTTAGAGACAGGATCTCACTGATTTGCTTAGGGCCTCGCTGAGTTGCTGAGGCTGGCTTTGAACTCGCGATCCTACTGTCTCAGCCTCTGAGCCACTGGGATTACAGGCGTGCGCCACTCTGCCCATCTTACTTATTGATTTATTTTAAAATATTTTTTAAGTTATAGATGGACACAGTACCTTTATTTTATTTATTTTTTTATGTGGTGCTGAGGATCAAACCCAGTGCCTCACACATGCTAGGCAAGCACTCTACCACTGAGCCACAACTCAGCCCCCTCAGTCTTACCTCTTAATAACACTACATGACCATTAGTGGCCAGGTTTTCTAGAACATGCCTAGAAAACAGTTCTAAACACACAAGGAGACCTATCTCCTACTAATTCAGCCCCACCACCACTCCCACCTTCCAGATTACAATCCAATCACTATGGTTTTCATACCAGCCATGTTCCTGCCTCAGGGCCTTTACACTTGCTTGTCCTTTATCTAGAACACTCTTCTCCAGATACTCATTCCCTACTTCCAGCAAGGCTTGGCTGAAGCCTTATTTCCTTAATGAGGTCTCCCCTGACCATCCTGACCCAAATTACAAAGCCTCTCCCACACCCTTACCCGGCTCTGTTTCTTTCCATGTCCCTTATCAGCTCCTGACACAGTAGATAATTCTTTTCTTTTGTGTGTTGTCTGTCTCTTCCAGGAGGATGCAAGCTCTACGAGAGTATGCACTGTGGATATGTTTTGTTCATCATGCCAAAGAACAGTGTCTGACATACACAACCAATATTTATTGAACAAAGGAATGAATAAAATACAAGCCAATTCATGGCTTGTTCTTTTTAATATTTTTTTAATGTTTTATTTTTTAGTTGTAGTTGGACACAATACCTTTATTTTATTTATTTATTTTTATGTGGTGCTTAGAATTGAACTGAGGGCCTTGCACATGCTAGGCAAGTGCTCTACTGGTGAGCCACAACCCCAGCCCCATGCTTGGTCTTTGATAGCCTGGGAACAAACCCAACATTGCCCCTATGAGCTTTGTGACCTCAGGGAAGTAACTCTTTGGACCTGTCTAGGTCTCAGATGCCTCATCTATAAAATAGAGATGAGATTGTCTCATGGGACAACCTAACTATCTATACATGGGTGAATGAAGAAAGAAAATGTAGAGCTGGGCATGGTGGTGGCACATGCCTATAATCTCAGGTACTTGGGAGGCTGAGGCAGGATTGCAAGTTCGAGGTCAATTTAGGACACCTTAGAAAGACTCTGTATCAAAATTTTAAAAATAAAAATATAAAGTGGGCAGGGGATGTAGTTCAGTGCTGCAGTGTTCCTGGGTGGTTCAATCCACAATACTTAAAAAAAAAAAAAAGGAAGGATATATATGTGTATATGTATCTGTGTATATATATGAAGTGGGAAAGAAAGGAATATTATTCATTCTTAAAGAAAAGGAGATTCAGCTAGGCATGGTGGTGCACACCTGTAATCCCAGTGGCTTGGGAAGCTGAGTCAGGAGGATCGTGAATTCAAAGCCAGCCTCAGCAAAAGTGAGGCGCTAAGCAACTCAGTGAGACCCTGTCTATAAATAAAATGTAAAATAAGGCTGTGGCTGTGGCTCAGTGGTCCAGTGCCCCTGAGTTCAAACCCAGGTATCAAAAAAAAAAAAAGGAAATCCTGCCATTTGGGGCAACATGGATAAATATGGAAAAACCTAGAGCACCTTATCTTTTTTATTGCTTTTTTTTTTTTTTTGGTAATGGATTGAACTCAGGGGTGCTTAACCACTGAGCCACATCCTAGCCCTTTTTATCTTTTATTTTGAGACAGGGTCTCACTAAGTTACCCAGTCTGGCTTTGAATTTGAGAATTTCCTGCTATGGCCTCCCAAGTTGCTGGGATTATAGGCATGAGCCACTGCACCCAGCTGGAGCACATTATCTCGATAGTAAAATAAGCCAGACACAGAAAGATAAATATCACATGATGTCACTTATATGTGGAATATAAAAACGTCAAACTCGTAGAAACAGAGTAGAATGATAGTTACCAGGAGCTGGGTATGAGGGAAATGGGAAGATGTTGGCCAAAGGGTATAAAGTTTCAATTACAAAGCCCGGCTCTATGTGCACACCTATAATCCCTGTGACTCAGGAAGCTGAGGCAGGAGGATTGAAAGTTTGAGGCTAGCCTCAACAATTTAGCAAGGCCCTAAGCAACTCAGTGAGAGCTTGTCTCAAAATTTTAAAGAAAGGGCTTGGATGTTGCTCAGTGGTAAAGTGCCCCTGGGTTCAATCCCTGGAACCAAAACCAAAACGAAACAAAAAACCCTTTCAGTTATTATTTTTTAGTTTTCGGAAGACATAACATCTTTGTATGTGGTGCTGAGGATCGAACCCGGGCCACATGCATGCCAGGCGAGCGCGCTACCGCTTAAGCCACATCCCCAGCCCCTGGCCATATTATTAAAAAAAGCACAACTCACCATGGCCTTTGAAGCCCTATGTAGTTGGCTCTACTAACCATCCTGCTCTCCTTCTTTCACTGTGCTTCAGTCACACTGACTTCTAGTGTGTCCCTGGATGCAGCCACACACCCTCTTAATATTTCAGACCATCCCTCCCCTCTGGTTCCACTTTCTAGAAGGCATGCTGCTCTGCCCTCCAGGGTCTGAGACACATTCTCATCCTTGGGCCCCACTCAAATATCACTGCTACCCCTGACTATCTGTCTCTCAGGGCCCCTTAGCTCTCCTCTCTGGTCCCCTTCTCATCCTGATGCCACCACTTTTAGCTGCTCCATCTTGGGTAGTTACTTCCTGTCTGTGAATCCCAGTTACCCCATTTGTGAGATTTTTTTTTTTTCTGGTACTGGGGATTGAACTCAGGGGCACTTGACCACTGAGCCACATCCCCAGTCCTATTTTGTACTTTATTTAGAGACAGGGTCTCACTGAGTTGCTCTGTGCCTTGCAGTTGCTGAGGCTGGCTTTCAACTTGAGATCCTCCTGTCTCAGCCTCCAGAGCTGCTGGGATTATAGGCATGTGCCACTGCGCCCGGCCCATTTGTGAGATTTGATGTTACCTTATTGTGCAGGTTCTCGGCAAGACCAGAGGATCCCTGAGGATTGGAATTGTGTCAGTTGCCCAGCACTGGGTCTGGCATGGATGGGCAGTTCAGTAAGTATTTTTGAAGTGAGCAGTCTTAAGAAACCTCTGAGATACCCAATCCTGCAATCCCGGCCCCTCATGATCTTTCTTTCTTTCTTTTTTTTGCAGTGCTAGATTGAACCCAGGGCCTCATGCATGCTAGGTGAGTGCTCTATCCCAGCCCCAGCACTCGCTCTTGTGACTGCTACTAATCTGTCCATATTCACTTCAACTTAGTCAAATGTGTCCCAAAGAGCAGGGGTCTGGATTCTGCATTCCCAGAATTCACCAACAGCCCCAGGCTCCTCTACTCTGGGTGTTCTCCTCCAGGGTCTGAGACACATTTGACAGAAGTTCCCCTATTGCATGAGTCCTGGGCTACAAGATTGATGGATGCCATCTCTTAGCTTTACAAATCGGTCTTGGGGTGTGGCTCAGTGGTAGAGCTCTCGCCTAGCATGCATGCGGCTCTGGGTCTAATCCCCAGGACAGGAAGGCAGTAGAGGGCAAGGATTGAGAACTGGCAAAAGTGAAGAAGCCTGGTCAGGTTTTTGAATAAAAAGGCTGCCTTTTCCTCTTGCCAACCAGTCCCAAGCTTAACCCATATCTCAGAGAGCAGGGACCTCGCTCAATCCCCAGAGCCCCAGCGGCAGGCTGGCTTCTGGAGGCCCCTTTGTCCCCTGCTGGTCCCAAGACCCTCACGCAGCTGAGGTCAGGGCTGAAGTAGGTTCCAGATCCCCAGCACGGGGAGGTCCTTTCTGGTCCAGGTCACCACCCTACTTGGAGAGCCTTAGGGTCACCTCTTATGTCCCTAATGAATTCTGCACAGTTTTCTTGTGCCTGTTGCCTGCCCACCACAGCTCTGACCTCACACTGGCTACCTGAGGGTCCCCCGCTCACCATGTTTTGTGTTGTCCTTCCACTCGCCCACGTATTGATCACCATTCACAGCATACACTTGGTGTCTCAGTCCGTTCTTCTGGGCCTTCTGGTCCCACCCCTTCCATAGGGGCTCCGACTTTGGGGGGCATTTGAAGACTGGCATGTTGGTTGCTTCTGTGGGGCCAGAAGGTGCTGGAAAAGGGACAGGGACATGAGGGGTTTAGTGTGCCTTGTTTACAGGCTGGGATCCTAGGGTTTCCCAGGGAGGCACCTGAGTGCAGGTGGGATGATTCATGTGTATTCTGAGTCCCCAGGGCAGATGAGCAGCCTATGGAAGGGGGTCCTTTTGTGCTGGGCTGACCCTTAGCTATTCCCTCCCTTGCCTTCCCCTAGGGCCCCCTCCATGGGGATCTGATGGAACAATTGCTTGGGAATCCAGGGAGACCATTAGGAACCCAGGGTTTATGATGGCATCAGAGAGAAGCTGCCGCTTGGAGGAATGACAGTCACATATTTGATGACTAGAATGATCAATCAGAGTAGGTCCTGGTCCTGTGGCTGGAGGAACCCAGGGGAAAGGGCCAGGTGGTGGGAGCAAGGGGGTATCTGGCAGACAGCTGGCTTTTGCATAGCTTGCAGGAACCGCCTGCCCCCCAGGGCCAAGCATTGTACTGTGGTTCCCCATGGTCCTGCCTCATCTATCTAGCTGACAGGATGGTGGCAAATCCCAGGGGCTGAGTTTGACAATTAAAGAGACTGTGGGGGGAAGGGCGGGTGGTGACCAAGTGAGCAGGTTTCGTGGGGCTGAAGGGTTTCCTGGCACCTCAGATTTTTGGTGCTAAAATATGGGACAGTCCCAGGCACACCAGGACTGTCACCCTTCCATGTGTGACCCTTAACTTCCATCCCACTGCCTTGTTAGGTTTTTTTCCACTGGACCCAGCTCTGCTTAGTTTAGTCGCAGAGGGACTTTGTGGTGGGGAATGTAGGTCTTCCCTTCAGGGTCTGGGAGCCTGTGTTTCTATTCCTTGTGTCCCCAGAATCTCCAACACAGACATTCATGGCCAGCTGTCTGTCTTCGTTTGTCTTGTTCATGGGTGATAAAAATGGCCTTCTCCAAATCCTGGGGACCCTTGTCTTCCCTCAGCAGCTGCATGGTTTCCGGGGCTACACATAAGCACTCCCAGGTACTGACATACTCAGATACTGACCAATTAGAATGGCCTCAGAGACAGCAGATTCCAAGAGATCATGGTGTCCCAGCAACCATCCATGGGGCCAGCCTGCTGGGCATGTGCCCCCTGTGCAGCTGCATAGCAGGTCCTCCTTACAAGCCCTGAGCTACATCTTTGGTTTACTGTTCTTCTATTACCATTTCAAAATTCTTATACTTTCGGAGCAAAGGCCCCTGAGTTTACATTTTGCACTGTGTATCCGTGTCCTCTTTAGATAGTCTTGGTCTTGTACATACTCTTCAGTTGCTGTATTGTGTGGTAGCTGGAGCTCTCGGGGGGCCTCAGATAGGAAGAGGGAGCCTGGCTAGTATGAACAGATTTGGCTGCTGGCTGAATGTTGGTGTTGCCCATCTGCATTTGCAGTCCCCCTACCCCGCCCCCATTCTGGGGATTGAATCCAGGAGCACTTTACTGCTGAACTACATCCTCAGTCCCCTCTGCCCTTTTATTTTGTCAGGGTCTTGCTAAATTGCTGAGGCTGGCCTCAAACTTGCAAACCTTCTGCCTTGGCCTTCTGAATTGCTGGGATCACAGGCATGCACCACCATTGCCAGTTTTTAGCATTCTTATATGTTCTTCAGCATCAATCTAAATTGCACCATCTCTGAGCGTGCCTGAGGCTGGAATCCCTCACTACTATGCCCTCCACCCCAAAGAAAAGGGTCTCCTTGGGACCACCAGGACTGTGTCTTTCTTTTTTCCCACTTGTCCTTGTGGGAAAGTATACTTTTAGCTAAGAAGAGTTAAATGGGCTCTGAGGGTACGCTCCTCCTTTCCTCCCTCTCCCATTTTTTTCTTTTTAAACTAGATGTGGGGCAGGGGGAAGTCATAGCCTCTTGCTCTGGATTGAAAGACTGTCTCCCCAGAGTAGGACCTCCAGGATTTTATTTTATCTTTTTTTAAAAATACTTTTTTTGGGGGCTGGGGCCGTAGCTCAGTGGCAGAGCTCTTACCTTGGACGTGGGAGGCACTGGGTTCAATCCTCGGCACCACATAAATAAATACACAAATAAAATAAAGGCATGCTGTCCATCTACAACTACAAAAAAAAATTAAAAAATATTTTTACGTTGTAGATGGACACAATACCTTTGTTTTATTTGTGTTATATATATATATATATATATATATATATATATATATATATATATATATGGAGAGAGAGAGAGAGAGAGAGAGAGAGAGAGAGCACGCACTTGCGCCAGGGATTGTACCCAGTGCCTCAAGCCTGCTAGGCAAGCACTCTACCACTGAGCCACAACTCCAGCCCCTTATTTTATCTTTTATACTGGGGATTGACTTCCAAAGTATTTTAGTACTGAGCTACATCCCCCGTCCTTTTTACTTTTTAATTGTGATACAGGGTGGACCTAAGTTGCTGAGGGTATCATTAAATTACTGAGGCTGGCCTTGAACTTGGGATTCTCCTGCCTCAGTCTCCCAAATAACTAGGATCACAGGTGTGTCTGCGAATGAATAATCTTTATGTTAATTCACTTTAAAAATTGATACCTTTATCCAAACAAGTAGACTTTACACACCCTTACCAAAAGTAGAAAACTGGAACCAGGTACTCTAGGGTGAAGAGAACTAAAAATAAAAGTACCCAAAATGGGGCTGGGGTGGTGGCTCAGTGGTAGAGTGCTTGCCTAGCATGCATGAGGCACTGAGTTCAATCCTTGGCACCACATTTAAAAAAAAAAAAACAACTAAAGATACATAAATAAATATTTTTTAAAAGTACCCAAAATAACCAATTTAAATCTTAGCTAGGTTTTGTGGCTTACAGCTGGCTGAGTTCCAAGGTCTCTGCTAAAATGAAAGATAAGCAAAAACTAAAACAAGTGTTAATGCCATGTTAGCCCCATATTGACACTTTCTCCTTGGCTTACTCAGAAACATAACAAACCACAGACTCTAATAACTGTCCTTTTCATTTCGTTTTGCTTGGGATGAACCCAGGGCCTTGCACATGCCAGTCAAGTCCTCTACCACTGAGCTACGCCCCTAGCACAAGTAATAACTTTCTTATGATGTCACTGGTGTTATTTACTGCTTCATTAGTGCCACATAAAGTCCATCTCCCATCCACACTTCCGGAACTTAGGTCTACTCCGGGGAAGGTTGCAAGTTGTAAAACAATAGCTATTGATAGGAAAAGAAAGGCTTGCAAGCCTGTCCAGGCTGTTTTGATCCTAAATAATAATGAGGACCACAGAAGAAGGTGGAGGGGGCGGTGCCCAGGCCGCTGGGGGTTAGCTGGAGCCCCAGTCCACTTACGCTCACCTGCATTCACCTGCGGTCCCTCGCAACTTCCCGCCGCCTCACCATCAGCTTGCAACTTTAGTCCCCGCAGGTGGTGGAGCTGCAGGGGTCGCTATGGCAACGAGACGCTCGCAGCAAAACAATCAGTTTCCGCCCCTTCCTGCTGAGACCCGGTAGCGGGAAATTTTGAAGGGCAAACCAACCCGCGCTGGTTCTTAGTCTCATGGGGGCGGGGGTGGGGGTGCGGTCTGCACCGCTTCAAGCGTCTGTGGGAAGCTCTGGGACCCCCAGCCCTGGACAGTGCATTTGTATTGCATAGTCCCTCCTCTGCTCTCACCCGACAGTATGGGGGGAAAAGCCCTTACGGTGACCTTCAAGACCCCGGGTGACCTGCCCAGCCCCTCCCCTGCCCTCTTGGCCACTTTGCTCTGCTCCTTGCACCCAGTCTCTGCCCCAGCCCCACACTTGCTTCTTGACTGTTCCTGGAAAGTGCTGGGCACGTTCCGGCCTCAGGGTCTTTACCTCTTCTTTGCCCACTGCCAGGACATCTCTTCCTCTAGAGAGCAGCATGGATCGCTCCTTCCTCTCCTTCAGGGTTGTATTCAAACGTCACCCCCTCACCGAGAAGTTCCTGGAACAAGCACCCTGTTTAAAATTGGAATCTCCACATGTACTTGTCAAAGCTCATCCCTGTTTTGTGTTCTGTTAGCGCTTGGCGCAGGCGCCTCCACACATTACTGTTTGTCTCTGAAGACTAAGGTTTTATTCTTCCCACTTTTGTTTTCAATGAAAAATTTCAAACACAGAAAAACATAACTACAATGAACACCTGCTATAACATCTGCCTATATTCAACAGTTACTGGCTTTTACCTCCCCCCCCCCCCCGCCCGCCCAAGGCATTGAATCTAGGGACTCTAACCACTGAGCTACACCCAGCCTATTTATTTATTTATTTAGTTGCTGGTGATTGAACCCAAGGGCCTTAACCACTGAGCCACATCCCCAGCCCTTTTTTAATATTTTATTTAGAGACAGGGTCTCACTGAGTTGCTTAGGGTCTCACTGAGTTGCTTAGGGCCTCACTAAGTTGCTGAGGCTGACTTTGAACTCTTGATCCTCCTGCCTCAGCCTCCAAAGCTGCTGGGCTCCCAGCTCTTTTTAGTTTTGAGACAGAGTCTTGCTAAGTTGCTGTAATATCAAGTAGCTGGTATTACAGGTGTGTGCCACCATAACTGACATTTTGCCATACTTGAAAGCAGAGAGGTTTTTTTTATTTATTTTTTTCCCCCACGGCTGTCTCCATAGAATCCAGAAGACTGCCAGGAGCACAGTAGTTGCTCAATAATTATTGTTAAATGAATGAATGATGTGCACTTAGGAACTCCTGCTTTGGGAGTCTGTGGTCCTCAGGTAAAGTCCCTTGCCAGAGACAAGCCAGACTCTCCAACATGGTTGCAGAAATATAAATAGGATCTTGCCCAGGAATATCCAGCTTGTTGGATCTGCTGCTGGGATCTGAGAGGCTCTGCCTTCCTGGAGGACCAGCTTTTTCTAATTTGCACAAAACTGTGGTATGGACCTGACATAGCCCTGAGATGAACTGTGCAGGTGACCTGAAACTGGGTTTCCCGGAGATGGTGATACCCCCCGCTGCACCAAATCACCTCTATCCTGCTACAAAAAGAGTTCTGTGCTGTTCCATCCTGTGCTCCCGACTTTTCACACAATCTTGGCTCATAGCAGGCACTTAGGAAGTCCCTGGTAAATAGGAAAATGATTAAGGGGGCTGGTCCTCAGCCTGTTTGTCCTCTGATTCTTTTTTTTTTTTTTTTGTACTGTAGATTGAACCAGGGATTTACCACTGAACTATATCCCCAGTCCTTTTAATTTTTAATTTTAAGAGAGGGTCTCACTAAGTTGTTGAGGGTCTTCCTAAATTGCTGATTCTAGCCTCAAACTTGTAATCCTGCTGCTTCAGCCTCTAGAGTCATTGATATTACAGGTGTGGACCTCTGTGCCTGGTGGAAGTGGGATAGTGGGATGGGGGTGGGTTATCATTTTTTTCCCCCAGCTGTTCTTTCAGTGTACGTAGCACCTAATTGGTCCAACTACTTGGCATGGATTTTGGTTTTCTACCTAGACCTTGACAGTGGGGTCAGTGACCAGTAACACTAAAAATATATGCCTCTGGTAAGATTGCTGCCTAGTTAGTACAGGTGACCTGAGACTGGATACAGCTGACACTGGTGCTGGCCACATGATATTCTCAAATCTGTCCTGCCTGTTCCATGTGTTCATCCCCTCCACCATGCGGCCAGCGCATTGGTTTCATTAATGAGGTTCTTGGCATAAAAGTTAACTAGTGAGATCGAAATAAAACACACAGACTCAGTTACCTTTTTCTATGACCAGGTCCAAGACGGCTCCCCTCTCTGGCTCCAACCTAGCCACCTGTAGGGCAGCAAGGATTACTCAGGGCTAGCAGGAGAGAGAGAGAGCGCGCGAGCACGCCAGGGAGTAGCCTTTTATTGGGGAACAAGAAATTCAGGGGAGAATTCCATCCAATGAAGGTTGAGGGGGGCCGCACTCCAAGCTGAGGGTCAGTGATTGGCCCCCGGGGTCAGTGGTCAGTCACACCCCCACACGGAAGGGTTCTCTCATCAGGAGAGCGCCGGGAAAGCTCCGACACAGATTAGTCAGAGCGCCTCAGACCCAAACCGGGAGTCGCCCAGTCGCGTGTGAGAATGGCTCTCCACAATCCCCCATCTTCTAAGTGCTTCTCCAGCTCTGGTTCTTCAGAGGACTGTCCCTGAGCTCCAGGAGCCTCCTCACCTGTGGGGGGAGGAAGCTAGAAGGGCCTGGGAATTGTGCAGCCCAGGAAGGCCCCTGGCCGATGACCAACTGATATGGGAAAGTGAAGAGCCTTGCTTCAAGACTGCAAAAACTCTCAAGTGAAGTATTTTTTTCTATTTTTGATTATTTTGTTTATTGTGGTAATTTATACATAATGTAAAAATTACTGGGCTGGGGATGTGGCCCAAGCGGTAGCGCGCTCGCCTAGCATGCGTGCAGCCCAGGTTCGATCCTCAGCATCACATACAAACAAAGATGTTGTGTCCGCCGAGAACTAAAAAATAAATATTAAAAAATTTTCTCTCTCTCTCTCTCTCCCACTCTCTCTTAAAAAAAATAATGTAAAAATTACCATTTTAATCATTTGGGAGGTGTGCTAGGGACTGAACCCAGGGCCTTGTGCATTCTAAGCACATGCTTTACCACTGAGCTGTACCCCCAGCCCCATTTTAAACATTTTTTTAGCATGCAGTCAAGTGGCATTAAGTATCTTCACATTATTATACAAACCATTACCACCAATGCAAGTTGAAAGCATCCATTTCCAGAACTTTTCCCCAGTCCCCATTGAACTCCTTAGCCTCCAATTTGTGTCTCTATGAATCTGACTACTCTAGGGACCTCATGTAAGTGGATGCACACGACCTTGGTTGAAGGATGATTTTCATGCTAGTTTTCCCTGAGTCATCAGGTCAAGGTCAGAACATCTCTACTCCTGCTTGGCTTCTTCTCCACAGTACTCCTTGGTCTATTAATCAGTTTTTCCTAGGAGCACTCCATAAAAAATCATCAAGGGGCTCAGGTTGTAGCTCAGTGGTTGAGTGCTTGCTTCGCAAGCGTGAAGCACTGGGTTCGATATTCAGCACCACATAGATAAATAAATAAAATAAAGATATATTTTTTAAAATTATATCAAGACACTGTATGTATTTTTGCTTTTTTTTTTTTTTTTTGTTCCCCCCTTGGGTACTGGGGATTGAACCCAGGGCCTCACACATGCTGAGCATGGTTCTGCCTTTGAGCAATACCCCCAGCTTGGCTATACTGGTTTTATTCTCTTTCTCTGTCTCCCCCCCCCAAAGTAGGCTTTGATTGAAGGACAGAGAACTTCCACAGTGTATCTTCCTGCCTTATCCAAGGTTCTTTGGTTGCAAAGAAAGCATCTCATGCTCTCCAAAAAGGGAAATTTATTAAAGGATATAGAGTGTTTTATGGAGGCCAAACGCAGGAAATTCAACTAGTGTTTATAAGGAACTGGACTCCGAGACTGGAAAACTGTCAGCAAAGCATTCTCTCTCTCTCTCTCTGCCCTGTTCCTCCTCCCCACATTTCTCTGCATGTTTCCCTCATCTTTCTCATTCTACCATCAACTTTCCCATGCTCATGGTAGAAAATGGCTGCTCTCTGGGTCATTTTGGTTCCAACTTCACACAAAAATTGACCATTTTCAAATTCCAGTCCCAAATTCCTAATTGGCCCAGCTGGGGTTCTGTAGTCTGTCTGAGCCAGCCATGCCACTGAGGACGTCTTCCTCTCCTCCTCAGGCATCTGGCCAGCAGCTCCAGCCAGCTTTTACCCTGGTACAAACTGTCCCTTGGCTGGTGTCCCTGTCTAGAGTCGCCCTGCCACCTGCTGAGTGGTACCTCATGGTCTAGAACCCCCATCCCCCCAGGCCAGGATACCACACTGAGCCTAGGGAACTGAACATCACACTGCAGTCCCACAGGTCAAGGCACCCTTTCCCAGCCCCTGATCAGACTCAGCTCAGAGGAAGCAAAAAGGACTGCCCCATTGAGAAGCATCTGGCCTCCATCTTATCTGCATCAGCAGGCTGGCTGGAAGGGCAGGTTGCAAGTCTATACCATTAGTCTTTCCATGAGATCAGAGTCTGGTGGCATTTTTCACAAACCCTGAGTAGGTGGCTTGGACTGGCCACTCCCCAGCATACCACCTCTGGGACTCTGGCCCCAAATACCCTTCTAGTAATCACTTGGCAGATCTGAATGCCTAGAATTTGTTTGGACTCCTCTCAAAAACCTTGTTTACAGCGTGGAGTGCAGAGAGTTGCCTGGGTAGTCTGGGGTGAGAGGGACTCCCCCACATGCCGCAGACAAATGTTCCCTTGGGGAGGTGTGGTCCTGTCCACATTTTCCTGGCCCCAGAGTTTTGGCTTGAGGCCTGGATGCACAGCCCTGGCAGGGAACCCTGGGATTTCATCCAATGCCTGCTGAGTTGTCCAGCTCCAGGGGGCGCCAGTCACACTATCATCCATTCCTGAGAACAAGGCAGAAAACAAAGAGAGAGTGTGTGTGTGTGTGTGTGTGTTGGAAGGGGGGCGGGTCTCCTGGAATGGAGCAACCCGGGCTCAACCTTCCCAGAAGTAGAAGGACAGACCCACCTGTAAGGACCAGCAAAAGACTCCACTGCATACAATGGACAATGGTGGAGACAACCCAAGTATCTGTCAACAGATGGATGAATAAACAAAATACAGTCTGCCTATACAATAGGATATTATTTGGCTATAAAATGGAATGAAGTTCTGATACATGCTACAACATGGATGAACCTTGAAAACATGATGCTAAGTGAAGGAATACAGACACAAAAGGCCACTTATTTTGATTCTGTACATTTGAAATGCACAGATCCACAGATAGAAAATTGGCAGGGGCTGTGGTTGGGGCTCAGTGGTAGAGTGCTTGGTGAGGCGCTGGGTCTGATCCTTAGCACCACATAAAAATAAATAAATAAAAATAAAGGGGCTGAGGCTGTGGCTCAGCAGGTGGCACGCTTGTCTGGAAAGCATGAGGCACTGGGTTTGATCCTCGGCACCACATATAAATAAATAAATGTCCATTGACAACTAAAAAATATATATATTAAAAAATAATAATAAAGGTAATGTGTTCAACTACAACTAAAAAAATATTTAAAAAAAAAAGAGAAAGAAGATTAGTGGGTACCAGCGGGTGGGAGAGAGGAGTAATAGCTAAGGGATACAGGGTTTCTGTTTGAAGTGATATTGTTTTCAAATTGACTGTGGTGATGGTTGCACAACTCTGTTTTTTCGGGGGGATACTGGGGATTGAACCCAGAAGTGCTTAACTACTGAGCCACATTCCCAGCTTTTTAAAATTTTTTATTTAGAGACAGGGTCTTGCTTAGTTGCTTAAGGCTTCACTAAATTTCTGAGGCTGGCTTTGAATTTGCCATCCTCTTGCTCAGCCTCTAGAGACTTTGGGATTATAGGCGTGCACCCCTGCTCCCAGCAGTTGCACAACTCTTTGAATAGACTAAAAACCATTTGACTGTTCACTTTGAATGAATATTGTGATATGTGAATTATATCTCAATAAAGCTATTTTTTTTTACGTCTCCCATGCAGAATGAGCGCCCTCTGGGGGCTTGCAGACATCCAGAGCGAGTCACAGACCAGTTTTGTTTGTTATGCTAGAGATTCGATCCTGGAGCTGGGCATGGTGGTGCAAACCTGTAACCCTGGGGGCTCCGGAGGCTGAGACAGAAGGATTCCGAGTTCAAAGCCAGTCTCAGCAAAAACGAGGCGCTAAGCAACTCAGTGAGACCCTGTCTCTAAATATAAAATAGGGTTGGGGATGTGGCTCCTTGGCCAAGTGTCCCTGGTACCCCTGCCCTCCCCAAAAAAGAGATTAGACGCCAGATTAGATGCTAAACAGGTGCCATACACGAAGCCACATCCCCAGTGCTTTTTTTTTTTTTTTTAGATATCTGCTAAAAATTAGAGATATGCTAAACAAGGGTGACACAAAGTTCAGTCAGGTTTAGTTATTGAGACATTGTCTCACTAGTGTCCTAGAGAGGCCTCAAACTTGCAGTCCTCCTGCCTTAGCCTCTTGAGTTACTGCGATTACAGGCATGGGTCACTTGCATCTGGCTCCCAATCCTCTTTCTTCAAACAAACGAACTTTAAAGACATTCCTTCTTTAGATTGGTCAGCAAGATGCATCAAACAATATCTGTAGGGATAAACTGGTGGAGAGTACAGTGTTTGAAATTAGTTGTTAGGCAAAGCAATAAAACTCAAATATCATTCCAAGGAAAAATCACAGCCTCCCTTGCAATTAAATAAATGAAAGTTAAAATTACTCTGCCATACCATTACATACTGTCTAGACGAAGAAAAGTGTGTAAAAATTATGGCCCGTGATACTGGCTGCACTGTGGGATAGGAGACAACATTACACACAGCTAGCCATCCTTATAATTAGGTAAATCCTCCTGGAACCGGTGGAACTATGGTACAGTAACTGTAGGGCCATTTTCTGATTGAAGAATGTCATTTAATGACTACTGTTTATTTAACATATAACTGGTATGAGACAGAGTACTTGGCGTGTTACATATTTTTTTAAAAAATTCTACTTCACACAATCCTATGAAGCTGGTAGGTATTGTAATTCTCAGTTTGAAAATCAGCAGACTAACAGGTTCACTTACATTAGGTAACATGTTCAGAGCAAAAACAGTAAGGAGGTGCCAACATTTACTCTCTCTCTCTCTTTTTTTTTTTTTTAGAGGTAGAGAGAGGTAGAGAGAATTTTAATATTTATCTTTTTTTAGTTATCGGCGGGCACAACATCTTTGTTTGTATGTGGTGCTGAGGATCGAACCCAGGCTGCAGGCATGCCAGGTGAGCGCACTACCGCTTGAGCCACATCCCAAGCCCAACATTTACTCTCATACCTCCTAACCTGGGAAGGCCTGCCACCAACTTCGCCCCCATTTCACAAACTGCCTTCAAAGAAAAAGTACAGTTGGGTGGGGGAAGACATTTTTGCAAAAAAATATACATATGAATGCAACTGTTACACATTATTACAGAAGGAACTATGGGAAAATGCATATAGGAAACAATGTAAAGTTGGGCTTGGCACATACATAGTAGGCACTCAACACAAGATCAGTATAAAAAAGGAATTTGGGCCGGCACAATGGCACAGGTCTTTTATCCCAGCGGAGGCTGGGGCAGGAGGATAGGGAGTTCAAAGCCAGCCTCAGCAACTTAGGGAGACCCTAAGCAACTCTGTGAGAACTTGTCTCTAAATAAAATATTTAAAAGGTCTGGGGATATGGTTCAGTGGTTAAGCGGCCCTGGGTTCAATGCCCAGTACCATAAAAAAAAAAAGAATTTGGCCATTATGAGGGGAACATATCTGTAAACCCAGCGGTTTGGGAGGCTGAGCAATTTGGCGAGACTGTCTCAAAATAAAACAAAAGGGCTGGGGACGTAGCTCAGTGATAGAGCGCTAAATGTTATTATCACAAAAAGTAAAATTATAAAGCAAAAACACACAATTCGGTGGAATAGTACTCTGTCCCTTTAAAAGTCAGAGCCGGGTGAAGAGAGCAAGTCGGAGGGTTATGAAATTGACGTCACTAGTTTCGAGCTTATTTAAATGAGCATGCGTAAAGCTCGCGTCCCAGCCTCCGCCACGTTCCTGTGTTCAGTGCGCGTGCGCCTCCTGAAGCCAGGGAGGTCTGTAGGCTCCGCCCTCCATTTGAATGGGCGGAGACAGTCGCGTGGGTTCGGCGGACCCACATTCTCCCGCTCAATGAACCAGCCTCGCCTCTTTACGCATGCGCTTCTACTAGACTGAGAGGTTCCTGAGTGGCAGCTAGAGTTGCGCCTGCGCTTTGGATCTCCCTGCCGGAAGTAGGTGGGGCCGCGTTCCAACGTCTATAGGGCGGAAGAGGAAAGCGCGGCAAAGGCTCCTTCTGCCCTCTGTGGGGTCTGGAACTGTTGCAAACTCCCTCCTGCAGAATTGCCTAACCTGGAAACGTAAAGGCCGAGGAACTTTTCCATTGAAACAAGGTTTTGCAGAATTATTATCATTGTCTATATGTATGTTAAATTTTTTTAAGGGAGAGGGAAGTTTTTTTTTTCTCAAAGTGTTTGTTTTCCACATGAATTTTTGTATTTCTAGAAGACTTTGAGACTCAGTAAAACACTTTGTCAATCCCCAATACCAAAAGCGAAAAAAAAAGGAAAATACTGTATGCTTCCATGCGCCGAGGTGGAAAACAAATATAAATAACAAAACAGAAGCAGGTACTCAACCCACGTGAACACATACTTTAGTCTGGAAGACCTTGGGAAGATTTCCTACAAGCCAGGAAAGAAAAGTCTGCGCAGAGTTAAGATATTGTGTCCACCTAAAACTAAAAAAATAAAATTATATATAAAAAAAAGAGACTCTTGTTCACAGAGAACAAGGACCCTGTGGTTGTATAGGAATGACCTGGGTAAGGTCTTGGAGGAAGGTGTGGCAGTGCACAATGACTCCAGAGACTGGTAGGATGACATAAAAGAATATAAAGTTAAGGTCCTAAAAGTACAATGGAGCTAGATAAGGGGAGGGAAGGTCTAGGTGCCAGCTTAAGAAAGTTATTTGGATGCAAGCAAAGTGGTCAGAAGCCACGTAGTTTTTTGGGGGGGATTTGTTTTGTTTTGAGTTGGGGGTCATGCTATGTTGTCCAGGGTGGTCTCAAACTCCTGGACTCAAGGGATGCTCTTGTCTCAGCCTCCTGAGTGCAGATACTACAGGTGCATGCCACTGCGCCCCCCCCCCCCCTTTCCATTTGTTTTCTTGAATATGCTGTGAAGGAAGGAAAAGAGTGATTTTTAAAAAACATTTATTTTTTAGTTATAGGTGGGCACAATATCTTTATTTTTTAATTTTATTTTTATGTGGTGCTGAGAATCGAACCCAGTGCCTTACTCATGCTAGGCGAGCGCTCTACCACTGAGCCACGGCCCCAGCCCAAAAGAGTTATTTTTTTAGGCCAAGATGACCTAGTAAAATAGGGAGAAGTTGGAGAACTGTTTAAGAAAGTCTTCAGCTGCTCCATTCTTGGGCCAAGAAACCTCCATCCAGGCCATGAGTTATAAATTTCAAAAAGCTGAAAGAAAAGGAATGGGGATTCTTAAATACCGTGAGGAAATCGCTCAGGCATTCTATGGGAGAAAAGCTTTTCTCATTTGGGTAGATGATATCTCCCTAAACTATTTTCTCCTTAAGAGGCAGAGCTGGGGCTGAGGATATAGCTCAGGTGGTAGACTGCTTGCCTTGCATGCACAAGGCCCTGGGTTTGATCCCCAGCAGCAAAAAACCAACCAAACAAAAAGAGGCAGAGCCTAAGAAATGTCCCCAGCCAAGAATGGATATACTGGGCTGGGGCTAGGGCTCAGCGATAGAGCACTTGCCTGGCATGTGTGAGGCAAGGGGTTCAATTCTCAGCACCATATATAAATAAATAAAATAAAGGTCTATCAACAACTTAAAAAAAAAAAAAAGAATGGACATGCTGTGAAAAGAATGAGCTCTTTTGTAGATAACTCATAAATTGCGTGTGTGCACGCACACTCTCTCTCTCTCTCTCTCACACACACACACACACACACACAAAATCCTTAAATGGATTAAAAGCCCTCTATTCAATACATTGCTCCCTGCAGAGCCTGCTTTATGGGCATGTGACCTGTGTGGTCCCACACTTTTGTTTTGCATTACCCAACAAATTATGTAGTTAGTCCTGCCTCTCACCTTCCAAAAGACTCCACATCATAACACCATTATCTTGGGGTTTAGAAGTTGAACATGCTGGGGGACACAAACATTCTGATCATAGTAGAAGGTGATCCAGGGATTAGTAACAGTAGGAAGCCACCACAATAATACTGGTGGGATAGGAAGAGATGGTGCAGCCAGAGGTCAGGCCAGAGTACTTGGAGGAGGCTATCATGATGGCAGGCCTGCTCAGGCATCTCAGCCAAAAATGATTCTGGAAATACTGTCCAAAGCAAAGAGAAATGGAGAGATACTTCCAGCATCTTCCCTTCCTGCCTTCCAGCCTCCAGCCAGTGCCTTCCAAGGACTGAGCCCAGCAGGAAGCCTGGAAAAACTCTTCCTGCATGTCCCTCATCTTGGGACACAGAGCAGGCAGGTGTGTCATATAGGTAAATGACAAATACAGTAAATATATATTCATTGAGTAAGTATTTACTGAGTACCAGAAACCATAGTACATGCTGGGCTGCACATCCTTGATCAAAATAGATAAGGGCCCAGGTTTAAGATAAGAATTGTTTCAAGACCTCAATGAGAAATGTAAACCACAGGAAGACACAGGTCTCAAAAATAGGTCACAGTAATTTTTTACCATTTCCCTTACCAATTAAAACGCTGTTATTGGCATATGTTAAGTTAACCAAAGTGCTTTCCAGAGAGAAGCAGCTCCTTCGAACCCCAGGGGCACTCAACCACTGAGCTACATCCCAGTCCTTTTTATTTTTTATTTTTAAGACAGGGGTCTTTCTGAGTTACTGAGCCTCCCCAGTCACTGGCATCACAGTTGTGCTGTCACCATATCCAGCTTACTGTATTATCTTTGTCAACGGAAGTACTTGCAGGTTTGGAGTTAGGAGTTCATTTATTTTTGGTATAATTACAGGATACATTCAGGGATACATTCTTTCCTCCATTCTCCTTTTCTTCTTTTCTTTCTTGATGCTGGAGATTGGATCCAGGGCTTGTATATTCTAGGCAGATGCTCTACCACTGAGCTGTACCCCAGCCCCAAGGATGCATTCTGGGCTTTTTGGTTTATTTAAAAATTCCTGAACTATCCATTGATCCCCCAAAGGGAATGAGAGACACTTTGTACAAAGCCATCCTTTTTGGTTTATTTAGTTGTACATGGACACAATATTTTATTTATTTTTATGTGGTGGCTCAGGATTTAACCCAGTGCCTCACCATGCAAGGCTAGTGCTCTACCACTGAGGTACAACCATTGCCCTTATTTTGTATTTAAGATGGGGTCTCATTATGTTGCCCAGACTGGCCTTGAACTCCCTGTCTCAACTGATCCTCCTACCTCAACCTCTTGAGTAGCAGGCATTACAGGTACATGCCATTGATCCTGGCTTAGGAATCTTTCTTTTTTTGAAACAGGGTCTCACTAAGTTGCTGACATTGACTTCAATGTGTGATCCTCCTGTCTCAGCCTCCTGAGTAGCTGGGATTAAAGATGTGTACCACAGGGACTGGCGGGACTTGTTCTTGTAAGTTATTTGGGGTTAGAGAGTGACAGTTATACATAAAAAATTTTTAATTGGCTTTCTGAAATCTGGGCAGCAGTAACAGTAACAAAAGCTATGGATTTCATTCATCACTCAAGGTATTAAACCTAAATCTAAACCATGAATAAGAAAATCTCATGTACTATTCTATGTATCATTCCAAAGGACTGTAGAAAAAGTCTGTTCACATGTAGTAGACTGTATCAGTTAGCTTTTGCTGTGAAACAAACAGTAACTTATTGTGAGGTGTATACAGCAGTAAACATTCCTTTAGTTTACTCTTTTGTGGGCTGGATGTTCTCAGCCAGCCTTGGCAAGGATGGCTTTGTACCAAGTGTCTCTCATTCCCTTTTGGGGATCAATGGATAGTTCAGGAATATTCTCATCGCAATGGCAAATGAGCAAGACAGCGAGCATTGTCGTTCAAGTGCTTTTGATACCTTTGGCCAAAAAAAGTTATATGACCAAATCCCAAACTAAGAAGTAGCAAAGCAAACACATTAGAAATAAACTTAGCTATAAGCTTTTACATTGCAGTGCACCAGCTTATCTGGGCGGCTGTTATTCTTTGATGCTTGGTTTCATCATCTTAAAAATACACATTTATCACGTTTGCCTCTCAGAATTGTTATGAGGATTAAATGAAGTAGTGTTTGTGGAAGCATGTTGTGAACAGTTAACTGCTGTTCACGTTAAGGTGTGTGGGAAATGTCCTGGTGGTGTTTGCTCTGTTGTCAAACACAGAGGAGAGCCAAGAGGCTTTAGTTTGCTGCAGTCTTTCAAGTGCTTTCTTCTGGCAAGTGGGACTTCTCTCCCCAGTGAAAACCAGCCCACTGTCAGCTTTCAGGAAGACCTGCTTTGATTGTTTTTAAACTACCAACAAAATGAAATATGCTTTTCAGAGGTAATTCAAAGAGACAAAAGGTTTGGATTCTCTCAAGGTGTGTGAACACAATTTGGTGTTACCTGAGAGGTTGGAGAGGGGAAAGAAGCCTGCATCCCAGTTAGATTTCAGGAGAAAAATACAGGGATGTCCCTGCAGCGTTGTTCCTGGAAATCCCAACCTGGAAATGACCCAAATGTTTATCACTGAGAGTGTGAGGGTCTCACTGTGTACTCTACACACAACAGAGTCATAGCTGTGGGAAGAATGATTCGTAGTTACATGCAGCAGTAGATGGACCTAATTGTCGTAATGCTGAGTGCAAGAAGAAAGGTGTACACACCTGTGATTTTCTTTTTTAATGTTTATGTTGGAAAAAAAGAAAGTATATTTAGAATTAGACAGCTGGACTCTTTTTAGATGATCCCAATTTTATTGGCAACGTCCAAAGCATCATAATCAGGAGCCAGTCGAACATACACCTTTTTCTCTCCGTCAGGCCTGATCAGGGTGTTAACCTTGGCCACATCAGTGTCATAGAGCTTCTTTACAGCTTGTTTGATCTGGTGTTTGTTGGCCTTGACATCCACAATAAATACAAGTGTGCTGTTGTCTTCAGTCTTCTTCATGGCTGACTCAGCGGTCAGAGGGAATTTGATGATGGCATAGAGGTCAAGCTTGTTTTCCTGGGAGCGCTCTTCCGAGGATATTTGGGCTGCCTCCGGAGCCACAATGTCTTGGGTCAACGGAAGGTAGGTGACGTGTGGATCTTCTTTTTTTGACTGTGGACACCCTTCAACACTGCTTTCTTGGCTTTCAAAGCTTTTGCTTTGGCTTCAGCTTTGGGAGGGGCAGGAGCTTCCTTCTTAGCTTTCGGTGCCATCTTGGTGAAAAGGCACACCTGTGATTTTTCATTTATAAAAGTTCCAAATAACAGCAACAACAACAAAACAAGTCTAGGTTAAGTAGGCATGAAATTATAAGTGGTAAAACTGCAAAGAAAGGGTTTGGGGGTAGTTCAGTGGTGCCGTGTGTGTTTCGAGGCTAGAAAGTGAAGCCTCATACCCATTAGCAGTTATTCTTCTTACCTTCTTTCCTCTAGCCCCTGGCACTAGCCACTCTGCTTTATGCATCTCTGAATTTACCAAATCTGGACCTTTCATAGAAATTGAATTATATAGTATATGGTGTATGTTTGTGATTAGTGTCTTTCATTTTTCATGTTTTCAAGGTTTTTCCACATTGTGGTATGTATTAGTACATTATTATATTTTATGGCTGAATAATATTCCATTGTATGATAGACAACTTTTTGTTTATTTACTTATCAATTGATGAATATTGGGTTGTTTTTACTTTTGGGCTAATATGGATAATGCCTCTCCAAGCATTTGTGTTCAATTTTTTGTGTGGATATATGCTTTTATTTCTTTTGGTATTTACCTAAGAGTGGAATTGAAGGGTCATATGGAAAATTCTGTTTCACATTTTGAAGAACTGCCAAACAGTGTTCCAAAGTAGCTGTACTATTTTACATTCCAATCAGTAATATATATGGATCTTAATTTTTCTACATCTTTGATATTTGTGATTGTTTTTCTTTTCAAATTTAGACATCCTAGTAGGTGTGAAATAGTAACTCACTATGATTTGGTTTGTATTTCCCTAATAAATAATGATATTGAACTCAGTATATATTGGTTAAATTCATGAATAACCATGTAAATTTTCAAATTAAATAGTCGTGGTACAATTTATTTATTTATTTTTGTACTGGGGGTTGAACTCAGGGGCACTCAACCACTGAGCCACATCCCCAGCCCTATTTTGTATTTTATTTAGAGACAGGGTCTCACTGAGTTTCTTAGCGCCTTGATGTTGCTGAGGCTGGCTGTAATCTCGGGATCTTCCTGCTTCAGCCCCCAGAACTTCTGGAATTACAAGTATGTGCCACCATGCCTGGCCTATTAATTTATTTTTTCAATGCTGGGGATTTAACCCAAAGGCACTCTATGATTGAGCTTCAGCACCAGCTCTTTTTTTATTTTTTATTTTGAGACAGGGTCTAACTTAGTTGCAGAGGCTGGCCTCAGACTTGGGATCCTCCTGCCTTAGTCTCCTGAATGGTTGAGATTACAGGTGTGTGCCATTGTACCTGGCTATATTAGTTTTTAAAATTAATACTTTAGTTGTTTTCTAGTTGTAAAAGTAATACATACTCAAATGGTTTTCCCCCAAATCAGAGTAGAATCTACCTTATGGGGAGGGAGGGAGTCAGGCTCATGGGAAAAATGCTTTCTTCCTTACCTGGTTTATAGTACAGAATACAGAGTTACTTTGTAATTATTGCCTAACCCATACATACAAATTGTATACACTTTTCTGTATGCATGTTTTATGATCTCATTGTTGAAATTTTGGAAGGCAAATGTTTTGTGTTATTAAGGATAAGTTAAGGGGCTGGGGATGTGGCTCAAGCGGTAGTGTGCTCTCCTGGCATGTGTGCGGCCCGGTTCGATCCTCAGCACCACATACAAAACAAAGATGTTGTGTCCGCCGAAAACTAAAAAATAAATATTAAAAATTCTCTCTCTCTCTCTCTCTCCCTCCCTCCCTCCCTCCCTCTCTCACTCTATCTTAAAAAAAAAAAAAAAAAAAGGATAAGTTAACTTGAATTTTTTCCACCACCCAAGCATATTAGTTGTTTTTTCTGGCAATGGGAAAAAGAGTATTTGTTGCCTTTTGTTGGAGGAAAAAGAAATTTCAAGAAGTTGCCAGCAGGTGGTGCAATGAAACAGTAGTTAATCTTGCAAACCAAAAAGCAAACCAAAACAAAAACATAAAAAGCAGCCAACATTTACTTGGTCACTAGAAAATTTTTCTTGTGAAATTTTTAGCCATATCTACCATTATACAAAATAATAAATGTGGCTTAATTGAAGACCCATTAGACTTAATTCTTCAAATGCATCAAACAAAAGATAAAAACAGATACTTTTTTTTTTTTTTCTGCTTCTGCTTGATTGTTTCTTCAAAATAATGGGTTTGGGAGGATACTGGAATTTTTGTGTCTACAACAGATGAGAACAGCAAAGGTTTCTTCTTATAAATTTGTCCCTCAAAATATTCTATGGCTTTTGACATGAATTAGGAAGGATTCAATTTCTAAACTTTTATCAAGCACTTCCTTCATTTCATATCTGGTTGATAATGGCCTTTGGAGTTTGAGGGAGTTTTCATAATAGTAAAAAGACATTTAAATTTGGACACAAAGCTAAAAGAGGGATTATCATTCTCATCATAACTTTCATTAATATACATTTATTTGGAGCCAGGCATGGTGGTGCACACTTGTAATCCCAGCAACTCAGGTGGCTGAGACAGGAGGATTTCAAGTTCAAAGCCAGTCTCAGCAACTTGGAGAGGCCCTAAGCAATTTAGCAAACTTGTTTCAAAATAAAAAGGGCTGGAGATAGTGACAAAGCGCCCCTGAGTTCATTCCCTAGTACCAAAACCAAAACAAAACAAACCATTTATTTGGTGCTGATAATGTGGCTTAGTGGTAGATTGCTTGCCTAACATGCAAGGTCCTGGGTTCAGTCCACAATACTGCCAAAATAAAAATAAAAAGAGATATTCATTTGAGGCAGACAAGGTATCTTCATTGGGGAGAGGAGGGTGGTGGTAATGGAAGATGGACTGCATATCAGAAGTTGTGATTAGATGAGTAAATATTCTATGCATAATGTACTTTTCCAATCCTGTTGGAGAAAGTAGCAAATATGGAATAGGAAGGAAACTAGAATGAACCATATGAATTGAATATTGGTTTAGTTTTCTAAATCTGTGGATAAATATAGTTATAAAGGTATAAATGTATATAAGCACATACATGCATGTGTGTATGTACACACATGCACATTACACACATGTACATACATGTACACATAATACAGAGAGTCCCTAGATCCATTATCTGAAAGAGCCTGAGAGTAGTGATACCACATCATGATGAAACATCTTTGCCAAAGAATATGGAAATACTGGGGCTGGGGTTGTAACTCAGTGGTAGAGCACTTGTCTAGCATGTGCGAGGTGCTGGGTTTGATCCTCAGCACCTCATAAAAATAAATAAAATAAAGGCATTGTGTCCAACTACAACTAAAAAATTAAAAAAAAAAAGAATATGGAAATATTCAAAGCAAGATGGGACTTTTTCTCAGTAGCCAAGTCTCTAACAATTTAAGCGTTAAAATACATAGTTGGGGCTGGGATTGTGGCTTAGTGGCAGAGTACTTGCCTCATACATGTGAGACACTAGGTTCGATCCTTAGGACCACACATAAAAATAAATAAATAAAATAAAGGTGTTCATCTACAACTAAAAAACTATTTTTTTAAAACTTTATTTATTTATTTATTTATTTATGTGGTGCTGAGGATCAAACCCAGGGCCTTGCATGTGCTAGGCGAGCACTCTACCACTGAGCCACAACCTCAGCCCTAAAAAACTATTTTAAAAAATATATAGTTATAGTAGCTGGTCACCATGTTGTGTGCCTATAGTTCCAACTACTCAGGAGACTGTTAGGAGGATTTCTTGAACCCTGAAATTCAAGATCAGCCTGGGAAATACAAGGAGACTAGGTCTCTTAAAAATACAAAACAAGGCCAGGTGCAGTGGTGCATGCTTGTAATCCCAGCAGCTCAGGAGGCTGAGGCAGGAGGATATCGAATTCAAAGCCAGCTTCAAAAATTTAGCGAGGCCCTAAGCAATTCAGTGAGACCCTGTCTCTAAATAAATACAAAAAAGGGCTGGGGATGAGGCTCAGTAGTTAAGTGACCCTGGATTCAATCTCTGGTACCAAAAAAAAAAAAAAAACAACCAAACAAACAAAACAAAAAATAAAAAACCCAAGAACAACAAAACCCATAGTTATAATATTGGATCATACATAAGTCATTGACTAAAGAGGAAATCATGAGTTCATGCTGTTATAAATAAATGGCATGAAATGAAGAACAAAATACTTATTAAAGTGCCTCCCCAGGCTGGGGTTGTGGCTCAGTGGTAGAGCATGCTTGCCTAGAATGTGAGAGGCCCTGGGTTCAATCCTCAGCACCACATATAAACAAAATAAAAGTATTGTGTCCAACAACAACTAAAAAATAAATTTAAAAAACAGTGTCTCCCCATAAAATACTTAAAGGTTACAAGGGGAATAAGAGTATCTATAGCCAGGCACAGTGGCACACAGCTATAATTCCAGTGATTCGGGAGGTGGGGATTGCAAGTTCAAAGCCAGCCTCAGCAATTTAGTGAGGCCCTAGGTAATTTAGGGAAATCCTGTCTCAAAAATCAAGAAAAGTGGGGCTGGGGATGTGGCTCAGGCATAAATAAATAAATAAAAAGGGCTGAGGATGTGGCTCAGTGGCTGAGTACCCCTGAGTTTAATCCCTGGTACCAGAAAATAAAAAGAAAAAAAAATCACAATATGATACCCATTCTACACAAAACCTCAAGGAGGGTTAAATTAAAAACTCAGATTATAATAGTAACAAGTGTTGGTGAGGGTGTGGAGAAATTGAAGCTTTCATATGTTGTTGGTAAGGATGTAAGGTGGTGTGTCTCCACTCTGGAATACAGTGTAACAATTTCTTAAAATGTTAAACACAGAGTTATACTATGACTCAATAATTCCATTCTTAGATGTATAACCAAGACAAATCAGAACATAGGTCCACAAAAACTTGTGCATGAATATTTGTAGCAGTACTACTCATAATAGCCAAAAAGTGGAAAAAACCCAAGTTTCCATGAATTGATGAATAGATTAAAAAGTGGAATGGGATATTATTCAGTGATGAATGAAACATGCTAGCCTACAGAGTTCATGCTAGAATACCATTTCAAAAACAATGACTCATCCAACAAATAATAATAACAATATTAGAATGTTTAAGTCTAGTTAACTTCAAAGCACGAATGTGAATACTTAGATTTAGCTGATTCTCTGAGAGTTATAATAAATAAGATGATAACAACAACAAAATGTTAAATTAAGTGGAAAGCAAATATCTACAGATCATTTCCTGGGAAAGTAGTTTTGATTTGATAAATATACCATGGTTATGTCAACCATCAATGTTAGGAGAAGCTGGGTGTAGTATATATGGGAACTTTGTACTATCTTTACAGCTTTTAGGTATATTTTTAAACATACCTAAATAAAATATTTATTTTAAAGAAAACATGAATATATAAAGCTAATACTTTTTAGTGCTGGGGCTACATCCCCAGTCCTGTTTATTTTTAATTTTATTATTTATTTATCATGGTACTGGGGATTGAACCCAGGGGTACTTTATCACTGAGCTACATCCCAGTCCTTTTTATTTTTCATTTTGAGACACAGTCTTACTAAGTTATTGAGGGTCTTGTAAGTTGCCCAGTCTGGCCTTGAACTTGTGATCATCCTATATCAGTTCCAGAGTCACTGGGATTATAGGTGTGCACCACCATGGCCAGGTAGAATTTACAGACTTTACAGAGAGAGTAAATGAGGTACAGGGTTACCAATCTAATGATTTGGTAGAATTGAGATTTAAACTTTTTTTTTTTTTTTTAAGTGACAGGGTCTCATTATGTTGCCCAGGCTAGCCTTGAACTCCTGGGTTCAAGTGATCCACCTGCCTCAGCTCGTTTAGTAGCTGTAGAGCTAAGATTTGAACTCTGGTCTGACTGACTGGGCCTAGCCCCTAATCATAGCCTATGACCAATATGGAATTTAGTCACCCTCCTATACCTCCTACCCCCGCCAGATTAAATAACACAAATAACTACATAAGGACATAAAGAACATTCTGATGTTTGAACAATAAACTTTAATTGCATGACTTTTTTTGGGGTGGGTGGGTGGGTACTGGGGATTGAACTCAGGACACTCCATCACTGAGCCATATCCCCAACCCTTTTTGTATCTTATTTAGAGACAAGGTCTCACTGAGGTGCTTAGCACCTTGCTTTTGCTGAGGGTGGCTTTGAACTCAGGATCCTCCTGTCTCAGCCTCCTGAGCCACTGGGATTACAGGCATGCACCACTGCGCCTAGCCTAATTGCGTGACATTTAATAGAAATAGCTCTGGAGAGGAAGGAAAACCCAACCCAAACTCAGTTTTCCTGCCGTACACTCACAACACAGCTCACCTCTGCTACCTGCAGAGTATGGAGTTTGCTACTTACCAGCAAGTAAGCAGTCATTTCTGTAGCCATTTTGACACCAGCTGGGTGGTCTCAAATCCAATTCAGTGTTAATTCACTGTCTACCTAGAGGAAGAACAGATCCCCCAAGACTGCCACCTTAAAAAAAAACCCTGTGTTTTCCCTGTGATTGTATAAATTGAGGTTTTTCATAGCCCCCTTCTTGGGTTTGATTAATTTGTTTAAGTGACTCACAGAACTTAGGAAAACATTTACTAATATTTACTGGTACATGATTAAGGATATTACAAAGGATATGGATGAATAAGGCAAGGTATAGGGAAGGGACATAGAGCTTCCATAACTTCGTTGGGGGCATCACACTCCAGTAACCTTCAATATATTCAGGTATCTGAAAGCTCTCTGAGTCTTGTCTTTTTTTTTCCTGTACCAGGGATTGAGCCCAGGGACTTTTGCCGAGTCATATTCCCCAGGCTTTTTTTTTTTTTTTTGAGACAAGGTCTCACTAAGTTGCTTAGGACCTTGATAAATTGCTGAGGCTGGCTTTGAACTTGTGATCCTCCTGCCTCAGCCTCCTAAGTCGCTGGGATTATAGGCAAGCATCACCGTGCCCAGACCTTCTTCTTTTTTCTTTTCTTAAAATTTTTTTTCTTTTAGTTGTAGATGGACACAATACCTTTATTTTGTTTGTTTATTTTTATGTGGTGCTGAGGATGAAACCCAGTGCCTCACATGTCCGAGGCAAGCGCTCTACTGCTGAGCCACAACCCCAGCTCCCCTTCTTGTTTTTTTTTTGTTTTGTTTTTTGTAGTTGTAGATGGACAGAATGCCTTTATTTTATTTGTTTACTGTAATTTTTATGTGGTGCTGAGGATTGTACCCAGTGCCTCAAGCATGCTAGGCAAGTTCTCTGCCGCTGAGTTATAGCCCCAGCCCCTCTTTTTTTTTTTTTTAAGGAGACTTCATTGCATAGGCATGATTGCTGGTAGACTGGGTGGGAAAGCCCAGCAAAGCCTGCTGATTCAGATTCTTGGCCTCTCCATGGAACATGGAACATTCCTTCCTCCAGGGCATGAGGCAGGACCCCTCTGGAATGAAGGGGGTCTTATGACCTACTGTTGGAAGAGGTAGGTCAAAGAATTTCTTTACAACCAGCTCCAAGCCAGAAAGGCAAAAGATTAGTTTCATGACCTGCCTTGGGGTGGGGGGGGGAGGAGGAGGAGGAGGAAGATCTATTATTTACTTTATAAACCTGTGAACATATCAAGGTGGATTTTTGTTGTTGTTGTTATTGTTGTAGTTGGACACTTTATCCCCTCAAGGTGGGGGTTTTAAATTACCACTAAATATATGAATAAGTTTACCAAAAATGTTACCAATATTATGTTGCACTAAATTTACCCAGATGCATGAATTTCAGGGCACATGAATTATCATATAACTTTAATCAGTATGAACATGTTATATTTGGTCCTACTTTAAAAAAATTTAACCAAATGTGATTATTTTTTTTTAATGAGTCACATCCTAGTCCTTTTTATTTTTAATTTTTGAGATAGTGTCTCATTAAATTGCTTAGGGACTTGCCGAATTGCTGAAACTGACCTTAAACTTGTGCTCCTCCTGCTTTAACCTACCGAGTTACTCAGATTATAGTCTTATGCCACTGCACCTGGCCCAAATGTGATTTAATATATCCGTTTATAGGTATCCATTTAGTTCCCATAATTATCAGTTTAATAGCCATATAGCATTACATGATACAGGCAAACCATACAGGTAAAGCTTACTCAACCATTTCCCTAGAGCTGGGCATTTGGGATGATTCCAGTTTGTGGCTGATCTGAAAAGTGCTGCTATTATCTTTACATAAATTGCTTATTATAATCTTGTGGACTATTTTGAACAAGAACATTTGAGGAAAGAAGATGAAGGAAAAGTCTCTGTATTTTTTTTTCTTTTTTTCTTTTGGCAGTACTGGGGATTGAACCCAGGGTCTTATACATGCTGGGTAAATCCTCTACCACTGAGCTACATTTCCAGAAAGTCCCTGGAATTTTAACTTTGCCTTGGACAGGTGTACTTTTTTTTTTTTTTTTTTTAAGAATTGGCACTAAGTATTTTTAGCCACATATAAGTTAATTCAGCTATTTGTAGTTGGGTGATCTTGGGTAATTTCCTTTATCTAGTTATACCTTGGTCTGCAGCATTGTCTGGGAGTTTATAGAATTAAAGGATCTTGGGCTTCTCCTAGAATCTTCTGAATCAGAATCTGTATTTTGTGGTACTGGGGATTGAACTCAGGGGCACGTTATCACTGTACCACTGGGTTTCATCCTCATCCCTGCCCCCCCACACTTTTTTGAGATATGGTCTTACTAAATTGCCTAGGTCAGCCTCCAAAATGTCCTTCTTTCTCAGCCTCCCTAGTGGCTGATATTATAGGCCTGCACCACCAGTGATGAGTCAGAATCTATATTCTAATAACATCCCCAGGAGGTGGCTTATGGGCACCTTAAAAGTTGGAGAAATTGGGCTGGGGATATAGCTCAGTTGGTCAAGTGATCATCTCGCATGCACTACTAGGCCCTGGGTTCGATCCCACAAAAAAAAAAAAAAAAAAAGGAGAAATCAACCTGGCATGGTGGTGCCCTAATCCCAGCAGCTTGGGATGCTGAGGCAGGAGGATCATGAGTTTAAAGGTAGCCTCAGCAAAAACTGAGGCGCTAAGCAACTCAGTGACCCTGTCTCTAAATAAAATACAAAATACGTCTGGGGATGTGGGGCTCAGTTGTCAAGTGCCTCTGAGTGCAATCCCTGGTACAAAAAAACAAACAAACAAAAAAACAAAGTTGGAGAAATCAAACCTGGTGTGCACTGGCATACATCTGTAATCCTGGGTTCAACCTCCCAGGAACAACAGTAATAATAAGTTGGAGAAATTTTGCTTTAAGAGTACAGATAGTCCCCCACTAATTATGGTTAGGCTTTAGATTTTTTGACTCTCTGGTGGAGGGAAAGCAATATGCACTCAGTGGGAAACAGCTGACATGCTACAGTGTGCTATGTTGCTACACTGTAATGATTGGTAGATTAGGTGTATTAAATGCATTTTGGACTTAAAGTTGTTTTCACCCTATGAGGTGTTTATTAGGATGTAACCCTGCTGTAAATCAGTGAATGTCTGTGCTGTGAATAATTATGGTCCTTCCATATAAGGTTGTCATGAAGAGTTAATGCACATTATATAGTATATAGAGGAGCACAGCACATATCGCTATGCAACCTTTTTTATTTTTTTCTTTTCTTTTTGAGACAAGGTCTCACAAAGTTTCGGAGGCTGGCTTTGAACTGTAATCCTCGTACCTCAGTTTCCCAAGCTGATGGGAAACTTACAGGTGTGCCCTGCCATCCTGGACAGCTGCATACTGCTCTGTGTGCTTCTTGTGACTCTCTGCAGTTGCTAAGTCCTCAGGCTGGTGGTCCTTAAGTGGAGTGCCTTATAAGAACAAATAGGGGGACTGGGAATGTAGCTCAGTGATAGTTTCCTTGCCTAGGCTTGTGAGGCCTTGGGTTCAACTGCCAGCACTGAAAAAAAGAAAGAACAAAGTGGCTTAATGGTGCATTCCTGCAATTCCAGAGACTCAGGAGGCTGAGGCATGAGGATCCAAAGTTTGAGGCCAGCCTGGGAAACTAGTGAAACCCTGTCTAAAAATTAAAAAATTAAAATTTACTGGCAGTGTTACTAAGTGGTAAAGCACTTGACTAGCATGTACAAGACTGTGGGTTTAATCCCCAGCACTGCAAAACAAAACAAAACAAGACAAAAGAAACCAGGAACAAATACATGAGAATTCCCTTGGTAGTGTGGGCAAGGGGTGGAGGAGGATGGTCTTACTACATACTTTCTCACTCATCATAATCAAAGTCCCTAAGAAGAGTCAGATTCAGCCCCAGGTTATTTATGAGTAAGTCTGAAAGTGCCTGGGACAGGAACCCAGCCAGGGCAGCAGCCAGGTAAGACTTGATACTGCTGGCACCTGCGGAAGTTAATTTGATGGGAGTGTCCAGCCTGTGCTATTTATATCAAGGGCTCATGGATAGTGGCACATGGAGTTCTGATCCCACAGAGAGAATAGTCCCCCAGGTTTGCAACCTGACCTGCTGACTAGCCTGCCCCATGAGGTGGCATATTTCTAGATCTCTCTCTGGGGGACAAGGCCAGCCTCTACTGCCCAGGGGCAGTTTGTAGCCAAAGGACCTGTTCAGAATGTGCAGCTGCAAGGGGAGGCAAAGGGGCATCTTCCCAAGTCTTCTGTGGAGTAACATTTTATTCATCCTTTAGAACACTGTGTTTTCTTTTGATTCTGTTAATCCCAGTTAAGTAAATCATTTTCTGCTTCCTGGTATTCCAGTGATGTAACTAGTTTTTGGAATCTTCATGACACATTAGTTCAATATCTTCAGGAGTCTCTAATTCATTTATCTCCAGAGGCCAGAAGATAACATGAATACATGGAGTAGGCTGGGTCAAGACAATAGAGCTCAGTGGGGATGATGGCAAATGACAGGCCTTGTGTGAAGGGGCATCTGTTACTCCCTTCTAAGCCAATTGCCATGCAGGAGTATGAGGCCAGTGTGATCACATCTTTCAATTTATCAAAAGAGACTGAATAAACCCAGAGTGATGGTGCATGTCTATAATTCCAGCTACTCGGGAGACTCTGGCAGGAGGATTGCAAGTTTAAGGCCAGCCTCAATAATTTAGCAAGGTAAGCAGCTTAGCAAGACCCTTTCTCAAAATTAAAAATAAAAAGGTCTGGCAGTGTGGGTCAGTGGTAGAGTGCCTCTGGATTCAATCCCCAGTAACAACAACAATAAAAAAGAATGTCTAGATTTTTATATAAAATCTTTTTTTTAAATTTAGAAACTCTTACATAAATATTTATAGCAACTTTATTAAAAATCAACCCAGCGGCTGGGGTTGTGGCTCAGTGGTAGAGCGCTCGCTTAGCGCATGTGAGGCCCTGGGTTCGATCCTTAGCACCACATAAAAACAAATAAATAAAACAAAGGTATTGTGTCCAACTACAACTAGAAAATAAATATCTTAGAAAAAAAAAAATCAACCCAAACTTGTAAGACCCCAAAGTCCCTCTACTGGCCATTAAACAAACTGTGACATACGCACATAATGAAATTGTGCTCAGGAAAAAAAAAAGAAGAAAGGAAAGAGAAGAAAAAAGGACTGAATGGCTAATATAGACAAGAGCATGGATGAATGGCAAATGCTTTATGCTGACCAATGTGTAGTATCAGGAACCAGATTTACTTTCTTACTGGAAAAAATTCCCCAAACAGACAATGGACATCAGTCAATGAAGGACAGTGATCCCTGAAAGACAGGAAACAAATGGATTTAGCCCTACAATTGCCCCAGCTTCCTGTCTTGAGAATTTCCAGGCTATAGGCAAGAGTGGGGGATTCCAGGTGGAATCTGGCAGAGGCCCTGAATTGAGAAGACAGGGCTGAGAGTCTGGGAGGACCAAGGAGTCTGGAGTTCTAGAGAGGAGACGGCTGTATTCACATAATTCCCGAGGTCTGCAGTCAGCTCCTGACCAGCAGTCAGCTGAATACTGTCTGGCTCCTTCAAGTGAGGGCAGTGACCCAGGCCAGAAAAAAAAAAAACCATCTGAAAAGGGTAGAGGTATAAGTGTGTGATACTTATGCACATCAAGGAGAGTGCTTGTACAGCAGGCAGCCTGGAAAACTTTATGATTCATGGGACATCTGTCTTACCTCAGTAGTGGGGAAAAATTAGCTCTTAACTAGGCACTGTTTGGGTTGCACTTAAATTTTAAAACAAGATGTATGGGTGGTGACACACACCTGTAAGCCAGTTTCTTGGGACTTGCAATCTTCCTGCTCAGTCTCCTAAACCTGGGATTATAGGCACGTGCCTCTGTATCAGCCCATTTTTAGCTACTTGGGAGGCTGAGGCAGAAGGATCACAAGTTTGAGTCCAGACTTGGCTATTCAGCAAGACCTTGTCTCAAGAAACAAAAAGGGAGTTGGGGCTGGGGCTTAGCAGTAGAGCACCCACCTAGTGCGTGTGAGGCCCTGGGTTTGATCTTCAGCACCACATAAAAAGTAAATTAAATAAAGGTATTGTGTCAAACTACAACTAAAAAATAAATATAAAAAAAAAAAAAGAAAAAAAAAAAAAAGGACTGGGAATGTAATTAGTGGTTAAGTGCCCCTGGTATCCCACCTCACCAAAACAACAACAACAACAAAACCCAGAAACCAAAACTGGGAACTGGGGATGTAGCTCAGTGGTAAAGTGCCCCTAGTTTCGATTCCCAGTACCAAAACAAAACCCCAAACAGAATATGTTTAGAAATTCCAAAATACAAGAAAGGAAGGATGAGGAAGGAAGGAGAAAGGAAAGGAAAGGATGAAGAGGAGGGAGAAGAATAAAAAGGAGAGAGGAAATACCTGAAAAGGAAAATTC
This sequence comes from Marmota flaviventris, assembly GCF_047511675.1. NCBI lineage: Eukaryota > Metazoa > Chordata > Mammalia > Rodentia > Sciuridae > Marmota > Marmota flaviventris. Next base: position 136,946,718 of record NC_092498.1, on the reverse strand, counting down.
ACAGATTCCACAGTGTCTGACATACAGTCAATAATAACCAGACATTTTATCAAGAGAAAAATAGATTAATCAAAATCACACAGATTGCCAGGCATGGTGGTGCACGCCTGTAATCCCAGCAGCTCAGGAGGCTGAGATAGGAGGATCGTGAGTTAAAAGCCAACTTCAGCAACGGTGAGGCACTAAGCAACTCAGTGAGACCCTGTTTATAAATAAAATACAAAAATTGGGCTGGGGATGTGGCTCAGTGGTTGAGTGCCCCTGAGCTCAATCCCCAGTACCAAAACAAACAAACAAAAACAGAAAAACAAACAAAACCTATAGATGTTAAAATTAGACAAGGAATTTAAAATAGTTACTGTGTTTCACATATTTACAAGGTCAAGTAGTAGTATAGAAGATATAAAAAAGATCCAAGTATAACTTCTAGTTGGGATAGGATTAATGGTGGATTAGATGTTTTTAGAAGAAAAGATTAACAAACTAGAAGACCACTAGGAAGTGAACACTAGGAACTGTCCTTTTTTGGTTTGTGATCACATACATAACTGTGTATTTATCAAAACTCATGCAACTGTACATCAAAAAGAGTGAATTTTATTATATATAAACTTTACTTCACTAAATCTTACAAAAAGTAATTCTTCGAATATGATGTCTGAAATTTACTTGAAAATAATACAAAAGGCAAACAAATGGGTAGAGATGTAGATAATATAAGATTGGCTATCAGTTGATGTGTTGAAACTGAGTGTTGGGCGCTGTTCTTTCTGCTTCTGGGTATGTCTGAAGTTTTCTCTATAAAGACAAAACAAAACACAGCACTGAGGATGTAGCTCTGAGGTAGAGTATTTGCCTAGTATTCCTGAAGCTGTGGGTTCAATCCTTTTCATTACAAAAACAAAAACAAACAAAAGCCCATAAATGCTTTAGGTTGGGTTTTTAGACTGTCTAGAATCTAAACTCTATGAGGACAGAAGTTTTTGTCTTGTTTTGTTAGTTGCTCTATCCCCAAAGCCTGGAACAGTGACAGCCACAGTAAATATTTTTAGAATAGATAAATGAGGGATTGTTTCTCTTCAGTTTCTCTCTCTCTTTCTTTCTAGTACTGGGGATTGAAAACTAGGGGTGCTTTACCACTGAGCTTATAACCCCAGCCATTTTGTTTTGTTTTGTTTTGAGACAGTGTCTAGCCCAGGATGACCCCAAATTTGGGATCATCCTGTCTCAGCCTCCTGACTGGCTGGGATTACCTATGTTCACTGTGCCTAGCTCAGGTTTTCATTCCAGCATTGGATCCTGGAAAGTACTTATGGAAAGACAGCAACCAAACTTCATGAACTTTATGCACTACCCACCCTAGGGTCTGACACTCACTTGCAATACAATAAACAGTTTCTGAATATGATTGTCCATATCCCACCAATGAGCTTGGGGATATTTGATTTATTAATTGATATATTACTTGTTTGGGAGTCACATATTAGAACCTTAATTCAAAATTATTTATTATTTATTATTATTATTATTTTTGTACCAGGGAATGAATCCATGGGTGCTAAACCATTGAGCCACATCCCTAGCCCTTTTTATACTTTATATTGAGACAGGGTCTTCCTAAATTGCTTAGGGCCTTGATAAATTGCTGAGGGTGGCTTTGAAATTGTGATCCTCTTGCCTCAGCCTCCTGAGCTGCTAGGATTACAGGTGTGTGCCACTGGTTAGATCTTAGGAAGATTGCATCCCTTTTTAGGCTCAATAAGGTTTCAAGTGCATATGTGTGCATATGTGCTTTTTTTGGGCAGTACTATGGATTAAACTCAGTGGCACTCTATCACTGAGCCACATCCCTGGCCCTATTTTGTATTTTATTTAGAGACAGAGTCTCATTGAGTTGCTTAGCACATTACTTTGGCTTTGAACTCATGATCCTCCTGTCTCAGCCTCCTGAGCTGCTGGGATTATAAATGTGCGCCATCACACGTGGCTCATATGTACATTTTTTTCTCATTCTTGGAGGCATCTATAAACCCAAAACATTGTGAGTCTTTCTTTTTCCTCCCCCTCCCCTCCCCCTCCCCTCCCCCTCCCCCTCTTCCTCCTCCTCCTTTTTCTTTTTTGATACTAGGATTAAACTCAGAGGGGCCTACCCACTGAGCCACATCCCCAGTCCTTTTTATTTTTTATTTTGAGATAGGGCCTTGCTAAGTTGCAGAGACTGGTCTTGAATTTGCAATCCTCCTGTCCCGGCCTCTCAAATTGCTGGGATTACAGGCTTGCACCACCACACCTGGTAGCATTGTGAGCCTATGGTGGGTGATCTTTAAAGTTCATTCCTTCCATTCATTCAACAAATATTAATTGAGTGTCTACAATGGCTGAAACTGGAGATTCAATGACAACCAAGACAAAAATGAGTTCCCTGAGATCTCATGGAGATTATTCACGCAAACAGGAGATATACAAACAGGAGATACAGATTTGGGAACCAAAACACTTCATATAATGGTTAACTTGCATGAAGGAAATAAAGCAGGCAATATATCAAGTGACTTGGGGGGAAGTGTGAACTTATGGTGGTTCATGGAGGGTCTTTGCTCAGAGGTGATAATTCTAACCTCAGAATGTGACCTTATTTAGAAATGGAGTCTTTGCAGATGTGATTAGCTGAGATGACATACTAGAATAGATAATAGGAGAGGACACACCAAAGGCCATCTTACACAGATCTGAAATTGTAGTGGTGAAGCTACAAGCCAAGGCACACCTAGGATGGAAAGCCACCACCATAAACAAGGAAAGATTCTTCCCAGAGACTCAGAGGAAGCAAGGCCCAGCTGACACCTTGATTTCAGACTTTGAGCCTGAAATACACGTGAGAGAAATACATTTCTATGGTGTAGGCCACCTAGTTTGTGGTACTTAAATCATCCAGTTTGTAGTTACCGCAGCCCTAAGAAACTAATACAGGTTTCAACTGAACTGAGACTCTGGTCATGAGAAAGAGGGAACCATATGAGGATTTAGAGGGAAGAGCATTCCATGCAAGGCCAGGAGGACAAAAAACAATGGCTGGAGAGCAAGATCTGTCATCAAGGTAGGAGATGGGACTGAAAAGCCAGGTTGGGACAGATCTTGTAATTTTGCAGAGGAGGGAATGTAACTGGATTAAATTAGTTAGGAGGATGTTGTGTCAATCAGCGAGTGATAGAAACAGCTGTTAAGAGTCACTCAGTGTCTTAGAGGGCAGGAATCTAGAATGTATAGGTTGCAATAAATAATAATATGAAATGACAGGCTTCCCTGCCCTGTCCCCAACCTTGCTACTTGGTCAATGTCAACTAGCATTCCAGGGCACTGGCCATGGGCCAGGTTAGCAATGTTAAAGGGTACTGGTGGTAGTAGTGAACTTTCATCTCTCCCCAAATCTTTTTAACCCCCACCAGCCACGCTTCCCAAATCACAACCTAAGTAATATTAGCTCTGTAAACGCAAAACTCCTCAGCCAGCCCGTCCGAGAAGGGAGGGATCCTGGAGGCGCCGAGATACTCCCAAGGAGGCAGCGGCAGACGCAGCCAAGCCCAGGAAAACGACTTGGTACCGGGCGGGCACTCTGAGCGCACTACGGAGCTGGGAGGCGTGTGCGCACGCGCGGAGCCCCGCCTCTCAGGCGAGGGGGTGGGGCGGGCGCCGGGGCGGGGACCGTGACGTCAGGTGTGCGCGTGGCTCTGGCTGCGCAGGAACAGCTGGTGCTTCTGAAGGCGGCCGGCTGGCGGGCAGGCGTGAGGTGTTGGTGGTGGCGGGGCAACGCTGCGGGAGCAGCCTCGGCCGCCACCGCCTTGCACCATTGCACCATGTCGGGGCAGCTGGAGTGTTGCGAGCGCGAGTGGCACGAGCTGGAGGGAGAATTTCAGGAACTGCAGGTAGGGCCGGACCACCTAGTCCCGCAACTCTGCTACTTGCAGTGCAGTGTCTTCCCCTTCCCTCCCGCGGAGCCGGGGAGGTGGGGCTACTAGGGACCCGGAGTGCCCCTGGTTAGCCCCTGGGCGCTGATAGTCTGCATGGACCAACCCCCTCCCATCTCCCAGCGTTTCAGTTCTTTACCCTCCTGGGGCGCCCTTTCGAAGACCCCATTCTCCTTCCATCTCACCTTCTCTTTGCTCTGAGCACCTTATTCGCTTTAGAAAGTTGGTCTGTGGCCTCCGAGAGCAAATTCCAGGTTGTGCCCATGTGGATCAAGTCTGAGGAGGCCGGTAGGTGCTAGGGTTCAAAGGGAACAGCTCAGCACCCACTGCCGCAGGGGTCTCTCCTAATGCCACCCACCATATCTGCTTTCAGCAGCTTGATCACTCCTCTCCCTCTGGCAGGGCAGCTCTCTCCTTCTGCAGCTCCATTTTGGGAGATGTGTTTCACCTTGAACCCCTAGACTGTGCTTGAGGATTAGGGATCCCCATTTCCTGTCTTTGGGAACTCTAGTTTGATGCCTGCCTCTCTAGGCTGCTGCAGGTTGTGTTTGTGTTGTGGTTGGCACTTGTCAGTTCTGACAGCTGGGCTGCCTCACTCAGTCATAGAGGCTGCACCCAACCTCACCTTTCTGGCCCAGAGCTGTACTCAGGTGGGGTGAGGGTGGGTGTATGATGCATCCTTAAGAGAAGGACATTGCTGTCAGGAGTCCCATCGGGAGCTTTGTTCCTGATAGAGGCCTCAGCTACCTACTTTGATGACTAAAGATGCCCCAGGAAATCTTGGTGATAGACCAATAAGGACCCAGGGACTATATTTGATGTTCATTCCCCAGCCTCAGGGTTTTTTTCCCCCAGGGGTTATGCTTTGTTTGCATGAAATCACATCACACCCCTATTCCACTCCCCTCCTCTCTTCAGTTGGAGCACTGACATTTTTTCTGTCCATGTAGCTATTGTCTGTAGTTGGGTTACACTGTCCAGAGCAGGTGAGAGGAGGTTGCCAAGGGTGTGATGGGCCTTTCTAAACATGAAACTGTAGGTCCCAATCAGTGGATAGGGGGTGCTGGGAAGCCTGGGCAGGAAATGAGGTGCTGTTTCAGCCATGTGTAGAAGAGAAGGTACCCAGGACTGTCATCCCTTCTTGGCTTCCAGCATATGTGGATTGGTACCTTCTCTTCAGGTCTAGAGCTTGGATTCCTTCTGGTTCTTAGGGGACACTTTTGGTTCCACCTTCATGGAGAAGACTAATTCTGCTTTTTTAGAGATGTATATTGCCCAGTCTGGCCTTGAACTCTTGGGCTCAAGTGACCCTCCCACCTCAGCCTCCTCAGTAGCTGGGACTACAGGTGCATGCCACCATGCCCAGCTCAGCAACAACAACTTCTACTTATTTTTTTGGTACTTGGGATTGAACCCAGGGCACTCGGTGGAGCTACATCCCTGGCTTTTTAAATTTTTATTTTGAGACAGGGTTTTGCTAAGTTGCTGAGGCTGGCCTCTAATTTTCGATCTTCCTGCCTCAGCCTCCAAGGCACTGCTATTACAGGCGTGCACTACCACGCCTGGCTCTCTTAGTCATGTCTTAAGGCTTTGTCCCACTGAACTCTAAGCTCATGTCCAGCCATGGAGTCACAGAGTAAATCTTAAGGTCAGGAGCAGAAAAGAAGAAGAGATGTGCTGTGTGGAGCTTTTGTTGTTGTAACTCCTTTCCTTTGCCCTGCCTCAGACTAGGAGGGGGTGGAGGGGAGGAGGAGGAGCCTTACACTTCAGAGCTATGCAATTATTGCAATTAACAGCAATTAGAAAGCAAGTCTTGGCAGGCAGAGGTTGCAAAGGAGTCCTTTGATTTGTTGTTATGTTCCTTTTGATGTCTTGGATGCTCAGGTGTGTCAGGGACAGAGGCATTGGGAACTGAGTCTGGACTTTATCCCTTGGTGTTCAGCAAGGGTTGTAGTGGAAAGAATGACAGCTGCTCAGTTCTGTAGAGATGGTAGACTGGATCTTACTTTGGGGAAGAGATTACAGCCTGGTTACAGGCTTTGGTGGTCAGCTGTTGGGTCAGAGGCTGGTGACAGATGGCTTCCTGGGGGTCCAGATCATTGACTGGCCAGGCATGGTGGCTCATGCCTGTAATCCCAGTAACTCAGGAGGCTGAGGCAGGAGGATCGTGAGTTCAAGGCCAGCCTCAGCAAATTAGTGAAGCCCTAAGCAACTCAGCGAGACCCTGTCTCAAAATAAAATACAAAAAAGGGCTGGGAATGTGGCTAAGTGATTAAGTGCCCCTGGGTTCAATCTCTAGTACCAAAAAAAAAAAAAAAAAAAAAAAAAAAAACCAAAAAAAAAACCATTGGAGCAAAGCACCATCTACATCTTTAATTCACAGATGAGGAAGCTGAAGCTTGGACATGCTCATTGACTGAGCTGGCCTCACACAGCTATTTAGAGGTAAAATTAGTTTTTCATATGTTGGGAGGCTCCTCTCTGTCTTCTATACTTCTGAGATCTCTGAACTCCTGGTCTGAAAGTCCCTGGAACTGCATGTAATGAGTTGGGTGTGTGTTGTGAATGTATTGGACAGAGACTCTGACCTGAGACAGTGATTGAGGAACAAGGAGGTAACACAGGGAAGGGTGAGGTTGGAGGTTACAACTAAGAAGGTAAACAATTAGAAAGGACTTTTTTTGCACCAGAAAATCCTGGTCGGTCTAAATTTTCCTACATCTGCCTGAGAATCTGGGATTTGGGGGTTTCATGTTTGCTTCTGTCTGATTTTGGTGTCTTTGTGTTTTATCTGTTTCTCTTTTTGAAATGAAGGAAAGAGGAAGCCCAACTCTCAGACTCTGGAGGATTTGAAAGGTCTTTGGAACTCCCCCTCCTTCACAGAAAGCCCCAACAAGGTCTGGGACTTCTAGCGGAATGTTTTCTAGAGAATCAGTTTTCTTCAGGCTTAATTTGCATCTGGCCTTAACTGGATTCTGGGGAAAGTTGTTGCCATGATGATATAGTTTTTGAGCAGTTGGGTTTTGGCCAATCTGGTGAATTGATTATCAGCCTGAGAACCTGGCCTTCTGACCTATGGTGTGACCACAGAAGGTCACTTACCAACTCGTGGCAGGTAATTTAATGAGCAGTTCCTTTCTTATATCCCTGGAAACCTGACCCCGTCCCTCCCAGCTTAGGAAGAAGTAGTCTAAAGTAGCCTTTCCTAAATCCCGACCTCACAGGGTGACAGGGACCTTATGAAGACCTTGACTTTTTACTGTCAGTTGAAGTGGGCATCTCTCTGGCTGCTGTGTATAGGATACACAGGGAAGGGCTGGGGTTATATCAGTGGGAGAGTACTTGCCTAGCATGCATGAGGCCCTAGATTTCATTCCCAGCACTGCCAAAAAAAAAAAAAAAAAAAAAAAAAAAAATACAGGGAGGTGGGCTGAAGGCAGGAAGTTCAGTACTATCTCATTAAAACCTCATAAAACAGATTCTGTTACCCCACAGTTGCACTTTTTACTGTCAGTTGAAGTGGGCATATCTCTGGCTGCTGTGTATAGAATACACAGGGAGGGGCTGGGGATGAATAGGGGAGTATATACCCCCACTTACTACTCCTATTACAGATATCACTAATCGATCCTAGCACATGACTCAGAACCTTTCTTAGTAGAGAATCAATATATTTCATGTGAACTCAACTTGCCAGCCCGGGTAGTGTTTCTATGGTGACAGGTCCTAGATAAGTATAGACAGCATCCGAAAATCTATTCGAAGATGATTTCTTAGAAAGCAAGCTATATAAAAGTAATCTCATGAAAATTTACTACCAGCAAAAAGCACATCAGAAGGCACCACACTTTGGTGGTAGCCATGGCTCTGTTGTAATTTACCAGATTGCTACCTTCTAACACTCTTTGGCCAGAGCCCTGTTTGTAGATGCCATGAGATTCCTGTCTGGCAATTCTTTTTTTTTTTTTAATATTTTTATTAGTTATTGATGGACTTTATTGATTTATTTGTTTTATATGTGGTGCTGAGAATCAAACCCAGTGCCTCACACATGCTAGGTAAGTGCTCTACCACTCTACCACTGATCTACAACCCTAGCCCATGTCTGGCAATTCTTACAAGAAATGTTGACTCCAGAGGTTTGAGTCCCACGTTCTGGATCTCATGACTCAGCCTAGTTGTGTTAAGAAAGTGCTGCCAGATGTTTCACAGCCTTACTGGGACCTGGACTCATTAACCTCATCTTCCCTCTGGGGTGGAGTGTGGGACCTCAAAGGACAGGGGAGGTGGCAGAGCTCCCAACATCCTATGTTGGAAACTTGCTTGTTTGTGTTTCCTACATATGGAGAATGCTAATTAGACATGCAGGAAAGACGCAAGGGACATTGCAACTCACAGAGCTGATGTTAGCACAATTCCTTTTATTTTTTTTCCTAATCCAAATGGAATCCTGTCTACATTTTTATAAATAATATATATACATACAGTTGAAAACTTTGTAGCAGATCTGTACAATAATGTTTATGACTGAACATGCAGAGTAGAGGTATCAATAGAATAAACTGGATATATATATATATATATATAATTTTTTATAGTTGTAGATGAACAGCATGCCTTTATTATTTTATTTATTTATTTTTAATGTGGTGCTGAGAATTGAAACTGCCTCATATGTGCGAGGCAAGCACTCTGCCACTGAGTTACAGCCCCAGCCCTGGACCTAGATATATTAATGTTGAACAAAAAGTTGCAGTTGTAGATAGGTATGTACAATATGCCTTTTATAATAAAGGTAAAAACATCCAAAACAACATTATGAATCAGGAAAGGTGGTGTTGCCTGTAATCCCAGTGATTTGGGAGGTGGAGGCAGGAGGATCCCAAGTTAGAGGCCAACCTCAGCAATGTAGCAAGATCCTGTCTCAAAAAAAGACTGGCAGTGTAACTTAGTGGTAAAGTGTTCCTGGGTTCAATTCCGAATACCCAGCAAAAACAAAAACAAAAAGCCAAAACAAAACAAAAAGTAACTATGTTTTATTTAATGATACATATGTATGTAGTACAAGTGTAAAGACTTCAGGGGAATGATAAAGACCAAATTTAGTGTAGCAAAGCCCTGGCAGGAAGCAAACAATTTTGTCAAAAGCATCTTACTGAAAAGAAAAGGTGATTTTCAGAGGTGTGGGCAGTTTAAGGGGGAGGCTCCTGTAGTTGGCCACAGCAGGGAGTCATTACTTGTCCTGTCCCTAAGAGGAGAGCACTGGGAAGGTGAGTCATCTGAGCTGGCCATTGCTTGTCGCTGGGGAAGAGGAGCTGCAGTCAAAAGCTGTAGTGGTTGAAGGATATACTAGAACAGGAAGGAAGTAGGAGGAACAAATGTTCCAGCTTCTCTCTCCTCTCACCTTCCAGTCCTCTGCTTGAGACTCCCATCGGCTAAAGCCAGCTCAGGGGCAGAGCCAGAGCAATGCTTAGGGAGAAGGGAGCAATGCCTAGGTGTCAGAGAAAGAACCAGTATAGGGTGCAGAAGTGAGGTTGTGGCAGAGCATTTACTTAGCATGCACCATCCCCAGCACTGCCAAAAAAAAAAAAAAAAAAAACCCATTTTTGTGGGTGGAGATAGGAATACTGTCTAGGAATAATATAGGTCCTTTCAACTCCCTTTGCACTACTCTTAAGGGTGAGAAGGTAGGTGTTAATTATGGGATTGTCTGTCTTTTTTGTATGCCTGATAAAATAAGCAGTAGATTAAAAAATTATAAAGAAAAATAGCTCTGTAGGTTCAATGTCAGTCATTTATGAATTAGGACCACAATAGGACATCATTTATGACAGAATCAAGTCGTGCATTAAGATTCTGTTTTTGTTCTTAGAAAACTAAACATGTTAGCATTTGACTCATTGCTGGAAATGTTTTCTTTATAGTTAACCCCTTCACACACAACCCCAGCTCCATCTTTAGGTGTTCTATCAAGTGTTTATTTGTTTGGATTGGTCTTGAACTAGATAGATGGGGGACTGGGGCCTGTTTTGGGCTGCAGAATGGAGTCCTTTCCTCCATAGTTGTCTGTCTGCATTGTTGCCCGGGGCACTCCGGGCTATTTTTAGAGGTAGCAACTTGATGTGGGAGTCAATCACATTTAATAAGCTGGTTTAAGAAGCAAATGCCTCTGTCTGCAGAGAGCTGACTCCCAGTTTGGGGTGAGTGTCTCCTAAGATCCAATCCAAATGCTTCCAAGGTTAGAAATAAAAATAACAGTTCAGCAGTTTTGAATTTTCTTTAATTTTTTTCTTTTAAAATTGGTACATGGGGCATTTTACCACTGAGCTACATCTCTGTTCCTTTTTAATTTTTTTTATTTTGAGACAGGGTCTTGCTAAGTTTCTAAGGCTTGCCTCAAACTTGTGATCTTTCTGTCTCAGCCTCCCATGTCACTTGGATTATAGGCGTGTGCCAGTGCACCAAGTTAGAAATTTACTGTACAAACCAGCAATTCCATTTTTAGGTATCTACCCAAAGAAATGAAAATACATGTCTGCACAAAACTGGTACATGAATGGGCATAGCAGCATTATTCACAATAAGCCAAGAGTAGAAATAAGCCAAATGTCCAACAACCAGTATATCTGCTGATTAGCAATAAAACAATACTGATATAATCTATCATAGAAAAACCTCAAAAATTATGCTAAGTCAGAGAATCCAGATGCAGAAACCACATATTATAATGATTCCAATTATATGATATATCCAGAAAAGTTACATTTATAGAGACAGAAGGGAGATTAGTGGTTGCCAGGGGCTTGGAAGAGGAGGAAATGGGGAATGACTGCTAATAGACATTCTAAATCTTATTGGGTGATGGCATGAATGTTCTAACACTAGATGTTGTGGTAGTTGTAAAAGTTGGTAACTGTATAAAAGTCCCTAAATTATACTCTTCGCATGGGTGAATTTTATGGTGTATAAGTTATCCACCCCTGAAGTTGTTTAAAATAATGCTTTAGAGTCTTAGTTGGTAGAAAAACCTGGTGTTGGGTGTTCAGAGATCTGTATTTTGGGGTGTCTATTTAGTTGCTAGTTTGATGAAGGGATCATTCAAGCAGGCTTCAGGTCCTTGGTTTTGGTGTCTTTAAGTAGGAGTGCCTTGGGCAAGAGGTGGTAATAATGACTCCAGGGTTCTCAGCTTCTCTTCTTAACTAGCATGGTTAAATTTGCCCAGAAGGAAACCTCCCTTCTTTGCCCGCTTTATCTGGATTCTGACACTTGCCTCTGCAGTGAAGACTCTAAACCCAAATTGGCAAAGCACCATGGGACAGAATGGAATATGCTTCTGCAATTGGGAAGTCAAGATGCACTGTCTAAAGATGGAAGCAGATTCAGGGACTCCAGGAAAATCACTAGGCTCAAGCTTCACCTCCCTCTCAGCCTCATTTTCCCAAGTTGGATTCATTCTCAGGCAAGGTCCCCAAATGTTGTCAAGACAGCCCCATTATGAGCTCTCGCCTCTAGCTTGCCACCTTCAAAACTACCAGGAACAGAGCTGCTGCTTCTCAGCAGTTCTCATATAGGCCCTGTACTGACTTTTCTTGGTCCGAATGTCATCCTTGAGTCAGCCAGCTGGGTCAGGAGGCTGATGTTTTGGTTGGCCAGGCCTGGTTCGTGTGCCTTCCTCTGGAGCCTGGGGCAGGGCCAGCCCCACCCTAGCTAGATCTTGTGGACAGAGTATGGGGAGCGATAAGTTTCTAAAGACACTGGGAATGTAAACCAGAGAGGAATAACTGCCTGTTAGCAAAAAACAACAGAAGGCCTCCATCTGGCCTGCCGGCTCCATCCGAGGAGGGAAGGGTGGTTTGGATGAGAGGCAGGCTTGGTTTGCTTTAGTTGGCTCATCTGCTTCTGAGAAAAAAAGCTCACAGAACAGGTCCCACTGAGGGTGTGACGGAGACACTCTTGTGTGCAGAGGGAATATGGGAATAGTTTCATCTGTACTTGCTAGGAATGCCCATGGACAATGTATTAAGAAACAATTAAAAAAGGGTGTTATCAGCTGGGGACCATGGCACATGCCCATATATTCCTAGCGCTCAGGAGGCTGAGGCAGAAGGATTGCAGGTTCAAGGCGAGTCTGGGCAACTCAGGAAGACCTTGTCTCAAAATAAGGAAGGGCTGGGGATGTAGTTTGGAGGTAGAGCACTCGCTCAGCATGTACAAAGCCCTAGGTTCAATCCCGGGCACTGAAAAAAAGAAAAAAAGGAAAAATCTAAAATAAACTGATGCAGCCATTGTGGAAAACGGGATTGTGATTGCTCAAAAAATTAAGTGTAGCATTACCATATGATCCAGGAGTCCCACTGCTGAGTATATACCTAAAAGAATTGAAGGCAGGATCTTGAAAAAAATTGTACATCCACTCAGCGGCATTATTCACAACAGCCAAAAAAGTGGAAGCAGCCCAGGTGTCCATCAGTGTGATGCACCTTTACAAGGGGACATGGTTCAGCCTTAAGAAGAAAGGAAATTCTGATACATGCTGCAGCATGATGCACCTTGAACACATTATGCCAAGTGTAAATGAACCAGTCACAAAGGAAAAATGCTGCATGCGTCCACTCACATTGTGCCTGGAGGAGGCAGATTTGTAGAGACAGAACATAGAATGTTGGTTGATGGGGGCTGGAGAAGGGGCAGTGGAATTATTGTTTGGTGGGCTCATTGTTTCATTTTCACGGGAAGACAAGTTCTGGATGGTTGCACAACAGTGTGAATGTACTCAGTGCTACTGTATTGTATACTTAACAGTGGTCAAGATGATTAGTTCTGGGCTGGGGATGTGGCTCAAGCGGTAGCGCGCTCACCTGGCATGCGTGCGGCCCGGGTTCGATCCTCAGCACCACATACAAACAAAGATGTTGTGTCCGCCAAATACTAAAAAATAAATATTAAAATTTTCTCTCTCTCTCACTCTTTCTTTAAAAAAAAAAAAGATGATCAGTTCTATGTTATGTGTGTTTTACACAATTAAAAAAATGAGAGGGCTAGACGTGGTGTATGCCTGTAATCCTAGCAACTCAGGAGGCTCAGGCAGGAAGATGGCAAATTGAGGCCAGCCTCAGCAATTCAGAAAGGCTTTAAACAACTTATTGAGACCTTGCCTCAAAAAAAAAAAAGAGTTGGGTATGTGGCTCATTGGTTGAGTGCCTCTGGGTTCAGTCTCTAGTACCAAATAAATAAATAAATAAATAAATAAAATAAAGACAACTCTCTGGAAAAAAGTAAGGTTACAAAACATTAATCAATAACTTTTTCTATTGCTTGCAAAACTAGCACAAGGGTGGAAACTACAAAGACTCAGTATAGGTAAGGAGTACTTTAGGGACAGAGTATTTCACATAAAGTTCTTTGTTTCTGACTCTCCCACCCAGTTTGCTATTTTTATGGCTAATAGATTCTGAGCCTTGGAGCCAAGACTTGGAGTGACCAAGTATGTGGCCCACGTGTGTGGTCTCCAGGATGGCATCTCCCTAGGAAGTAACTCTGGCCTTTGGCAGAGTGAGACAACTGCAGGGGAGTAGGAATGACCCCATATGCCAGAGGACAAAACTATGGGAAGGCCTGTGGACTTTCTGTCCCTATCCAGTCTAATGCTTTGGGGATGAGCTGAAAATATCAGTAGTGGAACATTAGAAAAATGGGAAAAATTAAATGTCGATAGTGTCAAGTGTTTGTGAGGTGTGTACAACTGTCACATGCTGTGATGGGAGTAGACATTGCTATAGCCAGCTACAGGGCTGTTAGATCTGTTAAAGCTAAAACAAGCCTGTTCTCTCTGGCCCAAGAACTCTATTTCTTTTCCCCAGAGATTATCTTCCCCAGAGAGATACTTGCTCGTACGCCTAGAGAAGCTATGCAAGGATGTTATTCAATGCTGTGCTGATGGTTATAATCAAGAGCCCAGGAACAACAACAACATCCAACAGCAGGGGAATGACTAAATCAGCTATAGTGTACCCATATCTCGAAATACTTCATAACACTAATAAGAGTGAAGTATGTGCTTTAGGGTGTAAGCTATTCTGTTGTAAAGGAGATTCCCAAAATGAAACCACTTTAAGGAGGTAGTGTATTTGTTTCTTTCTTATTGACAACATAGAGGAAGGTGAGGTACAGGTGAGTGAGGTTTCAGTTGTCTGTTGCTGTGTAAAACAATAACTGTATCAAACTCTTTGATTTTTGTGGGTCAGGGATTTAGACAGGGCACAGTAGGGGTGCTTAGCATGCTCTGTATAAATACCTGGGGTCTTAGCTGGGAAGACTTGAAAGTCTGGGAAAAACTCACCTGGTTGGGACTGGAATCCTCTGGAGGTTTCTTTACGCTCACATCTGGCACCTGGACCTCCATGACAGGAAGATTTGTCTTAGTATCATTGATTGGAGTGTCCACATGTGACTTCTCTATATTGTTATGGTTCCCACATGGCATGATGGCCTCAGGGTAGCTGGACTCTGCTCCAAGAGTGAATGTTCCTGTGAATAAAGTAGAAGCGATGTGACTGCTTGTGACTCTGAGAAGTCAAATGGTGTTTCTTTTCCCACATTCTACTGGTCAGATTGGTCACAGTCTATCTAGATTTGAGGGGTGGGAACAAAGACTTCTGTATGTGAGGAATGCTAAAGAATGGGTGGCCATGCTTTAAAACCATCATAGGTGGGAAGCTTTGTCACATGATGCCACTCTAGAACCCAGGATGGTTTGGTTGGAGAGGGCACAGTGTCCTCTGCCATTTTCATCATGTAGCTTTCATCTCTGGTTTCAAGATAAATTGACCCGTTGTTGCTGCATCACAGCCAGAGAACCAGAGTAGAAGGCAAGAAGTTCCATATAGAAAGTAGTCATTGGTGGAGTTTATACTTTGCATGTACAAGTCCTTGGGTTCAGTCCTCAGCACCATGAAAACAAAACAAAAGGAAAACCTTGAACATATTGCTCCTGCTTACATCTAACTCTTAGTTGTGCTGCTATACCTAGCTGCAAAGGAGGCTGGGAAATGTAGTCCCTAGCTGGATAGCCATGTGCCCAGCTACAGCTTGATGGAATACTGTTACTAAAAGGAAACAAAAGAGACCAAGTATTGGGGACAATAATTTTTTTGCAACAGTATGTATTTTTTAATGTATGAGTGTGTGTGTGTGTGTGTATGTGTGTATTTTTTTTCATGCATATAGAAACAGATCTATATAGAATATAGAATACAGGGAGTAGGGAGGTAAATCAAAGGGTACATTGTTTCAGTTGTACAAGATGAATAAGACCTGAGGCTTATTCATCTCACTGCATAGTATAGTGCCTACAGTTAACTATACTGTGTTATATACATACACATTTTCCAAGAGGATAGATCTTTTGTTATGTGCTCATATTACATAGAAGTGGTAATAAAGGGGCTGGGGTTGTGGCTTAGTGGTGGAGCGCTCACCTCGCACATGCCAGGCCCTGGGTTCGATCCTCAGCACTACATATAAATTGATAAACTAAAGGTATTATGTCCAACTACAACTTAAAAAAAAAATATTAAAAAAAAAACCTAGAAATACATGGACCATAGCTTGGCAGAGTACATAGAAGAAGGGCTAGCCAAGTGCGGCAGTGGACACCTGTTTTCTAGCTACTCAGAAGGCTACTCAGTAGGAGGATGGAAAGTTTGAGGCCAGCCTTGGCTACATAGTGAGATCTTGCAGAAAGAAAGAAAGAAAGAGAGAGAGAGAGAAAGAGAAAGAGATATGTTGGGGAGAGGGGGAGAGGAAGGAGGGAGAAAGAAGATCTAGAAGAATTTGATAACAATGGTTATTTCTGGAAAAGAAGGATATTCAAAGAAGAACTTGCAGTTTTCTTGCCTCAGCTTCTTGAGTTGTTGGGATTATGTGTTCATTTTTTTCCACATGAAGCAATTTTTTTTTTGTATTTTTTAATGAGCTCATGGAAGTGATGACAAGTCCTGGTTTTGTTCACAGCCTTGAAGGGAGTGTCTCTGTCCTGTCCCTCTAAAGCAAACACAGCTGGGCAGATGAGCATTTGGAGTTGATTACCAAGTCTTCCTGCTTTCTTGAAGCCAGAGAGGTTCTATGACATAGCGTTTTAATTTTTAACAAGGATAATGTCTTCATGTTTTACTTGTGAAATTAAATATTAATTCACGTTGAGGAGGGCCTGGTGAGCATTTGGCTGCTGATTGTGTGGCCTTCACCTTATCTCTCCATGGTGGAACCCAACACCAGAGTGCTGGGAGGCAATGTGGCCCTTTATCTCCCTGGAGCTGCTCATCTGAAGGTCCCACCTTGTGGAAGGTTTCTCTCTGTTCCAGTGATCCCTCTCCTGTTCTGGTGGGTTTCCTTTGTTACTAGCAGATGTTCCTTGCACTTGAGGGCTGTGTTTCACTGAAGAATTCAGAAGTGATTCACACATAATCTTTCTCCACACAGATAACTTATTTTATTTATGTATTTTTGGTGCAGGGAACTTGAACCCAGAGCTGGCACTTGTGAGGCAAGTGCTCTGCCACTGAGCCTCAGCCCTGAGATAACTTGCTAATTACAAATAGAGTTGGTCACTGTGAGGCTGGGGTATGTCTCAGTGGTACAGTGCTTGCCTAGCATGCATAAGTCTTGGGCAGCCCCGAAAAAAAATAAAGAAAGAAAGAAAGTTGGTCAGTGTACAGTGAATACTCTGGTAGATGGACACCTTCACCGTGTAATCACAGTCAACATCACAGGCACCATGTCCCTTCTGACGGAGGCTCTGGGGACACAGCATCATGGGAGTGGCATTCCAGCCCCAGTGTATAAGCATAATCTAATCAAGAGGAAACATCAGGCAAACCTGGGCTGAGGGTTGTTCTCCAAAGCTCCTGGACTGAACTCTCTAGACACATCAATTCCTGAGGCCTGGGGCTGTGGCTCAGAGGTAGAGTGCTCGCCTAGCATGTGTGAGGCACTAAGTTCCATCATTAGCACCACGTAAAATAAACTAAAGGTATTGTGTCCACCTATAACTAAAAAAATAAATATTTAAAACAAACAACCCCATCAATTCCTGAAAGACAAGATTGAGGCACCATCGCAGGTAAAAGAAGCTGGAGACACTAGCAGTAATAATGAAAGGCACCAGACTGAGTTGGATCCAGGCTCTGGAGGGAAGTGCCATGAAAGAAAGCGATACCAGAATGTGAATTGGCATGGTCTTTGAGGTCACAGCATTGCACTGTATCAAGGTTGAATTTTCTGTATTTGATCATTGTATTCTGGACATATAAGATAATATCGTTGTTTCTAGAGACACATTGAAGTATTTAGAAGTAGAAATTGTGTTGTCTATAACTAAATCCCAAATATCTAAGATAACATGGGAGTGGGCAAAATTTTTGGTAAAAGACCAAAAGAAGAGTTTAGGCTTTGGGGGACATATGGTCTTTGTCATAGCCACTCACTCTGCTGTTTTAGTGCCAAAGCATCCATGACCATATGTAAATGAATGGGCGTGGTTGTGTGCCAGTAAAACTGGACATATGGATACTGCAATTCCAACTGCATATAATTTTCATGTGTCACAAGATATTCTTTTGATTTTTCTTTTTCAACCCTACACAACCCATTTCCTTACTGCCCATACAAAATTAGAGAGCCAAATTTGGCCCATGGGCTGTAGTTTACGGATGCCTGATATAGAAAGAGGACACACAGAGGTGATAAGCAAATGCAATGTAATGAAAATGAAAATAGTGGGTAAATGTGGGTCAAGAATATAGAGAAGTTTTTTTTATTCTTACGATTCTGCAAGTTTAAAATTATTTAAAATTTAAAACAAAAACAAGATTTCCTTCTTTGGGAGGCCCAGAGAGAGAGAGAGAGAGAGAGAGAGAGAGAGAGAGGGGCAGGCTACTGATTCTTCTGTCTTCCAGGTGGGTGGCCAGGGTGAATCACTCATCACTGGATTTCACTCCTAATTATCTGTCCACTTGACCGACTTCACTGCTTCCTCATTTTCTGGTTGAACCTTGTATCTAGAGACCCTGCCTGGTAGGTGTGGGAGTTTAGGCTCTGTCCCCATTAGCCAACCATCCCCACCTCTGCCTTTGTTAAAAATGTTTCCTCAACAGCCAAAAAAACAGCCTTTTAAATTGTGTCCATTGGCTTATTGATTTTAATTTCATGTTCCACATTTCCTATTAGTTTCTTTCCTCAAAGCAGCAATTCAAGAAATTACTGTGTTACATTCTCCCAGCATTGGGATGAAGTCTCTGTGGCTCTGAATGGTTATTTCCAAGAATGAGATAGCAAGTTTATTGAATTAATGTGTCTGGGGGAGGGAGGGTGGCTTTAAGGGAGGAGGTATGTTCTTTTTCTAGTTGACTCAGCACTCTCTCCCCATTGCCAGGATCAGAAACTGAAGTCAAAGTGAGTAGTAAGTGAAGGGGAATTTATCAATTCATAGACCCCAGGGTATTGGATAACATGTCTTTGAGACTTGCCTAGACCCAAGAGCCAAAATTAATTTTCTGTCTCTATAACAAAATATCTAGTTTGGGTGCTTTATAAGGGAAAGAAGTTTATTTTGGCTTATGATTTTGGAGGCTGAAAAGTCCAAGCTTAAGTGGTTACATCTTGCAAGGGCCTCTTGCTGTCTCATAACATGGAAAATGGCATCAAATGGTGGAGGCATGTGTGACGGTGGCCAGTGGGTACCTGTGGAAGAGCACATGTTTAAGTGAGAGTCAGGGGAAGGTCCAACCTTGCTTATAACAATCTGCCCTCATGAGTACTAACCCAACCCATTGAGACATTACTTACTCCTGCACAATAAGCTATCCCTTTCAAGGGTAGTATTCCCATGACCTAATTACCTCCTACTTGGTCCACCCTCTTAAAAGTCCTACCACCTCTCAGCACCATTACATTGGTGACCAAGCTTCCAGCACATAAACCTCTGGGAGACAAATCATATCCAAACCATAGCAGATGCTATGAGAATTCCATCTCTTACCATCTCTCAGTTCTGTTTTCTGTGTGACTTCATTTTTAGAAAGGCTCTCCCCTCTCAGAGTCCATGTGTAACTTCTACCAGATTAGCAAACCTAGGGGGAAAAGAACATCTCTAAGCCAGTCCTGCTAGCCAAAGTCCCAGGGTCGGCTCTCACTGGGTCAGCAGGAGCCATGTGTTCAACTCTGAACCCAGCAGTTGTTAGGGAACTGGAGGATACTGGTTGGCCAGGCCAGGGTCGCATGACCACCCTTAGAGTGGGACCTCAAGTTTTACCAAAGCATCTGGACAATGAATTGATTAGACGTAGCCCCTCAGTGGCATATTTAATTGATGTTAGCATCAGAACGAATAGAACCTGGGCAGAAAAAAGCAGCAGTTACTTATGACACAGGCACTGTGTCATGCTGCTTTTTGACAGCCTGTGACCTCTGTAGCCATGTCTCCTGACCACAAGCAAACTATAAAAAACGGCCTGTTAATGTTCCCCCACAAAACTACCCTGGCCACTCCATCCTTCAGGAGACCCACAGGATCTACAGGCAGAAGCTGGAGGAGCTGACAGCACTGCAGGCCTTGTGTAGCAGTTCCATCCACAAGCAGAAGAGGCGGCTCAAGGACTTGAAGCACACGCTCCAGAGGTAGGTGGGGCTGCAACTTAGTGGTTTCCTCATTGTTTAATGACAGAATACCATCTCAAAACTGGCTTAAACAGAGAATGGAAGTTCTAATGGGAAAAAAAGCAGGAGTACCTTCAGACATTGCTGGATCCAGGGATCAAAGGGTATTTGTTGGAATCTGTGTTTTTCTCTAAATTCTGTCATCCTCCAGATTTGCTTTGCACTCAGGCTGACTGTCCCCTCCTGGTCACTGAGATGGCCACTTACAGTAACAAGTTTAGATCCTCTAGCCTTCTTTCCTACTGCATTGTTTCCACCCTCCAACAGAATGAAAACTTGTCTCCCCTAGAGCTTTAGCAGAAATCCTGGGATTGATCCTCATGGGCTAGGCTTGGTCATGTGCCCATCTTTGAACCAGTCCCTGAGACTGCTTGAGTAAGACTGTGTCATATGCTCAGTCTATGGTGAGTGGGAAAGCCCTGCTTGATCTAAATGGAGGGGGGAAAAGAATGAGAGGAGGTTTCTCAGATGAAAGCTGGGATGCAGTTGAAAGAAGTCTTGCTGGCCAGGTTTACAGCAGGTATTCTCACAGATGTGGGGTGCTGTCCCCACCAGGGTCTCTGGTTTTGGAGGTACTAGGTTGGAGTCCCAGGTTGCGGTCCCAAGAGTACCTGAGTTCAGTTCTTGAGCCCAGATCATGTTCACTTCTCAGTCCTCATGTCTTCATGGTTTGGGAAGCTCATCTCTTGTAGGTAAGGCAGCCAATGGATGCCTTCATCCCCCAAGGCAGGCAGGGAAATTGAGGCTTTAAGTGACGTGACCAGGTCACTTATGTGGGCCTCTCTTTTCGTGCCTCCTGATCAATTCTCCCTTCCTTTGCGGGCAGTTGTTGGAGAAGGTGTTGATCAGATCCCTTGCCTTGGCTGCACATTTTGGAATCAGGGGCTCATAAGGGGTTGAGGAGTAAGGGGTCATGGATCATCATGTAGACACATCGTTAGGCAAAGCACAGCTTTCTGATGGCAGCCTCCAGAGTCCCATCTATTTTCAGCCCAGAGTTTTTCAGCCTCAACACCATTGATTATTCTGTGCTATGAAGGACTGTTCTGGGTGTTGTAGGAGGTTTAGCAGCATCCAGCCTCTACCCACTGGGTACCAGTGGGGCTCCTCACCCATGTTGTGACAACCAGAATGTCTCCAGACATTGCCCAGTGTCCCTAGTTGTGAAGCACCAGGTTGCAAGGTTGACCTGTGAGTTAGGGCCCTAGACCAAGGACCCCTCCCACCATCCTAAGGGTGCCATGTCTCCAGACTTTGTTTTTCTAGTTTTAAGAGTTACATCTCTCCAGATGGTGACAGTCAGACTGTGATCACCTGCTTATACTTCTACACATTTTCCTGTAGAATAGTGAGGAAAAAAAAAGTTTTGCCAGCTGATTATTGAGATCCTACTGTGTGCCAAGTATCATTCTGGGCTTTATACTGTGTTTACTGAATCATTCTCAAAGGCTATTGTTTATAAGGAAGGGCCTGCTTCTATCCCTACTTTTCCAGTATGGAAAATAAGGCAAAGAAATTCAAGGACTTTTCCAAGGTCACAAGGCTACTGGGAGCCAGTGTCAAGCCCAGAGGGTACAGATGGAGAACTGAGGTTGCGAGAGGCCCTGCTTGGGGTGGACATGTGGAGAGGTCCCTGCTCTTCCTCCATCTCTGAGTAATGCCCTATCTCTATGCCCACACCTCCCATTGCAGGTACAAGCGCCATGCCAGCCAGGAGGAGGCAGAGCTGGTCCAGCAGATGAGTGCCCACATTAAGGAGCGGCAGAATGTCTTCTTTGACATGGAGGCCTACCTGCCCAAGAAGAATGGGTAGGAGCGGGACCCATCCCAGACCTGTTGTGGGACTCTCACCTCCCTTCAGGGGCCTGAGGTTGAGAGGAAATGGGGAAGCGAGAAAGGAAGGAGAAGGACGCTTCCCTACATGTCTTCTGAGTCCAGAAGAGGCCATCAGCCCCTGCCAGATGGTAGTAATGTTCCTGGGAGGACTCTTACAAGGAACTAGTACCTGCTGCATGTGTGTGCCACCTGGGGTCAAGTGGGTTGGTGTTCTATACCAAGAGAACCAGTGTGTATTGTATGCCTGTTGCACGCCCAGCATTGCACTGGAAGCTCCTATGGTATCAGTCATTTTATTCTCAATAACCTGGTGCATCAGATCATGGTATCTCCATTTTTACAGGATTCAGAAACATTATGGAATATCTGGCCAAGGGGGCTCAGCCTAGGTTCAGCCAGCCCAGGATGTGAATGTGAGACATCCTGACCTTGACCCTGTCTCCTGGTTCCCTAGTGCTGAGTCAGAGCCTCCACCCTTTAGGCCCACAGTGGGATGGAAGGCAGCTCACTAGCCCTATTACATTTTGAACCATTCTCCTAGTGTCTCCTTTTTTGTTCTATGTGGATTAAAAACTTCCGTGAGTTAGGTGGCAGTCATTTTCTACAGGATGAAAGAGCAGCCCAGCATTCTTGACCTTTTTTTTTTTTCCCCCCTCTGTACTGGGGATGGGACCTAGGGCCCCACACATGCTAGGCAGGTGCTCTACTAAGCTATGCCTCCAGACCTTTGATTTTTTTTTTTTTTTTGCAGTGCTGGGATTTGAACTTAGGGCCTCACATATGCTGAGCAAGTACTTTACCACTGAGCCACATTCCTGGTCCCCAATTTTTTTTTTGCTTTTCACACAGGGTCTTGTTATGTTACCCAGGCTAGCCTTGGACTTATGATCCCTGTGTCTCAGTCTCCCAAGTAGCAGGGATTACAGGAATGCACCATTGCTCCTGACTTCATGATCCTCTTTGCAGTGTTGCTCAAACTTCTGTCCTTGGCTTCTCTCTCCTCAGTTCTTTGTGCATTTGACACCAGTTAGAAATTTTAATGCTACAAATGATAGAAAGCCCAACTCAAAGTTGCCCCTAAGAACAAGTGGAGGATTTATTGGCTCCTGTAACTGAAAAGTCCAGATATAACTTCAGATATTGCAAGATCCTGCTGCTCAAATGATACTCTTAGGACTTGTCTCTTATTTAGCTTTTTTTTAAAACTTTCTTTTCTAATGTGTATATTTCATTATAGGCAGACTTTCTTTATAAACTGGTCCCCAGCAGCCCTGGGTTTATATCCTACCTCTTAAGTAGTTCTAGTAGAGACACTCTGTTTCTCAGTGCTTCTGGGAAAGAATCTCATTGGCCAAAATTGTAACACATGACCATTCTTAACCAATCATGAGGATGTATTGCTTTAACTAGCTGAGCCAAGGTCATGTACTTTCCCCTTGGGTCTAAGTGGGGTAGTGATTCTCTTGCTTTGCCCTTTAAGAAAATAGGGATTAAATGCTGGGCAGGAGAGAATGTCCTCATTATACTTTCGCTCCCATTATAGCCAGTTGGAAATGTCTTGAAAATCAACTCATAGCTAGGAAGATGGCTTTTCTGTTTTTTTTTTTTTTTTTTTTTTCCTCCTCTCAAGCTTACTATTCAAAGCCTAATTCAAATGTCACCACCTCAGTGAAGCCTTTCCAAACCACTGTCCTTGTGTGGGATTTGTCCATCCTCCCTTGAGGTCCTGTTTGTGCTTTTGTTAGTGTATTAGAGAACAGGCTTTTTTGATGGAGGCCCAACCATAGGATGGCTCCACGAGAGAGAGCCTTTCCTCTCACATGTGCCACCCAGGGATGAATGGGTCAGAGCACTGGGCTGAGAGGTCATCTGAGGACTCAGCATCCTTTAACAGACGGCTTCTCCCTCATGGGGGGTTGTCCTGACATGCATGTACAAATCTGGCTCCCCCTGCCACCCTCCGCTCCAGTTAACTGGAAGGGGAAGGAGAGCAAGAAAGCAAGAAAATCCCCTTTTACAGAAAATGTTTGCCATTTCCTATGGAAGGTGAACACATACCTACATTATGACCCAGAAATTCTCTTCCTGGTCACATACCCAGGGAAAATGGGTGTTTATATCCTCCAGAAGACTGTATATGAACACTCTTAACAAATTAGTGAGACACAAAAGATCACGTATTGTATGACACTATTTATATGAAATGTCCAGAATAGGCAATACCATAGGGACAGAGTAGATGAGTGGTTGCCAGGGATTGGGGGAGGCAGAGTAGGGAAAGTCTGCTGATGGGTGCTGGGTCTCATTTGGTGGAAATGTTATGGAATTAGGTGATGGGGATGGGTGCACAGCATTATAACTATGTTAGAAGTCACTAAATTGTATACTTTAAAAGGACAAAATTATATTATGTGAATTATGCCTTAATTTACAAAAAAGTATGTTCACAACTAGCCAATAACTAAAAGCATATGGATAAACCTGGAGGACATTATGGGCAGTGAAATAAGCCAGATGCAAAAAATACTGTATGATCTCACTTACATGTGGAGTTTTAAAAAAGTGAATATATAGAAAAAGAGAATGGAAAGATAGTTACTAATGACAGGGGTTCAGGGCAATTGGGGAGATGTCAATAGCAACAGACTTGTTACATAGCTTGACTAAGTTTAGAGATGTTTTTGTTGTTGTTGTTTATTTGTTTTTTACAGGGGTGGGGATGAAACCCAAAGTCTTGTACATTCTAGGCAAGTGCCCTCTCAGTCTTGAGGACTGACCCACAACAGTAGGGGGACTGTTCTTAAAAATATTGTCTTACATGTTGGAAATTTACTGAAAGATTTTCAGTACTCTTGCAACACACTGAACAGCAACCAAAAACCGAAAATAAACCAAATGTTCATCAAAAGTAGAAGAAATGAATCAGTGGTGGTGTAGCCACCCATAGAATACTGCTTACCATGAAAAAGAAGGAAGGACCAAAACGCCCTCTCCACCATGCGGCCTGCGCATTGGTTTCATTAATGAGGTTCTTGGCATAAAAGTTAGCTAGCAGAGATCGAAATAAAACACACAGACTCAGTTACCTTTTTCTATGACCAGGTCCAAGACGGCTCCCCTCTCTGGCTCCAACCTCGAACCACCCGTAGGGCAGCAAGGATTACTCAGGGCTAGCAGGAGAGAGAGAGAGCGAGCACGCCAGGGAGTAGCCTTTTATTGGGGAACAAGAAATTCAGGGGATAATTCCATCCAATGAAGGTTGGGGGGGGGCCGCACTCCAAGGTCAGGGTCAGTGATTGGGCCCCCGGGGTCAGTGGTCAGTCACACCCCCACACGGACGGGTTCTCTCATCAGGAGAGGGCCGGGAAAATTCCGACACAGCCAGAAGCCTCAGACCCAAACCGGGAGTCACCCAGTCACGCGTGAGAATGGCTCCCCACAGCCCTCCACATGGATGTAGCTTGGAATATGGAGGGAAGGAAGACAAGTTAAAAGATTCTACCCTCTGTATATATAGGTGAAGTTCAAAAATAGGCAAAATGAATCCATGGTGATAGAAAAAAAGACTGGGGGAAGCTGACCTGGTTGGGCATAAGGGAGCCTCCTGGGGCTGGAAATGTCTTATTCTTTGACCTGAGTGTTGGTTACCTGTACAAATATATAAAAATTCATCATGCTTGTGCTTAAGACATGTATACTTATGAAGGTTATGCCTTAATTTTAAAGACAATCCTAGCTGGGCATGGTGGTGCATGCCTGGAATCCCAGTGACTCTAGAGGCTGAGGCTGGAGGATTACAAGTTTGAGAACAGCCTCAGCAACTTAGGACAACCCTGCCCTATCCCCACCCCTGCAAAAAAAAAAAAAAAAAAAAATTATATATATATATATATATATATGTGTGTGTGTGTGTGTGTGTGTGTATAAAAAGGACTGGGGATGTAATTCAGTCGTAGAGCACCTCTGGGTTCAATCCTCAGTACCACTTAAAAAAACACTTTCTAAATTGATCTAGAGATTATACTTATGCCTTCACCTCACTTCATTGCCTGGAACTTAGTCACACGCTTACATCTGGCTGTACGGGAGAAGGGGCAATAGGTTCTCTAAGCCAGCTTTGATGGGGGAAATGAGCTAATAGACTTCCATGTACAAGCTGCCATATTCTTGAATTAATCATTGTTCTCATTTGCTCTGGTGCCTATTTTCTCATATTAAGTGCTCAGTGCATAATTTTGGGTGGGACGACTCTCAAGGCTGTTCAGGAATGTGGCTCTCACAGGTCTTTCCTTCCAGGCTCTACTTGAATCTGGTCCTTGGTAATGTGAATGTGACCCTCCTCAGCAACCAGGCCAAGTAAGTATGACTGGACCTGCCCCTCCACCCACCTATTGGCTCAAAATCCAGGCATCTTGCTCTTTTCACTCAGGGAAGATAGGTCCAAGCTAGAATTTTTACATAAATCAAAGCAGGATAGCAGTTTGGGCTCTGGCTTTTGGTCTTTCTGGCCTGGTCCTCCTTAGTGGGTAGACACCTTGGGGAAGGTTTCCTTCCTTCTTTTCCCAGAGTCAATATGTTGGTGGATAAGGTTCCCCATTTCCCATGAGAGTGGCCCCTGCTCTGTTCCCTTCTTATAACATTTATTACTTCCCTTGTTAGAGCATTTCCCATGGGAAATGGGTGCTCCTGTCCCCTGGAATCTCTCCATTTCTAGGCAAGAGTGACCCTTGTGTTTCTGCTGCACCACTTGGTTGAGGGAGAGACTCTATCTCTGCCCTGCCTCTTTGCATCATGGGCCCAAAGCTCTAACCAGGAGTCCAGGGACAGGGGGACCTTTTGTAGTTGGCCCTCTTTCCTTCATTGGTCACTGCTGACTCAAGGCCAGTGTCTCCTTTAGTGGAATGTGCAGGTCCTCATGGGTTGTGGCAGTGGTGGTAGTCCTGGAACTGGCAGGGCTGGGAGTGGAGTGGAATACTAATAGAATGTGACCTTTCTTGGGGGGTTATGTCATGGCAGGTTTGCCTACAAGGATGAGTATGAGAAGTTCAAGCTCTACCTGACTATAATCCTGCTCCTGGGAGCTGTGGCGTGTCGCTTTGTCCTTCACTACAGGTAGTGGGGCGTGGCAGTGTGTGCATGGGCACATGTGGTGTGAGGAGGGGGTCAGGAGAGAGAGGTGGCCAGATGGAGGCAAGGTCCCTTATGCTCCTGGAGTGTTTGGTGTGATAAGATATAGGGGGGAAGGACCATTTCTCATGGGAAACTGTAATGCTGATCACCTGTGGAGGGCCTACAGGGCTGCTGGAGGGCCCTCTGATGCAGTAGTTAAGACAGAGTCCAGTGTGGCACATCCATACAACAGGATGCTGTTCAGCCATAAAGCAGAAGGGGCAATAGGCTGCTGCTAAGTGAAGAAGGCAGACCCAGAAAACCATGTTGCATGATTGCATGGATAGGAAATATCCACGGTAGGTCAATCTAGAGACAGCTCAGGTCAGAGCCTGCTGGAGGAGGGGCTGGAGGAGGGGCAACAGGGAGTGGCTGTTCATGGATTATAGGGTTTCTTTTTGGGGTGATAAGAAAGTTCTGAAATTAGGTAATGTCAGTTGCACACAGTTCTGTGAATATAACAAAACCCACTGAATACTTTAAAAGGTAAGTGGATTATATCTGAATTGCAAAAAAAGAAGAAAGAAAGAAATTTAAAAAATACAAAAAGAAAAAGATTTAGCCCAGAATGCCTGGGTTTAAACACTGGCTTTGAGACTAACTGGCTGTTACCATGGGTGGGTTCCCCCTGGGAGCCTTAGTCTCCCCATCTGTAAGACAAGGTGACAACAGGCCATACTTCACAGGGTGGGGAAGGTTCAGTGCATCCACATTCTGTGGTTGGCAAGCTCTCCAAGGAGGGAGGTGGGGCTGCGCTGCACTGCCCTGGGGTCCTTTCTTCCCTCTGGCCTTGGTTCTTCTGCCCTCAGGGGAGGCAGCCAAGTATGGTTTTGGATTTTGTCCATGTGTCAAGAGTTTATTTTCTGCCCTTGGCTGAGAGTCCAGCTGCTGATCTGGCACTCAGGTGACCCGACAGGCTCTCGCACGCCCTGGGCTCATGTTTGCCTGCTGCGTGGAGCCTGGCCCACTTCCCTGGGGGCAGAGGCTGTGCACACCAGTAATACCTGCTCACCCTCCCCTCTGGAAGTGGTAAAAGTTCTTGGTGTGCAACCATATTCCCTTGCATGGGGACCTCTAGGGCCCTCCAGGGGAAACCTGGACTGTGTTGTCAAGTTCTTCACCCAGGGCCTGGATGGATAGTCCCATTTCTCCCCCTCCCCTATGTTTCAGTCTCCTGGGGCTGCCATAAGACGTCCCACCAACTGGGGGAGCTTAAAACCACAGAAATCCGTCCTCTTCTCTGGTGGCTCGGGAGGCCAGAAATCAAGGTGTTGGCAGGCTCCAAGGCAGGTTCTTCCTTGGCTGTCCTCCCTGGTAGTCCGTAATGTTCCTTGGCTTTAAGTCCTTTTACCTCAGTCGCTGCATCTGTTGACACATGGTTCCATTCCTGAGTGTCTCCCTCATGGCCTTCTTGTAAGGACACCAGCCATTGGATTTAGGACTCACCCTAACCCAGTATGACTTCGTTTAAACTTCTCACATTTATAAAGACCCTATTTCCAAATGAGGTCACATGCTGAGGTCCCAGTGGATATGAGTTTTGGGGGACACTGTTTCAACCCAGTACACCATTCGTAGGCTGAAAAAGGGGCAGGGGGTGGGACTGGGCAGGCAGCTTCTCTCTCCTGGTGACCACAGGGGAGCTTGCTATGGAGCCATTAGTACTTACTACTGTTATTATCACTGTCACCTTGTTTTAGGACTGGGCTCTCAGGAAGATCACAGCCAGGCATGGTTGCATGCACCTGTAGTTCAGCTACAGGTGCATGCAACCATGAGTTGTTTGAGCCCATGAGTTTAAGATCAGCCTGAAAACATAGCCAGAATCTATCTTCCCATCTGCCCCCCAAAGATCACAGCTTAATATTCAGTGTGCCCAACTAGCAGGGTTATACTTTCCCCCTTGGCATAGTTTCCTTGCTGGGTGCTCCACCCAAATGCCCTCCTTGATACCTCTAAGCTTGCAGTTTGACAGCCAACAGCTTCAGAGCCCTGGGTCCTAAGCCCAACTCTACCACTCACAGGCTATGTGACCTTGAGTATAGCCCTTCACCACTCTGCTTCCTCGTCTTTCCCATGGTCCCTAGGACCCCTCTTATCCATGCTGCCTGGTGTTTAGGAAGATTTTTCTAGGTATCTGAGGTACCTAGAAAGTTTGAGACTTCTCTCTGCAGTCTTCAAGCCAAGAAGCTGTCAGGTCAGAACTGCTTTATGGGATTTCAAGCCAGGTCTCAAGCCTTAGCCAGCTGCTAAGCCTTGGATCTCATTCCAAGGCTTAGCAGCTGTGTGATCCTGGGCAACTCACTCCCCCTCTCTGAACCTTTGTCTCCTCATCTGTAAAGTAGGAAGTAGTTCCATCCTTGGGTTTCCTTTAGAAGACGAATATATAATACCCCAAGACAAGTATTTCAGTCCCTATGATAGATGATCCTAGGAAACACGGGTAGCCGAACGAAAAGTGAAACAAAGAATAGCCATCCCATAGGCATTTGGAGCTCAGTGCTGCAGAGAATCCAGGACAGTACAGAACAACCTGGGATGTCCCACCTGAGGGCTAGGCAGCTGGTGTGTCGTCCTCCCACTGCTGTCCATCAGGGAAGCTAGGGACTGCTCCTAGAGGGTACTAATTCCTCCACCTTCTGATCTGCTTTGTGCACCAGAAGAGTGGCTGTGGTGGCCCAAGAGAGCCCTGGGTACATCAAGAGTGGCAGGTTCTGGCAATTGGAAGTCATGCAGGCGTGAGCATGGTACATGTACCTGCTTTGTGCAGGGCTTTTCAAGGATTCAGAGTGACCATCCGTGCAGAATGCGCGTAGCATAGCAAGTTTCCGGTTACCAGTGCTGACCAGTGTGAGAGGCTGAGTAGTGGTCCCGTCCTCGTCTCTGCAACCTGTGAACACACTCTCTTATATGGCAAGAGGGATTCTGCAGATATGATTGGGTTAAGGATCTGGAGATGTGCAGGTTAGCCTGGGTTATTCATATGGACCCAGGGTCATCATAAGAGTCCTCATAAGAGGGAGGAAGAAGAATCAGAGTCCCAGGAGGAGATGTGATGACAGAAACCAAGATAGGAATGGTACAAGGACAAGAAATACGGCAGCCTCTGGAAACTAGAAAAGGACAGGAAGCATATTCTCCCTGAGAGCCTCCAGCAGGGATCAGGCCTGCCAAAAGCTTGATTTTAGCCTGGTGAGATCCAGTTCAGACTTTTGACCTCCAGAATGGTAGGAGATTAAATGGTTTCTTTAAACCGTTTAGTTCAAGGTGATTTGTTACAGCAGCCATAGGAAACTCACACACTTTGCCAAGCAGATTGAGGCCAGCACCTGAAGCAAGTCAGAGCAAGTGCTAGAACCATAACATTTTGTTTTGACTCCTGTCTTCATCCAGAAGATTTAGGAAGGGATTAGCGAAAATGTCCTTGTATCCACAGCTGGCTATTGTGCTTTCCTCCTGCTGGAGGTGAACAGGAAAACCTGCATTGAAAGTGACCCTCACCCAGCTGTGTGTAGTGGCACATGCCTATAAACCCAGCGGCTCAGGAGGCTGAGGCAGGAGCTAGTTCAAAGCCAGCCTCAATAATTTAGCAAGGCCCTCAGCCACTCAGTGAGACCCTGTCTCTAAATAAAATATAAAAAGGGATGGGGATGTGGCTCAGTGGTTGAGCACCCTTGGATTTTGGTACTAGACTCCCTAGTACCAAAAAAAAAAAAAAAAAAAAAAAAAGTGACCCTCTGTCCTGGGATACCTGTCTCTTGCCACCCTCACTTCTCATCCAGTCCTGTGGGCCTCTGATTCCTCAGTGATAAGCTTCTGAACCTCATTTTGCAGACTGGATGGTCTGGTACTTCCAGAGTTTTAACCCAGAACATGCACAGCTCTGCTACACTGTCTTAAGCACTCTGTATTAACTGAGCTCGTGAGCATGGCAGCCCTTCACAGCAGGTGCCATTACCCTCCCACATTACAGAGGGGAAGTGTGGGCTCCAAGGAGCGGCTCACTCATCCTCAGTCCCACAGCTGGGAAGTGACAGAGCTGGGATTTGGACTCAGGCCTGGAATTCCAGAGTGAATTCAGGAATCCTGACCTTCCTGAGACTATCTTTGTGGGTGACAACAGTTCAGCCCTGGGGTCTGAGGGTAACTGTCATCTCACTCCACAAAACACAGTCACATAGCTTCAGAGACACCCCTAATTTTATTCATTGTTGCCGAAGTTGCATCCTCCCTCCTTCCCTCTGAGGGAAGAGGGTCTCCCACTTCAGGGAAATTGGGGTGTTTTTCCTCCCTTATCTGCAGACAGCCCAGACCCATGGTCATTTCTCCTGGGAGAAGTCTTTCTGGCACTGGCAGGTGCAGAAGAGCTTCCCTGTCAGGGTCAAAGACAGAGCCCTCCACCAGAGCCTTTGCTGGCAGGGGTGCCTTAGAGGGCTGTTTGCCACTGGCTCTTTCCCAGGACCCTTTGCCCTGGGATGCTCTGGTAGGGGGCCAGCTTTCTCACTTTACAGTAGCCCCATGGGCATCAGCAGTCCATTCTGTCTGCATCTGAGACCTGCTCAGCTAGGTTCCAGGCTACAATCACAGTAGAAGAGGCAAAGGAGTATTTCTTCATTTAGCTTGGTAGCTCACATAGGCCATTAAGACTCATTTCATATGTGTAACAAATGGTTTAACCAGGTGTGGTGGCACACACCTGTAATCTCAGTGAGTGTGGAGGCTGAGGCAGGAGGATCCTAAGTTGGAGGCCAGCCTCAGCAACTTAGTGAGAGACCCTGTCAAAAATTAAATTAAGGGGACTGGGGATATAGCTCAATTGGTAAAGTGGTTGCCTTGCATGCATAAAGCCCTGGGTTCAATCCCCAGCACCACACACACACACACAAAAAAAAAAAAAAAAAAAAAAAAATTAAATTAAACAAATAAAAAGGTCTTGGGATCTGTCTCAGTGGTAGAGACACCTAGAATCTATCCCCAGTAACCCCCACCCCAAAACTACCTGGTTTGAGGAGATGGGAGGAATTTGCATCTTACCATTGAAGACAAACAACCTAAAATAGAACAGTTCTTAAAGGTCCTTCTGTTGTCATCCAGAATCTTCCCAGACAGGAAGAGTTTAGAGATGGGTTGCCTTGGGCATTGGACCAGGGAGGAGGAGATCCTCAGCTAGAGCCTGGAGTGCAGGTAGGGCCCGGTAGAAGGAAGAGCAGTGGCCCTGGACATTACAGGGAGAGAGGAGACATCCAGGGTCCAGACTGCTGCTTGCCAAGGTGGAGTAGGGGTTTCCAGAGGTAGCGCCTGCCATGGGCAGCCCTTGCCCTGGTGCTGTCCTTTTGGGGTGAAGGGCTGGCTGTCCTGGTGCTCACGTTGCTCCCCTCCCTGGGGCTGTTTCTTCATGCCAGGGTGACGGATGAAGTTTTTAACTTCCTGCTGGTGTGGTATTACTGCACCCTGACGATCCGGGAGAGTATTCTCATCAGCAACGGCTCGAGGTAACTGGGAGCCCAGATTGTGGGGGGCGCAGAGGGAGCCAAAAGGAATTCTGTCATGAAGGGGAGTCAGGTGAGGATTGATACCCTCAACCTGCATTCCCTTTCCTCTTGGGGGCTCTGTGACCCAGAGAAGAGGGACACTGCATCTGATGCTGCTGGCGCAGTTTCATGTTCATGGTTATTCTGCGGAGGAGCAAGGAATCCTACTTCAAACTGGTTTAGTGTAACAGGAAATCTGTTGTCTCACAAAATGAGCAGGTTCATTGGTTCTGACTTCAGGTAAGGCCTAACCTAGGTGTTCTGACAGTGTCATCAGGACCCATTTCTCAGCTCTGCCCTCTCCTGTGTTGTTTCACTCTCAGGCTCCACACCATCACTCTTGGCAAACAGGACATATTTCTCTGTTCCATGGCTCAGCAACTGGGTCCCATTGGTTGGGTCCAGGAGCTGACTGGGTCTCTGAACTGCTGCCCGCCAGTACACTGCTGTGACTGGCTAGGCTGGAGCCTCCTGCCCACCCTGCAGCCATTGTTAGCAGCACAGAAACACTTGTCAGGAGGGGAAAAGTTCCTCAGAGGAACACTAGGATATTATTTCTAGGAGGGTGATGAGTTTTGGTGTCAAGAGTGGAAGGTCCTATACAAGGAGATGGGGAGAAGAATAGACAGGTTGGTGAGGGTCTTGGGCCAAACGTATCCTGTGTTAGGAATGAGAATTCCTGGGTTCTAGTACCAGTGCTGTCACTGAGCAGCTCTGTGGCCCTGGGCAAGCCATATCCCTCTTTGGGTGGTTTTCAGGTCCCTTGGGGGAAGCGATTGCGTTAGTGTCATGAGTGAATCTTGGCATGATTGGGTGTCCCCAACTTTCCCCATCTCTAAAAGGTTCTGAGTCTGAGAAACCCCACTGTTTTTCTCTTGGTCTCCTTTCTGTTCTACCTGCCCTTGAGCAGAGTCATGGGACCTAGTTAAGATCCATTACTTGGGGGGTTGGGAGTAGAGTATGTTATAAGGCCCGGGATTTGATCCCCAGCATGGGGGGTAGATAAAAGACCCATGCCTTGCCACGTGGAGGACTCATTTTCTGAAGGTCTGATTCTTTGGGGGGTGACCATGGAACAGCCTCCCAACCCCTTCCTACTTCCTGCTTTCTGGGACTGGTAAGGATCAGCCAAGAAATGAACATCTGCCAAACCCCTGAAATTATTTGCCACCTTCTCACTTTTTTGCCTGGTGGTCTCTCATGGCAGGTCCCTGCCCTGCCGGATCTCACCCTGAACATAAAGCCAAGAGGTAAGGACCACCATATCCCTCCTGCCAGCCCATGGGGGTGGGCACAGTGACTCAGGAGCACAGCCTATAGCACAGCTGTTTAGACAGATCAGTGTTTCTCAGACTGCTCATTCTTGTCCTGTCCTCACCATTTTTGCCATATTCATGTACAACCTGGGTGATGATTTCCTTACATTTTAAATCAATCCTCCTTTTTTTTAAACTTAAATGTATATTGATTTATGATTATAGAAAACTTTATTTCACCATCATTCATGGAAAACAACCAGCAGTTGGAGAAGAGTTCTGTAAAAGTATCCTACTATTTTCCCTGTAGAGATCGTTGATGTCAGTTATTCTTGCTTCTTGAGCCCTTGGGCCTGAAGTTTGCTGTGTGTGTGTGTGTGTGTAGCAAAAGGGGGGTGAGCAGATCTCAAGAGGCATTAAAGATATCCTAGCATGTAACCCAGACTCTCCTCGAGTTAATCGGGAAAGGAGAAGAACTAAACAGTGGACCTTTCCTTGAGGTTCATTACATTTGGTGTGATGCTCTCATGTCATCCTAAAACTGGGTGGCATGCACCTATGCTTTGGGGAACACTGAAGTAGAAGACCTTACCAAATAAGTAACATTCATAGT
Source organism: Marmota flaviventris (assembly GCF_047511675.1). Classification (NCBI taxonomy): domain Eukaryota; kingdom Metazoa; phylum Chordata; class Mammalia; order Rodentia; family Sciuridae; genus Marmota; species Marmota flaviventris. The sequence continues at coordinate 136,912,634 of NC_092498.1, read as the reverse complement.
ACAATTAATTTAATAAGTAACATTCATATTAACATTAAGTTATAAGTAACATTAATTTTAGAGTGAATAGTATCTATCCTTTTTGGGATGTGGTTGGAAAGAATCCAGATGATAGGGAAATGAGACCAGGGCAATTGGCAAGACACTTTTATCACTAATTCTTTTCTGTAGCTGTGGACTTGCCGTCATCTTGCTGTTTCACCCTTATGCTGAGCTTCTATTAAGAGAGCTTGGGTGGGGAGGCTGGGGTTGTGGCTCAGCAGTAGAGTGCTCACTTAGCATGTGCGAGGCCCTGAGTTCGATCCTCAGCACCACATAAAAATAAATAAATAAAGGTATAAAAAATTTAGGAGAGATAACTTGGGCTCATGCTTTAACTTTAACAGTCATCCACACTTTAGGAAGAGTTATTCTGTCCAGTTTTTTATTGTTGTTATTTGTTTTTACTATGTTGAGCTGTTGGTGGGGGAGTTACCAAAGAGAAGGAGAGAGAGTCCTTGAAATTGTGGAGCTCAGCGCCGGTACTAAAGGGAGGGATGGAGTTCCAGAGACAAACCTCACTTGCCTAACAGTTTAGCAGGAGCTTTCCTGGCTCCTGGGTGTTGATGCTGAAGGAAGAGCAGGAGTGTTTTCTCTGGGCTTTCACAGCAAAGCTTTCTGTACATTTGCTCTTCCTGCCCCCAAGTATGTGCTGTTCATCACATATTTATTGAGCACCAGACACTGAGTTACAAGACTCCAAGATAACTCACACTACTTTTTGGGAGCACCCACAAATTTAAAAAGGCCCTGTCCTGGTAAGTGTGGCCCAAGAAATCTCAAGTTGTGATGGAACCATTCCTCCAGGCTGTCATCCCACACTGGCCTTGGGGAGGAGAGCCTGGAATGAGGCCAGTGGGCCCAAATGAGGGCCTCAGCTTCTAGAATGACGGCAATAAGCTGTGGCCGGCTTGTGGGGGAGGGGATGAGGCAGGTGGGCTGAATCTGGGTGACTCAAAACTTGTGACTCGTTTTCAACATCTGCTGCAGATTTAGTCTCCATCCTCCTCCAGCTCCTTCTCAGAGCTGATTTATCCTGGGGCAGATGAAGAAAGATGTCCAGGAGGTTTCTCCCGCTCTGGCTTCTCACCAGGGAATAGCTAAGAAACCATTCCCAAAAAGCATGGGCGGAGGCAGCAGGAGGGCCCAAGTTGGGATGCGTGCTGCTTTTCTCATTTCTTAAGTAGCCCAGAGCCAGCTCAGGAGCTTAGGGCTGGTACCCAGCAAACACCCCATGGACTTTGTTGAAATGAATTGAAGCCAGGCTCTGCAGTGAGGAAAGGTCTTTGAGACCATACTGGTATTGTGGGGACAGTAGAGCAGAACCAACCATATGCACCTCCTGCAGGCTTGTCTCCCAGAGACATTTTTTAAAAAGATTTTTATTTTTTATTCTTAGTTATACATGACAGTAGAATGGACTTTGGCAGAATATACATACATAAAGTGTAACTTATTCTATTTAGGGTCCTACTTTTGTGGTCATACGTGATGGATCCCCGAGACTCTTGTCTGTTTCCTGGTTGTGTCTGAGACCTGAATTTGGACAGAAGGAGTTCTCTGGGAACAGGCTTGGGGTGTGGGTGTATTCCCATCACAAAATGAAGCCACCCCTGCTGTGCGGGCTCCCACCTGAGCTGTAGCTCTTTGGCTCAATAAGCAAGTCAGCTTCCCTTGCAAACTTGGCAAATGATGGAAACCCACCCAGGAGGGTCTAAATCTGAGGGGGCACTTATGAGCCCACATAACTGGGAAAAGGAGAAAAAAAGCTCCAACAGTGCCCCCCTCCAACACACACCCCGGTCCTGGGGATTGGATCCAGGGGTGCTGTCACTGAGCTACACCTCCAGCCCTTTCTTATTGTTTGAGACAGGGCCTCGTTAAGTTGCCAAGACTGGCTTCAAACTTGGTGATCTTCCTGCTTCAGTGTCCTGAGTTGCTGGGATTCTGGCGGCGTACGCCAGCATGACCCACTCCCAACAATGTTAACAGCCCACTCTAACTCCCTAGTGTTCTCCCTGGGCTGGCTCCTCTAAGCCCAGGTTGGCCAGGAATCGGGTCAGCAGTTCCAGAGCTGAGAGCCCCTCCTGTATCCTCATAGATCCAGAGGGAATCTTCAAACTTCTGACTGGTTAAATTGGGATGACTTGCTGGCCCCTGAGCCAATCACTGTTGCCAAAGAGCTGCTGAACACCGATTGGCCAGTTCTAAGACACGTGCTGGATACAGTCCTCAGCTCCACCAAACCAGCCGATGGTGTGAGTGGGGTGACTTCCTATATACCTGAGGCCGCGGACCAGGATGGGTGGTGATTGGCAGATGGCAAAACAGCTGATATCCACTATAGTTAGTTCTATGCCCAAATCAGTAGTGATGGCAATCCAACTGGGTTGGCTTTCCTAGAGAACCAGCTCACAGTGCTTGGATCTCTGGCTTTTTCAGGGGCCTATCCTTGGAACAAACATGTAGAGGGCTGCAGGCAAGGGAGGAGTAGAAGCCATTCCCCAGCTGTCCAGATTGCCCCAACCCCAAAGCCAGAAGCTGCCTTGGGTTGAACAATGCCTGGTGTGCATCTCTTCTGCACACGCAGACGTTATCTAATGTGTCCTGAAGGGAGAAGGGGCAATCTCCCTGGCATGATCTGCAGAGTCCAATGTGCTATCCCTCTGCTCTGGCCCACCTGCACCTGCTCTTCCTGAGTCCTATACCCTCTGCTTCTAAGAACAAGTCCACAGGCCTTGTTTTTATGGCAAACATGGCCCAGAAAGTGACTGCTATGGGGTTTTTGCAGAGTTCTTTTTGAGGTGATTCAAAGGTTCTGAATTGATTGTGATGGTTACACAGCTCTGAGAATATAATAAAAACCACTGAATTGTATAACTGGATGAATTTGACGGTATCTGAGCTATATCATAATCAAACCTTTATATAAAAACACACAGACACAAAACCAGCCCCGAGCCCTGGGGTGAACAGATGGACATAGGGCTCATGAATGCTAAGCTGGGGAAGATGCAGTTTCTAGCTTCACCCCATGGTGCTGAGCTGTGTTTATTGGTGGCATCTGTCAAAACTGGGCTCTGGGCACCACTAGCTCTGAAATTGAAAGCCGCTGCTCAGTCAAGCTTGTCCAGAGTGTGGGTTTGGCCCAGGGCATTTCTCAGGGAAACTTTGGGGAGTAGGACAAAAGAGTGTCTGGGGACAAGATCTGAGAGCTCCTGTGTGGCTTTGCAGAACTCTAGAGAGGTTGCAGTGACACCTTTTGGTTGCCCTTTGGTGGCGGGAGGTCCTGGGAATTGAACCAAGGGCCTCATGCATGCTGGACAAGTGCTCTTCCACTGAGCTGCACCCATAGCCCTTTTAATTTTAAGACAAGATCTCAATAAATTTTAGGTTGGCCTCAAACTTGTGATCCTCCTGCCTCAGCATCCTGAGCAGCTGAGATTATAGGCATGCACTGCCATGTCAGGCTCTTGGTTGATCTTCAAGCTGAAAGTCCGAGGATCTGGCCAGCTGAATTTACTATTAGGAAATTGGATTCAGGGGTCCTCTTAGACTCAGACAGGCAAGAAGAGGATAGTAGAATTGGGGCAGTGCTGGGGACAAAGATTTGGATGAATGTGATCTCCTGTGGTGGTTGGCATACAGACTAGCTGCTGCTTTCACTCGCCACACCTCCTGGATATCACTTCATTCGTGACAACATTTATTGAATGCTTGTTGTTTACCTGGTACTGTTATTGCTAGGAATACACAGCCTTGTAAAACCTAAATCTCTTACCATAATCCTTGAGTCACACATAGGCTGTTGCCTGAACAGCTAATTGATATCCAGAAATGTCTTATGGGCTGAAAAGAGAAGAGGAGGTGGTTAAGATTCAGCCCTCATTCTTGTGACATGCACTTTCCAGTAGGAAGGTTTTAAGATGGATCCAACCCACCTATTAGGAAATGCAAGTTAGGATCCCAATGACAAACAGCTGGGCACAGTGGCACATGCCCAGCAGCTCAGGAGGCAGGAGGATTACGAGTTCACAGCCAGCCTCAGCAATTTAACAAAGTACTAAGCAACTCAGCGAGACCCTGTCTCCAAATAAAATAGAAAATAGGGCTGGGGATGTGGCTTAGTGGTAGAGTGCCCCTGAGATCAATCCCTGGTTCCCCCGCCCTACCCCCTCCTGCTGCCAAAAAAAAAATCCCAATAACAGTGACAGGGGTGTAGCTCCATGGTGAAGTGTTTGCCTGGCATGTATGAGGCCCTGGGTTCAATCCCCAGTGCCCCCCCCCCCCACACAAAAGACATAATGAGAGTAACAAAAATTTTAAATGTTGGGCTGGGGTTGTGGCTTAGCGGTAGAGCATTTGCCTAGCATGTGTAAGGCCCTGGGTTCGGTCCTCAGCACCACATAAAAATAAATAAAATAAAGGTATGGTGACCAGCTACAACTAAAAAAAAATTTAAATGTTGTCTCTAGTGTTTGTGAAGGTTTTGGGAAACAAATCTACTGCTGATGGGAGTGTAAATTGGGGAAGCTGTTTTGGAGGGTGATTTGATAGGTATCAAGACATAACCTGCCCCAGTCGTCCAGCTTCTGATAGCCACCATGGAGAAAGTGTCATGCAGGGGACTTCCACAAGGATGTCACAACAGTATTGAGAAGAGGCATGGTGACCATTTGTGGAAGAGCCAAGTAGACTATGGCAGAGCCACTCCTTGGAATGTTGTTTGCCACATCCCCAAATAGCAGGCCTGTAGCTGCCAGTTGGCCTGGTGGTGATGACAGGAGAGCAAGCTGCAGGCTGGTTTTCATTAAAAAGAAAGCCTCATGCAGCACCCTCTTCCCCAGCAGCAGGTTCTCGTGGTTCCTCTTCCTTATAAGAGACAGCATCTGGACATCTGCCTTCTCAGTACTCTGTTCTGGAAGAATTATGACAGAACAGAGGTGATTACTATTTCCATGGCCGTCACCCATTGCCCAGTCTTTGGGAGGAAGGAGCCCAGCTGTTCCCAGGGTGCATTTAGCAGAGCTCATTGCTCCATGTGTTTGGATTGCAGCTCCCAGAGAGGAGATGGGGAGGCCAGCAGAGACCCGAGACAGATGTGGACACATGTGGAGTCTGTCATCCCTGTGTCTGCACAGGATAGCATGGCTACGGCTCTTTGTGAGTGCATATACATTTGTGTGTTTATTCAACACAGTAACTGAGCAGCTGCTCTGATCTTGGTGTCACAGATACATCAGTAAGCAACATAGACAAGATCCCTGCTCTCCTGGGATTTACAGATGAGTGGGAAAGGGGGCTCAGTAACAGAGGAGTACATAATCTTAGATGGCAGTAAGTACCATGAAGAAAATTAAACAGGAATGTAATCCAGGGTTTTAGCAAGGTGGTCAGCGAAGGCCTTTGGCAGAGGCGAAAGTTAGTCTGAAACTTGAATTCAGACCCACCCCCAGCAGGCAGAAGACTTGGAACAGAGAGAGCAGCAGGTATAGAGGCCTTGTACTAGCTGCTGGACTGCCACGGGGACTACTGTATACTGGGCATCTCAAACTACATCTTTATTCTTTATGGTTCCATAAGCTGGAAGTCCAGGGTCAAGGTGCTGGCACGCTGGTCTCTGAGGTCTTTATTCCTTGGCTTGCAGAGGGCCACCTTCACAGTGTGTCCTTTCCTCTGTGCACACTTATCCCTGGTGCCTTTTCCTCTGTGTACAACGACACCAGTCACATTGGATTAGGTCACCTTTGTGACCTCTGTTAACTTCAGTTACCTCTTTAAAGACCCTCTCTGGGGCTAGGTTTGTAGCTCAGTGGTAGAGCGCTTGCCTAACACATGTAGGGCACTGAGTTTGATCTTCAGCACCACAGAAAAATAAATAAATAAAGGTATTGTGTTCACATACAACTAAAAATATTTTTTTTAAAAAAGACACTATCTGCAAATAGAGTCACATTCTAAGGTACTGGAGTAGATATCAACATAAGAATTCGGGGGGATGTAATTCAGTCCATAATCGCCCTGAGGCAGCAGCAGGCTTGGCAAATTCAAGAAAAGGCCAGGATGCTCAGAACATCTGGGTGCCCAGAGAGGACAGGGAGGTGGGCCTGAAGGCCAGGTGATGTTAGGGATGTGTTATGAGGGTCTCCAAAGCCCCTGGAACCTGAGGTGGGTCGCTGGGATAATCTGCAGGTAGTCAGCATAGGATTATTATCTCTGTAGGATCAAGAAGGGACAGAGTATGGTTTGTGCCCATTTCCAGGCAAGTGCTCTACCACAGGACCACATCTCAGCCCTTGGTTTTGTTGGTTTCTCACTCCAAGAAGCTGTTTCCAGCTGTAGAGCAGCCCCTGCTGCATAGGTTGGAAACAGAGGCCATCACCTGTGTTTCTGTCCCCACCTGAGCATCTTTCCTTCTTTTCTCCCCGAGAATTAAAGGCTGGTGGGTGTCTCACCATTATGTCTCTACGTTCCTGTCTGGAGTGATGCTGACCTGGTGAGTTGCCCCTTGCTGGGCCCCTAGAGTTTCCCCAGGGAGTTGGATGAATTGAGGCTGGTCAATGTGGAAGGGGCCCTTCTAGGGAAGACTTTTGGGTCAGGAAGGCAAGTATGAATTTACAACTGGGCTAGAGGCCTAGCTGCCAGGGCCCTGTCAGGCCAGTTGGGAGTTTCCACAGCTGGGAATATTTCACAGTTGCCTGCTGTCTGGGGCAGAGGTGACAGGGAACATCAAGGCCAAAGGAATGAATGAGGTTTCAGAATGACTACCAAGCTCTCTTCATTTTAGAAAGAATGATGGGCATGACCTGGCCCAGTTCCAGGACAAATAATGGCAGAGACCAGGGACTCTGGCTTAACTTTAAAACCTTTTCTTCTCTCTTGGTTGGAGTGGAGCTGGGACAGGGACCAATGTCAAGATTTCAGAGCACCTCATCTCTTTTTTTTTTCCTCTTTCTCTCCAGGCCCAATGGACTAATTTATCAGAAGTTTCGCAATCAGTTTTTAGCATTCTCAATTTTTCAGAGTGAGTGTCTGAGCCCAGCTTTGGGGGAGGGACTGATTTCTTGGGGCTCTCACTGAAGGGGTCCCCCCAGTGGACATCACTGCTGGCCTGTGTAGAGGGAGACCAGGGAGGGAGAGGACCCTGACCAGAAATCCAGAAAAGAACCATTCCCTGCCCGGCAGCTGAACTCCACCCTACCTCCCCACCCCCAGCCCTAGGAGAGGGACATCAGCCTGCACCTGCCCTTTGGAGCCCCAACCTCTGCCCAGGAGTGCAACCTTTGGGAACTGAGTGGTGTTGGAGCCACAAACCTTGTTTCCAGGTTTAAATAAGTCCTTAAAATGGATTTTTTTTTTTTTTTCATTTTAGAGTAGCTCTGAAGGCTGGATGTGGTGGTGCTCACCTGTAATCCTTGTGACTCTGGAGGCTGAGTCAGGAGGGTAGAGAGTTCTAAACAACCCAAACACCTTCATGAGACCCTGTTTCAAGATAGAATAAAAAGGGCTGGGGATGTAGCTCAGGGTTAAGGTCTTTCCATCCATCGTACTGAATTCAATCCCCAGTACCAGAAAAAAAAAAAAAAAAAAAAGCAGAGATTAGCTCTGGATTGGTATACAGTGAATTGATTCTGAATTGGTTCTGAGGGGGTTGTCTCCTGCCTTTTTCTTCCTCCCTCCCTCCCTCCCTCCCTTCTTTGGTGCTAGGGCTTCAATCCCCAGCCTTGTGCATGCTGAGCATGTGCTCTACCACCAAGCTACACCCCTAAGACAGGTCTTGCTGTGTACTCCAGGCTGACCTCAAACTTCTGGGTTCAAGTGATCCTCCTGACTCAGCCCCAGTTTCTGGGACACAGGTGCAACCACCATACCTGTCTCTGTATTATCATTTTTTCTTTTTTCCTGAGGTACTGGGGATCAAACCCAGGGCTTGGCGCATGTTACACAAGTGCTCTAATACTGTGCTGTATCCCCAGCCCTCCATATTACTTGGATTTTAAATAAAAACCTGCTTGCAAACAACTATAAATATATAAATTCAATGAAAATAATACAATAATCCACCTTTAGGGGTGATCAACATTAAGATCTATGTCCTTTCAAATGTTGTTTTTTTTAAATATTTTTTTTTAGTTGTAGATGGATACAATTTATGTGGTGCTGAGGATTGAACCCAGTGTCTTACATGTGCTCGGCAAAGTGCCCTACCACTGAGCCACAGCCCCCTCAAATGTTTATGTATATACACACACATACATATGTATGTATGTATATACATTTCATATGTACATTTTATAATTATGGACATAGAGCTTTACTATTATAACTTAATTTTATTTTTCCCACATTTTTTATTGTGCATTATAGATGTACATACTGATGGGATTTGTTACATATCTGTACATGAACACAATACACAATATAACAATATAATTTGGCCAATATCACTTCCCAGCATTTCTCCCTATAACTTTTAAAATTTTTATCTTAACTGTTATTTAGTTATGTCAGTACCTCCTCATGTTTAGCAACTAGGAATTATCCCCTTATACGGCATCATCTCTTGTGATCTTCCACTGTGTGCAGCCTCCAGCTTAGCACTGGCATCTTACGTTCCAGCAGGTGTCTCTCAAGCGTGTACTGCGTGCCTAGGAAAATTTCATAAGTTTCCAGTCTTACACGGGTCCTCATATCTGAGCTGTCTTTGTATTCTGGATAGAGGATAAAGCAGATTCAGACTAGTGTGGGGAGGGTGGGGGAGAGAGAAAGAGAGAGAGAGAGTGAGAGAGTGTGTGTGTGTGTGTGTGTGTTGGGATTGGGTGGGAGAGGATTGTAACCAGGGTGAATTTTCTGCCCTCTGGCTGGTGACGTCCCACCAGCCTGTGGTTTGGTAAGGTCTGCTGAACTTGGGGGCCTTAGGGCTTTGGGGGAGAGGCAAAGTTGTCCTGTCCTCAGGTTTGTCAGCCCTAAGCCCAGGTGCTGTGCTCCCCCTGCAGGCTGTGTCCAGTTCCTACAGTATTATTACCAGAGGGGCTGCCTCTACAGGTTGCGAGCCCTGGGTGAAAGGAATCACCTGGACCTCACTGTGGGTGAGTAGCCAGGCAAGGGCCAAACAAGCCTTGGCCTGCCCAGCTCCCCACACTGAAGCATGTCCTTGCAAGGACACAAGACCTTCCATTCAGCAAAGCCAGGGCTGCCATTCTTTATCTGAGTTGCTTTTTGTAATTCATTATGGATTCTGTTTCAGTTGCCCAGTGTGAGGCTGACTGAGTGCCAGGCCCTCAGAGCTGGGCCTTGACCTTATTCTTTTTAGATATCTATTCTCTGCCTGCATTTTATAATATTCAAAATATTAGGCAGGCATGATGGTATGTGCATGTAGTCCCAGCTGCTTGGGAGCCTGAGATGGGTAGATGGCTTGAGCCCAGGACAACCTGGGCAACATAGCGAGATCCCATCTCAAAAATACACACACACACACACACACACACACACTATTAGCCTAGTATTGGTTTGCATGTAATTCATGTATGACACATATATGTATAAATATGTATAAATAGGGGTTGGAGGGATAGCTCAGTGGTAGAGTATTTGCTTAATGTGCAAGGCCCTGGGTTCAATTCTTGGCACCAAAACAATTTTAAAAATGTATAAACATTGTATATTGGAAATATGAGCTTAACCCTTTTCATCCATGGCATGCTCAGTCAAAAAAGAGTTTTCCCTCATTTAAACTTTAAGGGGAAGCTATTTCTAATAAAGCTGTGCTATCATTGGAGAAGGTCATTTCTACCTGAGTACTCTGCAAAATAGGCCCTATTTGCCCAGTGCTGTGGCACATGCCTGTAATCCTACCAAGTTTGGAGGCTGAGGCTGGAGGATTGCAAGTTCAAAGCCAGCCTCAGCAACTTAGCGAGGCTCTAAGCAACTCAGCATCTCTAATAAAACATAAACAAGGGCTGGAGATGTGGTTCAGGGGTTAAGCGCACCTGGGTTCAATCCCTGGTTTAAAAAAAAAAAAAGCCCTACTTTAATATGATTGAAGCGATATGTGCAAACGCCCATTCCAAAATGCAAACTCCTGCACCAATTAAGGAAATTAGTGAAAACACAGTGCCTGAAGCCTCATGAGTAGTGTCGGGCCTTGTCTCATGGTGACTTGAGAGAGCAGTTGGGTATGGTGACAGGGGCTCTGCAGGTCTCTGGGTTGTTACTGCGGTGGAGTGCTTACCCACCTATAGAAGGTGAACAGTGCCTGCCTGGTGTTAGTTGCTGGCTAATCTTAGGGTACATGGTGGGGCAGTGGCCCCTTGAGTCCCCTCATATGGGCCCTTGGCTCCTTGCTGCTTTCTACAGAAGGATTCCAGTCCTGGATGTGGCGAGGCCTCACCTTCCTCCTCCCTTTCCTCTTCTGTGGCCATGTGAGTTCCCCTGCTATTTTGAGGTGCCCCTGTCTGTGCTGATCCCAGGAATAGAAGGTCTTCAGGTCTCCCCCTTCTTCACCAGTTGTTTACAGGCAGCTGAAATGTGAAGCCCACCTCTCCTCTGTCCATAGTATTAGCCCACCCCAGCTTCCCCCAAATCTGAGGCCTTCCCTGCTGCTCTTAGCCAATGGCCAAGACCAAGTCAGTCTTCTTGAAGGAGCAAGAAGCCTCAGGGATGCCCTCTGGGTCCAGGGATACTAAGGAAAGAAGCCAGAATTGGTCCTCATACCCACCCTGCCTGGGGTGCAGTTTATCTGGGGGGTATGCCTCGTGCAGGTGGGATTGGAAGCTGGGATCTGGACATCTCCCTGACTTTTCAGTGGGTGAACAGTACTGTCTTCCTGTCTCCAGTTCTGGCAGCTCTACAATGCTGTCACACTGTTTGAGCTCTCCAGCCATGAAGAATGCAGAGAATGGCAGGTATGGCGTTTGTGTGGCATGTGTGTGAGTAGGGGTGAGGCCTTGCTGGTGCTGAGCTGGCTTAGGGACATTTCTGTCCTCAGCCACTTACTTTTCTCTGCCTTGGGGCCCTATTGCTCAGAAAACTCTGGGAGATAGTGGGAGGGATTTCATGGAGCCCCTCAGGGATCTAGGGGCTAAGGAGGCCCACCCAATCAAATGCTCCTTCAGGACCAGCCTGATGCTGGGAACTCATTGCCTTTACCGAGTTCACCTACTTCTGCACCTGGAAACCCCTGCAGCTTTGCTGGGGCCCTGGGGCCCCAGGTGAGGACCTACACTTCAGCAGGGGACTTGACCCAGCTTCTCTCTCCTCTCCACCCACCCTGCCCTCTGTGCTGCTGGGCGCTGCATCCCTGTGGGTCCACAGGTGTTCGTGCTGGCTCTCACCTTCCTCGTCCTCTTCCTTGGCAATTTCCTGACCACGCTCAAGGTCGTGCACGCCAAACTCCAGAAGAACAGAAACAAGACGAAGAAGCCATGAGCCTTGGACTTGTCTGCATTCAGGGTTGGGTGTGCCAAATTCCAGAACAGAAATGAGATGAAGAAGCTGTGAGCATCTCAACTTGTGTGCCCCTGGGGTCCCGGACTTTGAGACTACTGGGGATTCCTGTTGGCACCCTGGATGCCCGTCACTGGTGGCCAACAGCAGTAGCATCTCAGGGGCCAGTGGCATTGCTGGGAGCAGGGCTAAGGCCCCCTCCCAAGCAGGACATGAGGAATGTGAAGCCCACCTCTCTGCACAGTATTAGTCTCCCTATTTATGACATATTTAATACCGGGTCCTCCCAACTTCCCTAGAATCTGAGGCCTTCCCTGCTGCTCTCAGCAATAGCTGAGACTGGGTCAGTCTTCCTAGGGGTGGGGCCCAAATCCTCAGGGAGCCCCTTTGCCCCCACCCCTGTCATTTGAACCCCCTCACGAAGGGGTTTGGATGTGCCTCACAGGGGTTGGACTTATGCTGACTTGCTGCTTACCGCACCCCAGGCGCAGGGTGGAATGAAACCTTCCAGCATCCTGTGGAGCCCCCTCCCCTGGGCCCCTGCTGTAAGCCCCCTCCGCGGCCCCCCGCCCTCAGTGATGGGGGATTATTTAAGTTCTCAGAGAACCACTGCCTGTGTTTGTCTCAAGTCTTTTGTGCTTCCTGAGTCACCTGCCTGCTGGTCCTTGGGAAAGTGGCCTTGCCTCCCTGGGACCTGAGGGCTGTGCCCCCTTGGAGTCACTGGGAGGGCTAGTCCTAGTGTGGGAGGGTTTAAGAAGTTGGCCACTAGAGGGCGCACCAGCCTCTGGGTTGTTAGAGTGGCCCAGGTCGTTGATACTGGAAGTACCAGGCCATCCTTCAGGGTTTCCTGACCCCCTCCCTCAGTCCACCTTCCCAAGTGTACTACAAATACTCAGGGCCTAGGAGCCACACACTCAGCGCTGGCTGGGACTTAAGCATCTCGGAGATGGCCCATTCCCCACCTCCCTCAGAGGTTCTGTAATATGTGAGAAAGGCGACAGTCTGAGCAGGCTCACTCCCAGAGGCCAGCCTGTGAGGCCAGAGCTGCTGTATGGGTACCCAGCCAGATCTGTAGTGGGGAGGGTGAAGAAGCCAGCAGGTTCAGTTCAGTGCCTGCCCCTGCCCACCTATGCACAGGCTTCAGCTGCCTTTGACCATTTCCCTACATATCCACCCAGACCAGACCACATAGCTGGTACCCACAGACATGCTTCCATTGGCTTTCAGAGGTTTGTCTGTGTGTCTTGTGTCTGTGTGTGTAAGGGGTTGAATCCAGTGCCTCACACATTCTAGGGTAGCACTCTACTACAGAGCCACATCCCCAGCCCTGCCTTTTTTAAAAAAAGAAAATTTAAATTTGTTCTAATTAGTTGTACATGACAGTAGAATGCATTTTGACACCTTGTACAGAAAGGGAACACAAATTCTCCTTCCTCTGTCACACCAGTAGTGTATTGATACCTGTATGTAGAGTAATAATGTCTGTCTCATTGTATATCATCTGCCCCATCCCCACAGCCCCACCCCTACCCTCACTCCCCTCTGCATAATACAAAGTTCCTTCATTCTCCCCCATGGATCAGCATCCGCTTATCAGAGAAAATATTCAGACTTTGTTTTTTGGGAATTGGCTTTTTTCACTTAGGATGATATTCTCTAGTTCCATCCATTTACCTGAAAATGCCATAATTTCATTCTTCTTTAAGGCTGAGTAATATTCCATTGTGTATATGTACTCCATTTTCTTTATCCATTCATCTGTTGAAGGGGATCTAGGTTGGTTCCATAGTTTAGCTATTGTGAATTGAGCTGCTATAAACATTGATGTGGCTGTGTCCCTGTGGTAGGCTGATTTTAAATCCTTTGAGTATGAACTGAGGAGTAGGATAGCCATCCCCAGCCCTTTTTATTTTTTACTTTATGTCAGGGTCTGGCAAAGTTACCCAGGTTGGCCTCAAACTTGTGATACTCCTGCCTCAGCCTCCCAAGTAGCTGGGATTACAGGTGTCTGCCCCTGTGCCCTGCTCAAAGGGGTTTTAAATTATTTTAATTAGTTACATTTAAAAAACAATGCCCTCCCCACAGTGAGATTTCATATTAAAATCCAGATTTCTACTTCCTCTAGAAAAATGGAAAGAGCTGGACTCTGTGGTGCACACCTGTAATCCCAGGCACTCAGGAGGTTGAGACAGGAAGATCACAAGTTCAAAACCAGCCTGGGTAACTATAGCAAGAAAGTGTCTTGAAAAAAAAAGGTTGGCAGCCGGGCAACAGTGAGGTGCTAAGCAGCTCAGTTGAACCCTGTCTCTAAATAAAATACAAAAAAGTGCTGTAGATGTGGCTCAGTGGTTGAGTGCCCCTGAGTTCAATCCCTGGTACCAAGGGAAAAAAGAAAAGGGCTGGGGATGTAGCTCAGTGGTAGAAAGCCCCTGAGATCAATCCCCAGTACCCACCCCCGACACACAAACAAAAGAAAAGATCCAACAGCATTCCCACAAGGTGAGATCAGGCACCTGCTCTCTGGTTTGGCAGTCCCACCGTTCCCTTTACCCCTGCCCTACTCCCCTTGTTTGGATCTCTGTTCAGCCCTTTGTAGGCACCCAAGTTTTCCCAGCTGGGAGTTAGAAAACTCTTATCAAAGGCCAGACAATAAATGTTTTACGTGGCCTCTCTGGCGACTAGTCTGAAGTTGTAGAGTAAAAGGAGCCAGTGCATACAAAAGTGGGTTTGGCGATGCCAATAAAACTTTATTTACAAAAATAGATGGTAGCCAGATGTAGCCTGCAGCCATAGTTTGCCGACCTCCACCCTAAACCATCATTTGTCCATAAGGCCTTGCATTCTGTGAGAACGAGAGGTCCGTGGATGACTCCCCAGGGGACAGCAGGGCCTTGGGGAACCTGGTGGGGTGGTTTTCAGAAGTCTCTTTCACTGGCACCCTGACTTCCCTGGAAGGGACTGAGGCAGGCAGCACTAGGGAGAACAGATGCCGGCCAAGATCATGGTACCATTTCAGGCAACACTGACTCTTAGGTTCCCTCACAACCACACAGCTGTCTCAGGCATTAGAGCCACTGGGCACTTGTTTAAAAAGTCCTGGATGCCCAATCCCAGACCTTCTGAAAGGTTCAGGGTGTAGGCAGCTGGCTGGCAGGGACACAGGCAGGCTATGGGCCTGCGTGGACAGGGGTTTTGATGTCAGTACTCGAAGGAGACCAGGATGAGCAGTTCTGAGCTCCACATCCTGATACAAGCAGGCTGTGAGGGGCATGTGGAAAGCCTATTTAAATGGCCCCCTCCTGGGCCCTTGAAGATGGGAGACAATCCCAGGAGAGAACAGAGGTCTCCCCAGGCACTTTTCACCCTGAGTCCCTGGTGGGGTGTGAGTAGGGTCCAGAGGTAAGACCTGGAATAGGGGTCAGGGGGTGACCCAGGGCATCTGACCTTTTGAGAGATCACTTTTTTCTCCCCTGGGCACACATGATGGTGCCCAATCTAAAAGCCGAGTTCCGCTGTGTGGGACAGAGGAGGAAGAGGAAGAGGGAGGGTCTAGTGCCAGCCTCACTTCCAGGGCTGTTGCCTGTGTTCTCCTGATAGGCCCTGGCCCTGTGGTGGCCCTGGAGGTCTGGGGGAAAGAAGGAAGAGGCTGGAGGATGCAGCCATACCTATCTTGGGAGGCCAGGGAGGAGGGTGACATGGAAGCAGCAAGTTTGAGGGGCACCGTGTGGAGGGTGCCAAATCCCCACATACTCACATGAAGTCCTACGTTTTAAGCATGAATTAGGTGTGCAAAGGGGGACAAACAAGGGGGAGACCATGATAGGGCCCTCCTGAGTCTTGGGAACAAAAGCTGGTTCCAGGGTAGAGGGACATGTATCCGGCTCCCTCAATCACTGCTACACTCTCTGTGAACCCGAAGGTAAGTTCACAGAAAGGAGAGAGTTCCAGAATGTTCTAAGAGTGCAGCCTGAGGTCCCAGGTGCCACAGGGATAGGGACGGGGCAGAATCCTAGGAGTGGTCTAGGCCTGGGTCCCTGACCCTATTAGTCCTGTCTTGAGGCCTGTGCCTGTGTCACAGCAGCAGGCATACCCGGCGTTGTTTCCGCCGCTGTGCTTTCTTCAGAGCACTGAGGGCCACCTTGGCGGCTTCTCGAAAGACGTCTTCCACGTTCTCCCGGAACTTGGCAGAACACTCCAGGTAGCGCGCAGCTCGGATCTGCTCGCAAGCACTCATGCCCTGAGTGGGGGAGGAGGCATTATTAGATGAGGAGCCTGGGGCCTCCTGATACCTTGTTAGAGATTCACAGGCTGGAGGCTGGCTCTGGGGACTCTTCAGAGGTAGAGGCCTTGGCTGGGACTCCTGTCCCTTCTCCATCCTAGGACCAGTCCTCACCAGTGTGTGTGGATGGACTTTAGGGCTCTCTGGTATCCCCACACTGACTACCACCCCTGGTAGAAGCCCTGTGTTAGCCTCCACCCCAGCCTCTCTCCAGCTCCAGGGAGAGCGGGCTGAACGCTAAGAACTGGGGCTGGGGCGGTGTTTCCCAGCCCGTGAGGAAAGGTGGGTGGCTCCAAGACAGAGACTACCTCCTCCTAGACACCTGTCTCCCTTCTCTTCTCTGACAGCACAATTTAAGCCACTGAGTTTTTTGAGTTAAAAACAAACAAACATTATTTTAAAAATAAATTAGTCATTATTAAGCTTATTCCTTTTATTAAAGTTTCTTTATTAAATTATTTTTGTGTTCCTTTTATTCTAACTATTTTCACATGCCTCATCCCTAAAACTGCAAGGCTTGGGTTTGCTGTGACTCTCAGAGGCTCCAGAGGACACCCAATTTCAAATGAGGACTGCACTCCTGGACGCCCTGGGTACAGGGCAGGATGGAGTTGATAGAGCAGACTCTTGGTCCTCAGTGACTGGGGCTGGATTTTGACTCCACTTTCAGGTTGCTGAACCTGAAACCATGGGCAAGTTGTTGAACCTCCCTGGGTCTCAGTTTCTCCCCTGTGAACTGAGGGAGGTTATTAGGACCCGTCTTAGAAACGTAAGAATCAAATGAGGGAAGTAATGTCAAGTGCTCAGATCCATAAGCTATCAGCTTTAAAATTATTCTTAGAATCCTGCTTGCTTCAGCTCCCAGAAAGGCCACTGAGGCACCCCAGTTACAGAGCTCAAAAGTCTGGAGGTCTTTCTGCCATGGTTATGTGCCATGGTGGGGGTGTTTTCAGAAGTCTCTTTTGCTGGCACCCTGACCTCCTTGGAAAGGGCTGAGGCAGGCAGCACTGGAGAGACCTTGGCCTATGGTTGTGGGTGGGGTTGAGGTCCTGGCCCACCTGTGTGTAGGTGATGGGCTCCAGCTGGGCCGCCCGGAGCTTCCGCAGCTGCTCCTTATCTTTTCTCAGGTCTGTCTTGCAGCCGATGAGCACCATGGGGGTCCCTCGGCAGAAATGTGTGACCTCAGGGAACCACTGTGGAAGGAGGAGGCAGAGTATCAGGACTGGGGCTGTCCTGATTCCATGGCCCCTACCCTCAAAGGCAGGCTGGGGGCCTCACCTTGATGAGGACGTTGTCATAGCTGGTGGGGTTCATGACATCATAGCAGATGAGCACAAGGTGGGTGTTCTGGTAGGAGAGGGGCCGCAGCCGGTCGTAGTCTTCCTGCCCTGAAACCAGAGGGTGGCATCAGATAGGCACATATCTCTGTCTGCTGGAGCCCCCTTATCTAGGCTTCCATGAGTGGAGTGGGGGTGCCCTCTGGGCCTCAGTTTTCTATAGAATGGGGCAGTAGATTACATGAAAACAAGCCCATGCACTGCTCAGAGTCAAGTGATGGCAGGTTAAGTGTTGGAAAAACTGCTAGTAACTCTGCAGACCTTGAGTGCACTTCCCCCGCCTGATGCTCGGGGTAAAAGCTCGAACTCTGGGGCCCCCACCCCTGAGATTCAGACCCATGGGGGCCCAGGAGGGTCCTCAAGGCCCAGAGTCTGTGTGGGCTTCAGCCTCTAGTCTCCTTGGTTCTGCCATGATTGGCTGGATTCCTCCTGCCCATGCTCACAGATGCCAGGAGGTGGGGGATTGCTGGAAAAAGCAGCAAGCAGCCCTTCTTGGCCCTGCAGCCTCCATCATCTCAGCTGTACATCAGGCCCACCTGGGAACAGGGAACAATCCTGGAGCCCACACTCCCTGACCACAGTGGGATCAGAACCCAGAAGCTGGGCTTCCACGTGGCTGGATTCTTAGGCTTTTATTTAAAAGTTTGGGGGGTAACTTTTTATGTTGACAGTTTCAACTTACAGAAAAATCGCAACAAAGAGTGTAAAGCACTCCCTACTCAGATTCACAGTGTTTATGTTTTACCCCACTTGCTTTTTATATATATAAACACCTTTTGTCTCAGAACCAGTGAGAGCTAATTGCAGATATTCTAGTCTTTACAGCTGAGAAATGATTTCCTAAGAACAGGGGCTTCTCTTACCTGCCACACTGCAATGTCAAACCCAGGAAGCCACGCAGACCCTGGACTCTGATCCAATCCCCAGGCCATGTTAGAGTTTGCCCATTTACCAATAATGTCCTTTATTTTTTTCCTAGTCCAGGATCTAGCCAGGATTGGACATCTTCCTTAGTCCCAATGCCTTGGTATTCTTCTAAAACTTCCACTGTGAGAAGTTTAAGCCTCATAAGCAACCCCCACAGCTACCTCTGCAGAAAGGCTCTGTGATGTCCTTCCACTGAACAAGGACATGGAGGCCCAGGAATCACCCCACCCTGCAGGTAGGAGTGCCCTAATGACACTAGTCTGCCCTCCGCTCCTTCCTGCCAAATTCCTCTCAGGACAAGTGGCCTCTGCGTGGAGCACAGCCAGGCCATGTCTCCACAGTTACTCTCTCCTGGCTCCCCCTCCATCCATGGACCCTGAAGGCCCTCAGCCAGCTCCACTGCACCACAGTGCTGAAGTTCACGGGCAATAGAGACAGACCAGACAGGAGTTCAAATCCCAGTTGCCTCTCACTTTCTATGTGACCTTGACTTTGGACACCCATGGGAGCCTGTTTCCCCACCTGGAAGAGATGTCTTAATAAAACCTGTTTCATGGGACTGACCCCAGCCAATGCACCCAGTGCATGGGGGTCATGAGAGTATGGACAAAAAGCCACAGCTATGACAATGATTAGGCCAGGATTGTCCCCGGGGTCCTTCAACCAAAGTTCCCCTAACCCTGGGAAAGGGGTGAAGGCTCAGACCCATCACCCCTCCCCACCTGGAGGCTGGAGATTACCTGTGAGACATACCTCCAACATGCTGCTCCACATGTGTCCCCAAACTGTTCCCTCTCCTAACCTCTGTCCATGTCTTTCTGGGCCTGTGCTGTCCTGTAGGGCAGTCAGTGGCCTGCTCCATCTGACTATTTAGATTCAAATTAGCATTTAAGAATTCAGTTCCTCAGTTGCACTAGCTACATTCCAAGTAACTGACTGCCACATGGGGACAGTGGCTACAGCAATGGGTAGCACAGGTATACAGCACCCCTACCACTGTAGAAAGTCCTTTGGACGGCTGGTTCTGAGACCCACCCCGCCCTGCCCCGCTTCTCCCCACCACCATCTCTTCCCTGGTCTCCTGTAGCCCTTGATGAATCCATTCTCCAACTCGCTGTTGGAGTGATCTTGAAGCACCAATTAGATCCTACTCACCTCTCCACAGCAGAAACACCTCCAATGGCTCCCTACTGTCCTTTGTACAAAATCTAAACATCTCCCAATGGTCCACCGACTTGGTCTCCCTCTACACCTGCTTGCCCACTGCAGTTCACTCCAGGCTACCAGCTCCATTTCTCAAGCCCACCAAGCCCTTGTGCCTCAGAGCCTTTGTGCTCACTGTCCCCAATGCCTGGAATGTTCTTTCCTTATTGCTTTCACACACACACACACCCCCCCCCCCCCCCGCTTTTCTTCATTGCATGTTTTTGGCACACATTCAGACTATATTATTTCCTTTTTTAGGTTTCCTGCCTACTTTCTACTTCTACTTTCATAAAATACCTTATATGTCCCCTAGCTTCTAGAGTGCTTCTGTCTATAGGTAATAAAGAAATCCTTACACTACAACTTCATATGATAGGAAAACAATGAATACAGTCAGCCCTCCACAATGTCAGGTCCCGTATCCACAGAAACAACCTCAGTTAGAAACTAGGAAAAAAAAAAATTGCATCTGTATTGAATGTGTACAGATTTTTTTCTTGTCATTATTCCCTAAACAATAACAGCTATTTACAAGGCACTGACATTGTATGAGGTATTATAAGTAATTTAGAGATGATTTAAAGTCATGGGGGTTGGCCATAGGTTATATGCAAATACTTCCCTGTTTTATACCAGAGACTTGAGCATCAGTGAATTTAGGAATCTGTGGGTGGTCACAGATCCAGAAGGAGGACTATCTTCCCATTTCTTAGAAGATACAGAAGGATTGTGCCCAAACTCCCTGAATCTGTGACTGAGCCAGGAGTCAATCCTAGTTTGTGAAATTCCAAGTGGAATATTCCTTCTGCTGATACAAATGAATGCTTTCTGGTTTTGTATTATGCAAAATCAGGCTCTGGAGCTGGGTATGGTGGTGCATGCCATTTAACTATGGAGGCTAAGGCAGGAGGAATGCAGGTTCCAGGCCAGCCTAGAAAATTTAGCGAGACCTTACCTCAAAATAAAAATTAAAAAGGGTTGGGGGTGTAGCTCAATGGTAGAGACCTTCTGGGTCTAATCCCCAGTACAAAACAAAAACATTCTGGGCTTCTAGGATGTTAACAGTGGGTTCCAGAAATTCTGCATCAGGGAACCAGCCATTATAATATGGGGCCCAGGACACTCTGGCCATCTCCCCTCCATTCTCTCCTCCCCTTTTCTCCAGGGCAGACTCACCCTGGGCTTGAACACCACCTGCTCTGACTAGACTTCCTTCAGCCTGCTTTTCAAGGTTGTCTCTTACCAGGCTCCTGATGGCTTCTGTGGGCACACCCCCACCTCCATCCTTAGAAACTGACTTGTTTACTGTCTCCCTATAGACTGTGCGTACACGAGGGCAGGGACCATGTCTGTCTTTAAAAATAATTCCTGGCACCTAGAGGCATTGAGGAAATACTGGCTAACTACCGTGTTTAAGTTGTTCAGCTCTTGGCAAAGGCAACAGAGATGAGGGCTGAGATGTGCCCACTGTGTTTAGCAATTACAGGCTGCGGTGACAGAAGGAGTGGTCTCAGTGGAGATGTTGAGGGCAGCAGCCAGACTGCAGGGGACTGAAGGAGGAAGTCTCACCACGAGGGCTGAGAACAATTGCACCCAGCCTGCCCCCTACACAGGTGCTGCTCTGGCTGGCCCCTCTTCCAGAAGGCTCTTCCAACAGGTAGCAGCCTGGCTTGCTTCCCCCTTTCTTTCCTGGCTCCTCCAGGAGACCTTTGCTGACTGCCCTGAAACAGCAGCCTCCTTGGCAGTCTGGCCTGTGACAGAAGCTTTATTTTGCTTCACAGCACAAATGGCTACCTAATGTGCCAGTACTTTTCTCTTTTCTGTTTGTCTGTTCCTAAGCACGGGGGCTGTCTCTGCATTGTTCACTGTGGCATTCCCTGGAACACAGGTAAGCTCAATAAATGTTTGGTGACTTCAGGAACCAAGGGGGAGCTGTGCCCCCACACGCCCTCCAGCGCCTGCTCACAAGGGCATCTGGCTTCCTGGCCTGTGCTAATTCCAGCAGCGGCCCAGGGGGTAAGCCAGGCACGGAAAGCTCTTCCTGTTAAGGCTGAGGCGGCCTCTGTCAGGGTCAGAGGCAGACATCCTGTGAACTGGAGGACCAGCTCAGTCCCCAGGGCCCAGGTCAGCTGCCTGCAGGCCACTCAGAGCACTAGCTCTCCCTGGCAACCTTCCCCCCTAGGAATTAACTCCTGGCCCTCAGTTTCCTCATCTGCAAAATGACCATGTGAAAAGCAGATATGCTTCAATGACAGCAATCATAAGGGTGGTTAATAACTACAGTAGTCATCATGAACACTTACCCCATCCAAAGCCCTTTCCCTGAATGAACTCAGCCTTTCTCACAACCCTACAAGGTAGACACTACCGTTGTCCCATTTTACAAATAGAGAAACTGAAGCACAAAGAGTGAAGTGACTTGCCAAAGTCACCCAGCTAATGGGAAGTTTTATAAATGACAGAGGACTATACAGGTGCCTTTCTCTCAACCCACCCCAGAAGGTACGGAACATGTGTCAACCCACACACTCCAGCCTGACCAGGTGAGGAAACGTGGCTGCAGACACAGTCACCTCAAGAAAGAGGGACTCTGGGAGGAGACAAGCAGCCAGCCCAGACCCTAGCACCTCCTCCAGAGTGTCTTCCTGGCCTAAATTCACCAGTTTAGCTCTCCCTAGGATTTACTCTGAGCCCCTCAGAAGGCCTAGGGCTGTAGACGAGGCACTTCTATGTGCTGCTGACCCCTGCTTCCCTGGGAGGGGTGGACTGTATGTCCAGGCTGCACTGAAATGCACATTCCAGGACTTCGGCACCCTCCTTTCCTGGGCCTCATTTCTTTATCTGAGAAAGGGGGTGATACTGCCCTGAGTTGGGAAGTAAAAGGCCTGCAGGCCATGCAAGGCCAGGCAGAGGTGAGGGACTGCTGTGATGGTTCCTACGGAAACAGAAACTTCCAAGGGAAGTTACGAGCCTGGGTGGAGTTCCAGCCCAGGAATCTTTAGACCCATAGCATTAGGGGACTTCCCAGACATGAGGTGATACCACTGCCCTTCCCCATTTTGCCCACAATGATGCCAAGGCTTACAGGGGCCAAGTCACTTGCCCAACCATGTAGAGCTGCCACCTAGCCTCCATGATGGGCTTGGAGGTTAAAAACATCCCAGTGTCCTGTGCAAAAGGATGTATTTATTTCTCATGAGGAAAGGTCTCTGGGCCCAAGCTCCCTTGAAGCCTCCCATTCTTCCTACAGTCAGTGTGGGGCAGGGCGGAAGTGAGGTTTTCACCCAACCTGGGGGTATTTCCTGCATGGGATGGAGCTCTGCCTCTGCAACCCTCTTTCTGGGGCAGGAGTCCCTAATGCCCAAAGCTGGGTTGAGGAGAGAAAGAGTGTCACTGTGCTACAGTGGTTGTCCCCAATTCTGCTGGAGGACATGCACAGAGCAGGTGGTTCCCAGCTCTGTCCAGGGCGTTGGACAGGGGAGGGGTGTAGGCGGCCTGAGAAGGGGAAGCTGCAAGAGGAGGAACCCACTCCTACTAGCTGTGCTGGGGCCCTCCCACCTGCATTTCCTCCCTAGGGAGAGGAGTAGCTGGGGCAGCCCGGATCCTCAGCCAGAACCATGTTCTGACTGGTCCCCAGCTTTGGCTGGCTCCAGGGCTCCACAGCACTCTCACCTCTGATTCCTTGTGTTAGCAGCTCTTTTGCCCCCCTCTTTTCCTACTGTTCCCATCTCAGGCTCCCACCCACTCTGTGCCCCTTTCACCCTGGATCCCATCCCCAGGCCTAAGAGTGCAGTCTCTAGTTGGTGCCACAGCCCCCTCCTTGCCTTGCTATCCTGCCCAGGAACCTTCAGGCCTCACCACAGCTTCCTGCCTCTGAGGATGTCAGGGTGGGGCCAGGCTACTAGAGCAATGGGTGCTCTGGTCCCCACCCTCTCTCCACCTCTGAGCAGAGGGTGCTCTGTCAGACCGCTGGGTGTCTGTAACTGCTTCCGCAGGATGGAGACAGGCAGCCAGACTGGCCTTGCACGCGGGCACTGTGGGCAAGGTCCTGGCACCGCCCACAGCTGTCACTTGGTCGGGTGTGTTGAGAAATTCAGCCACCCTGGGGCCACTCAATTCCCATAGCTCTGGTCACCACTGATGGGGAAGATGCCCCTCTCCCTCACCAGGGCTAACCCATCATTCTGGAACTTTCTACAACATTTACTAGACTCATCTCTACTTCATCCATTCCCCTCCCCTCCTTAGCCTCCTCCTTCCTCTCGATGATCACCTGGCCAGCCTTTTCTGCCCAGTTCTCCCAGTATCCATCCTCCCTCCCCACAGTAGAGCTGAATGGCCGCCAACATTCAGATGTATTATTCATTCATTCCACGGTCATTTCCTGAGTTGCCTCTACGACAAGCACTTGATACATAGGAGGAATGACCCGGGCTCATCCCCGCACTGCTTACCAACCAGGGAGTTTCCTCCCACCAGCAGGGCTTCCCCGGTCACAGTGGCTACTCTTGAGGGAGCAGCTAGATTCCTTCCCCACTGAGAATCCCTCCTTGATCTACTGTGCTGACTATGAGGACACCTCCCTGATACCCCACCCCCTCAAAACATACACACACACACACAAACACACACACACACACACACACACACATATTCATGGAGGGCACAAACCCCAGCACTGCTTTTCTGCAGCTTGGAAGAATCTTGCCAGGAAGATGGCTGTCCCCCGTACAGCCAGGCCTGGGGGCCAGCATAGAGCTCTTGGGCCCTGGATCCTAAAGCACAGGCTTGGGCTGGGTCCTGGGCCTTGAATGGCAGGAGGATTTAATTAAATCCCAGTGACAACATGTACCTTCCTCAGAGCCAGCTGCTGTGTGAAGTGCCACACATCATATTATTCTGATTTAATTCTCATAACCATTTTAGCCCTGATGGCAGATGAGAAAACTTGATGTTCCCAATGATACCCAGGCAGTAGAGCCTGGTTTAACTCCAAAACAGGTGGCAGGGAGCTGTGGCCAGGACCATCACTGCACAGCACTCACAAGCTTCTAATGACAGTTAACAGACACTCCCTCCATCCCTCCGGAAGGGCCTCTTATTACAAACTCTTCCACCAAGTAGCAACTTTCTGGAACCTTCACATGACAATCTACTCCGAGATGTTCTTTGAGCATCTTTCTCTGGGTGAAGCCAGAAACCAGAAGTGATCTCTGTTTCTGATCTGATGGGGGAGGTTGCCCTGAACAGAAAACTCTGGTATCTAACAGGAGAGGCCTGGCAGAGGGAGGAGGAGAGAGCAAACTCCCCTCTCCTCTCCCAGAGCCTCAAGTTGAAAGCAAGCTCTCTCCCCCTCCCCCCAGCACTCCACTCATAAAGCCCTGCCCATCCCTGGCTCCTGAACAAGAAATGTGAAAATAAAAGTGTCCCAGACATATTTGTACTGCCCTCTGGACCCTGCCTTGGGAGTTCCTTTGGCTTTCCCAGCTCACCTAGGCCTGGAGGCACGGCTCTTCTCTGCAGGCAGCCCTGCGGGGCCCTCATCCAAAAGCAGGGATCTTCAGAGGCTACTGTAAGGGTGGGTCACTCCTACAAGCAAAGCCTGCTCATGGCAGGAATAGAGGAGAGGTCTGGGCCAGGGACAGCCCTTGTCCAAGGGGAATATCTAGATTAAGGCTTCATCTAGGAGGGTCAGAGACTTCACCTCACATGCACAAAGCTTGGTAGGCAGGGGAAGGGACACTTGGTGACACAGTTCCACCCAAGTCAATGATGACTGAGTCACAGAACTGGGTGAGGTTCCACCTGGGAATCCCAACCTTTGCTCTCCAACGTTGAGGTCACCCAGAAGCGAGCAGGGTCTTCCCACTGTGTTTCTCCCATCCCCCCAATTCAATTCTCATGCCTTTGGCCAGAAAACCATAAACCCCCCTGTGAGGAGCTGCAGGTGTTAGAGCCTTATTTGGGGCCTATGTTTCCTAGAGGTCTCCTCTTTCTTCCTCAGTTCATTTTCTTAAGCTGTCTGGTTTTTCCTCCAAACAAACCAGGAAAGCACAAAGTCAACTGTAGCTACAGATTTCCAGAACCAGGGACTGCAGTCCATGGAATCCCAGAAGCAAGGGACACAGACACAGAACTGCCAGCCACAGCATGCCAGTACCCAGCTTGGATGGGGAGCTGAGTATCCTAGAATCACAGGATTCAGAAAGGCAGCTCAGAGACTCCCCGGGGGCTCAAATCCGCAGCCCACAGAATCTTCAGCGACCACAGCAAGTAACGCATGAAATCCTGGAACCACGGAAGGCAGAAGCGCTGCCCACGTTTTCTAGAACCACAGGAGAGAAACAAGCCAGGCAGGGGGGAGGGGGGCTCTCAGCACAGACATGGGAGGGTGGCCCAGGAGTTCACCTTATCCTATCTCCTCCATTTACAGATGGGACGGTTCGGTTGGTGGTTTCGGAGCTAGCAGACCTGTGCTGCCTCCTGGTCTGATGGAGCAGCAAGGCTGCCAGACCGGGATGCCCCAGCGGGGAAACCCCTGGAGAGCAAACTGTGCTCATTGGGGCACTTACCGGCCGTGTCGTAGAGGTTCAGGGTCACCTCCTTGTTGCCCACTGTCACGCTGGCCGTGTACTTCTCAAACACTGACGGGGCGTACTGCTGTAGGAGGAAGAGCAGGGGTGGTCTTTAAGGGGTGCGGCAGGGGCCCAGGGTCCGGCTGAACCCCCACTGCCTACCAATTTCACCCCATCCAGCTCAGTGCTCCGCAGCCCCCTGGGCTCTGGAATTCCCATGGGATGCCCCGGAGTGGCAGCCGCCCCTAAAGGCTCAGGACCTCGGGACCTCCGAGTCGAGGCTTAGGCGCGGTCTGAGGATGTCCCTCACCCCCAGTGGTCCCAAGCCCCTCCCACCCACCAGCGGGCCTCACCTCGGGAAAGGAGCCCTGGCTGTACACCATGAGCAGCGACGTCTTACCGCAGCCGCCGTCACCCACGATTACGATCTTCAGCTCCTTCTTGCCCGGGCGCGGAGCCGCGGTCGGGGCTGGGGCCCCGGGGGTGTCCATAGCCCGGAGCCAGCTGCACTGGAGGCTGCGCGCCCGGCAAAGCCAGGCTAAGCAGTCGCTGCGGGGGCGGGGCTAAGGAGGCCCCGCCCCCGAGCCAGCACCACCTCCACCAGGCAGCCTCCCGAGCCCACCTCCGGCTGGTTTCCTTTCTACCAGGGTCCCGGCCCTGGGTCACTTCCAATTCCCAGGGAAACTGAGGCAGCTGAGAAACGGGGTGCTGGCTCGTAAGCGCAGTTCGCACTCCCATCCCGGCGCGTCAATGCGCGCCCCCAGCGGGCAAGGCTGGATCGTTTCCACCACTCCACTACCCGCACCCTTGATTGGCAGGCTCCGCCTTTCTGACCAGGACCCTCTGATTGGCCATCTCGGCCGTCCCCCTCGGACAGGAACTTATTGATTGGAGAATTGTACCCCTAGCAGCCGGGTTCTAGGAGCTCTGGGGAAAGCCCCCATCTCTGGCTATGTAGCATGGCTGAAATCAGCCCCTGGCCTATTTCCCTATAAGATGTAGTGGTGCCGGGAGGCTATGGCACAGGAATCGTGTCTGCTCACCTAGGATGGCCCTGACCCTCAGGGGACCTTGGTGCGCTTGCTGGCTAGCGGTGTGGAATGGCAGTTACCTACGTCCCTCCACTTCCCTAGGTCTGCAGGGAGGAAGCGTGGCGCCCTCTGTCGGGACCAGGCTTTGGAGTGGGCCGCAGGTGAAAGGCTTTCGAGGGTTAGTACCCAAACACGTGGCCAATAGCTTCCTTCCTGCAGGGGCCAGAGGCGTGAAACCAGCCAGACATCGTGGGGGAAGGGGCAAGCCAAGGGAGACCTACTTGGATGAATATGTCTCACCAAGAAATGTCATTAAGTGTTCTGCCCAGTAGCCTTACATCCATCACCCCAGGACTCCTCCTATCCCCTGCCCAAAACCACTGTTGGTTTGAGAGCTTACTTCAGTGCAGGTACTATCAGGCTAGCTGGCTGAGACCACTCGTGGCCATCCCTTCCCTGTGTTACTGTGGGCCGACTGTCCCCTACTCAAGCAAGGACTGGAGGGAGATGGCTATCCTCAGTAGTAACAAAGCATGGTCGAATGATGTGGTCCTCCCTGCTGGGGTAGGTAAAGCTGGTGTCTAAGAGAACTGGTATCATCATGGGGGATGTGTATGGCAAATTACATGGTTTCTTCAAGGAGGAGCTGGCAGAAATCAGGTTGTTCTTGCCCTTGACCATGCCTCCAAGACTCCTAACATTCAAGTTCTCAGGGAAGGTCAAGTAAATTTCACTTTGTGGAGGTAAATGGTAAATTGCCAACCTAGTAGCTCCTAAGTGCTAGCTCAGTTCCAGTAGGTGCTAGGCAAGTTCTGGCCACCAGGGAGCAGCAGCAACTACTGGTGGAAACCAAGACAACAGCCAGAGCCAGGGAGGGCGGTGCCGGCGCCAGCATCCGCCCAGGGTGTTAGGTGGAAGACCTCTGGCCAGTCACCGGGCAGAGGAGCATCTTCTGTGTCAAGGACCCACAAGACAAATTTACAGAGACTCATCCGTTCCTTTTTTTTTTTTGCAACATGTTTATTGAGAGGCAATTGGGTTCCTGCCTCATAAGAGCTCAGTCTTGGGGAAGCAGGCTGATGGGGTTTGGGAGATGTGAGCAATTTAGAGAGCACAGTCAAGGTCCCAGGGAAAGCTGAGGTGGTTGGCATTTGAACTAAGCTGGGCAGTGCTGGATGGTAGGCTAGATACTCTGCCTGGGCAAATGCACTGTAACTAGGAAAGCCTCAGGTTCTGCAGTGGCCGGGGAGTGAGACAACCAGGTGAGGCTTTGGAGTGGGCCACAGGTGAACCATTTTCAAGGGTTAGTACTCAAACCACATGGACAAGTAACAGGGGTTCAATGCTGCAGGGCCTGACTGCCAGGCTCAAGGGGGATGTTGGAAGGAGGCTCCTGCACAAGGGAGGAGTCCAACCACAACTAGGCCTGAGTTATCCCAGGGTGACCAGGAAGGAGCCAGCTTGCTGGCAACGCAGGGCTGGATCTGGTGCCAGTCTCTCAGTGGCACCCTAAGGTTGTCGGGGGAAGAGGGGGCCAACCAAGGATGGAGTAACTGTGCCATGAACAGTGAGTTTGGGGAGTAGGGGGTGAGGTGAGAACCACTTACCTTTGCAGGGGCCCCAGGCTTCTCCCCTCCAGCTGCACCCAGCACCCTGAAGCTCAGGGAAAGATAGGGACAGGAAGAGAGAACTCACTTAGGCTCATAACACCTGGTTAACAATACACACCATGGAGGGCTGCTGACATTTCTCAACATCCTCAGACCTCAGTATCTTCATCCTTCATCCACTCTTCGTCCTAGAAATGTGGCTATGATCTCTGCAACAGAGCAAGCCTGCACAAAATGCAAGGGAGGAAAGGAGCAAATACCAGCATTCTCCTGCCTGGGCCCAGGGAGAACAGCTGCCACTGGCCTGAGACTGCCTGCCTACCCACCCACCCCTGCCTGGTCAGAAGGCTGGCAGAGCCCCAGCCCCATCCAGCCTGGAGCGTGTTTGATTTGGACCCAGGACTCATGGTAATGGTGGGGCTGAATATGTAGCTAAAAATACCCAGGAGCCTAGCCAGCTGCTCAGAACTTCCTAAGAGGAGGCCTGCCAGGCTAAGCCAGCTGCAGAGCTGGGCACACCCACCCAAGAGGCCTGCTCCTTCACCTGCAAGATGTTCTGAGGACCCAGACCCAAGTCAATCTCCCACTCACCAAGAATTCCTGGAGAGTTTTAGGAGGGAAAGAAAAAAATCTTTAGGCTGATTCTTGCTGCAAGAGCTGGGGGACACAGAAGCCCCAAGGAGATACCAGGTGGCCTTTGTAGCCACAAGGAGGCCTCTGCAGGGTTGTGGAGGTTGCTGATCCACTTTGATCTTTCAGGGCAAAGTCCAGCCAGTCCAAGTTAGGATGGGGCACCCACTTCCCTGGGTGTTGAGGCACCATAAATTGTTTAACCACCCAATGATTAAATAACAATGGAAGATAAAGATCCCAGCACCCCCATCCCAAAGACAGGAGCTTTAAGCTACTTCCGGAGGGCCCAGAGAATCCAGGTGGCCAAGCCAGGATACCTGGGAGAAGCAGGCTGTCTATCCACCTGGCTAAAGGACTCCCTCTAGGCCTCAGCAGCCTATAAGCATTAGAGGGCAGGTGGAGGATGGGTAGGTCACCTCTGGAGTACAAAATGCTCCCCTCATAAGCCAAGGTGGCATGTGCCTATGGTCCCAGCTACTTGGGAGGTTGAGGCAGAGGCTCACTTAAGCCCAGGAGTTTGAGGCCAGCCTGGGCAATGAAGTGATTCCCTCTCTTTAACAAAAATTTAGAAAGAACTCAGGTTACCTTCTAACTTCCTCCTTCCAGTTCACATAGGCAGGAAGTGAAAGGTAGACACAAGTTGGCTGGAGAAAGCATTGGAGTGAAGAGATCCTATATGGTGGGATGTCACTCTCCCCAGTCCAAGCAGCTACATGTCATCGGTCTCTACGGTGAGGGTCTAAAAGGTCATATTCAGCACTAGGGCTCCTGGTGCAGGGACCGGAAGAGGTGGGACACTATCCTCTCAGTAGTAAGGTTAGTCCAGCCTCCTCCCAGCCCCGGAAACCCTTCTGCTGGCGCTGGCGTGGCTTTCTCTCCGGCTTGCTTGGAGCAGGCCCGCCCCTAGCTCATTGGGTGACTGTGGGTGGAGCACCTCTCTTAGAGCCAGGAGAATGACAGGAGGACAGGCTGCCCCGCCCCTCCATGTCCCAGGGGAAGGAAGGTGGGGACAAAGAAAGAAGAGGGAGGTACTGGAAAGTCAGAAGCAGGGAGAGGCACAATCCTTCCACGTTGCTCTGAGCCATCTCTACCTTCCAAGAATCACATCCAGACTATAGTTTAGCACCTTCTTGCTTCGTGAGGGTCCAAGGGTAGGAGTGGAAGGACTGGCTGTTAGGCCAGCTGGAAGGGGAAGACATAAATCAATCATTTAGGCATCTGAATCAGGGGGAAGTAAAGACCCCAGTGAGTCAAGGGAATTCAGTGAGGTTATCATTTAAGTGACTATGGTATGGGCATCAATGGGAACTACAGCAAATTCGTCAAAGCACTTTTAGTCTCTTCCTTCACTAGGGCTGGGGGGGTAGGACCAGTGGGGCACAGCCTGGTCCCTGCACTGGTCTCTTTATTAGAATGGGACCAGTGGGATACAGCCCCACTCCCAGCAAAGGAGAAGGATCAAGGGCAGCTCATCTGGGACTGGAGACCCAGCCGACCCTCACCAGGAGAAGCCAACAGCACCATGCTGGCTACTTCTAACCAGACAGCTCTTGGGCAGTGATGCCAGACAGCTGGCACCAGAGGGAGCCCAAAATAACCCAGACAGCTGGGGCGACAGGGTGCCCAAGCACTGGGCTGAGAGTCAAGACACCTGGAATCCCATCCTGGCTGAGCCAGTAGTGGCCTCCTGACCCTAGGCAAGTAAGTCACTTTTCTCTGGGCCATTGGTGGGTGACTCCAAATCATGATCCTATCAGAGGTTTCTACCAGAGACTAGCAGGCAGCCTTCCTAAGGAAAACATTTTTCACTCTGCCTGGAGGAGTCCCCACGTGCTTTAAAAGGTGGGCTGGCAGGGGAGGAGCTCTGGAGGCAGCCCAACCCCCACGAGGCAGCCACTCCCAGCAACAACCCAGATCACAATGGAGGCTGAATATTGTGAAGCTGGCTGGGGAGGACGGCCCCCTTTCCTCCCACTGACTGGCCTTTCCAGCATGCATCATTACTATCATTTCACAGGGGAGATGCTTGCTCAAGGTCACCCGCACCATCCAGATTCCAACCTATGGCTGTCTTAGAGCCTCCCCTGATTAAGTACCAAAATGCCTACAACTAAGTTCATAGGATTCCCCAAGTCAGTTTAGCCGGCACACAGGGGTGGGGGAAGGGCAGGGCTGCTTCAATTTGGAAGCCAGGGGCCAAGAGCAGAGGCACCTGGACCCAATCGGTTGGGTCATCACAGACTAAAGCAGGGGTCAGAGATCAGGAGCATACCATCTCCAGCCGTGGAGCTTCCAGGACGGTTAGGAGGGCTGACAACCAAGGTCAGCTGGTATTAGAATACAGCTGCACCCACTGAACAACTGCTACCTGCCAGGCACCTCAACACCCCAGGTGCTGCCTAGCACAGAGGGTCTCAAAACATGTTGGCTGAGAACTTGTTAGAAGTGCAAGTTCTCACACTCCACCTGAACCAGAAATCCAAAGACCGGGGACAGTTGGTTTTAATGAATCTCCTGCGGGATTCTGGCACCTTCGGAAAGTTTGAGAAGCCGTGATCTAGCCCCACTTTTGTGGAGGAGAAAATGGGACTCAGAGACCCTGTAACTCATGCAAGGTAACAGCTGGTAAACAACCATAGAGGTTTCACACTAGAAATCAGGTTACACATGCCTGCCCATTGGGGAGCAAGGAGGATACCCTGGAAAGGGCAGGAAGAGTCACGGAAACCTCCGGGAAAGCTGGCCCAGATCTCATGCCTGTTTCTTCTTCATCTCACTAGCAACCAGACATCATATTGAAGGCAGGAAGAGGGGGCTGCGGCCAGGACATCTCAGAAGCAAGAGGCATCCAAGGCCCTCCCCCCACCACAAACACACAACTGGGGAATACTTGCAAGTGCAGCCTCTAGTTAGCTGCTAAATTCAGCAGAGTTGCACGCCCCAAATGCCTGACAACAGAAGCTGACAGGCGGGGCTGGATAGACCCAGCAGGCCGCCCATTTCACACACAGTCGCCGCATCTGTGTGGGGGAGGGGCCGCAGAACCAGCCCAGCGGGTTTGGGGATCCCAACCCGCCCTCCCCGGGCGTCAGGCCAAAGCCCCCAAATCGCCCTCACAGCCTGGGAAAGGGTTCTCACCTACCTCAGTGGGAGGACTGTCAGTCACACTAGGCCTGCTCCTGCTGTCCAGAAGAAAGGATTGTCCACTCTGCTGGGGTACCAAGACATGGCCCCTTCTCCGGTCAAGAACCTGGGGGGAAGAATTTCGAGGGCCTGTTACGGCAATCCCCAACGCGTGCCAGAGAATTAACTGGCCAAATGCAAACCTACAGGGTCTTCAAGGCGGAAAGGGAACCTCACAAATGCTACCCCCGCTTCCCAGCTGCCAAGGCGGCCCTCACCCTGGAATAGATGGGGGGTGGGGGTGGCTGAGTCACCTAGGTTCAGCCCCGGCGCCGAGCAGCGGGAGGCAACTCATCTGCATTTCCAAAGGCCCGCCCAGTCGGCATCCCCTCCCCCAGGAAGGCCAAGATCTGAGGCTTTACCCCAGGGCCCAGGCGCTGGGGGGAACCCGGGGAGGCCCACTAGGCTTTCCCAGGCCCCAACCCCCACCTCCTGGCAAGAGAGCTGGGTCAGAGGGGTGTGCCCAGGGCGGCCAAATGGGGAGTCCGCGGCCACTGCGAAGGCCTTGATGTCCCTTGTGGGGACAAAAGGGGGAGACCCGCCCCTCTGGTTCGGCTATCAAAGGGCGACTGCGAGGCAGGGCCCCGACGCCAAGGCCCGGGTGGGCGGCGGGAGGTGGCCAGGGGTCAGGGCTGGGCCACGGGGAGGCCTCCGCGCCGGCTCCGTGGCCCTTTGCTACTGGCTCCCGCGCGCGAGGGAGGAAGGGCCGCGGCAGCCGGCCAGGTAGCTAGGCCGCCTCGTGCCCGCGTGGGCCTCCAAGTCCCGGGCCGCTGCGGAGAGCCGGGTCTCCGCCCCCGGCGGCCTGGAACGCGGGCGGCGGCTCGCCAGACCTTCCCTCCCCTCCTCCAGCCTGGCGCTCGGAGGCCGCCACCGCCCGAGCCGCAGGCGGCGCACGAAATGGCGCCCGCCTGGCCGCCGCGCCCTGAGGAGGCGAGCGCGGGAGCCGCCGCGCGCGACGCCCCCGAGGCCCGCGTCCCCCAAAACGGGCCCGACGTGCCGGGCCCGCGTCCCCGGCGCCATGCCCTGCGGGATCTCGGGTCCGAGCGGGCCTCGGGCCCGCCACCCGCTCCAGGCGCCCAACGAGCTAGGAAGCAGGGGGAGGAAGGAAGAGAAGAGCGGCCGCCATTAGCCAGCGCAACCCTGCCCGGCCGGGCCCGCCCGCCCGCAGCCGCAGCCCGGCCCAGCCCGCGGCTCTGCTGCTGGAAACCTGAAAATAAAACTCGTGTTTGGGAGGGAGGAGCGAGCGCAGCCGGGAGGACAGGCAGCGCCGGGCTGCAGGCGGGAGAGATGCTGCGTCATGGTGCCAACATGGACGCCGGCCTTTTGTCCTTGCTCGCCTGGGAAGCACAGGCGCGCCCCGGAGCCCCGGAAAGCCGGCTTCGGGGTGCAAAACCCCCACAATCAAGAGGGAAGGAGCCCCTCGACCGGGTGGGGAGGTTTCCTCGTTTTTTGAGACCCTGTCTCCAAAGCACTTCGATGTCTTCTCCCCACCAAGGCTCGACCCTGGGAGAGCCCGGGGGACGAGCGCAGGCGGCTCCACGGATGCCCGAGCGTCGCTGGGGAGACCCTCTTCTGGCCTCTGGGGCCGGAGAGGCAAAGGGGTCTTAAGAACCCCCTTCGTCCCCGCACTCCGCTCTGGCTGCCAAACACAAAGCTCCAGAAACCTCCTTCTCCCCTCAGCTCCCAAACACTTGCAGCCCTTGGCCTGCTCAATAAAGGATTTCCTCGAAGGGGCAAAAGGCACTTTTTTTTTTTTTTTTTTTTTTTACTTACCCGCTCAGCCAGATGCCATGGAGCCTAGAAGAAGAAGCTGGGCGGTTGTTTTGGAGACATTATTATAAAAAACACTTTTTTGATTGATTAGTTGGGAAAATTTGGGTTTATGGTATTGTCTTTTTTGCTGTTACCTTTTTGTAAGTTATACTCTCATGGCATTTTCTGCTTCCTTCCACGTCTGCATTTTCCAGTGTTGGGTTGGCAAAAAGTCGGCTTCGCAGAGGACTGTTTACTGCTCTGGATATAGCAATGGTGTGATCGTCATTAAGAGACAAAAGGCGAAAACACACAGTCAAACAAAAGGCAAAAGCGCAACAGCCATCCCAACCACCATAGAAAATACCACCGAGTTAACGTTGGTGTTTGGCTCGAACCAGCTAGGACTTGTTTTCCAGTTTTAATCTAGTTTCCTGTGACCGCTTTAGTCTTTCTACACAAAGAGAAGGTCTTCCTTTCTCTCCCTACCCCCCCACCCCACCAAGAAGAGAAAAAACAAGAGCTGTTTTTCTTCAAATAGATCGATTTTCAAAGAAAGTGTACACGTTACTGGGAAGAAAGCTGACTAGCATTTATTGCTGTAAACATTTTCAAAAGCTTGAAGCTAAAAACCTTAGCTTTATAAAAGCAAAATCGTCTAAAAGCATTTTAACTGGCTTATATTAGACAAGAGAGACAAAGACATACATGCAGATGAAGGTTCGCAAAATTAAAGGACATCTCAGCCAACATTTACATGAAAACTGCACTGCGTAAGGACAGAATGGATTGGGTACTTACAATGTAAAAGGTTTTTAAAAACTTAAAAAAGAGTAACAACTGCTCACAATTTTTTGTTGTTGTTGCTGCCATTTCGCTAGTCCTAAAACTATACATTTAAAACATTACCTTGTTAAAAAGAGAGAAGGAGTTAATAAGATGGCCAGGTATAAGTGTTTAATAGAGGAAACTATATTTAAAAATTTATTGTTTAAAGAGAATACAGATTAAGACAGCTCCAAGCTCCCCCCCACCCACCCAAGAAAAAAAAGAGGAAAAAAATTAAATATGTCATTTACTTAGGTTTTTTGGAATTCAAAACTGTTAACTGCTGACATTAATGGTGTGCTATGACCTAGTTATACAAGACAAAGATGGATTCCAAGTCATAAGGAAAAATCCAGATCTTTTTAAAAGGTCTTCTTCATTCTTCCAATAGTGAGTCCTTTAGCCTGTTGACAAATGTTAAACAACACATTCAGGCGTCCTGAACTGGATGGTGGAGTCAAAGGAAAAACATTCCCCACTTGCAACAAAGGAAAAACACACTTGGCCATTTAATTCCATTGCAGAAAAATGGCTCCCCTCATCTGTTGGCCTCTCCTTGGTGTCTGATGAAGGATGTTTTGAGATCAGCGTCTAATAACTCAAGCCCTATAGAAGCCACGCGCTGATTGGCTGCCGCGCCCTGCCGCCCTGCTCCAGCCAATTACCTACCCACGGCCAAATTACAAACCCCGAAAAGAGCCCCAATATGAAATACACGACCACGAAGCCCCAACGAGACGGTTCGTTCGCCTGAGCCGCCCGAGAGGAGAGGCAGAGGGGGCTGCAAACGCGTCCTCGCGAAGCCCGGGAGCCTCCGAGTTGAACTCACAAAATGGAAGCCGCGCTCTGATTGGTCACCACCACTCCCGGACCTTTAATAAAGAAAGGGGAAGGAAAAGATAAATGCAAAAAAGGGGGACTCTCTTTCGTTGGTGGCTGGAGCCGGGGGTGTGGGGGGAGAAGCATGTGTTCAGGACAATTACAGGGCGCTCCCCTCCAAAAATAAAAACAGAAAATAGCTTCTATCACTCAGGTCCAGACGAGGGCTGCATCCTCCCAGGAATGTGAATGCTAATGTGGTTAAAATCCTGGTTTCCCTTCCCCAGCTCAGCTCCGGGGGGAGGGGGTCGCCGGGCAGAAGAGGAAGCCGGAGCGGAGATACCTCGATTGCAACTTGTCTTAGGTCGACGTCTGCCTCCCCCCACGGCTCCCAGCGTCTAAACACACAATCGCCTCCCCCAAAACTCATCTTTTCTCCCCGAGTCCCCACGCGCCCACCTCCAGTCTTGGCAGTTTAGAAACAGTTTGGGAGGCCCGAGGCGCACGCCGTGGCAGCCGCGGCTCGGAGAGTAGCCCCAGCCGCGGGAGGTAGAGCCAAGGGAGACCCCCCTCCCCCGCCAGCCAAGCCCCCCACCTCAGTCCCAGCAGAATAAATAAATTAAAAGGCCTTCCCCCCCCGGGAGGGGGGAGGCAGTGTGGGAGCGCGCGAGTGAGGGGTGGGGGGCCGCTGGGGCCCGGGGCTTTGGCGGCGCAGCTGCCGCCACCGGGAGAGTGCCTGGGGAAGCGGCGAGGAAGGAGAGGGGAGGAGGAAGAGCAGGAGGAGGAGGAAGAGGA
The DNA here is from genome assembly GCF_047511675.1 of Marmota flaviventris. NCBI lineage: Eukaryota > Metazoa > Chordata > Mammalia > Rodentia > Sciuridae > Marmota > Marmota flaviventris. The sequence goes on along the minus strand of NC_092498.1, from coordinate 136,876,172 downwards.
GGAGGGTGAGCGCTCGGGTCGGGCTCCTTAGCGGTGTATTGTGGGATGTGCGGCTACTGGGAGCCGAGCCTCCGCCGCCAGCCGCCTCCCGGGCAGCAGCAGCAGCAGCAGCAGCGGCGGCGGCAGCTCCGGGCCCGGCAGCCGCGGCGGCGGCGACCCCCCCTCCCGGCCCCCGGTCCGGCCGCCCCGGCCTCGGCTCCCGCGGGGGACACCATGTACTGGCTGGCGGCGCAGGGAGGCCGGCGTCCGGCGGGGATGTAAGCGCGGCTGGGGAGGGAGAGGCCGCGGGCAGCAGCCGGGCGGCGCGAGCCCCCGGCCCGAGCGGGCGGGCGGCGCCAGGCCTGCCGCGAGCCCCGCGCCCGAGCCGGGCCGAGCGGGCGAGCGAGCGCCACGCCGGGCGGCCGGGCGGGCACCATGGGCCGGAGTCCGAGTCCTCCGGGCGCCCCGGGCCCCGCCAGCCCGCACCAGGGGCCCCCGGGAGCCCCTCGCTGCCTCCCGGAGACGGTGGCCGAGCGGGCGGGCGCGTAATTCTCCCGGAAGGGTTATTCTCTCGCTCCATTCTCGTTTTGGGGGGAGCCAGCGAGACAGCTCCTTTCGGGGCGCGCTGGTAAGGTGGGAGGGGGTGGGGGCCGGCCGATCTGATTCTTTCGCGTGTGTGTAGAAGCGGCCGCCGCCGCGGCGGAGACGACAACAACTTGCTGGTTTTCAGGTTGGGTTAACGGCATGGAGAACAGTCACCCCCCCCCCCACCACCACCAGCAGCCCCCGCCGCAGCCCGGCCCTTCGGGCGAGAGGAGGAACCACCATTGGAGAAGTTACAAGTTGATGATTGACCCGGCTCTGAAAAAGGGGCATCATAAACTGTACCGCTACGATGGGCAGCATTTCAGCCTGGCGGTGAGTAGCCGGCGCGCCTCCCGCCGCCCCCACCGCCCCCAGGGGCCGAGCGGCCGGCACCCCGCTGCCCACCACCCGGCCAACTGTCAGCCGGGGCCCCACTCCTGGAGTTGGACCATGGCCTGGGGAAGGGGGTCTGCCTCTGCCCCTGGGGAGGGGACCAGCCCGCCCATTCCTCCCCCCATCCCCTCCGCAGATGTCCAGCAACCGCCCGGTGGAAATTGTCGAAGATCCCCGGGTCGTCGGGATCTGGACCAAAAACAAGGAGCTGGAGCTGTCGGTGCCCAAATTCAAGGTAGGACCCCTCCCCCTCCCTCCCCGAGTTCGAAAATAACGCCAGCCCTGACCAAGCCCAGCCGGATTCTGAGTTCCCGCCGTCCAGGGCTGGGAAGTTTTGGCGGGGAGGGGGAGTGGGGTGTCCCCCTCCCGGCCACTGTAAACAAAATAACACTCGGTGAAATTGTAATCACGGCGCTGATACAGTGTCCTGCACGCCCAGCTGGGGGCTCTGGGTCCCCACCTGGCTCCTGCCTACCCAGAGGCCTGGCCCCGGGACCCGCCCCCCTTCCCAGCCCAGTGACTTTGGGGGGACAACTTCCTAGTCCAAGGGGTCGCCCCTGACCGGTGAGCAAGGAGGGGAGGCCAGAATGGGGGGTGGGGAAAGAGAAACTGTTTCTTTTCCCCCTTTCCTTCCGAACCCAGAGGACTTCCACGTTCCAAACGATTTAATCCTCTGCTTCCCGGGCCCGCCCGCGTGCATTTTTTTTTTAATTTTTTTTAAATTTAACCCTTCGTTGTTTTTAAGCACTGGGGGAGTGGGAAATATTGTGTTTTTCCTTCGGTTTCAATGTTTTCCAAACTCCCTTCCCCCTCGGCCCCTGCCAGATCGATGAGTTCTACGTGGGCCCGGTGCCTCCTAAGCAGGTGACATTTGCCAAGCTGAATGATAACATCCGCGAAAACTTCCTGAGGGACATGTGCAAGAAGTATGGGGAGGTGGAGGAGGTGGAGATTTTGTACAACCCCAAGACCAAGAAGCACTTGGGCATTGCCAAGGTGGTCTTTGCCACAGTCAGGGGAGCCAAGGAGGCTGTTCAGCATTTGCACAGCACCTCGGTCATGGGCAACATCATCCACGTGGAGCTGGACACCAAAGGTTAGTGGGAGCCAGCTGGGGCCTGGGGGGCAGAGATGAAGGCTTCCTGTAGGCTTGACCCCTTTCACCAGCTTCCTCTACACTGTTGGGAAGCCTCTCATTCTTCCTTGGGATCCCTTCCCACAACTTTATATATATATGTATATATATATATTTGACCCCTCCTGAGAGTAGAGTCACATGGAGCTAAATGTGTTGTCTGTTGCTAAGAGACAGGCTATAATTTACCAAATGTGCTGGTTCTTGGCCACTGCACCCCTAGAGACTACCAAGAGGCTTCCCCACTGCTGACACCCCCCTTGTGGGCCCCTTTCAGAGTCTCGGTGGCCTGGGTTTAGCAGTCCCCAGTGTTGCTGCCTGTGTTAGGAGGAGGCATTTGTTTATTTGGTGTGTGTGTGTGGGAGAACTGAGGAAGAGCTGCTAAGGTACCTTTAAATACAGAAAAGAGAAGGTCCCTCAACTGAAAAGTGAATCCTTTAAGGATGGATACCTCCTCCCCCTTTACCCCTTCCCCTGAACCAATCTGAGCTAGAAGTGTTGTTTCATTGATAATGTTCCCGATAGGGCGAAGGGGGCGGGCTGCTCTGGGTGCTCAAGGGTTGACACTTTGTCTTCCCTCCTCTCTCTTAAAGAGACCGCAGCAACTTCGGAACAGAGTCCCGCTTGATTCACAGCCAGGCTGGGGAGCCACACCTCCCATCCCTGGGTTGCCTAGACTCCCCTGGATGCTGGCTGGAGGGTCTTACACGGCTCAGAGGGTGTCTCCCAAAGTTTGCCTGTGACCTCTCTAAGAAGTTCCCACCTATATGAAAGGAGGTGCCAGCTGCTCTGGGACCAGATAGCCCTGTTAGATCCCCAGCTCTCTGGGGCCACCTGGGAACCCTGCCTGGGAGGACTTAGGTGCAACAGCTCCGGGGGTTTTGTGAGCACAAGGTTTGGCAGGCATCTGAGTACACCAAACCAAAATAGGGAAATCTAAACCATTTTTGTTGTTGTTTTGATTTTAATAATTAATACATATTAATTGAGTCTAAGATCATGCTGGGTATTTTGACTACCCCATCCACAATTGCTGACCCTATTTCTAGATGTACCTCTCCTCAGGGTACAAGCCTGAGGTTTTCATCCAATCCACAGCCCCTCCCCTCGTTTCCCTGGCTCCTCAGTCTCTGGGTGGGCAGGGGCCTATGGACTTTACCCCCTTGGGTGGCTGCAGTCTGATTTCCCCTTGAGAATCAAGTCAGCAGTCTGTTCCCATCACTTAAGGAGTCAGGTCTCACCATAATTCTATTTCTGAAAAAAATAAAAGTAAAAATAAAGAGGGGGAAAGAAACGGCCTGCAGAGACTGCCACCTAAGTTTGTATTTCAAGAGAGACCAGCAAAGAGTAAAGTGTAGCTCAAGGAATGTGTCTCCTTTGCATATGCAGCCAGCTGCCTCTGAGGTTCTATAAATATCAGTAATCTGGGGCCCTGGTCTGTGAAGACCTCTTTGCTGAGGGGTGGAAAGTTCCTCATGGGGTCCAGTGGGGCTCGGTTGGACAGTACCCTGCAGAGTCTCCAAGCAAACTCTGGTCCTGGGTCCTCAGCTAGTGGAAGTCAGTGCAAAGTTCACAGTAATATGCTACTAGAATGTGTTTTGCAAACTTGCTTGTCACCTGGCCCCAGATAGTTAACAAAGTATCACATCTGTGTCACCGGACTTCCCCCATCCTTGCTATAAGCTCCGGGTGTTAAGTGGGAAGGTGAAAAAAGCAGGGGTGGGGGAGGAGGGTACTCTTTCTTTGGCACCATGGCCCAGGTAATGGGAAGGGACTTTGGCTGGGCTTGACAACTCTGAATTTGGAGGAGTCCTAGCCAGGGCATTAAATTCTGAGACTCAAGATAAGAAATATCAGTTTTGAAGCTTCATTGAACAGATGAGGATCTTGAGTGAGGTGCAAGGGGAGGGAGGATAGGAACTTGGTCAGGGGTCACGCAGCTTCCCCAGGCCTGGGATCCCAGACATACAGGACCCACAAGGATCCCAAATAGTTTAGAGACCTGTGGGGAGTGACCCATCCTAGAGCCTGGCTGAATGCCCCTGCCCTTTTCATCACAGGAGAAACCCGCATGCGCTTCTACGAACTGCTGGTTACCGGCCGATACACCCCCCAGACCCTCCCAGTGGGTGAGCTGGATGCTGTCTCTCCAATTGTGAATGAGACCCTACAGGTGGGTTTATCACAACCACTTCTCCCATCACCAGCTCCGTCATGTCCCCCCACCTCTGGAAGCTTTCAACTTCCTGATCAGACCCCCGCCTCAGCCCCCAGCTCACTATCACCAGTCTTGGAGACCAAGGCCTAGGAGGTAAATGAGCCTGCCACACCCACCACAGGTTCAGAGTGGGGTCTACAAGCCCCGTTTTTCCAAGCTCATTCAGTGCAGCTCCCCTGGGTTCGGCCTTGTTCCTGTGGCTTTGAGCCCACTAGGCCCCTCCCTCCAGCCCTCCCCCAGCACAGGTGGGGTCCACAGGCTTGGGGATGCTTTTCCACACCAATGCTCAAACACTGCTGTGCCCAAGGCCCTGGTGGGTGCTGCCTGCATCCCCCTCTATCTTTGTCCCCAGAAAACAGAGTTCAGGCCCTGTTTCCCTGACCCCCACCTCCTAGGACACTCACTGGGCCATCCCAGCTCCTCCCTTGGATCAGCCAGTGTGGTCAGGAGGGCAGAGCTCAGTCAGCCAGAGTGTCCTTCAGGTGCTTTCCCCATGTCACACTGTTTCAACCCACAGTGTGGGACAGAACCAAGCCCACAGCCACTCAATCCCCAAACCCTAGTTCTCAGTCATACTTCTGCCTAGAAGGTCCTCAGTGCCTGACAGCCGCCGACCGGAAGAACATCCCAGCCTATACCAAGATGGCAGGGTCTTCCTTTACTCTGCCTTTGGGAGTAGGAACAGTCCCCAAGATTTGCTAAGAATGAACAGAGTAACATTAAGACCCTCTTTCCTTGTGCCACAGAGCAACTTGGCTGTGGGTCCCAGCAGTCGGAATAAGAAAGGAAGCCTACCCTCCCGAGCCCACGCCAGATCTCACCTTTCTCCCTCTCTCTTCCCAGCTGTCAGATGCCCTGAAGCGCCTCAAGGATGGCAGCCTGTCTGCGGGCTGTGGCTCTGGCTCCTCCTCCGTCACCCCCAATAGTGGCGGGACCCCCTTCTCCCAGGACACGGCTTACTCCAGCTGCCGCCTGGACACGCCTAACTCCTATGGGCAGGGCACCCCACTCACACCGCGCCTGGGCACCCCCTTCTCGCAGGACTCCAGCTACTCCAGCCGCCAGCCCACACCCTCCTACCTCTTCGGCCCAGACCCCACAGCGACCTTCAAGGCTCGGCGCCACGAGAGCAAGTTCACCGATGCTTACAATCGCCGCCACGAGCATCATTATGTTCACAACTCTGCTGCAGTGGCTGCAGTGGCCGGGGCCGCAGCTCCCTTTCGGGGCTCCTCGGACCTCCCATTTGGGGCAGTTGGCAGCAGTGGGGGCAGCAGTGGCCCTCCCTTCAAGGCCCAACCGCAGGATTCAGCCACATTTGCCCACACTCCACCGCCTGCCCAAGCAGCCCCCACTCCTGGATTCAAGTCGGCCTTCTCTCCATACCAGACCCCAGCACCCCCTTTCCCCCCACCCCCCGAGGAGCCCACCACCACAGCCACCTTTGGGGCCCGTGACAGTGGGGAGTTCCGGAGGGCACCTGCACCTCCACCCCTGCCACCTGCTGAGCCTCTGGCCAAGGAGAAGCCAGGCACACCGCCTGGCCCGCCGCCCCCCGACACCAACAGCATGGAGCTAGGCGGCCGGCCGACCTTTGGTTGGAGTCCTGAGCCCTGTGACAGCCCTGGCACACCCACGCTGGAGTCATCCCCTGCGGGGCCTGAGAAGCCCCATGACAGCCTGGACTCGCGCATCGAGATGCTGCTGAAGGAGCAGCGCACTAAGCTGCCCTTCCTGCGGGAGCAGGACTCGGACGCCGAGCTGCAGATGGAGGGCAGCCCCATCTCCTCCTCCTCCTCCCAGCTCTCCCCACTGGCCCCCTTCGGCACCAACTCCCAGCCGGGCTTCCGCGGCCCCTCACCCCCGTCCTCACGCCCCTCCAGCACGGGCCTAGAGGACATCAGCCCCACGCCTCTGCCTGACTCCGATGAGGATGATGAGCTGGACGTGGGCCTGGGGCCTCGACCCCCACCTGAGCCAGGCCCCCCAGACCCTACTGGCTTTCTGGGCCAGTCAGCTGAGGTGGCCTTGGACCTGGCTGGAGACGGGACCCCGACCTCAGAGAAGATGGATGAGGTACCACCATGTCTGTCCATCTATCTGGGATTGATTTGTCTATCTCTGTCCCACTTTTTCTCCCCTTAAAACATTTAGGATAACTAGTTAAGACCTGGAAGCAAAAGGGTTAGGAGGCCAATGCCTTCCCCAATAGAGAAGCCAATATAACAGATTGAATTTAGAAAATAAAAAAAGGATGGGAAAAGCTCCAGAGACTGATCAAGCAGCTGGTTTGGCTCTGAGCTCCCTAGCAGCCAGGGAGAAAAGGAGAACATGGTTGAGTTCTGTTGCTCTCTTTATAAGGGGAGTTAAGAGTTTTCCATGAGATAAATTTTCCCCTGAGCTGCCTCCTGCCCCCTCTCTCCCATACTGGGAATTAAACCCAGGGGCACTGAGTTACATCCCCAGACCTTTTTATTTTTTATTTTGAGAGAGGGCCTTACTAAGTTGCTGAGGCTGGCTTTGAACTCTCAATCCTATAGGCGTGTGCCACTGTGCCCTGCTGACCTGAGCTGCTTTGATGGAGTTTGCAGAGACCTCTAGAGGGTGTGAGCTGTGATGATGGTTGTGCTGATGGCTGTGATGATGGAATTGAACCCAGGGCCTTGTGCATGTGAGGCAAGCGCTCTACCAACTGAGCTATATCCCCAGTCCCTAGGCCCCCCTCTTTGTTTTGCGGCTTAGGAATGCTCAGGGCTGGTCCTGATGCTCAGGCAGCGAGGAGAGGGACTAGCCAGGGTACTGTGCTGAGCCAGGCCAGTGGAAGCTCTGGAGTACTGTCTTTTACAGCCTGTGCCCTCTTAAGAGATGGGGAAGCCTGCGAGGCAGGTGAGTTTCCCTGTCTCCTGGCCTCTTCAAGGGAAGGAGTTAAAGACTGGTTTAGGGGACAGTAGCCAGAAGTGTGCATAGTTGACTGTCCCTGCTGTCTCCTCACTTCACCTTGGTCTCATTTGCCCAAACTTCCAGCCCCAGAAAGTTCCACCCAGGGGTTGGGGTGAGGGTGCTGCCAGGTTAGGAGAGGGTTTGGTCACCCTCCTGGACTTGGCTCCGCCCTCTCCTCTCCTGGTGGGGGCCCATGCCTTGGCCCTCCTAGACACCTGTCTTGGAGTTTGTGGGCCAGGCAGGCATGAGCAGCCAGGGGCACAGTCGGAGCTCTGTGCCCCTGTGGGCAGCAGGGAGGAGAGTCCCCCCTTCCTGGGCCCTTTGATGAGGCCAGTTTGGCTGCCTCAGGGAGGAACAGAGAGGAACTTGGCCTCCCCGGGAAGGGGCTGCAGGTGGCTGGGGCTCCAGGCAGTTCTGGGGAAGTGGTTTCTGGCAGTAAGTGGTCCAGGCAGGGGGAGTTGACAGGTGTGCAGAGGTGGAGAGCTGCTGGCCCTAACCCCTCCTTCTGGGCTGCCTGGAGCTGGGGCATTCGCCATGCTGACGAGCCGGTCCAAGGCTGAGAAGCCCAGAGTCACCAGTGGACAGGGTCTCCTCCACTGGGCTGCCTAAGGCAAGGAGAAAGTGAGGACCTGAGACCTGGAGTCTGGGGGGACTCTGGCGCCTGGGCACGGTTGAGCTCCAGGCTAGCCCTCGGGAGCCCCCTGCTGGCAGTGGGTAGAGCAGGATGGGGATCCTGGGGCTGGTGTGCTGTGTAGGAGAGCTAGGAGTGCTGTGCTCAGTCGCAGCCTAGGCTGGGGTTGAGGCTAGGGAGCAACCCAGAGGGGCCAGTGGGAGGGGAGGGTTCCTGCTTCCCAGAGGCTGCTGAAAAGCATGGGCTTCAGTTCTTAAACCTCGGCTCTGTCACTTACGGGTTATGTGACCTTGGAGAGGCACTTTCCCTCTCTGCATCTCAGTTTCATCATCTGTTAAATGGGCTGGTGAGAGCACCTGCCTCGTCTCAGATTGAGAGAACCCTGCTGCTAGGAAGCGGCCCCAGCCCAGCTCAGCCAAGGGGCTGGGCAAGGGCTGGAGTTCTGCTGGGGCTCCTGTGATTGGCTGGCTGCAGTGGCCTGGGTTAACCCTCTGTGTGCTGCTCTGGCCTGGCTCACCTGCTCACTGCTGCCCAGGACTGATGTCCTGGGGAGCTGTCTCCCGATATCTAGCCCAACCTGCCCGTCCTTTCCTCAAGTGCAAGGCTACTTTGAAGAGGGGGAGTGTGTGTGTGTGTGTGTGTGTGTGCGCGTGTCTGTGTGTGTGCGCGTGTCTGTGTGCGCGCATGTACGCGCGTACGTTTGTAGGGTGCCTAGTAAAATCCAGGGCTTCCTGCTTCTTATAGGTTTGGTATTTCCCTCCCTCCCATTTTCTTTGGAGGCCTGAACAGGCCTGACCTCTGGCTTTGCATCCTACACAGACTGCATCCCCTCAGCCTTCCGATGCATGCCTTCTTTCAGCCTATAGAAGCCCAAGCTGGGGGCTGGGGACATGGCTCAGCAGTCACTAGATCTGCAAGGCACTGGGTTCCATCCCCAGCCTAACCAAAAAAAAAAAAAAAAGCAAGTTCTGTTTCCTTTTCAGCCTGTTCATCCAAGCCAGGGCCTGAGCCACACAAGAGCCAGGGGTGGCCCCTCCCTCTCATCTCCACCCCTTCTCTAGCTTCTCACTCCACCTACACCAGGAGGAACCCAGTCTGGGGCCTCCCACTGGATCAAGCCTGTGCACTGGATCCTATAGTAAAGGGCCCTCCCTGGTCATCTGTGACCCCAATCATCCTTGCCCCCTCCCCCAATCCAGCCATTTCTGCATTCCAGCCATAGTCCCTGTGGGATGGGTGTCTGCAGGGTGGTCCTGGCCCTATTTCTGACAGACCATGCCCCTGCTGGGTCTGTTTCCTCACTTGTCTGGAGGGATCCTAGTGGGCCCCCAGGTCACAAGGTTCTTGGGCTCTTCTTCATATAAGAAGTGAGATGTGGGGGGGCCGGGGCTGTAACTCAGTGGTAGAGCACTTGCCTAGCACAAGTGAGGCCCTGGGTTCAATCCCCAGTACTGCAGGAGAAAAAAAGAATAGATGGGGAAGGGTGGAAGGTGCTCTCCACCCTGCAATGGGTGCATCCACAAAACTGGGTGCAGAGCACGATTCCTATTTACGAGTCCTTAATGCTGCGCTAAACCCACTCACTCACACACCCAAGCCTGGCTCACATGTCACCTTCTGCTCCAGACTCCTGGCCAGAGTGAGGACAGCAGTCTGACTGAGCCACTTCCTGGTTTGAATCCTGGCTTGTTTCTTACTGGCTGTGAAGCCTTGGGCAAGTTGCTTAAGCTCTCTGTGCCCCAATTTCCTCATTAGTAAAAATGTAACATTTACTTTGTAGGTTTGTTCTAAGGATTAACTGAGTTAATATATGTAAAGTTACCTGGCACATAGGAAGCACTACAGAAGTGTTAACTCTTAATATCACCTTCTCTGAATACACATTGAAACAATCCCTCAAATTGAAACAGAAGCTATTTCCCTCTGTCTGCCCCCACCCTACCCCTTTCCTTTTCTCCATGATGTACTTCCTGCCTTCATTCTGGCTGTCTTCTGAATTCTAGAAATTCAGTGCCACAAGAGCAAGATTTATGTGTTGCGTGGTCACCTTTGTGTGTGTCCCTGCGTAGCAGAGGTGCCTGGCAGGCAGGTGCTGGGCATGTGTTAAATGAGTGACTGCTCAGATCCCCATGGTAACCCCAAGAGGCAGGTGCTCTCCTGTCCTTTATGCACATGGAGAAACTAGGCTTGGAGAGGCTGAGTGACTTGGGAGAGGTCACACTGCTGGGAGCCCATGTTGCTGATCCATCTTGCCTTTGGATACTCAGGAGGCCTTTGGAGCTGCTTGGCCACCCTCCCCTGCTCACTGCCCTCTCTGCTCTCTCCGCAGGGCCAGCAGTCCTCAGGCGAGGACATGGAGATCTCGGACGACGAGATGCCCTCAGCCCCCATCACCAGTGCCGATTGCCCCAAGCCCATGGTGGTGACCGCAGGGGGAGCAGCTGTGGCAGGCCCCAATGTGCTGGCCCCTACCCTGCCGCTGCCCCCGCCACCCGGCTTCCCACCACTGCCCCCACCCCCACCCCCGCCCCAGCCCGGCTTCCCCATGCCCCCACCTCTGCCTCCACCCCCACCACCGCCACCACCAGCCCATCCTGCAGTGACCGTGCCCCCACCACCCCTGCCAGCGCCACCGCCTGGCGTCCCCCCGCCACCTATCCTGCCGCCCCTGCCGCCCTTTCCACCAGGGCTGTTTCCTGTGATGCAGGTGGATATGAGCCACGTGCTGGGCGGCCAGTGGGGTGGCATGCCCATGTCCTTCCAGATGCAAACGCAGATGCTGAGCCGTCTGATGACAGGCCAGGGCGCTTGTCCCTACCCACCTTTCATGGCCGCTGCAGCCGCTGCCGCTTCAGCTGGGCTACAGTTTGTCAACCTGCCGCCCTACCGGGGCCCCTTCTCCCTAAGCAGCAGTGGCCCAGGCCGTGGGCAGCCCTGGCCACCCCTGCCCAAGTTTGACCCGTCAGTGCCGCCACCAGGCTATGTGCCACGTCAGGAGGACCCGCACAAGGCCACAGTGGATGGCGTCCTACTGGTGGTGCTCAAGGAGCTGAAGGCCATCATGAAGCGTGACCTGAATCGCAAGATGGTGGAGGTGGTGGCTTTCCGGGCCTTTGACGAGTGGTGGGACAAGAAGGAGCGGATGGCCAAGGTGAGTAGGTGGGTGCAGAGCACCCCAGGTGGCCAGTGGGGGTGGGGCAGGAGCCTGGCCAGGTGCCCCCTTCTGCAAGGTGTGTGACAGATACACTGCCATCTGCATCCCTGTGTGGGGCGATGGACTGGTTGGCACTTGGAGAGGGCCACTGACTACTGTCAACAGTGCCCACTAGTCCACTCGCTCGATTAGATTGGTTGAAATGAAAGTGTGAATTGGGTTCCTCGTTCCCCTCACCAGACTTCAAGTGCTCAGCACTCTCACGTGCCCAATGGCCACCTCCTGGGACAGCACAGAGGCACCATGTGCCCAGCAGCACAGGTGGGCCACACCAAAGCACACTGGGCTTGGCTCCCGCCTTATCCTGGGTGGCCTTTGGTAGAGACCTGTCTTGGTGGGAGAGCTTTTCCTCTCTACGCAGTGGATGTCCTTGGTGATCTCATAGACCAGCAGTAACCGTTGCCGCTCCTCTTTTCCTCTCTTTTTAGAGATGGGGTCTGGCTATGCTGCCCAGGCTGGCCCCAAACTCCTGGGCTCAGGCGATGCCCCTACCCCAGCCTCCCAAGAAGCTAGGGCCATAGCTGCATGCTGTCATGCACAGCATCTCTCACTATCTTAAAATCCTCTCAGTCACTACCCTCAGGCCCAGTCCCCTCTACCCCCGTCCCCAGAGATGACCAGGGTTATCACTTTTGCTATCCCCCTCCCGCCAAGCACGCTTTGGGAAATGCTGCTGTGACTAAGAGCCTGCTCTCTGCAGTCCAGGTAAGCACACTTGTCAGAGCCCGTTCCTCATCTGTAAGATGGAACAGTAAAATGAGAACGAGCCACCTGACATCTCTGATGTCTGGTGCTTTGTGGTTCACCCTGATTACATTGGCCCTACCAGATGAGTCATAGTAACAGCTTCTAATAGCTACCAAGAACAATTTGAATGAAAGGAGCCACCATGCCTCGGTGACCTGCCCGATGTGAAGCTTTTAATATGGCTCATTTTAAAACGTCCCTCAAAGGCACAGCGTTTTGGAACTGCAGGGGCCAAGTAAAGTCCGTGGGTATTGTTTTTAATGCATTGGAAAAGAACAGAAAAATAAGGACAGTGTAAATCTTACTTATGAGACTTGCGTCCCCATGGTGTAGGTTACACACCTCCAGTGAGGATGTGTTGCTTTTGGAGTCTCGTCTCTAAATTTGGAGGCCTCTGTCCTGAGTAGCCCACCCTGCAGGTGAGGATGCGCAGGTCAGTGAGGCAGAGTGGGGCTCTGGTGCCTCCTGAGGAAGGTGAACTGCATGCCAGGAGTGCAGACAGGAGGCTCCCTGTCACCCGAGGCTGCTGTCACTGCCACTCAGGGAGTGGGCCTCTGGGGTCAGCAGCAATGTTCCAACCATGGCAATTCCCTGCTTCTCTCCCATCCCAGGCTTCGCTGACCCCTGTGAAGTCAGGCGAGCACAAGGACGAGGACCGGCCAAAGCCCAAGGACCGAATTGCCTCATGTCTGCTGGAGTCATGGGGCAAAGGCGAAGGCCTGGGCTATGAGGGCCTGGGCCTGGGCATTGGGCTGCGAGGGGCCATTCGCCTGCCTTCCTTCAAGGTCAAGAGGAAGGAGCCACCAGACACAGCATCATCTGGTGACCAGAAGCGCCTTCGGCCCTCAACCTCTGTGGATGAAGAAGACGAAGGTTTGCGCCTGGTCACCTCTAACTTCTTACTGGGGGCTGGGGTTCCCTTTGCCCCCATTTCCCCTTCCTGGCTGAGACTGTCCTCTCTTCCTACAGAGTCTGAGCGGGAGCGGGACCGAGACATGGCAGATGCCCCCTGCGAGCTGGCCAAGCGGGACCCCAAGGGTGTGGGCGTGCGGCGGCGGCCAGCTCGGCCACTGGAGCTGGACAGTGGCGGGGAGGAGGATGAGAAGGAGTCTTTGTCAGTGTCCTCGTCCTCGTCTGGGTCCTCATCCTCTGGGTCCTCCACCACTTCACCCTCATCCTCAGCCTCTGACAAGGAGGAGGAGCGGGAAAGCACTGAGGAGGAAGCCGAGGAGGAAGAAGCCGAGGAGGAAGCGGACGAGGAGGAGGAGGAAGAAGAGGAGGAGGAGGAGGGCGGCCCCCGGAGCCAGGTGTCCTGCTCTTCCAGCTCAAGCACATCTGAGAAGGTCTGCCTCGGGAGGCCTGCCTCGGGGTTCTAGGCCCGTCAGGTAGCCCCAGGCCACCTGCTTACCTGTCCTCATCCTTCCCTGTCCCCCAGGATGACGATGAGGACAGCGATGACACCGAGAATGAGGGTGAAGATGCAGCCCTGTCAGGAGCGAGTGAGGACGAAGGAGACTCAGAAGGCGGTGAGCAGGCCGAGCAGCATGGCCAGCCCTGGGCCCTCTTTGCAGAGGTGTTGAGGACCTGGCAGGGTGCAAGGAGCCCCCCAAAGAGTGCTTTGGGGCAGGAAAGCACGCTTTTGAAATCTGTACTCATCAGAGTGCACAACAGTGTTTTCTGATTCCACTCGTTGCAATAGCCAGAAGGCCGAGGCCGCAGAGCTGCAGGGAGAGCCTGGTGTCCAGGGCCAGGACTGCGTGCTGGTGGGTGGGCCAGGGAGGTGGCGAGAGTGTCGCACAGCTAGGCAGAGGAGGCATGGAACTGGGATTGCTCTCTTGAGTAATTATTTTTTAGTATCAGGGATGGAATGCAGAGGCTCACATATCCTAGGCAAGCAAGCTACCCCCCGCCCCAGCCTTTTTACTTTTATACTGGGACTGGGTCTTGCCAAGTTGCCCATGCTGGCCTTGAATTTGCAGGCCTTTCCTCAGCCTCCCAGGTGGCTGGGATTATAGGCGTGCACCTCCGTGCTCAGTGGGATTATTCGCTTTAAAATGAACAATTGGTTTTGTGTTATGTTTTTAAAAATGAAGTGTAGTTATCAACCCTGCTCCACACATGCCTGCCTGAGGCTGTGCTCAGCCAGATGCCCCCAGTTCGTGGCCTCTGGGGAGGCATCTGGCCCGGGGCAGGAGCACCACAGATCACCAGACTCTCCCTTTGTCGCACATCCAGAGGAGACGGTGAGCATTGCCACCTCCAAGGCAGAGGCAGAGTCATCCAGCGAGAGTTCTGAGTCTTCTGAGTTTGAATCAAGCTCCGAGTCCTCATCCTCGTCCTCGGAGGACGAAGAGGAGATGGTGGCAGGGCCAGAGGAAGAAGAGGAGGAGGAAGAGGTGGAGGAGGAGGAGGAGGAGGCAGTGGCAGTGGCAGTGGCAGATGAGAGCATGCCACCTGCAGGTGCTGAGGACTTTGAGCAGGACAAGGAGGAGGTGTCTCTGGCCCCAGGGGCATCTGCAGTGGAGCCGCTGGGCACAGAAGAAGAGGTGGACATTGAAGCTGAGGATGAAGCCCCCAAGGAGCAGACTCCTCTCCTGGAGGAGCCCCCCTTGCCTGTGGATGTTGAGGAGCTGGTCGGGTGCAAGGAGCCCCTGGAAGAGGCTAGCCTGAACCAGGAAGAGGCCATGTTGCTGTCTCCAGAGCCCCCTGCCAGGGAGATGGAAGCTCAGCCCCCAATGTCCCCTGAACATGTTCCAGGTACCACATGCAGCCTCCTGGGAGGGCAGTGGAGGAGGCAAGATGTCCTTGCTGTCAGAATCAGCCCAGGCTCCCTTCACAAGTCTCAGTTTCCTCTGAAATGGCATCAGCAGATGTATCTCCTTCATGGGGTCGCATGGGCTCATAATGAGATGAGGTGCCTGAATCAGGCACAGAACCATGAGGGACGAGCCCACCAGGGGCCAGGGCTGTTCTCTTCCATAGTACCAGGATTTCCCCTGTGGTTTAGTGCTTAGACCATTGGTCCTGTGAGTTGCTCCCAAAGGTAAGGTCATTTTAGTTCTAGGCAAGTGGGATGGCCTTGGGGTACGAGTCCAGGGAAAGGGGCTATGAGCTCTGCACCCTCCACTCCCTTGAGGGAGTTGCACAAAGCACATGAAAAGCTCTGATCACACCATCTGTAGAACTTCCTGCAATGGTGGAGATGCTGTCTTTGCGCTGACCAGTACCGTGGCCATCAGATGCAGTGTTGCTTACTGAGCTTCTGCAATGTGGCCAGAGCCACTGTGGAACCAGATGTGTGACGCTATTTAGTTTCAACATAGCCACTTGAGTTAATACCTGCCTTTACTCAGTCTTCAGGAAAGAAAACTGATGTATTTAGTTTAATGTATTTTGTTTTATTTACTTGCCCACAAACCACAGATCCTTGAATAGAGATTCGACATTAAGGTTCTATGGTCCCCAGTACTCTTTTAGGCATATAAAATACAAGAGTGGATCAGACAGACAAAAATACCTGTCCTCGTGGAGTTTATATTCTAGGGCAGGGTAAGAGGTGACAACAGACACATTAACCAGTGTGCTCTGTGACAGTAGGGAGGCATACCAGGGTTCCTTGCAGGCTCTGACAAGTCTTGCCGAGGAGACTTGTTAGATTTTGTTCCATCACAGAGCAAGTTTTCTTGGCCACAGGAACACAGTTTTTTTTGTTTGTGTTTTTGTGTGTTGCTGGGGTTGGAACCCAGGGCCTGTGCATGCTAGGCCAATGCTGCAGCCCAGTCCAGATTCATGGTCCTGAAGACACTGAAAGGCCAGCAACCATGTCTCCTATGTCTTCAACAAACCCCACCACCATTTAAATGAAGCACCCACTGTGTGCCTGGCTGGGGGCCAAGCGGTGTTTGGTTTAACTGCTCAGGAACCCTGGGCACTTAAGTATCCAGTGCGTAGTAGGGTGCGGGAACAATGTCCTGGGAGTTGTCTGGATCAAATAATGATGCTCTGGCTTTTGCTCTCCTCTGCAGAAGATCATCTGGAAGTGGAGCCCGAGCCCCCTCCAATGCTGTCCTTGCCTCTGCAGCCACCATTGCCGCCACCCCGGCCACCCCGGCCACCCAGCCCACCCCCAGAGCCTGAGACCCCAGAGCCCCTACACCCAACTGTCCCTCTGGAGCCTCCCCCTGAGGACCAGCCCCCACGTACTCCTGGCCTCTGTGGCAGCCTGGGCAAGTCTCAGAGTACGGAGACGGTGCCAGCCACACCAGGCGGGGAGCCCCCGCTATCAGGGGGCAGCAGCGGCCTGTCCCTGAGCTCCCCACAGGTGCCTGGCAGTCCCTTCTCCTACCCATCCCAGTCCCCAAGCTTGAGCAGCGGGGGCCTCCCACGGACACCTGGCCGGGACTTCAGCTTCACACCCACCTTCCCAGAGCCCAGCGGGCCCCTGCTCCTACCTGTCTGCCCGCTCCCGGCTGGCCGGCGAGATGAGCGCTCTGGCCCTCTGGCCTCCCCGGTGCTCTTGGAGACGGGCCTCCCTCTCCCCTTGCCCCTGCCCCTGCCCCTGCCCCTGGCATTGCCTGTCCCCGTGCTGAGGGCCCAGGCTCGGGCCCCTGCCCAGCTGCCACCTCTGCTGCCTGCCACCCTGGCCCCCTGCCCACCCCCCATCAAGAGGAAGCCGGGCCGGCCCCGGCGATCCCCACCATCTATGCTGTCCTTGGATGGACCCTTGGTGCGGCCACCAGCGGGGGCTGCCCTTGGAAGGGACCTTCTGCTCCTGCCAGGCCAGCCACAGACCCCCATCTTTCCCAGCACCCATGATCCCCGGGCTGTGACTCTGGACTTCCGGAACGCAGGGATCCCGGCCCCCCCTCCTCCCCTTCCTCCCCAGCCTCCTCCACCCCCACCTCCACCACCTGTTGAGCCTGCCAAGCTGCCCTTTAAGGAGCTAGACAACCAGTGGCCCTGTGAGGCCATCCCCCTAGGCCCTCGTGGGCGAGATGAAGTCACTGAGGAGTTCATGGAGCTGGCCAAGGTACGGGGGCCGTGGCGCCGGCCACCTAAGAAGCGCCATGAGGACCTGGTGGCCCCCTCCGCCTCGCCCGAGCTCTCTCCACCCCAGCCCCTCTTCCGGCCCCGCTCAGAGTTTGAGGAGATGACCATCTTATATGACATCTGGAACGGTGGCATTGACGAGGAGGACATCCGCTTCCTGTGTGTCACCTATGAGCGGCTGCTGCAGCAGGACAATGGCATGGACTGGCTCAACGACACACTCTGGGTCTACCATCCCTATATCCTGTGGGACGTAGCCGTCCATGTCTTTTAGGACTTCCTCACCACCCTCTGGGCCCCTCCCAGTCTGTAGCAATCATCAGTGCCCATGAAGCCAAGGGCACTGGCCACTCCTGCCCCAGGTAGTGCCTGTGCTGGCACCGTGCCAGGTTCCCAACTGAATCATCCTTGGTGCTCTGTGGCCCACCTCATCCCCAGAGTTGGTGGGGATGAGACTGTAGAACTTAGCAGTGGCAGTGGACACCAACTGTGTGTCCACTCCTCCTGGTGCCTCCCCATCTAATCCCCACGACCCAGCGAGGCCAAGGCAGTCGGCCTTCCACTTCCTAGGTGAAGAAACTGAGGCTCAGGGAGATGAGGTGATGTGCCCCAAGTCACTAGCTACAAAGTTGCAGAACTGGGACTTGAACTCGGGCAAGTCTGGCTCTGGAATCGAGCTGCTGGCCCCAATGCCTCATTGGAACTCTCTAGGGCTGGAGCTGTCAGTATCCCTGCTGTTCCAGACGAGTGAACCTTCACCCTGCCTCAGAGACCCTGCTAAGTATATGGCATCATTCACACCAGTGTACAGGGGAGACTGAGGCAGGGTACTTCCTGAACATACCCAGGGCGTGGCCATCAGAGCTGGCGCTGTGTCCGGGGGTAGCTGGTGGGCAGCTGAGATAGGTATAGACACCCCCGCGAGATGGGTCTGGGGTTAGGAAGGCTGGACCTGCTGGGACAGGCCTCCTGAGGGGCTCTCTGAGAATGTATGACCCTTGACCCACACCCACCCACCAGCCTCTCTTCAGCTAAGAAAAAGAAACGCGATGATGGCATCCGTGAGCACGTGACAGGCTGTGCCCGCAGCGAGGGCTTCTACACCATTGACAAGAAGGACAAGCTCAGATACCTCAACAGTAGCCGCGCCAGCACCGATGAGCCCCCTGCAGACACCCAGGTACTGGCACCAGGGAGCCCCCTTTGGCGCCTCAGGTGGGGCCATCCTGCAAGGGTTGCTGGTATGCAGACTGCGCCTCACCTGCCTGCTGGGGGCGGTGCCGAGGGGTGGGCGTGGCCTGTGGGCAGTGGAGAGCTTCCAAAGGGTTTTAATCAGGGACACGAGCAGAATTACACTTCCAGAGGTTAATTCATTCCCATTTTTTAAATGTTGACAGTACTAGGGATTGAACACAAGGGCTACCACTGAGCTACACTCCAGCCCTTTTTATTTTGAGACAGGGTCTAAGTTGTTGAGGTTGGCCTAGAACTTGTGATCCTCCTCCCTCAGCCTCCCCAGCAGCTGGACTTTCAGATGTGACCCAGCTCATCTCTTTTTTAATTCAGCAAATATTCCTTAGCTTCTGCTGAGTAGCAGGCACTGAGTGAGGGACTAAACGAGTGGACAATCCATTTCCTCATGGTATTTATATTTTAGTGGGATGGGGAGGAAATACGTGAGCAATAATTATGTGCTTCCAGGCAGAGCAAATGCTACGGAGAAGACAGGAGAGGAAGTTAGGGATTGGCAAGTTGGGAGGGTTCAGAGAAGGTCACATTTGAACCAGACCTGAGTGAAGTGAGGGGACCAGCTATGTGGAACAGAGAGAGGTCACAGAGAAGTAGAAAGACTGCAACAGAAAGTTGAGACAGGAGAGAGGCTCACAAGTCCAGGAGGTTGTGCATAAAGCAGGATGTGCAAAGGTCCTAAGGCAGGGGGAGCTCAGCAGCGTAAGTGGGACAGCTGTGGCTAGAGAGGTAGGGAACAGGTTGTCAGGGCCCTGGGGTCTGGGTTGACAAATTTAGACTTGTATTTTGTCAACTGGCAACCTGGGGGGTGTTGAGAGAGGTGGGGTCTTGCGGATCTCTCTGTGATGGTTGAAGCTCATGTGGGCTGCTGTGCAGAGATCCGGGGAGCTGCCAATACAGTTGCTGCAGTTTTGGGCCAGACATGAGGGTGGGTTGGACTCAGGGGGCCACAAGGGGAAGAGAAGATGTGTTTGAGGTTGGTCAGGAAGTCAGATGGACAGAATTGGGCCTGGATTGGGGATTGGAAAGGAAGAAATTGGTTGGGCAGCTGAGGGTCTGGCTTGCAGCTTGGGCTGGATGCCAAGCCTGAGGTGGGCATGCAGATGGCACCTTCACTTTGGGACAACCTCAGTGTGGGGTTTGTGGGACACCAGGAAGGGAAGTGTAGCAGACAGTATAGACACCCAGGTAAGCAGCAGAGCTTGGGATCAGGGCTTCTGGTCTGGGATCCAAACAGCTGTCATCAGGATGGAGCAGGTTTTCTAAGAGCGTGCAGGAGGAGGGAGCCGGCCTGGCAGCTCGGGGTTCAGGGGTGCGGCAGAGGCCGAGACAGGCAAGGAGGGAGCTGTGTGGGACACTGGGGGCCTTGCTGGGGTTCTCAGGGGTTAGGGCAGACACCTCGTATACTACAAAACTTAGCTGAGGTCAGGAAAAGTGGCAAAGGTTGAAGTGAAGTTGTGATGTTGTTTTTAAGATAGGAGAAACTTGAACACATACAGATGCTGATGGGAAGGAGGAGGCAGAGAGCCTGATGATTAGGGGTGGACAGGCCAGAGGAAGGAACCTGGGGAGTGGGGACAACAAAGAAGCAGAGCTTAGGGTGGGGCTGCCTCAGGTCCCAGGATGTGGGCTGCCCACCGAGCCCCAGCAGCCAAGTCCTGGGCTGACCTGTGTCTGTGCTGCGCTTGGCAGGGCATGAGCATCCCGGCGCAGCCTCATGCCTCCACTCGGGCAGGCTCGGAGCGGCGTTCAGAGCAGCGCCGCCTGTTGTCCTCCTTCACTGGCAGCTGTGACAGCGACCTACTCAAGTTCAACCAGCTCAAGGTGAGGCTGGGCCCCACCCAGGGCAGCTGGGGCTGAGGCAGGACCTGAGGCCAGAGCCTCACCCCTCCTCTCACTCCCTCCCCCAGTTCCGGAAGAAAAAACTCAAATTCTGCAAGAGCCACATTCATGACTGGGGCCTGTTTGCCATGGAACCCATTGCGGCTGATGAGATGGTCATCGAGTATGTGGGCCAGAACATCCGCCAGGTAGGTGCTGCCTGGCAGGATGGGTAAATGGTGGGCCCCGGGTCCACCCAGACTGACATCCTTTTGTGGCCAGGTGATCGCAGACATGCGGGAGAAACGGTATGAGGACGAGGGCATCGGCAGCAGCTACATGTTCCGAGTAGACCACGACACCATCATTGATGCCACCAAGTGCGGCAACTTTGCACGCTTCATTAACCACAGTTGCAATGTGAGTGTCCAATAAGGGGTGTCTGTGCCCAACCGAAGTGCTGGGCACCTAGGAGTCCCAAGCACAGGAATCACCTCAGCTTCCTTTCACACTTAGGTCAACTGGGGGTGTGGGGAGCTGTGGCCTGTAGGAGGCACTTTTCTCATCCAAGCCTCAGTGTCTCATCAGTAAAATGAGCGCAGTGAGACTTGTGTTGCTGTGTGAGGACTAATGGTGCTCAAGAAATGGTTGGTTCACTGGGCGTGGTGGCACATGCCTGTAATCCCAGCACCTTGGGAGGCTGAGGTAGGAGGATTGCAAGTTTGAGACCAGCCTCAGCAACTTAGCAAGACCCTGTCTCAAAATAAAAGGGGCTGGGGATGTAGCTCAGTGGTAGAAACCCCAGTGGGTTCAATCCCTACTCAAAAAGAAAGAGAAAGGCTAGTTCAGTTCTGTGTGTTCTGGGATCGCTCCTCTGTCTGGGGCCTTTTCTGTGGCTCTGTTGGCTCCGCGCAGCCCTAGAGGCTCATGCTCTGGACAGAGTCTCCCAAAAGAACTGTCTTTTTTTTTTTTTTATTGTACTGGGATTGGAACTCAGGGCCTCACACATGCCAGACAAGTGCTCCACCTCTGAGCTACGTCCTAGTCCCAGAACTTTCCACAGTGGTGTGACATCGACCGCACTGTCCTCTGGTGTGGGCCAGCTGTGTGTGGTTGGAGCACTTGAGTGGCCGGTGCAACTGAGAAACTGAGTTTCAATTTTGTTTAGTCCTATCGAGCCTAACAGTAGACAGTGCTCGGGACTGGGTAGGGAGTGCGGCCCCAGCTCCCCTCAGCAGCAGGCTGGCCCAGGCTGCTGTGGCAGTGCTGCCTAGTGAGCTGCCCCGGGACAGCTGCTCCACGTCTCACTGCCTCAGTTCCTTCATCTGTGAACAGGGACTGTGACAGTCCCTTCTTATGTAGGCTGTTGGGAGAGTCCAGTGTGCTACTGCATGTGGCCCGTGGAAAGTGCTGACAGTGACGAGTCCTCTGCGTGTACTGGCCCTCCTGATGGTGCTTTAACCGCCGTTGGGCTGGAGGGGCCAATAGAGCCTTTTCTGTGACTGTCCTGTGAGAGCTGAGGGATAAGGGGACATCGCCTTATGTAGGGCAACATGTGGCCAGCGGCCCTGGGGCGGGCATGTGGAAAACACCTGTTTGAGGGGCAGCAAGGGGACAGTGGGTAGAGGAGGGAGAGAGGACAAGGGGGAAGGTCTATATGCCGGGTCACAGGCTTGTTGGTTGAACTGAGGAGTTTCTCTAGAAGCCAAATCGGGTCCTGAGTTCAATCTGTAGCACACAGAAAAAAGGCCTAGCAGGCCACTAGAGGATATGGAGCCATGGGGTGACAGAATCTGCCATCCCTTGGGAAAACTGTCCCTGGCTGCCGATTCTGTGAGTGGCAGCAAGGGCTGTTGTGTCCAGGTGAGCAGTGAGTGGTGATGGGAGCCCAACTGTGACTGGTGGCATCAGGGACAGGGAGCAACAGGGAGCAGCAGTCAAGACTCCAGAGGTCATTAGGCAACAGAATCCCCTAGACGTGGTGGAAGGGCACTGATGGAGGACACCAGGAGCTGGGTGCTCAGGGGCCAGAGCAGGAGCCCATCAGGAATCAGCTATGAGCCAATGCATGTGCCCTGAGCAGGTAGCTGGGTTTCCGACTGTGGATGGAGGCTGGCATGCCTCTTCCATAAAGGGTCAGGTGGTCAATATTCTTGTCTTTGAGCCCCAAACGACCTCTGTAGCAGGCTTAGCTGCACCCTTGTAACAATAGCAACCATGGGTGATAAGCAAATGATGGGTGAGTGTGGCTGTGTGCCAATAAAGGTTTATTCACAAAAAAAAAAAAAAACAGGTAGCTGAGGCCTATAGTTTGCTGACCTTGTTTAGAGCTCAGAAAAGTAAGGCCTGGTCATGTTTATAATCCCAGCAACCAGGAAGCTGAGACAGGAGGATCACAAGTTCAAGGTCAACCTGGGCAATTTAGCAAGACCCCTGTCTCAGAATTTAAAAATTAATAAATAAATAAAACAGGGCTTGGGATGTAGCTCTGTGGTAGAGCACCCCTGGGTTCAATCCCTAATGTCCCACACATAAAAGAAGTAGTGAGGCCTGGGCCAGAGAGATTTTTAGGAGTTGCCTATAGCACAAATGGAAAAGGAAGTAGAAGCTCATCGTCATCATTATCATTTTTATTTACTATCAGGGGCAAGGGGTTCCTGTCACCCAGAGAGGGGGAGGGCTGAGCCTGGAGCAGCTGGCCCATGGGCAGGGACATACTGGGTTTGAGAGGCTGGGGGCCTCACCGTGCTGCCCCTCCCTACAGCCCAACTGCTACGCCAAGGTGATCACGGTAGAGTCACAGAAGAAGATCGTCATCTACTCCAAGCAGCACATCAACGTGAACGAGGAGATCACCTACGACTACAAGTTCCCCATCGAGGACGTCAAGATCCCTTGCCTCTGTGGCTCGGAGAACTGCCGGGGGACCCTCAACTAGGCCCCCCAGCGCCAAACTCGAAGGATGTTCGCTGCCACCTGGGCCGGACCCCAGGCCCCCGGGCCGGCCCCTCCCGCCCCATTTCAGGTGCTGTCCCTCGCCCCTGCGGCCATCAGGGCCTGGCGCCCCCAACACTACCCCAGGACCCGCCCGCAGCTCCAGCCCCGCAGCGGGAAAGGGCTTCTCTGTCTTTCCATCGTGTCTCTCTCATTGTTGAAGAAATGCTCCTTTCCAGATGTGCGTTTAGCCAGACGCCATTTCTGTCTCCCTCGGTGTCCCCGTCCCCGTGGCTCTCTTGTGCTCCTTCCCACCCCATCCTCAGCCTCTCCCGTCAATTTGCTGCTATGTGGTTTTGTCTTCTTTTTATTTCCCTCCCTGTCATAAGAAAAGACATTTTAACCGTTGAAATGTGAAGGCAGAACAGAGAGGGGGGACCCGGTGGGGCCAGAGGCCTCCAGGACGAAGGGTCCCTGCACCCTCTGGGCAGACCGGGCCAGGTGCTGGGGGGAAGGGCCGGGCTAGTCGCCTTGACCTCGACACTACAATGCCGAAAGGCCCCCTCTCTGCCAGTGAACGCAGTGAGGAGACCCCACCTCTTCCCCTGAGCTGCTCCCCAGTCTGTCCCTTCCCTGGGGCCTGGGAGAGCCAAGCTGGTCCCAGGCAGGAAGGTCCCCTGGGCACTCCCTGCCCCCCAAATCCTTGGGGCTCAATGTTTACTTTCTCATTCGGATGCCAGCAATGAGGGGGCTTCCCTGGGGCCCAGCGTGGGGGGCACTGGCAAGGGGGGGTCTCCACTCTCCACTGCCCTCAACCCGTGCAGGCTAAGGGGGCTCCCAGGGCAGGGGTCTCCCTCCACCATTACGGGCTGTCTGACCGTATGCATGTGGCATTTTTCGTTCATAAGCTTCACCCGCAGCCCAGCCCACATCCACCTCCCCGCCTCCCACCCCTGGCCACCCCTCAAGGCCAGAGCATATTTATTTTCGGAGTGAGCAGGTTATTTCTCCCAGAGAAAGAAAAATCTTGGGAAAGATTTTAAAACTCGGATCTAAGTCTTTGACAGTGGGTTTTTTTTTTTTCCTTTTTACCCTTTCTCCCCCTCCCTTCTCATCCTTTTCAGGGTTTATTTCCATGAATTTTTTTTTTTCTAGTGCGTGTATAAAATCAAAACGAAGGGAAAAAAATAGGTTTTTGAAGTTCAGAACCAACTTTGTATATAGACTGCCATAAAGGACTTTTTCTCGGGAACTTGTTTCTTGTAGAAACATGTGGGAAGACTTTTGCTCATTTCTTTGTACTTCCAAAAAAAAAAAAAAAAAGACACGAATGCAAGTCCCCTGCCCCCTGGAAAGCAGAGCAGGCGTGTAAATAATCTCTGGAACTGACTGTTGTGACCCAGGTGCTCACCAAGGGGAGCGCTGGGTGGGAGCCGCGCCCACCGCGGCCCAGGCTGCCAGCCTCTGGTATCTCAGCTTGTGTCAAGCTTGTTATCATGTAAATTCTGTACAAAGAATTGTTATTTTTCTCTTTTTTGTTGTTGTGGTTTTGTTGTGTGTGTGTGTGTGTGTGTGTGTGTGGTTTCTTTTTTTTTAATTTCTTCACCGCAGGCCCTCTGTTTGAGACTGTACCCACCGGTTCCAAGGTCAAGGAAATCGATGGCATTAAGACAGGGGGGCACCTGGACACAGCGGCGACCTTCTCTTCTGTTTGCAGTTTTCTGCCTAATGGTGCAACCGAGGAAATATTTATTTTTCACATGAGGAAATGTGTAGTTTGTAGAGAGAGCCGATTTAAGTTACTTGTGCAGCCCCCAAGGGGCTGCCTCCATTCTCCCCTCCGCCTCCATAAAAGAAAAGTGGGGGATGTGAGGAATCCAGGGAGGGCCCACCTCGGCCCTTGCTGTGCCTCCCCTCGCCCAGCAAGGAGGCTGTGTTAATGCTTGGCCAGCCTTGACCAATGGCGAGGGACTGGGCCCCCATCTTCCCCAGGACCCCCGCCCCACCCCAGGATGCTTTGCAATAATCCACATGTGTGTTGGCCCATTTTTCTCTCAAAGCCTTTGTTTTCATTGAACAGATTCTCTGCTTTTGAAGTGTTGGGGGTTTCTGCTTTTTTTTTCTTTTTCTCTGCCTTCTCCCCTCTTTCTTCTTTCCCTCCCCCCGCAAAGAGAATAAGTTTTAGAGATGTTTGTACGTATAGACTCTGTCATCCATCAGTATGTAACTTGTTTTGAAGAGAAGTGTTTCCGTTGTGGGTGTGTCTTGCTGTAAATATTTGTTCATATTTTTGTGAATTCAATACTATGTACCATTGTATTATAGTAACTTTTATAAAGCAAACCATAAATATACTGACTTTTCTTACAGATACGCCGTCTCTCTTGCTCTCCTCTCTCTCCCTATCCT
This sequence comes from Marmota flaviventris, assembly GCF_047511675.1. Classification (NCBI taxonomy): domain Eukaryota; kingdom Metazoa; phylum Chordata; class Mammalia; order Rodentia; family Sciuridae; genus Marmota; species Marmota flaviventris. The sequence goes on along the minus strand of NC_092498.1, from coordinate 136,850,869 downwards.
CCTCATTTTTTTTCTATCTGTTGGGAGTACACCCTGCTCACAAGGAGGGCAGGCTGGCCAGTAACTGGAGGAGGGTATGGTGTGGTTCATTCAGACCATCGTTCTTAAACTCTGAGCCTGTAAGTGGAGTCTATAAACTGGACCAAATTACAAAATTACAGTCAGATAAGACCTTACACATATTTTAAGTTTTTCTTGTAGATTTTTTTCTTAGGTGTTTTTCAATTTTAGTATACATGCTGCCAAAACAAGCAGAATAACTCCTGTATCTAATGCTGCTAATAGTCTGCAGCTAAGGAAACAAGATCAAGTATCTTACTATCACCAGAAGTACCTGGAAAGGTGGTTCCTCAACCATGTTTTAACACTTGGGAGACATCCCTCTGGACTGCAACTGAAAGGAAGAAGAGACAGATAAAATACCACAAGTTGAGAAGAGAGTGTTTGTGGTATTCCAGGGCCACTGCTTGATCCCCTGACAGGGTGAAGAGGGGCCTGTGGTGTTTGTTAGATGGTGTCCAGGGTATTTCCATGAAGGAAAGTCTTGGAATCTTAGCAAAAGCAACCTGACTGAAAAGATGTGGGGCCTCTCTTACTAGAGAAGTGTGGACAGCACTCTTTTTCTCTGACAAGCTGGCCAGACTTGGAAATTGCAAAATACCCCATGGCAGTTGGCACAAGGCAAGGAGACTGGGGCATCATTGTGGAAATGTTAATTGTTGTAACCTTTAAGAGGAAACATTAAGATTGACATTAGGGATTTAAAAGGCACATAAGCCCTGGGCCCAAGTGTGCACTGTCAGAAGTTAAGCCTGACATGCAAGGGGGTAAAAAAATAAATCTGAGAGGTATCAAGTAGGTGAGGCAGACGGCGCTGGGCCTTACAGGGGAATGTAAGGGTAACACAGGGGTCCAGCCCTAGGTACATGGAGGAAACTCATCTGAATACAAAAAAAAAAAAAAATAGATAATACCTTGCATTCTGAAACTGTTCCTCTTGCCAAATTTTCCAGCTTAGTCAATGGCACTTCTGTGTCCTGCTTCACTCACGTTCTGCTGCTGTCTTAAGCTCAAAGTCCAGCCATCCTGGATTCTACCTTCCCCCTCCTCTCCCCTCCCAGATCTGGTGGTGGTTCTCTGTTATTCCTCAGATCTATCCACTTTCCCTCTGATCTCCCATAATCCTGCTGAGTAAGGCTCTTCCACTGGTTCCATAGCAGGGGGCTAAAAGGAGAACCCCAACTTGAGATGTGTGTATATCTGACCGAGGGAGAGGTGGGTGGGGGTTCCAGGCAGACTTGGGCAGGAGTCATTCACCCAGTCCCTTTTCCAGGAATAAAAACACATATATTTCCTCACTGTGCAAGCCATACCTTTGATATGAAACTCGGCAGCTCTCAGCACTGTTCAAGAGATGAAGAAACACAGGCACTGAGAAGCCAGGTAGCATGCCAAGGTCATACAGCTAGCGATGATCAGGATGTGAACCCCGCAGTCTGGTTCCCTAGTCTGAGTCCAGCTAACGGGGGATTATTCTGCCCAGAACCCAAGCCTTCAAATGAATCTAAAGAGGCACCTACACTTAGCACCAGCTGCCTGTTGCTGCATAGGAAGGCAAGCCTGAGTCCTCTGACTGCTCCAGAAAGAACCAGAGTCTGTATATAAAAGCACAACTTTCTACAATATTGTTGCAAACTTGTTTGAAACCATGCAGACAACATAAAATACATCTATGGGCCAGATTTAGCCTAGAAGCCACCAATCTGCTGCCTTCTGGGTTATAGAATTTCCCTTTGCATAAGTCATGGGAGAATAGAGGGAGACTATTTTTGCATGGGCCTGGCACCTGTTCATCTTGATTCTCTCCCATGTTCTTTTCATTTTTGAATTTCATGATCCCAGAAACCCTGATATTTTCTCTAATCTGAAAAAAAAAAATCTCTCAATTTCCCCCTTAATACCATCTCAGATTTTTTTCCCCCTGCCTGGAGATCCATCCACCTGTACCTAGTTTTGAGTTGACCCTTATTCAGGCAGGGATGTCAGCATGTAAAGCAGAAGGAAGAGACCAAATTTGCCCCCCACCCATCTCTTCTTTGCTGCCTGATTTTTTGTTTGTTTGTTTGTCTGTTTTTGCTGTGCTGGGGACTGACAGCACCCAGGGCCTTGCACACACATTCTAGGCAAACTCTTTACTGCTGAGCTACTCCCCTAACCTCCTCTTCTTTGATTTTGAAGAAATATTTGCCTCTCAAGGGTTTCAGGACCAGTTGCCTCATTCTTTTGCAAGGGTCGCTGGTGGCTGAGTATGAAGAACCCCTTTCTAAAAGTATTTTTCACTGGGGACAAGGGCGGGTGTAGTGGCATTGGGTGGGGCATCGTGAACTGTCACGTGAGGGTGCAGGGCAGAAGCTGAGAGGCTCAGATCCCTTCTACCTGTCCTGTGTTCTTTGGTTGCCCAGCAAGGATAGCGCCCCTAAAGTCCCTTGGCTAACTCTCCCCTCTCACTTGTTCAGAGGTTTGGACGCCCGGTAACCAAGTCCAAGACAGCGCATCTTTAGCAGTCATAAAGCCACCAGTCTGGATGCTGCCACCTTCTGTCCCACTTCAGGACCTTATCTCTTGCCGCTGTCTTTACCCGAGAAACGCTTTCCCCTATTTCCCTCGGCGGCTCCCCAAAGTCACCTTCTCAGAGGGGCTTTCCCTTGATTGAATTAGTCCTCCTCCCACCTCCATCGCCTCTCAACCTCAGACCTGCTTGACTGTCTTCTAGGAAACGGTATTACGGGTCCTTTCTCTAGATTGTAGGCTCCCGGTCCCCATGTTCCAGAAATCCCCCCGACCAGCGCAGTCCCGCTTAGCAAAGCGCTTGCACCCCACCCCACGATGGCTTGGGTCGCAGGGCGCAGGGATCCTAAGGAGATGCCTCCGAAATGCCGTGGCTCTGGCCTCCCCCTCGTGGCGAAGGGGCGCCACTGCTCCTCCCGGGCACAAACTCCACACACCGCCTTGGACCAGGTCCACTTTAATCACAAGAGTAGCTCAACCAGGGGGGCGTGGTCAGTGGTGGGCGGAGCCTTGGATCCCGAAGTCGATTGGGGTCTAAATGGGGAAGCGAGACCCGGCGGATCTGACTTTGAGGGCGGGGAAGGTGGGCGTGTCCCAGTACTAGGGGCTTGGCCTTCGGTGGGCGGGGCCTACATGCCGGACACCTCCCCGTTGGTCTCCAGATCTGTGAGGTTGCCTCGGATCGCCTGCTCCTCCTCGAAAGCCTTGAACAGCGAGTTGAAGTTGCCGGCTCCAAAACCCTGGAATGGGAGACAGCAGGTGAGCTGGGGACCCAGAAAGCAGATGATGCTCCCTGCAGGCCCTGCTCAGGGCCTACCTGGTGGTTGTGGCGCTGGATGACTTCCAGGAAGAGTGTAGGCCTGTCCTGCATGGGTTTGGTGAAGATCTGCAGGAGGTAGCCTTTCTCGTCATAATCCACCAGGATTTTCAGCTCCTGGGCGAGAGACAGGGAGTTCCGTTAGAAGGATTGCTTAGCATGTGCGAGGTCCTGGGTTCAATCCCCAGCACTCCACACACAAAAAGAAATGAAGTACTGACTTAGGCTAAAACTGGATGAACCTTGAAGACTTTATACTAAGTGAAAAAAACCTAGTCATAACAGATCACATGTTGTATGGTTTCATTTATATGAAATTCCAGACTAGGCAAATCTGTTAAGACCAAAGGGAGTCTAGTGGTTGCCTAAAGTTGGGGCAGGAGGAGTGAAGTGGAGGGTTTGGGAGGTAACAACTAAGAGGATCAGGGTTTCTTTGGGGGAAAATGAAAATGTTCTTAAATTGAGCTGGGCATGGTGGCATACGCCTGTAATCCCAGCATCTTGGAGGTTGAGGCAGGAAGATCACGAGTTCAAATCCAGCTTCAGCAACTTAGCAAGGTCCTAAGCAACACAGTGAGACTCTGTCTGTAAATAAAATATAGAAAGGGCTGGAGGTGTAGCTCAGTGGTGAAGCACTCCTGGGTTCAATACCTTGTACAAAAAAAAAAAAATCTAAAATTCATTTTGATTTTAACATATAGATAATGGGTAACATTTAATGTGACTTCTATGCCCCAAAAAACCTGCTAAAAAGCAAAACCAAAAAAAAAAAAAACCTTCAATGCTTTGTGGCTAAAGAAGTGCAAAATCTTGTCTTAAGAGCCCCCAAGTGGAACCGCCTACCTGCCTTGGTACACCTCTTCTCAGATGCTGTCTTCAATCCACATGAGCCTTCTTCCTGCTCCTCGAGCACTTGGAGCTTGCTCCCACCCCATCACCTTTGCACCTGCTCTTCCCTCTGCTGGGATGCTGTTCCTAGCTCTCTTCTTGGCCAGGTCCCTCTTATTATATAGCTTTCAATTAAAGTCACCTTCTCAGAAAGTTCGCCACTTCCTGTAAAGTAGCCCTAGGTTGCTTGTTTTAACTTTATATGGCACCGACACACACACACTCTGTTTCTTTCTGGTTTTCCCTCTGTGTGCCTGTGTCTGCTGCAGGGTGGGGGAGGCCAGATGGAACTCAGGGCTCACATTGCCTGTGGCCTAGCATCCCTCTGGGCCTCACCTCCAGCACGTCAATGCTCTCCTTCACCCGGATCTTGGCTGTCTTGAGATTCTCCCGAAGTTGCTTGTAGTAGGTTGACGGAACACTCAAGAACTCCAGGCCTCGGTCTCTCAGGCTACGAATCTGTCGTAGAGCAGGTTGAGGTCAGCCTCTGTGTTTCCAGGCTCAATGTCCCTAAGCCAGGTGGAGCTGCTGGGCCATGAGGAGGCAGGATCCCTGTCCTTGCTCTCCTGAGTGCCAGGATGCAGTGTGGCTTCAGCCCCTTCTGTCCTTGTCTGAGTCCCATTAGAGCAGGGATCCCTGACATTCACAGAGCACCATTATGTGCCTGTCTTTCTAGTCTTGCCTCCTCCTGTCCCTGAAGCAATCCTGCTCTGTGCATTTCATAGCTGGGAAACTGAGGCATGGAGAGATTTAAGTATCTGTTCTCAGCAGAGAAGCCAGAGTGGATTTTATTCAAACACAGGCCAAATCATGTCATTCAGTGTTTACTTCATAGTGGTGCCTCATCTCAGAGTCCAATTCCAGGTTCTTGCCAGGCCCTCACCAGCTGCCCCCACTTCCACCTTAGACTCCATCTCCCACCTCTCTTTCCCTTGCTCATTCTGTTCCAGTCACACTGATGATCTCCTTGCTGTTCCTGCAAACTTCCTGGAAGATGTCCATCTCAGGGCCTTTGCCTGGGCCATCCCTCCTGCCCGGGGTCCTTCTTAGAGATTTCCATGGGCTTCTGTCCTTCCAACCCTTTGCATTCTCAAAAGTCTCCTTCCCCATGTGACCTTCCTTGACCACCCACTTTAAAGGTGAAAAGCCCCCACCCTTGCTCCCCCATATCCTACCTGTTCTTCCAGACCTCTCACACCACCTATTTATTTAATTTGCTTTTTGACTCCATAAGAGCAGAAACTGTTACTAATGTGTCCCACATACCTAAAATAGCACCTAGCACATGGCAGGGCCTCAACAGGCATGATACAAATGAAGTTCCACAGGATTGGATGGGACAGTCCAGGCTCTTCCCCTTAAGGCCTAGGCAGGACCCGCCTCCCCAAGGGCTAGAGCTACAGACACAGGGTGCTTGATTTGGAGGATAGCACAAGTCTGATCTTATAGTATAATATCCTCATTTTCAAGGTGAGGCAGCTGAAGCCCAGGAAGGCTGCTGAGTGCCCCAGAGACAAATGGCAAGGGACTTGCAGATCTGGGAGCAGGATGCAGTCTTCCTTATCCTCTAGCATCTGTCACCACTAAAGCCAGAGTGTTCTAGAGACACCAAACTCTTCCAAGTAAGATGGGTAGGGATTACTTGCACAGGAGTTGCAGGAACCAGGCAGGGAACCCTGTCAGCCCTCCAGGCTGGAGAAGGGGACCCCAGACTGCCACTGTCCCCTCCCTTCCCATTCTGCAGAGACCATCCCTGGAGCTGAAGGGAGGGGGCTTAAGACCAGGGATGGTGTTCTCACCGCTGTGATGATGTCCTGGGTCTTCAGGGCAATGTGCTGGACTCCAGCTCCCCCATTATAGTCCACATATTCCTGGGAAAGGCGAACAGGAGGCCACTGTCATTGCTTCCATTCCCCACACCCCTGCCCTGCCCTGCCGGAGGCCTCAAGCCTCTTCCCTCCTCTCTCCTTCTCCACCCAGGCAGGGCTGCACCTGGATCTGGGATTTCTTCCTGCCCATTGCGGGCTCATTAATGGGCATCTTGATGGTCTCCTCATAGTTGGTCACCACAATGGAGCGCAGAGAGCTATACTCTGTGTGCACTTGTGTGTCATCCACAGACCAGAAGCGGTGGAACTGTAGGTTCCTCAGGTACCTGCAGGTGGCAGGCAGGACACATCTGCTCTGAGTTCTGGCCTGGGACTGGCTTCCCCTGCTCCCACTTCCACCCTCCAGAACATGTCCCCAAGGGGGCTCCAGAAGGGAGATGACAATCACATCATACATGCTGTAGGTCTTTACCCTTGTTGTGACAGTTTTTCTCAAGGTGGAAATAAAGTGTCTCATATCAGAAGCCACATAGGAGGCCATGCTCAGGTAGGGGGACTGGGTGGTGAAGGGGGCTCCTGTGCCTCCTGCTGGCCTTTAACTGCTAGTGCAATGGTATTAGGGAACCTTCAGAGGTGATTAGGTCACCCAGGGCTCTGCCTCATGAGTATGTTAATGTCATGGTCAGAGCCAGTCAGTTCCCATGATTGGGTTTATTCTAAAGGGAGCTCAGACCTCTGCTCTGGTCTCTCCCCACTTCCCGCTGTGGGAGGCCAGCAGGAAGCAGACCAAGTCAGGTAGAGGCATCTGCCCCCCACTGACTGGAAGGAACACCCTTGCAGTTCCTCATGGGGGGGGATGTGGATTGCAGTAGGCCCTGATCCTCTCATTCTTCAGGGGACAATGTATGGGGAATAACTGAAGGGCTGGCCCAGGTTCCCCTCCCACCCACCTGTGCTCCTTTCTACCTGGTACAAGGACTAGGGCGAGGGCCCTTGTGGGGGAGGGACAGGGCTCACCATTCTGAGGCAGACAACATCTCCTGATCAGGCTGATTTCCTACAACGTGATCGATGATCTGGAGACCACACTTGGGCCTAGGAAAAGGACAGTACTGAGGGGCAAGGAGAAGGCTGCCCCCCAAATCTCACCAATCCCACTGCCCCCGTAATAACCACAGCCCCCACCTCTGCAGCTCTTACAGGGGACCAAAGCACTTAATTAACTCATTAGTGCAACCCCTACTTTATAGATGAAGACCCAGGGCCATGAAAAACTGCAGCGCCCTGCCCAAGGTCCAGTGGTTGAGGAGGGAGGAAGCTGGGATGGGACCTGGGGCCCTCAGGTGTTGTGGCCTGTGTATTCTGTGCCCTCAGAGGGTTCCAGTAGCCACCAGGAGCTCCATCCCATCACAGAAGCCCAGTCCACATGGAGGAGGGGGACAGGCTCTCCACCCGCCTCAGGGCTCTCCACCCGACTCCTGCAGCATGGGCACTCACAGCTTGGGAAGCAGGGAGTCCTTAAGCAGGGGGGCCTCGAATCCAGGCAGGAACCGGCCGGTGTAGTTCTTCTTCTCCACCAGAGTGTGTGTGGTGTCGCCATACTGCGGGTGGGAAGCAGACTGGCTCAGCCCTAGGACCCCACCCATGCTCAGGCAGGGAGACAAGGTTGGGCAGGGCTGGGTCTTTTCATGGCCCTGACCCAGCCTGAGTTCCTAAATCAATCCTGGGAAAGTCACTTCCCCTGACTGACATGTGTTGCCTTCTATCATACACTTAGGAGTTTCAATCTCAATCTAACTGCCTCAGGGGACCAGAAGCCCTGTGAGGACAGGGATGCTGTTTTACTCATCATGCTGCCTTTGGATCCTAGGCAGTGCCTGGCGCATAGCAGGTGCTCAGTGAAACTGTGTTGATGATGATAACCGTGGAGGCATCGGCTCTAATCATGCTGAAGGGTGATCAATGGGATTAATGCCTGATGTGATCTTGAGGAGGTGGGACCTCGGGCCTATCTCTGTCCTACAGCAACAAGGGCTGCAGAATCAGTCATCTCTGCTAAGTGCCTATGGTGTGCCAGGCTCTGCTCTTCTAAGTGTTCTACGCCAATGGTCACACTCAGCACTCACAATGGCCCTGATTAGGGTTCCAGCTGAAGGATCCGAGGTACAGAATGGTGCATTAGTGTGCCCCAGGTCACACAGGAGTCCAGTTCCACCTTATTTAAACTGAGTTGCAGAGAGGGAAGTAGGTCTCACAGCTAGTGTGGGGTATGGCTTCCCAGGCCCACCCTTCTCTCCTTTTGAACAAGTCCCTGCACAAAGCTGATGCCCCGCAAGCTGTCACCTCCCACTGGGGGGGCCAGGGGAACCTGGGAAGGGTGGCTGGTGGCCCCAGCCACCTCTGCACTCTGGCCAGGCACTTTGAGAGGTCAGATCCCAGGGGAAGTCCATGTTCTGAGGCCCAAGGGTGGGATGGTATAATGGGGTGAATTAGGAGCATCCTGGCATCTCAGTGGGTTCTGGCAGCAGGGGGCAGGGACATCAAAGGGAACTCACCGTCTGCAGCACAGCAAACTTCACCTTCCCAAACTTGTCTTCCTCCACCCAGGGCTCCTGAACTATCTTGGCCCCCCGTTCTCGGGCTTTCTGCAGGGAGATGGAGCAGGGGGAGGCAGTGAGGGCTGGGGCCCCCGAGTCCTGGCCTGCTCCTCTGGCTGGGTTGGTTTCTATGTGGTTCTGACATGGCAGTGTCATCTGTCCCCCCTCCAAAGTGTGCCTAGTCCCCATTGAGCAAGAAAGGAAACTGAGGCCCAGGCTCAGAGTTGGGGCTTGGGAGACAAGGCGGTGTGTGTGTCTGCTTCTCCTAACTCACTCTGTGGCCCTCCTCCCCCTCCAGTCCTCAGCATCCCTCCCTGTACAAAGAGTGGAGGATAAGAAGAATGGGGGTAGACATTTCTGAAGTGACCTCTGTGTGTTGGGCCCTGTTCCAGGAGCCCTGCATGCCAAGTCTGTGCCTTAATTTAGCAAGCCCTTGCTTACTGCAGGCCAATGCAACACCCAGGCCAGGCTTGTTCTGGGGATGCACTCGGCAGTCCTCACAGCAGCCCTGTCTGCCTTCTACAGCGAGGAACACGAACTCACCCAGACCCAGTCATGCTAGCTCTGAAATCTACTCTGAACCTCCAATCCATCTTTTTTTTTCTTTTTTCTCCTTCAGTGCTGGGGATTGAACCCAGGGCCTCACCATTCTTTAGGACTGCATGTGGTTCAGAGTCATAGTACAGAAATTGTAATTTCCACTCTCCCCACCCCCATCTATCTCTCTCTCTCTCTCTCTCTCTCTCTCTCTCTCTCTCTCTCTCTCTCCCTCTCTTTCTCTGGTACCTGTGTTTGAAACCCAGGGGCACTTAATCATTGAGCCATATCCCCAGCCCTTTCTAGTGTTACTTTGAGGCAGGTTCTCCCTAAGTTGCTTAGAGCATCACTAAGTTGCTGACTCTGCCCTTGAACTTTTGATCCTCTTGCCTCAGCCTCCTGAGCTACTAGATTACAGGCATGTGCCACCATGTCTGGCTCCATTTCCTCTTTTAAAACTTAGTGAGGTACAGGCTATGATTATCCCCATTTTACATATGTGGGAACATGAAAGCGAGGACACACAGTAAGGGCCAGGCTTCTGTCACTAGGACTTAGGTATGTCATGCCAACATCCAGCCCTGACTGACAGGGTCCCTGTGGCCCACGGAGAGCCAGATACGCCTAAGGCCTCTTCCCAGGCCAGCCCAGGTGCATTCTCACCTGCACAATGTAGTCACAGTCTTCCACCTCGAAAGCCACGTCCTTCACGCCATCCCCGTGTTTCACCAGGTGGTCGCCCATCTCTGTGGTCGGCAGGGAGCGCTGGCACTGGAGTTCAAGGCCCCTGGACAGGCTCTCAGCCTTCTGGGCTCAGCCCCCCTCGTGCCCTTCCCAGGCCCTGCCCTCTGACCCCTGGCCCCTCCAACAGCCCTGCTGCCACCCCGGGGCCCCTCACCTTTGTTCCAGGGGTTGAGTGCAGAGGAGAAGACAAACACAATCTACCATGGTGGAGAAGGGGGTGTGACTGGTGGCTCAGGGGAGCGTGGGCAGGTGCACCTCCCCTCCGTCCTGCTCACCCCTGGTGGAGCAGGGGGCAGCCATGCAGGACTCCTGAATCACAGCTTCTAGCTCCTTCTCTGCCTTGCCTCTCCCCCTGGTCATAAGGGCTGGGGACTTTCTCCTGTGCCACCCTTGGGACCCATGATCAGCTTTTGGGTCCCCTGGGGGAGAACTCCCAGAACCCCATGGGCCACAACTCTGCTGAAACTCCCTACACCTATGGCCTTGGCTTGCTGAACTTGTGGGGCCAGCACTGGACCAGGCTGAGGAGACCCGCCTGGGAAGGTCCCTGTTGCAAAGGTGCCGACCACGTTAGAGCCCCCAAGAGAGCCCTGAGAGCAAGGGGTCCCTGGGGTGTGGACGTACCTTTCCTTGCTTGACCACATGGCTGACCACCTCCCGGGAGCCCGTCTCCAGGCCCCTGTAGGCTAGTGGCTCAAAGCCCATCTTGCTGCAGTAGAAGGAGGCAGCCTAAAGACAGAGAGGTGACAGTGTTCGGGAGGGTGGAGAACCTGCCTGGGGCCCAGATGAGAGTCCCTGTCCCCTGCCTGCCCTCTTGCTCAGAAGCAGAGACTGCACTGGGGAAAAGGCTGCTCTTGGGTACATTATGCCCTCCCAGAAGTTTCCAGCTGGGGTTCAAAGTGTTGGATCCCTACTGGGCCCCCATTTCCCCATTCCAGGATTCAATCCCAGACCAGCTGGGGGCCTGCCCTGTCCAGGGGACCCTCTTGCCTGTCCTTTGCCCACTCCAACACCTTGCCCTGGTTTATACCTGCTTGGCGTTTCCAACCCAGAAGGTCACGGAGTGGAAGTGAAGGAATCGGCCTCTCTCAGGCTGCAGGAGGAGAGAAGGAGGGAGGCTGACTCAGCTCCAGCACCTAGGAGAGGCCAAACCCCACCGAGCTCTGCCTGGCCTCAGGAGACACTGCTCATTTAGAAATTGAGCCCCTGGAGTGTGCAGGAGTATTTGGGACTGGGAATGCCCCTCAGGAGGCAGCCCAGCTTTCCCAGGAGGAACAGCCACAGCAGCAGGGATTGAAGGGAGACTTAGCCAGAGCTTCCAAATGAGATGAAGAGTTCAGCAGGTAAATGAAGAAGAGCTGACAGTTTTTCAGGAGGATGCAAGTGAGTCCAGCCAGTCTGGGGGAGCCCAGGTATTAACAGACCCCCAATCTTGTTCCTCTCCACTTTGTGCTCACATGCTGGTCTCCCCAGCCCAGACTCCCTTCTAGACCCAGGTCCCCCATTCCCTTCCTGCTCACCTTTGCTCCTTTGTCACTATAGGTCGTCTAAGGAGAAAGAAAAAGACAGTGAGGCTCTGCCAGGGGGACAGGCACTGCTGAAGTCTCATGGCAGGTCCTTATCCCCCAGGGAGCCACCATGGCCCTAGGCAGACCCTCACCATGGCTGATCTGGGTCAAGCTTCCTGCCAGGAAGACCGGGACAAGCAGCTTGGGAGTGCTGGACAGTCGTATTTACCAGGAGGCAGGGCCTTCCCCTACCTCCCTGGCCCGCCTGGGGGTGGGGAGGTGAGCTCAGCTCCAAAGGCCTTGAGCCTCACAGGACAAGGCAATGCTGCCAGGCTCAGAGGGGGAGTGACTTACCCTGGTCCACTAGGCAGTGGGGGCAGAGCCAGGGCAAGGAGCCCAGGGTACATTTCCGCCAGGACCCCAGGGTGGGACTGTGATCTTTGCTATCCAGAGTCAAAGCTCAGAAGCCAAGGCCAGCTTGAGGGCAGTGGAAGCTTGAGAACTTCTTACTCCGGGAATCTGTGCACTGGTCTTGAATTCCTCTTGGCAGAACAAACACATAGACTGTCTTTGGGATAAAAGGGTTTATCCATGGCAGTTGGAGCACGTGTTCAGGGGTTTGCTTTCTGGTTCTGCTATATACTGTTTACTGGGGAACACCACAGACCCTCTGACCTCAGTTTTTCCATCTATAAAATGAGAACCATAATAGCATGGAAGGACTTCTGTGAGATACAGTGCCAGTCTTTGGAGTTGGACCTGCACAGTGCACAGAATACAGGCTCAATAGCTGTTTCTTTGTGATCTGGGGGGCCCTGATGGGGGTTGAGTCCTTGACATTGCTATGGCCTGAGTATTGAAAGAGAGCATTGGCCTTGCCCCTGCCCAGTCTCCAGCACCCACCAGGCTCTGGGTCCATGCCAGTCTCCTGAAACTCTCTTCATTACTTTGATGATGGAAACCCTGGCCAGCAACCCTGGGGGTTGGAGTACAGGACACACAGAGGACTCTCCCAGGCTGTGCCCTTGGCAAGTGGCTGCACAGAACTGGAGTGTGAACCAGGGCTTCTACCTCTGGGGCCCACAGTTTAAATTGCATCGAAATGGGAGATATTGATGTCCCCAGGAAACTGAGGCCAGAGTGGCAAATGCATTTCCCCAAGATCACAGAGCTGGTGACCTTGGGGTCAGAACAGAACTCTGCCCTGCAGCCCTTTGAACTCTGCAGCTGGATCTCATCCACGCATCCACCCATCCCCTCCCTGCCTTTCTCTGTCTTCTGGGATATTCTATAGGCAGGCGAGTTGGTCCCACCCCCTCATTCTTTACCTCCTAGATGGCTCTCCAGGCTTCCTGCCTCCCCACCACCCACATCCACCTCAGCTCCCTGAGTCTATTTTCCATTTGAGAAAACTAGAGTGGAGCTCACAGGCCTAGAAGGTTCCACTGGGGGAGAAGAGCTCAGTGCAGCCCACCCATCCCCCCAAGCCAGCAGGAACACCTTGTCCCCTGCACACTGTGGCCAATTCAAACCCTTATTCCTGGAGCCTGGCCTGGCTAATATGCTGGGCACAAGGTCAATGTTTGCTGAATCCAGGAAGCACGTCATCAGCAGCCCTGGGAGCCAAAGGCTGGTGTCCAGTTCAACTGAGCAGGGGTTGTGACTATGTTCCTCCTCCCCTCTGGACTTTGCTTCCAGAAACATTGTGTGTCTGAGTCCCATCTGGATGCCTACAGGTGCCACTGCCATCTGTGGGCAGAGCCCTGGGAGGGGAACGTGTGTAGCCCTGTGTCTGGAGCACCCTTGTTCCTCCCTGATGCCACTAGCTCAGACTGGGCTCAGGTGATAACAGATTAGCAGCAGTGGGATGTGGCCGTTGCTCTCTGTGCCCAGCCTGGGCCAAGAGGTGGGTTCCAGGGACCTTGCTCAACGGTCACTCTAAACAGATGGGCCAACCTGCACCACACCCTGAGGGGCAGAAAGGGTACACACTGGGGGCTGGGCTGGCACCCTGGAACCTGGATTTCAGAAATGACAAGAGTGGTTATGCCCAGAGGTTTGCACAAGTGGCGGGTGGAGGTGGAGCTGGGTGGTAGAGCACTTGCCTACATGTGTGAGGCCCTAGGTTTGATCCTTGGCACCACAGCGGGGAGAAACACACACACACACACACACACACACACACAGTGTTTTTCCCTTCCCTGGGGTTTGGGCTGTTCTCTGCAGAGGGTGCCAACAACCCACCCCTGGCAAAATCTTGGTGGACTCTGACTTGATCCAGAGTCCCTCTCAGAGACCACTTCACAGGCTGCTGCAGGAATGAGCATGTGACCCCATGGGCCTGAGGACTGGGAGCTTCGCTGGCTTCCTGTGACTTCACCTGGTGTACCTTTCCCTTTGCTCACTTGGCTCTGTTCTTTGGCTGTCGTGAATCCCAGCGTGCGTGTGGCTGTAACCAGGACTGCAAGTGCTCCCAGCAAGTCACTGAACTGGGGCTGCTCTTGGGGACTTCTGGCGCTGTGCTGGCAGCCATGGCATCTCTACTCAGCCTGACACACTGGCGATGACCCCGCCTGGTTCTACTGCTTCACAAGGCAGAAGCTTTGTTTGGGGAATGAAAGGCTGAAAGTCAAGCAGCAGCTTCCCTGGGGTGGAGTGTGAGCGTCCCAGCGGCTGCAGCCCTGGCGCCCTGGCGCCCTCCTCCTTGGCACCCTGATGGCCCAGGTGCCTGACACTGACTCCAAGCCGAAGTCAGGCACAGTTGCTTTGCCCAGTGAGTCAGATCCTGACTCCATGATGGTGGCAGATTGGAGTCACCCCTCTGTGGAGCCACATAGGGCGAAAACACCTTGGAGCTGCTGGATCACCTGGGTCACTTACAGAAGTCTTGATGAAAGGTTTGCTCTTGCTCATCCAAGATCAGCCTGCTCTTCCCGCCCTGCCTGCCCTCCTTCCTTCCCTATCAGTGCTGGGGATGGAACCCAGGGCCTGGCACATGGGAGTTTACATGCCACACCCCAGTTCCAGCTCCATCTTTCTGTGGTCCGTTCCTTTAACTCAGGATCCCCACCCACAGCAGCATGTTGGGGAGGCCACGTCACAGGGCCTGGACCCTTCCAGCCTCTCTTGCTTGTTCCTGGTCCCTTGCATTTTGCAACTGTGGTCTGAACCTGATTCCACTTCACTCAGTTTCTCCCAGTGGGCACCCGCAGGAAGTACTAGGTCAAATGCAGAGCAGACCCAGTGAGACTTTTTTCATCTAGGCTGCTCAGCAGCTCAGGACCAACAGGGTAGGTTTTTATTTTTATTTTTTTGTACCAGGACCAGGGATTGAGCCCTGGGGCACTCACCCACTGAGCCATACCCCTAGCCCCCCCTTTTTTTTCGTAATATTTTGCCTTTTTTTTTAGTTGTAGTCAGACACAATACCTTTATTTCATTTTATTTTTTATGTGGTGGTGAGGATCGAACCCAAGGCCTCGCATGTGCTAGGCGAGTGCTCTACCACTGAGCCACAACTCCAGCCCTGACCCCCAGCCCTTTTTATATTTTATTTAGAGACAGTTGCTTAGAGTTGCTTAGAGCCTTGCTAAGTTTCTGAGGGTGGCTTTAAACTTGGGATCCTCTTGCCTCCTCCTCCTGAGCCACTGAGATTACAAGCATTTGCCTCCGCACCTGGCTGGGAAATTATATATATATATATAATATGTAGAAAATATATATGTATGTGTGTGTATATGTTTATATACACACATACAAATAAATTTTCTATGTAATATATATATATGTATTACATGTTATTTATTTATAAATATGTATACACATATGTAATCTATATAATATCTGTAACACACACACATATATATATATTTTTTAATATTTGTTTATTTATTTTAGTTGTAGTTGGGCACAATACCTTTATTTTTATTTATCTTTATGTGATGCTGAGGATTGAACCCAGGGCCTTGCACGTGCTAGGTGACTGCTGTACCTGGGGCTCTACTGAGCCCCAGCCCCAGCCCATGTATTGTTTTTTAAATTTGATTAATTTATTGTTTTACAGTGTCAGAGGTCAGACCCAAGGCGTCACCTGCTAGGCAAACCCTTGACCACTGGAGCATCACCAGCTTTGGTGGTCTGTTATATAAAACTTTCTTTCTTTCTTTTCTTTTTTTTTTTTTTTTTGTTACTAGGGATTGAACCCAGGTATGCTCTGCCATTGAGCTAACTCCCCAGCCCTTTAAAAAAAAACTTTTTTAGGGCTGGGGTTGTTCAGTGGTAGAGCACTTGCCTAGCATGTGTGAGGCACTGGGTTCAATCCTCAGCACCACATAACAATACAAAAATAAAAATAAAGGCATTATATCTATCTACAACCAAAAAAGTATTTTTTAAATTTTATTATGTTTTTTTAAAAATATTTATTTTTTTAGTTGCAGTTGTACATAATACCTTTATTTTATTTATTTATTTTTATGTAGTGCTGAGGATCGAACCAAGGGCCTTGCCCGTGCTAGGCGAGTGCTCTACTGCTGAGCCACAACCCCAGTCCCGAATTTTGAAACAGGTTGTTTAAACTTGATGAGGCTAGCCTCAAACTTGCAATCCTCCTACCTGAGCCTCCTGAGTTGCTGGGATTACAGGTATGTACTACCATGCCAGGCTGTGTATACCCATTTTGGAAATTTGTGAAAAATCAGGCTTTTTTTTCCTGAACCCCTTCTTGAATCTAATGAATCTTTCTGGTTAAGTTTTATAAAAATATTTCTGTAAAAATGCCCTTTTTCCCCTATCTGATACAAAGCCCATCTGGACAAAAGGTCTGGGGTTACTGAAAAAATTTAAAGATTTAATTACTGAGTGGGTCCATTCATCAGCTTTATGTCACTATAACAAATACCTGAGATAAATAAATTTACAAGAACAAAAGTTTGTTTTGGCTCCCAGTTTTGGGGTTTCCAGCCCATGGTCCATTGGCCCCGTGGCTTTGGGCCTGAAGTGAGGCAGCGCATCATGGTGGAGGCTCTTGATGCAACAAAACCACTTACTTCATGGCCAGGAAGTGAAGGGACAGAGGAGGAAGGGGCTGGGCTCTCACTATCCCTTGGAGGGCACGCCCCCAATCACCTGAGGACCTTCCCCTAGGTCCCGCCTCTTAAGTTCCCACTTCTTCCAGAAGCAACCAGACCAATCCTTTAACACGTGGGCTTGGGGGATGTTCCAGATCCAAACAGATTTTTTTTTTTTTTATAATACAAAAAACCTGGGAGGCTCAGCACAGGAGGAAAGGACATTTGTGATGTTTCTGGAAGCTCTCCCTTCTTCCTGGAGGAAAACACCCCCTGCTGCCTTGGCAAGCTGATTGAATCTTTGAATTCTGAATCCAGTCCCCACTGGTTGTTGGCTGGCAAAGGGGTTTAGAACAAGATGCCTCTAGCGGTCCATTTGCAACCTGAACGAAACTGAATAATTTGGACTCTAGTGAGAGCCTTAGGTCCCTCAGTGGGGGTCACCTTGGGAGTCCTGATATTCTGATGACCTGGCCCATGCACACCCTGCCCTGACACTGTAGACTCTGTTCCCAGTGGACAACACGTGTGTCCTGTGGAATTATACCCCTAGTGTGTGTGTGTCCTGACACGCCAGTGACATTTTCTCTGTCCTGGAAGGTGTTCAGGTCAGCTTTACCTCAACAGCTTGTGCTGTGCCAAACTTACAGAAAAGCCACCACCTCCTTTTCTAAGATAGATTTTGATGACTAATGGGACTCATTTTTAGCTGGCTGCATCCAGGATCTCTGAAGGAGATAACTGAGGCAGATGCTGTGCATTGGTCTCGCCCTGCTGCATAGGGTCCTCCCCGTGATAATTTTGCTGTTGTCTTGGTCAAGGGCAAAGGGAACAGACCATGCAGAATTACAGGGGTTCTGAGAGAGGCCTGCCTACAAGGTCAGTAGCTGGAGGTGGGGACCTGGGGAGCATTGCTACCATCCCTGGTAAGAGGGAACCTTCCATGTAATGATGGAGAAAGAGCTCCAGGGTACATTCAGTTAAAAACACAACAACAAAAAGGCACAGTGTATGTGATAAGTTACCATTTGTGTAAAAACAAAACCTTATTTACAGGTGGTTTTTATTTTGTTCTTGTCATTATTTTCCGCAGTGCTAAACATGCCACCTATTCTCACGACTTGATGGAGGGTTAAAGGAAGAGGAACCAGTGCAGTCTTGTCGCTTGGAACCTTCAGCTTTTCCGAGTATGGACTGCACAGTGTCTTCATGCTGATTTCCTTTTCAGTGCATCTAATTGCCCTTCCTGGTTCTGCAGCAAATTGTATTTACACGATTTTCATCATAATTTACAATTTTGCAAATCAAGACTTCAGGGAGGGGTCATATTGATTGAGGTATGATTTACACGGAGCGGAAGTCACTTTGTTCAGTGTACCTTGGAAAACATCTACAGTTGTGTCACCATCACCCCAATCAAGATAAAGAACAATCCCTCAAATGTACCCACCCACCTTCACACTCCCTCCATCCCTTACCCCCTTGGGGCTCTGGCCCCTCAGACCTACTTTCTGACCCTACGGTTTTGCCTTCTCCAGAATATCAATATAAATGGGTCAGTCTTGTGGGTGTTTTATAGCAGTGAGATTGAACTCAGGGATTTGCTCATGCTAGGCAAGCGCTCTACCACTGAGCCCCCAAAACAGTCCTTATTTCTTATTTTGAGACAGGGCTTCACTAAGTTGTTGAGGTTGGTCTTGAACTCACAATCCTCCTGCCTCAGCCTCCTGAGTTCCTGGGATCACAGGCATGGCCACTCTGCCTTTGGAGCACCAAAATTTTTAATTTTTGAATAGTTTAACTTATCTCCTTTTTCTTACATTGCCGCAGTCTGGCTGGGCACAATCAGGAGCCACTTGTCAAAAAAAACTAACTTTATTTTTAGAACCACACACGCCAAACAAAACAGCCTCTCAGGAAAAACCCTCAGAGCCTCAACTGCCACCACCGGCTTTCCACAAGCCTCTCTCTCCCACACAAGCTTCTCTCCACCTCCCACAATCCTCCTGCTCTTGAAGCCGATTGGCTGGGTCACATGGGCGGAGCCAAAAAAGTCCCCCAATGAGCAGCTCCGTGGTCTGAAAGGGCAGGGAAACAGTCCAATGAGCATCACCGCAGAGGAGCCAATCAGCTAGATGTTGCTGGGGCCGAGGAGCCAATCAGCTAGATGTTGCTGGGGCCGCTGTGAGCCAATCATCAGCCGGCAGCTGGAAGTTTGCTGGCAGCTGGAAGTTTGCTGGGGCCCCTTCGGCTGTGGCTCTCAACATTACATCCCTATGTTTTGGGTGTTCTAAGAAGTGAGCTGACATTTTAATGTAAAAGAAAAGAGTCTTCAACACAAGGGTTGTGATCCACCAAGCAGTCACCTCTGGAGGCAGAGCGCTTACTCAAAACAGTCATGTTGGCAGTAACATGAACTCCCCCCATTTTCTGGTCACTCTGTTTTACTTGGCAGGGACTGTGGTAAGCATGCAACATGCCCTGCCCTTTCCTCATCCAACCCCTCATCAATCCTCTGAGGTGGTTTTATCACCACATTTTACAGACTAGAAAGTGGAGGCTCAGAGAAGTGCCTCAGGACACACAGCTAGAAAGTCGACATCCGCAAATGGAACCCAGGCCCGCCTCTCACCAAAGTCCACGCTCTCAGTTGATCTCACCATGCTGTAGCTGACCAGAAATAACCTCCACAGGGGGGCTGGGGTTGTGGCTCAGCGGTAGAGTGCTCACATGGTACGTGAGACGCCCTGAGTTCGATCCTCAGCACCACATACAAATAAATAAAATAAAGGTATTGTGTCCAACTACAACTAAAAAAAAAATTAAAAGAAAGAAAGAAAGAATCTCCATGTCATCTTCTAGCAGCAGACAAATTCTGCTCTCCTGGTGCTTCCCACTAAGATCCTGGAGAAAGTACCACTTCCTTTGGCCCATGGCTGAGTGGAAAGGGCAAGCTTGGCACAGAGGTCAAGTAGTCAGGGATGGTGGTGGCAGCAGAATGAGGGGACTCAGCAGCTCCCAGGGTAGAGCAAAGCCTCTGCATAGACAGAGACTTGTGCTCCTGTGTCCGTCACTAGCAGAGTGGCCTGGGGCAATTCACTTGCCCCCTCTGAGCCTCAGTTTGCTTTGTCTGTACAATGGGAAGGTTAATAAGACCTTCCTCACAGGGTTGCTATGAGGACCATCTGATCTAATGTATGCAGCGAGCTTTGCTTGATGCCTGGCATGTGGCAGGCACTCAGTGAATGATCATAATATGGATTTATTGTTATAAGGGAGGAAGGAGGGTTCTCAAATGTCAAGTTAAGGAATTTGGATTTTACTTTGAGGCAGTGGGGTCTATTGACCGTTTTATAGCAGAGTTGCAACATGATCAGAACTTTAAAGCCTGCTCTGCTCAAGGTCAGCAGAGGGAAGAGGCTGAGCAGACACACACCCATTGTCCACCTGCTGTGCTTGCACAGTGTGGCTCAGCAGCTGCATTGTGACTCTTTGGTATGTTTGGGAAACAAATAAACCAAGAGGCTTTAGTTACAGTTTAAAAGCAGACCTAAGCCAGGTGCAATGGCACCTGCTTTAGTCCCAGCTACTCAGGAGGCTGAGGCAGGAGGATCAATTGATCTCAAGAGTTTGAGATGGGCCTGGGCAATATAGGGAGACCCCAACATTTTTTCTTTTTTAATGGGTCTAAAAACAACGAATAGCCTGAGCTCTGCTTCCTGGAATCCACAACTACAGACAGTAATGAGGATTCTAAGGTGTAAGACTGTGAACAGGATGTCCCTCCTCCCCATCCAGGCTGCACAGTCACCAAGCAAGTGCTGAGATCTCAGTTGGGTGCCGAGGGGGTGAGGGCCGGCCAGGGTGCCCAGCTGGTCCTGTTATCAGGGCTGGTGCAGTTGGGCAGGCATCGGGGTGGGACTGCTCTTTATCTTTTGAGGCACAGAGCTGTGAGCCTGAGCATTGGGGTGACAGGCAGCTGTTTCATCAGGTATCGGTGACAGCCTGAAGGGTCCAGAAAGTTGATGGCACAGGATATAAGATCTCTGGACACTGGACCCAGTGATCTTAGGCCACTCTCAGCTCCGCTCTTGAATATTAGTACCCCAAACCCTGCAAATGGGGGCACTGGATCTGACCTGGTTTGAAGCCTGTCCTCTGTGCTTGGCACTGGGGATATCGAGCAGATTCCTGGCTACTTGTTCTTGTCTCTCCAGTATCCATTCCTCTTTTGACAGCTTCTCCCTTTTCTTCTGGGGGACCCTTTCCCTAGCGTTAGGGGTGGGGCATGTGAGCTAGAATTGCCCCATGAGAATCCCTGTGGTTCGATCAGGGATGATCACAGGACCAGAAGAGGCCAATGTGGGTTTGCCCTGGGACTTCCACTTGAGAAGGGGCTGCCTCTGAACTTGGGGTTTGCCAACCCAATTGAATGGTTCTACGGTGGCTATATTGAAGCCCCCTGAGGGAAGGTGTGTCTGTGGTCTAAGGCAGCACAGGAAGTTATAACTGAGAGGGGCAGGTTCCTGAGCCTCGAGGCTCATTCCCAGCTTCTGCAGGAACCCAACATTTCCCCATCAGCTTTAGCTAGATGGAGTTGTTTCTAGCATTTGCCACTGCTAGTCCTGACAAACCGGAGGAGAATAATAATAACAGTAACAACAACAGTATCTCTAAGCAGGTATTCACAGTCACGGGGAGGGGTGTGTGTGTGGAGGGAGTGGATTCAGCAGGGAAGAATATGTCATTATCAACATTGTTTAGGTTTGCTGGCACAAAATGATAAAATCAACAGACGTTAGCTGTTTTTATTTTTATTTTATATTCTCTAAAGTCAATGCACCCTTGGTGGTAGAGTAGACATGCCTACTCCTTTACCAGGAAGGACTCACTTGCTGCTCAGCTATGGGGAGAGAGGCCAGATGTCACCTCCTATAGGGTCAGCCTCAGCTGCAGAGGCTGCTTGAGGCCACATTCTTCCTGGGCAGACCCTATGTGGTAGCTGAGCAAGAGCATGGGAAGATTGGGCCATTTGAGTGGAATGGGGCACAAGTCTGCCTGGTAGGTCTGTTTCTAGCGCTCCTGAGAGGATTCGCCAAGTCCCAGTTAGGTCTGCACCATGACTTCTCCCCAGTGCAGCTCCCCCCTTTCCTTTCACCCATGTGGTTTTCTAAGTCACCTTTCACTTTGAGGTCTGTTTCTAGGGACCAGCCCTAATCCCCTACCCCCTGTGCCATGGATGGACAGCACACACCACCTCCCCCGCTCATTATAGTGTCTACTTAATCCTCTGGAATCACTGCTGTTTCCCATTCTACAGACAAAACTGAACCTCAGCAAGAGGAAGTCACCCAAATCCACTGTCCACTGTGGCTAGCAAATGCTGAGCCAAGCCCCCTACGGGGCGCACCCTGAAGTTCCAGCTCTTCAGAAGGCTGAGGCGGGAGGCTGGCAAGTTCAAAGCCAGCCTCAGCAACTTAGTGAGACCATGTCTCAAATAAAAAAATAAATAAAAAAGTACTGGGGATGGTAAAGCACCCCTGAGTCCAATCCCCAATGCCAAAAAAAAAAAAAAAAGCCATGTGCAATAACACATCACATGGTTGTTATAGATGTAAACAAGCTCAGGAGTATATGTTATTATAAAAATGAGTGAAATAATTCAGAAGTCATGAGATTTGAACATTTATTAGCTTTAATTTAATCATTTAGTTGTGGGGTGTTTTTGCTGCTTTTAAACTTGATTTTTTTAAATATTTATTTTTTAGGTGTAGATGGACACAACACAATGCCTTTATTTTTATATGGTGCTGAGGATCGAACCCAGGTCCCGCCCGTGCTAGGCGAGTGCTCTACCGCTGAGCCACAATCCCAGCCTTAAACTTGATTTTTAAACGTAACTTAATTTCTAGTAATATTTTTTAAAATCAGGCTCACAGGCTTCCTGAGGAATTGAAGGGACGTTCTTCTGAGTCCCTGCAGCTCTCCCTCCACTGCAGTTGCCTGAGGGTTGGGGTGGGAGGTCCCCATGACTGGGGGATAAAAGGAGAAAATCAAAATCGGTGGCCCCCGGGGAGGTGGCAGCAAAGCCCAGGGCATATCAAAGGGGTTTTCCTTCCCTTCTGTCCAAACTACCATCACATCAGTGCTCTGTTACTTGCATAAGCCATGGGTGGAGTTACTCAAGACCAGCCATTGATCCCTTCCAGCCTGTACCCTTGCCACCCACAGTCCCCAGGCTTGCGAATGTCTCCCACCTTTCACTGTGGAGTGCTGACTTTTACTTTTGGCAGAAGCCAAAGGGGAGTTCACTTTGGCTTCTGATTTGCTCAGTTGCCTTCAATATATTGCTTAAGCTCTCTGGATCCCCTATCCCCATTTCCAAATATTAGGGAGAGTTGTGGTGTGTCTCCGTTACCTACAGGGACAGAGGTGGCAATGTGTTCAATGCAATGCACCTGCATTCAACATAACCCTGTGAGGTCTGTCGTATTGTAGCCCTGTTGCAGAGAAGCTAAGCGGTTCATACCAGCAGGTGGAGTTGGGATTCCTTTCTCCTTCTCCCCAGTCCTAGTTTCTCAGCTTTCATGGCGCACCTCACTGCCTCTGGAGACCCAAAGGATTTCTTAGAAATGGAAGAGGTGTGAGAGGCCAGTGGCAGGGACTTGAACCCCCACTGCTCCAGGAGCCTGGAGAATGGCAGAGAGCAGAGCTGATGGCGTGGTGGGGAATTGCTTCCCACAGTGTGTCAAAAAGGACAATGACAGTTCCAGCCAGTTGCCTGTGGGGACAGACATGGGCCCAGCATGGCCAGATTTTGTTCAAGAGAACTTAGACATTTGTATTTTTATGTGAAACCATTGGCTTGAAAATTGTATTCTTTTGAATTTCATTTCCATGACATTATCCAGAACAGACAGGTCCACAGAGACAAGGTGTGGACTGGTGCTTGCTGGGGGGTTAGGGAAACCGGGGACTGCTCATGGGTACAGAGTTTTCCTTACAGCTGGTGGAAAGAAATGTTCTGGAACTAGACCAAGGTGAGAGCTGCCCAACATTGAGAATGTGCTTACTGCCACTGAATTTTTCACTTTAAAATGGCTAATTTTATGTTATCTGAATCTTGTTTCAATAAGATGAATTGGACTGGCTTTTAAATTTTTCTTTTCCTTTTAAAAAAAATTATTTATTTATTTATTTATATTTGGTACCAGGAATTGAATTCAGGGGCACTCCACCATTTAGCCACATCTCCAGCCCTATTTTGTAATTTATTTAGAGACAGGGTCTCACTGAGTTGCTTAGGGCCTCATTGTTACTGATGCTGGCTTTGAACTTGTGATTCTCCTGCCTCAGCCTCCTGAGCTGCTGGGATTACAGGCGTGTGCCTTTGTGCCTGGCTCCTTTGTTTTTTTCCTTCACTCTTGAGGATTGAGACCAGGGCCTTGCACATGCCAGGCAAGTGCTCTACCACTGAGCCACATCCCAGCTCTTTTTGTTTTATTTGGGACAGGGTCTCACTAAGTTGCCCGTGCTGGCCTCAAACTTGCTATCCTCCTGCTTCAGACTCCTGAGAGCTAGGATTACAGGCAAATTTTCTTTATAATTTTGTGCACTTTAAAAAAAGTCAGGGGGGGCTGGGGATGTGGCTCAAGCGGTAGCGCGCTCACCTGGCATGAGTGCGGCCCGGGTTTGATCCTCGGCACCACATACAAATAAAGATGTTGTGTCTGCCAAAAACTAAAAAAAAAAATTAATAAGTCAGGGGCTGGGGTTGTGGCTCGGTGGTAGAGCGCTTGCCTAGCATGTGTGAGGTTCTGGATTTGGTTCTCTGCACTGTGTATAAATAAATGAATAAAATAAAGGTTCAACAGCATCTAAAATAACAATAATTAAAAAGAGTCAGGTTCTTGCTATGTTGCCCAGGCTGGTTCGAAACTCTTGGGCTCAAGTAATCCTCATGCTTCAGCCTCCCAAGTCACAGGGACTACTACACGAGGGTATACCATGCCTGCCATGCATTTTTTAAAATTGGAAAATCATATTTTTATTGAATATGACTAGAAGTGTATAGTTAATTAAACAAAAAAGAGGAAAAAATAAAGAAAGCAAACCACTAATAACCTTTATCTATAAACAACCTTGGTGGACCTTTTGGTAATATCTATACAGACTACTTTCTAAAAGTAGATCCACATGTATGGATATGATACTTTTCTGTAGATAATTTTTACATATACTTTGTAACACTTTTTTCATGGTAATAAGTATACATGTTTGTACTCATGCATCTGTGTGTATGTGTGTGTGTGTGTGTGTGTGTATGTGTTTCCATTGAAAGACTGTATCACAATTTCTTTAACCATTTCCTAGAACAAAACATTTAAATTGTTGCTAAGTCTTACCATTACAAACTGCATCCAGGGTGATCCAGCTCACCGGAATGGAGCTTCACTGTCTGTAACAATTCCTTCTTGCCTTTCCGGGTGGTGAGGCCCAAGTCCAAGGCTTCCTCATGCTA
Source organism: Marmota flaviventris (assembly GCF_047511675.1). NCBI lineage: Eukaryota > Metazoa > Chordata > Mammalia > Rodentia > Sciuridae > Marmota > Marmota flaviventris. The sequence goes on along the minus strand of NC_092498.1, from coordinate 136,825,791 downwards.
GCTAGGCAAGCATTCTACCACTGGACTATGCTCCAGCCCAAACAATTTCTTTCTTGTTATTACTTTATTGTTTTGGTTCTTGGTATTGAACCCAGAACACCATTCATGTTAAGCACCCCCCCCCCCCCGTTACTTTAAAAAATTATTGTGAATTAGCATTAATAAATATTCTTAAGTTACTTTCTCCCCTGCCCCACACTTTGCGGAGGAACTAAATATTAACAACTTCACCATATTAGTCAGGGTACTCTAGAGGAACAAAATCAACAGAAAGTATGATTATAAAAAGATGATTGATTAGCTTGCCTTACATGACCAGAAGCTGGATAGTCCACGTGGCTATCTGAAGGCTAAAAAACTGGAGGAACCAATAGCTTCGAAGTCCAAGATGTTGACAGCTCAGAACAAGAGGGATCAACAGTGCTACACCAGTTGGAGACCAAAAGCTTCTGGAAACTTCCTGAAGAATCACTGGCAGAGTGAAGGAGGGAGGGTCTGCTATCCCCAGGTGCTCACAGCAGCAATCAAGAACCCATTCAAGAAGAATCAAACTTGCACCTGCAGCTGTTTTTTTTTCTTTAAACTTTTACTCCATTCAAGCCTCCATCTTATTGGATGGTGCTGCCCTTGCTGAGGGAGGGTCTCCACTCTGATTTGCTGTCCCACATGCGAATCATTCCTAGATGCACCCTCATGGACACACTCAGAACCCTTTTAATCTTCCGCATCTCTTAATCTAATCAGGTTGACAATTCAAATTAATTGTTACATTCACCTACATAACTACCTTTATCCATTCTCATGCAATCATTTTGAGTATACAGGGGAGCTGACTTTGTGTATAAAAATATGATTGTTTATTATATGGTTCTCTGACTTATTTTTCCAAATGCTTAAATATTGGCAACTGTGATTGGTATCCCTTTTACTTCCTCTCTACTACATGTTGTTTTAGCATAGCAGGGTTCCCCTACAGAAGGCCACTGTCCTAGGGGATGGCTACATTTCCTTCTAGATTCCCTAAGAGCTGCCTACCTGTCTTAGTCTGTTTTATGTTGCTATAACAAAATACCTGAGACTGGGTGCTTTATGCAGAATAAAGACTTATGCAGCTCATGGCTCTGGAGATTGAGAGATCCAAAGTTGAGGGCAATGCCTTTTCTTGCTGGTGAGACTTCCTGCAGAATCCTGAGGCATGACTTGTTGACAATACCGGGTAGGAAAGTGCAGAAAATCATCCACTTTGAGGTGGGTCAGAGAATGATTCCCAGGGCCAGGAACGCTGGAGCTGGATATTGGAGGAGGAGCTGGAGTCTGGCCTGGGATGCACGAGGGGAGAGACAAGCAGGCACTGAGACCCAGGGCTCAGAGGGAGTGAACAGTCCATGTGCCAGCAACTATTGGAAGTTCATAGTGGGGGAAAGAGGGAGTGCAGGGTGTGGGGCAGGGGGCCTAAAAGCAAGCAGCCATCAGAAGGACTTGAAGGACAAGAAAAGTGCCAGAAAGCCATTGAAGTCCTTTAAGCAGCAGAGTGACCATGTCCTCTTTGGAAAGGTTCTTCTGGTTGCTGTGGGGAACGGGTTAATGGAGACCAGTTCAGAGGCTGCTGCAATCAGGGAAAGACTGGGGTCAGGGATGAGAGTGGAGATGGAGAGGATAATGGATTTGAAACTATGACAGCAGTACAAGGGACAGGGTCTAGGTTTCCCATAATAATCACAACCACAATGACAATGACAAAAGTCATAGTGACGCACAATAGCTCTGGTTTTAGTTGGCCCTGGTGAGAATCTTCTCTCCCTACATTTTACTTGGAAAAATTTCAAACCTCAGAAGCTTGCAAGACAGTTTCCACAGACATCGGTATACCTTTCACTTAGATTTACAAATTGTTACATTTTGCTTTTCCCCACTTGCTTGTATTTTTTTTTCTTGAGCCACTTGGTTGTTGCAGAAATCACTAATCACTTTTAATAAGGAGATTCTTTTATGTAATTGCCATGCCATGATCTTATTAAAAATATTTAATGTTGATATACTAGAATTTAACATAAAGTCCATATTCAAATCTCACTAATTGGCCCCAAAATATCTAAAAGCTACTGCTTTTCACTAAAAGAAAATATCCACTATACACTCAAGGAATGAGTATCAATATAGGAGGCCTACTGAAATAAGTTTTCTTTCTACTCTTCTGTTTAAAGATTTTTTAACTTTCTATTTTGAAAATGATTTCCAACTTATAAAAATTTGCAAAAGTAGTATAAAACCATTTACATTTTCACCCAGCCATCGATTATTTGTTTTCCTGCATTTATTTTGTTGTTCAATTGTGTACAAATATATATTCATATATATAATATTTTTTCTGATGCATGAAAATAAGTCTTCTCTCTTGTGTACTTCCTAAGGATATTATATAACCACAGTACAAGCACTGAAATCTACAAATTTAACATCAACAATATTTCTCCAGCAGTCCCAAGATATTGTTTATAGCTTTTTTTTCAGGGGAGGGACACAGGATCCAATCAATAAATACACATTGTACATTCTTGCATCTCTGTATTTTTCTTTAGGCAATCATCCAGCTAATCCCATCTCTCTCTCTCTCTCTCTCTCTCTCTCTCTCTCTCTCTCTCTGTGTGTGTGTATTTCACAAAATTGACCTTTATTTTGAAAAAAAAAAAAAAAAAAAAAAAGGTACCCTTGCTTTGCATTTGTCTGTGTGTTTTTCCATGACTAGATTCAGGCCAAACATGTTCGAATACTTCATAGGTGATGTGTCTTGCTCAGTGCAGAATATTAGGGACACATGTGAAGATGTACATTTGGTTACTCTTTTTTTTTTTATGTCACTGTTTAAAATGTTAGTTTATTTAAAAGAGAGGACTGAAGAACATATAGGAGGACTAGTGTAGATTTCTATTTCTTTTGCAAACTGTTGGTTGCACCTGTTAAGTCTGTTTGGTTCAGCTGGATTGGAACGCGGGCTTCCCGTTTTGCTAGTTGGACAAGTGGGTTATTGCGATGGTCTCTTGAGCTGTCAAGTGGGGATAATAATGCTCCTGGCTTCATGGGGTTGGTGAATTGATACATTTTGGACACTGATTTCAGAACAATATCTTGGCATAACGTAAGTATTTGATAAATAATTATTATCCCCCCCCCACCACCCCGTGCTGGAGCAAGCTAGGCAAGTCTCTACCCGTGATCTATGCCCCCAGCTCCTCATGGCTAGTATTTTTACAATTTATAGAGGACGTAATACCTACTGCACAGACCTTCACCACTCCAGACCTAGGACAGCATGTGCAGATAGGAAGCGTTCAGAATAATTGTTGGCAGGACAACCCTGTGATATAGAGTGCTATCGACGCACTATACCGTTTTACAGTGAGGAAACTGAGGCTTAGAGGGGCGAGGTAGTTTACCTAAGGTCACACAGATCACTGTAAGTGTCAAGAGAGTGGATTTGAACTTGCTTGAGGGGTGGGGAAAAACCTGGATGTATTTTGTAAATCCTTAAGGGCTCTGAAGACATGAAAAATTGAATTGGAGCGCCAGGGCAGAGTTCTGTGGCACATACATACAGCAGGCGCTCAAAAATGTTTGTTGCGTGAATGACAAACGAAAATGAGACACCTGGTGTGAGCTCACCTCCAATGCCTGCGCGCATTTCTTCAGAGCTGCACCAGAACCCAGGCCTCCACGTGTTAGGGCTAAGACCATGGGTTCATAGTGGGTGTGGCTTCTGATAGCCCCGCCCGTCGCCTCTTCCGGCGTTCTCTGATGGCCGAAGAGATTTGACCCACGGACGGAGCCGTAGCCCTTGTCTCCTCCGGGGTCCGTAACCCGGAAGCTGGGAGTCCTGGATCCTTGACAGTGGCCCGCGATGTCGGATAGGGACGCGGGGCAGAGTGGAGGCTCGTCGGGGCCCGAGCGGCGACTGTCAGCGACATCCACGAGCTGATGCGTCACAAGGAGGAGACCGAGGCGCAGATCAAGGCCAATCACGAAGTGCTGGAGGTCGTGAGTGGGGGCTCGGAGTGCGGCGGGCGTGGGCCCGGGAGGGCCGGGGGCCTGGAGGTCGGGAGGCCGGAGCCCCGCTCGGGCGCTGGCCGTGGGTCTTCCGCTCCCGGGGCGGCCCGTGGGCAGCAGGCAGTGCGGGCACTGGCAGCCCATGTTGCAAACAGGAAAGAAAAGGCAGGAAGAGGTGGGGAGGTCCAGCGCCAGCAGCACCCCCTCTCCAGGATCTTTCCTGCAAGTCCCGCCTCCTGCCCATTGTGTCAACTTCTCCTTCCCCTCATAGGCCCTTCTGCCCATCAGGAAAGCTGGGGACCAACCGCAGGCGCAGGCGCATCACTGTCCTGAATGAATTCTTTTATGCATTCATTTGCTTTTAGCTAAGGGACTGGGAGAGAGCAGAGGCTGGGTGCTGGTTTTCTGTTTCTGTTGTAACAAATGCCCACGGACTTCCTGCCTTAAAACCCATATACATTGAGCCTACTGTTCTGGAGGTGAGAATTGCAGATGGGTCTCACTGGACTAAACTTAAGGTGACTGCAGGGCTGGCTCCCTGTGGAAGTTCAGGGAAGGTTCCATTTCCTTGCCTCTTCCGGCATCGGGAGGCCACCTGTATTTCCCGTCCCCTGGACATCTCCGTCTTGAAGGCTATCGCATCTCCCCTGCCACTGATTCTGTCTTCGCCTCTTTCTCTCACCCTCCCGAATCCTCTTTCATTTGTCAAGACCACTGTGATAAAAGGGCTATCTCCCCGACTCAGGGTCCTTAACCACGTCTACCAAGTTCCTTTTGCCATGGTAGGTCACGTCTCCAGAGATGAGGCCGTGGGCACTGTGGAGGCCATTCCTCACCCTGCCCTGGTAGGCAGCGGTTGGTCTCGACCATGGACTCTCATTACAAGGGAATTTATCATCTATGCTTTTCGCTGAAGGACTGCCATTTAATCTGTTTGAACCCTGGTTTCATCTGCAGCATGTTTTGGTATAAATTCATTCTTTTGGGAAGCCCTGGTGGGACAAGGAACCCCGGGGGTTCACAGAGCTGAATTCTGCACAGCCACATTAAGATAATAGGACATCTTTTAAGAGTGTCACTTGACCCTAAAGATTTTGGTAAAAGAAGAACTTCATTTGTAGATTAAAATAAATAGGAAATAGGAAGACACAGAGAAGGGGAAAGCCATGTTAATATGACCAGGCTTGAGGGAAGTTTGGGGACTCTGTCTAAACCTTTAGAGTTCCTGGGATGTGGCAGTGTGCCTCTACATTAGGAGGACTCTGGAGAGATTGCAGGGGGACTTAGCTACTAGGGACCTGCTGACTTCTTTTTCTCCAAATGATTAGTTTGATATTCTAACCATTTATTAATAGTCCCCTCTTTCCCTCTAATTTAAAATGCAGGTGACAGTGCAGGTGTGCCTAGGCCCTCTTTGCCACATACAACATTCTCACTCACGCTTAGGTCTATTCTTGGTCTTTTTTCATTTTCACTGTCCTATTGATCTATTCTTTGGGTGCCCTATGGTGCCATCTTAATGACTTTATTATACATAAGAATCTGTTGAGCAATTCTTCCTCATTGGTCTTCTTTTGAAAAACTGTTCTCACAAGTTTTTTTTTTTTTTTTTTTTTTTTTTAAAGTACTGGGGATTGAAAAGGGACACTTTACCAATGAACTTTATCCCCAGCCTTTTTTTTTTTTTTTTAATTCTGAGACAGGTATTTGCTATGTTGCTGAGGTTGGCCTTGTACTTGAGATCCTTCTGCCTCAGTCTTCTGAGTAACTGGGATTATAGACATGTGCCACCTTGCCCAGCTCTGTGAGATATAATGTTTCATTTTGTTTTGGTTCTTGGAACCACTGAGCCATATCCTTAGTCTTTAATTTTAATTTTTAAGACAGGATCTGGCTAAATTGCCCAGATTGTCCTCAAACTTGCAATCCTCCTACCTCACCCTCCTGAGTTGCTTGGCTTACAGGTTTGTGCCACTGGGCCTGGCTATTGTTATTTGTTTTGTTTTGATTTTGGAGACAGGTCTCACACATTGTTTCTGTTTGTTTTGTTTGGTACCAGAGGCTCCTGGAGGGTGACAGGCTGTGTCCCACAGATGCCAGATGCAGGTGACATTGCAGGTATGCCTAGGCCCTCTTTGAAACTCTTCAGAGGGATTTGTGTGAGCAGTTTGGCTTGACCAAAGAAGTGGAATACAGAGCTGTAGGATAAGTTGTTTTGAGGTTAAGAAACAGTTATCAAAATGCCAGTGCTATGCTGGACTAGCCTAATGGCAGGACTTGTTTGGCCTGGCTATTATTTTGAATTAGCCTTTTGTATTATAAAATCAGAGGATTTTCCCCACAAGCACTCGGTTTCCTGTTTTTCTAGAAAAATCAAAGCTGGCAACAGGATGATTGGGGCTGTGAACCCTGTCAGTCTGGCTTCACAGCCTGAGCCCAGCTAATGTGGGACTGCTCTGCCCAGAGTTAAGATCCTTCATATGGGTCTGAAGAGGTTTTTACACTTAGCACTGGCTGCCTGTTGCTCCATAGGAAGACAAGCCCAGAGTTCTCTGATTGTTCCACAAAGAAGCAGAATTTGTATATGGAATAGCACAGCTTTCTTTCTTTCTTTTTTTTTTTGGTTTTTGTTTTCGGTAAAAAGTGATTGAACCTAGGGGTGCCTAACCACTGAGCCACATCCCCAGCCCTTTTTGTATTTTAGAGACAGTGTCTCACTGAATTGCTCAGGTTTTGCCAAATTGCTGAGGCTGGCTTTGAACTTGAGATCCTCCTGCCTTAGCCTCCTGAGCAGCCCAGCTGAAATAGCACAACTTATTTTCTTTTTTTTGTGTGTAATGCTGGGGATTGAACCCAAGGCCTTGTACATGCAAGGCAAGCACTCTACCAACTGAGCTACATCGCCAGCCGTGAAATGGCACAATTTTCTACAATGTTGTTGCAAACTTGTTTGAAACCATGCAGGCAAAATAAAGTACATCCGTGGGCCATATTTGGCCTATAAACCACCAAATTGTGGGTTTTAGAACTTCCCTTTGCATAAGCTGTGGGGATAGAAGGAGACTATTTTTGCATGGGCCTGGCCCCTGTCCATCTTGATTCTCTCCCATGTTCTTTTCATTTTTGAATTTCATGATCCCAGAAACCTTGGTATTTTCTCTAATCTGAAAACAGAATACCTCAAATTTCCCCCATAATATTAACTCAGATTATTTTCCTTACACAGAGATCCACCTGTACTAATTCTGAGGTTACATATTCTCAGGGAGGAATGTCAAGCATTTAAAGCAGAAGGATCGGGTGTATGGCGAATGCCTGTAATTCCAGTAGCTTGGGAGGCTGAGGCAAGAGGATCACGAATTCCAAGCTGGCCTCAGCAAGGTGAGGTGCTAAGCAACTTGTTGAGACCCTGTGTAAAAAAAAAAAAAAAAAGTAAAAGGTGGGGCGGAAGGGAGGGGGCATGGGTTAGAAATGATGGTGGAAGGTGATGATCATTATTATCCAAAGTATATGTATGAAGACATGAATTCATGTAAATATACTTTGTATACAACCAGAGATAGGAAAAATTGTGCTCTATATGTGTAATAATTGTAATGCATTCCGCTGTCATATATAAATAAAAAAAAAAATTAAAAAAAACACCAAAAAACGAAGCCCATCTAGGGATGTGTTTCAGTGGTTGAGTGCCCCTGAGTCCAATGCTTGGAACAACAACAAAAAAAAAAGGCAGAAGGAAAAGGGACCCAATGCGTCCCCTGAACATCTCTTCTTTGCTGTGTGATTTTTTTGTTTTTGCTGTGCTTGGGTTTGATGGCACCCAGGGCCTTGTCCAGCACATTCTAGGCAAACCCTCTACTGCTGAGCTATTCCTCTAACACTGCCCCCCACCTTTTTTTTTTTCTTTTGACGAAATACTTGCCTTTCAAGGGTTTTAGGACCAATTGCCTCATTCTTTTGGAAGGGTTGCTGGTGGCTGAGTATGAAGATTTCTTACTGGGGACAAGGGCGGATGCAGTGGCATTGTGTGGGACATTGTGGACTGTCATGTGAGGGTGCAGGGTAGAAGCTGAGTGGCTCAGATCCCTCCTACCTGTCCTGTGTCCTCTGGTTGCCCTACAAGGATGGCGCCCTGAAAGTCCCTTCTGAAAGTCCCTTGGCTAATTCTCCCCTCTCCCTTGTTCAGAGGTTTGGACACCAGGTAACCAAATCCAAGACGGTGCATCTTTAGCAGTCATAAAGCCACCAGTCATGATGCTGCCATCTTCTGTCCCACCTAGGGACCTTATCTCTTGCTGCTATCATTTTTTTTTTTTTTTTTTTTTTTTTTTTTGGTGTGTGTGTGGTGCTGGGGATTGAACTCAGGGCCTTGTGCATGCAAGGCAAAGCACTCAGCCAACTGAGCTGTATCCCCAGCCCTCTTGCAGCTGCCTTTACCCGAGAAATGCTTTCCATGGATTTCCCTGAGCGGCTCCCCATAGTCACCTTCTCAGAGGGGCTTTCCCTTGATTGAATTAGTCCTCCTCCCAACTGCACCGCCTTTCAACCTCAGACCTGCTTGATTGTCTTCTAGGAAACGGTACTACCGTCCTTTCCTCTAGATTGTAGGCTCCCCGTCCCCACGTTCCAGAAATCTCCCCACCCCCGCCACCCGACCAGCGCAGTCCCGCTTAGCAAAGCGCTTGCACCCTACCCCACGCTGGCTTGGGTCGCAGGGCGCAGGGATCCCCTAAGGCAGATGCCTCCAAGACGCCTCGGTGCTGGCGGCAAAGGGGCGCCACTGCTCCTACCGGGCACAAACTCCCACACTGCATAGTACTGAGTGTGCTTTACTCCTTACTCAGGAGGGCAGGAACAGATCAAGTAAGAGGGCGTGGTCGTGGGATAGGTGGAGCCTTGCGCCAGGAAGTCGTTTGGTGGACGGGGTCTGAAGGGAGATGCCAGTGGGAGGGTTGAGCATATTCCAGGTTAGGGGCATGACTTGTGGGCGGGTCCTGTGTGCTGACCAACATCCCCGCGAACTACAAATTGGTGAGGTTGCCTCGGAGCTCCTGCGCATCCTCCAAAGCCTTGAACAGCGAGTTGAAGTTGCCAGCTCCAAAACCCTGGAGCGGGAGACAGCAGGTGAGCTGGGGACCCAGAAAGCCGATGATGCTCCCTGCAGTCCCTGCTCAGGGCCTACCTGGTGGTTGTGGCGCTGAATGACTTCCAGGAAGAGTGTAGGCCGGTCCTGCATAGGTTTGGTGAAGATCTGCAGGATGTAGCCTTTCTCGTCATAATCCATCAGGATTTGCAGCTCCTGGGCGAGAGACAGGGCAGAAAGCTAGCCTTTCCTTCTAGCCTGGCACGGTGGGATCCTTAGAAAGTCCAAGGGACCTGGGTGCCCCAAGCACCAAGAAAAACTTTTTTTCCAGCAATTCCTGGCCCCCCCAAATATATCCCCAAACTGTTGTGTTACCACCCTTCTGCTGCAGCCCTTGCTAAGTAATCATCCAGCCAGGCCTGCTGCTGGGTTTGCCTCCTTACAACTCCATTCTTCCTGCAGTCCTCAGATTAGATTGTTTCACTCATCTGTTTAAAATGAGGCCCTGGCTTCAGTCCCCACTACCCCTTCCAAAACCCAAAAACCCTCCGTGGAAATGGGAACCCTTGCCTATTGCTGCTGTGAATGTAAAATGGTGTTGAGTCAGGATGGTGCCTGGCATTTTGCCAGAAGGAGGGTTGAGAGGTGAAGCCAGGGAACCATTAAGATGATGATAATTAAGTTAAGCTGTGTATAATTGCTGTGACTGGATGATGCTGGATTGAAACAGGCTGTGTATTCAGTTGTATATAGGTCCCTGCTGTCTGGCAATAGGGTGGCTCCTGCTGCCTCAGGCACCCGCTACTTTTGAGTTCTAGCAGAGTTCCCTGAGTTCCCAAGGAGCCCCTTGAGGGCGGGGAGAGTTCCTGGGGAGTGCGCATAGAGTGCCAGTGAGAGTATGGGCAATAAAGTATTTCCTGTTTGAACCTACAAGTGCCTCCTGTGGGCCAGACTGCAGCAAAATGGTACACCTATTTGAAACAGAGCCTGACTCTCTCTCAAAAGGTTAAACATAAAGTTAGCCTGTGACCCAGCAGCGCCACTCCCAGGCACATACTGAAGGGAAATGAGAACATACATCCACACAATACCTTGCACATGAGTGTTCATAGCAGAGTCATTCCTAATTGCCACAAAATAAAATTATATTATTCTCTTATGTGCGTATGTGAATATGTAAACTTGAATTGCATTATTTTTTAATTTTATTTTTTAGATGTTGATGGACCTTTATTTTATTCATTTATTTATATGTATGGCCTCATACATGCTAGTCAAGTGCTCTATCTTCTGAGCCACAATTCCAGCCCCATGAATTGCATATGTATAATTATAATGTGCCAATAAAAAATCATGGACTGAACTACCTAATTTGTGAAAATAAAAATAAGAATAGCCCCAAATTAGAAATAACCCAAATATCCACCAACTGATGAATGGATAAGCAAAATTTGATCCATCAGTGCAGTGGGATACTATTCAACCAAAAAAAAAAGGAATGAAGTAGAGGTGGGGGTGTAGCTTAGTATGTTTGAGGTCCTGGGGTCAATGCTCAGCACTATACACTCAAAAAGGAATGAAGTACTGACATAGGCTAAAAGTAGATAAATCTTGAAAACATTATGCAAGTGAAAAAGAAAAACAGTCATGCTGGGCCCCCTAGTGCAGCTTCTTGGGAGACTTGGGCACAAGGATCACAAATTCAAAGCCAGCCTCGTGACTTAGTGGGTCCCTAAGCAACTTACAGTGACTTTGTCTCAAAATAAAAGATAAAAAAGGCTGGGGATGTGGCTCAATGGTTCATTCCCTGGTACCAAAACAAACAAACCCTAGTCATAACAGACCCCATGCTGTATCATTATATTTATGTGAAATTCCAGACTAGGTAAATCTGCAAGACCAAAGGTAGTTTAGTGGTTGCCTAGGGTTACGGTGGCATGGGAGGAAGGAAGTGGAGGGGTTGGGAGGTAATGACTAAGAGGATCAAGGTTTCTTTCCAGGGTGTTGAAAATATTCTAAAATTGATGTTGATTTTGATTTTAGCAAATAGCGAGAGATAACCATTTAATATGAGTTCTGTACCAATTAGCTGTTAGAAAAGTAAAACCAAAAAACCTTCAATGCTTTGTGGCTAAAGAAGTACAAAACTGCATCCTAAGAGCCCCCAAGAGGAACCGGACCCCGCCTACTCTGCCTTGGTAAACCTCTTCTCAGATGCTGTCTTCAATCCACAGGAGCCTTCCTCCTGCTCCTCAGGCACTTGGAGCTTGCTCCCACCCCATCACCTTTGCACCTGCTCTTCCCTCTGCTGGGATGCTCTTCCTAGCTTACCTCTTGGCCAGGTCCCTCTTATTATATAGCTTTCCATTAAAGTCACCTTCTCAAAAGTTCGCCACTTCCTGTAACGTAGCCCTAGGTTGCCTGTTTTAACTTTACATGGCACCGACACACACACACACTCTGTTCCTTTCTGGTTTTCCCTCTGTGTGCCTGTGTCTCCTGCAGGATGGGGGAGGCCAGATGGAACTCAGGGCTCACATTGCCTGTGGCCTAGCATCCTGCTGGGCCTCACCTCCAGCACGTCAATGCTCTCCTTCACCCGGATCTTAGCTGTCTTGAGATTCTCCCGAAGTTGCTTGTAATAGGTTGATGGTACAGTCAGGAACTCCATGCCTCTCTCTTGCAAGTTGCGAATCTGTCGCAGAGCAGGTTGTGATTAGCCTTTGTCTTTCCAGGCTCAATGTCCCTAAGCCAGGTGGAGCTGCTGGGCCATGAGGAGGCAGGATCCCTGTCCTTGCTCTCCTGAGTGCCAAGATGCAAGTGGCCTCAGCCCCTTCTGTCCTTGTCTGAGTCCCATTAGAGTAGGGATCCATGACATTCACAGAGCACCCATTATGTGCCTGTCTTTCTAGTCTTGCTTCGTCCTGTCCCTGAAGCAATCCTGCTCTGTGCATTTCATAGCTGGGAAACTGAGGCATGGAGAGATTTAAGTATCTGTTCTCAGCAGAGAAGCCAGAGTGGATTTTATTCAAACACAGGCCAAATCATGCCACTCAGTGCTTACCTCGGGGTGGTGCCTCATCTCAGAGTCCAATTCCAGGTTCTTGCCAGGCCCTCACCAGCTGCCCCCACTTCCACCTTAGACTCCATCTCCCACCTCTCTTTCCCTTGCTCATTCTGTTCCAGTCACACTGACGATCTCCTTGCTGTTCCTGCAACCTTCCTGGAAGATGTCCATCTCAGGGCCTTTGCCTGGGCCATCCCTCCTGCCCAGGGTCCTTCTTAGAGATTTCCATGGGCTTCTGTCCTTCCAACCCTTTGCATTCTCAAAAGTCTCCTTCCGTATGTGACCTTCCTTCACCCACTTTAAAGGTGAAAATCCCCCACCCTTGTTCCCCCACATCCCACCTGGATTCTTCCAGACCTCTCACACTATCTATTTATTTAATTTGCTTTTTGTCTCCATAAGAGCAGAAACTGTTACTAATGTGTCCCACATACCTAAAATAGCACCTAGCACATGGCAGAGCCTCAACAGGCATGATAGAAATGAAGTTCCAAAGGATTGGATGGGACAGTCCAGGCTCTTCCCCTTAAGGACTAGGCAGGACCCGCCTCCCCAAGGGACAGAGCCACAGACACAGGGTGCTTAATTTGGAGGAAAGCACAAGTCTGATCTTGTAGTATAATATCCATATTTTCAAGGTGAAGCAGCTGAAGCCCAAGAAGGCTGCTGAGTGCCCCAGAGACAAATGGGGACTTGCAGATCTGGGAGCAGGATGCAGTCTTCCTTATCCTCTGGCATCTGCCACCATTAAAGCCCAGAATGTTCTAGAGACACCAAACTCTTCCAAGTGAGGTGGGTAGGGATTACTTACACAGGTGTGGGGACCCGCTTTGAATGATCACATCTTCCAGTCCTGAAGCACGAGGCTCTGGCCAATCACTACATTTTGTAGTGACTTGGGCCTTGTCCCAGCTCAGATAGCAAGGCCGGTCTTCAGGTGTAGGCATACTTCTGAGGTTGAGTTACACTCACCTGCCCCCTTGTAATTCTACACTTTCTGCTCTTTTTTTGGGGGGTGGAACTTTCTAAGAACAGTGCTCCCCCAAGTAAAAGCTCACTTCCCAACATGCTCTCTCTCTCTCATCAGCCTCTCCTGACTTTGTCTTGCTCTCCCTTCTGGAGCCTGAGGCCCAGAGCCTGGGGAAGCCATCCTGAAGCTTGTGTAAATGTAAATTGTGTCTGTGTTTTATTTTGCTTCACCACAAATTCACACGTGTAAACCTAGGTCAGCTGCCCATGCTGGATGGGGGTGGCAGCAGGAGTTGCAGGAACCAGGCAAGGAACCCTGTCAGCCCTCTAGGCTGGAGAAGGGGACCCCAGACTGCCACTGCCCCCTCCCTCCCCATTCTGCAGAGAATTTCCCTGGAGCTGAAGAGAGGAGTCTTAAGACCAGGGATGGTGGGCTGGGGTTGTGACTCAGTGGTAGAGCGCTCGCCTCCCACATGTGAGACTCTGGGTTTTATCTTCAGCACCACATAAAAAAAAATAAACAAGTGAAATAAAGGTGTTGTGTCCAACTACAACTAAAAAAAAAAAAAAAAAAAGACCAGGGATGTTGTTCTAACCGTTGTGATGATGTCCTGGGTCTTGAGACCGACGTGCTGGACTCCAGCTCCCCCATTATAGTCCACATATTCCTGGGAAAGGCGAACAGGAGGCCCCTTTCATTGCTTCTGTTCCCCACACCTCTGCCCTGCCCTGCCGGAGGCCTCAAGCCTCTTCCCTCCTCTCTCCCTCTCCACCCAGGCAGGGCCGCACCTGGATCGAGGACTTCTTCATGCCCATTGCGGGCTCATTAATGGGCATCTTGATGGTCTCCTCATAGTTGGTCACCACAATGGAGCGCAGAGAGCTATACTCTGTGTGCACTTGTGTGTCATCCACAGACCAGAAGCGGTGGAACTGTAGGTTCCTCAGGTACCTGCAGGTGGCAGGCAGGACCATCTGCTCTGCGTTCTGGCCTGGGACTGGCTTCCCCTGCTCCCACTTCCACCCTCCAGAACATGTCCCCAAGGGGGCTCCAGAAGGGAGATGACAATCTGTAGGTCTTTACCCTTGTTGTGACAGTTTTTCTCAAGGTGGAAATAAAGTGTCTTATATCAGAAGCCACATAGGAGGCCATTCTCAGGTAGGGGGACTGGGTGGGGCAGGGGGATCCTGTGCACCCTGCTGGCCTTTAACTGCCACTGCCATGGTCACCCAGGGCTCTGCCTCAGGAGTATGTTAATGTTATGGTCAGAGCCAGTCAGTTGGGATTGTTTTTTTCCTAAAGGGAGCTCAAGTCTCTGCTCTCTGCTCTGGTCTGTCCCCACCTCCCGCTGTAGGAGGCCAGCAGGAAGCAGACCAAGTCAGGTAGAGGCAGTCTGCCCCCCCCCCCACTCACTGGAAGGGACACCCCTGCAGTTCCTCATGGGCGGAGGCTGTGGATTGCTGTAGTCCCTGGTCCTCTCATTCTTCAGGGGACAGATGTATGGGGAATAACTGAAGGGCTGGCCCTGGTTCACCTCCCACCTACCTGTGCTCCTTTCCACCTGGTACAAGGACTGGGGCCAGGGCCCTTGTGGGGAGGGACAGGGCTCACCATTCTGAGGCAGACAACATCTCATGATCAAGCAGATTTCCGACAACATGATCGATGATCTCGAGACCACACCTGGGCCTAGGAAAAGGACAGCACTGAGGGGCATTGAGAAGGCTGCCCCCCCAAATCTCACCACTGCCCCCCCATCATAGCCACAGCTCACACCTATGCAGCTCTTACTGGGGAGGAAAGTGCTTAACTAACTCATTAGTGCAACCCCTACTTTATAGATGAAGATGCGGGGCCATGGAAAACTCCAGTGCCCTGCCCAAGGTCCAATGGCTGAGGAGGGAGGAGGCTGGGATGGGACCTGGGGCCCTCGGGTGTTGGGGCCCGTTTGCTCTATGCCCTCAGAGGGTTCCAGCGGCCGCCAGGAGCTTGGCCCCATCCCAGAAGCCCAGTCCACATGGAGGAGGGGGACAGGCTCTCCACCCCACTCCTGTAGCTTGGGGCACTCACAGCTTGGGAAGCAGGGAGTCCTTGAGCAGGGGGGCCTTGAATCCAGGCAGGAACCGGCCGCTGTAGTTCGTCTTCTCTACCAGAGTGTGGGTGGTGTCCCCAAACTAGGGGTGGGAAGCAGACTGGCTCAGCCCTGTGCCCCCACCCACCACTGATGGGCCTTTTCATGGCCCCAACCCAGCCCTGGGTTCCTAAGTCAACTTGTGATCCTGGGAAAGTCATTTCTCCTGGCCTGGGGCTGTGGCTCATTGGTAGAGTGCTCACCTTGCATGCGTGAGGCACTGGGTTTGATCCTCAGCACCACATAAAAGTAAAATAAAAATATTGTGTCAACCTATAACTAAAAAACAAGTGTTAAAAAAAAAAAAGAAATTCACTTCCCCTGACTGGCATTTGTTGCCATCTGTCATTCACTTAGGAGTTTCCATCACAGTCTACCTGCCTCGGCAGACCAGAAGCCCTGTGAGGACAGGGATGCTGTGTCGCTCATCATGGTGTCTGTGGAGGCATCAGCTCTAATGCTGAAGGGTGTTCAACAGGCTTAATGCTCTTCCTACCCAAGGTGATCGTCTCTGTCCTACAGCAGCACGGGGCTGCAGAATCAGTCATCTCTGCCGAGTGCCTACGGTGTGCCAGGCTCTGCTCTTCTAAGTGTTCTACGCCAATGGTCACACTCAGCCCTCACAATGGCCCTGGGAGGGGTTCTAGCTGAAAAATCTGAGGCACAGGATGGTTCACTAGTGTGCCTCAGGTCACACAGGAGTCCAATTCCACCCTTGCTTATTTAAACTGAATCGCAGAGAGGGAAGTTGGTCTGTCCATGGACTCACAGCTAGTGTGGGGCGTGGCTTCCCAGGCCCACCCTTCTCTCCTTTGGAACAATCCCCTGCACAAAACTGATGCCCCCATGCCGTCACCTCCCACTGGGGGAGGGCAGGGGAACCTGGGAAGGGTGGCTGGTGGCCCCTGCCATCTCTGCACTCTTGCCAGGCACTTTGGGAGGACAGAGCCCAGGGGGAAGCCCATGTTCTGAGGCCCATGAGTGGGATGGTGTAATGGGGTGAATTAGGAGCATCCTGGCATCTCAGTGGGTTCTGGCAGCAGGAGGGGCAGGGACATCAAAGGGAACTCACCGTCTGCAGCACAGCAAATTTCACCTTCCCAAACTTGTCTTCCTCCACCCAGGGCTCCCGCACTATCTTGGCCCCCCGTTCTCGGGCTTTCTGCAGGGAGATGGAGCAGTGGGAGCTGGTGAGGGCTGGGGCCCCTGAGTCCTGGCCTGCTGCTTTGCCTGGGTTGGTTTCTATGTGGTTCTGACATGGCAATGTCACCTGTCTCCCCCACCAAAGTGTGCCTCATCCCCGTTGAGCAAGAAGGGAAACTGAGGACCAGGCTCAGAGTTGGGGCTTGGGAGACAAAGCTGGTGGGTGTGTCTGCTTCTCCTAACTCACTCTGTGGCCCTCCTCCCCCTCCAGGCCTCAGCTTCCCTCCCTGTACAAAGAAGAATGGGGGTGGACATTTCTGAAGTGACCTCTGTGTGTTGGGCCCTGTGCCAGGAGCCCTGCATGCCAGGTCTGTGCCTTAATTTAGCAAGCCCTTGCTTACTGCAGGCCAGTGCGACACCCAGGCCAGGCTTGTTCTGGGGATGCACCTTGGCAGTTCTCACAGCAGCCCTGTCTGCCTTCTACAGCAAGGAACACGAACTCACACAGTTGGGAAGACCCAGACCCAGTCATGCTAGCTCTGGAATCTACTCTGAACCTCCAATCCACCATTTTTTTCTTTTTCCTTCAGTGCTCGGGATTGAACCCAGGCCTCAACTGTCTTTAGGGCTGCATTTGGTTCAGAGTCATAATCCAGAAATGGTAATTGTGATCTCTCTCTCTCTCTTTCTCTCTTATTTATTTATTTGTTGGTTGGTTGTTTTAGTTTTGGGGCACCAGGGATTGGACCCAGGGGTTCTTAATCAGTGAGCCACATCCCCAGCACTTTTTATTTTATTTTTTATTTTAAGGCAAGGTCTCCCTAAGTTGCTTAGAGCTTCACTAAATTGCTGAATCTGCCCTTGAACTTGGTACCCTCATACTCCTGGCCTCAGCCTCCTAAGCTGCTAGGATTACAGGCATATGCCACCACGCCTGACTCCATTTCCTCTTTTAAAACTCAGTGAGGTGCAGGCTATGACTATCCCCATTACAGGTGTGGAAACTGAACATGAAAGTGAGTATACACAGTAAGGGGCAGGGTTTCTGTCACTAGGACTTAGGTATGTCACGCCAACATCCAGCCCTGACTGACAGGGTCCCTGGGACCCACGGAGAGCGGGCGGCACCTAAGGCCTCTTCCCAGGCCAGCCCAGGTACATTCTCACCTGCACAATGTAGTCACAGTCTTCCACCTCGAAAGCCACGTCCTTCACGCCATCCCCGTGTTTCAACAGGTGGTCGCCCATCTCTGTGGTCGGCAGGGAGCGCTGGCACTGGAGTTCAAGGCCCCTGGACAGGCTCTCTGCCTTCTGGGTTCAGCCCCCCTCGTGCCCTTCCCAGGCCCTGCCCTCTGACCCCTGACCCCCTCCAACAGCCCTGCTGCCACCCCGGGGCCCCTCACCTTTGTTCCAGGGGTTGAGTGCAGAGGAGAAGACAAACACAATCTACCATGGTGGAGAAGGGGGTGTGACTGGTGGCTAAGGGGAGTGTGGGCAGGTGCACCTCCCCTCCGTCCTGCTCACCCCCACAAATCCCTGGTGGAGCAGGGGGCTAGCCATGCAGGTCTCCTGAATCCCGGCTTCTAGCTTCTTCTCTGCCTTGGCCTCTCCCCCTGGTCCTGAGGGTTGGGGACTTTCTCCTGTGCCACCCCTAGGACCCATGATCAGCTGTTGGGTCCCCTGGGAGAGAACTCCCAGAACCCCCTGGGACACAACTCTGCTGAAACTTCCTACACCTATGGCCTTGGCTTGCTGAACTTGTGGGGCCAGCACTGGACCAGGCTGAGGAGACCCGCCTGGGAAGGTCCCTGTTGCAAAGGTGCCGACCACGTTAGAGCCCCCAAGAGAGCCCTGAGAGCAAGGGGTCCCTGGGGTGTGGACGTACCTTTCCTTGCTTGACCACATGGCTGACCACCTCCCGGGAGCCCGTCTCCAGGCCCCTGTAGGCTAGTGGCTCAAAGCCCATCTTGCTGCAGTAGAAGGAGGCAGCCTAAAGACAGAGAGGTGACAGTGTTCGTGAGGGTGGAGAACCTGCCTGGGGCCCAGATGAGAGTCCCTGTCCCCTGCCTGCCCTCTTGCTCAGGAGCTGAGACTGCACTGGGGAAAAGGCTGCTCTGTAGTATATTCTGTCTTCAAAGGAGTTTCCTTTTTTTTTTTTTTTCTTTTTTGGGGTACCGGGGATTGAACTAAGGGACACTCAACCACTGAGCCCCATTCCCAGCCCTATTTTGTATTTTATTTACAGACAGGGTCTCATAGAGTTGCTTAGCACTTTACCATTGCTGAGACTGTCTTTGAATTCATGATTCTTCTGCCTCAGACTCCCTATTCACTGGGATTACAGGCGTGTGCCACCATGCCTGGCTCCAAAGAAGTTTTCTGCTGGGGTCCAAAGTGTTGGGTCCCAACTGGGCCCTGATCCTGCCCTTTCAAGAGCCAATTTCAGACCAGCTGGGGGCTTTCCCTGGTCCAGGGGGCCCCTCTTGCGTGTCCTCTGCCCACTTCAACACCTTGTCCTGGTTACCTGCTTGGCATTGCCAACCCAGAAGGTCACAGAGTGGAAGTGAAGGAATCGGCCTCTCTCCAGCTGCAGGAGGAGAGAAGGAGGGAGGCTGAGTCCCTGGAAGGAGGTCTAGAGAAGTGCAGGTGGAGAGGTTTCCCCTGCCCCCTCCCTCGCCCAGACTCAGCCCCCAGCACCTAGGAGAGGCCAAAACCCTCCGAGCTCTGCCTGGCCTCAGGAGACACTGCTCACGTAGAAATTGAGTCCCTGGAGTGTGCAGGAGTGTCCGGGACTGGGAAGGCCCCTCAGGAGGCAGCCCAGCTTTCCCAGGAGGAACAGCCACAGCAGCAGGGATTGAAGGGAGACTTAGCCAGAGCTTCCAGATGAGGTTAAGAGGTCAGCAGATGAATTAAGAAGAGCTGACAGTTTTTCAGGAGGGTGCAAGTGAGTCCAGCCAGGGAGTCCAGGTATTATCAGACCCCCAATCTTGTTCCTCTCCACTTTGTGCTCACATGCTGGTCTCCCCAGCCCAGACACCCTTCTGGACCCAGGTCCCCCATTCCCTTCCTGCTCACCTTTGCTCCTTTGTCACTATAGGTCGTCTAAGGAGAAAGAAAAAGACAGTGAGGCTCTGCCAGGGGGACAGGCATTGCTGAAGTCTCATGGCAGGTCCTCATCCCCCGGGGAGCCACCATGGCCCTAGGCAGACCCTCACCATGGCTGATCTGGGTCAAGCTTCCTGCCAGGAAGACAGGGACGCACAGCTCTTGGGAGTGCTGGACAGAGCTCTGTATTTACCAGGGCGCAGGGCCTGCCCCTGACCTCCCTAGGGGTGGGAAGCTGAGGTCATCCCATGGTATAGTCTCTCCAGGACCCCAGAATGGGACTGTGATCTTTGCCAACCAAATCCATAGTTCAGAAGCCAAGGCCAGCTTGAGGGCAGGTGTAGCTTTAGAACTTCTTCTTCTTTTTTTTTAATGTTTATTTTTTAGTTGTAGTTGGACACAGCTTATTTATTTTTATGTGGTGCTGAGGCTCGAACCCAGGGTCTCGCACGTACCACTGAGCGCTCTACCACTGAGCCACAACCCCAGCCACCCCAGCCACCCCCTCCCCCCAACCCCCTTCAGAACTTCTTACTCAGGGAATTTGCGGGCTGATCTTGAAGCCCTCTTTGCAGAACAAACATATAGACTGTATTTGGAATAAAAAGTAATAAAGTAGTAAAAATAAAAAGTAATACAATTCCATGGCAGTTGGGGCACGTGGACAGGGATTTGCTTACTGGTTCTGCTATGTACCATGTGACTGGGGCAGGCACAGACCTTGTGAGCCTCAGTTTCTCCATCAATAAAATGGGAACCATAATAATATGAGGGGATTCTGAGAGCATAGTTCAACGCTTTGGAGTTGGACCTGCACATAGCCCTGTATATAGCACGAAGGGACAAGAGCTATTTCTTTGAGATTTGAAGGAGTCCTAAAGGGGGTTGAGTCCTTGGCATTACTGTGGCCTGAGTATTGGAAGAGAGCATTGGTCTTGCCCCTGCCCAGTCTACAGCACCCACCAGGCTCTGGGTCCATGCCAGTCCCCTGAAACTCTCTTCATTGCTTTGATGATGGAAACCCTAGCCAGCAACCCTGAGGGTTGGAGTACAGGACAGAGGACTCTCCCAGGCTGTGCCCTTGGCAAGTGGCTGCACAGAACTGGAGTGTGAACCAGGGCTTCTACCTCTGGGGCCCACAGTTTAAATTGCATCGAAATGGGAGATATTGATGTCCCCAGGAAACGGAGGCCAGAGTGGCAAACACATTTCCCCAAGGTCACAGAGCTGGTGACCTTGGGGTCAGAACAGAACTCTGCCCTGCAGCCCATTGGACTCTGCAGCTGGGTCTCATCCACCCATCCACCCATTCCCTCCCTGCCTTTCTCTGTCTTCTGGGCTATTCTATAGGCAGTGGAGGTGGCCCCACCCCCTCATTCTCCTCTCCCAGATGGCTCTCCAGGCTTCCTGCCCCTCCCTCACCCCCAACATCCACCTCAGCTCCCTGAGTCTATTTTCCATTTGAGAAAACTAGAGTGGAGCTCACAGGCCTAGAAGGTTCCCCTGGGGGAGAAGGGATCAGTGCAGCCCATCCATCCCTCCAGGCCAGCAGGAATATCTAGTCCCCTGCTTGCTATGGCCAAATCAAACCCCTATTCCTGGATCTTGGCCTGGCTAATATGCTGGGCACAAGATCAATGTTTGCAGTCCAGTCATCACATCTTGAGCAGCTCCAGAGGCCAATGGCTGGTGTCCAGTTCAGCTGAACAGGGTTGGTGACTATGTTCCTCCTCCACTCTGGAATTTGTTTTCAGAAGCATTGTGGGTTTGAGTCTCACTCTGGATCCCTGCAGGTGCCACTGCCATCTGTGGGCAGAGCCTAGGGACTCTGTGAGTCCCAGTGTCTGGAGCACCCTGTTCCTCCCTGATGCAACTAGCTTGGGCTGGGCTCAGGTGATAACAGATTAGCAGCAGTGGGATATGTCCATTGCTCTCTGTGCCCAGCCTGTGCCAGGAGGTGGGTTGCAGAAGCCTTGCTCAACCGTCACTCTAAACAGATGGGCACCTGAGATTCAGCCTGCACCACACCCTGAGGGGCAGAAAGGGTACACACTGGGGGCTCGGCTGGCACCCTGGAACCTGGATTTCAGAAATGACAAGAGTGGTTATGCACAGAGGTTTGCACAAGTGGCGGGTGGAGGTGGAGCTGGATGATAGAGCACTTGCCTACATGTGAGAGGCCCTGGGTTTGATCCTTGGCACCACAGGGGGGGAAAGACACACACACACACACACACACACACATATATATATATATATATATATTTTTTTTTTTTTTTTCAGTTTGATTTCTTATTTTACAGTGGTTAAGGTCAAACCCAAGGCTCAACCACTAGGGAAATCCTCTATCATTGAAGCAGTATCCCCAGCCCTGGGTGATCAATTATATAAGCCTTTTTTTTTTTTTTTTTCTGTGCTAGGGATTGAACCCAAGTGTGCTCTGCCACTGAGCTACATCCTAAGCTCTATTTTTTTTTGGGGGGGGCAGGGATGGGTGGGTACTGGGGATTGAACTTTGGGGCACTCAGCCACTAGCCCCATCCCCAGCCCTATTTTGTATTTTATTTAGAGACAGGGTCTCACTGAGTTGTTTAGCCCCTCGCTTTTCCTGATGCTGGCTTTCAACTCATGGTCCTCCTGCCTCAGCCTCCTGAGCTGCTGGAATTACAGGCATGCACCACCAAGCCTGGCCCGATGTGAGTTTTATATTGCTATTTACAACAAAAATACAGCTAATTCAGGGAAAAAAGAAAATATGCATAATTAAGTTTAAACTAAAAAGATGGAAAAGACAAAGAAAACAAACCCACTGATAATTTTTTATCCATAAACAACCATTGTGGATGGTTTGGTCATACATAGACCCACATGTATGGATATATTTTCTGTAGATAATTTTTTTTTTCTGTAGATAATTTTTACATATACTTTATATATACTTTCATGGCAATATGTATACATATTTGTACACATGCTTCTGCATGTGTGTGTGTGTGTGTGTGTTTTCCATTGAAAGACTGTATCATAATTTCTTTAACCATTTCCTAGAAGAAAACATTTAAGGGGCTGGGGATGTCGCTCAAGCAGTAGCGCGCTCGCCTGGCATGCGTGTGGCCCGGGTTCGATCCTCAGCACCACATACAAAGATGTTGTGTCCGCCAAATAAATAAATAATTAAATATTTAAAAAAAAACAACAACATTTAAATTGTTGCTAAGTCTTGCCATCCAGGGTGATCCAGCTCACCTGAATGCAGCTTCTCAATCTGTAACTATTCCTTCTTTCCTTTCCAGGTGGTGGGGACCAAGTCCAAGGCTTCCGCATGCTAGGCAAGTATTCTACCACTGGACTATGCCCCAGCACAAACAGTTTCTCTCTTTTTTTTAAAATATATTTTTCAGTTGTAGATGGACACAATATCTTTCTTTTTCTTTTTCTTTTTTTTTTTTAATGTGGTGCTGGGGAATGAACCAGGGCCTCATGGGTGTGAGGCAAGCGCTCTCTCTACCACTGAGCTACAACCCGACCCCCCAAATTTCTTTCTTGTTATTCATTAATTATTTTGGTGCTGAGCTTGAACCTGAGGGCCATTTATGTTAAGCATACCCACAGCCCTGTTACTTTTTAATAATTACTGTGAACTAGCATTAATAAATAATCTATTCTTAAAAGTTATTTTCTCCCCTGCCCCACACTTTGCTGAGGAACTAAATGTTAACAATTTAACATACATAACCACCCACTTTCTCCATTCTCATGCAGTCATTTCAAGCATACTCTGTACCCTGCATACAGGGGAGTTGACTTTGTAGTATAAAAATACAATTGTTTATTGTGTGGTTCCCTGACTTATTTTTCCAAATGCTTAAATATTGGCAACTGTGATTGGTATCCCTTTTACTTCCTCTCTGCTACATGTTGTTTTAGTACAGCGGGGTTCCCCTACTAAAGGCCACTTTCCTATGGGGTGGCTACAGTTCCCTCTAGATTCCCCACGAGCTGCCTACCTGTCTTAGTCTGTTTAATGTTGCTATAACAAAATACCTGAGACTGGATACTTTATGCAGAATAAAGATTTATTCATCCTGTGGCTCTGCAGGCTGGGAGGTTCAAAGTTTTGATTCCCTGCAGAGTCCTGAGGTGACTCTGGGCATGATGTGGTCAGAGGGTTACTCTTGAGAGCCACAGTTTAGTCAGAATGATGCCTGGCATTTTTGCCAGAGGGAATGGTTGAAAGGTGACCCTGATCCGGGATTAGGGTGGCTCCGGGATTAGGGAGGATCCTGCTGGGATTAGGGCGGATCCTGCTGCCCTAATCCCACTACTTTGGAGTTCCCATTGAGTTCTCTCAGGGTTCCTCGCTGAGCCGGTGGAGGGAGTGTGTTCCTGGGAAGTGGGTGTAGAGTGCTGGTGAGAGTTCGGGAATAAAGGTTGCTGTTTGAAACTACAAGGCGGTGTGGCGGCTTGGTTATTTTGTGCCCAGCCAGACTGCGGCAGGTTACATGTGAGACAGAACCAAGCTGAGGTTTGTAACAGCTCTTGAGATGACCCATTAATCCAGGAATCGCTTCTCCATGCATGAAGGCTCAGTACTTAGTCAGCTCTTTCAACTCCCACCTCTGGATATCTCGTGATGGGCATTAAAGTTCAGCATTAGGTTTGGTGGGGTCATTCAAACCATAGCGCCTCCCTTGTCCCCCTTGGTACCTGGTGGTGATGAACCCCCAAGCTGGCCACCCCAGGCAGCTTCATCCTTTTTGCTCCCTTAACATGGCCTATGCTTGGTAAGTAGCCCCTGCATTAAACACCCCTCTGACTTCCTTCTGAGCACCAGCTGCTTTGTGATGAGGCCTCATGCTGATTCTGCAACAAGTTGAAATTTCTTAGAAACTCTTCACAAGCCACTCACACAAACCTGCCACCCTTTTGGACCACAAACTCCAGCCCCTTGTTTTTTAGACACAGGAAGTGAGGAGAGGAGAAGAAAATGGACTTGTCAGTTCACCTGACACCCAGGCTAGGGCTGAGAGGAAATATGAACTATCTGATGAGTCCCGGAGTCGGGCCATGTGGATTATGACGGGCCAGGTCTTCCTAGGGGAACCCCAGGTCCCTGGCTCTGCCTCCCAGCCCCTCCTCTCTTGGAGGCCTCCTTGTTCCAAAATGAAGGTGAGCAAGACCAGGATGTTTGGAGGAGGCCAACAGTCCAGGTGCTTCTGGGTCTGGGGGCTTCCTAGACACAAGCCCTGTTGGGGAATGAAAGGTGGGAAAGCAGCCCAAAATGTGAAGGGCCATGTGTTTCTCTCCACCTTTCCCTTAGAATTCTCAGAACATTCAGGCAAATATTTGAAGATAAACAAGCCTATGTCCACATCCTCTGAGAGTCCCCAGTGCCTGGGACACACAAGTAAACGTGCTGACAACACCGGGTAAGAAAGTGCAGAAAACAGTCCACTTTGAGGTGGGTCAGAGAATGATTCCCAGGGCCAGGAACTTTGGAGCAGGATATTGGAGGAGGAGCTGGAGTCTGGCCTGGGATGCACGAGGGGAGAGACAAGCAGGCACTGAGACCCAGGGCTCAGAGGGAGTGCACAGTCCATGTGCCAGCAACTGTTGGAAGTTCAGAGTGGGGGGAGGAGGGAGTGGAGGGTGTGGGGCTGGGGGCCTAAAAGCAAGCAGCCATCAGAAGGACTTGAAGGACAAGAAAAGTGCACCAGAAAGCCATTGAAATCCCTTTAAGCAGCAGAGTGACAATGTCTTCTTTGGAAAGGTTCCTCTGGTTGCTGTGGGGAACGGGTTAATGGAGACCAGTTCAGAGGCTGCTGCAATCAGGGAAAGACTGGGGTCAGGGATGAGAGTGGAGATGGAGAGGATAATGGATTTGAAACTATGACAGCAGTACAAGGGACAGGGTCTAGGTTTCCCATAATAATCACAACCACAATGACAATGACAAAAGTCATAGTGACGCACAATAGTTCTGGTTTTAATTGGCCCTGGTGAGAATCTTCTCTCCCTACATTTTACTTGGAAAAATTTCAAACCTCAGAAGCTTGCAAGACAGTTTCCACAGACATTGGTATACCTTTCACTCAGATTTACATATTGTTACATTTTGCTTTTCCCCACTTGCTTGTATCATTTTTTTCCTTAGCTACTTGGAAGTTGTTGCAGAAATCACTAATCACTGTGAATAAGGAGATTCTTTTATGTAATTGTCATGTCATGATCTTATTTAAAATATTTAATATTGATATACTAGAAGTTAACATAAAGTCCAATTGGCCCAAATAATAAAAGCTACTTCTTTTCACTAGAGAGAGAGAGAGAGAGAGAGAGAGAGAGAGAGAGAGAGAGAGAGAGAGAGATCCACTATCCAACCAAGGAATAGGCATTTTACTTAGTTGTTCTCTTTTTCATCACCCTGCCCCTTTCTTTCTTGTCAAGGTTTGAAGAACTTTTTTAAAAAAGAGATGATCAAACAAAATATAGGAGGCCTACTGCAATCAGTTCCACTGTTTTCTTTTTCTACTTGTTTAAAGATTTTTTAACTTTTTATTTGAAATCATTTTAAACTTAAATACACTTGCAAAAATAGTAAAAAGACCATTTGTATTTTCCTCTAGTCATCAATTATTTACATTTTGCTGCATTAATTTTGCTGTTCAATTGTGTACAAATATATACTCATCTATATTTTTTTTCTGACCCATGCAGTAAGTCTCCCCTCTTGTGCATTAATACTACAGGATATTATCTTATATAACCACAGTGCAAACACTAAAATCTAGAAATTTAACATCAACAATATACTATTCATATTCAAATTTATTTAACAGAATATTGTTTATAGCTTTTTTGGGGGGGAAGACACAGAATCCAGTCAATAAATACACATTGTATTTAGTTCTTGCATCTCTGTATTTTTCTTTGATCTAGGCAAACACCTAGTTAATCCCATCCCATCTGTGTGTGTGTGTGTATGTGTGTGTATTTCACAACATTGACCTTTCTGAAGCATTCAGGCCAGTTGTTTTGAAAATGTCCCCTTGCTTTGCATTTGTCTGGGTGTTTTTCCATGACTAGATTCAGGCCAAACATGTTTGAATACTTCATAGGTGATGTGTCTTGCTCAGTGCAGAATATTAGGCATACATGTGATGATGTGCACTTAGTTATGCTCTCTCATTTTCTTTTTGGTCATTGTTTAAAATGTTAGTTTTTTTTTTTTTTTTTTTTAAGAATTGATTACATAAAATAGAGGAGGACTAGTGTAGAGTTCTATTTCTTTTGTAAACTGTTGGTTGCACCTGTTAAGTCTGATTGTTTGGTTCAGCTGGATTGGAACGCGGGCTTCCTGTTTTGCTAGTTGGCTAAGTGGGTTATTGCGATGGTCTCCTCAGTTGTCAAGTGGGGATAATAATGATCCTGGCTTCATTGGGTTGGTGAATTGATACATTTTGGACACTGATTTCAGATCAGTATCTTGGCATAAGTATTTGATAAATAATTATTATCATCCTCCCCACCAAGTGCTGGCACAAGCTAGTCAAGTCTCTACCCTTGATCTATGCCCCCAGCTCCTCATGGCTAGTATTTTTACCACAATTTATAGAGGACGTAATACCTACTGCACAGACCTTCACCACTCCAGAACTAGGGCAGCGTGTGCAGATAGGAAGAGTTCAGAATAATTGTTGGCAGGACAGCCCCGTGATATAGAGTGCTATCGATGCAGTATACCGTTTTACAGTGAGGAAACTGAGGCTTAGAGAGGCGAAGTAGCTTACCTAAGGTCACACAGATCACTGTAAGTGTCAAGAGAGTGGATTTGAACTGGATTGAGGGGTGGGGAAGAAACCTGAATGTATTTTGTAAATCCTTAAGGGCTCTGAAGACATGAAGAATCGAATTGGAGCGCCAGGGCAGAGTTCTGTGGCACATACATACAGCAGGCGCTTAAAAATGTTGCGTGAATGAGAACGAAAATGAGTCACCTGACGCCTGCCTGCGTGAGCTTCTGCGTAGCGGCATGAGAACCCAGTCCTTCCTGTGTTAAGTCTAAGACCACGGGTTCATACGGGGGTGTGGCTTCTGATAGGTCCGCCCCTCGCCTCTCCTGGCGTTCTCTGACGGCCGAGGTGTTTTGGCCCGCAGGTGGAGCCGTAGCCCCTGTCTCCTCCGGGGTCCGTGACCGGGAAGCCGGGCGTCCAGGATCCCTGACAGCGGTCCGCGATGTCGGATAGGGACGTGGGGCAGAGTGGAAGCTCGTCGGGGGCCCGAGCGGCGACTGTCAGCGACATCCACGAGCTGATGCGTCGCAAGGAGGAGATCGAGGCGCAGATCAAGGCCAATTACGAAGTGCTGGAGGGCGTGAGTGGGGGCTCGGAGCGCGGCGGGCGTGGGCCCGGGAGGGCCGGGAGACCGGGAGGCCGGAGCCCCGCTCGGGCGCGGTTCGTGGGTCTTCCGCTCCCGGGGAGGCCCGTGGGCAGCAGGCAGTGCGGGCACCGGCGACGGCAGCTTCAGCCGCTGGGTTGGCAGTTCCAGCACACATTTGTGGCGTCTTCTCTCTGTGCCGGGCGCTGTCGTTGGCCTGCCCGCTTAATCTTCGTGGCGACCCTTGAGGTGGGAGCTGTTCTGTCCCCACCTTAGGGAAGGGGTCGCCGCGGCGTTCCTTCGATCTGCCTGGAGCCACAGAGCTGCAATATTAGCAGAGGCAGGGGCGGTAGTCAGTGTCGACAGGTGAAGTTGGCTTTGCTGATGTTTTACATCAGCGTCCACTGAGTCTCAGTACAGGTGAGAATCACCTGGCATCTGGTTGATGCTGACGCTGATAGTGTAAGGACTACGTTTTGACTGACAAGGCCTCATATCCTTTTTGTCCAAGGAAGAAACAGAGACCCAGAGTGGGGCAAAAGCTTGTCTAGTTCCGCAGTGGCAGGAGTGGAGTGCTTCCCAGGTCTGTCTGACTCCAAAGGAGGAAGTGTTCCTTAGGCCACTTGTTGTAAGACCACAAATCACTTTGCAGTGGAAGAGGAGGCTAATTATATCCAAATAGGTGTGATGGGAAAAGATGTATCCCGTGGAGGCCAAAGTACCTTTACTGGGTGCACACCTGACCCCTGAAGGGTACTGGGTTGTGGGTTTTATCAGGAACCCCGACAACTACACCATGAAGTTGGAAGTGCCCCTGAAGCTCGGAAAAGGGAAGTCACTTGCTCAAAGTCTTGTGTGGGATTCAGACCACAGATCTTTTCAGTCCAGAACTTTCAAGAAGATTGCCTGCAATTTCTCCAATCTTACTTACTTTTTCTACCGCAGACAGAACTATCCACACCTTATACAATTATTACATTGATATTGATATTACTCAGATATTTTTATTTTAAAATAAAAATCTGTAATTCCCCTGTATATGAAAAATTTTGATTTCTTCCCTCAAATATAAGGTACATATTAAGGTGATACTGTACATCAATTGCTTCTACCTGTGCTTGGTTGCCTGCTGAAGGCTTTATACCTGAAGTCCTACTCTATGTTTGATTTTCCTTTAATGGAGAGTTAAAAGTCTAACTTTTTTTTTTTTTTTGGTACCAGGGATGAACCCAGGGATGCTTAATCAGTGAGCCACGTTCCCAGCCCTTTTTATTTTTTTTTATCTTGAGACAGGGTCTCATTAAGTTGCTTATGGCCTAATTGACTTTGAACTTCCAATCCTCCTACCTCAGCCACATGAGCCCCTGGGATTATAGGCGTGTGCCAGGTGTCCAGCTCATTTGAATTTCTTAGAATAAAGCATAGGCATAAATCTAAGTGAACTTGAGTTAGTTAAAACCTTCTTAGATATGACACCAAGAGCACAAGATATGAAAGCAAAAATGATAAATTGGATTTCAAAATTAAAATCATGTTTCAAAGCATATAATCAAGAAGATGAAAAGACAAGCCATAAAATGGGAAAATCCTTAGAAAATATCTGGTAAGGGTAGCATCTAGAATTTAGTAAGTGCACTTCCAACTCTATAGTAAAAAGACAACTCAAAATATAAGCAAAGAATCTGAATAGACATTTTCCAAAGAAAAATATAGTAAATACAAATGGCCAATAAGCACATGAAACAGTGCTGACTGTGAGTAGCTGTTGGTGAAATGCAAATCAAAACCATGGTGAGAAGCCACCCTCAGCCACTGGGATGTCTCTCATAGAAAGACAAGTAATAACAAGTATTTCAGAGTTAGTGTTGTTTAGACCTATGTGTGAGCTGCCACTGGTGTAGGTCCCACCCTTTAGGAAGCAGTGTCTTATGTAGTATTGATTCTGTGAGGCCAGTCCCTCCTGGTGTTTGTGGGAAGATAGGAGACACGTACCAGAGCCCTCTGTGTTGAGGGTGAGTGTTGAACCCTCTGCCTCAACAGGAAACTGGTCTGGGGGTACACAGAGGCTTCCAGAGAAGAGGTGAGGAAAGTGAACAGGTAGCTCTGTCAGTGCCGTGCACACTGGGCAGCTTGTCTCTGGAGTGACAAATAATTACAGACTCCATTTATTATTTTCTATGCATGGTAGTTTCCTGGGGCCTCTC
The DNA here is from genome assembly GCF_047511675.1 of Marmota flaviventris. Taxonomy (NCBI): domain Eukaryota; kingdom Metazoa; phylum Chordata; class Mammalia; order Rodentia; family Sciuridae; genus Marmota; species Marmota flaviventris. The sequence goes on along the minus strand of NC_092498.1, from coordinate 136,795,671 downwards.
TGACAAATTGCCACAAAGTTGGTGGCTTAAAAAGAATTTATTCTGGGGCTGGGGATGTGGCTCAAGCGGTAACACGCTCTCCTGGCATGCGTGCGGCCCGGGTTGGATCCTCAGCACCACATACAAACAAACATGTTGTGTCTGCCGAAAACTAAAAAATAAATATTAAAATTTTTTTTTTCTCTCTCTCTCTCCTCTCTCTTTTTTTTTAAAAAAAAGAATTTACTCTTGGGGCTGGGGATGTGGCTCAAGCAGTAGCGCGCTCGCCTGGCATGCGTGGGGCACTGGGTTTCCATCCTGAGCACCACATAAAAATAAAAAAATAAAGATGTTGTGTCCCCCGAAAACTAAAAAATAAATATTTTTAAAAATTCTCTCTCTCTCTCTTAAAAAAAAAAAGAATTTATTCTCTCTCAATTTTAGAGGCTGAAGTCTAAAATCAAGGTGTGTCAGTAGGATTGGTCCCGTCTGGAGGCTCTCGGTTCCGGTCCTGTGTCCTGTGCCCCCTCAGTTTCCAGTCGCACCTGCAGTCCTTGGCCTGCAGCTGTGTGACCTCAGTCCCTGCCTTTATTTCCACCTGGCCTTCTGTCCAGCTGTGTCCAGCTCCCCCTTTGCCTTTCTGTTTCAAGGACACCGTCACTGGTTTTAGGCCCATGAGGAATCCAGGATGATCTTGTCTCAAGAGCCTAAGCTTAATCACATCTGCAAAGACCTTTTCCCAGATAACGTCACATTCAGAGGTTCTGGGGGTGAGGATGTGGTCATATCTTTGGGGGGGCACTATTTAGCCCTCTACACTATGGATATGCCTGGCTCTGTGCTGAGTGTCCACAGAGATCAGGTCATTAGTTCTTGCAGCAGGAAGGAAGGGGCGTGTCTGTTCCCGTCATGCAGTGAGGAAACTGAGGCATAGAGAGGGGAGGGCAAGGCACAGGCGCCAGCAGCTCCTTGGCAGAACAGGAACTCAAGTTATCTAACCAGGTACAAAGCCCCTGCCTTACACTGTGTGACATGTTTGGTTATTTTAATGCACTGTCCCTTGACTTATGTAGGAAGAGACTTTAAAATGGTAAGGCAAGTTGTGTGTGGTGGCACATACCTCTTCCTGTAGTCCCAGCTTCTTGGGAGGCTGATGCAGGGAGATCACTTGAGCCCAGAGGTTAGAAGCCATCCTAGGAAAACTAGTGAGACCCTGTCTCAAAATAAAATGTTAAAATAAATGTGTTATTTTGAATAGGGAATACATTCCCATTGTCAAAATTTGAAGCCTGCAAAAAGATGAAAGAACCACCAATGCCCCTCCTTGGAGGTCACCAGTAATGTCTTTATCCTTCCAAGGACAAAAAGCATCTTGGAAAGCCCTTGTAGAGCTTTTAATTTTCAGAAGACTGGAAACCCAGCCACAGCTGGGAGCTCGGTGGGGTTTTCACCCCCCTCCAACTTCAGGGTGATCAGCTGGGTGCCAGCTGTCTGGGGGAAGGAGGATTTGGGGGAGTCAGTGGAGAGGTGGGCTCATGGTGATGCTCGGGGGGAACCTCAGTTTTGTGTTCCCTGTTTTAACTTCAGAAAAGAACATGTTCATGCATTATGGTGTTTAAATATTAAAGATGAAAGGCTAGTCCCACCTCACAGGTAGTTATGAGGTCATGAGATAAGCACCTCTCCTGCACCTGTATTACAGCTCAGAAGGGCAAGGGTCTGGGGAATGGCTTATGGAGAACGCTCCACCTGTGACATCTTTTTGACCACATGTTTTTCCTCCAGCAAAAAGGAGTTGGGATGAACGAGCCACTGGTGGACTTCGAGGGCTACCCCCGGGCAGACGTGGATGTGTACCAGGTCCGCACCGCGAGGCACAACATCATCTGTGAGTGGCCCTCATGGGTTCCTTGCTACATGGCAAGATGCTAAAAGCCCACAAATGGAATGGCCTATATTCAGGATATCTGCTGACCCCTTTCCTTGATGCGATTATCTCACTGCCCCCACCAAGGGACAGACTGAAGGGAGCAAATTAGACTCGAGGGTTCTACATGTAGGCTTTCGTTTTTTTTTTTGTTTTGTTCTTAAGAAAACTTTGTTGATCTACAGAAGCCCAAGTCCAGTGCTGCTTAAAGTCCTGGTCAAATCCATTGTGTGTGTGTTAGGGAACATGTTTGGCTGTTTAGGGTAGTGACCTGACTATGGTCACTCCAACAAAAGACATGAAATGTGTACACTGGGCTGCTGAGCACAAGTCCAGGTTCTGCATCTCCTTTGGGGTCAGTAGCCCATGTTGCAAGCAGGAAAGAAAAGGCAAGAAGAGGTGGGGAGGTCCAGTGCCAGCCAGCACCCCCTCTCCAGGATCTTTTCTGCAAGTCCCACCTCCTGCCCATTCTGTCAACTTCTCCTTCCCCTCATAGGCCCTTCTGCCCATCAGAAAAGCTGGGGACCAACCGCAGGCGCAGGCGCATCACTGTCCTGAATGAATTCTTTTATGCATTCATTTGCTTTTAGCTAAGGGACTGGGAGAGAGCAGAGGCTGGGTGCTGGTTTTCTGTTTCTTTTGTAACAAATGCCCACGGACTTTCTGCCTTAAAACCACACACATTGAGCCTACTGTTCTGGAGGTGAGAAGTGTAGATGGGTCTCACTGGACTAAACTCAAAGAGCCCGCAGGGCTGGCTCCCTGTGGAAGCTCAGACAAGGTCCCATTTCCTTGCCTGTTCCTGCATCGGGAGGCCACCTGTATTTCCCGGCCCCTGGACATCTCCGTCTTGAAGGCCGTTGCATCTCCCCAGCCTCTGATTCTGTCTTCGCCTCTTTCTCTCACTCTCCCGTCTCCTCTTTCACTTCTCAAGACCACTGTGATGAAGGGCCATCTCCCCATCTCAGGGTCCTTAACCACATCTGCCAAATTCCTTTTGCCATGGCAGGTCAGGTGTTCACCGACTCCAGAGATGAGGCCGTGGGCACTGTGGAGGCCATTCCTCACCCTGCCCTTGGTAGGCAGCGGTGGGTCTTGACCATGGACTCTCATTACAAGGGAATTTATTATCTGTGCTTTTCACTGAAGGACTGCCATTTAATCTGTTTGAACCCTGGTTTCACCTGCAGCATGCCCTGGTGGGACATGGAACCCCAGGGTTGACAGAGCTGAAGTTCCCCACGCCACAGTAAGATAATGGGACACCTTTTAAGAGTGTCACTTGACCCTAAAGATTTTGGTAAAAGAAGAACTTCATTTGTAGATTAAAATAAATAGGAAATAGGAAGACACAGAGAAGGGGAAAGCCATGTTAATATGACCAGGCTTGAGGGAAGTTTGGGGACTCTGTCTAAACCTTTAGAGTTCCTGGGATGTGGCAGTGTGCCTCTACATTAGGAGGACCCTGGGGAGATTGCAGGGGGACTGAGCTACTGAGCACCTGCTGACTTCTTTTTCTCCAGATGATTAGTTTGATATTCTAACCATTTATTAATAGTCTCCTCTTTCCCTCTAATTTAAAATGCTAGTGTTGCCACATACCACATTCCCACTCATGCTTAGGTCTATTCTTGGTCTTTTTTCACTGTCCTATTGATCTATTCTTTGGGTGTCCTATGGTGCCATCTTAATGACTTTACTACACATAAGAGTCTGTTGAGCAATTCTTCCTCATTGGTCTTCTTTTGAAAAACTATTCTCACAAGTTTATTTTTTAGTTTTTAAAAATTTTTTGTAGTACTGGGGATTTGAATGGGGCACTTTACTGCTGAGCTCCATCCCCAGCCTTTTTTATTTAATTCTGAGGCGAGGTTTTGCTAAATTGTTGAGATTGGCCTTGAACTTGTGATCCTTCTGCCTCAGCTTCCTGAGCTGCTGGGATTATTGGCATGGCCATGGACTCACATTTTGTTTTTGTGTTTGTGTATTAATTGTGTAGAGTAAAGGCTGTATTGTGGCATGTTTGTACATATGTGTAATGTACTTTGATCATATCCGCCCTTTACCCTCTCTTACCCTCCCCTTTCCTCACTAATCTATTGTATTTTTAAAGCGGGCTTTATTTTTTAGAACAGTTCAGATTTATGTAAAAATTGGGAAATTAATATAGAAAGGTCCCACATATTTTGTACCCAGTTTCCCCTGATTACCAGCTTGTTAGCCTGGTATATTGTTGTAAATGCAAATTTGGTTTTTGAAATCTACTGCAGAAAGATTTATCAAAAATTTTTTTTCAATTCTGATAGAATTGTAATATATTGTGAATAAAGGCATTTATTCTGTTACCCAGTAGTTGTGTATTAAGTATTGACTAGGTGCTGGGCGTTGATGGGGATTCTTGGGACCCTCATGGACCTCACCACATGGTGGTGGACTTTTTGTTTTTAGCCTTCCTGCCAGGATATGTCTCCATTTGCTCAGTTCTGGGTTCTTTCCTCCCGCCTGCTCCTGTGGGTTGAGTACTTGAGTCCTGGAATATCTGAGGACCTTGCCTTTGCTCCATAATGACAGGGATGGGGTTAAGCCCACAGTCGAAGGCCCCTTGGAAGTCTGACGGGCTGTGTCCCACAGATGCCAGATGTGGGTGACAGTGAAGGTGTGCCCAGGCCTTCTTTGAAACTCTGAAGAGGGATTTGTGTGGGCAAAGAGGTGGAATCCAGAGCAGCAGGATAAGTTGTTTTGAGGTTAAAAAACAGTTATCAAAATGCCAGTGCTATGCTGGACTAACCTAGGCAGGACTTGTTTGACTGGCATGGTGATTATTTTGAATTAGCCTTTTGTACCAGAAAATCAGAGAATTTCATCCATAAGCTCTCAGTTTCCGTTTTTATTTTTTTTTCTTTCTAGGAAAACCAAGGATTTGCCCCCCAATCGCTCTAGTTAGATAGAGCCCAGTAGCAAGGAGCCTTTAGCTAACAACTGCGGCCTCTCCCAGACAGGGTAGAGCGCCCCAGCATGTATTATGAGGCTTATGCCTCAGTTTTCTTTCTCAAACTATCAGGAGCAAAGTGACATCTTTCTTGTGCAGAGCCCGCCTTACTCAATTGCTTGAGCACCGTGCTTGCCCCTCACTCACAATTTTTTTTTTTTTAAAGAGTGGGAGAGAGAGAGAGAGAATTTTTTAATATTTATTTTTTTTTTTTTAGTTCTCGGCGGACACAACATCTTTGTATGTGGTGCTGAGGATCGAACCCGGGCTGCACGCATGCCAGGCGAGCGCGCTACCGCTTGAGCCACATCCCCAGCCCCCTCACTCACAATTGAGGTCTACTTCCGCTCTCCCTTAGGTCTCCGCCAGGGCTGCCCTGCCTTTGGGAAACCCTACCTGATGTCCTCGACTGGCTGGGCCCACACGGGGGTCGCTGCATGTTATTGTGGTGACTGTTCCACAGCTGCTTTCTCTCTAGCCAGCACACTTCAGGAGGGAAGGTCCTTTTGTCTTGTTCGAGATTTGTCCTCAGCCTCTGTCCCTAGGTCTGGCATGTAACAGGCACTTTCTAAATGCTCAGTGAGTGAGTGCAGGTGTCCTGTGCCCCTGATGTGACGGTTCTCCCCCCAGGCCTGCAGAATGATCACAAAGCGGTGATGAAGCAGGTGGAAGAGGCCCTACACCAGCTGCATGCTCACGACAAGGAGAAGCAGGCACGGGACTTGGCTGAGGCCCATGAGGAGGCCATGAGCCGCAGGATGAGCCACAATGAGGGCCACAGCCTGTCACAGGCCTTTGCCAAAGTGAACAGCATCAGCCCTGGCTCTCCAGCCAGCATTGCGGTAATCCAGCCCAGCCCCAAATCCATACCCAGGGAGGAGCACTGTGGGTGGGTGGTCATGGGCTCTGGCAGGGCAGGCTGTGAGGACCCGACCCTATCTCTTTGTGCTGCAGCTCTGACTTCCTTCACACTTCAACAAGCACTGGTCAAGGTCTACTGTGTATAGGAGGTCAGGATTTTGGAGAGGGGTCAAACCCTGCTGCTCACCAAACTGGGTTGGGGGGGGAGAGACCTGTTCCCAGTGACAGCTGGGACACAAGATGGAAGGTGAGAAATGTCCCCAGAGACAGAAAGGGACTCTCTTCTTGGGGCTCATTTTATCTTGGTATTGAAGAGTAGTTGAGAATGCTGAGCTACCTTTGCTCAAGGCATGAGTTGTATATCTTACAGGGTTTGTTTGCTGTTTTAATTTAACAGCATTATTGAGATAGTATTCACACATCATAAATTACCTATCTAAGCACACAATTAAGAGACTTCTAGTGTTTTCACAGAGCATTGTGCATCCATCACCACAGTCAGTTTAAAAACATTCTCAGGAGAATGAATCAGGCATGACTTTCCTGTGATCACACATGAATACAAGATCAGAAATAAAAAACATTCTCATCATCCTAAAAATAAGCCCTGTGGTCCCAGGTAGCTGCCTCCGATTTGGCAACCTCCAATCCGCCTTTTGTTTTGTGGATTTGCCTGTCCTGGGCCTTTAATAGAAAGGGAGTGGTCGATGTAGTGGGTCTTCTGTGTCCGGCTTCTTTTGGTCAGCATCAGGCTTTCCAGGTTCCTCTGCATTGCAGTAGGTGTCCATTCTCCCTTCCTTTTTGTGGCTGAATAATATTCCCCTGCATGGCTGTGCCAGATTGTGTTTATCCATTTGTCAGCTAATAGTCATTTGGAATTTTCCACTTTAGAGTTGTTAGGAAGAGTGCTGCTGTGAACATTCGTGTCCAGCTTAGCATGTAGACTTGTAGTTAAGTTTAACTCCACAGCCCACCCTCTGGGATAGATGCTAATCTTTACTCTGTTTGACCCATGAGGAAAAGCTTTGAAGACCTGAGGTAACCTGTGCTGGCATAGATAGCTCCCAAGAGGAAGAACTGGGTCCTGAATCCAAGACCTGCCAATCATCTTGTGATTACCAATATCACAGGACTCTAAGTTGTGCACAAGCTCTGTTTTATTCACAGCCGTATCCACAGCCTCGAGTACAGTGCTATAGTTGGTTCACAACCAGTATTTGTTAAGGGTGAATGAGTGGTGATCTTCCTTCTTGGGACCGAGAACAAAGGATCACTCTCCTCCTGGTCAGCCTCAGGCCTGTGACAGCTTGTTTGGTCTTTGAGTGCAAATATCTAACTCATCTGAATCTTGACCTAAGACTGGCTTGCCTCTTCCTGCCTTTGAACCTGGGGTTGGGCCCCAGAAAGAAGCATTTTTCTGGAGAGACCTAGAAGGAACCCTGGGGAGGAAGTGGCCCGGTTGCCTACTGTCCCTTCCTGCATGAGGTATTTAAATCCCTGATGTCCTCTTTCAGCCTGCTGTTCTCCCTTATAGGAAATCTCCTCTTGACCTTGGCTTGAATTGGGTCTTGAAGGGTGGAGAACTCCAGGAGCACATGTCCCTTAGCCTTGGTCTTCATTTCCTCTTCTCTCTTTAGGGTCTGCAGGTGGATGATGAGATTGTGGAGTTTGGCTCTGTGAACACCCAGAACTTCCAGTCGCTGCACAACATTGGCAGTGTGGTGCAGCACAGCGAGGGGGTGAGTTGGGGAGTCGGGGGCTCCCTGGCGGGTTGGCAGCTACATATACTGGGGCTACAAACAGCAGAAGCATACAGCTCACTGTTCTGGAGGCTGGGAAGCTCAGGAGCAAGGCCCTGCAGACTCAGGGTCTGGTGCAGGCTGCTTCCTAGTCCACCGACACCACCTTGCCACTGCGTCTTCATGAGTCTCAGCATGAGGGCTCCACTTTCATGGCCTGATGCCAACCAGAGGTCCCACCTCTTGGTACCTTCACACTGGGGATCAGGATTTCCGAGTATGAATTGGAGGAGGGGACCCAGATATTCTGACGGTAGCGGGCGGCATCTGTGGGTAGCCTGGAAGCAGTGATGGGGCCCTGGCTGCCTCACAGCTGTTGCTCAGCGCAGTCCCTGTTTAGAGCCTGTGCACTTGCTGTTCCCTCTACCCCAAGGCTTTTCCTTCCTCACTGCCCTCCTCTTTACACTACTGACACCTTCTCAGCAAGGCCTTTCCTAGCCAACCTACCTCAAATCCCCCTCCTGTTTCCTGTTCCTGTTTTCATGTAACAGTGTTTCTGGAAGTCTGTTCACTTGGGCTCATGCCTTGCTCTTTTTCACTGCCTCGTAGTACTCTGTTGTTGATACTGGGGATGTTTAGGTATTGCCAGCTCTGTGCCAGTGTGAAGAGTAGGGCACACTGTATGTGACTGTACATGTGTGTGCTTCTCTCCATGGATACTAACAAGTAGGTTCATAAGCTTGAAGAGTATGCATGTTTAAGGTAATTTGATAAGGTTTTACTAATTTACACCCTGATCAATATGTGTATTGATCTTTGAAAATTTTTGTGAAGTTGACATTTTGTTTTAATTTGTATTGTCTTGACTACTGGAAAAAGTTGAATATCTGTTTTTATATGTTCAAAAAAAATTTCCATGGTGCTGAATGTTAACGTTAACAGCGTTCTGTTTTATCCATTTAGATAGTTTTCAAGTTTATGGAAGTATGGAGATAAATCTTGTAGATAAATCTCTGTTTCTTCAGATAACTTACTTAAGGTGCAGTTTCTGGATCAAGTGTATATATTTTCTTTTTTTTAGAGAGATAGAGAATTTTAATATTTTTTTTTTAGTTTTCAGCGGACACAACATCTTTGTTTGTGGTGCTGAGGATCGAACCCGGGCCGCATGCATGCCAGGCGAGCACACTACCGCTTGAGCCACATCCCCAGCCCCTAGTGCATATATTTTCAAAAAAGTAAATCTTCAGTTAAAAACATTATTGTCTGGCTAGGGTGTGACTCAGTGATAGAGCATATGCCTAGCTCTGGATTCAGTTCCCTGCATTACAAAAATAAATAAATAGTCTTTATTATAAAAACAATGCATATTTTATTCAGTCATAAAATGGAATGAGCCAGGGCCTGAGGTTGTGGCTCAGTGGTAGCCACTTGCCTAGCACGTGAGGCACTGGGTTTGATCCTCAGTACCACATAAAAAAATAAACCAATAAAATAAAGGTATTGTGTCCAAAAAAAAAAAAAGGAATGAGCCAAAGCAGTCCTTAGCCAGAAGGAGGCATCACAATACCTGGCATTAAATTATACTACAGAATTATAGTAACTAAAACAGCATGGCATTGCACCAAAACAGGAAGACGACCAACAGAATAGAAGACATAGAGACAAACTCACATAAATACAGTTGTCTCATACCAGACAAAGGCACCAAAAACATACATTGGAGAAAAGATAGTCTCTTCAACAAATGGCGCTACAAAAACTGGAAAACCTGTATGTAGTAGAATGAAATTTAACCCCTGTCTCTCACCCTACAACAAAACTCAAAGTGGATCAAAGACCTACATATCAGACCAGAAACCCTGCACCTATTAGAAGAAAATGCAGGGCCAGCGCTCTAATATGTCACCATAGAAACTGACCTCATCAGTAAGACTCCTAAAGTGCAAGAAATAAAATCAACAAATGGGATGATATGAAACTGAAAAGCTTCTTCCCAGCAAAGAAAACAATTAGGAGTGTGAAGAGAGAGCCTACTGAATGGGAGAAAATCTTTGCCACCTATACCTCAGATAAGGCATTAATTTCCAGGATACAAAGAACTCAAAAAGCTTAACACCAAAAAACTACAAATAACCCAAATAATCAGTAAATGGGCAAAGGAATTAAACAGATGCTTTTCAAAAGAAGAAAAATGTTCAACAATACATGAAATACATGAAAAAATGTTCACCATCTCTAGCAATTAGAGAAATGCAAATTAAAACTACACTGAGATTTCATCTTACTCCATTCAGAATGGCAATTATCAAGAATATAAGTAACTATAAATGTTGGTGAGGATGTGGGGGAAAAGGTACACTCATACATTGCTGGTGGGACTGCAAATTGGTGCAACCAACTCTGTAAAGCAATATGAAGATTCCTAAAAAACTAGGAATGGAACCACTATTTGACTCAGTTATGCCACTTCTCGGTATATATCTAAAGAATTTAAGATCAGCATACTACAATGACACAGCCACATTAATGTTTACAGCAGCACAATTCACAATAGCTAAACTATGGAACCAAACTAGGTGCCCTTCAACAGATGAATGGATAAAGAAAATGTGGTATATATGTACAATGGAATATTACTTAGACATAAAGAAGAATGAGTTTGTGACATTTGCTGGTAAATAAGTGGAACAGGAGACTACCATGCTAAGTGAAATAAGCTAATCCCCCCAAACCAAAGGGTGAATGTTCTCTTTGATTTCTTGATGTTATCACACACAAGGGGGTGAGGGGAAGAATAGAAATTCAATAGATTAGACAAAGGGGAATGAAGGAGGTAGAGAGTGGGGATGGGAATAGTAAAGACAGTGGAATGAATCAGACATAACTTTCCCTGTGTACATATATGAATACCCCAGTCAATCTCAACATTGTGTACATCCACATGACTGGGATCCTAATTAGAATAAGGTATTCCATGTTTGTAAGAATGTCAAAATGGACTCTACTGTCATGTATAACTAAAAAGAACAAATAAAATTTTTAAAAAAAGGAATAAAACACATCGGTGAACCATGAAAACCTGGTGCTAAATGAAGAATCTGATACAAAAGCCCACATATTATATGACCCACTCGTATGAAATTGTCCAAAAGGCAAATCCAGAGGTTCAAGGTCCTGAGGTGGGAGGAGCAGAGCACCCAAAGGAAGGAGGTTGAATCCCAGAACCAAGGAAAGTGAAAGGGGGAGGAGGCCTTGAACTTGTGGGATTATAGACATGCCAGCGCACCTGACTGGATGTAACTCTGGACAGTTTTGTTCTTTTTATTCCTCCTCCTCCTTTTTTTTTTTTTTTAATGTGGTCATGGGGATTGAACCTGGGACTTGGTGAATGCTAGGCAAGTGTTCTGTCACGGAGCTGCATCCCCAGCCCTTTTTAAAATTATTATTATTATTAGTAGTAGTAGTAGTAGTAGTAGTACTGGGGATGAACCCAGGGATGCTTAACCACTGAGCCACATCTCCAGCCCTTTTTTTTTATATATATATATATTTTATTTAGACAGAGAGTCCTGCCAAGTTACTGAGGCTGGCCTCAAACATGCAATCCTCCCATCTCATCCTCCTGAATTTCTGTGATTATAGACGTGCACCACTGTGCCTAGCTGAACAATATCTTATAGATGGATATTTTGAGTATTCTCAGTTTTTGAATATACACACACACACACACACACACACACACACACACACACACAGAGTCCTGGAATGAACACTTTATTTGCGTATCTTCTTATGCTTTTGTAAAATGTATCTTACATGTACCCTGTAAATATTTTTGAGGGGAACACATTTCTCCAGCAAGATGGCACAACTGGTGTATTCCCACTGGCCCCAAGGGCCCACACTGTTGCCAACTGCAGGGTTTTGCTTTAAAATACAAATCTTAGGGGCTGGGGCTCAGTGGTAGAGCACTCGCCTAGCATGTGCAAGGAGCTGGGTTCAAGCCTCAGCACCACATAAAAATAAATAAATAAAATAAAAGTATTGTGTCCAACTACAACTAAAAAAAAAATTAAATATATAAAATAAAATACAAATCTTGGTCGACTCGGTGGGCACAAAATGACATGTCAATGTTTGAACCTGAATCCTTTTGAATATTAAGTTGAACCTGAAACAATCTTATTTTTCTCGCAGAAACCCCTGAATGTGACAGTAATCCGCAGAGGGGAGAGACACCAGCTCAGGCTTGTTCCAACGCGCTGGGCTGGGAAAGGTCTGCTGGGGTAAGGTATCTGCCTCACTCATGCACACTGCAGCGTCAGTGGAGTGTTAGCCATAAAGTGGGGAATTCCAGGGGGCTTGCTGAATTGTGGGAATCCCCAGAATATGTAGAAACTGAGACAAAGGCTTATAGTAGCAAGGAGGCTCTAGGTGTAGAGGCAGAGAGAGCCTCAGGGTCTCCTGAGGGTCTCTGGGCCTTTCATCAGCTGGGCATTTGCTTTGAGAGAATGAAAGGGTGTCGGTGAGGAGCTCCCAAGGGCTCACCTGCTCGCCCTCCCAGTGGGCCACCAGACTAATGCCATTCCTCTTCTTCCTTGTAGCTGCAACATCATTCCTCTGCAAAGATGACTGTCCCTGGGAAACAGTATCAGGAAAGCTTCTTCCCTTGCCCTGCCCGAGAGCCTGGTGGGGATTTCCTCATTCTCTTCACTCCCAAAGAGTAAGGATCTGGAAGAGGCTGGAAGCCGGACGTCTAGGTGGTGGAGATGCTGTGGCCTCCCAATGTATCTCTCTGGATTAAGGCATTAAAAACCAGATTTGTGCTTGGCATCTTTGGCACATTGGGCCATGTCCCAAAATGGGAATTCTCTGGATTGTGGGCAAGTGGGCGGGAGTTATTCTGGCAGGTGCCCATGTGACTTTATTCCTTTAGGAATTTTGTTTTTCAAATAAACACTGTTTTGCAGTTCTGATATGACTGTGTTGTCACCCAAGCTGAATTTATTAGGAACCTCTCAAAACCTAAGCTCGGATGGGGTTGAAATATTCTTAAAGTTGGGCAAAACAAAACAAAAAAAAAAAACAGCAATTGGGCTGAAGTCAAGATTTTTCCAGCAACTTTCTTTGCATTGAACCATTGCTACTCTGGACACAGAAGTTTGGTATCCTTAGCCTCTGAGCCTCTACAGCCACCATAGCTCCCTTTGGAGAATGAGGAAAGCCAGGAGGTTCCCTGGGTGGCCCAGTGTGTGCCAGCTTCCTCTTCAGTAACTCACCAGAGGGCAGCAAGCTCCCTTCACTTCTAGAATAAAAACTCCTGCAAATTTGCTTCTAAATTGACTTTTTACCCTCGTACTTTCCAGCCATGTCCTAAGAACAACAGTTTTGTGAACTAAGGTATGCTCAAAATTGTGTTTACAGATCTGACTGTTGAAGATGCTGCTGCTTTCTGCCTTTCATTCTCTCTTTTAAGATGTCAGATGGGTTTCAGTGATTCCTGGGACTCTGCATCTTAATTTCTTGTTCCAGTGTTTATTTCCCCAGCTCTTTCAGACCACTTTGTGTTTTGGGGGAGGTCTGGCACATTCTGCCAGGAAGCCTGCATTACTTAGGATTGGATTTTCTGGAGTTAGATGCAGATACCAGCTTCCCCTGATGGCAGTCGATATTGGTGTGTGCTTCCACGGTGGGTTTTCATGCTCAATTTGAAAGGCATCGTAGGAACATCTTCCCACAACTGTCCTGCCGTACAGCCTCACATTTTCCCTCTTATAGCCACAGACATGCTATGTACCAGTGGATGCTGTATAAATTCCATGTTCTGATTCCAAGTATTTTCCAGTCTCTTTTTGTAAGTCCCAGACTATAATAAACAGCTTGCACCATTCAGTTTATCCCTTGGTATCTCCTTTGTTCCTTTGAGCTGTGTGCATATGAATCAGCTTAGCAGCAGTGGGGGCATGGTGGGAGGTGGGAGTGGGGAAGAATCATTCACCTTCTAAAATGATAGCAGCAGAGAGTCTTCTGTGGCAGTACCTTGGCTGGTTTCCTGCAGGCCTCCCCTTGGAAAGCCCAGAATAGCCACCTGTTGCACTCTCCTGTGCAATTCTGGCTGGGAGTCAGTTTGACCCTAAATGATTTAACCACGCTGGTTTTGCAGAATTTTTGTGATAAGAACAACAAGATCCTGCAACCTGGATAATATTCAATCCCTGCTAGCCAAAATTCTCTGTACCTTCAATGTCCCAGCCAGAGGCAGGTGATAGATTTGTGTTGTATTCGTAAGACTAGGAAGTTCAGTTTGCTTTTGGCAAGAGGAATTTTATAAAATAGTTCATTCCACTTCACATAATCATGGCCAGCCTTGGGAAAGTCAGAATTGCCAGTGTTGGTCGTGGCAGTTTCTCAGGGGATGACACCATGGGGAAAGCCAGGGAGAGTTCCTGGAGTGTCAAAGAGCAAGGGGAGTAAGAGCTGCTACCACAGTGGCCGGCAGGGGGCGCGCGGGCCCGGCTCGCAGCCTCTTTCTGGGCACGTGACCATGGCCCTGACCTCTCGCTTTACGGTCGGATGCCCCGGCAGGCGGCAGCCGTTGCCATGGGGATGGAGCTTGGGTGGCAACCGTATCTAGGGAGCTGGTGAAGAAGGTGCCCGCTGAAAGTCCAAAACCAGCTGAGGGCTGCAGGAGGCAGGACCCCGGCTTTTTGAGGAGCAAGGTGGGCGCGCTCTGTGAGTCTGGGGCAGAGTCCAGGGGCCGGTGGGGGTCGCGGCCTCGGGTGGCTGGGGGCGCAGGAGGAGGCTACGGCGCTGGGCTCTGCCCCCACAGACCCGCACACCTGTCCCCTCCCCAAGCCCCATGTCTCCAAGCCGGCCAAGGTGCCTGGCAGTTTGGAGAGTCAGCTGCTGCTAGCTTTCGCAGTGGCTTCGCCTCCAACTCGTGTTTGTTGTAAGGAAAAAATGAAAAGAGTATGTCAGAGGGCTTTTAAAGTGTTCATTTCTTTGCAAAATTAGGGTTGCTTTTATCCTCATAATGACCATTACCTTTTTTTTCCCTGCACTGTGTGCGGGAACTGTGTTGAGCACTTGGCGCCTTATCTAATCTTCACAAGCCCTGAATTTAGTATTATCATTTTGATTTTGCCTGTGAGCAAATTTAGATTCTGAGGGGTAAAGCGACTTGCCTAAGGTCATGGAGCAGGTGAGGCAAAGAAATGGAATTCAATGCAAGGCTTTGACTACAAAACCCATGCTTTAACCACAAAGCTACACTGCTTATTCTCTTATTTGTGTCCTTGGAGTCATTGCTAATGCCTAGGTTATGAATTTTGCTGCCTGTGGGAATGTGAATATATTTTAAATGAGTTAGAAGGCTCTAAGCATATTCCTAGAAAGATGAGAGGGCATGGTATCAATATTTTTAAGATTCAGGCTGGACTTTCCCAAGAATATGACATTCTTGCTGGGTGTGGTGGCACACACCTGTAATCCCAGTTACTTGGGAGGATGAGGCAGGAGGACTGCAATTTCCCGGCCAACCTGGACAACTCGGCAAAACCTTATCTCAGTTTTTTTAAAAAAATGGGTGAGGGAGCTGGGAACATTAGCCCATGCCTATCGCTTGGGAGGCTGAGGCAGGAGGATCATGAGTTCAAAGCCAGCCTCAGCAACCTAGCAAGGCCCTCAGCACCTTAGCAAGATCCTGTCTCTAAATTTAAAAATATAGGGCTGGGGTTGTAGCTCAGTGGCAGAGCTTTTGCCTAGTGTGTGTGAGGCACTGGGTTCGATCCTCAGTACCACATAAAAATAAATAAATAAAAATAAAGGTATTATGTCTATCTACAACTAAAACATTTTTTAAAAAAAGACTTAAATTTTAAAATATATTTTTAAAAAGAGGGCTGGGGATGTGGCCTTGTAGTTAAGGCCCCTGGGTTCAATCCCTGGTACCTACCCACTCTCCCCCACTAAAAAAAGGGCTAGGGATATAGCTCAGTGGTAGAGCACCCTGGATGGCCTCCATCCCCAGTAACACACAAAAAATATGATATTCCTCTTATTCCTGTGTAAAGAAACCAGAGCTGGTGTTGCACATTTCATCAATAGGATAGTACACCCAGGAATCAAAATGGGGCTTGCTGATTATTATGATCAATATCTCTCTAGAGGAACCTCTACAGAGAAAAATGTCGGATGCAGAAGAAAATGCCCTGGAAGAAGCAGAAGAAAGTGAAGAAACAGACGTGGAAGAAGAAGAATACAATTTGAATTATAAAGAGGTAGAAAATATGGAGCAAAAATCAAAAGAAGATGACACATCAGTATGGAGAGAATCTCAGGAGGAGGAGGAGGGGGAAGTGATGGAGGAGGAGAAGGAGGAGGAGGAGGTGGAAGGAGAAGAGATGGAGGAGGAGGAGGAAGAGGTGGAAGGGGAAGAGATGGAGGAGGAGGAGGAGGAGAAGGAAGGGGAAGAGATAGAGGAGGAGGAGGAGGAGGAGGAAGAAGAAGAAAAGGAGGGGAAAAGGGATAAGGAGAAGGAGTGGAGAGAAGAAACAAAAGAGGAGAAGGGAGATGAGGGAGAGGAGAAGGAAGAAGAAGAGGGTGAAGGTGAGGAGGAAGGAGAGGCAGAGGAAGAGGAGGTGGTGGTGAAGGAGGAAGAGGCTGTTGTAAAAGAAACCGAGGACAAGTTTGGAAAAACTGAGGAAGAGGTGGCTGCAGGAGTCCAGGAGGACATCACAGTGATACCTTCAGAAATCATGTCCATGATCAGTTTGGAGAAAGAATTTTCTAGTTCTCAGTCATCCATTTCAGGAGCTTTCCTGGTAAGTAGAATTGTAATTCATTCCTCCATTCATTCAAAATCATTAATTGAATACTCAATATACACCAGGCTCTGGGGATACAAAACCAAATAAGACACAATCCATTTAATTAAGGAGCTCTAGGGTATGTCTGGAGGCAGACCCACAACTGCATACGTAACACAACATGGAGGTGCAGGGATTGTGAGATGCACAGGAGATTAAAAAAAAAAAAAGTCAATTTAACCCATTTAGGAGGATGATCAGGACAAGTTCCCTGGAGGGAGGTGTGCACTCAGCTGACTTTAAAGGGCAGTAGGGGTTAGCGGAAGTGGGCTCATCTTAGTTAGCATCAGTGCAATAACAGTGGTATTGGCCTCCCCAGTCTGTTCCTAGTGGGGGAGAACTCAGCCCTGGCCCAACATAAATAACTCTGTGTCTAGCAGGCTTTTGGAAACCACCAATGACACTTAAAAGAATGATTTTACTGTCGTTGCCTGCTGGTAGGCTGAGAATAAATCCAGACTCACCCAGGACTCATTTTTTTTCTATTAGTTATTGATGGACCTTAATTCATTTATTTGTTTATATGCGGTGCTGACAATCGAACCCAGTGCCTCCCACATGCTAGGCAAGCCATCTACCACTGAGCCATAACCCCAGCCCCTTGGACTCATTTCTTAAGTACAAAATGTGCCAGGCTCCTGACACATTATGAAAAACATCTCATAATTCCAAGGTGAGGCTAACACCAAGACTGGCTGGTGAAGAATAGAGGGAACAATAAATAGGAGAATGTGCAGGAGGCACTGTGTTTAAGAATCATGATCTCCTTTTATTTCTTTTTAAAGGAAACCCAAGGAGATAAGTCTTCCTTACCATCAGGCAATTCTGAAATAAATGAAATTTTAAGAGATCTCAGCTCACAACATTCATTTCTGGATTTGGAGCAAATCAATAATGAGATTGATCAGACAGATTGGCAGTTCCCAGAAGAGCTTGAGGAGAAACCTGGAGAAGCTCCCCAAGACACAGTGGAACAAGCAAAAGGGGATTTGATATCAGAACAGGAAGCCACAGAATCAGAAGAGGATGAAAGGACACATGAAAAGAAAGAGTCATACAACCTCACTGAAAAAGGAGAAAAAGAAAGGGTCTCCAAGGAGTCCCTGGTGTCCACCACCACAGAGGATTCCTTGTTCCAAAAGGATGAGAGCACCCCTGTGTACCCCTTGGTAAGCATAAAGTGCACCTTCATTTCCCTGGTGCTTGGAGAGTATGAGAAAACAGGAGAATTGCATGTGTGTCTGGAGAACGCCCTACCAGAAAGATGCTTTTTAAGCTAAGAACTCTGGTTGGACATGTGTGATGAACGGGAACATGAACGCTCCATCTGGGTTCAATACTGTTGCTCAACGGGCAGGAAATTCCATGCATAGTTTGTTCCATAGGGTGTTGTTTTGAGCAAGAGACTCAAAATCTCGTCCTCCCTCTCTCCCCTTGACTTTTCTCCCTCTCCTCCCACCCTCTTTCCTTTTCTTCTCCTTTCCCACCTTCTTCTCCCTCCTCCCTCTTTCCTCTCCTCTCCACCTGCCATGTTGTAACCTCCCGGGTCCCTTCAGTTCTTTCCCTTCCCCTTCTTGCCTCACCTCTCCGCCCTCCACTGGGTTGATGCCTTTATGGACTCCCCAAATCCTGGCCAGAAAAGTGACAGGTGTGATGAAAGTGGAGACTGCTTTGCAAAGCACCAGCCTGTCCCAAGGACTCTGCCTCTGCTGCTGATATTCCAGGGAAGCACCATCTGGGAGGCATAAAAATATTATCATTTACTCAGAGAAGGAAAAGCAGGGTTTTTTTTTTCTTTTTCCCCTTCTTCTTCCTCCATCTGCTACTTTCAGAAAATCATTTCCTAGGATTTGCCTTGTTTTTCTTTTTTCCTGTAGTCTTATGCCTGTGGAAAGTTTGGCAGCAATCGATGGCATATAAAGTACCCAACATAGCTCCTAACACAGTGACCCACCATGGGTGTTCTACACTCTATGATGCAGAGGACAAGGACGATGGGGAGTGGAGTCATCCAGTGGGGAAGGCAGACTGCTACAAACCTCCTTTCTAGAGATTTGACCTTCTTTGAGCAGGGGTCCCCCACAGCCTGCAGTTGTTCAGCCTGAGCTGTAGACTAATGGGGCTGTGGGCCCATCCAGACTTTGGTCTTATTTCTCCAGCTCACCAGAGCTCAGGTAGGATGGCCGCAAGAGCGAGGAATCCATGCCCGGCCTGCCGCTGGCCTCCAGGAGAGCCATTCCCCAGTTCTGGTTCCAGTCGGCTTTGGTCTCGCTGAAGGACCAAAACTTTCCTGGATCTTTGCAAGTTTCTTTAGCTTTTTGAAAGTACCTTTCTCCTTTATTATTTTTCTTTTGTTTAAACCAATCAGTGCTCTTTGTAAAGACGTCATACAACATAGACATGTCTGAAGGAAGAGCCCTCTCCCACACCCACTCCCATCCATCTCGCTTCCCTGGGAACTCCTGCTCCATCTGGGAGACTGTGTCTTTCCTGATCTTTCTCCTGACGAACACCAACATACTGTGTGCTCATAGGGTGCACACACACACAGCTCACATTTGGTTTAATTTTTTTTCTTTTTTAACCACTGAGATATCCTGCATTTGTGCAAGATGTGGAAAACTCGGTATGTCTTGGAAGGTTTCTGATATCGGTGCCTGTAGCTCCATTTTTTCTTTTTAAATGTAACTGCTCACTTCTCTGTAGCCATTTATGTTTCTTCTAATTCCTTCTTCCCTCTCACAAAAGTTGCCATGGGGAATGTGCTCCTCCTTCTCTCTTGTGCCTCCGGTGGCCACCTTTTTCTTTTGAAGTCCCCTGAGAGAAGTCACAATGCTACTGGCAAAAGACATAACCATGAATTCCACCCAGCCAGGAAACAAAGTAATCATGTTCTTATGGGCAGGATCTCAGAATATCACACACAGAGAAGTTCAGGTTTGACAATAAAATTTTATTTTTCACATCAGCATGTTTTAGGAAAAGGCTGAGGTAAGAGGTGGCTCCCTCCTGGTCATTGTCC
This sequence comes from Marmota flaviventris, assembly GCF_047511675.1. Lineage (NCBI taxonomy): Eukaryota > Metazoa > Chordata > Mammalia > Rodentia > Sciuridae > Marmota > Marmota flaviventris. The sequence continues at coordinate 136,776,284 of NC_092498.1, read as the reverse complement.
CCCACATTAGAGCTGATATAGAATATAGGGATTAACACTCTGCTAGGTGATGAGTCCCATCATCACTGGGTGAAGGCAGCCCAGTTGACCTGGGAAGAGCTGCTGTAGCTGAGGAGAGAGTCTGTCCAGAAATGTTTGCTTTTTATAACTAATTTACAAAATGGAAAAATTAATTTTCAGGATTAATATGATGATCCTTTTAGGATTAGCGACTTTCCAAAAGAACAATTTCATTTTGCATGAATCAGTTTTTAAGAACCAAATATTAAATAATTCTGTTCCTAGAAGTTGCAGCTTGAGACAATTATGATTCCATCGTTCTACCACTCACGCCCACACAATAAAAGATCTAAATAGAAATATAAATTATAAGGAACAGGCACATGGAAACAGAACAGGACAGAGAATGAAGAATGAAGGAGAGGGAAATTGGCCATATTACCTGCTATGTCTGTCTTGGGGAAAAATGTATGGTATATCCATTTAACTTTATAAATACTTAGTTCATAGATAAGAAAGGAAACTTTCCTGATTTTGTTTCTATAGTCCAATATAATTCCCTGATTTTTAACGTCTCATCATTCAAACATCACTTTCTACATTCTTCCATGTTTAATTAATTGTCCCTAATTTTTTAAAAAGAATTTTAACTTATTTTACTTATCTATTTTTTTTAATGTGTGCTGAGGATTGAACCCAGTGCCTCATCCATGCTAGGCAAGTGCTCTACCACTGAGCTATAGCCCCAGCCCCCTGGTTAAAAAAAAAAAAAAAAAAAAAAAAAAATATATATATATATATATATATATATATATATATATATATATATATATTTCTTATTTATTTATTTATTTTAAGAAGTTGACGGACCTTTATTTTTTTTTAATTTATTTGTATGTGGTGCTGAGAATCGAACCCAGTGCCTCACGCATGCTAGGCAAGCGTGCTACCACTGAACCACAGCCCCAGCCCCATGGTTAATTTTTAATAGACCTTATTTTTGAGCAGTTTAAGCTTATTGAAAATTGAGCCCAGGGGCTGGGGATGTGGCTCAAGCGGTAGCGCGCTCGCCTGGTATGCGTGTGGCCCGGGTTCGATCCTCAGCACCACATACAAACAAAGATGTTGTGTCCGCCGATAACTAAAAAATAAATATAAAAAGAAAAAAAAAAAAAAGAAAATTGAGCCCAGAGTTACAGAGTCCCCATCGGCTCCCTTGCACCTCCCTCTTCCCCAGGTGACCCTTTTATTAACATCCTGCAAGAGCAGTACATTTGTTGGCCTCCGTGGGCCAACATTGACAAATCATTGTTAACTAAAGTCCTTGGTTCACATTAGGGGGTCACTCTGTGCTGTATGCTGTGTGGGCTTTGACAAGCACAGAATGATGTGTATCCACCATTTCAGGATCTTTCAGGAGAGATTCACTACCCTCGGGATCCTCATGCTCCACCTATTCCCTCTTCTTCCTCCTGCTGGGCCCTGGCTGCCGCTGGAGTTGTCACTGTCTCTGTCATTTTGCCTTTTCTAGAATGTATGGAGCCCTTTTAGATGAGCTTCTTTTACTTAGCAATATGCATGTAAGGGTTCTCCATGTCCTGCTGTGGCTCAGCAGGCCATTTCTTTTTATCATTGAATTGCATCCCATTGTACGGATACACCACAATCTGTATGGATACACAAAAGATTACTACAAAAACAAGCTGTCATTGAATTAAAAGCAGTAGACTTTAAACATAAAATTATAATAAAAAAGCTTTTCTATTCAATTAAAAGTAATAGATTTAGCTGGGTTCAATGGTACATATGTGTAATCCCAGCAATTTGGGAGGCTGAGGCAGGAGAATCCTACGTTCAAAGCCAGCTCTTCAGCAACTTTGCAAAGCCCTAAGCAATTTAGCAAGACCCTTTCTGAAAATGAAAAATAAAAAGGTCTGGGAATGTGGCTCAGTGTTTAAACACCCCTGGTTTCATACCTCATATCCGCCCCCCCAAAAATGTAATAGGTTTTAGTACTTATAATTTTTTATTTAATGAAATTTTTATTTTTGGATTTATTCCTAGAAATGTGGAACTTTTAATTCTTCTAAGAGAATTTTGTCTTTTTATCTTTTATCCTTCCAGGAAAAAATGGTATATAAGAACCAAATCTTAGGTTGAATACTTGCCTTTCTTGTTACTTATTGACTTTATTATCACCTGACTGTTCACCGTGCTTTCAGGAAGTAATGGAATTTCACCATGTTAACTGCTCACTGTGGGTTGGTGCCTAGTGAGGTCTGGGTCTTGGGGAATGGAAGAGTAGGGAATGGTTTCTATTTACGGTTAAAGGCTTTTTCTTTTCTTTCTTTCTTTTTCTTTTTTTTTTTTCTAACTGGGATTGAACCCAGAGGTGCTTAACCACTGAGGCACATCCCAGTCCTTTCTTGTATTTATTTAGAGATTGGTCTCAGTTGCTTAGGGCCTTGCTAAGTTGCTGAGGCATCCATCTATCCCACTGCCTTTCCATTTTCATTTGCAAAACCGAAACTCTGCACCCATTTAACCAAATCTCTCCTTCCTTTCCTCCCTCAGCCGCCGGCTCTTGCTGTTCTCCTTTCTCTCTCTGAATTTGGAACCATAGCAGTGCTTGTCCTCTCGTGACAGGCTTATTTCCCTTCATGTTTTCAAGGTTCATCCATGTAGCCTGGGTCAGAACTTTCTTCCTTTGAAAGACTGAATAATATTCCACTGTAGGGAAAGACGGCAGTCTGTTCATCCATTCATTCACCAGTGGACACTGGGGTTGCTTTTGCTCTTATGAATCGTGCTGCTATGGACATGAGTGTACAAATATTTTTTGAGTCTTTCCTTTCAACGGTTTTGGATTTATACTCAGAAATTTAATTGCTAGATCAAATTGTAATTTTTTCCCCAGCACTGGGGATTGTACCCTGGGCACTCTACCACTGAGCTACATCCCTAGTTGCTGCCCTTCCACCTCCCCCACTCCTACCCTGCTTTTTCTTTCTTATTTTGAGACAAGGTCCTGTTAATTACCCAGACCACCCTTGAACTTGTGATCCTGCTGCTTCAGCCTTCTGAGTAGCTGTGATGTCAGGCACGTGCCACCATTCTTGGTGTGATAATGCTATTTTTAATTTTTTTGATCTTTGATTTCATTTTTAATTATCTCAAATTTTATGATCACATAATTTGAAAATTTGTGCTGATGGGATATCTCTTCTACTTTAATCCTTCTAGTGAGTTGGCAAAAGCACCATTACCCAATCACACTTCCACAGTTTTCCCACAGTTTTTGTGTTTTTGAATAGCTGTTTAAGAACAATCTTGCATTATTACTTAGTCTGATACAGAAAGTATTCAAAAGTATAATCTAGTTTGCTATTGTACATGCTGACTTTAAAACATCTGAACTTGCAAAAATGTGTTACATATTCTTTATTTGATATTTTACACATAAGTAAAAGACAGCATTTTATTTTATTTTGGGTACTGGGGATTGAACTCAGGGACACTTGACAACTGAGCCACATCCCCAGCCCTATTTTGTATTTTATTTAGAGACAAGGTCTCACTGAGTTACTTAGCACCTTGCTTTTGCTGAGGCTGGCTTTGAACTTGCAATCCTCCTGCCTCAGCCTCCCAAGCCACTGGCATTACAGGTATGTACCAATGCACCTGGCAAAGGCAGCATTTTAGATATGAGGAATTCTAATTAAATTGGATTGGTCAACAAAAATATAAAGTAGACCAGACTGCTTCCTTGTCCTCAGCCACGGTCCTTAACAGTTTGATGAACACAAATTGAAACGCGTGTGAGTCTTGTTGGGCTCAGAGACAGTGAAGGGATCTCCTCCAGGATTTAAACTTGTTCACAGAACCAGTCATGTAATCTAAGTATAAAACCAGCCTTCAGTAGGCTTTAAATGGCCTTCACTACCCTGTGAAAGGTTGGACATTACTAATGAATTCTAACCATATCTCTGGAAAGGAAAAATGGTGATCATACTTACTGAACTGGGATTATCATCAAAACTTTTTAAAAAATCATGTCCATTGAACTACAAATCAATTTTATTTGAACCAAGCCTGTCCAAAAAAATATTCTGCCAGGGCTGGGATTGTAGCTCAGTGGTGGAGTGCTTGCCTTGCATGTGTGAGGCACTGGGTTTGATCTTCAACACCACATAAATAAATTAAAAATAAAGCTATAGTGTTCATTTACAACTAAAAAAAAATCTGCCAGCCATTCCTGATCTGAATTCTGGTGTCTGTCATCAAGTAAATGATGGTGCATGCAAGAAAGCCATGAGGCATTCTGTTTTGTAATAAACAAGCCTGTGGCTATTACTCGTTAGTAGCTTTTCTGAGTTTTTCAGATAGTTTTTGTTCTGGGAGGTTCCTTTTTGAGATTCTCCAAATACTCTATCAGTGCTCCCTGTCCCCAGGTGACACCTGTATTCCTGTTGGGGAACCCAGGCCTGACATGCCTTCCACCCAAGCAGTCCAAGGCTCAGCCCAGTCTTGCACTGGCTGCTCTTCCCTTGGTGTGGCCCTGGGCACACTTCTGAACAAGAACCTTCTTGTCTTTCTCTACATCACCCATTTTTATCTTGCAGCAATTTCTCTGCCCTGTGCACCTCTTATCAGCTTATAAGACTTCTTCTTATAAGCTACTCTCCATTCTCTTCTGTTCTTAATTTTTTGGGGGGATGGGTACAAGGGATTGAGTCCAGGGATGCTTACCACTGAGCAACATCCCTAGCCCTTTTTATTTGTTTGAGACAGCATCTTCCTAAGTTGCTGAGGCTGGCTTTAAACTTGTGATCATCCTGCCTCAGCCTCCCGAGCTGCTGGGACTACAGGTGTGTACCACCTGCCCATCTAATGTAGGGTTTTTGTTGTTGTTGTTGTTTGTTTGTGTGTGTGTGTGTGTGTGTGTGTGAGGTTTCTTTCACTTAGTGTCCCCTCTTCAAAGATTCTTTCATATTGTAGCATGTAGAGCCTTTCTTTTTCTTTTTTCTTTTTGTTTGAGTCGGGTGGGTACCAGGGATTGAACTCAGAAGCACTTGACAACTGAGCCACATATTTAGCCCTATTTTTTTTGTGGGGACAGGTACCAGGGATTGAACTCGGGGGCACTAGGCCACTGAGCCACATCCTCAGCCCTATTTTGTATTTTATTTAAAGACAGGGTCTCACTGAGTTGCTTAGCGCCTCACCATTGCTGAGACTGGCTTTGAACTCATGATCCTCCTGCTTCAGCCTCCCAAGCTGTTGGGATTAAAGGTGTGGGCTACCCCACTGGGCTTTTTTTTCTTTCTTTCTTGAGATGGTGTCTTGCTGTCATCCAGGCTGGCATCAAAATTCTGGACTCCCACGATTGTTCCTACCTCAGCCTTACGAGTTCTGAAACTGTTGTCCTGTACCATGTACCCGGCTCACTGCTGAGAATTTTCTTAAAGTGATTTTTCTCTGTGGCACTGGTGCTGTGGAATTCTTCTCTGGGTATTGGTGCAGGAGCGTGGCTCTGGGCTCTGCACACTAGCATCCTGCTGGTTTTGCTTTTGTCTTCTAGAACTTGACCTGGTCGTTTGGATGGAACAGTTCCCTCCCTGTCTTCTATGTCCGTGAGAAGAACCATAGAGTCCTTCTGTACGTGTCTTCTCACAATGCCGTCATCTATAATATCTTCAGGAATAGCCAGTACCACCTGCAGGTATGTGGGGCTTTTCCTGCTTGTAAAGGGCTCTAACTTGTGGGTAGTGTTTTGCTTTGGACTTTCAGGCTGACTTCACTGTATCATTGTCATACTTTCCTGCCTCTCCTTTGAACTACAGCAAATCCTGCTTTTTTTTTAAAGAGAGAGAGAGAGAGAGAGAGAGAGAGAGAGAGAGAGAGAGAAATTTTAATATTTATTTTTTAGTTCTCGGCGGACACAACATCTTTGTTTGTATGTGGTGCTGAGGATCAAACCCGGGCCGCACGCATGCCAGGCGAGCGCGCTACTGCTTGAGCCACATCCTCAGCCCAAATCCTGCTTTTAGAAACATGTTATTGTTCACTGTCTCTATGATTCTAATCAGCATCAGTTGACAAATAGCAGTGGATATTAATTTTATCCTTGCAAGAATTTAAAACATCTGTATTTTTTACATTTCTGCAAAAATGTGGACAATGTAGACCATGATGTCTCCAGAGAACCACAGTGAACACAAGGACATCTGTTCACCAGGGAGTCAGGCCTAATGAATACTTAGACTCCTTTCCAGTTTCCAATGAGCTTGGATCCTCATAACCAAGCTGAGATGTGGGTATTAACATACCCATTTCACAGAAAAAGAAACTGAGGCTCAGAATAGTTTAAGTGACTTGCACAAGACTGTGGGTGGTAAACAGTGACTGGAGTTCTCCTGACCTGAATATATTTAGGAGGTCAGTGGGCCTCCTGTCCCTCCCTCCCTACAGTAGCTCTCTTAGTTCAACCCTGCCTTCCTCCTGTGCGTCCTCCATGCTGTCTTCCTCCTACCACTCTGTTTCCTTCATTCTTAACATTTTACCCCTCTCATTGTCATCACTCATCTACCTAACTGTCCTGTTTCTTGGTGTCTGACATGCCCTGGTTGACCTGGTGAACAGTTCTGTGTTATATTTTCATTGACTTGCTTTGTTATAGGACCCTCCTTAGTCAATACCTAGTTCAAAACCTTCACAAAGTATTTACCAAGAACCCGGACAATGTTGAGCACTGAGCCAGGAGTCCAAGGCACACACACGCAGCTCCAGGAGTTTCCTTCCTGGAAGCACAGAAACACTGACATCAATCAGCAGGCAGCCGCCTTGGAGCTTGGTTGAGTGTGCAGCACAGAGGGCAGAAGCTCCAGCCGAAGGGAAGGGAGCTTGTAGACAGGCTCGGCTGAGCTAGGAGAGGGAAAGGAGGGTCATGCTCCACAGAGTCCAGCCTCACCAGAGTCAATGGCTGGGAATGGCCTTGACCATTCATCATATCACAAACGTGAATCATGACCACTGCGTTTCTGATTGTGGGTCTGCAGTCGTGAACAAAGCAGGTGTCGTCCCTGCCCTAGTGAGCATCCAGACTAGTGTGGAAAGACATCAGATAGGTGAACGCATGACGACATGGTCACACTGTAACAGAGCAAAAATACTCCAAGAAAAATCGGGGTGAGAGAGAATTACTTTAACTTTTTAAAAAATTGAACCCAGGGATGCTTACCACTGAGTTCCATCCCCAGCCCTCTTTATTTAATTTAATTAATTAATTAATTAATTTACTAATTTATCTTTGGTACTGGGGATTGAACATAGGGGCATTTCACCAGTCCTTTTTTAATTAAAAATTTTAAATGTTTTATTATTATTATTATTATTATTTAACTATTTTAAAACTAGTTAATAGACCTTTATTTTATTCATTTATTTATATGTGGTGCTGAAAACCGAACCCAGTGTCTCACATGTGCTAGGCAAATGCTCTACCACTGAGCCATAACCCCAGCCCCTGTTTTATTATTTTTAACATTAATGTTTTGGTATTGGAGATTGGACCCAGGGGCTCTTTACCACTTTACCAGTCATTTTACTCTTTACCAGTCCCATCCCCAGTCCTTTTTTTTTTAAATATTTTTTTATTTGTTGATGGACCTTTATTTTATTAATTTATTTATATACTGTGCTGAGAATTGAACCCAGTGCCTCACACATGCTAGGCAAGTGCTCTACCACTGAGCCACAACTCCAGCCCCGCAGTTCTTTTTATTTTTTGTTTTGAGACAGGGTCTCACTCAATCTGAGGGCCTTGCTAAATTGCTGAGGCTACCTCCTGCCTCAGCCTTCGGAGCCCTGGGATTATGGGCGTGGCCACTGCAGCCTGCACTTAGAAAGTCTGTTTCTGCTGAGACCTGAGGGATGAGAATGAGCCAACAGGGACAGTTTAAGGGAAAGAACTTTCCAAATTGAGGGAGCTCCACGTGCTCGTGTGTGAGGCTCAGAGAGAAGGCCAGGTGGCTGGTGCAGAGCCAGGAGGGAGTGAGGGAGCCGAAGGACACAGGGCTCCCTGTGCTGCGCTTTCAGACATTCACATGCTTCCGCAGGATGCCTCTGTTGTGCGGGGCCACCCTAGGACCATAAGAGAGACCAGGAGGATTGTCTCTCTCCAGAGGGGAACTGTGTCCCAGTTGGTGGGCTGCGGGGAGCCCCATGAGTGAGTGGGAGATCCCAGGCATCATCTTTTTCTCAACCTGGGTTGGGGGGTTGGGTAATGCCCCCACCCCCAGGGAGCCACCGTTCCTGTGGGGAGTGTGGCTTATTCTTCAGGTGTTTGAGGAGAGGAATTCTGAAAAAAACCCACCACGAGATGGAGGAAATCACGGGCAGGCCCACGGGAAAAGTTCCTACCCAGAGGAGCCTTGAAGGGAGCTCAGATCTCTCTGCGGGTCCCCAGTCTTCTCTGAGGTGCGTGAGGCTGGGCCCATCCTGGGTGCTTCAGAGCAGTTTCTCCTTATTTCCACAGGGCCACCCCAACCTCATCTCCTGCCTCTGCATCAGTGAAGACAGGCGGTGGGTTGCCACAGCGGACAAAGGGCCAGACTGCCTGATAATTATATGGGACACCTTCACAGGGTAGGCTTGTTCGGTCCCTCCTCCCCCTCCTCTTCCTCCTCCTCCTCCTCTTCGTCTTCCTCCTCCTCCTCTTCATCCTCCTTCTCCTCTACTCTTCCTCCTTTCCTCCTCCTCCTCTTCCTCCTCTCCTCCTCCTCCTCCTCCTCCTCATTTAATTCCTAAGTGGTTTTGTTCAAAAGAAACATTTAAGTCAACTTTTTCATTGCTGTAACAAAAAGACCTAACAAGAGTAATTAGAGGAAGAAAAGTTTATTTGGGGGCTCATGGTTTAGAGGCCTTAGTCCATGGATAGCCAGCTTCATACCTTGGGGCTCCAGGAGGGCAGAACCTCATGGTGGAAGGGTGTGGTAGAGGAAAGCAGGTCAGGACATGGCCACCAAGAAGCAGAGAGAGCGTGTAGTCGCTTCTTTTCCCCCTGATTTCTGTACAGTGTCTGCCATCCAGTAAGCAAAGAACGAGTAACACTGAGGCCCAGAAACTTGGTTAGTTGGTGGCCCCAAGTAGCCTGGGCTGGGAGGGGCTGACTCACAGTATCCCAGCACACATAAGCTCAAAGGATAAACCAGAAGTCAAATCGGCCACTTGCAATAAAAACCATTGCTTTCATAAAGACAGATTTTCTAGTCCCGGGTCAGCCTACCTTTTCTGGGGAAAAAAAATATTTTTCAGTGCTGGGCAAGGAACCCAGGGCCTCATACTAGCTAGGCAAGGCTGTACCACTGAACTCCACCCAGCCTCCCTGGGAAGTCCTAAGTGGTCATCCCCAAGTGCTCCCTTGCCCCAGCATGCCATATGTGTTCCATGCTGCCTGGCCTCCCGGCTGCGGCACATTTCCTGGTGGGTGTGCTTTATTATGTTCCATGTGTTTGCCTGCCACAGAGGCTCTCCCATGCGCTGTTCCTTGGCAGCCCCTCCGCTTCTGACAGCTCACCCTGCTCACAACCTTCAGTTGACCTTTCCCTCCTTTAAAATTAGTAGGCTTTCACTTTTTTAGAGCAGTTTTAGATTAATAGGAAAATCGAGAGGATAGTAGAGAAGGTTCCCTGTATCCGTTATTTACATCTTACACTAGCGTAGTACATTGTTGAATTAAGGAACATTGTCATTATTTGCATAGGAGTATACCTAGATTTCCTTCCTTTCATCCTAATGTCCCTATTCTGTTCTGGGATCCCATCCAGGTGACCACCTTAGATTGACTTGTCATGTCCCCTAGGCTCCTCTGGGCTGTGGCGTCCCCAGCCTTCCCTGGTTTGGGGATGACCTTCGCAGTTTTAGGGACCAGGGCTTCTAGGGAGCCCTCCATGGGAATGGGTCTGGCATTCTTCTCATGGTAGGACCCAGAGCCCTTGACTCACTGCAACATCTGAGACGTGAACCACAGTAGGCGTTGTCTCCTGGGTAGATGGCGAGTCCTTTCAGTCCAGTGTCGCAGAAACCAGCCCAGGGCCTAGAGAGGAGGTCAGCAAGTCCAGGCTCAGACATGGGAGCCTGGGCCCAGGCGGTGGGATTCTGCACCCTCCAGGTCTGCTTGGCAGCTCATGCCCCTCTTGCTGGTGACGCTGGAAAGGAGTCTGCAGGAATCAAGGTGGCCACCCTTCAGTGCCCTTCTTCCTAATCATGAAGCTCAGCATTTGTGCCCCCCTCAGCATCAGCTGAGGAATTGAGGGACTTCTAGGGGCCAGCGCAGCACTGCTCAATGCGTGACACACAGGCTGAGCTGGCCCGTGCTGAACAGGAAGCAGAGAAAGTGAGAGGAAGCTTCTGGGAACTCAGTGGCCATCTGACCTTGCCACAGTGTTTTTACTTTATGAAAGCATTTGTCTGCAGTAGAGTGACAAATTTAGAAAGAGTCCTTCACCTCAGGTAGTTTGGGAAATGCTAGGCAAGAAGCTGCGTGGGCAGCTGGGTGTGGGCAGGCTGCTGTATTGCTTGGGGCAACAGCTGCCAAGCAGGAGGCTGGCTTAGCTGGGAATGGGACTGGGAATTTGGAAACGCGAGTGCAGCTCGGTTTAATCACTGGGAATACAGTAGATGTCCACCAAAGTGGAGGGAAAGAGCCCTGGAGTTCCAGAAAGCAAAACTGCAGCGTGTGGTGACGCCTACATGCTGACTTGGTGGATTCCTGAGTGACATGGTAGCCACGTGGCCAGGAGGAAGAGCGCGCAGGCTCTGGGGCCACCTGGCTTCCATCCCAGTCCTGCTGTGTGCTTCCTGTGAGGATTGGAGGCCTAAAGAAACCAAGTGACTTTCCCATTTGTGGAAAAAATGAGGCTAATACCTACTGTTTGACTTCTTGAGGCTGCTGTAACAAATTACCACAAGTTGGGTGGCTTAAAATAGCAAAAGTTTACTCTCTCATAGTTCTGGAAGCCAAAAGCCCAAAATCAAGGTGTCAGCAGGTTGGTTCCTGCTGGGGTCCTTCCCCTGGCTTCCACAGCTTGTGGCACCCCTCGGCGTTCCTTGGCTGTGGACGCAGCCCCCCAGCCTTTGCCTCCATCTTCGCAGGTGTTTCCCACCCCCCACCCCGTGTCTCTCAGTCTTCATTCTTCCCTGGGTGTTGGGCCGTCCTCATCCAGTATGATTTCATCTTGACTAATTCCATCTGCAAGACCCTGTTTCCAATGAGTCACATCCTGAGGTTCTGGGTGGACAGGAATTTGGGGGCACACTGTTCGGCTGACTCTCACAGGATTGTTGTGAAAATCAGGTGAATCCACACCTGGCCCAAGATAGATGCTCATAGCGGGGTTTTCTTTTGTAATCCCTGTCCTAGAGGCAGAGAGCAGCTCTAGATTCTCCAACAGGAGCTTAAGGCCCTGGTTGGGTGTGTGGGGAAGGGAGAGGCAAGTCCAGGGGAATGAGAAGGTTAGGCAGAAGTCCTGTTAATATCCTGGAGCGAGGGTCTGGAGCGAGGGTCGGGTCCCCCAGCTTCCTGGAGATCTCCACAGGCCACGCCACCCAGTCTCCACCCTTACCTTACTTGGGTCTCAGTGGCATCTGACACTGCATTTCCTGTGGCTTCTCTGACACCACAGCCCCCTAGTTCCCTTCTGCTATGGCCCTTCCTTCTAGTCTCTTCTCAGGATCCCCTTCCCGGCCATCCCTTGAACACCACCCATGGTGACAAGGCCACCAGCACCATTGTTCCCCAGATAGGAGAGTCTAATCTCAACAAGGGCTCTCTCAGCATCCCCTCTTCTTCCTGATGAGGAAGTGCTAGAGGACTCTCCACCTGGATGTCCCTGGGCCTCTCCTGCTGAAAGAGGAGTTTTGGGAGGGATCTCCCAAACTGCCTCGGTGACCTCCCCACTGCCTGGCCTCTCCTGTCTCCTCTTCTCTCCCCTCTCCCCTCCGCTCTCTCACCTGGGCTATTGCAACAAGCTCCTGGCTGATCTCCCTCCCAGCGGTTTACTGTGTGACTCATTCTCCATGACACAGATCTTATTTCATTGTGATAAAATATACACAACTTAAGGGATTGTGGCTGGGTGGTAGAGTGCTTGAGAGGGCCTGGGTTTGATCCTCAGCACCACATAAAAATAAATAAATAAAATAAAGATATTTGTGTCTAACTACAACTAAAAGAAATAAAAATAAAATATATGTATATACGCAACTTAAAATTTACCACTTTAACCATTTAAAAATGTGTAATTCAATGGTATCAATTATAGCCACCATGTGCAACCATCACCGCTTTTTCCACAAACTGAGTGGCATTTTTATCACTCAAATAGAAACTCTGGACTCATGAACTCCGCATGCTGTCTTGCCCAGGCCCTGCCTTCTGCCTCTGTACATGTGTCTACTTTGGACATTCATAAAATCACTCAATATATGGCCTTTTGTGTCTGGCTTCTTTTACCGAGCATGTTTCAAGATTCATCTGTGTCATAGCATGTGTCAATGCCTCATTCCTTTTGATGACTGAATCAACATTCCATTATATGGATAAATCACATATTTATTTATTTGTTTATATATTATTTTTGCAGTATTGGGTGTTGAATCTAGGGATGCTCTACCATTGAACTATATCCCTATCCCTTTTTTTTTGTATTTTTTATTTTGAGACAGGGTCTTGCTTAGTTGCTGAGGCTGACCTTGAACTTATGATCCTCCTGCCTTAGCCTCCCCAGTAACTGGGATTAGAGGTATGCACCACTGTACCTGGCTTATCTGTTGATTTTGATGAAAACGCAATTATTTTAATCCACTTCAACTGAAAGCTGAAGTCTTGGCTAGCTTTCATCTCCAGTCCTAGTGCTCTCTCCAACCTGGCCACAAGGGAAAGTCACCACCTCATGCAGCAGGATGTCCACAGAACCTGTCTCAGAGGCCTGTCAGCTGTGCCTCTTCCCCTGGACAGAGCTCGGCCTGTTATGAGCAGTTCTGGCCTGTTGATCTTTTATTCATTATGAAGCTGTTCCCCTGCTAGATGCAGCATCTTGAAGGGAGTGACATTTTTTTTTTTCCTAAATCGAAAATAAAGCATATCTGTGATTAACAATTCAAATGTCACGTGGATACAAGTTTTGTGATCTCCCAAATGGTGACTTTGGGACCCAGAAAAGATTACTCAGAGAATGTTTTGGCTTTAGAATTAATATCCTCTGTATTGAAGTGACAGATTACAAACAAAATGCTTCCTTAAATATTTTGTTCACTTTCTCATTTATAAATCTAGCATATTTTTGTGATCACTTTTGAGAAAGCTTGGATTAATGTTTGGCTTCACAAATTTGACTATTAGCTCTTTTTAAGCATTTTAAACTGCATTTATAAATTTAATATATTCAGTTTTACATGTTTTTAGTAGTCTAACAAATTCTTCACTGGTACTTAAGTAATTCTTAGAAATCTAATAAATTTAGTCACAAATATGGCAAATCTTAAGTTGTCTTAAGTGTTATAACATTGTACAACTTAATAGGATTTCAATTTAAAATCACAAGTCTAAATCCACTATGTGTTTTAAATTAGAATCAAATCTAATCTGGTAGAAACTTTGATATGTGAAATTCTCTTAAACATTATGCATTCCTTAAAAAAGAAGAACAAATTTTCTTATCATAAATATGTTACTTCTATGGATTTGACTGACTTCTCCATGTTTAATTCTAAATGTCTTCAGAGATGAGATACATTTTCCCACTGAGAACTCCACTGTGTCACTCCCAAGAATCTGAGGGTTGCCTTTCAAGTGAATTGTGAAATGACAGAACCTGAGTAGGCCTCAGCTGAGACACGGACTTGATTAAGACAGTTGGGGTGCCAACGTGACAAACTTAGGCCCATTTAAATTCACTGGGAACAGGACACCATAGTGGAACAAAGTGGGGCGCAGCCTGCCTGGCTCCCATCCTTTTTTTAAAAATATTTTTTTAGTTGTTGATGGACCTTTATTTTATTTATTTGTATGCGGTGCTGAGGATTGAACCCAGTGCCTCACACATGCTAAGGCAAGTGCTCTACCACTGAGATACAGCCCCAGCCTCTGACTTCCATCTTACTGCCACCCACTCTCCCCTCACAAGAGAAGCACGTGGACCCCCAACCCCATGTTACAGCCCACCTGCTCCAGTGCTGCTGGGGTTTCTTGCTTTCTTTGTCTGTCTCAGGTATGTCAAGGTCATCTGCTTAAATTCTGCACACGTCAAGCTCCACCTGAGCTGTACAGTTGTAAGTCCTTACCAGGGACACATACAGAAGCGTGCAGGTAGAAAAGGAAAGTCCCTTCTCTGCCAGACCATCTCCAGACTGCAACCACCGTGGACAGTCTGCAGTCGCTCCTACAGGCCTTTCTCGTACATATAAATGCCCTCACACCCTGAGGTTCTGGGTGGACAGGAATTTGGGGGCACAATGTCCGTCTGAATCTCACAGGATTGTTGTGAAAATCAGGTGAATCCACACTGTGTGCCACAGTCAAAATGACACTATGGATTTGTTTCGTGATATGCTCTTCTCACAAAGTTCTCGGTCACTCTCTCAGATCTATCCCATTCTTTTTGTGGCAGCCAAGTTTTTCCACTCGATGGCTTTGCCATAATAGTTTAAAATAATTCTTATTTTAACAGGTTTGTTTTGCTTTTTTTAATTTTGCTGTTAACACAGCATCACCAAGAAGATGCATCTTGGTTTATTTTGTTTAATTTTCCTATTATTTCTCTAGAAAAGTTACAGGAGTTGCAATTGCTGGACCTTAGAGTACAGATAGGGTTTAAAATTCAGATAGTCAGAGCTACATTGCTCCCAGGAAGGTGGTGCTTATTTGTTCTCTGTGTGCAGGGGGCACCCATTTTCCTGAGCTGGGCACCTCCTAGTTGTGGTTTTTATATTTGCATCCTTCATGCCTGGTGAAGCGCCTCATGCTGAATTGGCACCTGGGAACAGGTGACAGGGCCACTAGAGCTCGTGCAGGGTGAGCTCTAACACACAGCATTCGTGTCCTCTTCCCTGTTAGGCTGTTGGTTGTTACTGAGGCAAATTCACAAAACATAAGATTGGCCATTTGGATGTGTGCAGGTGGTTGGGCATTTAGTACATTCCCAATGTTGTGCACTCATCCTTCTGTCTAGTTCCAAAATATTCTCATCCCCTCCTACTGTACCCAGTAGGAGCAGAAGCCTCCCATCTGCTCTCCAGCCTCTGGCAACCACATCTGCTCTCTGTCTCTGGATTTGCCTGCTCTGGACATTTCATATCAATGGAACCACAGAATGCATGGCCTTTGTGTTTGTCTTCTTTCACTAGCATGTATTTTTGTGGGGCAGGAGAGGGATACTGGGGATTGAACTCGGGGGTTCTTGACCACTGAGCCCCAGCCCCAGCCTATTTTGTATTTTATCTAAAGACAGGGTCTCACTGAGTTGCTCAATGCCTCACTTTTGTGGAGGCTGGCTTTGAGATCCTCCTGCCTCAGCCTCCCAAACTGCTGGGATCACAGGCGTGCACCACCGCACCCAGATAGCATCATGCTTTTAAGTTTTGTCTGCGTTGTAGCCTGTGTCAGGGCTTCACTCCATTTTATGGAATAGTGAGTAATAATGAATAAATTAACTAGACACAGATATTCTTATGTTGTTATTAGTGATTAATAATGAGTCAATTAAACATAAATATCCTATTGTGTAGATAGACCACATTTTGCTGTGGTTTTGGAAGGTTTGAGCTGAGCTGGACGCTGTTCCTCCCTGTCCTGTTTTGCAGGATTCCTGTGCACACCATATTTGACAGCTGCCCAGAAGGTAATGGCATTAGGGCAATAGCCATTACCCGTGACGCCAAGTATCTGGCAACCATCTCAGATGCTGAAGTCCAGGTAAAGGGCCCTCTGGGTTGGCCTCAGCAAGCTGGTCAACCTGTCAGGTGTCCCCACAGTCAGCTCTGCTCCAGCCAGCTGGCCTCTGAAGTATTCCCAGGAGATGACCAGACTCCATGGTGCAGAGTTGGTGCTTCCTGCTTTGTGGCTTGGCTTGTGGTCCATTGCTTAGTTGCCTGATGTTACCATGTCACCACAAGGGACATAGCTCTCTGCAGCAGCCCTCAGAGGCCTTCTCACTGTGCTCTCCTTTGTAGAAAGTGTGCATCTGGAAGTGGACTTTGGCAGTGGAGACGCCGGCGTGCAGTCTCCTTCTCCCCAAGGAGTATGGTTTCCAGGTAGGTCAGTCTGGTCCTATAACCCTCAGCCTGACCTCACACTGAAGCCAGGTCAGAGCCTACCTTTTGCTTTGGTGGAATTCTGCTGTGGTGCAGCAGCACTTTTAAAAGTACTTTCATATCCCAGGCCTTGTTTATCTTTGCTTAGAAAAGCTAATATAGTTCAAGCACTTATTATGTGCCAGATTTGGCTAAATTCTTTACTTTCGTGATCTCACATAATCCAGGCAAACATGCTAGCAAGGAGATATTAATGTCTGTGGACTATTAGTAATTATTCAATAATCGGTCTGAAGTCACCCAGCTAGCAGACTTTCCTCTTCTAGACACGTGCTCTTAACTGCTTCTAACCTTATCAGAAGCTCATTGAAGTATGGAGAGAAATTATCATTATTCTTCTCAGTTTACATGAGGTGACTTGCCAAGGTCACCTACAGCATTTCTGCACAGTCTCTTGCTTTCCTGTGTCACTCCTGTCTGCCATGTTGTCACAATGTCCCTTGAATCCTTCATTCGTTATACATCTGTTGAGGATGTGCCCTGTGCCGGGCACCTATCCGGCTCACAGGGTCTAAAACCCCCAAAAAGGGTTTGGGTCACTAGACTCAGCAAGATACATGTCTTTATGTAGTCCTTATGCTCTGATTCCCTCCTTTCCCTTCTGAAAAAAAAATGTCCTTATTTCTTTTTTTTTTTTTTAGAGAGAGTGGGAGAGAGAGAGAGAATTTTTTAATTTTTATTTTTTAGTTCTCGGCGGACACAACATCTTTGTTTGTATGTGGTGCTGAGGATCGAACCCGGGCCGCAAGCACGCCAGGCGAGCACGCTACCGCTTGAGCCACATCCCCAGCCCCTGTCCTTATTTCTTAAAGTGGCACTAATACATAGTCAGGTGTGTGTGGTGACTTGGCATGGGTTTTCCTATTGCTGCGGAAAGTGCCTTCAGGGCTCTGTAGAGACTGCACTGGTCTGTGGGTCACTCTGGGTGCTGGTGTCTTCTTAATAATATTATTTTCCAGTCCTTGAGCACCAGATGTCTTGTATTTATTTATATCTTCTTTAATTTTTTTCAGCAGTGTTTTAGTTTCCTTTGTACAAATCTTCCACATCCTGGATTAAATTTATCCCTGTGTATTTGATTCTTATTTATGCTCTTATAATTGTAATTGTTTTCTTAACTCCCTTTTCAGATCATTCGTTGCTAGTGTACAGAAATGCAGGAGAATTTTGCATCCTGTGACTTTGCTGAATGCACTATTTAAATTTACATTGATTATGATTAAATAGAACTTCAGATGGGTTCCTCAGTATTGCTAGCTGCCCTGGAAGCGCTCACATGTGGCTGTTAGGTACTATATTTGGCATCACAGATCACACGGAGCATTTCTATTATTGCAGACAGTTCTGTTGGGCATCTCATACCCCCTCCCCTAGTGAACTCTGCCTTCTTGGTACCCTAGCTGAGCAGGGGATGTGGCCGGAGAAAGCCACCCAGAGAGTTAATTCAGGTGACATTGAGTTCAGCCATTAAGAGCAAAAGAACTCTCTGCTGTTCTGGCTGTTCTGGTGGCTGGCTAGCCTGCTTCCCACCTCACCGTGCACACACACACACACACACACACACATATTGTTGTTGTTGTTGTTGTTAAATAAAGCACAAATGCAAAATATGTATATTTTAAAGAAGAAAACAAAATGTACCTGTGTACTTACCACTGATCAAGATATGGAACATGAACCAACCCTAGAAGCCCACTGTGTGTGTGTGTGTGTGTGTGTGTGTGTGTGTATATGTGTGTTTGGATGTTTGGTTTGGTACTGGCGATTGAACCCAGGGGTGATCTTCCACTGAGTTACACCTTCTACACCTTCAGCCCTTTTTATTTTTTATTTGATTCAGCGTCTCACTAAATTGCCCAGGATGTCCTCAAACTTTTGATCCTTCTGTCAAGGTCTCCCGAGGAGCTGGCATGACAAGCATGTGCCATCGCGTCTCTCTTTGATCCCTGTCCCCAATCTCATTTGCTTTCTTTTCTCCCTGCAGTGAACCACTATCCCAAGTTTTGTGTTATACATTCCCTGTTTTCTTTATACTTTTCTCTATTTATGTATCCCTCAATTCCATCTTATTTAGTTTGACCTGCTTTTGACCTTGATATATTTGAAGTATATTTTATTGCTTCATCTGCTCAGCATTGCTTCTGGGACTCATCCTTGTTGGTTGCCGAGCTGTGATTCTTTCATCCTCACTGTTGCTCTGAGTGTAACACAACTTACGCTGGTGATGGGCGTTGGGCTCCTTTCATTCCTCTTCCACTCTTCCCACCCCGTGGCTCCATCCAAACCATGCTTGTTGTGGTCTCCGGCATGCCAGTGGGATGACCATGTTAGATCTCTTTACTCTTCGTCTGTGAGCAGCTCCATCCATGGCTTACAAGACACTTTTTGTGCTATTGCAGAGACCAGTCTTTCTCTGGCTCCTTTGTGGATTTTTTTCTTTCATTTGCATACATTATAAATATTGGTGTTCCTCAGATTTAGTTCTAAGCCATCCTCTTTCTCCTCCTCCTCCTGCACCTTCTTCATCTCTTTTAATTCGACTTCCTCTTTCTCTATTCTCTTTCCTCCTCCCCCCTTCTCCTCCTCCTCCTCCCCCTCCTCCCCCCTCTCCTCCTTCTGTTCTCTGTAGCTTTCTTGAGTGTTCTCATCCATTCTAAAGATGCCCTGAAGTTGTTCCTCTTTCCTGCATCTCTCCTGCCATCCTGTCCAGGCCGTAGTCACCTCTACCTTGTGACTACAGCTCCTTACCCTGGGGCTCTGAGCTCACTCTGGCCTCACCCCTGAACACTCTACCCCTGCAGGCACATGATGTTCTTTAAATGAGTAAAATATATATGTCTCTCTTACTTAAACCCTTGTATGATTTCTCATTACCCTTAAAATAAAAACAAAACACCATATTATGGCCTCCAAGGTCTGATCTGATCCATTAATCAATCTTCCAACACCGAATTCTATATAAGTGAACTTGTTTTTTTTTGCTGTGGGCTTTGGCTTCTTTAAAAAACTCAATCATTTTGTTCCATGCATCAATAGTTTATTCCTCTTTATTGCTGAATAGTGGCACATGGTTGTGTTACAATTTGTTTATTCACTGTTGGTGGACATGAGTTGAGGCTATTAAAACTTAAGTTGCTATGAATGTTCATGTACAAGCCTTTGCATAAATATATGCTTTCATTTTCATGGTAGTTTTCTTTTTCTGCTTTCCTTCCCCTTTCTTTGTTTCTTGGAACTCTACCACTGAGCTATATCTCCAGCCCTTTTGTATTTCTTTGAGACAGTCTAAGTTGCTTAGGGCCTCACTAAATTGCTGAGACTGTCCTTGAATCTCGATCCTCCTGCCTTAGCCTCCCAAGCCACTGGGATTACAGGTGCATGCCACCATACCCGACAATTGTTTTTATTTTTGAAGGATATTTTCTCAGGTAAAGAATTCTATTTTCTTTCAGCACTTTGAAGATAAGATTCCATTGTCTTCTGACTTCTTCCATTTCTCTTGAGAAATCAGCCATCAATCTGTATTTCTTTAAAATTTTTTTTTAGTTGTTGATGGACCTTTTAATTAATTAATTATATGTGGTGCTGAGAATCAAACCCACTGCCTTATGCTAGGCAAGTGCTCGAGCACTTGATTCCCAGCCCCAATCTGTATTTTCAAAGTTATCTGGATACTTAGAAATTTCTCTTATTTTTCAGGGATGTATCTGTTTGTATATGGGTATGTTGTTGATTTTTTAAAGCTTACTTTTGGGGGGTTTCTTGGACCTGGGATGCTTATATCTTTCCTCAGTTTTGGAAAATTCTTAGCCATTGTTTCTTTAAATATTCCTTCTGCTATATTCTTCTCCTTCTGGGACTCTAATTACAAATGCGTTGGGCCTTTTTTATTGTGTCCAGTTGGTCTTTTGTTCTCTTTTTTCTTTTTATATCCTTTTGTCTCTTTATGATCTAGTCTGGATATTTTCTGCTATAATTTATCTTTCTTTTCTACTGGCTAATCATCTCTTTGGCTATATCTAATTTCCTTTTAAAACATCTTTTTGAGTTTTTTAATCTCCTTTTTTTTCGGATTTAAAATTTCCATTTGCTTCTTTTTTTTAAAAAATAGCAGTATCTGCTGAGATCTTCTTATCCTAGCTTTCTTGAGCCTATTAATCACAGTTTTCAGGCTGCGTCTGTTAATCTCACACCTGGACTCCTGTCGGCCTCTTGCTTCACCCCCTTGGTTTTCAGTCATTTGCATCTGCCCCTTTCATATGTCTGGTTATGTTTCATTGAATTCTCAGTGTTCTATTTTAAAAAGTATAGAAATAATTTGAAGCTTGGGATGATGACTTCCTTCAAAGAAAACTTGTTTTCCCTTAGAACTGGGGATTGAACCCAGGGGCCTCACATATGCTAGGCAAGCGTTGTACCACTAAGCCCTCTCTCCAGTCCTTTTTATTTTTATTTTGAGATGGGGTCTTGCTAAGTCGCCCAGGCTGGCCTTGAACTTGTTTGTGATCCTTCTACCTCGGCCTCCCAAGTTGCTGGGGTTACAGATGTAGCCACCATGCCCACAAAGACTCGGCAAAGTAGTCAGTCTTGGAAGGTTCTGGTCCGTGCACTTGCTTTTATCAGGTCCTCCCTCCCCCAGGCCTCTGGCCTGGATGATTTAAGCAGTAGGCAAAGGAATGGGTTTGGAGCTGGGGTGAAAGCGACTAGCCTGGAACATAAACAGCTTTCCCCTGTCTCAGCGCTGCCCCCTGTAGCCCGCTATCTCTAGCTGTAGCTGCCCACCTCCGGTGCACATTTCCAGATACAGGCCTTCTGGCTCCCCGGGGGAATTTCTCGCTCTGTTGTTGTTGTTGTCGCTGTTTTGTTTCTGCATTTAATGTTTCCCTTACTTCTGTAGTTTCTGCAGAAGTGATTTTGGGGAAGGAAGCCAGCAACTCAAACCATGCACTATCTTGGCAGGAATCAAACTCTTCTTCCAACATCTTGCTTTCGTTCCAAGATCTCTTGTGGCCCTGTCAATTTTAGAAATGTGAATGCAGAAGTCCTTGTCCACAAGGACACAGAATAGAGGTCATTGGAGAGGGGCTGGGGATATATAGCTCAGTGGTAGAATGTGTGCTCAGCATGCATGAGGCCCTGTCCCTAGGACCAAAAAAAAAGGTATTTTGAATGTTGGCTTACTTTCTTTCACTTATTCTAGTTTATAGAATTGTAATAAGTAAGACTTGAAAATGAACACACTTTCTACTGTATTCCTTAACAACCAGCATTTAAATGGTATTCTCATTGCCCACCACATGCCATGTCTTCTGTTTTATATTCCTTCTTCATTATGTATTTTAATTAAAATTATTATTTAGTTGGACACGGTGGCACACACCTGTAATCCCAGTGGCTCGGGAGGCTGAGGCAGGAGGATCTTGAATTCAAAGCTAGTCTCAGCAATTTAGTGAGGCACTAAGCAACTCAGTGAGACCCTGTCTCTAAATAAAATACAAAAAGGATTGGGGATGTGATTGGGGATTAGTGGCTCAGTGGTTAAGTGCCCCTGAGTTAAATCCCTGGTACCAAAATTATACATATTATTAACATATATATTATTTCACATTAATATGTATTTTTAACATTCAATTTAATCAGAGAGAAACAAAATATATCATGTAATATATTTTCATACTTCATATTTCAGAACTACCTTACTTTTAATCCAACAAATAATAAAGAATTGGTGAGCAATAGTAAAACACAGGCAATATATTATTCATGGGTAAGTAGAAATATTTTGATTTCTTTAAATATGGGTCAAGTTTATTCTTTGGATACAGACATTTTAGTAATATAATAATACTGTATTTAGGGAGCAATGACTATATATCAAAATGTTGATTTAATTATAGTCTTTGTTTTAGTCCCATTGGAAATTAGCATATTAAGTCAGAAACATAATTAAATTTCTTTAAGTAATAAAGCAAATGTTTATTTGAATATAGTTACAGGTCTAAAAGTATATTTTGAGATCATGGACTTTATTTCCTTTCAGAAAGGAATTAGCAAACAGATCGGTAGTAGCATATATACCAACACAGGAAAAAAGAATGACATTAAAGAACAAAGTTAGGGCCTGGGGAGATAGCTCAGTTGATAGAGTGCTTGCCTAGCACGCACACACCCTGGGTTCAAACCCCAGCATCACTAAACAAACGGTGGGGCTGGGTGGGCTAGGGTTGTGGCTCAGTGGTAGAGCTCTTGCCTAGCAGGAGGTACTGGGTTTGATCCCCAGCACCACATTAAAAAAAACTAAAACTAAAACTAAATAAACAAAATAAAGGTAAAAAAAAAAAAAAAGATGGGGCTGGGGATGTGCCTCAGAGGCAGAGCCCTTGCCTACCTTGTTCAATTCCCAGCCCTACACAAAAAATTAAACGTAGAATTGCCATATGACTCAGCAATTCTAAGGTATATGCCTGAAAGAATTGAAAACAGGCATTCAGACAAATAGTGCTACACAAACAAATACTCATTGGAGCAGCATCTCCACCATAATCAAAAGGTCAAAACAAGCCATATGTCCATCGACTGTCAATCAGCTGATGAATAGGTAAACAATGAGACAGATTCATACAATGGAATATTATTGAATGAAGTACTAGCACTTGCTATGATGTGAATGAACATCAAAAACATTTTTTCTAAATGAAAGAAGCCGAATACAGAAAGTCACACATTGTCTGATTCCATTTATGTGAAATGCAGGAATCGGCAAATCCATAGACAGGGTGGTTATAAGGGGCTTGGTGGGAGAGTTGGTTACAGGGTCTTTTTGGGGTGATGAAAATGTGATAGTGGGGAAAAAAGAGAAAATATGATAGCGGTAGTTGCACCGCATTTTAAATATAATAAATACCACTGAATTATACACTTTAAAATAGTTAGCAGTTAATTTCATGTTAAGTGCATTTTGCCTCAATTTAAAAAATGCAAAACAAAAGCACATTGACTTGTTAATTCTCAGTAATATTCATTGCTTCAGCTGTTTATTTTAGCTTTAAAGGCTTATTAATGCAGAATTAAAATTCTTATTAACTACCATTTAAAGTCTCAGTCACTCTGGCATTTTCTGTGTATTCGCTTTTCTTTGAGAATTTTTTAGAGGTTCCTTAAGATGGTAGGTTCTCTTAGCTGTAGAGATTGCAAATCTCTGACCCTGTTTAGATGTGTTTGTTTTGATTTTGCTATTATGTAGTTCCTATTTTGGAAATTGGGCCTTTTTTTTTTTTTTTTTGGTAGTGATTATTTTATTCCTTTGCTTATCAGTGTGAAGAGAAAAATATACTTGCTCACAGTGCCCCACTCTTAACAGAAAAAGTGAGTATGCCTGTTGCATTTTTATATACCAGATTCCATGGAGAAGGATTGTGTATGTGCAAGCTCAGTTGTTTCGGATCATGTTTGAATGTCTTAATATTGAACCACTGAGAAATAATTGGAAAAGTTTTACTTGGGTCCTTTGCCCTTACCAAATTGTCAGTTGAAAATAACAGAAATATTGTTAAAAGTAAATGCCTTGGGCTGAGGATGTGGCTCAAGCGGTAACACGTTTGTGTGGCATGAGTGCGGCCTAGGTTCGATCCTCAGCACCACATACAAACAAAGATGTTGTGTCCGCCGAAAACTAAGAAAAATAAATAAATAAATATTAAAATTCTCTCTCTCTCTCTCTCTCTCAAAAAAAAAAAAAAAAAAGTAAAATGCCATATAAGAAAATATCCAAAAAGCAATGGATTTTATAATGACATATTTTTTTTTTAATATTTATTTTTTAGTATTTGGCGGACACAACATCTTTGTCTGTATGTGGTGCTGAGGATTGAACCCGGGCCGCACGCATGCCAGGCAAGCGCACTACTGCTTGAGCCACATCCCCAGCCCCTATAATGACATATTGACAAAGAATGAGAATTAATTAGAAGTCATGCCAGTGGAGTAGCCGGACATGAGTAGATCTCTTAGGAAGCTGCTCAGTTTCAGATTAATTTTTTAAAGAGTGTGTTCAGCTATTTAAGAAGGTAGGGAACCAGATGTGGAGAAAGTGTTTCTTCTCACCTTCTTACTTCAAGCCCCCTGCACCGGAGCTGGAACTGGGCTTCTGTCTACTACAGCATTTCCTCCCTTTGATGCCCACGTAATCTGCCCTCAGGGAACACTTTATGGTGACTTTACTGCTCCTGTTCTTTCTTAGTATGATTTGTAAAAATTACTTTTAAAGAGGATATGCCAAAAGAAAAAAAATAAAGATGGAATGAATGGACATAAGGAAAGATGGTTCTGTGTGCAAACTTATTTTCCAGAAATGAGAGTATAAAAGTAGTCAGCTCTCATTAATCAAGGTAGCTATGTTCTATAAAGTCCCTGCAAGTACTGAATTAGTGAATAGTGACCTATCACTCCCAGGGGAAATACAGTGGGTTCCTGTGAGCCCCTGGTCACATCTTTAACACTCAGCATCATTTTATGTATGTTTCTGCTTAAAGACACCATTAATATACAACACTGATTTATTAACAGGGGGCTCATGATGAATAGCACTAGAACTTTTCATGCCTGAATGAAGCTCATCTGACATGCATTTCCTCCACAGGGCACATCACAGCCTTCTTGTACTTAGGACTCTAGGTAGCACTTCAGCATTAAGTTTGAGGGCTGGTTTAAATACTGAAATCACCAACAAAAAACACCAAAAAATGTGTGCCACACAGCACTAAATGGAAAGAACATTTTTTTATAGTATGAGAACTGAAATAAGAAGGCAGAACCCTGGACTGGGGCTGTGGCTCAGTGGTACAGCACTTGCCTAGCATGTGTGAGGCACTGGGTTCAATTCTCAGCACCACATATAAATAAATAAATAAAGGTCCATCAACAAGGTGGTGGCAGAACCCTTCCTTGTTTGACTTTCAGCTGGGAAAGTACGTGTCATGTAAGTCAAGTTTTGTTTTGTTTTGCCATACTGTAAATACACATATATGCAAATGACTGTGAAAGTACTATATTGATTTAGGGTTACAAATAAATTCTAGCAAGTAGATGAAATTCACAAGTACAGAATCAGCAAATAATGAGCATGTACTGCAAATTGAAATGGTAAAAATGCCTTATGTTGAAACAGTGCTACTCTTAGAAAGAACTTGGTGCTCTTGTTTGGCCAATTTTTCTTTACTGATCCTCTTGGGTTGGGTCAGAGGACACAACCCCACAATCTTCTTGGCATACTTAGAGAACTAGGCAGCAGACTTGCTTTATCACATTGCTGAGTTTCATTTATTTCATGAACATTCACTAAAAAGGCTTTTATCATTGTTCTGTATTCTTTCTATACTTCAGCTCTAAGACACTGCCTAAGAAGAATGGCCTAGTGCCTTATTTTGTAGTACAGATTTAATAAGGAGTCTTATTTAGGGCATTTCTATATAAGTGTTTAAATAATTTTTACTGATGTGAAAATATCTCATGATCAAAGGAAACTGGGGTAATTATTTTATGATATGTTACAACCAGAGCATGCTTTTGCTCATGAAGGATGTCAATTTCTTTATCAGCCTCTGAAACCTCTGTAGAAGTTGGCCTGGTATAAACAGTGATTACCTACTCTTTTATTTGCTTTAAACAAGCAGTTTAATTGAACGCAGTACATAACCCATCATTTGCTCTTAGTAAACTTTAGGAGGTTCAGGACTGTCAGGACCATGGCAAGAGCCATGGGAGAAGGCCTTTAGTGATTCTTTATGTTTTTTTCCTCTTTCTTTTTTTTCTCACTTTATTTCAGCACAGTTTTATAAAAATGTTACATTTTTTGACAAATGCTTTGTTTTGTATCTATTACCAATAATAACTCATACTCTGTCTTTTGAAACACAGACATTCAACAAGCTTGTGGGAAAATTTAGCCAGTCCGTCTTTCACTTGAATTTAACACAAATACTCTCGGCGACGATGGAAGGGAAGCTGGTCGTCTGGGATGTACACCATCCCCCGGAGTCTTCCTCCACCCTCTTTAGCTTTCCCTACATCAAGCCCTGTAAACTGGTACATCTGCAGAGGGAGGGCATCACCGTGCTCACCACAGTTGATAAGTAATTAATCTAGTTAAAAAGTAGCTATAGATGATTGTAAAAATGCTTTAGAACTCTTTCTGTGCACATGTTTAGTATATGCATAGAATATTTCTGGGGAGACTCATAATTAACTGAGAACATTGGTTGCCTCTGAGGAAAAGAAGTGAGAACAAGAACTAAGGGTTGGGGTGGAGTTACTTCTTTTTATAGTCCCATTTGTACTAATTGGATTTTTTTAAGATCACAGGCCTGTGTTATGTTTTTAAAAATCCCTTTGTGTTGGTGAAACAAAAAGTAACTGAAGTTTTTTCTTTGGTGCTAATTACACTTGTTTTGCACCCCAAATTTTGCATACTTTACATTTAAAAAAATAACTCAAAGAGCTGTCTTGTTTCCATCTGATTGAAAAATGACATTTATGCATTGTGTGAAGATCAAATGCATCAGAACTTTATAGAATTCACTAACTTCATTTTGAGGGACTGTGGAGGCTCACAGATGATCTAAAACCTTGCTTAGAACAGAGTTCACATTCTAGCTGCAACTTTTCCTGGCTGGATGACCTTGAGCAAGAAACTTAACCTTGCTAAACCTACATCTCTCCATCCACAGAGTGGGCACCACAGCACTGTCTCTCTGTGAGTTATTTTATGAGGCTTTCATGAGACAAGTGTGTAGAACTCTGCACACTGCTTAGCCTAGAGGTGCCCCTAGGTAAGTGATAGCCATCATTAGTGTGCTAGAGAAGTTCCCAGAAGTGTGGAGGAAATACCCAATGATGAGGACCTACCCATATGGTTGGAGTCACAGTACCATCTGCTTTTAAAAGACCCATTAGCTTTCCTTTGCCTTCCCTCTGATACAGGGGAATAGTGAGGTCCTGGTGTGGTTTCACAAAGAGAGGTGCAAATTGTCATCTTCACCCAGCAGTGCATAAAACAGGAGATCTGTGATTGATGACGTAGTCAACTCAATTAGTTGGGGCTTAGGGCCCAAAGAAGACCATGCCTAGGTTCCCCTCTTTCCGTGTTAGAACCAGCCAGGACCTGGGAACCCTTGAAGGAAAACACTTGGCCAGTTTTGCTGCTTCTGTCCAGCAGAGGGCAGTGAAATAAGTTCTAGCTCATTACTCTGCCCACCTGCCTTGCTTGTTAACCAGAAACCTCATTTAATCACTGTGTATAATATATGAGAAAATTTACTCCCCTTCCCCATCACAATAATTGTGTCACAGTCTTTAAAAAAAAAAAAAGCTCATTTGGGGTGGATCCAAGGACTGGAAATAAAAGCCATTTTGTCATGCGACACTGCCTTTGACTGTGATGACTGGACAGGGGTTTATGATCACTCTTACAACAGTGCCCTCCTTGGAAGCAGCTAGTATCCCATTGCCAGCCTGTGTGGTTTTTGGAGGGGTGGTTGATTGACTTGGTTGTCATCTATAATGGTATAGCAAATGTAAATCACTGTCCCTCTATGCATATGGTTGACGTTGGAGATCAGGAAAGAGTGCATGAACTTTACTTCAGATACACCTGGATTCTCTGTGTGGTCAGTCTAGCCAGACGGTTGCAGGGCATATGTAAGTCCCTTGGGATATTTGGGATATACTTACTCAGAAGATTATTCATCAGCATGTAGTGGTGTATAACTGTATCCCAGCTACTAAGGAGGCTAAGGTAGGAGGATTGCCTAAGCAGCTTAGTGAGCCCCTTCCTCAAAATTAAATTTAAAATGAGCTGGGGGTATAATTCAGTGGTAGAACACTTGCTTAGCATGTGCAAGACCCTGGGTTTGATCCCCAATACTGGGGGGAAAAAGTCTGGTACGATGGCACATGCCGGTAATCCCAGTGACTCCAGAGGCTGAGGCAGGAGGAGCACAACTTCAAGGCCAGCCTCAGCAACTTAGTGAGTTCTAAGCAACTTAGCAAAACTTTTTTTCAAAATAAAAAGGGCTGGGAATATGGCTCATTGGTAAAGTGTCCCTGGGTTCAATCTTCAGTTTCCTACCCACCACCAAAAAAATCATTGCTTATCTTAGATTCAGATTTATCTGGGCATCCTGTGTTGTTGTTTGCTAAATCCAATAATCCTAGGTCTTGAGCAAATTTTTCAATTTTTCTGAGCTTAATTTCTTAGTTGTAAAGTGGGGCAACCTCATACTTTTCCTAGATATAAATCAGACAAGATTCAATGAAGTGGGCTGGGGATGTGGCTCAAGTGGTAGCGCGCTCGCCTGGCATGCGTGCGGCCCAGGTTCAATCCTCAGCACCACATACAAACAAAGATGTTGTGCCTGCTGATAACTAAAAAATAAATATTAAAATTCTCTCTCTTTCTACCT
Organism: Marmota flaviventris; assembly: GCF_047511675.1. Lineage (NCBI taxonomy): Eukaryota > Metazoa > Chordata > Mammalia > Rodentia > Sciuridae > Marmota > Marmota flaviventris. Next base: position 136,747,455 of record NC_092498.1, on the reverse strand, counting down.
CCCTCTCTCTCTTAAAAAAAAAAAAAAAAAGATTCAATGAAGTTTTTCTTATCATGCCCAGAGCCCAGAATCCAACATAGTCAGGTATTCAATAGATGGTACTTGCTATTACTGCTATTAACAAACCCATGTTATTCTCTATTTCAGCTACCTTGTCACAGGTGACATTAAGGGTAACATTAAGTTCTATGACAGCACCCTGTCCATTGTTAACTGGTACAGTCACTTCAAACTGAGTTCCATAAGGAGTCTATCCTTTTCAAATATCCCAGCAAATCCTCCTACTGAGGAATCAAACTTCCTTCCGGACTGTACTTTAAAAGGTGACTTTTTCATTGTCAGGTAAGTTGTTGATAAATCTAGTCATCTGGAATGTCAAATAATGTCTGGGGTCATCTTTTGTTTGCAAGTAGTGGAACATTCCTCTTGTTCCTCAGATGTGAAATGAAGAGGCCTAGCCTTTCTCCTCAGCCCTTTACCTGCTTACAGATGGTCTCCTTTGCTGATTGCGAAGGATCATTGGATCATTTTTTTAATATAAGGAACCTTGAGTAACTAGAAGCTGGGAAGTCCTTATGCTGTGCTCTCTCACCTCTGTTGAGCCTTGAGTCCTTGGCCACAGTTGCTCTCTTGCTCTGAGCTGAGCTTGTCCCAGCCACTGTGGTTAAAGGCGCTAGATAATTAATAGCCATAACATTTCAAGACCGAATTATCTGTGAGTCTGCTTAATTACCCTTGCAGTCTTTACAGGCACATCTGTATATGTGCACCCAGCTCCATATTTGCATACACAAATGAATATTTGCATGTGCAGATTAGCTAATTGTACAACTGACTGTCCATCTGCATACTTAATGACTCAATTTACATGTAGAAAAGTGGGCTTTTTTCACTTGCAAATGGAGGCTGTTGGGTATTGGTGGTGTATTTTTGGAGATGTTGGGTTAATAATGTCACTAAATTACAGATGACAGAGGCGTTTCGTGTGCAATTAGAGGCAGAATGGCTGGCGTGCCCCATTCCCTGCAAACACTGATACTGTTTGGTCTCTCCTTGGCAAACAGGAATTTTATCATTGGAACATCTGATGCCTCGGTGTACCACTTAACAACAGATGGCACCAAACTTGAGAAGTTATTCATAGAGCCCAAGGATGCCATTTATGCCATCTCCTGCCACCCATACCAACCTCTAATCGCCATTGGGAGTGTCTGTGGGATAATTAAAGTGTGGGATTATGAAAAGAAGAAGTATCTTTTCAGCAGGGTCTTTGAGAAAGGGCTTGGAATCCAGAGTCTGACCTACAACCCTGAAGGTATGTTCACCTCTCCAATCTATCACGGGTTCCAAGTCCAAAACACGTCCACAGGGGCTATGCCCGTAGCTGCCAGGGCTCCAGGAAGTTGCCCCCGATAGAGGAGACGCCTTCTCTCTGAGAATGCTGTGGCCCTCTGGACCTCCTGCTCTCTGAGAGCTCATGCCAAGTGTCCAGCTTTTCAGTTTATTTCTCTTATAGAGACTTTGTTGTGCTGGTCGCTGTCTGCTCTGTACCTAGGACCAAGCCTGGCTCAGACTCCTGTTTCTCAAATGGAATAAAGTCCTTTTTCCATCAGGGTTCTCTGGCTTGTCATTTCAGGAGCTCTGCTTGGAGCTGGCTTCACAGAGGGGACAGTTTATATTCTTGACGCAATGTCCTTAGTAAATGAAACCCCACAGGCTTTCAAGTATTCCAGGACCAGCGTGACTCACGTCAGCTTCTCTCATGACTCCCAGTATATGGCGACTGCTGTAAGTATCTTCACTGACTGCTGGCAGGTAGCTTAGCACCCTTACTGAAGATCAAAAGAGGGCCCGTCGGGGAAAGTGGGGGTGACGGCACGTGCTAACGTTGCAATGATGGATGCACAACTCTGTGGCTGCGCTAAAAACCACTGGACCTTGCACATTAAATGGGTGAGCTGTGTGGTATGTAAATTATATCTCAATAGGCTGTTTCCAGCAAGGGGTGGGGGAGGTAGAAGGCCTTTTGCCTGTGCACAAAATTAGGCCTCAGAACTTCCAGACGTGGCTTCTTCTGTGATGGCACCTATTCTTTTAATCTTTGCCTCTCATTGTTGACAAGATGAAATCTCCTTGATTTCAGAGCAGCATCCTCTACCCAGCATTTTGTATTCTGTTCCTTCCTCTATTCTTAGGGCTCATGGTCTCAGGAAGGATATTCTAGACCTTTGACCTCTCCCTCCTGCCTGTACCACTGGTCTGCTTTTCTTGGGGGAGAAGTACCTTCCCTGGCCCCCCAGCCTCTGAGCGCCTCTACTGCTGCACAAGTCGCCTCTCCTCTGAGGTGCTTTCGCCAGGGCAAAGGCATTGGGGCACACAGCTTGGGAATATGTGTCCCTCCAGACCGTGCTCTCCCACCACAGCCTCTGTCATACCTTTTCTATTTTCTGCAGCTGAACAAAGAGAAGGGAGGACAAAAACAAAGGGTCAGGCTCTTGGTTTTCCGAGGAGAATGGGGGGCGGGGCAGGACTTGGAAAGAAGAGTAAGACTCCAGTGTCAGATGAACTCTTTTTCTCCCGTCCACCTTTGTCTACTTGTAACTGTAATTTTCTCATCTGTGAAATTATTTTACTGCATGTTCTGACAGAGTAAGATTTTTTTGGATAAGATATTCTGAGTTTTTTTTTTTTTTTTTGGTACCATGGAATGAACCCAGGGGTACTTAACCACTGATCCACATCCCCATCTGTTTTTATATTTTATTTAGAGACAGGGTCTCGCTAAGTTGCGTAGAGCATGGTAAGTTTCCAAGGCTGGCTTTGAACTTGAGATCCTCCTGCCTCAGCCTTCCAAAACTCTGGGATTACAGACGTGTGGCACTGTGCCTGGGTGGATAAGATATTCTAAAAGCAAAATTGTTGTGAAGAGCATAAACATGATTCTTAAGTCATAACATGAAAAAAAATAATAAATGACTTCTGCTCCTGTGCTTGTATCCAGGATGTAAATTTCACTGTGGCTGTGTACATGGTGGTAGTTAAAAGTGGACAAAGGGTCTGGGAATATTTAGCAAGACTCCGCTCTCACCGCAAAAGCATCCAAAGCCTCCTATTTGGGGTTCACCTGGACAGCAACGAGCCTAGGCTGCTGAGCCTGGGTTCAGACAGACTCTTGGTGAGCTGTTTAGTTTTGTTTTCCTGGTCTCCAGGACTGTGTCTTATTCTCGTTACAATATCCCTGGCATCTTGCATAGAACAGGCCCGCAATGTGTGTTTGTTGGAGACAAGGCGTACCCAGCACAGTGTTAGATCCTCCCCGAGTCAGCATCTTGCCTTAACACAGCTGTGACACTGTATTGGGATTCGGGGCCTGAAGGAGGGGCTCCTGGGAAGGGGCAAGTGGGAAGGCAAGGGAATAGGGTATCCCCCACAGCATGGAAGACTCAGGCTGGGGATGCAGCTCCATGGTAGAGCACTTACTTAGCATGTATGACACCTGGGTTGAACCCTCCAAGCTCCTAGAGGACAGGAGATAAAAAGAGAGACAGTGCAAGCACAATATTAAGGGATGAAGTCAAAAGGATTCCAAAGCATTCAGTGTATCCATCTGTGGTTTCTTCCTCCCTCCTTTCATCTTCTCTCTCTACTCCCCCTCTGCCTTCCTTTTCTGCTTTTCTTTATTCTATCCATTCATCCTGGAGTACCCACTAAAACATATCTATGGGAAAATGCAGCAGGTTACTAATTTGTGATCATTAAATGCTGAGATTTAGATATGAATTAGTTCCTGCTCTTAAAGAGTTTGCAAGATAATATTAAGGGTGCAGAATAACATAACTGTAAGAGTTCAAGTTGGGGTCATTTGGACCTGAATTTGAAGTTTCCCTCTACCATTTCTTAACTGCGTGGCCTTGGGCAAGCAGCTGTGAACATATATTTGACCCTCTGTGAAATGGACACAGCTACTACTCTGAAGGGAGTTGGAATTAAACTACCCAGGGCCTTACTCATACTAGGCAAGGGCTCCACCACCGCGTCACATCCCCAGCCCAAACAGTTGGCCCTGTTTCTCAGGGGAGTACTCAGTATGGTAACTTCTTCCCTACGAGATCTAAGTGATTCACCTAGATCTCAAGTTCCCAGAGCCAACACTGTCTCCCTGTGGGCTGAGGATTAGAAAGGCCAGCACCCAGAACTTGAGGCTCCTTGAGTGAGCTCTTCATCCAGCTCAGTCCTCACATGTGTCTTCCTGGGTTCTTCTGCAGATAGAGTATAATCTCAACAAGAGCTACAAAGACAACCTGGAAGTCCTGGACATACACCGAACTGACCAGGGCAATTACCCAACCTGTATGGTCTGGTACCCGCCACTCGTCAAGGAGCAATTCTTGCTTATTTGCAACAGTGGCTACAAAATGAAACTTTTTAATTCGACCACCAAAATGTGCAGGTGAGTGCAAGGTTCGCCTGGATCAGCTCCTCCGCCCCCAGTCTGTTTCAGGTCTCCGCCCAAGGGCCCATGACATTTTGGCTACTGTAATCATCCTCCTCACTTTGCAGAGGAAACTCAGGCACAGAAACACAAGTAGTTTTCACACAAGGTCACACAGCCCGGCAGGCTAGTACAGGTTAGAGGTAGGATGCCCAGAGCTTGATGCTTATGAATCAATGAATGAGACAGAGTCTGGGGCCCAGGAAAGGTTGCTGATGCTCTCCAGTGCCTGGCTCTTCTATGTGAAGAAAGCCATGTTTTCACCAGACTACTCCCAGCTTTTTTAAAAAAAATTTCTCACCCTGGCTCTCAAAGGTGGCATCATTTGTCCCCTGTCTGCATGAGCCAGCCTCTGTTCCAGGTGCTGAAGGGGGGAGGGGTAAAAGCCAAACAGCAGGCTGTGGCTGGGGCTCAGTGGTAGAGCGCTCACCTGGCACGCGTGAGGCACTGGGTTCGATCCTCAGCACCACGTAAAAATAAAATAAAGGTATTGTGTCCACTTACAAGTAAAGAAATGCATATTAAACAAAACAAACATTTCTCCATAGTGGGGCTTACACTTGCAGTAAATGCAGAAATTGACCAGGTGGTGAGGGAGCAGGTGCCAGGGAGTGGTGGCATGCAAAATGACCCCAAGAGGTGGGGTCCTGGGAAAGAGGAGCTGCTGTTTTCAAAGGGTAGCAGGGGATACCTCAGAGTAGGTGACATTAGGCAGAGACTTGAAGGAGGTGAGGGGGCAGGCTAGGGCATTGGAGGAAAAGACCTCCAGACAGGATCTGCACATGAAGAGAACTGAAGACAGAAAGCATCTGGGTTTGATAAATGCCAGGAAGTCTTGGTTGGAGTGGAGTGGGCAGGGGAGAGTATGGGAGAGCTCAGCCTGGGCCGGGCACCTGACACCTGGCCTCTGTCCGGGTTCTGGACTCTGGGGTACAGAGGGCAAAGGTAGAGCAAGGTCAGGAGGCTATTGTAAGAGATGATGGTGGCCCCAAGGGGTGACAGGGAAGGAGTTAGGTTCTGGGTACATCGTGCAAGCAATGCTAACAAGGTTTGCTGGTCGTCATTCTGCATGCCACCACTCAGCGGCACCTGCTCTCTCACCGTGTGGTCATTTACTGCATTTACTCTGAGTGAGAGGAATGTGTCAGGCCCCCAGGGTCCTGGCCTGAGCAGCCAGAGCAGCAGGACTGACCTCAAATCAGATGAGGAAGGACAGGTCTGAGACAGTCAGGACTGGAAGTTTAGACCAGGTAAGTTTGAGATTCTACTCATCATCCACGTAGGAATACCCGGCTTAGGTGCTTGAGTCCAGAGGTCATGAAGTAAGCTGGGCTGGAGGTCAAGAGGAAAGAAGGGTGGTTTAAAGCCACAGATAGGAGATGTCGAGGTAAGAGTAGATGAAGGTTGAAGGCCAAGCCTAGGGCATGCACAGCTGGTGTCTGAGTGCAGCACCTTTCCTGCAGAAGTGGTCCTGCAGCCAGGGGTGGCCGCAGGGTGTGCTGGACCTGCAGACTTTGGGCTTGCTCCTCCCCATGGGCACAGATGTGTGTCAGCTCTGTCCAGACCTGCACTCATTATCCATTTCACCCTCAAAACCCTGTGTCCTGCTGAGGTTCAGGTCTTCCCAGTGACACAGCTGGGCAGGACAGGCAAGACTTGATCTTCAAACCTCGCTCTGACTCTGACCTCTACTACAGACTGCACAGACCTGTGCAGCCTGGCTTTGGGTCCTGCCTGGACAGAACTGGAGGGGATTTTCTGCCTCTCAGGTTTAGCTAGAAAGAGGCAGAGCCAAGCAAAATTGGGAGCGACAGCATTTCCCGGGAGCAGGTAGGTGGAGAGCTCGCAGCAGCAACTGTGTTAGAGGACAACCACTGTTGTGACGAATGTCTCAGATGAGATAGGGCCTGCAAGCCCCGGTCATGGGGTCTTTTTTCTTCCTTAAAAGTTTTTTTTTTTTTTTTTCTAGAAAGCATAAAGAAAAATAAGAAATTCCACATTATATGGTAGGAAGAGAAATCCAGTACAATTTAGCGGGGAAAAATCTATTAAAACACTTGAAGAATGTATAAAGAAGAGTTTTAGGAAGATTTTAGAATCTCTGTGCATCATCTCTAATGGATGCACACTTCTAGGGCAAAGACTATCCCACAGATACTCTGCATTTGCAGGGCAGGAGAGTTAGGGATGGCATGCCTCAGGCTTGACATTCCTGCTAACAACTATCAACAAGAGAGACTTCTAGCCACACATTTAGCAGTTTTGCCTATTGGAGATCAATCTGAAATTAGCATAAGTCATCTTTTTTTTAAAAAAATATTTTTTTAGTTGTAGATGGACACAATATCTTCATTCGTTTATTTTTTATGTGGTGCTGAGGATCGAACCCAGGGCCTCACACTTGCAAAGCAAGTGCTCTGCCACTGAGCTACAGCCCCAGCCTCACATGAGTCATCTTTTAAGAAGATAATTTATAAAGATAAAATTCACATAACGTGAATCTCAGCATTTAAAAATGAACAATGCAGTGAAGTCCCACACAGCCACAGTACTGTGCAGCCGCCACTCTTGTTTCTAACGTCTGTGTCCTTCCGAAATAAAACCCCTTGCAGGAGACATCTTCCATTTGTAGGAGAAGTAAAGCCTCATAACCCCAGCTTAATGGGGAAGGAGTTGCTTTTTCTGATAAATCCAAAATAATTTTAAAACACATTTTAAAAATACTTGAAAGAACATGAAAAGGCAGTTCACAGAAAAAGGCCAATAAACATGAGCAGATGCTCAGCAGTCTATCAAAGATGCAAATGAAAACAAGATATCATTTTTTACAAATCATATTAGCAAAGATAAAAATGATCGATAGTGCCAAGTGCTGGCAAGGGTATGGGAGTCAGACGCTCTCTCCCGCTACGGTGGGGGTGCAAATTGGTGCAACCTTTTGGGAAAGCAATTTGTCACCCTCTATTAAATTTTATCATATCTTCTGAATTCTAGGAATGGAGCCCACAGACGTACTCACACAGTTATGCCAAGACATAAGTAAAAGGATCTCTTGTTTGAAAATATGTTTTAAAATGGAAACAATCCAAATGTCCATTAATAGGGGGTTAGTTAAATGATGGATTGTCAGTACACTGGAACACGGTGCCGCTTTTAGAAAAGAAAAAAAAAGAAAGTAAGATAGTTCTCTATGTGATAACAAGGAAATATCTCTAAGATATAAGATTAGATAGAGCAACTTGCCAAATAAGCATAAACAGTATACTTCTAACTTCATATGAGATCATAATTACAAAAGAAATTCTCAAATCATGTACATCTATTTCCCAGGCTTATCCTGGGACAGGGTGCAGCAATGTGGTGTTATAGGTTTATGTGTCTAAATGTTTGAAAATTTTCACAATTAGTATATAATATTTTTTTGGTTAGAAGAAAAAGATAATTAATTTACAAGATTGTCTGATAGGCTTAATAATACAGTTATGTGGTGGCAGTTAGGTGGCTGTGTGCCAGAAACCATTCTGAGGGCTTCATACATATTGAGTAATTTGACGTCCAGTACAGCCAGTGTAGGGGCCAGTGCTGTCCTTATCCCTATCTTACTAATAAGGAACCGGAAGCACAGATAGCACCTAACCTTTTCTTTTTTTTTAAAGAGAGAGAGAGAGAGAGAATTTTTTAAATATTTATTTTTTAGTTTTCGGCGGACACAACATCTTTGTTTGTATGTGGTGCTGAGGATCGAACCCGGGCCGCACGCATGCCAGGCGAGCGCACTACCGCTTGAGCCACATCCCCAGCCCCCCTTTTCTTTACTTTGAAATTTATTATTAATAATGATGACCCATGAAATCATCCTAATTCTGTTAGAAGCCCTCAGGGCTCACTGGGTACAAATAAGGGGTCCTGAGCTTATGTGCTGCCGGCCCCAGGGAACATCTAGCCCTGGCCTGGAGTGAGCCCTAGTTATAAAACAGTCTGAATTAGAGGAGTCTAAGCCAGGAGTAGCCACACACACCTGAAGTACCAGCTCCTCAGGAGGCTGAGGAGGAGGATTGCTGACACCCAGGAGTTTAAGGCAACATAGCAAGACCCCGTCTCAAAAAAGAAAAGTTGAATTAGAGAAGTGTCACCAATACCGTTGCAATCTGATGCATGAGCACAGATGGGCTTTGGAAATCTGTGTGTAGCACGCACCTGTGTAAATCAGACACATGGAACAAAGCGTAGATGTCATCCTCATCTTGAGGCCTCACACTGGGACTGGGGTGCTCTCTGTGTCCTGCCAGTGAGCGTCCTTTCCTTGCAGCTTCTTTCTTGTTTCTTGTTCACGTGTGCTTTAAGTCGTTGACACTTCCGCAAGCACTCTTCACAGCCAGGCTCCCCAGAGCGTTTGCTGTTTGGAGTTGTTGCCTCTTATTTACAGCAACCGTTCGCAGGGACTGGGAAGGGCTCTTACATCCCAGCTGAGCTGAGTGACAAGACAGGAAATTCAGAATCAAAAAATGCATAAGATCATCATGACCAAAGAGTCCCAAAGCCTGTGTTTAGATTTGTGGAATTTAAAAATCCATTCCTTTTTTCCCATCCAGAAAGACGCTTCTTGGGCCAACTTATGGATCTCCTATCAAGCAGACGCAGATCCTCCCGGTGAAAACCACCCTGGATCTACAGAGGCGCTACCTGGTGTTCATTAACAAAGACAAGGTAGCAGCCCTCTGCTCTCTACCTCTACTCTCTATCTCTCACCCGTGGGCGGCAGTCAGTCCCAAGGACTGACAGACTCAAGGACACCTGGTCTGCTGGCCACATGTAACCACTTCCGTCCAGGGTGATGTGATAGTAAAAATTGCTAGATTAGTGAGCAAGACTCTGGACCAGTATCTGTAGGTGGACCTGCTGTATTTTCTGTATCTCCAGTGAAGACACGTGGCCCTCTTTTTCCAAAGGATGGAAAAAAGTCTTTTTTTTTTTTAATCTTTTTCTTTTTTTTAAGTTACAGATGGACACATTAACTTTATTTATTTTTATGTAGTTCTGAGGATCAAACCCAGTGCCTCACATGTGCTAGGCCAGTGCTCTACCATTAAGCCACAACCCCAGCCCTTGGAAAAGTCTTTTTAAAGACATGAAAATTAGTTATACCTAGTTGTACATTTCACAAATCATCTATGTAGGAAAGTAGAAAGTCATAGATTGTAAGAATTATTCTGGAAACCCCTGGACATCTGATTGCGAGGATAGGGAGGAAGGCTCCCCGTCTCTCATGTGCGAAGCTGTGAGGGGCGCCCATCTCCCCCAGCAAGGGCCAGTAAATGGATGCTCTGCTACAGTCCACATGCCTCCCACACCCTAAGATGGTTCTGGACACACAGGTTCTTGCAGCTCATGGATCAGGAGGTGACATGCAGCCGGCCAGGCCTGGGTTGGGATCCGGTTGCCTGAGACTGAATGTCCTATTACATATTCCTTCCTAGGTTGGACTTCAGATCTTGCCAGTTGATGGAAATCCACACAAGACATGCGCTATTGTCTGCCACCCGGATGGGGTGGCCGGGATGGCTCTTTCCTATGACGGCTCTTATGCCTTCACAGTAGGAGGACGGGACCGCTCAGTGGTGCAGTGGGAAGTCAACTTAAGGTGCGTGACAGGACACCTTGGCCTCTGAAGGAGGCGTCAACCCCTTCTTTTCACTCAACAGCAGCTGACAGCTGTGGAGCCCTACCATATGGCAGACACTTTGCTAGGATGTCACAGAGCCTGGAAGGATGCCCTTGTAACACCTGTTTACTGTACAGACCAAGAGTTGCCGTGCAGTCTCGTGGGCCATGGGACTGAATTGATGCTTTAGGTTATTCGAGTCCACCTCGACTCACCGTGCTCCCTGAATACCCCTCATTGTCATATCCACACCAGCCGGAAAGATCTAGGCTGAATCTCCAAAGTGTACATTACAGAATTAGAGTATTATTTGAAATGTGTACTTTCAGTCTCCTCTTCTCACCCTTCCTGCCCTGAACTGAGAACCTCTACCTAAGGTGATTCTGGAGGATTCTAGGGTTGAACATCAGAGAGTACAGGGACATGGGTTTGAATATGGAGCCTACTCTGCTGGCTGTGGGACCTAGGGCAGTTTCTTAATATCTCTGATATTTAGATTTCTCATCTGGGAATGAGGGTAACAATAGAAACCTTTACAGGTCCCTTGTAAGGATAATATATGTGAAGTACCTAATGTAGCTAGATTACACCTGTAATCCCAGCAATTTGGGATACTGAGGCAGAGGGATCACAATTTCAAGGCCAGCCTCAGCAATGTAGCAAGACTCTGTCTCAAAAAAAAAAAAAAAGTATTATTTAGTGCAAAGCTATGTATGCAGCAATGAATGATCACCTTCCCTTTTCTTGATGAGAGTGTTCACTTATGAGCTCAGGATCTTTCTCACTGAGAGAAGGGAGAAGCACTAAAATGATCCCTTCAGCTACTCAAATCCAGTCAACTGCAACGGGGATGGAACAAACCACTCAGCAGCAAGTTCCCAGTTGAGAACACCCTCTCTGTGTCCCCGCTCTGCCTCTGTTTCAGACCTTTCCCAATAGTGTGACTTTAGGGGTAAATAGAGACAGCTTGGAGGCACCTTCCTTCCTCAAAAACACAACTTGATTCCTCCTCCTGCCAAGCACACACCTTCCTCTTTACAGTGGACACTCAGGCTTCTCCTCTTAACAGAAATTTGAGTGAAAATAGCCTGTGGAGTCCACTCCGGTGCTCAGGTGGCTTGAGATGGCAGCTGCAGCTCTGACTTTAATCTGAGCCTTCACCCAAGAGAGCAGGGCCGGGGCATGGGGCGTTAGCAGCCGGAGGTGAGCGCTTCCATTGAAAAGCCCTTCCTGAGCATGTCCTGTGTGAGGTACTTGATTCCGTGCCACCTCACCTGCCACCTGTAACCTTAGTGCAGGTGATACCCTGGTGGGAAAGCAGTCTTCCCTTTTTCATTCTTGTCCTCTTCTCAGCCATCCCGGGATCTAGAAGGGTAGGGATTAATAAAAACAAAACCAAAAGACCTGCTTTCCAGTAGCTTTCCCATGCCTGGCCAGAGTCCAGGCTTCTGAGAATTTCAATTTAATCTGTTGTGGGGACAAAGGATCATTATAAACTAATTAGCACTTTATTGCTGCTTCTGGTGACTTAATATGTTCGGCGCTTCACTAATGGAAAGAAATGTAAAAACCCTAAACAAGGAAACAAACAGATTTCCTACTAGATGGCAGAATTTTAGGGTGAAAGGAAGATGACAGATCCCCTCGTGTTCCGATGCTTCTAATTAGCACGTGTCCAGGCCCAGACGCCGGGGTTGCGGCATTCAGAGCTTTTTCTCCAGCACCCCTTCTGCCACCCTCCCGGTGCTTGTCCCACATTCCCCTTCCTGCTCGCCGCCTTTGCTAGTGTGCTTCCCTTTTCCTCTCCCTGGCATGTGTTTTAAAATCCTCCATTCCCTTTTTATGCTCAGCCTGGCTGTCTCCTCTTCTCCTGCCGCCCTATTCAGATAAAAGCAGAAACTTTGATTCAAGTCTTAACTTCACCATTTATTTACTGGATGACATCAGGCAAGTCTTGTAACTTCTCTCAGTTCCTCCGTTAAATGGGAGTATCATCATTGAGTTCAGACTGGCTTTGAGGGTAACGATTACCACCATTGTTATTGCTCTGCCTTCTCCAACTTAGGCAGAAAGGTGGGGGAGTTATGAGAAGGTCATCAGGATCCTGTGTAGCTGTGTGGCAGTAGGAGCAGGGACAGTGACACTTGCCACTGTCCCCATCCCTGTCTGCCTGGCTCTGTGGTTGGCTTCTCTCTGCAGAACTAGGTTTGGTTTCTCAGTAGGAGTGTGGCCACTGACAGTTCCTCAGTTTCACAAATTGTAGTTCTCATCAGAGGGGGAGCGAGTCTCTCTCCCTCTTTCCCTGGTGGGAGAAATCCTGATACAGTCCTTGGCCCCGCTGGGTCAGCTGACCACGGTCAGGAAGCAGGGCATGTGGTCAGTCCTGACCAGCATAGCCCAGAGTGTTGGGCTGTCCAGGAGAGCCAGGAGCTCGTGCAGCCTCCCATCTGGGTTCCTTGGTAGTAATGGGCTCCTCTGGGTCCCTGCCGTGCTCCAGGACCACATGGCTGAAGGTGGGGGAACCCCGAGGGCTGAAACCTCCTCCACAGCCCAGTGTCAGAGCCAGGAATTGGGGTGAGGACCAGGCCCTGCAAGAGGGGACCTTGAGCCTATTTGGAGAAGGCACCAGGTGCCCAAGCCCTGGCACTGCCTACTGAGCTTGGGCAGAGCCCTGACAGCAAGACAGTTTTGTGGGTATCTCTTTGTAAGAGAGGGTAGGGGCATGGCGGTTCTGTTTCCATGGTATCAGTGATCCTAAGCACTTTGTTTGGAGTCTTTCTTCTGGGCCAGGCCTGTACGGAGTGCTTTTCACATGTCCCTCCTGCTGTCCTGTCCTGTGAGGTGGGCACTGTTGTTATCCCCACATAGAGGTGAAGAAGCTCACTGTGTGGGGTACATCGACGGCTCAAATGGAGTAAATGGAATACGTGCGGCTGGGATCCTGCAAAGCCAGGCTTGCTGCCCTGATCCCCACTTCCAAACACACTCCACAGGAAGAGACCAAGGACCTGGCAGCAAATCCTCCCTGAACACTCACTTTTCAGATCCTTCCAGCAACCTTTGTGCACCTTCCCACCTCACAGATGAGGAAACAGAGGCTGGGGTCAAGTTTCATGCCCACAGTCAGTCCACAGCTTGCAAGCATCCCTGTGGCTCTACATTCCAGACGTGGAGCCCTTTCCCCACAGTGTGCCGCATTGCAGTGTTTTAATGTCCCAGCGGAGGGGCCAATCACCAGTTAGCAGAAGCCCAGTTCATGGACTGGAATATTATAAAGATTTCAGCTTATTAGCCTTTTATATGAGACAAAGTCAGTCTTATACCAAAGTAGGTTTTCTTACCACTTAAAGGACCTATTTTTGGAAATCTGACCCTGTGTTAGAGAGCAGAGGGTTATTCTTGTCTGACTGGCATGGGTCCCTGTGGTCTCCTGAGTTTTTGTGTAAGCAATTAGAGTTGGCGGTCCACCTGCACGGTTTCCCAACCTTTTGGTGTCTAAAGTTACCGGTAAAGCTGCTCTGCTTGGGAGTATGTGGTTTCAGAATACAAGCACCCACCTACCCTCCCTTAAGAAAGATGTGGTCTCCAAAGACTGCAAGCAAATTACCAAGCACCTGCCCTGTTATCAGCTAAAGAACACAACCATAATTAAGGTGGGTGCCCTGTACCACCGAGTCCCACACTTGACATTGAATTTTCTGTCTCTGGCTTCATTACAGAGGGACTTCTCTGACGGAGTTGGCAGAGACCTGCACTGGACTGGTGGCTCAGTGCCCTTCAGAGGGCCCTGCTCCAGGCAGAGCCCTGCCTGGGCCGTGTTGGAGCATGAGTGCCTCCTAATTGTGACTTTCTGTTGCTGTTCCAGTGCCCTGGAGGCTGCGGTTTCTCTTGGGGGTGAAGACTTGACCCCGTTCTATGGTCTGGTGTCTGGTGGCAGGGAAGGAAAGTTCTACAGGGTAATTGTCCTCAGAATAAATGCTTCCTGCTACATCTAGTTAAGTCTGTAGAAGAGACACGCCTGGGCTTGGCCCTTGTTGTTTTTCTCCCAAACTCCTTTCCCTGCTAAGCTCAAAACATACTTTGTAGAGAATGTACTTGAACTCTTAACACCCTTGCCTAAGCCAGAATGCCGTGTTTCCATTTCATCTCCACACAGGAGCTGGAGGATTATTTTTACTACTCTCAGCTCCGCAGTCAAGGTATTGATACAATGGAGACCAGGAAGGTGTCGGAACATATTTGCCTGTCGGAGGTTCCTTATGTCATGAGAGCAATTGGCTTTTACCCATCCGAAGAGAAGGTAGGTAGGACAGAAACAAGAACGGGGTGGATGCGCTATTTATAACAACTACCTCTGGGAAGATAATTATAGGTCAGAGTAGAAGTTTAACATTTTTCTTACATAAATGGATCAGAAAGAAGGTTGTGGGCATTTCAGATGCACTCCTGAGTAACTGATTTACAATAAAGACACGATCCCAGCTACTCTAGAGGCTGCGGCAGGGGAACTGTGAGGCCAACCTGTGCAACACGGCGAGACCCCCAACTCCAAAACCAAACAAATAGAAAGATGCGTGTCATTCCCCAAAGATGTGTTCCTTATGGAAGTTCCATATTGGGGAACCCGGGACTTACAATATGGGTTCTGGAACTGGACAGACAGCACCCTGCTGCGCCCTGGCAGGAAGAGGTCTGGCCTTCTCAGATTTGAGGGGACGCCTGGGGGGCCCTGGGCATGGAGGAAGAACTCGGCATTTCAATCACTTTTATTGTCACTGTAGAGTGCGTGTGTTAATGGGGCACCTCTGGGAGGTGGGGACCCTTCTGGACTGAGGAGGAGCCCAGTCAGTCATTTGTCACGCAGCGGAGATAGGCAGAGACACCCCCACTGCAAGAGCTCCCATCAGGGACAAGAAGCAGCCCAGGGGGGCATCCTCAAGTGAACTGTTTTTTTTTGGTACTGGGGATTGAACCCAGGGGCACTTCACCAATAAGCTAATCTCCTGTTCTTTTTTCCTTTATTTTGAGATAAGAACTCATTAAGTTGCTGAGGCTGGCCTCACACTTGCAATCCTCCTACCTCAGCCTGGCATGTACCCTGTACCCACCTTACACATACATGCATAGTTTTAAAAGGCTTTTTGAAATAATTTTTTAGTTTTAAAAAATTGGTACTAAATTGAATATATATTTCTATCTTATTTTTTACTTAATATTATATCATAAGCACTTTCCATTTTACCATAAAATCTGTGAAAACATGCTCTCTAAAGGATATATTTTAATTTTATAACTTTTTCTGATTTAAAAAATAGAACTGTAAAGAGGAAAATAGAAACTAGAGATGATCACTGTTATTATTTGGTGGATATATATATATATATATATATATATATATATATATATATATGTATATACATACTATATAAAGAAAGATATGTTTATATTTTTAAACAAAGAATTGGCATTCAATGGTGTAAATATGTATGTGTGTGTGTGTATATATATATATATATACACACACACACACATCAACATTATACAGTCCGTATATGTGTAAGTACTTGGCGTACGTATGTATGTGTGTACATGTATCGGCATTCTCAGTAACGACTGGTTGGTGAGGTTGATGGTGAAAGTCCCTTGATGGCCTGCCTTTAGAGGCTTGTACCCAAATGAACAGTCCCCCAGCTGGTGGACACAGAGGTGGTCTGAGTATTTGGCCAGCAGACACAGCTGTGATGAGCGTCTCTGAGCAGGGGTTTTGCTTACTTTTCCAGTTATTTTCTTGGGTCATTCTGAGAAGCAGAATGACTGAGTCAGAGAACATGAACTTGTCGGCCCCCATGTTGCCTGGCTGCTGTCCAACACTGTGGCCTGTTACCCACCTGCCATCAGGCACACACAACCCCTGAAGCCCAGTGGAGTCTTGATGTTCATATTAGGTGACAGAGCTCCAGGGGCCTACCCAGAATCATGTATTGTGTGTGCTTGAAGGTGGCTTTTATTTTCAAGTAGCATCTGGAGAGAGAAATGAGTCATTGGAGCCCACAGCCCATGGCTGAGTCCTAAATGAGGACCTTGAACACCAGGTGTTCTCTAAGCGCCACAGAGGGGGTTCCTGATGTGCATTTTGTAAACACAAGACTGGTACCACACTGCTACCAAGAAGGGGTATGCGGCCTACGTAGTGGTTTTCTTTAAGCTGGTGTTGTGTCTATAGTCCCTGGTACATGGGAGGCTGAGGCCAGAGGGGCACTTGAGCCCAGGAATTCAAGGATATTCTGGGCAACATAGCAAGACCTCATCTTAAAAACAACAAACAAACAAACAACAACAACAAAATAGTATTCCTTAGAGCTATATTTTCCAGACCTAACCTTCCAATGCTGGTTCCCAAACTGGTCAGCCACATCAGAATTATCTGGAGAATGTCCTCAAATTTCCAATTCCTGGGTCACATCCCTGATGGAACTAATCTGTCTCCAAGTACAGGGCCTGGCACTCTGTATTTTCACCTCCCTGGGTTCAATCCCCAGCACCACGTGGCGGGGGCGGAGGGTGGGTATTGCATAGGATAAAAAAAAATGGGTCCACTATTCAGAACTTTAAAAGGTCCCTGGGCTCTGGAATCTGTAAGTGATGAACACTAGAGCATTCCCCAAGCTCATTCCATTATGGAAACCTTCTCATTTCCTGAGGAAAGCCCAGCTCACACCTTACTGCCCCCACTCCATTGCATTTCACCTTCATGGTTGTATCTGTGGTTCTTTTTTTTTTTTTAGCTAAACGTGTATCTTAAACTGATACCCATCTTCTCTGGGTGATTGCTTGGCACAATGCCTGGTGCTTCAAGATTGAGGAAAGAAAAGGAGCCGATCTTGGTGGGAAGTGCAGGGGACTCAGAATTAGTTGACCTGATGGCCATTCCTAGCTGCTGGATCTGCAAGTCATTTCAAAGATAGTCTGAGTTCCTGGATCCTTGACTCTAAGATGAGGCTGGAAAAACCTGCAACCTCAGTGTTGCCATGAGACTAAAGAACAAAGGCCAGGCAGCACCCAGCACAGAGTAGGCACTTACTCAGTGGGATGCTTCTGCCAGGCACGGTGGTACAGGCCTATAATCCCAGCAATTCAGGAGGCTGAGGCAAGAGGATTAAAAATTCCAGGCCAACCTTAGCAACTTAGCATGACCCTGTCTCAAAATAAAAATTTTAAAAAAGGCTAGGGTCTAGCTCAGTGGTAGAGCTCCCCTGGGTTTAATCCCTGATATCCCCACACCAATACTTCTTCATCCTGCATTTCTCATCAAAATGGCATGTTCTTTTTAAGAGGTTGATGGGATGGTGATTTTTTTCTCATTTTTTACTTTTTATGGTAGAAAATTCCAAAAATCCACAATAGTAGACATTTATCCTATCCTTGGCAAAATAATAATAATAATAATAATAATGTATAACAACCTACCAAAATCTTGCTGATGAATAATAGGTATCTAAAAAAATAATTTTTTAAAGATGGACACAATATCTTTATTTATTTTTACTTATTTTTATGTGGTGCTGAGGATCAAACCCAGTGCCTCGCATGTATGAGGCAAGGGCTCTACCGTTGAGCTATAATCCCAGCTCCTAGAAAAATAATTTTTAGTCTATAGCAAATGTTTATAAAGTGACATTGATAATTATTTACAAACTAAAAACTAAAAAAAAAAATGGAATAAAACAGCAGTGTGAAGTCTCCACTGGCGCCTGCATCTGCCCATCCCCAACCCAAATGGGGAGTTTCAGGGCTGACGTCAGCATCTTCATAAATCCCTTGGACTGGGGTTTTAAATCCACTTTAAAGAATATATTTACTCTTTGGAGACACTTTCTGAAGGCCCTGGGATCCAGATGTGCCCCATACCAGTGTGCAGGCTTTGTGAGCTGATGAGTTACTTTATATCTGAAGCTGCACAGGGAGAAGTTTCTGATCTTTTGTTTTTCATGTCAGATTTATAGTGATTAAAAAAAAAAAATCTTTTCAAGGCTTTGAAACTTCTCAACTCTGGCTTTTCTGTGGTTAATGGAACACATCCATCCTATTAAGATGCAATGGTCCCCCGTACCCAAGAAGCTGCACAAAGAAGTTGGCCTAGCTAATAGTGTTTTAACACTTGGGCACATTAAAGGCTCAAGCACAGAGATCCAAACCAGCCCCGCTAAGACTATATCGTATTTATATTTTTCTTACATCATAGTAATTGCCTCAGGGATTTGAAGCTAGTCAACGTGGTAAATTGAAGCCAAATTATACAAGAATATAACCCTCCCCAAAGAATTCCTAGCCCTTCCCTTGTTTTGCAGGAAGCTACTCACAGAATACAGCTAAAGCAGTCAGAGTGGGCAGTTCTTATAAACCATGTTTTTAAATGAACGATTAGTAAAGTGTACAATGTTATCGAATGAGCCAGGACCTAGGTGTCCAGTTTATATAGCTGATGATGTCGAGAATGTTTCATCTCCCATCTTTATAAATGCATCAGGTCTTCCAGGACATTGGAGCATCGTGTTGGAGGGGCCCCTGTGCAAGGTTCCTTGGCTGTCACTCCCAGCCTCTCTTCTGTTTAACCTGTGCAGCATTGTATAATCCTGACCAGTTTTTGTAGTGAATTAACACCGTGCAACCACTTAGTTCCATAAATTTAAGGCGAATCCCAGGAGACACATGTGTGCCTTCAAAGTGCCCCCAAAGTGAACACTCCACAAGTGTTACCTGAGTGAGTAAATGAGTGAATGGTGCCCACGGGCCACATTTGACTGCAAGGACAGTGAGGAAGGAAGAATCCCTGACTTTATGATTTGACCTCTGAGTGATCATCAGGTACCCCTAATGTGTCTGCTGTGTTCAGGAGTAGTGGCATTGTTTAGGAGTGTTCGGAGAGGAAATAAAGGACTACTTGTCTTCTTAAATGTGTATATCTTTGGACTCAACAAATTTACTTTTTTTGTGTCTGTGTGGTACTGGGGAGCTTTGCTACTGAACGACTTACCCAGTCCTTTTTAATTTTGAGACAGGGTCTTGCTAAATTGATGACAACCTCAGTAACTTGTTGAGGTTGGCCTCAAACTTTCAATCCTTCTGCCTCAGCCCCCTGAGTGCTGGAGTTATAGCTGTGTGCCATCTTCCTTACCCAACAAATCTACTTTTAAGGGTATATCCTACAGGAAAAGTCTCACAGTGTACAATAATACACATAAGGAAGGGACAATTATTGCAGGATAGTTTCTAGCAGCAAAAATTAAAACAACCCTAATGTCCATTGACAGGAGATGGGATCAATAAAATAGGGCACCCCTACATTTAGTAACCATTAAAAAGTGAGATTGAGCTGACATATCTGTAGCTGTCTATAATCCCAGGAACTCGAGAGGCTACAGGAGGATCACAAGTTTGAGGCCAGCCTCAGCAACTATCTCAAAATAAAAAATAGAAAGAAGTGAGGATGTGTTTCACTGATAGAGCACCCCATGGGTTCAATCGCTAGCACCCTCCCCCGCCAAAAAAAAAAAAGTGGGATTGACGCATGCTTCCTGATTCAGAAAGAATGTACAGGATTTGTTACTAAAAGGAAAAAGGCAAGTTTCTTTATTATATGGGTTTATATATGCCTGGGAAAACATGAAGGAACATGTTCTAAGCCTCTTTTTTGTGGGGGAGGGGGTACCGGAGATGGAATCCAGGGGTGCTCTACCACTAAGCTGAATCCCCAGCCCTTTTTATTTTTATTTTGAGACGGGGTCTCACTGAGCTAATGAGTTTCAAACCCTTAACGATACCATTTCTGGGGGATGGGATTTGGGAGGATGTTGCTTCCTGCTTTATACATATAACCTGATTTAAACTGGGGCCTCCAAAACCAGCTGGAACCCTGGCCTCAGCCAGCCAGAGTTTTGTGGTTGCTCTAGGGGCTCGTGCCCTCCCTATCTCAGGGTTCTGCCTGTGCATGTGCAGGTTCTGTGCACCCCCGTTACCCCAGGCCTGACACCTTCCCTCCCCCACTTTCCACATAGAGCCCACTCCCACAAGAGGACTTTCTTGAAATTTTGGGAGTCATCAGGTAAGGTCACACAAAGCCACATTCACCTCAAGCTCCTGTTAGACATTCTTTTTCTCAGTCCTTATGACCTGCCACCATGGGGGCCTCCTCTCTGGCCTCCATCCCACTCAGCCCTCCCCTACCCTGGCTCCTCCAGCCTCCTTCCTGGAAGGCCCCAGAAGCTCCAGGTTCTTCTTCCTCTGTGAGCCATGGAATTTCAGCTCTTCTTAACTTCTGTTTCCCAGTGTACACTGTACACCCTCCCAGGGGTCTGTAAATGAAGACCACTACCCTTCTTGGAAGACACTCAGGTTACAAATGCAGGGGATGAGGAACTTCAAACCTACATTTTCATATTACTCAGTTTTTCTTAACTGCAGCCCATAGTTTGTGATGCTTTTGTATTCAGAACAAAACTCAGAAAGACAAACACACAGATCCTCCTAAAGCCTTGTGCACGAATCCTTACAGCTAAAATGTGGTCCCAGCTGGGGTGGAGAGACCTAGCCAAGTAGTCCAGCCTCACCCATAATGAGGGGGAGAAATTTGAGCCAAGAATCATGGGCACAATTTCTGCTCTGATAAAGATCCCAGGGGAATTTGGAAATTTGCACATTGAAGAGAGGCTCTCAGTATGTTGGGTCTTGCTTTGAAACATAAATATTGGGAGGCATTTCCATCCTGAAGGTAAGAGAAATGGCCCACTGTTCTAGGGGAGGCCTACCTGGTCCGCTGAGAGCCTCCAGGCTGGGCCCTTACCCAACAAACAGCTTCCTGCAGAAAAACCAGAGCAGGACAAGACTTTCACACTTAACACATTAAAGAAATAAATCCTGGGATACCATGAGCCACTGGAAAAAGGAATGTAGGTGATGATACTGTAGCGACCACCAACTACAGCAGCAGCGGCTCTTCTCTCTGGAGCTGTGCTTTGAGCTGCTGAACCCCTGGGGCCCTTGGTCCTCCTGGGTCATTTAATCCTCAGGGTGACTGCAGGAGGCACAGCTGGCTGTACCCTCTCCATTGCACAGGTGGAGACAGTGAGCACAGAGCCTTGGGAGGATTGCAGTCACTCAGGTCCAGAGTCTAGGACTAAGCTGGCCCACACCAGACCCTGGCTCTGATCCTACAGGTATTAGGTACAAAGGAGGAAGAAAACTCTGAAAGTCCAGATGGCCACCCTAGCTATTGTTGTGGGATGGGGATTCACAGGACATTTATATCTCCATTGTTGGAATTTTTCACAACAAACATGTATTAATCTTTACAGTTTTTATGGGGGCTGGGGTTGTGGCTCAGTGGTAGAGCGCTTGCCTAGCATGTATGAGGCACTGGGTTCGATTCTCAGCACCACATATAAATAAATGAATAAAATAAAGATCCATCAACATCTAAAAATTTTTTTTAAAAAAGTGTAGTGCAATGATGGTGGAAAAAGGGCTGGGGATGTGGCTCAAGTGGTAGCGCTCTCGCCTGGCATGCGTGTGGCCCGGGTTCGATCCTTAGCACCACCTACAAACAAAGATGTTGTGTCTGCCGAAAACTAAAAAATTAATATTAAAAAATTCTCTCTCTCTCTTTAAAAAAAATTCTCTCTCTCTCTCTTTAAAAAAAAAATGATGGTGGAAAAAATATATATCTTATATATTTTGGGGGATTGAACCCAGGGGTGCTTAACCACTAAGCCACATCCCTGGCCCCCTGCTTTTTTAAAAATATTTTTTTAGTTGTCAATGGATCTTTTATTTTATTTATTTATATGTGGTGCTGAGGATTGAACCCAGTGCCTCACACATGCCAGGCAAGCACTGAGCTCCAACCCCAGCCCACCCTGGCCCTTTTTTAAAAAAATATTTTTAGGGGCTGGGGTTGTGGCTCAAGTGGTAGAGTGCTCGCCTAGCATGGAGCACTGGGTTTGATCCTCAGCACCACATAAAAATAAAATAAAGATATTGTGTCCACCTAAAACTGAAAAAATAAATACTTAAAAAAATATTTTTAGTTGTAGATGGACACAACACCTTTATTTATTTTTATGTAGTACTGAGCATGGAACCCAGTGCTTCACATGTGCTAGGCAAGTGCTCTACCACTGAGCCATAGCCACAGCCCTTTTTAATTTTTGTTTTTATTTAGAGATAGATTCTTACTAAGTTGCTCAGGGCCTCACCAACTTGCTGAGGTTGGCTTTAAACTCGTGATCCTCCTCCCCAGCCTCCCGAGTGGTTAAGCACCACCACACCCAGCAAATTTTAAAGTACTAATGTCCTTGGATCTGAAGTTTACTTGCTCCTGCCATGTCTTTACCTCCATATTACTTCTTTTCTTTCATTCTTTTTTTTTTTCCAGGGGGAGTGGTACCAGGGATTGAACCCAGGAGCACATGGTCACTGAGCCACATCCCTAGCTTTATTTTGTATTTTATTTAGAGACAGGGTCTCACTGAGTTGCTTAGCGCCTCACTGTTGCTGAGGCTGACTTTGAACTCTCGATCCTTCTGTCTCAGCCTCTCAAGCCGCTGGGATGACAGGCACATGCCACCATGCTTGGCTTCTTTCTTTTCTTAGTAACTTTACTGTGATGCAACACACACTGTACCATCCATCCATTTGGAGTGTGCAATTCAGTGGCTTTTGCATGTTTGCAGAGTTATGTGGCTGTCTGCCCCATGTAATCCCAAGTGTTTTTATCACCCCAGAATAAACCTCAGGCCCATTAACAGTCACTTTCCTTTCCCCCTCCCCCAGCACCTGGCAACCACCCATCTGTTTTCTGTTCTGAGGATTTGCTTCTTCTGGCATTTCATATAAATGAGAGTGTATAATATGTGATATTTTATGTCTGGCTTCCTTCACTTGGGATGATGTTTTCAAGGTTCATCCGGGTTGTGGTGTGTGTTAGTGCTTCGTTCTTTTTTATGGCTGAATAAGATTCTATTCCTTCATGTGAATATGCTGCATTTTATTTATTCATTCATGAACTGATCAACACTCGGGTTGCCCCTGCTCTTGGCTATTATGAAAAATTTTGCTATGAGCCTTCCTGTGTAATTTTTTGGGTGAATGTGTGTTTTCATTTATCTTGCATATGTACCTAGGAGTGGATTGCTACCTCAAATGGTGACTCCATGTCCAACTGTTTGAGGAACTGCCAAACTGAGTTCCATCCATATTATTTCTTGACTTGAACCAGAATCCATCTGGTGCTTCACGGTGCACAAGGCAAGATCAGAATTTCAGAGAGCTGTGGGCACCTGACAAACCCTCAGTTGTGGTTTTGGGATAGGGTGCAGAACTTGTCATTCAGATAGCAATGTCCCTTTGAAACTCTTGAAAAACATTCACAGAGGTGGGGAAGAGTCCCTGAAAGTGTTTGAGGCCTGGGCTCTGATGAGGGAATGAGTGAAGGTTATCATAAGAGGCCTTCTGGTTGGCGTTGTCCACACGGGGTATAAAACAGCTGGGAGAAAGCTCTGTGGCCAAGTGGCCCAACTGCCCAGGGGGCAGAACCTGACCATGGGGTTCACCACTCCAGGATAAAGAGGCAGTTGTTCAGATATAGTAGCACCCCCTTGTCCATAGGTTTGCTTTCTGTGATTTCAGTTACCCTGAGTCAACTGGATCCAGAATCCATTGAATGGAAAATTCCAGAAATAATTCATAAGTTTTAAATTGTTTTTCTGAGTAACATGATGAAATATTGTGCCATCCTTTTCCATCCCACCCAAGACAACTATCTCTCTACCCATTGTATCTGCT
The DNA here is from genome assembly GCF_047511675.1 of Marmota flaviventris. Taxonomy (NCBI): domain Eukaryota; kingdom Metazoa; phylum Chordata; class Mammalia; order Rodentia; family Sciuridae; genus Marmota; species Marmota flaviventris. The sequence goes on along the minus strand of NC_092498.1, from coordinate 136,723,462 downwards.
CTGTATACACTACCCGCCTGTTAGTTACTTCATAACCAGCTCTGTAGTCAGGTCAACCACTGTAGTATTACAGTACTTGTGTTCAGGTAACTGTTAATTTACCTACTGGCCCCAAAGTGCAAGCATAGTGATGCTGGCAATTGGATATGCCAAAGAGAAACTGAAAAGTGCTTCCTTTAATGAAAAAGGCAAAAGTGCTCTTTTTAATAATAATTTTTAAAAAGGCCAGGCATAATGGCACACACCTGCAATCCCAGCAATATAGAAAGCTGAGGCAGGAGGATCCCAAGTTTGAGGCCAGCCTCAGCAACTTAGCAAAACCCTGTTTCAAAATTAAAAATAAAATAAAAAGGACCAGGGAGGTAGCTCAGTGGTAAAGAACCCTTGGTTTCAATCCCTAGTAACTGCGCTCCCCACTCCAAGAAAAAGTCATATGCTCAGGTTACTAAGATCTATAGTAAGAACAAATCCTCTGTGAAATCATGAGGAAAGGAAATGAAATGTATACTAGTTTTGCTATTGCACCTAAAATCACAAAAATTATGACCAACCACTATCCATGTTCAGAGCTTAGTTAATATCGAAAAAATGATGATACAGGGTTCTATACTATCTGTGGTTTCAGGCATCCACTAGAGGTCTTGGAATATATCCCCAAGGATAAGGGAGGACCACTGTATGGTTCCAGAGGAGACCCAGGGCCGCTGTGAGGCCAAGGGGGATCAGAGGTGTCTGCAGACAGGGCCATATCGTGAAACTGCCCAGCCCCAAATCCTCTTTGCCTGACTTATTCCCTGAGCTGGGCCAGGGAGGCAGGGCTGGAGTGAGCAACTGGGAGGAGGCGTGGGAGATGAGCTGTGACCAGGGCTGCCTCTCGCTTCATTGAGGATGTTCTAGAGAGCATTGAATGTGGAGAGGAGGATGTGAGCAAGAGGGAGAGTGCTCCAGCCTGGGAGTCTGTGAAACCATCACAAAAGGAAGCCAACCCCATCTGCAGCCTTCTTACAAGAACACCGAGTGGCCTCAGTTCAAATGCATCAGGTTCCTCTCCATTAAACAGGGAGCTTATAAAACTTAATTATAAAACGTAATTCAGAAGCCCTCTGTGTGCAGCTGACAGCAGGAACCACAAACCAAAGGCCTACCTGGGTCAGTGACAGGCAGAAGTAAAAATCCCGCGTGAGGGACTCTAGCCCACCAAGGGCAGGCCACCCTCAGGTCACAGGGGCTAGGTCAGCCGTACCAGCAGAGGCCCCAATCCCTAAAAGTTGTAAATCAAGTGACAGATCATTAAATAATATCCCACCTTGGCCAAACCAATGCACAGTAACTACTAGAAACTGAGTTCGTGAACCAGGGCAGTGAGTGGTCATTCCAAGGAAGCCTGTGTGAGTTCTCAGAAATTCTTTCATTGTCCACTTCTCCATGCGGCACTTCCCTGAGCCCCTGCAACACCAGGCTAAGGCTGACTGAGCTGCTGTGAAGGTAGACAGCTCAACACAGGAGCCGGGCGTGGACCCGAAGCACCCACACTCAGCCCACAGTTGCCCCCCATCATCGTGCTACTGAAAATCACAAGGCTGGCGCTGGTTCCTTTTGACATGAGCATCACCTCCATGAACCCCTGTGTCCCAAGACAGTGGTTCTCAAAGGTGGGCCCCCAGGCAGCCGCCCTGGCATCACTTGGACTTGTAAGAAATGCAGATTCTCAGCCCCATCGCGGGCTTGCTGAATCAGACACTCTGGGGTGGGACCAGCAGTCTCTGTTTTACCCAGGCCTACATGGTTGTGTTGGTGCCTGATGCGGTTTGAGAGTCCTTTGCCTTCAAGCTGGACATCCTGGCCATGGCCACACATTCAAATCACTGGGAGCTCTTAGACACTGTGACTGCTCAGACTCCACGCCAGACTACTTAAATCGGGATCTGGGAGTGGGACTGACCCTCCGAATCTTTAAAGCTCCCCGGGTGACTGGACTGAAACGCTGCCTTAGCAGATGATGGGCTAGCCTACGATAAACGCCCGGACGAGGACAACCAGTCTTCTGTACAGGCCGGCGTGGCCTCCTGTTCCTCCAAAACCATCTTCATGCCGGGGTATTATGAAGGTGCTCAGCATGCCATTTCCATCTCAGAGGTTCCTCTTCCAAACATGGGCTTTGTTTAGACAAGTGGCAGCACCTGCCTTTGCAACCAACATTTGCAGAGGTGACTCAGGAAGGAGCTGTCAGGGATGCCAAAGCTGCCAGCTTCCTGCTTGTTGAGCAGCCATTCCTGGTCCATCACCAGGAAGAAGAGAGGAAGGAGTGGGTCACCTACTGAGTGGTTTGTGCTGAGAATGTTCCCTGAGATCTTTGGAACTCTGGGGTGGATGAACTCAGGCACTATTCTATTGGATTCCATTTTGTCATCCTAGTTTCCTGCTTCTGAACTAAGTTCAATTGTATATTACATTAATAATTTATATATATATTACAATTTTATAGTTATAAATTACTATATCTAATTAATATGATATATAATTATATATTGTCACTTGTAATTACCTATGTTCTAATTAGCAATTGCATGGAAAATATAATAATCATAGAATAATTACTGTTTGTTGAGTGCTTACTATGTGTTAGGCTTTGTGTAAGCATTTTACATATATTATCTCAAGAACCCACTGTGTTAACCCCTCCTTCAAGGACATTGAGGCCAGGAATGTGAAGTAATTGCTCAAGGTCCCATGCATAGAAAATGGCAGTGCCAAAGTTGGAACCTAAGTCTCTCATCAAAGATTATACTTTCAGGGGCTGGAGTTGTACCTCAGCAGTAGAGCTCTTGCTTGTACTTATGAGGCACTGTGTCTGATTCCCAGCACCACATATAAATAAGCAAATAAAATAAAGGTCCATCAACAACTAAAAAAATAAATAAAAATGATTATACATTTAGTTTCTATTGGTTCATAGTAAATAGTGGCATACAATATATGAATACAGTTAAAATTATATAATATTAAGATACTGTAGTATGTAAGTATGATACTGGGTGTTGTTTTATTTGTACAAAACTTTACACACATAATAACATGCAGTTGTATAAAACTTAATATGAAACAGTGTTATCCCTTACAGCTACTAATATAGTGTCAGTTATATTTAATTTGTATCCATAACCAATAATGTTATTTCAAAAGACCATTTCTAAAATGTTGCATTGAGAATTTGTGGCTGCTTTGAAAATACTGGGTGACAGGCTGAGGGTGTAGCTCAGCAGTGGAGCACTTGCCTAGCACGTGGCAAGGTCCTAGGTTCCATCCCCAGCAGTGGGAAAAAAAAAGTCCCTCCTGTGGGCCTGGGTGGGTTGCCATGGGCTGCCCAGGTGATGGTGGTGGTGGCATAATCGTGTGTCCTGTGCTAACGGCCAAAATGAAACCCTTATCAGAATGGCACTTAGGGCCTGAGGCATGATGTTTATCTCTGAGGAGGTGGCATTCCTGATCAAAAGGTAAGGAGGCCGAAGCAGCCCTGCAGAGTACCGTAAAGTTCTTGGGATCAGACAGCCAGCATCTGACAGTTCTTTTCTCACACAGATGGAGTGAAAAATGTCATGTTTTCTGTTTGCTTCATGCAGATGTGCGAGTCTAAGCAGCAAATGTCTGCAGGTGAACTTGCTGAAGCAAAGGGAGCTAGCAGGCTGTGGTGGTGCCAGGGCCACTCAGCAACCGTGGCCGGGGTTGCAGTGATCCAAGGGTCTTCAGAGTAAAAGGAAGCAGTCTGTGGGCTGGGGATGTGAGCTCATGAATGAAGCTGTCTCAACCAGTGGAGAGAGGCAAATGGAAAATTCAAAGGATGGTTTCGTGGGGCAGGAGGTGGGAGGTGGCCCCGGGAAAGAGGCACCTGAGTAGATGCAAGGCACTGGTGACTTTCTTCTTTAGTTGGGTGATGGCTTCTTGGAAAAAAAATATTGAGATGGAATTCACTGACCACACACCCTTTTAAAATGTGTAATTCAGTGGATTTTATCATATTCACAGTTGTGTGAACAGCATCACAATCCACTTGTATAACATTTTCATCCTCCAAAAAGGAAACCCCAGACCCATTACCAGTCACTCCCCATTTCCTCCAAACCTCCTCCCCAGCCATAGGCAACCACTTTTACTTTCTTTCACTATGGATTCACCAAATCTGGGTATTTCATGTAAATGGACTCTTACAGTAGTGGGGGGGAAGGAGACTGGTTTCTTTCACTTAGCAGCATAATCTCTTATAACGCATATTTTCAAGATTCGTCTATGCTGCAGCAGGTATCTGTGGTTCATTCCTTTTTATGACAGAATAATGCCCCACTGCACGGATGGGCCACCTCTCATTTCTCATTTGTCAGTTGATAGACATTTGGGTTGTTTCCATTGCACAGCATTATGACAATGCTGCTATGAATATGAATATTCGTGTCCAAATTTTCATGTGAACATAAGCTTTTGTTTCTCCCAGGCATGTACCAGGAGAGGGATTCCTGGGTCCCGCAGGGGCTCCATGTTTCATCTGGGGAACATCTAGACTGGTTTCCACAGCAGCCGTGCCGGGTTACGTTCTTAGCAGAAGCACATCAGCATTCCCATTTCTCCTCATGCTTGCCAACGCCTGTCTTTTTGTTTTTAGCCATCCTGGTAGATACGAAGTGGCATCTCGATGTGGTTTTAATTTGCATTTCCCTAGTGGCTAATGACAAGTGAGCATCTTTCCATGTGCCTCTTGACCATTCATATGTCTTCTTGGAGAAATGTCTATTCGGATCATTTGCCCACTTTCTCATTGGTTTTGTCCATCTTTTTTTTTTTTTTTTAATTGTGTTAGAAGAGTTCTTGGTGTTTACTGGCTACAAGTCCCTTGCTTGTCACATACCTGATCATCTACACATATGTCTCCCTTTCTGTGGGTTGTCATTTTGGTTTCTTGATGGTATCCTAGGAAGTAAAAATATTTTTATTTTTGGTAGACTTTAATTTTCTCTCCATTTTTCTTTGGTTGTTTTGTGCTTTGGTGTCACATCTGTGAATTCTGCCTAAACCAAAGATTCACCCTGATGTTTTCTTTAGGAATTTCATAGTCTGGGCTTATACATTTAGACCTGACGAATTTAGAGCTCATTTCTGTGTGTGGTCATCCTGTTGTCTCAGCACCATTTGTAGAAAAGACTATTTTTGCCTATTGAATTGACATGCTGCCCTTGTCAAAAATCAATTGATAATGAAGGTGAGGGTTTATTTCTGGACTCCTAATTCCATTTCATTGAACCTCACGTCTGTCAGTCATGCTGTGTCTTGATTTCTGAAGCTTTGTCATAAGTTTCAAAATTGGGAAGTATGAGTCCTTCAGCTTTGTTCTTTTTCAAGGTTGTTTTTTACTATACTTGGTACCTTGCAATTTGGATTTTAGGATCAGCTTGCCAATTTCTGTGGGGGAGGGAGCCAGATGGCATTTTGATAGGGATTCTGCTGAATGCAAAAATCAATTTGTAGAGTCTTGTCACCTTAACAGTATTAAATCTTCTAAGCCCTGAATACGGGAGGTCTTTCCCCTTCTTTAGGTTTTCTTTAACTTCTTTCAATAATATTCTGGAGTTTTTCAGAGCACAAGTTTATGTTTCTTTTGTTAAATTTATTCCTGTTTATTCTTTTGGATGCTATTAGAAATGGATTGTTTTCTTCCATTTTTGTGGTGTTTGTTGCTAATGTGTAAAACACAATGTTTTAACATATTGACCTCATATCCTGTAAAGTTGCTGAACTTAGTTAACAGTTCTGGTAGATTCTAGTGGGTTCCTTAGAATTTTTTATGTATAAATCATGTCAGCTGCATAGAAATAGCTTTACTTCTTCCTTTCAAATCTAGATACTTTTTATCTCTTTTCTCCTGACCTGCCTTCCAGGTAATTTCCTTGGCTAGAACTTTCAGTAAAGTATTGAGTTGAAGTGGTGCGAGCAGGCATCTTTCTCTTGTCTTGGCCTAGGGGGACAGTTTAGCTGTGAGGTTTTCATACCTGCCCATTACCAGCTGAGGAATTGTCCTGAGCCTTGTGTGTGGAGTGTTTCTATGATGTGAAGCATTAGAGTTTTTGTCAAATGCTCTTTCGGGCACTTAATGAAAACATCATATTTTTTTTGTCCTTTATTCTATTAATAATCATGTTTAACATTACTTTGGGATTCAAATGTTAAACCAATTTTGCATTCTTGGGATAAACCCCACGTGGTCCTTGTGCATAGTTGTTTTTGTATGTTGCTAGGTTCAGTGTGCTTATGTTCTATTGAGAATGTTTGCATCTAAAATCATAAGAGATTTTGGTCTATGGTTTTCTTTTCTTGTGAAGTATTTGCTCTATGTTTGGTTTCAGGGTAATACTGTCCATTATGGAATGAATTGGAAAGTAGTCCCTTTTATTTTGGGGGAGAGTTTGTAGAAAAGTTGATATTCTTCTATAAATATTTGGTGGAAACCAGTGAAGCTATCTGGCCCTTGATTTTTCTTTGTGGAGAATTAAAAAATTAATGCAGTCTCTTGCTGTACGGTTTCTTCTTGAGTAAGTTTTGGTCATTTGTATCTTTCTAGGCTTTTATTTATTTCACCTCAGTTCTCTAATTTGTTAACACCCGATTGTCCAGCCTGTTCCCTTAGGCTTGTTTTTATTTCTGTAGAATCAGTAGTGATGTCATCTCCTTCAATCCTTTTCTCTTTTTTCTTGGTTAATTTGGCTAATATTTGTCAATTTTATTGACCCTTTCTATGACTAACACTGGTGTTTGTTCTAAAAAATCACACCATGTAAGTTACACATATGTTACATATAATCTGTTGTATACATAAAATATTGCACAGTAAAATTAGAAAAGTGATGAAGAGGGAATTGTGGAGCAATTATTTATCTTAAGTTTACTAGGGATGGAGTCCTATAGTTGAGCTCCCTACTGAATTATTGGCTTATTCAACTAAATTCATTTCCAATTTATTGTGGATTCTAACTTTAAAATAAGACTACTATCTGCTTCCCATGGCAAAGAAGTAGTTGATACAGCATGAGATCCTTAGTTGAAAGGAGTAAAAAAGCGCTCATACCAGTCCTTGCAGTATTGACAAGCCTGACGGGGCTAGGGCAATAAGTACCACAAACAGGGTGGCTTAAAACAACAGAGATTTTAATTAATTAATTTGGGTGCTGAGCATTGCACCCAGGGCCCAGAGCCTGCTAAGACAACAGAAATCGATTATTCTCTCAGAATCCCAAATCAAGGTTTCGGCAGGGCCACACTCTTCCCTGGGAAACCCTCGGGGAGAATCCTTCTTTGCCCTTTCTAGTTTCTAGTGGTTGCTTGAAGCCCTTGCAATTCCTTGGCGTAAAGCTTTCCCAGTCGGATCTCTGCCTCACAGGACCGCCCTGGGTGTTTCTTGTGTACTCCAGTGTGGCCTCATCTTTGTGCATCTGTGTGTGTACGGGAGTGTCCCACCACTGAGTTACATACACCCCAGGCCTTTGTATTTTTTATTTTAGGAAAGAGTCTCACTTAGTTGCCAGGACTGGCTACCAACTTATGATCCTCCTGCCTGAGCCTCCCAAGTAGCTGGGATTACAGGCGTGTGCCACAATGTCTGAATGACCTCGTCTTACTAATTACATCTGCAAAACCTGTATTTCCAATAAGGTCCTGAAGGTTAGGACTTCAACATATCTTTCTGGGGGGCACAATTTTACCCTAACAGACTTGTTCCAAGTTGACTGTGAACATCAGTCTCTTCCTTTTCAGTTTTTAGAAGTATAACAACAAAGTGTCTTTCCTGTTTACCATGATCTTTTTTTCTTAAATTTCTTCCCTAGATTGATGACATGTTTAATGAAATCAAATTTAGTAAATACGTGGACACTGGAAAGCTAATTGACAAGATCAACCTACCAGATTTCTTCAAAATTTACCTTAACCACAGGCCACCTTTCGGTAACACCATGAGTGGCATCCAGGAGAGCTTTAAAGTTCTTGGTTATACCAATTCCAAAGGAGAAAAGGCTATTCAGAGAGAAGATTTCCTGGAACTGCTCCTAACTAAAGGTAGATACATGAAGGGGGTCTCTGGTAACATCCTTGGGTTGTTCTAAGTAGGGAGAACCAACCTAGGCGAGACAGACCCCTGGGATCTCCATCCATCGTGAAAGAATAGTAATTTGAGAGCCTTTCAACCATGAAGGATGCTGCGACTGTATTCCATATCCAGCAAGTTGGGGTGAGGGGAGGGACCCTACATGGTTCATGTCCCAGCCTCCGGAAACTGCCAATTTCATCATCCTCACTTATAAAATGGGGATTCAAATGCCAGCTTATCACTCTCACAGGGCTAGCATCAGATTGGGATATATTCGGGAAATAAAACTTCACCAAAGTAAGCTTTTATGTTTACCTGCTGTCTTCCACATTATTTTATGTGGGGGGTCAAGTCAGCTTTCTCTCAGAGGAAGGGGAGGTTCCTGTGAGTCTAATTAGGGGGTTCTGGTGAAGGGAACTTGAAGATAAAGCTGGGCAGTCTCTCTGCAAGTTGCCTTATTTCTCTCTACAAGCCCCAGCATATCTCCCTGATGGGAGCACACTTTTATTTTATTTTTTTTAGTATTTATTTTTTAGTTTTTAGCGGACACAACATCTTTGTTTTATATGTGGTGCTGAGGATCGAACCCGGGCCGCACGCATGCCAGGCGAGCGCGCTACCACTTGAGCCACATCCCCAGCCCCTGGGAGCACACGTTTAACATCACTTGAGGAAGTGCTCTGACAGTGAATGGGACTCTCCTAAGTGTTTTGTGTGTAAAGAGAAGGGAATAGCAGAATAACTGAACACCTTGAAGAGTGGAAGCTGAGACCTTTGGCTTGATGATCCCAAACTCAGATCTCATGCTTGGCCCCCAGAGCTGAAAAGCCTCCTTTTGCTCTTTGATGCCCAGGTGAGCACATGACAGAAGAGGAGATGCATGACTGCTTTGCCACACTGTTTGGCCTGAATCCTGAGGGGTGGAAATCGGAGCCTGCGGCCTCGTCTGTCAAAGGTACTGGGGCCGGCTCTGTCTGGGCATGCAGCTGTGGCTTACTAATTTGTTGTAGACTTAAGTGTGTTTATCTCTCCTGACTGGCACAAGCCACTCTCCTTAAGACTGTGCACTCCACAAAGTCGGCCTGCTGGGAGTCCCACCTGAATAAATTATGAGGAGCCCTGTGCAGGGACTCTTGCTGCCAACGAGAGCTTCTGCCCCTGCCCTCTGCTGTCATTTTGTGTCTCCTGGCCTTGCTCTTTCCTTTAGTTCACCAACCTGATCTTCATCCCATTAGTCAAGGGTTTCTGCGTTAAGCGGGTGAACACCAGCCACTAGTAGAGGGTGCATTGTGGCAACGGTTTCAAGACAAGAGTATTGACAGGGAGACACAGATAAGGAGAGACAACAGCTTGGTGGCGGCACAAGCCCAGCTTCAAGCTGTGAGAACATTAGACTGCTTCGGGACCGTCCTGGGCTGGGGTGTAGCTCCATGGTAGAGCCCTGGCCTAGTGTCACCTGGCATACTAGAGCCTGCTCCCCCAGGACTCAGAAAATAAATTAACAAGTACATAAATAAATAAGTAAATGGGATCCTCCTTCTTGGCCTTCCCGGATTCTCCACCCTCTCCTTTTAGTCCACTAGCCTGAAACGCTGCTTGAACTTATACTCAGGAGGAACCAATCCAAACAGCCCTTCTGGGCCTTCTTAGGCTGGAATGTCTCCAACAACACGTCCCAGTGGTCAGGGCTGCTACCTACTGTGACAAAGTTTCCCTGCCTATCTCCCTAATTCCACTACTTCTTTTATTGTCCATTCCCAGAATCTAATTTTTTAAAAATATTTATTCTTAAGTTTTAGGTGGACACAGTATCTTTATTTTACATTTATGTGGTGCTGAGGTTCGAACCCAGTGCCTCATGCATGCTTGGCGAGTGCTCTACCACTGAGCCACAACCCCAGCCCCCCTCCCCCAGAATCTAATTTAACAAAGTTCCTGAACTCAGAAAATTCTGGAATTCGGTATCTGATGGCTACCCATTCCTTTGTGTACTTTGGATCTCAGAACATGGCTTTCCCGATCATTAGATATTTACCTTTTGTTTCTAGGAATCTTGAAACAGTCAATGATGGTCAAGGGTTTCTAGCAAAAATTGCAGAGATTTGGGTAAAGTAGAGATTTGAACTGGTTTCCACCCAGTGGTTTTCAAAGGGTCAAAGTCAAACCACAGCACAGAGCACCTCTTGCTCTTGTTTGGTGTCTCCCCTTGTGTTTTTGGAACGTCCTCTGTGTTAGAAGCCTCATTAGTGGAAGGCATTTGGTTTTCTCCTCTTGTTTGGCCAGGCTCAAAAATTTGCCTCAAAGAAGAACTTCCAGACGAAATCACTGCGGAAATATTCGCGACTGAAATTCTTGGCTTAACCATTGCAGAAGATTCTGGATGATATGGTCAGTGAAGCTGTGAGGAATGTTTGAAGCACAAAGGACTTGTGCGTGCATTTTCCAAGAAGCATTACTTTTTCTGCATTTGTTTCTCTACCCCCACTCTAATCTTCAGAACATTTAGACATTAAAAGAAAATTTCTTTTAAGCTTTGGAATTTGCTAAGTTGGACATTCCAGTGTTTCTGAAATAGAAAAGTGGGCGGAGACAAGAACAGCCCTAGCAGCTGGGTGTACATGGCGGCTGGACACCCGGGACTGTCTTCGTGCCTCATCTAAGGCAGTTCTTCCTGGACGGGTTTGCATAGCATACAGCGGGTCTCAGCCAGCAACAGACCTTCCTGTTGACATAAGTGGTCCAGGGAAATGATAGTCAGTGGCCCTATTCCCTTCCCCTGGAGTGTCACCTGGGCCCTTGGCCTAATGTGACTCAGTATAGATCAGCTCTGCCTGTTGTGAAGCTGGTGAGGAGGTGCTGGGTGCTCTGGGCTCCTGAGAGTCACCATCTGTGGCTTTTTCTCAGCAAAAACCCAAGCAGTTGTGTGTGGCTGTTAAGATGAGCACCACTGGCCATGCTTAACCCTGGTGGCAACTGCCAGAGGGAATACAGAAGCAGCTGGAGCCCTGGTGCTGCACCTGGGCCAGAGCCCCGTGCAGCCCCACCCCTATGGGCCAGTACCTCCCCTTGCACCGCAGACTAACCAGCAGGGTTGTGGTCGCTTCACCACCTCACACTCTGCTTGACTTCCGGACAGATAGTGGGCAAAAGCAGGGGCTAGTACCTCAGCTCCAAGGACATGTAGGGGACATCATCACTAAGTTCACAGTGGTATTTTGGCCTCAGAAATAGCATAGCATCACAGTGTAAGCAGAGGAAGGTTAGGATCTGATCTTAGAGCTTTGTCATCGTTTCTGAGGCCTTGGTCAGGCAAACATGTCCAGTGCTTCCATCCAGCATGCTCAGTCCAGCACACCCACACCTCAACCTGCGCATTTCCCAGAGAAACCAGCACCAAGATAAAGTGCCACTCTCCTAAGGAGCAGTCCCCAGGAGATAAATCCAGCAGGAGCAGCCGCCGCTTCCTGTGTTGAGCCTTCTCACTGCCTCATGTCCAGTTGGAAATTTGGCATAGTGAGAGTCTTTGGAACACCCTGGAACATGGAACGGAAGAAACCATCTGCCCCAAACCAGACTGTGTCACAGCGACCTTGGGGCAGATGGTGAGAGCCAAGGTTCTGTAGGCGCCCGCTTGTTGGAGCGTCACCAGGGCTCTGCAACCTCGTTTACATTTTGTTCTTTAAAAAAAGCACAAAAATAAAAACAAGCTTTATACATCAATTTTGCAGCTGCTAAGGACTTAGGAGATATATTACCAAGCCAGATAAAAAAGTTTCCGGGGACGTTTTAGGGAACAGGAAACTCACGAATGACTTGTTGTTCTCTTTAAAAAATAATTCAGAATTGGACAAGCGTGGACACCAATCAGGGGCTTCTTTCATTAAATCTGGTGCCCTTCCATTTTGATCTTATCAACTACATATATTGGAACAGCTGTCTTAAGCAGAGCTGACCGGGATCAGTTGGACCCGATAGAGTTTGGGACCACTGTGAAACCCAGGCTGCGATGCTCTTTCTGGGCTGATCCAGCCGTGGTGGAGGGAGGCGAAGTCCTGGTTATGTTTGTTCATCCAGGAAGACCAAAATAGCTGCGACTGTAGGATGGGTATCAGTGACGTTCCCAGCCCACTTCCAGCCTAGCCTGGCAGGGCCCTTCCCACCTTGAGACCTCTATCAGCAGGGGCCTTGGTTATATTGTCTCTTGACTTCTTTGACAGAGGCGGAGTTAGACAGTGTCCCCTTTTAACCCCTTGAAGGTCCCTGCACTTCCCACCCCAGACAGGCCCAGCCTCAGAGAAGAGCCTGGGCACCAGCACCCTGGCCCAAGAGAGGGGATGGGCAGCACAGAGAGCTCAGAGTCTCCAACAACGGGAATGGCAGAGCGGGAACAACAGCAGGGGACAACAAAGAGACAAAAGACAGTGTGACTGAGCTTGTGTATCAAGACTTAGGGACCAACCACTAATTACCACCCAAAAGCACATTGTGATGTTTTTATAAAGTGACCACTGTTGACAGCAGGGCCTCTGGGTAGTTGTTACTTGAAGGTCAGGAACACGGGGACTAGCAGTGGCCTTCCATAAGCACTGAGAGCCTCCCCCAGCCCCAGGCCTCTCCCCTCACCCCAGGCCCCTCTGGAGGGTGGCCACTGTGGAGGCTGCCGACTTGCAGACTCGAAGACTCGGCTGGGCTCCTGTTCTGTGTCGTTCATGGCTCCCTGTGCACCGTGCGGGTGGCTGAGCCCTTCAACCTCAGTTTCCTCCTGAACAACTCCTGGGTGGTTGTGAGGATTAAAAGAGACAGTGCAAATAAAGCAATACTGGCACAGGGTAGTGCTCCAAATCTGACAGCAGCTATTCTTATCACAGGCAGAGATTGTTCTGGAGAGCGGGGAAGACATTTGGAGAGAATTGCTTCACACCTGCTCAAACTAGGGTCTCTCCTAGTTTTGACCATGGGCCCTGAGTAAGTTCCTCTGAAATCATTATATGAGTGAACTTGAAACTTCAGTCCTCTTTTAACAACTGACTTAGCTTTTGAATCAAAGTGAATTTCAGGTCCTCACAGGGCCCTCTGCACCAGGATTGGCAAGCTCTCTATAAGGGGCTTGAGAGTCAATATTGAGGCTCTTTGGGCCAAATGGTCTCTGTCACAACTTCCTAGTCCTGCAGTCATGGCAAAAATGTCACTTAGATACTACAGGAAAGACTAACTGTGGCTGCTTTCCAATCCAGCTTTATTTATGGTCACTGAAATTTGGATTTCATGATGATTTCCATGTATCATGACATATGCTTCTTTGGATTTATTAATTTTTTTTGTTGGTTTTAGTTTTGCAGTACTGGGGATTGAACCCAGGGGCACTCTCTCACTGAGCTACATCCTCAGAACCCCCAGAACTTTCTGACAAGAGCTTGTTGAATTGCTAAGGCTGGCCTCAAAGTTGTGATCCCCCTGCCTCAGCCTCCTAAGTTGCTCAAATTACAGATGTGTGCCACCACCAACAGCTAGATTTTTCAACCACTTTAAAAATGTGAAAGCCATTCTTAGCTTGAGGGCTGCACAAAACCAGACCACAGCCCGGATTTGTCCCAGAAGCTATAATTCACCCACCCGTGCCCTCTGACAAATTTTTACAAATACAATAAATCTGTATAAAATATCTGGCCTCTACTCTTCAAAAAGTGTCAAGGTCAGGGCTGGGGTTGTGGCTCAGCGGTCGAGCACTAGCCTAGCACGTGTGAGGCCCTGGGTTCAAGCCTCAGCACCACATAAAGATAAATAAGTAGAATAAAGGTATCATGGCAACTACAACTAAAAAATAAGATATTTTTAAAAAAAGTGTCAAGGTCATGATGAAGATAAAAGATTGAGAACCAGTAAGGACAACATGACAGCTAAACATAACCTGGGAACCCAGATGTGTTCCTGAAACAGAGAAAGGACATTGTTGGGAAAACCAGTGAAATGCAGATCTGCACTGGTGTTGATTTCTTGGTTTTGGTAAATGCACCATGTTTCTGTGAGACCTGTTCACCTTAGGAGAGCTGGCGGAGGGCAGGTGGGAACACTGTGCTATCTTGGCACTTTTCTGGAAATCTAAAAGTACTCCAAAGCTGAGTACCGGGGCGCACACCTGTAATCTCAGAAGACTGAGGCAGGCAGGTCGCAGCTTCCAGGCCAGCCTGGGCCACTTAGCAACCCCCTGTCTCACAATAAGCAATAAAAGAACTGGGGAAGTAGCTCAGTGGTAGAGGGCCCCTGGGTTCAATTCCCAGTACAGCAAAATAAAATAAAATAAAATAATTCCAAAATAAGAAGGGTGAAATCTGTGCCACTTTTCTAACTCAGTTCCCCCAGATTTTTCTCCACCTCTTCCCGCGCCTTTGCTCTCCTGCAAACACTCCAGAAAAAGCTGATGCCACGGACCCCCTCGCTGCCTGTTCTGAACAAACCTGGCCTTTGTGGGCTTCAAGGTGATGCAAACCAAAAGCATCCCCCCCTAAGCACGTGTCCTCAGGCTGAACCAGCTTGGTGTTTTCTGCTTGATCATGTCCTTTAGGGATTTGGCCCGCAGTTCCCCATGTGCAGCTGTTTCACAATTGACTGTCACAAACAGACACAGGGCCCTGGGAGTCAACGGCACCTTGCCACCTACTCAATGTCATGTGACCACCCTCCTCTACCTCAGCCGGAAGGAATATGAAGGAAAAGAGAAAGGATGGACAGAAAGGAGGGAGGAGAAAAGGAAACGGTAGAAAGAGAGAAAATACAGAGAAGCTGGGGACACAGAGTGCGTGCTCAGCACGTGTGAGGCCCTGGGTTCAATCCTAGCACCCACAACAAAAAGACGTGTGGACTCAGTATCTTCCATGTGACCTTAACGGGTGCTTCCACCAAGGCATCCCTCGCCTTTGGTGAGTCACAATGGATGTTTCTCCACGCCCAGGTGAGACTCTTTAGGCCCAGGCAGATAATTGTCCAGCTGGGGTCTCACGCAGTGGGAGAGGGCTGCCTGGCACGTGCAAAGCCCTGCCTCAATCCCAACGCCGTAGAAAAGGAAAAATAATTAAAAAAAGTAAGACCACTGTCCACCAGTGACCTCATTTTCCTTGAGAGTTTGAAATTGGTGGTGCCAAGAGGTAGCAATGGGGAGGCCCAGGACCCACATCTCCCTGACAGGAAAGGGTCAAACCACTCTCTCTCCCCTCTTCTCATGGATTCTACTTTCATAGTTTGGAAACCACAAAACACATCCCCATAAATGTGATATTTGGTTTTGTGTATTCTCACTCTTTTAAGCAAGTTGGGGTGTTTTCCTTGGTGAGGGGGGTGGGTTGAGTTTAATTGCGACAACTTGCACAGGCTCCTGATGAACCCTTTGTACAGCATGGATGTGCCTGGCACCCAGCCGTGGCTCAGCGTGTTTGCTCTGGGCCCCCAGGTCCCCGGCAAGGCTCTGGAGCTGAGCAGATACAGATGCTGGTGTCACACCCAGAGAAGATGGGGAGAGGGGCACACATTCTGCTTGGGGACAGCCGCTGCCCCTCTCATTTCTTCATCTATCATCCAAGAGCAACTGACTTTACTCATGGTTTGCTCACAGCTGCTGGGCATCACGCAGGGCTGGTCAGCTCTCACGGAGCTTGTGCTAATCACTGATCCTCACGTTGGGGTTCCATAGGCTCCAGAGGCGGCCTGCAGGGTCCACAGTGATCTCTAATCTCTCTGCTTCCTTCATCACCCCCTCCGTGTGCTTCTTCCCCATGAGTCTGAATGTTTTCATGTGTGAAATGGGCAGCAAGAAAGGAGGCGGCCAAGTTCTCTGAGAGGAAAAGCCGGCCATTCTCATTTTCTTATAGGCAAAGAGCCTTGATGTGGGATAGGCTGTCACTCGGAGAATCCCAGGAAAAACCATAAATGAGTCGCAGGCGGTGCCAGCCCTGTCTGGTGTGTTCTTCCAGTGTGGATAGGAGGTGTCCCCAGTGCTCCTGTGTTAGTGCAGGCATGTTCAGAAGCAAAAGGATTAGATTATGGGGCTGCAATGTACTGGGCCCATTCTAGTTTGAAGAACTGACTGGGTGGTAACTGCAGGCAGGTGGGGTGTGGCTGGAGAAGGTGGGTCCCTGGGGGCGTGCACTGGAAGGGTGCATCTTCCCTATGGCTCCTCCCCCTTTCTTTCCACTTTTCTGGCTGCCTTGAGTGGAGCAGCCTTCCTCCACCACACCCGCCCACCATGATGTCCTCCTACCTCACCTTGGGCCCAGAGCAAAGGAGTCGCCCCACCACAGACTCAACCTCAGCAACCATGAGTCAAAATAAACTTTTCCTCTTCTAAAAGTTGTCATTGTCAGGTATTTTGATGAAAAACTGACTAACATGCTGGCCGAAGGTAAAGGAGCTCACATTTTGTTTGTCTCAGGAATGTGCTTAATGTCCTTGAGGGGATGTCTTTTCACCCCTCTGAGTTTCCCTGGGACTGCAGCTATATGTGAGGTGGGCGTGCTGGGACCAAACTTAGGCTCCACGTGTGCTAAATACATGCTCTATGCTGAGCTACACCCCAGCCATGGCATTTTTTGAAAAATGGAATCAACAGCAGTTTTCTCAGTAGGTGTGTATCAGGTCAGAGTCACTGGTGATTGCCAGGCGCAGCTGCAACAGATGCCTGCAGCTTACCACCA